>NC_089656.1:0-1405000 GCF_037042795.1 Molothrus aeneus
CGGGCTTCTTTCGGCACAAACCGCTCTCAGGAGCTCCCTGCGCTCGCCACAATGCTCTGTGTGCGAAGAAGCCGCTTCTTCGCCTCCGGGAGAATCGGCGAGCGGCAGCTTCCCAAAGGCGAAGATGCAAGCTGCAGCACACAGGCACAGTGTGGGCAGCCTTCAGACTTAGAGAAAACAGTACTTTACCACTCTCCTGCCTTTTCCATGGTTATTCTATTGGAAAAGAACGAGTTTTGGACAACTACCTTTCATTCTTGCCAAACTCTTTGCAGACCCCCGTGCAAGCTTTAGAACAAGATTTTGGATGTTTTCTTTCCTGGCAGAGTTTCTCCTTGCAAGATATGGTGGAAAAGCTTTTTGCTGAGTGTAGAGCGGCAAGACACGCAGAAGACGCAGATACGCAGCTCTCCGAAGCTAAGTGCCGGTCCCGGGCTTCTTTCGGCACAAACCGCTCTCAGGAGCTCCCTGCGCTCGCCACAATGCTCTGTGTGCGAAGAAGCCGCTTCTTCGCCTCCGGGAGAATCGGCGAGCGGCAGCTTCCCAAAGGCGAAGATGCAAGCTGCAGCACACAGGCACAGTGTGGGCAGCCTTCAGACTTAGAGAAAACAGTACTTTACCACTCTCCTGCCTTTTCCATGGTTATTCTATTGGAAAAGAACGAGTTTTGGACAACTACCTTTCATTCTTGCCAAACTCTTTGCAGACCCCCGTGCAAGCTTTAGAACAAGATTTTGGATGTTTTCTTTCCTGGCAGAGTTTCTCCTTGCAAGATATGGTGGAAAAGCTTTTTGCTGAGTGTAGAGCGGCAAGACACGCAGAAGACGCAGATACGCAGCTCTCCGAAGCTAAGTGCCGGTCCCGGGCTTCTTTCGGCACAAACCGCTCTCAGGAGCTCCCTGCGCTCGCCACAATGCTCTGTGTGCGAAGAAGCCGCTTCTTCGCCTCCGGGAGAATCGGCGAGCGGCAGCTTCCCAAAGGCGAAGATGCAAGCTGCGGCACACAGGCACAGTGTGGGCAGCCTTCAGACTTAGAGAAAACAGTACTTTACCACTCTCCTGCCTTTTCCATGGTTATTCTATTGGAAAAGAACGAGTTTTGGACAACTACCTTTCATTCTTGCCAAACTCTTTGCAGACCCCCGTGCAAGCTTTAGAACAAGATTTTGGATGTTTTCTTTCCTGGCAGAGTTTCTCCTTGCAAGATATGGTGGAAAAGCTTTTTGCTGAGTGTAGAGCGGCAAGACACGCAGAAGACGCAGATACGCAGCTCTCCGAAGCTAAGTGCCGGTCCCGGGCTTCTTTCGGCACAAACCGCTCTTAGGTGCAAACCGCGACCGGCCCAATGCTCTGTGTGCGAAGAAGCCGCTTCTTCGCCTCCGGGAGAATCGGCGAGCAGCAGCTTCCCAAAGGCGAAGATGCAAGCCGCACCATGCAGGCACAGTGTGGGCAGCCTTCAGACTTAGAGAAAACAGTACTTTACCACTCTCCTGCCTTTTCCATGGTTATTCTATTGGAAAAGAACGAGTTTTGGACAACTACCTTTCATTCTTGCCAAACTCTTTGCAGACCCCCGTGCAAGCTTTAGAACAAGATTTTGGATGTTTTCTTTCCTGGCAGAGTTTCTCCTTGCAAGATATGCTGGAAAAGCTTTTTGCTGAGTGTAGAGCGGCAAGACACGCAGAAGACGCAGATACGCAGCTCTCCGAAGCTAAGTGCCGGTCCCGGGCTTCTTTCGGCACAAACCGCTCTCAGGAGCTCCCCGCGCTCGCCACAATGCTCTGTGTGCGAAGAAGCCGCTTCTTCACCTCCGGGAGAATCGGCGAGCGGCAGCTTCCCAAAGGCGAAGATGCAAGCTGCAGCACACAGGCACAGTGTGGGCAGCCTTCAGACTTAGAGAAAACAGTACTTTACCACTCTCCTGCCTTTTCCATGGTTATTCTATTGGAAAAGAACGAGTTTTGGACAACTACCTTTCATTCTTGCCAAACTCTTTGCAGACCCCCGTGCAAGCTTTAGAACAAGATTTTGGATGTTTTCTTTCCTGGCAGAGTTTCTCCTTGCAAGATATGGTGGAAAAGCTTTTTGCTGAGTGTAGAGCGGCAAGACACGCAGAAGACGCAGATACGCAGCTCTCCGAAGCTAAGTGCCGGTCCCGGGCTTCTTTCGGCACAAACCGCTCTCAGGAGCTCCCCGCGCTCGCCACAATGCTCTGTGTGCGAAGAAGCCGCTTCTTCGCCTCCGGGAGAATCGGCGAGCGGCAGCTTCCCAAAGGCGAAGATGCAAGCTGCAGCACACAGGCACAGTGTGGGCAGCCTTCAGACTTCGAGAAAACAGTACTTTACCACTCTCCTGCCTTTTCCATGGTTATTCTATTGGAAAAGAACGAGTTTTGGACAACTACCTTTCATTCTTGCCAAACTCTTTGCAGACCCCCGTGCAAGCTTTAGAACAAGATTTTGGATGTTTTCTTTCCTGGCAGAGTTTCTCCTTGCAAGATATGGTGGAAAAGCTTTTTGCTGAGTGTAGAGCGGCAAGACACGCAGAAGACGCAGATACGCAGCTCTCCGAAGCTAAGTGCCGGTCCCGGGCTTCTTTCGGCACAAACCGCTCTCAGGAGCTCCCCGCGCTCGCCACAATGCTCTGTGTGCGAAGAAGCCGCTTCTTCGCCTCCGGGAGAATCGGCGAGCGGCAGCTTCCCAAAGGCGAAGATGCAAGCTGCGGCACACAGGCACAGTGTGGGCAGCCTTCAGACTTAGAGAAAACAGTACTTTACCACTCTCCTGCCTTTTCCATGGTTATTCTATTGGAAAAGAACGAGTTTTGGACAACTACCTTTCATTCTTGCCAAACTCTTTGCAGACCCCCGTGCAAGCTTTAGAACAAGATTTTGGATGTTTTCTTTCCTGGCAGAGTTTCTCCTTGCAAGATATGGTGGAAAGGCTTTTTGCTGAGTGTAGAGCGGCAAGACACGCAGAAGACGCAGATACGCAACTCTCCGAAGCTAAGTGCCGGTCCCGGGCTTCTTTCGGCACAAACCGCTCTCAGGAGCTCCCTGCGCTCGCCACAATGCTCTGTGTGCGAAGAAGCCGCTTCTTCGCCTCCGGGAGAATCGGCGAGCGGCAGCTTCCCAAAGGCGAAGATGCAAGCTGCAGCACACAGGCACAGTGTGGGCAGCCTTCAGACTTAGAGAAAACAGTACTTTACCACTCTCCTGCCTTTTCCATGGTTATTCTATTGGAAAAGAACGAGTTTTGGACAACTACCTTTCATTCTTGCCAAACTCTTTGCAGACCCCCGTGCAAGCTTTAGAACAAGATTTTGGATGTTTTCTTTCCTGGCAGAGTTTCTCCTTGCAAGATATGGTGGAAAAGCTTTTTGCTGAGTGTAGAGCGGCAAGACACGCAGAAGACGCAGATACGCAGCTCTCCGAAGCTAAGTGCCGGTCCCGGGCTTCTTTCGGCACAAACCGCTCTTAGGTGCAAACCGCGACTGGCCCAATGCTCTGTGTGCGAAGAAGCCGCTTCTTCGCCTCCGGGAGAATCGGCGAGCAGCAGCTTCCCAAAGGCGAAGATGCAAGCCGCACCATGCAGGCACAGTGTGGGCAGCCTTCAGACTTAGAGAAAACAGTACTTTACCACTCTCCTGCCTTTTCCATGGTTATTCTATTGGAAAAGAACGAGTTTTGGACAACTACCTTTCATTCTTGCCAAACTCTTTGCAGACCCCCGTGCAAGCTTTAGAACAAGATTTTGGATGTTTTCTTTCCTGGCAGAGTTTCTCCTTGCAAGATATGGTGGAAAAGCTTTTTGCTGAGTGTAGAGCGGCAAGACACGCAGAAGACGCAGATACGCAGCTCTCCGAAGCTAAGTGCCGGTCCCGGGCTTCTTTCGGCACAAACCGCTCTCAGGAGCTCCCCGCGCTCGCCACAATGCTCTGTGTGCGAAGAAGCCGCTTCTTCGCCTCCGGGAGAATCGGCGAGCGGCAGCTTCCCAAAGGCGAAGATGCAAGCTGCAGCACACAGGCACAGTGTGGGCAGCCTTCAGACTTAGAGAAAACAGTACTTTACCACTCTCCTGCCTTTTCCATGGTTATTCTATTGGAAAAGAACGAGTTTTGGACAACTACCTTTCATTCTTGCCAAACTCTTTGCAGACCCCCGTGCAAGCTTTAGAACAAGATTTTGGATGTTTTCTTTCCTGGCAGAGTTTCTCCTTGCAAGATATGGTGGAAAAGCTTTTTGCTGAGTGTAGAGCGGCAAGACACGCAGAAGACGCAGATACGCAGCTCTCCGAAGCTAAGTGCCGGTCCCGGGCTTCTTTCGGCACAAACCGCTCTCAGGAGCTCCCTGCGCTCGCCACAATGCTCTGTGTGCGAAGAAGCCGCTTCTTCGCCTCCGGGAGAATCGGCGAGCGGCAGCTTCCCAAAGGCGAAGATGCAAGCTGCAGCACGCAGGCACAGTGTGGGCAGCCTTCAGACTTAGAGAAAACAGTACTTTACCACTCTCCTGCCTTTTCCATGGTTATTCTATTGGAAAAGAACGAGTTTTGGACAACTACCTTTCATTCTTGCCAAACTCTTTGCAGACCCCCGTGCAAGCTTTAGAACAAGATTTTGGATGTTTTCTTTCCTGGCAGAGTTTCTCCTTGCAAGATATGGTGGAAAAGCTTTTTGCTGAGTGTAGAGCGGCAAGACACGCAGAAGACGCAGATACGCAGCTCTCCGAAGCTAAGTGCCGGTCCCGGGCTTCTTTCGGCACAAACCGCTCTCAGGAGCTCCCTGCGCTCGCCACAATGCTCTGTGTGCGAAGAAGCCGCTTCTTCGCCTCCGGGAGAATCGGCGAGCGGCAGCTTCCCAAAGGCGAAGATGCAAGCTGCAGCACACAGGCACAGTGTGGGCAGCCTTCAGACTTAGAGAAAACAGTACTTTACCACTCTCCTGCCTTTTCCATGGTTATTCTATTGGAAAAGAACGAGTTTTGGACAACTACCTTTCATTCTTGCCAAACTCTTTGCAGACCCCCGTGCAAGCTTTAGAACAAGATTTTGGATGTTTTCTTTCCTGGCAGAGTTTCTCCTTGCAAGATATGGTGGAAAAGCTTTTTGCTGAGTGTAGAGCGGCAAGACACGCAGAAGACGCAGATACGCAGCTCTCCGAAGCTAAGTGCCGGTCCCGGGCTTCTTTCGGCACAAACCGCTCTCAGGAGCTCCCTGCGCTCGCCACAATGCTCTGTGTGCGAAGAAGCCGCTTCTTCGCCTCCGGGAGAATCGGCGAGCGGCAGCTTCCCAAAGGCGAAGATGCAAGCTGCAGCACACAGGCACAGTGTGGGCAGCCTTCAGACTTAGAGAAAACAGTACTTTACCACTCTCCTGCCTTTTCCATGGTTATTCTATTGGAAAAGAACGAGTTTTGGACAACTACCTTTCATTCTTGCCAAACTCTTTGCAGACCCCCGTGCAAGCTTTAGAACAAGATTTTGGATGTTTTCTTTCCTGGCAGAGTTTCTCCTTGCAAGATATGGTGGAAAAGCTTTTTGCTGAGTGTAGAGCGGCAAGACACGCAGAAGACGCAGATACGCAGCTCTCCGAAGCTAAGTGCCGGTCCCGGGCTTCTTTCGGCACAAACCGCTCTCAGGAGCTCCCTGCGCTCGCCACAATGCTCTGTGTGCGAAGAAGCCGCTTCTTCGCCTCCGGGAGAATCGGCGAGCGGCAGCTTCCCAAAGGCGAAGATGCAAGCTGCGGCACACAGGCACAGTGTGGGCAGCCTTCAGACTTAGAGAAAACAGTACTTTACCACTCTCCTGCCTTTTCCATGGTTATTCTATTGGAAAAGAACGAGTTTTGGACAACTACCTTTCATTCTTGCCAAACTCTTTGCAGACCCCCGTGCAAGCTTTAGAACAAGATTTTGGATGTTTTCTTTCCTGGCAGAGTTTCTCCTTGCAAGATATGGTGGAAAAGCTTTTTGCTGAGTGTAGAGCGGCAAGACACGCAGAAGACGCAGATACGCAGCTCTCCGAAGCTAAGTGCCGGTCCCGGGCTTCTTTCGGCACAAACCGCTCTTAGGTGCAAACCGCGACCGGCCCAATGCTCTGTGTGCGAAGAAGCCGCTTCTTCGCCTCCGGGAGAATCGGCGAGCAGCAGCTTCCCAAAGGCGAAGATGCAAGCCGCACCATGCAGGCACAGTGTGGGCAGCCTTCAGACTTAGAGAAAACAGTACTTTACCACTCTCCTGCCTTTTCCATGGTTATTCTATTGGAAAAGAACGAGTTTTGGACAACTACCTTTCATTCTTGCCAAACTCTTTGCAGACCCCCGTGCAAGCTTTAGAACAAGATTTTGGATGTTTTCTTTCCTGGCAGAGTTTCTCCTTGCAAGATATGCTGGAAAAGCTTTTTGCTGAGTGTAGAGCGGCAAGACACGCAGAAGACGCAGATACGCAGCTCTCCGAAGCTAAGTGCCGGTCCCGGGCTTCTTTCGGCACAAACCGCTCTCAGGAGCTCCCCGCGCTCGCCACAATGCTCTGTGTGCGAAGAAGCCGCTTCTTCGCCTCCGGGAGAATCGGCGAGCGGCAGCTTCCCAAAGGCGAAGATGCAAGCTGCAGCACACAGGCACAGTGTGGGCAGCCTTCAGACTTAGAGAAAACAGTACTTTACCACTCTCCTGCCTTTTCCATGGTTATTCTATTGGAAAAGAACGAGTTTTGGACAACTACCTTTCATTCTTGCCAAACTCTTTGCAGACCCCCGTGCAAGCTTTAGAACAAGATTTTGGATGTTTTCTTTCCTGGCAGAGTTTCTCCTTGCAAGATATGGTGGAAAAGCTTTTTGCTGAGTGTAGAGCGGCAAGACACGCAGAAGACGCAGATACGCAGCTCTCCGAAGCTAAGTGCCGGTCCCGGGCTTCTTTCGGCACAAACCGCTCTCAGGAGCTCCCCGCGCTCGCCACAATGCTCTGTGTGCGAAGAAGCCGCTTCTTCGCCTCCGGGAGAATCGGCGAGCGGCAGCTTCCCAAAGGCGAAGATGCAAGCTGCAGCACACAGGCACAGTGTGGGCAGCCTTCAGACTTCGAGAAAACAGTACTTTACCACTCTCCTGCCTTTTCCATGGTTATTCTATTGGAAAAGAACGAGTTTTGGACAACTACCTTTCATTCTTGCCAAACTCTTTGCAGACCCCCGTGCAAGCTTTAGAACAAGATTTTGGATGTTTTCTTTCCTGGCAGAGTTTCTCCTTGCAAGATATGGTGGAAAAGCTTTTTGCTGAGTGTAGAGCGGCAAGACACGCAGAAGACGCAGATACGCAGCTCTCCGAAGCTAAGTGCCGGTCCCGGGCTTCTTTCGGCACAAACCGCTCTCAGGAGCTCCCCGCGCTCGCCACAATGCTCTGTGTGCGAAGAAGCCGCTTCTTCGCCTCCGGGAGAATCGGCGAGCGGCAGCTTCCCAAAGGCGAAGATGCAAGCTGCGGCACACAGGCACAGTGTGGGCAGCCTTCAGACTTAGAGAAAACAGTACTTTACCACTCTCCTGCCTTTTCCATGGTTATTCTATTGGAAAAGAACGAGTTTTGGACAACTACCTTTCATTCTTGCCAAACTCTTTGCAGACCCCCGTGCAAGCTTTAGAACAAGATTTTGGATGTTTTCTTTCCTGGCAGAGTTTCTCCTTGCAAGATATGGTGGAAAGGCTTTTTGCTGAGTGTAGAGCGGCAAGACACGCAGAAGACGCAGATACGCAACTCTCCGAAGCTAAGTGCCGGTCCCGGGCTTCTTTCGGCACAAACCGCTCTCAGGAGCTCCCTGCGCTCGCCACAATGCTCTGTGTGCGAAGAAGCCGCTTCTTCGCCTCCGGGAGAATCGGCGAGCGGCAGCTTCCCAAAGGCGAAGATGCAAGCTGCAGCACACAGGCACAGTGTGGGCAGCCTTCAGACTTAGAGAAAACAGTACTTTACCACTCTCCTGCCTTTTCCATGGTTATTCTATTGGAAAAGAACGAGTTTTGGACAACTACCTTTCATTCTTGCCAAACTCTTTGCAGACCCCCGTGCAAGCTTTAGAACAAGATTTTGGATGTTTTCTTTCCTGGCAGAGTTTCTCCTTGCAAGATATGGTGGAAAAGCTTTTTGCTGAGTGTAGAGCGGCAAGACACGCAGAAGACGCAGATACGCAGCTCTCCGAAGCTAAGTGCCGGTCCCGGGCTTCTTTCGGCACAAACCGCTCTCAGGAGCTCCCTGCGCTCGCCACAATGCTCTGTGTGCGAAGAAGCCGCTTCTTCGCCTCCGGGAGAATCGGCGAGCGGCAGCTTCCCAAAGGCGAAGATGCAAGCTGCGGCACACAGGCACAGTGTGGGCAGCCTTCAGACTTAGAGAAAACAGTACTTTACCACTCTCCTGCCTTTTCCATGGTTATTCTATTGGAAAAGAACGAGTTTTGGACAACTACCTTTCATTCTTGCCAAACTCTTTGCAGACCCCCGTGCAAGCTTTAGAACAAGATTTTGGATGTTTTCTTTCCTGGCAGAGTTTCTCCTTGCAAGATATGGTGGAAAAGCTTTTTGCTGAGTGTAGAGCGGCAAGACACGCAGAAGACGCAGATACGCAGCTCTCCGAAGCTAAGTGCCGGTCCCGGGCTTCTTTCGGCACAAACCGCTCTCAGGAGCTCCCTGCGCTCGCCACAATGCTCTGTGTGCGAAGAAGCCGCTTCTTCGCCTCCGGGAGAATCGGCGAGCGGCAGCTTCCCAAAGGCGAAGATGCAAGCTGCAGCACACAGGCACAGTGTGGGCAGCCTTCAGACTTAGAGAAAACAGTACTTTACCACTCTCCTGCCTTTTCCATGGTTATTCTATTGGAAAAGAACGAGTTTTGGACAACTACCTTTCATTCTTGCCAAACTCTTTGCAGACCCCCGTGCAAGCTTTAGAACAAGATTTTGGATGTTTTCTTTCCTGGCAGAGTTTCTCCTTGCAAGATATGCTGGAAAAGCTTTTTGCTGAGTGTAGAGCGGCAAGACACGCAGAAGACGCAGATACGCAGCTCTCCGAAGCTAAGTGCCGGTCCCGGGCTTCTTTCGGCACAAACCGCTCTCAGGAGCTCCCCGCGCTCGCCACAATGCTCTGTGTGCGAAGAAGCCGCTTCTTCGCCTCCGGGAGAATCGGCGAGCGGCAGCTTCCCAAAGGCGAAGATGCAAGCTGCAGCACACAGGCACAGTGTGGGCAGCCTTCAGACTTAGAGAAAACAGTACTTTACCACTCTCCTGCCTTTTCCATGGTTATTCTATTGGAAAAGAACGAGTTTTGGACAACTACCTTTCATTCTTGCCAAACTCTTTGCAGACCCCCGTGCAAGCTTTAGAACAAGATTTTGGATGTTTTCTTTCCTGGCAGAGTTTCTCCTTGCAAGATATGGTGGAAAAGCTTTTTGCTGAGTGTAGAGCGGCAAGACACGCAGAAGACGCAGATACGCAGCTCTCCGAAGCTAAGTGCCGGTCCCGGGCTTCTTTCGGCACAAACCGCTCTCAGGAGCTCCCCGCGCTCGCCACAATGCTCTGTGTGCGAAGAAGCCGCTTCTTCGCCTCCGGGAGAATCGGCGAGCGGCAGCTTCCCAAAGGCGAAGATGCAAGCTGCAGCACACAGGCACAGTGTGGGCAGCCTTCAGACTTAGAGAAAACAGTACTTTACCACTCTCCTGCCTTTTCCATGGTTATTCTATTGGAAAAGAACGAGTTTTGGACAACTACCTTTCATTCTTGCCAAACTCTTTGCAGACCCCCGTGCAAGCTTTAGAACAAGATTTTGGATGTTTTCTTTCCTGGCAGAGTTTCTCCTTGCAAGATATGGTGGAAAAGCTTTTTGCTGAGTGTAGAGCGGCAAGACACGCAGAAGACGCAGATACGCAGCTCTCCGAAGCTAAGTGCCGGTCCCGGGCTTCTTTCGGCACAAACCGCTCTCAGGAGCTCCCCGCGCTCGCCACAATGCTCTGTGTGCGAAGAAGCCGCTTCTTCGCCTCCGGGAGAATCGGCGAGCGGCAGCTTCCCAAAGGCGAAGATGCAAGCTGCAGCACACAGGCACAGTGTGGGCAGCCTTCAGACTTAGAGAAAACAGTACTTTACCACTCTCCTGCCTTTTCCATGGTTATTCTATTGGAAAAGAACGAGTTTTGGACAACTACCTTTCATTCTTGCCAAACTCTTTGCAGACCCCCGTGCAAGCTTTAGAACAAGATTTTGGATGTTTTCTTTCCTGGCAGAGTTTCTCCTTGCAAGATATGGTGGAAAAGCTTTTTGCTGAGTGTAGAGCGGCAAGACACGCAGAAGACGCAGATACGCAGCTCTCCGAAGCTAAGTGCCGGTCCCGGGCTTCTTTCGGCACAAACCGCTCTCAGGAGCTCCCCGCGCTCGCCACAATGCTCTGTGTGCGAAGAAGCCGCTTCTTCGCCTGCGGGAGAATCGGCGAGCGGCAGCTTCCCAAAGGCGAAGATGCAAGCTGCAGCACACAGGCACAGTGTGGGCAGCCTTCAGACTTAGAGAAAACAGTACTTTACCACTCTCCTGCCTTTTCCATGGTTATTCTATTGGAAAAGAACGAGTTTTGGACAACTACCTTTCATTCTTGCCAAACTCTTTGCAGACCCCCGTGCAAGCTTTAGAACAAGATTTTGGATGTTTTCTTTCCTGGCAGAGTTTCTCCTTGCAAGATATGGTGGAAAAGCTTTTGGCTGAGTGTAGAGCGGCAAGACACGCAGAAGACGCAGATACGCAGCTCTCCGAAGCTAAGTGCCGGTCCCGGGCTTCTTTCGGCACAAACCGCTCTCAGGAGCTCCCTGCGCTCGCCACAATGCTCTGTGTGCGAAGAAGCCGCTTCTTCGCCTCCGGGAGAATCGGCGAGCGGCAGCTTCCCAAAGGCGAAGATGCAAGCTGCGGCACACAGGCACAGTGTGGGCAGCCTTCAGACTTAGAGAAAACAGTACTTTACCACTCTCCTGCCTTTTCCATGGTTATTCTATTGGAAAAGAACGAGTTTTGGACAACTACCTTTCATTCTTGCCAAACTCTTTGCAGACCCCCGTGCAAGCTTTAGAACAAGATTTTGGATGTTTTCTTTCCTGGCAGAGTTTCTCCTTGCAAGATATGGTGGAAAAGCTTTTTGCTGAGTGTAGAGCGGCAAGACACGCAGAAGACGCAGATACGCAGCTCTCCGAAGCTAAGTGCCGGTCCCGGGCTTCTTTCGGCACAAACCGCTCTCAGGAGCTCCCTGCGCTCGCCACAATGCTCTGTGTGCGAAGAAGCCGCTTCTTCGCCTCCGGGAGAATCGGCGAGCGGCAGCTTCCCAAAGGCGAAGATGCAAGCTGCAGCACACAGGCACAGTGTGGGCAGCCTTCAGACTTAGAGAAAACAGTACTTTACCACTCTCCTGCCTTTTCCATGGTTATTCTATTGGAAAAGAACGAGTTTTGGACAACTACCTTTCATTCTTGCCAAACTCTTTGCAGACCCCCGTGCAAGCTTTAGAACAAGATTTTGGATGTTTTCTTTCCTGGCAGAGTTTCTCCTTGCAAGATATGGTGGAAAAGCTTTTTGCTGAGTGTAGAGCGGCAAGACACGCAGAAGACGCAGATACGCAGCTCTCCGAAGCTAAGTGCCAGTCCCGGGCTTCTTTCGGCACAAACCGCTCTCAGGAGCTCCCCGCGCTCGCCACAATGCTCTGTGTGCGAAGAAGCCGCTTCTTCGCCTCCGGGAGAATCGGCGAGCGGCAGCTTCCCAAAGGCGAAGATGCAAGCTGCAGCACACAGGCACAGTGTGGGCAGCCTTCAGACTTAGAGAAAACAGTACTTTACCACTCTCCTGCCTTTTCCATGGTTATTCTATTGGAAAAGAACGAGTTTTGGACAACTACCTTTCATTCTTGCCAAACTCTTTGCAGACCCCCGTGCAAGCTTTAGAACAAGATTTTGGATGTTTTCTTTCCTGGCAGAGTTTCTCCTTGCAAGATATGGTGGAAAAGCTTTTTGCTGAGTGTAGAGCGGCAAGACACGCAGAAGACGCAGATACGCAGCTCTCCGAAGCTAAGTGCCGGTCCCGGGCTTCTTTCGGCACAAACCGCTCTCAGGAGCTCCCCGCGCTCGCCACAATGCTCTGTGTGCGAAGAAGCCGCTTCTTCGCCTCCGGGAGAATCGGCGAGCGGCAGCTTCCCAAAGGCGAAGATGCAAGCTGCAGCACACAGGCACAGTGTGGGCAGCCTTCAGACTTAGAGAAAACAGTACTTTACCACTCTCCTGCCTTTTCCATGGTTATTCTATTGGAAAAGAACGAGTTTTGGACAACTACCTTTCATTCTTGCCAAACTCTTTGCAGACCCCCGTGCAAGCTTTAGAACAAGATTTTGGATATTTTCTTTCCTGGCAGAGTTTCTCCTTGCAAGATATGGTGGAAAAGCTTTTTGCTGAGTGTAGAGCGGCAAGACACGCAGAAGACGCAGATACGCAGCTCTCCGAAGCTAAGTGCCGGTCCCGGGCTTCTTTCGGCACAAACCGCTCTCAGGAGCTCCCTGCGCTCGCCACAATGCTCTGTGTGCGAAGAAGCCGCTTCTTCGCCTCCAGGAGAATCGGCGAGCGGCAGCTTCCCAAAGGCGAAGATGCAAGCTGCGGCACACAGGCACAGTGTGGGCAGCCTTCAGACTTAGAGAAAACAGTACTTTACCACTCTCCTGCCTTTTCCATGGTTATTCTATTGGAAAAGAACGAGTTTTGGACAACTACCTTTCATTCTTGCCAAACTCTTTGCAGACCCCCGTGCAAGCTTTAGAACAAGATTTTGGATGTTTTCTTTCCTGGCAGAGTTTCTCCTTGCAAGATATGGTGGAAAAGCTTTTTGCTGAGTGTAGAGCGGCAAGACACGCAGAAGACGCAGATACGCAGCTCTCCGAAGCTAAGTGCCGGTCCCGGGCTTCTTTCGGCACAAACCGCTCTCAGGAGCTCCCCGCGCTCGCCACAATGCTCTGTGTGCGAAGAAGCCGCTTCTTCGCCTCCGGGAGAATCGGCGAGCGGCAGCTTCCCAAAGGCGAAGATGCAAGCTGCGGCACACAGGCACAGTGTGGGCAGCCTTCAGACTTAGAGAAAACAGTACTTTACCACTCTCCTGCCTTTTCCATGGTTATTCTATTGGAAAAGAACGAGTTTTGGACAACTACCTTTCATTCTTGCCAAACTCTTTGCAGACCCCCGTGCAAGCTTTAGAACAAGATTTTGGATGTTTTCTTTCCTGGCAGAGTTTCTCCTTGCAAGATATGGTGGAAAGGCTTTTTGCTGAGTGTAGAGCGGCAAGACACGCAGAAGACGCAGATACGCAGCTCTCCGAAGCTAAGTGCCGGTCCCGGGCTTCTTTCGGCACAAACCGCTCTCAGGAGCTCCCTGCGCTCGCCACAATGCTCTGTGTGTGAAGAAGCCGCTTCTTCGCCTCCGGGAGAATCGGCGAGCGGCAGCTTCCCAAAGGCGAAGATGCAAGCTGCAGCACACAGGCACAGTGTGGGCAGCCTTCAGACTTAGAGAAAACAGTACTTTACCACTCTCCTGCCTTTTCCATGGTTATTCTATTGGAAAAGAACGAGTTTTGGACAACTACCTTTCATTCTTGCCAAACTCTTTGCAGACCCCCGTGCAAGCTTTAGAACAAGATTTTGGATGTTTTCTTTCCTGGCAGAGTTTCTCCTTGCAAGATATGGTGGAAAAGCTTTTTGCTGAGTGTAGAGCGGCAAGACACGCAGAAGACGCAGATACGCAGCTCTCCGAAGCTAAGTGCCGGTCCCGGGCTTCTTTCGGCACAAACCGCTCTCAGGAGCTCCCTGCGCTCGCCACAATGCTCTGTGTGCGAAGAAGCCGCTTCTTCGCCTCCGGGAGAATCGGCGAGCGGCAGCTTCCCAAAGGCGAAGATGCAAGCTGCAGCACACAGGCACAGTGTGGGCAGCCTTCAGACTTAGAGAAAACAGTACTTTACCACTCTCCTGCCTTTTCCATGGTTATTCTATTGGAAAAGAACGAGTTTTGGACAACTACCTTTCATTCTTGCCAAACTCTTTGCAGACCCCAGTGCAAGCTTTAGAACAAGATTTTGGATGTTTTCTTTCCTGGCAGAGTTTCTCCTTGCAAGATATGGTGGAAAAGCTTTTTGCTGAGTGTAGAGCGGCAAGACACGCAGAAGACGCAGATACGCAGCTCTCCGAAGCTAAGTGCCGGTCCCGGGCTTCTTTCGGCACAAACCGCTCTCAGGAGCTCCCTGCGCTCGCCACAATGCTCTGTGTGCGAAGAAGCCGCTTCTTCGCCTCCGGGAGAATCGGCGAGCGGCAGCTTCCCAAAGGCGAAGATGCAAGCTGCAGCACACAGGCACAGTGTGGGCAGCCTTCAGACTTAGAGAAAACAGTACTTTACCACTCTCCTGCCTTTTCCATGGTTATTCTATTGGAAAAGAACGAGTTTTGGACAACTACCTTTCATTCTTGCCAAACTCTTTGCAGACCCCCGTGCAAGCTTTAGAACAAGATTTTGGATGTTTTCTTTCCTGGCAGAGTTTCTCCTTGCAAGATATGGTGGAAAAGCTTTTTGCTGAGTGTAGAGCGGCAAGACACGCAGAAGACGCAGATACGCAGCTCTCCGAAGCTAAGTGCCGGTCCCGGGCTTCTTTCGGCACAAACCGCTCTCAGGAGCTCCCTGCGCTCGCCACAATGCTCTGTGTGCGAAGAAGCCGCTTCTTCGCCTCCGGGAGAATCGGCGAGCGGCAGCTTCCCAAAGGCGAAGATGCAAGCTGCAGCACACAGGCACAGTGTGGGCAGCCTTCAGACTTAGAGAAAACAGTACTTTACCACTCTCCTGCCTTTTCCATGGTTATTCTATTGGAAAAGAACGAGTTTTGGACAACTACCTTTCATTCTTGCCAAACTCTTTGCAGACCCCCGTGCAAGCTTTAGAACAAGATTTTGGATGTTTTCTTTCCTGGCAGAGTTTCTCCTTGCAAGATATGGTGGAAAAGCTTTTTGCTGAGTGTAGAGCGGCAAGACACGCAGAAGACGCAGATACGCAGCTCTCCGAAGCTAAGTGCCGGTCCCGGGCTTCTTTCGGCACAAACCGCTCTCAGGAGCTCCCCGCGCTCGCCACAATGCTCTGTGTGCGAAGAAGCCGCTTCTTCGCCTCCGGGAGAATCGGCGAGCGGCAGCTTCCCAAAGGCGAAGATGCAAGCTGCAGCACACAGGCACAGTGTGGGCAGCCTTCAGACTTAGAGAAAACAGTACTTTACCACTCTCCTGCCTTTTCCATGGTTATTCTATTGGAAAAGAACGAGTTTTGGACAACTACCTTTCATTCTTGCCAAACTCTTTGCAGACCCCCGTGCAAGCTTTAGAACAAGATTTTGGATGTTTTCTTTCCTGGCAGAGTTTCTCCTTGCAAGATATGGTGGAAAAGCTTTTTGCTGAGTGTAGAGCGGCAAGACACGCAGAAGACGCAGATACGCAGCTCTCCGAAGCTAAGTGCCGGTCCCGGGCTTCTTTCGGCACAAACCGCTCTCAGGAGCTCCCCGCGCTCGCCACAATGCTCTGTGTGCGAAGAAGCCGCTTCTTCGCCTCCGGGAGAATCGGCGAGCGGCAGCTTCCCAAAGGCGAAGATGCAAGCTGCAGCACGCAGGCACAGTGTGGGCAGCCTTCAGACTTAGAGAAAACAGTACTTTACCACTCTCCTGCCTTTTCCATGGTTATTCTATTGGAAAAGAACGAGTTTTGGACAACTACCTTTCATTCTTGCCAAACTCTTTGCAGACCCCCGTGCAAGCTTTAGAACAAGATTTTGGATGTTTTCTTTCCTGGCAGAGTTTCTCCTTGCAAGATATGGTGGAAAAGCTTTTTGCTGAGTGTAGAGCGGCAAGACACGCAGAAGACGCAGATACGCAGCTCTCCGAAGCTAAGTGCCGGTCCCGGGCTTCTTTCGGCACAAACCGCTCTCAGGAGCTCCCTGCGCTCGCCACAATGCTCTGTGTGCGAAGAAGCCGCTTCTTCGCCTCCGGGAGAATCGGCGAGCGGCAGCTTCCCAAAGGCGAAGATGCAAGCTGCAGCACACAGGCACAGTGTGGGCAGCCTTCAGACTTAGAGAAAACAGTACTTTACCACTCTCCTGCCTTTTCCATGGTTATTCTATTGGAAAAGAACGAGTTTTGGACAACTACCTTTCATTCTTGCCAAACTCTTTGCAGACCCCCGTGCAAGCTTTAGAACAAGATTTTGGATGTTTTCTTTCCTGGCAGAGTTTCTCCTTGCAAGATATGGTGGAAAAGCTTTTTGCTGAGTGTAGAGCGGCAAGACACGCAGAAGACGCAGATACGCAGCTCTCCGAAGCTAAGTGCCGGTCCCGGGCTTCTTTCGGCACAAACCGCTCTCAGGAGCTCCCCGCGCTCGCCACAATGCTCTGTGTGCGAAGAAGCCGCTTCTTCGCCTCCGGGAGAATCGGCGAGCGGCAGCTTCCCAAAGGCGAAGATGCAAGCTGCAGCACGCAGGCACAGTGTGGGCAGCCTTCAGACTTAGAGAAAACAGTACTTTACCACTCTCCTGCCTTTTCCATGGTTATTCTATTGGAAAAGAACGAGTTTTGGACAACTACCTTTCATTCTTGCCAAACTCTTTGCAGACCCCCGTGCAAGCTTTAGAACAAGATTTTGGATGTTTTCTTTCCTGGCAGAGTTTCTCCTTGCAAGATATGGTGGAAAAGCTTTTTGCTGAGTGTAGAGCGGCAAGACACGCAGAAGACGCAGATACGCAGCTCTCCGAAGCTAAGTGCCGCTCCCGGGCTTCTTTCGGCACAAACCGCTCTCAGGAGCTCCCCGCGCTCGCCACAATGCTCTGTGTGCGAAGAAGCCGCTTCTTCGCCTCCGGGAGAATCGGCGAGCGGCAGCTTCCCAAAGGCGAAGATGCAAGCTGCAGCACACAGGCACAGTGTGGGCAGCCTTCAGACTTAGAGAAAACAGTACTTTACCACTCTCCTGCCTTTTCCATGGTTATTCTATTGGAAAAGAACGAGTTTTGGACAACTACCTTTCATTCTTGCCAAACTCTTTGCAGACCCCCGTGCAAGCTTTAGAACAAGATTTTGGATGTTTTCTTTCCTGGCAGAGTTTCTCCTTGCAAGATATGGTGGAAAAGCTTTTTGCTGAGTGTAGAGCGGCAAGACACGCAGAAGACGCAGATACGCAGCTCTCCGAAGCTAAGTGCCGGTCCCGGGCTTCTTTCGGCACAAACCGCTCTCAGGAGCTCCCCGCGCTCGCCACAATGCTCTGTGTGCGAAGAAGCCGCTTCTTCGCCTCCGGGAGAATCGGCGAGCGGCAGCTTGCCAAAGGCGAAGATGCAAGCTGCAGCACACAGGCACAGTGTGGGCAGCCTTCAGACTTAGAGAAAACAGTACTTTACCACTCTCCTGCCTTTTCCATGGTTATTCTATTGGAAAAGAACGAGTTTTGGACAACTACCTTTCATTCTTGCCAAACTCTTTGCAGACCCCCGTGCAAGCTTTAGAACAAGATTTTGGATGTTTTCTTTCCTGGCAGAGTTTCTCCTTGCAAGATATGGTGGAAAAGCTTTTTGCTGAGTGTAGAGCGGCAAGACACGCAGAAGACGCAGATACGCAGCTCTCCGAAGCTAAGTGCCGGTCCCGGGCTTCTTTCGGCACAAACCGCTCTCAGGAGCTCCCTGCGCTCGCCACAATGCTCTGTGTGCGAAGAAGCCGCTTCTTCGCCTCCGGGAGAATCGGCGAGCGGCAGCTTCCCAAAGGCGAAGATGCAAGCTGCAGCACACAGGCACAGTGTGGGCAGCCTTCAGACTTAGAGAAAACAGTACTTTACCACTCTCCTGCCTTTTCCATGGTTATTCTATTGGAAAAGAACGAGTTTTGGACAACTACCTTTCATTCTTGCCAAACTCTTTGCAGACCCCCGTGCAAGCTTTAGAACAAGATTTTGGATGTTTTCTTTCCTGGCAGAGTTTCTCCTTGCAAGATATGGTGGAAAAGCTTTTTGCTGAGTGTAGAGCGGCAAGACACGCAGAAGACGCAGATACGCAGCTCTCCGAAGCTAAGTGCCGGTCCCGGGCTTCTTTCGGCACAAACCGCTCTCAGGAGCTCCCTGCGCTCGCCACAATGCTCTGTGTGCGAAGAAGCCGCTTCTTCGCCTCCGGGAGAATCGGCGAGCGGCAGCTTCCCAAAGGCGAAGATGCAAGCTGCAGCACACAGGCACAGTGTGGGCAGCCTTCAGACTTAGAGAAAACAGTACTTTACCACTCTCCTGCCTTTTCCATGGTTATTCTATTGGAAAAGAACGAGTTTTGGACAACTACCTTTCATTCTTGCCAAACTCTTTGCAGACCCCCGTGCAAGCTTTAGAACAAGATTTTGGATGTTTTCTTTCCTGGCAGAGTTTCTCCTTGCAAGATATGGTGGAAAAGCTTTTTGCTGAGTGTAGAGCGGCAAGACACGCAGAAGACGCAGATACGCAGCTCTCCGAAGCTAAGTGCCGGTCCCGGGCTTCTTTCGGCACAAACCGCTCTCAGGAGCTCCCTGCGCTCGCCACAATGCTCTGTGTGCGAAGAAGCCGCTTCTTCGCCTCCGGGAGAATCGGCGAGCGGCAGCTTCCCAAAGGCGAAGATGCAAGCTGCAGCACACAGGCACAGTGTGGGCAGCCTTCAGACTTAGAGAAAACAGTACTTTACCACTCTCCTGCCTTTTCCATGGTTATTCTATTGGAAAAGAACGAGTTTTGGACAACTACCTTTCATTCTTGCCAAACTCTTTGCAGACCCCCGTGCAAGCTTTAGAACAAGATTTTGGATGTTTTCTTTCCTGGCAGAGTTTCTCCTTGCAAGATATGGTGGAAAAGCTTTTTGCTGAGTGTAGAGCGGCAAGACACGCAGAAGACGCAGATACGCAGCTCTCCGAAGCTAAGTGCCGGTCCCGGGCTTCTTTCGGCACAAACCGCTCTCAGGAGCTCCCTGCGCTCGCCACAATGCTCTGTGTGCGAAGAAGCCGCTTCTTCGCCTCCGGGAGAATCGGCGAGCGGCAGCTTCCCAAAGGCGAAGATGCAAGCTGCAGCACACAGGCACAGTGTGGGCAGCCTTCAGACTTAGAGAAAACAGTACTTTACCACTCTCCTGCCTTTTCCATGGTTATTCTATTGGAAAAGAACGAGTTTTGGACAACTACCTTTCATTCTTGCCAAACTCTTTGCAGACCCCCGTGCAAGCTTTAGAACAAGATTTTGGATGTTTTCTTTCCTGGCAGAGTTTCTCCTTGCAAGATATGGTGGAAAAGCTTTTTGCTGAGTGTAGAGCGGCAAGACACGCAGAAGACGCAGATACGCAGCTCTCCGAAGCTAAGTGCCGGTCCCGGGCTTCTTTCGGCACAAACCGCTCTCAGGAGCTCCCTGCGCTCGCCACAATGCTCTGTGTGCGAAGAAGCCGCTTCTTCGCCTCCGGGAGAATCGGCGAGCGGCAGCTTCCCCAAGGCGAAGATGCAAGCTGCAGCACACAGGCACAGTGTGGGCAGCCTTCAGACTTAGAGAAAACAGTACTTTACCACTCTCCTGCCTTTTCCATGGTTATTCTATTGGAAAAGAACGAGTTTTGGACAACTACCTTTCATTCTTGCCAAACTCTTTGCAGACCCCCGTGCAAGCTTTAGAACAAGATTTTGGATGTTTTCTTTCCTGGCAGAGTTTCTCCTTGCAAGATATGCTGGAAAAGCTTTTTGCTGAGTGTAGAGCGGCAAGACACGCAGAAGACGCAGATACGCAGCTCTCCGAAGCTAAGTGCCGGTCCCGGGCTTCTTTCGGCACAAACCGCTCTCAGGAGCTCCCTGCGCTCGCCACAATGCTCTGTGTGCGAAGAAGCCGCTTCTTCGCCTCCGGGAGAATCGGCGAGCGGCAGCTTCCCAAAGGCGAAGATGCAAGCTGCAGCACGCAGGCACAGTGTGGGCAGCCTTCAGACTTAGAGAAAACAGTACTTTACCACTCTCCTGCCTTTTCCATGGTTATTCTATTGGAAAAGAACGAGTTTTGGACAACTACCTTTCATTCTTGCCAAACTCTTTGCAGACCCCCGTGCAAGCTTTAGAACAAGATTTTGGATGTTTTCTTTCCTGGCAGGGTTTCTCCTTGCAAGATATGGTGGAAAAGCTTTTTGCTGAGTGTAGAGCGGCAAGACACGCAGAAGACGCAGATACGCAGCTCTCCGAAGCTAAGTGCCGGTCCCGGGCTTCTTTCGGCACAAACCGCTCTCAGGAGCTCCCTGCGCTCGCCACAATGCTCTGTGTGCGAAGAAGCCGCTTCTTCGCCTCCGGGAGAATCGGCGAGCGGCAGCTTGCCAAAGGCGAAGATGCAAGCTGCAGCACACAGGCACAGTGTGGGCAGCCTTCAGACTTAGAGAAAACAGTACTTTACCACTCTCCTGCCTTTTCCATGGTTATTCTATTGGAAAAGAACGAGTTTTGGACAACTACCTTTCATTCTTGCCAAACTCTTTGCAGACCCCCGTGCAAGCTTTAGAACAAGATTTTGGATGTTTTCTTTCCTGGCAGAGTTTCTCCTTGCAAGATATGGTGGAAAAGCTTTTTGCTGAGTGTAGAGCGGCAAGACACGCAGAAGACGCAGATACGCAGCTCTCCGAAGCTAAGTGCCGGTCCCGGGCTTCTTTCGGCACAAACCGCTCTCAGGAGCTCCCTGCGCTCGCCACAATGCTCTGTGTGCGAAGAAGCCGCTTCTTCGCCTCCGGGAGAATCGGCGAGCGGCAGCTTCCCAAAGGCGAAGATGCAAGCTGCAGCACACAGGCACAGTGTGGGCAGCCTTCAGACTTAGAGAAAACAGTACTTTACCACTCTCCTGCCTTTTCCATGGTTATTCTATTGGAAAAGAACGAGTTTTGGACAACTACCTTTCATTCTTGCCAAACTCTTTGCAGACCCCCGTGCAAGCTTTAGAACAAGATTTTGGATGTTTTCTTTCCTGGCAGAGTTTCTCCTTGCAAGATATGGTGGAAAAGCTTTTTGCTGAGTGTAGAGCGGCAAGACACGCAGAAGACGCAGATACGCAGCTCTCCGAAGCTAAGTGCCGGTCCCGGGCTTCTTTCGGCACAAACCGCTCTCAGGAGCTCCCCGCGCTCGCCACAATGCTCTGTGTGCGAAGAAGCCGCTTCTTCGCCTCCGGGAGAATCGGCGAGCGGCAGCTTCCCAAAGGCGAAGATGCAAGCTGCAGCACACAGGCACAGTGTGGGCAGCCTTCAGACTTAGAGAAAACAGTACTTTACCACTCTCCTGCCTTTTCCATGGTTATTCTATTGGAAAAGAACGAGTTTTGGACAACTACCTTTCATTCTTGCCAAACTCTTTGCAGACCCCCGTGCAAGCTTTAGAACAAGATTTTGGATGTTTTCTTTCCTGGCAGAGTTTCTCCTTGCAAGATATGCTGGAAAAGCTTTTTGCTGAGTGTAGAGCGGCAAGACACGCAGAAGACGCAGATACGCAGCTCTCCGAAGCTAAGTGCCGGTCCCGGGCTTCTTTCGGCACAAACCGCTCTCAGGAGCTCCCCGCGCTCGCCACAATGCTCTGTGTGCGAAGAAGCCGCTTCTTCGCCTCCGGGAGAATCGGCGAGCGGCAGCTTCCCAAAGGCGAAGATGCAAGCTGCAGCACACAGGCACAGTGTGGGCAGCCTTCAGACTTAGAGAAAACAGTACTTTACCACTCTCCTGCCTTTTCCATGGTTATTCTATTGGAAAAGAACGAGTTTTGGACAACTACCTTTCATTCTTGCCAAACTCTTTGCACACCCCCGTGCAAGCTTTAGAACAAGATTTTGGATGTTTTCTTTCCTGGCAGAGTTTCTCCTTGCAAGATATGGTGGAAAAGCTTTTTGCTGAGTGTAGAGCGGCAAGACACGCAGAAGACGCAGATACGCAGCTCTCCGAAGCTAAGTGCCGGTCCCGGGCTTCTTTCGGCACAAACCGCTCTCAGGAGCTCCCTGCGCTCGCCACAATGCTCTGTGTGCGAAGAAGCCGCTTCTTCGCCTGCGGGAGAATCGACGAGCGGCAGCTTCCCAAAGGCGAAGATGCAAGCCGCACCACGCAGGCACAGTGTGGGCAGCCTTCAGACTTAGAGAAAACAGTACTTTACCACTCTCCTGCCTTTTCCATGGTTATTCTATTGGAAAAGAACGAGTTTTGGACAACTACCTTTCATTCTTGCCAAACTCTTTGCAGACCCCCGTGCAAGCTTTAGAACAAGATTTTGGATGTTTTCTTTCCTGGCAGAGTTTCTCCTTGCAAGATATGGTGGAAAAGCTTTTTGCTGAGTGTAGAGCGGCAAGACACGCAGAAGACGCAGATACGCAGCTCTCCGAAGCTAAGTGCCGCTCCCGGGCTTCTTTCGGCACAAACCGCTCTCAGGAGCTCCCCGCGCTCGCCACAATGCTCTGTGTGCGAAGAAGCCGCTTCTTCGCCTCCGGGAGAATCGGCGAGCGGCAGCTTCCCAAAGGCGAAGATGCAAGCTGCAGCACACAGGCACAGTGTGGGCAGCCTTCAGACTTAGAGAAAACAGTACTTTACCACTCTCCTGCCTTTTCCATGGTTATTCTATTGGAAAAGAACGAGTTTTGGACAACTACCTTTCATTCTTGCCAAACTCTTTGCAGACCCCCGTGCAAGCTTTAGAACAAGATTTTGGATGTTTTCTTTCCTGGCAGAGTTTCTCCTTGCAAGATATGGTGGAAAAGCTTTTTGCTGAGTGTAGAGCGGCAAGACACGCAGAAGACGCAGATACGCAGCTCTCCGAAGCTAAGTGCCGGTCCCGGGCTTCTTTCGGCACAAACCGCTCTCAGGAGCTCCCCGCGCTCGCCACAATGCTCTGTGTGCGAAGAAGCCGCTTCTTCGCCTCCGGGAGAATCGGCGAGCGGCAGCTTCCCAAAGGCGAAGATGCAAGCTGCAGCACACAGGCACAGTGTGGGCAGCCTTCAGACTTAGAGAAAACAGTACTTTACCACTCTCCTGCCTTATCCATGGTTATTCTATTGGAAAAGAACGAGTTTTGGACAACTACCTTTCATTCTTGCCAAACTCTTTGCAGACCTCCGTGCAAGCTTTAGAACAAGATTTTGGATGTTTTCTTTCCTGGCAGAGTTTCTCTTTGCAAGATATGGTGGAAGAGCTTTTAGCTGAGTGTAGAGCGGCAAGACACGCAGAAGACGCAGATACGCAGCTCTCCGAAGCTAAGTGCCGGTCCCGGGCTTCTTTCGGCACAAACCGCTCTCAGGAGCTCCCTGCGCTCGCCACAATGCTCTGTGTGCGAAGAAGCCGCTTCTTCGCCTCCGGGAGAATCGGCGAGCGGCAGCTTCCCAAAGGCGAAGATGCAAGCCGCACCATGCAGGCACAGTGTGGGCTGCATTCAGACTTAGAGAAACCAGTACTTTACCACTCTCCTGCCTTTTCCATGGTTATTCTATTGGAAAAGAACGAGTTTTGGACAACTACCTTTCATTCTTGCCAAACACTTTGCAGACCCCCGTGCAAGCTTTAGAACAAGATTTTGGATGTTTTCTTTCCTGGCAGAGTTTCTCTTTGCAAGATATGGTGGAAAAGCTTTTTGCTGAGTGTAGAGCGGCAAGACACGCAGAAGACGCAGATACGCAGCTCTCCGAAGCTAAGTGCCGGTCCCGGGCTTCTTTTGGCACAAACCGCTCTCAGGAGCTCCCTGCGCTCGCCACAATGCTCTGTGTGCGAAGAAGCCGCTTCTTCGCCTGCGGGAGAATCGACGAGCGGCAGCTTCCCAAAGGCGAAGATGCAAGCCGCAACACGCAGGCACAGTGTGGGCAGCCTTCAGACTTAGAGAAAACAGTACTTTACCACTCTCCTGCCTTTTCCATGGTTATTCTATTGGAAAAGAACGAGTTTTGGACAACTACCTTTCATTCTTGCCAAACTCTTTGCAGACCTCCGTGCAAGCTTTAGAACAAGATTTTGGATGTTTTCTTTCCTGGCAGAGTTTCTCTTTGCAAGATATGGTGGAAGAGCTTTTTGCTGAGTGTAGAGCGGCAAGACACGCAGAAGACGCAGATACGCAGCTCTCCGAAGCTAAGTGCCGGTCCCGGGCTTCTTTCGGCACAAACCGCTCTCAGGAGCTCCCTGCGCTCGCCACAATGCTCTGTGTGCGAAGAAGCCGCTTCTTCACCTGCGGGAGAATCGACGAGCGGCAGCTTCCCAAAGGCGAAGATGCAAGCCGCACCACGCAGGCACAGTGTGGGCAGCCTTCAGACTTAGAGAAAACAGTACTTTACCACTCTCCTGCCTTTTCCATGGTTATTCTATTGGAAAAGAACGAGTTTTGGACAACTACCTTTCATTCTTGCCAAACTCTTTGCAGACCCCCGTGCAAGCTTTAGAACAAGATTTTGGATGTTTTCTTTCCTGGCAGAGTTTCTCTTTGCAAGATATGGTGGAAAAGCTTTTTGCTGAGTGTAGAGCGGCAAGACACGCAGAAGACGCAGATACGCAGCTCTCCGAAGCTAAGTGCCGGTCCCGGGCTTCTTTCGGCACAAACCGCTCTCAGGAGCTCCCTGCGCTCGCCACAATGCTCTGTGTGCGAAGAAGCCGCTTCTTCGCCTCCGGAGAATCGGCGAGCGGCAGCTTCCCAAAGGCGAAGATGCAAGCCGCACCATGCAGGCACAGTGTGGGCTGCATTCAGACTTAGAGAAACCAGTACTTTACCACTCTCCTGCCTTTTCCATGGTTATTCTATTGGAAAAGAACGAGTTTGGACAACTACCTTTCATTCTTGCCAAACTCTTTGCAGACCCCCGTGCAAGCTTTAGAACAAGATTTTGGATGTTTTCTTTCCTGGCAGAGTTTCTCTTTGCAAGATATGGTGGAAAAGCTTTTTGCTGAGTGTAGAGCGGCAAGACACGCAGAAGACGCAGATACGCAGCTCTCCGAAGCTAAGTGCCGGTCCCGGGCTTCTTTCGGCACAAACCGCTCTCAGGAGCTCCCTGCGCTCGCCACAATGCTCTGTGTGCGAAGAAGCCGCTTCTTCGCCTCCGGGAGAATCGGCGAGCGGCAGCTTCCCAAAGGCGAAGATGCAAGCCGCACCATGCAGGCACAGTGTGGGCTGCATTCAGACTTAGAGAAACCAGTACTTTACCACTCTCCTGCCTTTTCCATGGTTATTCTATTGGAAAAGAACGAGTTTTGGACAACTACCTTTCATTCTTGCCAAACTCTTTGCAGACCCCCGTGCAAGCTTTAGAACAAGATTTTGGATGTTTTCTTTCCTGGCAGAGTTTCTCTTTGCAAGATATGGTGGAAAAGCTTTTTGCTGAGTGTAGAGCGGCAAGACACGCAGAAGACGCAGATACGCAGCTCTCCGAAGCTAAGTGCCGGTCCCGGGCTTCTTTCGGCACAAACCGCTCTCAGGAGCTCCCTGCGCTCGCCACAATGCTCTGTGTGCGAAGAAGCCGCTTCTTCGCCTGCGGGAGAATCGACGAGCGGCAGCTTCCCAAAGGCGAAGATGCAAGCCGCACCACGCAGGCACAGTGTGGGCAGCCTTCAGACTTAGAGAAAACAGTACTTTACCACTCTCCTGCCTTTTCCATGGTTATTCTATTGGAAAAGAACGAGTTTTGGACAACTACCTTTCATTCTTGCCAAACTCTTTGCAGACCTCCGTGCAAGCTTTAGAACAAGATTTTGGATGTTTTCTTTCCTGGCAGAGTTTCTCCTTGCAAGATATGGTGGAAGAGCTTTTTGCTGAGTGTAGAGCGGCAAGACACGCAGAAGACGCAGATACGCAGCTCTCCGAAGCTAAGTGCCGGTCCCGGGCTTCTTTCGGCACAAACCGCTCTCAGGAGCTCCCTGCGCTCGCCACAATGCTCTGTGTGCGAAGAAGCCGCTTCTTCGCCTCCGGGAGAATCGGCGAGCGGCAGCTTCCCAAAGGCGAAGATGCAAGCCGCACCATGCAGGAACAGTGTGGGCTGCATTCAGACTTAGAGAAACCAGTACTTTACCACTCTCCTGCCTTTTCCATGGTTATTCTATTGGAAAAGAACGAGTTTTGGACAACTACCTTTCATTCTTGCCAAACTCTTTGCAGACCCCCGTGCAAGCTTTAGAACAAGATTTTGGATGTTTTCTTTCCTGGCAGAGTTTCTCTTTGCAAGATATGGTGGAAAAGCTTTTTGCTGAGTGTAGAGCGGCAAGACACGCAGAAGACGCAGATACGCAGCTCTCCGAAGCTAAGTGCCGGTCCCGGGCTTCTTTCGGCACAAACCGCTCTCAGGAGCTCCCTGCGCTCGCCACAATGCTCTGTGTGCGAAGAAGCCGCTTCTTCACCTGCGGGAGAATCGACGAGCGGCAGCTTCCCAAAGGCGAAGATGCAAGCCGCACCACGCAGGCACAGTGTGGGCAGCCTTCAGACTTAGAGAAAACAGTACTTTACCACTCTCCTGCCTTTTCCATGGTTATTCTATTGGAAAAGAACGAGTTTTGGACAACTACCTTTCATTCTTGCCAAACTCTTTGCAGACCCCCGTGCAAGCTTTAGAACAAGATTTTGGATGTTTTCTTTCCTGGCAGAGTTTCTCTTTGCAAGATATGGTGGAAAAGCTTTTTGCTGAGTGTAGAGCGGCAAGACACGCAGAAGACGCAGATACGCAGCTCTCCGAAGCTAAGTGCCGGTCCCGGGCTTCTTTCGGCACAAACCGCTCTCAGGAGCTCCCTGCGCTCGCCACAATGCTCTGTGTGCGAAGAAGCCGCTTCTTCGCCTCCGGGAGAATCGGCGAGCGGCAGCTTCCCAAAGGCGAAGATGCAAGCCGCACCATGCAGGCACAGTGTGGGCTGCATTCAGACTTAGAGAAACCAGTACTTTACCACTCTCCTGCCTTTTCCATGGTTATTCTATTGGAAAAGAACGAGTTTTGGACAACTACCTTTCATTCTTGCCAAACTCTTTGCAGACCCCCGTGCAAGCTTTAGAACAAGATTTTGGATGTTTTCTTTCCTGGCAGAGTTTCTCTTTGCAAGATATGGTGGAAAAGCTTTTTGCTGAGTGTAGAGCGGCAAGACACGCAGAAGACGCAGATACGCAGCTCTCCGAAGCTAAGTGCCGGTCCCGGGCTTCTTTCGGCACAAACCGCTCTCAGGAGCTCCCTGCGCTCGCCACAATGCTCTGTGTGCGAAGAAGCCGCTTCTTCGCCTGCGGGAGAATCGACGAGCGGCAGCTTCCCAAAGGCGAAGATGCAAGCCGCACCACGCAGGCACAGTGTGGGCAGCCTTCAGACTTAGAGAAACCAGTACTTTACCACTCTCCTGCCTTTTCCATGGTTATTCTATTGGAAAAGAACGAGTTTTGGACAACTACCTTTCATTCTTGCCAAACTCTTTGCAGACCCCCGTGCAAGCTTTAGAACAAGATTTTGGATGTTTTCTTTCCTGGCAGAGTTTCTCTTTGCAAGATATGGTGGAAAAGCTTTTTGCTGAGTGTAGAGCGGCAAGACACGCAGAAGACGCAGATACGCAGCTCTCCGAAGCTAAGTGCCGGTCCCGGGCTTCTTTCG
The DNA here is from genome assembly GCF_037042795.1 of Molothrus aeneus. NCBI lineage: Eukaryota > Metazoa > Chordata > Aves > Passeriformes > Icteridae > Molothrus > Molothrus aeneus. The sequence continues at coordinate 27,596 of NC_089656.1, forward strand.
GCACAAACCGCTCTCAGGAGCTCCCTGCGCTCGCCACAATGCTCTGTGTGCGAAGAAGCCGCTTCTTCGCCTGCGGGAGAATCGACGAGCGGCAGCTTCCCAAAGGCGAAGATGCAAGCCGCACCACGCAGGCACAGTGTGGGCAGCCTTCAGACTTAGAGAAACCAGTACTTTACCACTCTCCTGCCTTTTCCATGGTTATTCTATTGGAAAAGAACGAGTTTTGGACAACTACCTTTCATTCTTGCCAAACTCTTTGCAGACCCCCGTGCAAGCTTTAGAACAAGATTTTGGATGTTTTCTTTCCTGGCAGAGTTTCTCTTTGCAAGATATGGTGGAAAAGCTTTTTGCTGAGTGTAGAGCGGCAAGACACGCAGAAGACGCAGATACGCAGCTCTCCGAAGCTAAGTGCCGGTCCCGGGCTTCTTTCGGCACAAACCGCTCTCAGGAGCTCCCTGCGCTCGCCACAATGCTCTGTGTGCGAAGAAGCCGCTTCTTCGCCTCCGGGAGAATCGGCGAGCGGCAGCTTCCCAAAGGCGAAGATGCAAGCCGCACCATGCAGGCACAGTGTGGGCTGCATTCAGACTTAGAGAAACCAGTACTTTACCACTCTCCTGCCTTTTCCATGGTTATTATATTGGAAAAGAACGAGTTTTGGACAACTACCTTTCATTCTTGCCAAACTCTTTGCAGACCCCCGTGCAAGCTTTAGAACAAGATTTTGGATGTTTTCTTTCCTGGCAGAGTTTCTCTTTGCAAGATATGGTGGAAAAGCTTTTTGCTGAGTGTAGAGCGGCAAGACACGCAGAAGACGCAGATACGCAGCTCTCCGAAGCTAAGTGCCGGTCCCGGGCTTCTTTCGGCACAAACCGCTCTCAGGAGCTCCCTGCGCTCGCCACAATGCTCTGTGTGCGAAGAAGCCGCTTCTTCGCCTGCGGGAGAATCGACGAGCGGCAGCTTCCCAAAGGCGAAGATGCAAGCCGCACCACGCAGGCACAGTGTGGGCAGCCTTCAGACTTAGAGAAAACAGTACTTGACCACTCTCCTGCCTTTTCCATGGTTATTCTATTGGAAAAGAACGAGTTTTGGACAACTACCTTTCATTCTTGCCAAACTCTTTGCAGACCTGCGTGCAAGCTTTAGAACAAGATTTTGGATGTTTTCTTTCCTGGCAGGGTTTCTCCTTGCAAGATATGGTGGAAAAGCTTTTTGCTGAGTGTAGAGCGGCAAGACACGCAGAAGACGCAGATACGCAGCTCTCCGAAGCTAAGTGCCGGTCCCGGGCTTCTTTCGGCACAAACCGCTCTCAGGAGCTCCCTGCGCTCGCCACAATGCTCTGTGTGCGAAGAAGCCGCTTCTTCGCCTCCGGGAGAATCGGCGAGCGGCAGCTTGCCAAAGGCGAAGATGCAAGCTGCAGCACACAGGCACAGTGTGGGCAGCCTTCAGACTTAGAGAAAACAGTACTTTACCACTCTCCTGCCTTTTCCATGGTTATTCTATTGGAAAAGAACGAGTTTTGGACAACTACCTTTCATTCTTGCCAAACTCTTTGCAGACCCCCGTGCAAGCTTTAGAACAAGATTTTGGATGTTTTCTTTCCTGGCAGAGTTTCTCCTTGCAAGATATGGTGGAAAAGCTTTTTGCTGAGTGTAGAGCGGCAAGACACGCAGAAGACGCAGATACGCAGCTCTCCGAAGCTAAGTGCCGGTCCCGGGCTTCTTTCGGCACAAACCGCTCTCAGGAGCTCCCTGCGCTCGCCACAATGCTCTGTGTGCGAAGAAGCCGCTTCTTCGCCTCCGGGAGAATCGGCGAGCGGCAGCTTCCCAAAGGCGAAGATGCAAGCTGCGGCACACAGGCACAGTGTGGGCAGCCTTCAGACTTAGAGAAAACAGTACTTTACCACTCTCCTGCCTTTTCCATGGTTATTCTATTGGAAAAGAACGAGTTTTGGACAACTACCTTTCATTCTTGCCAAACTCTTTGCAGACCCCCGTGCAAGCTTTAGAACAAGATTTTGGATGTTTTCTTTCCTGGCAGAGTTTCTCCTTGCAAGATATGGTGGAAAAGCTTTTTGCTGAGTGTAGAGCGGCAAGACACGCAGAAGACGCAGATACGCAGCTCTCCGAAGCTAAGTGCCGGTCCCGGGCTTCTTTCGGCACAAACCGCTCTCAGGAGCTCCCTGCGCTCGCCACAATGCTCTGTGTGCGAAGAAGCCGCTTCTTCGCCTCCGGGAGAATCGGCGAGCGGCAGCTTCCCAAAGGCGAAGATGCAAGCTGCGGCACACAGGCACAGTGTGGGCAGCCTTCAGACTTAGAGAAAACAGTACTTTACCACTCTCCTGCCTTTTCCATGGTTATTCTATTGGAAAAGAACGAGTTTTGGACAACTACCTTTCATTCTTGCCAAACTCTTTGCAGACCCCCGTGCAAGCTTTAGAACAAGATTTTGGATGTTTTCTTTCCTGGCAGAGTTTCTCCTTGCAAGATATGGTGGAAAAGCTTTTTGCTGAGTGTAGAGCGGCAAGACACGCAGAAGACGCAGATACGCAGCTCTCCGAAGCTAAGTGCCGGTCCCGGGCTTCTTTCGGCACAAACCGCTCTCAGGAGCTCCCTGCGCTCGCCACAATGCTCTGTGTGCGAAGAAGCCGCTTCTTCGCCTCCGGGAGAATCGGCGAGCGGCAGCTTCCCAAAGGCGAAGATGCAAGCTGCGGCACACAGGCACAGTGTGGGCAGCCTTCAGACTTAGAGAAAACAGTACTTTACCACTCTCCTGCCTTTTCCATGGTTATTCTATTGGAAAAGAACGAGTTTTGGACAACTACCTTTCATTCTTGCCAAACTCTTTGCAGACCCCCGTGCAAGCTTTAGAACAAGATTTTGGATGTTTTCTTTCCTGGCAGAGTTTCTCCTTGCAAGATATGGTGGAAAGGCTTTTTGCTGAGTGTAGAGCGGCAAGACACGCAGAAGACGCAGATACGCAGCTCTCCGAAGCTAAGTGCCGGTCCCGGGCTTCTTTCGGCACAAACCGCTCTCAGGAGCTCCCTGCGCTCGCCACAATGCTCTGTGTGCGAAGAAGCCGCTTCTTCGCCTCCGGGAGAATCGGCGAGCGGCAGCTTCCCAAAGGCGAAGATGCAAGCTGCAGCACACAGGCACAGTGTGGGCAGCCTTCAGACTTAGAGAAAACAGTACTTTACCACTCTCCTGCCTTTTCCATGGTTATTCTATTGGAAAAGAACGAGTTTTGGACAACTACCTTTCATTCTTGCCAAACACTTTGCAGACCCCCGTGCAAGCTTTAGAACAAGATTTTGGATGTTTTCTTTCCTGGCAGAGTTTCTCCTTGCAAGATATGGTGGAAAAGCTTTTTGCTGAGTGTAGAGCGGCAAGACACGCAGAAGACGCAGATACGCAGCTCTCCGAAGCTAAGTGCCGGTCCCGGGCTTCTTTCGGCACAAACCGCTCTCAGGAGCTCCCTGCGCTCGCCACAATGCTCTGTGTGCGAAGAAGCCGCTTCTTCGCCTCCGGGAGAATCGGCGAGCGGCAGCTTCCCAAAGGCGAAGATGCAAGCTGCGGCACACAGGCACAGTGTGGGCAGCCTTCAGACTTAGAGAAAACAGTACTTTACCACTCTCCTGCCTTTTCCATGGTTATTCTATTGGAAAAGAACGAGTTTTGGACAACTACCTTTCATTCTTGCCAAACTCTTTGCAGACCCCCGTGCAAGCTTTAGAACAAGATTTTGGATGTTTTCTTTCCTGGCAGAGTTTCTCCTTGCAAGATATGGTGGAAAAGCTTTTTGCTGAGTGTAGAGCGGCAAGACACGCAGAAGACGCAGATACGCAGCTCTCCGAAGCTAAGTGCCGGTCCCGGGCTTCTTTCGGCACAAACCGCTCTCAGGAGCTCCCTGCGCTCGCCACAATGCTCTGTGTGCGAAGAAGCCGCTTCTTCGCCTCCGGGAGAATCGGCGAGCGGCAGCTTCCCAAAGGCGAAGATGCAAGCTGCGGCACACAGGCACAGTGTGGGCAGCCTTCAGACTTAGAGAAAACAGTACTTTACCACTCTCCTGCCTTTTCCATGGTTATTCTATTGGAAAAGAACGAGTTTTGGACAACTACCTTTCATTCTTGCCAAACTCTTTGCAGACCCCCGTGCAAGCTTTAGAACAAGATTTTGGATGTTTTCTTTCCTGGCAGAGTTTCTCCTTGCAAGATATGGTGGAAAAGCTTTTTGCTGAGTGTAGAGCGGCAAGACACGCAGAAGACGCAGATACGCAGCTCTCCGAAGCTAAGTGCCGGTCCCGGGCTTCTTTCGGCACAAACCGCTCTCAGGAGCTCCCTGCGCTCGCCACAATGCTCTGTGTGCGAAGAAGCCGCTTCTTCGCCTCCGGGAGAATCGGCGAGCGGCAGCTTCCCAAAGGCGAAGATGCAAGCTGCGGCACACAGGCACAGTGTGGGCAGCCTTCAGACTTAGAGAAAACAGTACTTTACCACTCTCCTGCCTTTTCCATGGTTATTCTATTGGAAAAGAACGAGTTTTGGACAACTACCTTTCATTCTTGCCAAACTCTTTGCAGACCCCCGTGCAAGCTTTAGAACAAGATTTTGGATGTTTTCTTTCCTGGCAGAGTTTCTCCTTGCAAGATATGGTGGAAAGGCTTTTTGCTGAGTGTAGAGCGGCAAGACACGCAGAAGACGCAGATACGCAGCTCTCCGAAGCTAAGTGCCGGTCCCGGGCTTCTTTCGGCACAAACCGCTCTCAGGAGCTCCCTGCGCTCGCCACAATGCTCTGTGTGCGAAGAAGCCGCTTCTTCGCCTCCGGGAGAATCGGCGAGCGGCAGCTTCCCAAAGGCGAAGATGCAAGCTGCAGCACACAGGCACAGTGTGGGCAGCCTTCAGACTTAGAGAAAACAGTACTTTACCACTCTCCTGCCTTTTCCATGGTTATTCTATTGGAAAAGAACGAGTTTTGGACAACTACCTTTCATTCTTGCCAAACTCTTTGCAGACCCCCGTGCAAGCTTTAGAACAAGATTTTGGATGTTTTCTTTCCTGGCAGAGTTTCTCCTTGCAAGATATGGTGGAAAAGCTTTTTGCTGAGTGTAGAGCGGCAAGACACGCAGAAGACGCAGATACGCAGCTCTCCGAAGCTAAGTGCCGGTCCCGGGCTTCTTTCGGCACAAACCGCTCTCAGGAGCTCCCTGCGCTCGCCACAATGCTCTGTGTGCGAAGAAGCCGCTTCTTCGCCTCCGGGAGAATCGGCGAGCGGCAGCTTCCCAAAGGCGAAGATGCAAGCTGCGGCACACAGGCACAGTGTGGGCAGCCTTCAGACTTAGAGAAAACAGTACTTTACCACTCTCCTGCCTTTTCCATGGTTATTCTATTGGAAAAGAACGAGTTTTGGACAACTACCTTTCATTCTTGCCAAACTCTTTGCAGACCCCCGTGCAAGCTTTAGAACAAGATTTTGGATGTTTTCTTTCCTGGCAGAGTTTCTCCTTGCAAGATATGGTGGAAAAGCTTTTTGCTGAGTGTAGAGCGGCAAGACACGCAGAAGACGCAGATACGCAGCTCTCCGAAGCTAAGTGCCGGTCCCGGGCTTCTTTCGGCACAAACCGCTCTCAGGAGCTCCCTGCGCTCGCCACAATGCTCTGTGTGCGAAGAAGCCGCTTCTTCGCCTCCGGGAGAATCGGCGAGCGGCAGCTTCCCAAAGGCGAAGATGCAAGCTGCGGCACACAGGCACAGTGTGGGCAGCCTTCAGACTTAGAGAAAACAGTACTTTACCACTCTCCTGCCTTTTCCATGGTTATTCTATTGGAAAAGAACGAGTTTTGGACAACTACCTTTCATTCTTGCCAAACTCTTTGCAGACCCCCGTGCAAGCTTTAGAACAAGATTTTGGATGTTTTCTTTCCTGGCAGAGTTTCTCCTTGCAAGATATGGTGGAAAAGCTTTTTGCTGAGTGTAGAGCGGCAAGACACGCAGAAGACGCAGATACGCAGCTCTCCGAAGCTAAGTGCCGGTCCCGGGCTTCTTTCGGCACAAACCGCTCTCAGGAGCTCCCTGCGCTCGCCACAATGCTCTGTGTGCGAAGAAGCCGCTTCTTCGCCTCCGGGAGAATCGGCGAGCGGCAGCTTCCCAAAGGCGAAGATGCAAGCTGCGGCACACAGGCACAGTGTGGGCAGCCTTCAGACTTAGAGAAAACAGTACTTTACCACTCTCCTGCCTTTTCCATGGTTATTCTATTGGAAAAGAACGAGTTTTGGACAACTACCTTTCATTCTTGCCAAACTCTTTGCAGACCCCCGTGCAAGCTTTAGAACAAGATTTTGGATGTTTTCTTTCCTGGCAGAGTTTCTCCTTGCAAGATATGGTGGAAAGGCTTTTTGCTGAGTGTAGAGCGGCAAGACACGCAGAAGACGCAGATACGCAGCTCTCCGAAGCTAAGTGCCGGTCCCGGGCTTCTTTCGGCACAAACCGCTCTCAGGAGCTCCCTGCGCTCGCCACAATGCTCTGTGTGCGAAGAAGCCGCTTCTTCGCCTCCGGGAGAATCGGCGAGCGGCAGCTTCCCAAAGGCGAAGATGCAAGCTGCAGCACACAGGCACAGTGTGGGCAGCCTTCAGACTTAGAGAAAACAGTACTTTACCACTCTCCTGCCTTTTCCATGGTTATTCTATTGGAAAAGAACGAGTTTTGGACAACTACCTTTCATTCTTGCCAAACTCTTTGCAGACCCCCGTGCAAGCTTTAGAACAAGATTTTGGATGTTTTCTTTCCTGGCAGAGTTTCTCCTTGCAAGATATGGTGGAAAAGCTTTTTGCTGAGTGTAGAGCGGCAAGACACGCAGAAGACGCAGATACGCAGCTCTCCGAAGCTAAGTGCCGGTCCCGGGCTTCTTTCGGCACAAACCGCTCTCAGGAGCTCCCTGCGCTCGCCACAATGCTCTGTGTGCGAAGAAGCCGCTTCTTCGCCTCCGGGAGAATCGGCGAGCGGCAGCTTCCCAAAGGCGAAGATGCAAGCTGCAGCACACAGGCACAGTGTGGGCAGCCTTCAGACTTAGAGAAAACAGTACTTTACCACTCTCCTGCCTTTTCCATGGTTATTCTATTGGAAAAGAACGAGTTTTGGACAACTACCTTTCATTCTTGCCAAACTCTTTGCAGACCCCCGTGCAAGCTTTAGAACAAGATTTTGGATGTTTTCTTTCCTGGCAGAGTTTCTCCTTGCAAGATATGGTGGAAAAGCTTTTTGCTGAGTGTAGAGCGGCAAGACACGCAGAAGACGCAGATACGCAGCTCTCCGAAGCTAAGTGCCGGTCCCGGGCTTCTTTCGGCACAAACCGCTCTCAGGAGCTCCCCGCGCTCGCCACAATGCTCTGTGTGCGAAGAAGCCGCTTCTTCGCCTCCGGGAGAATCGGCGAGCGGCAGCTTCCCAAAGGCGAAGATGCAAGCTGCAGCACGCAGGCACAGTGTGGGCAGCCTTCAGACTTAGAGAAAACAGTACTTTACCACTCTCCTGCCTTTTCCATGGTTATTCTATTGGAAAAGAACGAGTTTTGGACAACTACCTTTCATTCTTGCCAAACACTTTGCAGACCCCCGTGCAAGCTTTAGAACAAGATTTTGGATGTTTTCTTTCCTGGCAGAGTTTCTCCTTGCAAGATATGGTGGAAAAGCTTTTTGCTGAGTGTAGAGCGGCAAGACACGCAGAAGACGCAGATACGCAGCTCTCCGAAGCTAAGTGCCGGTCCCGGGCTTCTTTCGGCACAAACCGCTCTCAGGAGCTCCCCGCGCTCGCCACAATGCTCTGTGTGCGAAGAAGCCGCTTCTTCGCCCCCGGGAGAATGGGCGAGCGGCAGCTTCCCAAAGGCGAAGATGCAAGCTGCAGCACACAGGCACAGTGTGGGCAGCCTTCAGACTTAGAGAAAACAGTACTTTACCACTCTCCTGCCTTTCCCATGGTTATTCTATTGGAAAAGAACGAGTTTTGGACAACTACCTTTCATTCTTGCCAAACTCTTTGCAGACCCCCGTGCAAGCTTTAGAACAAGATTTTGGATGTTTTCTTTCCTGGCAGAGTTTCTCCTTGCAAGATATGGTGGAAAAGCTTTTTGCTGAGTGTAGAGCGGCAAGACACGCAGAAGACGCAGATACGCAGCTCTCCGAAGCTAAGTGCCGGTCCCGGGCTTCTTTCGGCACAAACCGCTCTCAGGAGCTCCCCGCGCTCGCCACAATGCTCTGTGTGCGAAGAAGCCGCTTCTTCGCCTGCGGGAGAATCGGCGAGCGGCAGCTTCCCAAAGGCGAAGATGCAAGCTGCAGCACACAGGCACAGTGTGGGCAGCCTTCAGACTTAGAGAAAACAGTACTTTACCACTCTCCTGCCTTTTCCATGGTTATTCTATTGGAAAAGAACGAGTTTTGGACAACTACCTTTCATTCTTGCCAAACTCTTTGCAGACCCCCGTGCAAGCTTTAGAACAAGATTTTGGATGTTTTCTTTCCTGGCAGAGTTTCTCCTTGCAAGATATGCTGGAAAAGCTTTTTGCTGAGTGTAGAGCGGCAAGACACGCAGAAGACGCAGATACGCAGCTCTCCGAAGCTAAGTGCCGGTCCCGGGCTTCTTTCGGCACAAACCGCTCTCAGGAGCTCCCTGCGCTCACCACAATGCTCTGTGTGCGAAGAAGCCGCTTCTTCGCCTCCGGGAGAATCGGCGAGCGGCAGCTTCCCAAAGGCGAAGATGCAAGCTGCAGCACACAGGCACAGTGTGGGCAGCCTTCAGACTTAGAGAAAACAGTACTTTACCACTCTCCTGCCTTTTCCATGGTTATTCTATTGGAAAAGAACGAGTTTTGGACAACTACCTTTCATTCTTGCCAAACTCTTTGCAGACCCCCGTGCAAGCTTTAGAACAAGATTTTGGATGTTTTCTTTCCTGGCAGAGTTTCTCCTTGCAAGATATGGTGGAAAAGCTTTTTGCTGAGTGTTGAGCGGCAAGACACGCAGAAGACGCAGATACGCAGCTCTCCGAAGCTAAGTGCCGGTCCCGGGCTTCTTTCGGCACAAACCGCTCTCAGGAGCTCCCTGCGCTCGCCACAATGCTCTGTGTGCGAAGAAGCCGCTTCTTCGCCTCCGGGAGAATCGGCGAGCGGCAGCTTGCCAAAGGCGAAGATGCAAGCTGCAGCACACAGGCACAGTGTGGGCAGCCTTCAGACTTAGAGAAAACAGTACTTTACCACTCTCCTGCCTTTTCCATGGTTATTCTATTGGAAAAGAACGAGTTTTGGACAACTACCTTTCATTCTTGCCAAACTCTTTGCAGACCCCCGTGCAAGCTTTAGAACAAGATTTTGGATGTTTTCTTTCCTGGCAGAGTTTCTCCTTGCAAGATATGGTGGAAAAGCTTTTTGCTGAGTGTAGAGCGGCAAGACACGCAGAAGACGCAGATACGCAGCTCTCCGAAGCTAAGTGCCGGTCCCGGGCTTCTTTCGGCACAAACCGCTCTCAGGAGCTCCCCGCGCTCGCCACAATGCTCTGTGTGCGAAGAAGCCGCTTCTTCGCCTCCGGGAGAATCGGCGAGCGGCAGCTTGCCAAAGGCGAAGATGCAAGCTGCAGCACACAGGCACAGTGTGGGCAGCCTTCAGACTTAGAGAAAACAGTACTTTACCACTCTCCTGCCTTTTCCATGGTTATTCTATTGGAAAAGAACGAGTTTTGGACAACTACCTTTCATTCTTGCCAAACTCTTTGCAGACCCCCGTGCAAGCTTTAGAACAAGATTTTGGATGTTTTCTTTCCTGGCAGAGTTTCTCCTTGCAAGATATGGTGGAAAAGCTTTTTGCTGAGTGTAGAGCGGCAAGACACGCAGAAGACGCAGATACGCAGCTCTCCGAAGCTAAGTGCCGGTCCCGGGCTTCTTTCGGCACAAACCGCTCTCAGGAGCTCCCCGCGCTCGCCACAATGCTCTGTGTGCGAAGAAGCCGCTTCTTCGCCTGCGGGAGAATCGGCGAGCGGCAGCTTCCCAAAGGCGAAGATGCAAGCTGCAGCACACAGGCACAGTGTGGGCAGCCTTCAGACTTAGAGAAAACAGTACTTTACCACTCTCCTGCCTTTTCCATGGTTATTCTATTGGAAAAGAACGAGTTTTGGACAACTACCTTTCATTCTTGCCAAACTCTTTGCAGACCCCCGTGCAAGCTTTAGAACAAGATTTTGGATGTTTTCTTTCCTGGCAGAGTTTCTCCTTGCAAGATATGGTGGAAAAGCTTTTTGCTGAGTGTAGAGCGGCAAGACACGCAGAAGACGCAGATACGCAGCTCTCCGAAGCTAAGTGCCGGTCCCGGGCTTCTTTCGGCACAAACCGCTCTCAGGAGCTCCCTGCGCTCGCCACAATGCTCTGTGTGCGAAGAAGCCGCTTCTTCGCCTGCGGGAGAATCGGCGAGCGGCAGCTTCCCAAAGGCGAAGATGCAAGCTGCAGCACACAGGCACAGTGTGGGCAGCCTTCAGACTTAGAGAAAACAGTACTTTACCACTCTCCTGCCTTTTCCATGGTTATTCTATTGGAAAAGAACGAGTTTTGGACAACTACCTTTCATTCTTGCCAAACTCTTTGCAGACCCCCGTGCAAGCTTTAGAACAAGATTTTGGATGTTTTCTTTCCTGGCAGAGTTTCTCCTTGCAAGATATGGTGGAAAAGCTTTTTGCTGAGTGTAGAGCGGCAAGACACGCAGAAGACGCAGATACGCAGCTCTCCGAAGCTAAGTGCCGCTCCCGGGCTTCTTTCGGCACAAACCGCTCTCAGGAGCTCCCCGCGCTCGCCACAATGCTCTGTGTGCGAAGAAGCCGCTTCTTCGCCTGCGGGAGAATCGGCGAGCGGCAGCTTCCCAAAGGCGAAGATGCAAGCTGCAGCACACAGGCACAGTGTGGGCAGCCTTCAGACTTAGAGAAAACAGTACTTTACCACTCTCCTGCCTTTTCCATGGTTATTCTATTGGAAAAGAACGAGTTTTGGACAACTACCTTTCATTCTTGCCAAACTCTTTGCAGACCCCCGTGCAAGCTTTAGAACAAGATTTTGGATGTTTTCTTTCCTGGCAGAGTTTCTCCTTGCAAGATATGGTGGAAAAGCTTTTTGCTGAGTGTAGAGCGGCAAGACACGCAGAAGACGCAGATACGCAGCTCTCCGAAGCTAAGTGCCGGTCCCGGGCTTCTTTCGGCACAAACCGCTCTCAGGAGCTCCCCGCGCTCGCCACAATGCTCTGTGTGCGAAGAAGCCGCTTCTTCGCCTCCGGGAGAATCGGCGAGCGGCAGCTTCCCAAAGGCGAAGATGCAAGCTGCAGCACACAGGCACAGTGTGGGCAGCCTTCAGACTTAGAGAAAACAGTACTTTACCACTCTCCTGCCTTATCCATGGTTATTCTATTGGAAAAGAACGAGTTTTGGACAACTACCTTTCATTCTTGCCAAACTCTTTGCAGACCCCCGTGCAAGCTTTAGAACAAGATTTTGGATGTTTTCTTTCCTGGCAGAGTTTCTCTTTGCAAGATATGGTGGAAGAGCTTTTTGCTGAGTGTAGAGCGGCAAGACACGCAGAAGACGCAGATACGCAGCTCTCCGAAGCTAAGTGCCGGTCCCGGGCTTCTTTCGGCACAAACCGCTCTCAGGAGCTCCCTGCGCTCGCCACAATGCTCTGTGTGCGAAGAAGCCGCTTCTTCGCCTCCGGGAGAATCGGCGAGCGGCAGCTTCCCAAAGGCGAAGATGCAAGCTGCGGCACACAGGCACAGTGTGGGCAGCCTTCAGACTTAGAGAAAACAGTACTTTACCACTCTCCTGCCTTTTCCATGGTTATTCTATTGGAAAAGAACGAGTTTTGGACAACTACCTTTCATTCTTGCCAAACTCTTTGCAGACCCCCGTGCAAGCTTTAGAACAAGATTTTGGATGTTTTCTTTCCTGGCAGAGTTTCTCTTTGCAAGATATGGTGGAAAAGCTTTTTGCTGAGTGTAGAGCGGCAAGACACGCAGAAGACGCAGATACGCAGCTCTCCGAAGCTAAGTGCCGGTCCCGGGCTTCTTTCGGCACAAACCGCTCTCAGGAGCTCCCTGCGCTCGCCACAATGCTCTGTGTGCGAAGAAGCCGCTTCTTCGCCTGCGGGAGAATCGACGAGCGGCAGCTTCCCAAAGGCGAAGATGCAAGCCGCACCACGCAGGCACAGTGTGGGCAGCCTTCAGACTTAGAGAAAACAGTACTTTACCACTCTCCTGCCTTTTCCATGGTTATTCTATTGGAAAAGAACGAGTTTTGGACAACTACCTTTCATTCTTGCCAAACTCTTTGCAGACCTCCGTGCAAGCTTTAGAACAAGATTTTGGATGTTTTCTTTCCTGGCAGAGTTTCTCTTTGCAAGATATGGTGGAAGAGCTTTTTGCTGAGTGTAGAGCGGCAAGACACGCAGAAGACGCAGATACGCAGCTCTCCGAAGCTAAGTGCCGGTCCCGGGCTTCTTTCGGCACAAACCGCTCTCAGGAGCTCCCTGCGCTCGCCACAATGCTCTGTGTGCGAAGAAGCCGCTTCTTCGCCTCCGGGAGAATCGGCGAGCGGCAGCTTCCCAAAGGCGAAGATGCAAGCCGCACCATGCAGGCACAGTGTGGGCTGCATTCAGACTTAGAGAAACCAGTACTTTACCACTCTCCTGCCTTTTCCATGGTTATTCTATTGGAAAAGAACGAGTTTTGGACAACTACCTTTCATTCTTGCCAAACTCTTTGCAGACCCCCGTGCAAGCTTTAGAACAAGATTTTGGATGTTTTCTTTCCTGGCAGAGTTTCTCTTTGCAAGATATGGTGGAAAAGCTTTTTGCTGAGTGTAGAGCGGCAAGACACGCAGAAGACGCAGATAGGCAGCTCTCCGAAGCTAAGTGCCGGTCCCGGGCTTCTTTCGGCACAAACCGCTCTCAGGAGCTCCCTGCGCTCGCCACAATGCTCTGTGTGCGAAGAAGCCGCTTCTTCACCTGCGGGAGAATCGACGAGTGGCAGCTTCCCAAAGGCGAAGATGCAAGCCGCACCACGCAGGCACAGTGTGGGCAGCCTTCAGACTTAGAGAAAACAGTACTTTACCACTCTCCTGCCTTTTCCATGGTTATTCTATTGGAAAAGAACGAGTTTTGGACAACTACCTTTCATTCTTGCCAAACTCTTTGCAGACCCCCGTGCAAGCTTTAGAACAAGATTTTGGATGTTTTCTTTCCTGGCAGAGTTTCTCCTTGCAAGATATGGTGGAAAAGCTTTTTGCTGAGTGTAGAGCGGCAAGACACGCAGAAGACGCAGATACGCAGCTCTCCGAAGCTAAGTGCCGGTCCCGGGCTTCTTTCGGCACAAACCGCTCTCAGGAGCTCCCTGCGCTCGCCACAATGCTCTGTGTGCGAAGAAGCCGCTTCTTCGCCTCCGGGAGAATCGGCGAGCGGCAGCTTCCCAAAGGCGAAGATGCAAGCCGCACCATGCAGGCACAGTGTGGGCTGCATTCAGACTTAGAGAAACCAGTACTTTACCACTCTCCTGCCTTTTCCATGGTTATTCTATTGGAAAAGAACGAGTTTTGGACAACTACCTTTCATTCTTGCCAAACTCTTTGCAGACCCCCGTGCAAGCTTTAGAACAAGATTTTGGATGTTTTCTTTCCTGGCAGAGTTTCTCTTTGCAAGATATGGTGGAAAAGCTTTTTGCTGAGTGTAGAGCGGCAAGACACGCAGAAGACGCAGATACGCAGCTCTCCGAAGCTAAGTGCCGGTCCCGGGCTTCTTTCGGCACAAACCGCTCTCAGGAGCTCCCTGCGCTCGCCACAATGCTCTGTGTGCGAAGAAGCCGCTTCTTCGCCTGTGGGAGAATCGACGAGCGGCAGCTTCCCAAAGGCGAAGATGCAAGCCGCACCACGCAGGCACAGTGTGGGCAGCCTTCAGACTTAGAGAAACCAGTACTTTACCACTCTCCTGCCTTTTCCATGGTTATTCTATTGGAAAAGAACGAGTTTTGGACAACTACCTTTCATTCTTGCCAAACTCTTTGCAGACCCCCGTGCAAGCTTTAGAACAAGATTTTGGATGTTTTCTTTCCTGGCAGAGTTTCTCTTTGCAAGATATGGTGGAAAAGCTTTTTGCTGAGTGTAGAGCGGCAAGACACGCAGAAGACGCAGATACGCAGCTCTCCGAAGCTAAGTGCCGGTCCCGGGCTTCTTTCGGCACAAACCGCTCTCAGGAGCTCCCTGCGCTCGCCACAATGCTCTGTGTGCGAAGAAGCCGCTTCTTCGCCTCCGGGAGAATCGGCGAGCGGCAGCTTCCCAAAGGCGAAGATGCAAGCCGCACCATGCAGGCACAGTGTGGGCTGCATTCAGACTTAGAGAAACCAGTACTTTACCACTCTCCTGCCTTTTCCATGGTTATTCTATTGGAAAAGAACGAGTTTTGGACAACTACCTTTCATTCTTGCCAAACTCTTTGCAGACCCCCGTGCAAGCTTTAGAACAAGATTTTGGATGTTTTCTTTCCTGGCAGAGTTTCTCTTTGCAAGATATGGTGGAAAAGCTTTTTGCTGAGTGTAGAGCGGCAAGACACGCAGAAGACGCAGATACGCAGCTCTCCGAAGCTAAGTGCCGGTCCCGGGCTTCTTTCGGCACAAACCGCTCTCAGGAGCTCCCTGCGCTCGCCACAATGCTCTGTGTGCGAAGAAGCCGCTTCTTCGCCTCCGGGAGAATCGGCGAGCGGCAGCTTCCCAAAGGCGAAGATGCAAGCCGCACCACGCAGGCACAGTGTGGGCAGCCTTCAGACTTAGAGAAAACAGTACTTTACCACTCTCCTGCCTTTTCCATGGTTATTCTATTGGAAAAGAACGAGTTTTGGACAACTACCTTTCATTCTTGCCAAACTCTTTGCAGACCCCCGTGCAAGCTTTAGAACAAGATTTTGGATGTTTTTTTCCTGGCAGAGTTTCTCTTTGCAAGATATGGTGGAAAAGCTTTTGGCTGAGTGTAGAGCGGCAAGACACGCAGAAGACGCAGATACGCAGCTCTCCGAAGCTAAGTGCCGGTCCCGGGCTTCTTTCGGCACAAACCGCTCTCAGGAGCTCCCTGCGCTCGCCACAATGCTCTGTGTGCGAAGAAGCCGCTTCTTCGCCTCCGGGAGAATCGGCGAGCGGCAGCTTCCCAAAGGCGAAGATGCAAGCTGCAGCACACAGGCACAGTGTGGGCAGCCTTCAGACTTAGAGAAAACAGTACTTTACCACTCTCCTGCCTTATCCATGGTTATTCTATTGGAAAAGAACGAGTTTTGGACAACTACCTTTCATTCTTGCCAAACTCTTTGCAGACCTCCGTGCAAGCTTTAGAACAAGATTTTGGATGTTTTCTTTCCTGGCAGAGTTTCTCTTTGCAAGATATGGTGGAAGAGCTTTTTGCTGAGTGTAGAGCGGCAAGACACGCAGAAGACGCAGATACGCAGCTCTCCGAAGCTAAGTGCCGGTCCCGGGCTTCTTTCGGCACAAACCGCTCTCAGGAGCTCCCTGCGCTCGCCACAATGCTCTGTGTGCGAAGAAGCCGCTTCTTCGCCTGCGGGAGAATCGGCGAGCGGCAGCTTCCCAAAGGCGAAGATGCAAGCCGCACCATGCAGGCACAGTGTGGGCTGCATTCAGACTTAGAGAAACCAGTACTTTACCACTCTCCTGCCTTTTCCATGGTTATTCTATTGGAAAAGAACGAGTTTTGGACAACTACCTTTCATTCTTGCCAAACTCTTTGCAGACCCCCGTGCAAGCTTTAGAACAAGATTTTGGATGTTTTCTTTCCTGGCAGAGTTTCTCTTTGCAAGATATGGTGGAAAAGCTTTTTGCTGAGTGTAGAGCGGCAAGACACGCAGAAGACGCAGATACGCAGCTCTCCGAAGCTAAGTGCCGGTCCCGGGCTTCTTTCGGCACAAACCGCTCTCAGGAGCTCCCTGCGCTCGCCACAATGCTCTGTGTGCGAAGAAGCCGCTTCTTCGCCTGCGGGAGAATCGACGAGCGGCAGCTTCCCAAAGGCGAAGATGCAAGCCGCACCACGCAGGCACAGTGTGGGCAGCCTTCAGACTTAGAGAAACCAGTACTTTACCACTCTCCTGCCTTTTCCATGGTTATTCTATTGGAAAAGAACGAGTTTTGGACAACTACCTTTCATTCTTGCCAAACTCTTTGCAGACCCCCGTGCAAGCTTTAGAACAAGATTTTGGATGTTTTCTTTCCTGGCAGAGTTTCTCTTTGCAAGATATGGTGGAAAAGCTTTTTGCTGAGTGTAGAGCGGCAAGACACGCAGAAGACGCAGATACGCAGCTCTCCGAAGCTAAGTGCCGGTCCCGGGCTTCTTTCGGCACAAACCGCTCTCAGGAGCTCCCTGCGCTCGCCACAATGCTCTGTGTGCGAAGAAGCCGCTTCTTCGCCTGCGGGAGAATCGACGAGCGGCAGCTTCCCAAAGGCGAAGATGCAAGCCGCACCACGCCGGCACAGTGTGGGCAGCCTTCAGACTTAGAGAAAACAGTACTTTACCACTCTCCTGCCTTTTCCATGGTTATTCTATTGGAAAAGAACGAGTTTTGGACAACTACCTTTCATTCTTGCCAAACTCTTTGCAGACCCCCGTGCAAGCTTTAGAACAAGATTTTGGATGTTTTCTTTCCTGGCAGAGTTTCTCTTTGCAAGATATGGTGGAAAAGCTTTTGGCTGAGTGTAGAGCGGCAAGACACGCAGAAGACGCAGATACGCAGCTCTCCGAAGCTAAGTGCCGGTCCCGGGCTTCTTTCGGCACAAACCGCTCTCAGGAGCTCCCTGCGCTCGCCACAATGCTCTGTGTGCGAAGAAGCCGCTTCTTCGCCTCCGGGAGAATCGGCGAGCGGCAGCTTCCCAAAGGCGAAGATGCAAGCCGCACCATGCAGGCACAGTGTGGGCTGCATTCAGACTTAGAGAAACCAGTACTTTACCACTCTCCTGCCTTTTCCATGGTTATTCTATTGGAAAAGAACGAGTTTTGGACAACTACCTTTCATTCTTGCCAAACTCTTTGCAGACCCCCGTGCAAGCTTTAGAACAAGATTTTGGATGTTTTCTTTCCTGGCAGAGTTTCTCTTTGCAAGATATGGTGGAAAAGCTTTTTGCTGAGTGTAGAGCGGCAAGACACGCAGAAGACGCAGATACGCAGCTCTCCGAAGCTAAGTGCCGGTCCCGGGCTTCTTTCGGCACAAACCGCTCTCAGGAGCTCCCTGCGCTCGCCACAATGCTCTGTGTGCGAAGAAGCCGCTTCTTCGCCTGCGGGAGAATCGACGAGCGGCAGCTTCCCAAAGGCGAAGATGCAAGCCGCACCACGCAGGCACAGTGTGGGCAGCCTTCAGACTTAGAGAAACCAGTACTTTACCACTCTCCTGCCTTTTCCATGGTTATTCTATTGGAAAAGAACGAGTTTTGGACAACTACCTTTCATTCTTGCCAAACTCTTTGCAGACCCCCGTGCAAGCTTTAGAACAAGATTTTGGATGTTTTCTTTCCTGGCAGAGTTTCTCTTTGCAAGATATGGTGGAAAAGCTTTTTGCTGAGTGTAGAGCGGCAAGACACGCAGAAGACGCAGATACGCAGCTCTCCGAAGCTAAGTGCCGGTCCCGGGCTTCTTTCGGCACAAACCGCTCTCAGGAGCTCCCTGCGCTCGCCACAATGCTCTGTGTGCGAAGAAGCCGCTTCTTCGCCTGCGGGAGAATCGACGAGCGGCAGCTTCCCAAAGGCGAAGATGCAAGCCGCAACACGCAGGCACAGTGTGGGCAGCCTTCAGACTTAGAGAAAACAGTACTTTACCACTCTCCTGCCTTTTCCATGGTTATTCTATTGGAAAAGAACGAGTTTTGGACAACTACCTTTCATTCTTGCGAAACTCTTTGCAGACCCCCGTGCAAGCTTTAGAACAAGATTTTGGATGTTTTCTTTCCTGGCAGAGTTTCTCTTTGCAAGATATGGTGGAAAAGCTTTTGGCTGAGTGTAGAGCGGCAAGACACGCAGAAGACGCAGATACGCAGCTCTCCGAAGCTAAGTGCCGGTCCCGGGCTTCTTTCGGCACAAACCGCTCTCAGGAGCTCCCTGCGCTCGCCACAATGCTCTGTGTGCGAAGAAGCCGCTTCTTCGCCTCCGGGAGAATCGGCGAGCGGCAGCTTCCCAAAGGCGAAGATGCAAGCTGCAGCACACAGGCACAGTGTGGGCAGCCTTCAGACTTAGAGAAAACAGTACTTTACCACTCTCCTGCCTTATCCATGGTTATTCTATTGGAAAAGAACGAGTTTTGGACAACTACCTTTCATTCTTGCCAAACTCTTTGCAGACCTCCGTGCAAGCTTTAGAACAAGATTTTGGATGTTTTCTTTCCTGGCAGAGTTTCTCTTTGCAAGATATGGTGGAAGAGCTTTTTGCTGAGTGTAGAGCGGCAAGACACGCAGAAGACGCAGATACGCAGCTCTCCGAAGCTAAGTGCCGGTCCCGGGCTTCTTTCGGCACAAACCGCTCTCAGGAGCTCCCTGCGCTCGCCACAATGCTCTGTGTGCGAAGAAGCCGCTTCTTCGCCTCCGGGAGAATCGGCGAGCGGCAGCTTCCCAAAGGCGAAGATGCAAGCCGCACCACGCAGGCACAGTGTGGGCAGCCTTCAGACTTAGAGAAAACAGTACTTTACCACTCTCCTGCCTTTTCCATGGTTATTCTATTGGAAAAGAACGAGTTTTGGACAACTACCTTTCATTCTTGCCAAACTCTTTGCAGACCCCCGTGCAAGCTTTAGAACAAGATTTTGGATGTTTTCTTTCCTGGCAGAGTTTCTCTTTGCAAGATATGGTGGAAAAGCTTTTGGCTGAGTGTAGAGCGGCAAGACACGCAGAAGACGCAGATACGCAGCTCTCCGAAGCTAAGTGCCGGTCCCGGGCTTCTTTCGGCACAAACCGCTCTCAGGAGCTCCCTGCGCTCGCCACAATGCTCTGTGTGCGAAGAAGCCGCTTCTTCGCCTCCGGGAGAATCGGCGAGCGGCAGCTTCCCAAAGGCGAAGATGCAAGCTGCAGCACACAGGCACAGTGTGGGCAGCCTTCAGACTTAGAGAAAACAGTACTTTACCACTCTCCTGCCTTATCCATGGTTATTCTATTGGAAAAGAACGAGTTTTGGACAACTACCTTTCATTCTTGCCAAACTCTTTGCAGACCTCCGTGCAAGCTTTAGAACAAGATTTTGGATGTTTTCTTTCCTGGCAGAGTTTCTCTTTGCAAGATATGGTGGAAGAGCTTTTTGCTGAGTGTAGAGCGGCAAGACACGCAGAAGACGCAGATACGCAGCTCTCCGAAGCTAAGTGCCGGTCCCGGGCTTCTTTCGGCACAAACCGCTCTCAGGAGCTCCCTGCGCTCGCCACAATGCTCTGTGTGCGAAGAAGCCGCTTCTTCGCCTGCGGGAGAATCGGCGAGCGGCAGCTTCCCAAAGGCGAAGATGCAAGCTGCAGCACACAGGCACAGTGTGGGCAGCCTTCAGACTTAGAGAAAACAGTACTTTACCACTCTCCTGCCTTTTCCATGGTTATTCTATTGGAAAAGAACGAATTTATGACAACTACCTTTCATTCTTGCCAAACTCTTTGCAGACCCCTGTGCAAGCTTTAGAACAAGATTTTGGATGTTTTCTTTCCTGGCAGAGTTTCTCTTTGCAAGATATGGTGGAAAAGCTTTTTGCTGAGTGTAGAGCGGCAAGACACGCAGAAGACGCAGATACGCAGCTCTCCGAAGCTAAGTGCCGGTCCCGGGCTTCTTTCGGCACAAACCGCTCTCAGGAGCTCCCTGCGCTCGCCACAATGCTCTGTGTGCGAAGAAGCCGCTTCTTCGCCTCCGGGGACTCGGCTAAGAGCAGCTTCCGAAACGCGACAAACAAATATTAACAACACGGCGTTGTGTCCTGGGCGTCTTTCGGCACAAGCGCCCCACCGGAACGTACCGCCAGCGGCACAATGCATTTTGTGTGAAGAACTCCCTTCGCCTCCAGGGAACTGAAAGAAGAAGCCTAAGCTTAAAACGCCTTTGCCTCAATTGTGTACTGGTTTGGGCGCTCCTCTCTATTAATTGCGCCACTCCTGACAGCAGGTGTCGCTGTTGGTCAAGCTTTGAGTTTGCTTAATAAGTTGGGATGCTGGGTGGTCAAACAACTCAAGGTAAGATCAGCGATTTTAAATCAGGTTCTCACTGGTGTAGATACCATTAGTCATTGCACACTGCAAAATAATGCTGCTCTAGCTTTCTTGTTAGCACATGGGCAAGAGTGTGAGGATTTGGAAGGAATGTGTTTTTTGAACCTCTCTAACCATTCTGCAGTCATTCACTGGAAACTCAAACAAGGACAAGATAACATGAAGAAATTGATTGGGAATGAGAGGGTTACGCCTGAATGGTTTGAGAGATGGGAAACAACTCGATGGTTGAAAGATCTTGTAAAGGGAACTTTGTTGTTACTAGTAGTCATTATTATATTGCTTCTTGTTATTCCATGCATCATGAAACTGGTGAGCGTCTTGGAAGAAAATAGGGTGGGAAAGGGTTTAGCTGGTGCAAGACGAAGAAGGGGGAAATTGTAGCAATGTATCTGAACCTCTTAGACTAAAGGGTGCACCAGCCATCCAGCTGGAATATGTTCTTATCAGAATTTTCTCAGAGCCCTCTGGAATTCATCAAGGTTACTAAGACATAAGCCGTGCTAAAATAAGAAAGAGAAGCTGAGAAACCAAATTCCAAGACTACAAGAACTCGATAACGGGGGGCAGCAAAGCGCCTGGACTGTAACCAAACGTATCTTCTGAGAGGTGCACACAGAATGCGTGGACATAACAAAGGCACCAAGATAAAAATGCGGGCCTAGCGTGTGCAGAGATTTAGAATGTGTAAGTGCATCATGTCAACAATCAACGGCTTCTGCTTAATCCTCTTGCTCCGTTGTCCTGGAGTCCTGAATTTCCCACAAGGAAAGCCCTACTAAAAGGGCTCTGATTTTAATGATAGTTGCTGTCTAGACAATGAATAATGGGAAGAGTTCTTTCAAATCCTTCCCTCGCTGACATCTGTAAGTTTCATCTTTTCCTGATTGTACTGGTGGCTATACATTAGTTATGACTAGAAAGGAATGAGTTTTAGGGATATGTTGCAAGGAAATTGGTAGCTCTGCTTCCATTTCCATTGTCTAAGAAGAATTCTGATTAGTTTTGGACTTTTCATAGACCTCTGACTAGATTGCATTTGTCTTTGATTCAGCCCGTAAATTTTAGGCTACTAGGCTTGACCAATGGATAGAAAAGGGAAAGTCACACAGCTTAGGTGGTTCCCTTGTCAACAACTTCTCAATAGTAGGGCAATTTCTGTCCTCAAGTTTGTTACTTCAGCTAGCAGATTATGCTCACTCCAAAAGAAGGTGAGAAGTTTGCTACCCTAAATGGTCCGATAATTCTTCCTGCTTCTTTGTGACTCTTTTGTATGACTGGATTCTGCATTATTGGAGTTTGTTATAAAAAGTTGGATTAAATTGCGTGCGTCCGCTCTTGGGGGAAACAGTATTTAGCCAATAACATCTAGGCTTTTATCGACCTGAGATTGTCTGAACGGACGGGACGCTTTAAACACAGTAATTCCTGCTAGTTCCAATTCCATTTTTAGACTCGACAAACCGAATGGTAAACCTGCACCAGTAGGGAGGGACATTGGACTTTCTCCTTTTTAGAGAGAAACTAATGAAAAAGTTTCAGCAGAATCATAGCAGGCTGTAAAATAAGAAAAGCATCATGAAAAGAGGCCAATCCTATCCTCTTAGTATTGCTAGTTGTGATTGGACATGAATGAAACATGTCAACTCTGTGTTCCTGGGTATCACATCAGTAACAGCTACTTCAGCTGCTGTAGTTGTCTCCTAAAGCTAAGAACAGAATCCAAAGAATTGTGATTCCATGGTCACAACTCACCCTGTGATGGTGACAGGTGAAAAAGGAGTGGAAGGTGCACGGGTAAATTAACTTGAATGGCCTATCTAAATCAGCAGCCACTGATTTCCTGAAAACTTCAACAGGTCAGTTGACCTGTTGGGATTCTTTTAATCCATGGTCATGTTTTTCTTGGGATTCTTGTAACCTTTCCCCATTCGTTCAGCCTTTGCCCTCAAGCCTTTGCTGACATTTCAAGTATCTCGACAAGCTGGAAATGTGTTGTCTTTCTTTATCATGTCATAATTCCCTTCAAAGGGTTGTTTGCCTCAAGTCTTATTTTTGCTGGTTTTCTGCTAGTTCATTGTCAGAGGGCAGCAGGTGCTTTGTAAGAGCAAGTACACAATCCTATAGCTTGCTTTTCTTTTGATTTGGCCTGTCTAGAAAACTGAAGGACTGAACATTTCCGACAGGATTTTCTCTCCCCATTATGTTTCACCGGAAGGGCAGATGCAAATCATCTACTTAAACTCTTGGCACGGAAAAAAGTAGTGGTTTGCTGCTGCATATAGGTAGAAGCTTACAAAAGGAAGGCCTTGGGCTGAGGCCCGATACTTTGGCTAAGCAGAAAAGGACTATGGGAAGGTGAGGCCGCTGAATCAGAGGTAGATCAACAAGTTCTAGAATCGTCACGTGTTCACAGCGTGGTGTAGGATGGTTGGTTGAATGAATTTTGTTATGGCTTAAAGCTATGGAACTGATAAAGGCCTGAGTGCTTCAAAAGCCTGGTTTTTGCAAAAAAGCAGCTCTCCTCTGCACCTGCCTGGGGACTCTGCATCACTAGGGAGCCTCACTCCCAGTTTGCCAAGGAGATGATCAGTAGGAATGTTGCAGAGCTGCCGTGTCCATATGAACGGAATGGCAAAGAGTGAAGCGGTGGGTATTTTTGGGCTTTAATACAATGCTGCTGCATTGGTGCCAGTTTAGTCGGTTTTCCATCAGTGGCCTTTCTGTCTAGAAGTACACTGCCCAGTCTTTCTAGCATGTGATGCCATTTCCTTCCTGTTGTTTTAATACCTTCCTTCAGTTGAAAGGATGATACAATCTTTACATTTTGAAGATCCCTGTTAGGAAACACTATGCCAGAGGAGTCATTGCTCCCTTTTCTTCTGCCTCCTTTGTAATTTTCAGAGCCTCATTTCAAATTTCTGCTAATGTCGAGAAGAATACTGAGACTACTCAGCAGGGTTGACGCTCTCAGCTGCTTTCCTCTTTCATACTGCTTCATACTGTATGTGACTTAATGGCCTGGTTTTGTCATCCGCATTTTGCTGTGGTCTGTGAACACAAAAAGAAGTCTTTGTTTTTTGCAAGAACTACCCCTAGGAGGATTTGTGTTCCTTTTGATTTCTACGGTGTTAGCCCTGTTGCAGAAAAAAAGGAGATTGTACCCTCTTCTTGTGCTCTCATTCCCTCCTCTCTGCTTTGCATGTCCTAGTTAATCTACTGCCATGACTCATTTGGCATCATCTCATAGTGCAAATTCTGCACAGTTTCATGGACTTACAAATGCCAGTTGCCAAGGAGCTTATATAACCATTCAAAGATTAAAGAATTGTAGGGCTGGGCAAGTCCAGCTGCTGAAACTGGAAGTGGTTAAGTCATGCCATATTAAAGAGACAGAGCAAATCAGTTCATCTAGGACTTTCAACTGGACACCTCTGAGAATAACAGCTTGACAGCAATGACACAGCCATCTTCCTAGCTGTATTCCAGAAAGAGAAAAGGGACACCTTCAATGGTTAAGATGTTTGGCATGAGAAAACAGCAAGAAATGTAGCACAAAATACTTGAGCCAGATAAAGTGCGTTTTTCTCGTGAGAATTTTGCAGTTGTTCTTTCTTGTCTGTGCCTTTACTTTTCACAGAAGACAGGGAGGGCGTTTAATTATTATTGTTCTTTTGTTTTCTATTCTTGGCCTCCCTCTTTCCACCTGCCATTAACAATTTTGCCTTGCTTTACTGGCTTCTCTTTCTTTACTTATAGAAGGTTACATGAGGTCCTCCAACCTTGTCATAAACATTCGCATACAGTGGAAAGGAGTAGAAGGTACATCTAAATGCACAAAACAGACCCAGAAAAAGAGAGGTTTTTTACAGTCTTCTGTGAGAACAAGATATCTTTGAACTGAGTAATGCTTTAACTTTTAGTCCACTCTTTACTATTATTACAAGTGTTTGGCCTTTAGTACATAGCCTTTGAAATCATCCAGCCCAATATTTTTGGCTAATTTTGTTTTATTTCTCTCGGGGACTTTGTTTCTTAAGGAATAGTCCAGAGCCAGAGCGTCCACGGTAGAGTTATGCTGCCATAATAAAAGCGTCGTAAATTCTGGTACAGTTTGTGCTGGTAATACGTCTAGGAAAGAAAGGTTTTACATCTTTTTTGACTTTCAAATGTAACCGTTATTTGAAAAAGTTAAGAGTTGGGCTTTCCCCCCCTCCAAAATACTTCTCTCTGGAATGTTACTCAGGGATTACACATAAAAGCTCACCCTGTAAAATATGTTGCGGATAATCTGCAGTAAGCGCAGCTTAGCAGCTAGAGATGATTATGTGGGTTAAATGACATTCCTTCTGCGGTGATGGAAACTCTGTCTACGCAGACATACTCAACAAAAGTTACCATGGCTTAGCTCCTCTCCTAAACTTCATGTGCATTTTCAAACTTTCCAAGAAGGTGAATTCAAGCTCCTTCATTGCTCTCTGCTGGAGTCCCAAGAAAATATCAGTGTGCTTTTTGTCATTTACAGCTGTCATTGCTTAGCTCTTGAACATGAGACTCTCTCATGACTGATGAAAGTTGTCTAGTTAAGAGTGGGTCAAAGACACGCTCCTGCTCTAGAAGGAGATGAGAAGGTTTCTGCAGTCTTTGTCATCTCTACTGCTTGTGATTTCTATCCAAAACCAGTGGGAAGTTTTCTGAAGGCAGTCCAGAAGCTGGCAATATGGACAGCTTACAACCAAACACTTGCTGCACTGCTATCACGGTGATACCAGGAAGGACTTAAAAAATTTAGAAGGGCAAAGAAAGCAGTTGGAAGGAAAAGAACATTAACCATTATTCCATTCTTCTAATATGTCCTCCTTTAAGTCATCATTTTCATGCAGTTTAACGGCTTGCGTTGGTATCC
Source organism: Molothrus aeneus (assembly GCF_037042795.1). Lineage (NCBI taxonomy): Eukaryota > Metazoa > Chordata > Aves > Passeriformes > Icteridae > Molothrus > Molothrus aeneus. The sequence goes on from NC_089656.1 coordinate 52,755, forward strand.
CTCAAAAGGAATCTGAGACAGAGTAAGCTTTTTAATGCAGTAGATGTGACACGTGCAGGCCAAGTTGCCTTTGTTGACATCAAATGCCAGTTATGCTTGAGCTACCCTTTGCTTAAGGTACTTCGCTTACACGAAGAATTTTACTCATCATTGAGCAAATTTTGCTGTCATGATTGAGTAAATTTTATTCATGATAGAGTGAATTTTACTGTCACTCCGAATTTTACTGTCATGATTGGCATTGAAACTTTTCAAGGAAAGCTCTGGATAGCAATGTTTGTGTAAAAATAGTAGTTTATCTCCTGTATTTGTGTGAAGCAGGTAAGCCTTTTGCTGTCACCAGTGTTGCTTACCCTTTCATGTCATATCCCTCTTCATATCCATATTCTGCTGAAGGCTTATTAATCTGCTTTAAAATTGGCACGTGGAATAAGACTACTTTTCCTTTTTGAAAGCTAATGTCATTTGACCTAGTGACAGTAAATAATTCATTAATTGTAAGTCCCCAGCTAGCATCTTTTATGCATATTCTAACCTTCTAAAGAAGTAACAAAAACACTCTCCAATACTTGACTTTCTTAAGCACACAAAATGCTTCCCTCCTTTGCAGTTGGCATCTGGAAAATGAACCACATCTCTGCAGTATTTTAACGTGCACCATATTTAGCCAAGTAATTCAAAAGAAATAAAAAGCAGCCCCTTCAATTTGGAAATATTTTTGAATTGTTTTTGAATATACAAAACATACCCTTACCGTACGCATTGCATGCAGATTTAATCGTCGTGAAAGCAAACCCTATGTTTCTGTTGGGAGAGCATGGTTTTCCAGTTTCCACAATTGTTCTTGGCACAGTTTTCTACTTATGTGACTGTTAGGACACTCGTAGGTACTTCTAAGGTACTGTAGTAAGCGGAGAAGGAGGAGAGGTTGTGCCTTATTTCTGGCTTCCTTTGGTTTTCTTTTTGGTTTTCTTCCTCTTGCTCTTTTTCATGTCACCTTTCTAGATACTGTGATTTAGATTTGCAGTTTACTAAGCTGTGTTTTCTGTCTGGAATTCTTTGAAATTCCCAGAGGAACCCCACCGGTAAATATGCATCTTTTTATGATTTGCTAGCTACATAGAAAATCTTCCTGCTGCTCTAAAATGCTTTTATTTGATATGCATTTTTATCACCATTCCAATGAAAAGAAAAGTTCCTCTATTCACTGCTTTTGTACTGGATTCAGTTCAATGTGCGCTAACGGTGCAAAAAAGTCCTGCTGGAGAAGGGATCTGCATACAAATTGACCAAGACATGTGCTACAAGGGTCTTGAAAAGGTTCAAAGTTTCTCTACCTTTCTGGCAGTCTGTCTTCACAGCAGGACTTGATGAGGGATTTTGCTGGCGTTTCTTTGACAGAAAGCAATAACAAAGCAAGCAAAATGGAGCAGCCAAAGAAGAATGGAGCAGCAAAAGGTACATTATCCCCTCTGTTATTATCATTGTCGAAAGAGATTTTTTTCTCGCCATGTTACATCAAATACCTTAGTAGAGCTAAAGACTAGAAAAACGCAGCTCTGTTCTGGTTCATTAAAAGCAAAGCCATCTGTGGACAGAAGTGCCCAGCGTGATGCTGGGAACTCCTAGCTGGTTTCAGTAAGCTGTCTGGAGAACGGCATTTTCGGTGGGCTTTACTAGCGTGTCTGTAAGGAGAGGGAGTTTATGTGCAGCTTTGAGCCCTGAGAGTGCCATAGGCAAAGAGACCCATCGTGTAGCTCTCTGACCAGCCACAGCACACTGAGGCATGATGGATTACTCCCAGAGTTCACGTGGTAGAAAGGTTTTCTGCCCCCGTGAAGGACGACACATCCATTTGCTTGACTAGAGCCATTCTGTATGTTACAATGGTAACTTGAATTCATCAAGTTTGTGCTATTTGTACAATGGCAGTGAGCTTGGATTCTTAAGCTTCTCGTGTTTGACCTGTTTCCTGTTTCAGTAAATAGCAAAACTTCCAAGGACTGCAGCGACAAGAAGATGAAGCTGCTAGTGTATTTCAAATCTTTGCCTAATAAAATGGTGATTTTTGCACATATTCGCAATGGAAATTTACGGTACCGAAACACCAGCTCTGCTCAGGGCAATTCTGAAATTGACTTGAGCTCTTTTCTGTGTTTCTTAGCAGGTGAACTGAGATACTTCTAGCTTCCAAGGCAAGGCGTTTGACAGCAGCTTGAAAAAGGCCCAGGCTGTTGGATGAAAAGGTGAAAAAACTGAGGGAAATGGGGGGAAATTTCACTTCTGGTTTATGTCATAGATTCAGCCAGATGATCAACAAGCATTAGTTTTATGAGGTACCAGCGTAGTCTTTCACTCTTGCAGATCCCCAAAAGCTTAACCATCCAGCAGCTTCTTCCTTGCAACAAGTGCCACAGCCAAAAGCCAGGCCTGGCCGTCACCTTCTCCTCGCAGCCTACAAACTCTGCCAAACGTACCGGTGATTCTCACTTTCCTTCTCAGCTACATGGACAAGCACATCCTCTCCATGTCTCCGAGTCCTTAGTGAAACCAAACAGCGGTTCACCTTCAAACAGCTCAGTGTGCCAGGACAGAAAGATTTCACTGGCCTGTGAAATCTTGCTTTTTCCTTGCAGCCTTTTATTTTCAGAGCATACACCGAGGCATTGCACTTTGCTTCTCAGCTGAGTGCATTGCCATATTGCTGGAGTCCCACACGTCCATCTCCTTCTCGCACTAACTGCTTCTGTTGAAACATGCTGATGTGATGTGCTTTCCTGCTCAGCTATTCACACAGTCACATTCTATGTCCTGCTTGCAGTCTGAATCTAAAAGGAGACGTTTCTGACTATGTCTCACAGACACAGATGTACCAGGATGAAAAGGTTGCTTGGACCTTGCCACTTACGTTCGAAAACATCCATTCACTCCACAATCAAGAGACACCTTTCTTTGCTTTACATCCTGCAAACTTCACACAGACACACACACACACACACACACACACACACACACACACACACACGAGAGCTACGCACTTTCTTTCTTTCTTTCTTGGCTGCACACACTCACCTATTTCCCACCTTGACCTCTCTACCACTTCTCCTTCGGCCTTGCTGTGCATGGACATTTCCTGTTAAGATACCCATTGTGTTGCCTATCCCTCCCCCACATTGCCTTGCCTTTCCTACCCAATCTTGCATTTCTTGTCATTGCTGACAATTCCTTTCTTTTCCCTTGCCTTCCTGACCCATGCATGTCCTTCCCTTGCCCTTCATACCAAGCCAGTGCCTTGTATTGACTTGCTCACCTATCCTTCTTTTCCTTCCCATTTGTCCAGCTCCAATCTTTCATTTCCTTCTCCTTCTAGGACTCTTATTGCCTTGTCTCCCTCTCTTTTGTGTTGCCTGGCAAAGCCACCACTTGTCTGGCCTTGTCCTTGAACCCCTTCCTTGCCTTGCATTACCTTGCTCATCAGTCCCCCACCTGGAATTCACCACCTCTCTTTTTGTGGAATCTCTTCCACATGCATTGCCCTGCCTGCTTCTCCTAGGATTCTCCAGGCTTCCACTGGCTTTTTTTTCTCAAGGCCCCAGGGTTTCAGGAGCTTGTGAGAGGAAGCCTGGAGGAGGCCACGTGCAAGCACACCTATCTGTCCTGACAGCTTTCTTCTGACATCTATGCTTACATGTCTTGAATTTTGGACACAAAGTTCATCTTTCACCCTTGGGCTTCAGGGGCAGAATGACAGTTCTTTTGCATACAAAGGAAAGCAGGCAACTCAAGTGTCTTAGGTGCAGATTAAACATGACCCATGCAAGATCAAGGCTGGACAGAGCGGTCGGTCCGGGCCGCTTTTGTGTACCAGCAGTCTTTGAATGGACCTGCCACTTGCCTTGCTTTGGGCAACCAACCAGTTTCCTTGCCATGCCCTGCTAATTCTCCATTGCTTTGCATTCCCTTGCATACCCATGCCTCACATTTGACCTGCCTGCAGTTTTCCTACAGGGCTTGGCCTTGCCTAGCCCTTCCGGTTACCATCACCTCCTATGCCCAGCCTTGCCTCTAACTTCTGGGACTTGTCTCACCTACCACTCCATTTGCTTTCCCCTCACGGCTTCAGTCTTGCCAACCTGTCCCTTGACTTGCCTACAATTGCCTACACTTGCTTTGCATTGCCTTACCTGCATGAAAGGCAAGGCAAAGAGTGGTAGACAAGGCAAAGCAAAGCCAGGAAGTTATTTGAAGGGCTAGGCAAGGCAGACATAGGCAAGCAAGCAAAGCTAGGGTAGGGTAGGCTAGGAAAACTAGGCATGGTACTGGAGGCAAGGCAAAGCCAAGTGACTTGGAGTGCCTTTCCTTGCTTGGGAAGTAAAAGATACGGTGGCAATGTTGGTAGGGCTGATGATAAGGTATCGTGGGAAGGTATAGTACAGCAAGACATTTCTGTCCTGGTCCTTTCTGTGTAGGAGCCATTGTTGGACAGAGTCAGTACCGGACGTGGTATGCAACTTTTGCTCTGTAAGTTCCTGAAGGAGAACAGCAATGCTTTCTCATGGGAAGGAAAGAACTTAGCCCCAGTGTTGGAGGTGCAGATAAGAAGCTGTGTCGTGCAGCTTAAGGGCGGCAGCAACTTTCTATCCTGGCATATTTGGTTTGGAAGCACTGACTCAATTTGTACAATCATGGAGTCGGTATCCATCTTTGGAAGGCAGTCTCCTTCCTGAAAGAATCCATTTGGCCTGTGTTTTCCACTTTCTCAAGGCAGCCTTCTTGAAATTCTGCCAGCACACTTCTTTTGGACAAGGTAAAGAGCTGCGCTGGGTCTTGGTGTGCAGCCTAGCTAGTGCCCCGCACAGGTAATGCCCAATAGCAGTGGTCTGACACCTTTGTAGAGGATCAGGCCCTGGATGCTTTGGATTTTGGAGGAGGGGATGCCATTTCTTTTGAGATGGGCTTCTAGTTCCTCCTCCCTTTGGCAAAGTTTGGGTGGCCACTTTGGGTGGTCTCAGTGAATTGAAAGGCTTTTCCCAATAGGCAGTTCTCTGGGTTAGAGTTGTTGAACTGTCAGTGGGAATGCAGAGGCCAGGCCAGGCCTCTGCAGGACAGGTTTTTGTCCCTTGTAGCTTTAGGGACTGTGTGAGCAGTCCCTGGTGCCATCCCATTTGGATCCTGACTCTGAGAGATTGAAGGCTTACGGTGGTACCTAGAGCTGAGAAGGAAAGTGGCGATAGCAGGGTGCATGTTTATAGTTTGATGGGTGCAATTGAAATTGTAGGCAGCAAAGAGCTTTCTCCACCAACAGTTTTGCGAGCTCAGCCGACATTTTCAAGTTTGTTACCAGGCTCTGTGAGAGAGAAAAAGTTTGTTAGGGCAGAAGATCTGGTGTCGGCCTTTGAGTGTGGGGCAAAGAAGAGTATCCACTTGGAAGGGGAAGATCGGTGAAATCCTTTTGTCCTGACACAGTTGATTGGAGAGCAGGGACGTTTCTGACTTGGCTGGGTCCTGGGGGTGGTTGTGAGCTGGGCTCGGTGCGTGTCCTGGTTTTGTGAGTTGACAATGCTGTGGTGTGGTTATTTAGAAGAGCGCTGACAGTGCCCAGGAAAAAGACAAGCACTTTTCTAGCCCAGCCCCGTTCGTGTGGGAGCAGTGTAGGGACAAGAGCTCCGCTGTGGATCCTGGCTCTCGGGTACTGACAGAATGGGATCCTGCATGTAGCAGAGAAGGAAAAAGAATCATTTCATTGTTGGCTGCACAGTTTAGAAGCTTCAAAATAAAAGGCAATTGCAGCATGGCCTCTTCATTTTAGAAAGTTTTCTGGGCCATCAGCTGCTCAACATGTAACTTGCACCCACTGAACTGCATTCAGCTTCCTGGAGATATGCACTTTCCCTCAAGATCTAGGTACCATCTTGCACTCTAACACTTGAAGATCCCAAACCGCTTCAAAATGTCCAGCGGCTGCTCTCAAAGAAAAAGTCCTACAACAAAAAGGCAGTGCTGGCCATAACGCTCCCTTTGCAGTCTGTCAACCAAACGAAACATACTAGCGATTCTCACGGACTTTCTCAATGATATATATACGTGCATCAGCACATTCTCTCAAAGTGACAGAGACTATCGCTACAGCCAAGCGTTTTCAGCTGCACTTCTGACTGACAGATGTGCCAGGACAGAAGGCATTTGCCAACCTACCCTCTTTCCTGTGCAACCTGACATTGGCAGCGCAAATATTTTCACATTCTTTCATTGTGGACATGTCCAAAGCAGCTAAAGATCACACAGGTGGAAGTGTCAAGACAGAAGATGTTCTCAAAGTAACTCCTTTTTTTTCTAAACAGCTTTTAAACTGCGCACAATGCTTTGTATCTTCTTTCCCACATAGACCTGCCCTCACTTTTTCACACTCACATCTTTGTTGCAAACATCCAGCAGCTGTTTGCGTAGAAAAAGGCTCTAGAAATAAAAGCGAGACTTGGGCTGCACCTTCTGCCTGCCCTGTGTAAGCCACATCAAACTCACCAGTGCGCTCTGTCCTTCCCTTTTCCGCTGCAACTACCATTGTGTTCTCTGGATCTCGGAACCTAAAGGTAGGCACATTTGTTTCCACAGAAGGGCCATAGGTAGCAGCACAAATAGCTCTCACTGAACTTTAATCTTTACCACTGCCACCATGAGTTTGGTTGGTAGGCCAGTAGGAGTCATGCTCCTTTTACAGCTGGTATGCGGCAGCCGCCAGCCCAGTGCTCTTCGACTCTTGTAACCAATCCTGCTTTTACTCTCCCGGAGGGGATTAGGCATCTGTTTCTCACACAGATCATTGTGGCAGCAGCCAACGGCTCTAGTGCACTGCTTCTGCCAAAAGACACTGGGGCCAGACATTTACCTTCTCAGCACTACGTAGCCCCGTACTCTGCATCTCTTGTCGTCCAGATCATACCGCAAAGCGTTTCACAGAGAAAAAATGTGCCAGGACAACAAGCTTGGCTGAAGTGTACCCCTGAAACTGGTGGAAGTTTGTATTTGCACCACATTCAAGGGGCAGTCCTCTTTCCTATACAACCTGCAAACTGCTGTCTGTTCGCAGTGCCCTCTGCCTGCTCCTTCTTACCTTGAAGTACCATGCCAAAGAGGGCTCTGTGCTGAGGTCTCAGAAGAAGAGGGAAGCATATGTGTTTGTAAAGTGGACTGTCTGTTAGTCACTTCCCTCTTCAAAGCAGCGTGTTCCATGCCAAGCAGACAACAAAGCAACAAAGGATGAGTGTGACTCTGCATTCAAATCCTGCAATGTTCCCAGAAGTGAATTTCTCTCTTCTATAGGACTGACTTGTATGAAGTGGCGTGGTTGTTTCCTTCCATTAGAAGGGAAACTCATCTAGCCAGGCTTCATCACCCCCTGTATCTTTTGGGGTAGTTCTTGGAAGAAAATAGAGAGCAACTTTTCCACTCCACATGATTCATGTTTCATTCTCTTCCTTCTGTACTTCAGGGAACAAGCTATCAATTCCCTACTCTTTCTATGAAAAGGCATGAAGCTATTAATTAAATTCCCATAGATATAATAAGGAATCAAAGTCTTTTATGCCTGCAAGCAGGCCCTTATGGTATGAAAAGTATGGATTGTCAGGGGTGGAAGAAGATCTGCATGAAAAAGGAGAAAGCCCAGAAGCATGCAGGGATTTTCAGGTATGAAAGGGAAAACGACATTAAATTGTCAAGGGAAAGAAATTGAAAGAGGGAGGAGGGAGAAGGGAGGAGGAGGAGGCAAATGCTGCCTTTGAGGCAGCTGACACAAGGACCGTCGGCCTCATGAGCAAACAAGAAAACCAAATGAAACTTCACAGCAATCTCATCCACAACTTAGTGGACAAATGTGCAAACCCATTTCTTCATTTATTATGTGTCTAATATATATAGAGATGTTCTTCATTCTGACCGAATTTTCAGGGAGCAAGCTAGTGTAAGGCACCTGGAACCAATGGTGTATTGGAAATGGCCAACATGCAGAACACGCTCCATCCTGAACGCTACCACAGCAGAATCACAGGATCATAGAATGGCCGGGGTAGACAAAGACCTTAAAGGCCATCTAGTTCTCTGACATGGGCGGGGACACCTTTTACTTGCTCAGGTTGCTCAGAGCCCCATCCAGCCTGGCCTTGAACACCAGGTTGGGGTGTCCATAACTTCTCCAGGCTGTCTGTGCCAGTGCTTCACCACCCTCACAGGGAAGAATTTCTTCCGAGTATCTAATTTCAACCTGCCCTCTTTCATTTTGAAGCCATTGCCCATTGTCCTGTCTCCAGAGTTCCTAATGAAGAGTCCCTCTCCTGCTTCCCTTCAGATATTGGAAGGTGTTGTGAGGTCTCCATGCAACCTTCTCTTCACCAGGCTAAACAGCCCTCATTCTCTCAGCCTGTGTGTCATGGCTTGACACTGGGACAATGCCAGTGCCCCCATGAGTATACTCTCTCCCTGGTTTCTGCTGTGAGATGTGACCAGGAATAAGCAAAGCAGGCTCCCACTTAGGGGAAAAAAAAAATTATTAACTAAACTACAAGGGAAAGGAAAAAAAAAAAAAAAGAAACACACAAGGAAAATGAAAACTTCACAAATACATCTCCTCCTCCTCCTCCCCAAATTCCCAATACAATACATCCCCCAAATCATCGACTCTCGGTCCAGCACCACCCTTCAGAATACTCAATCCTCAGTTCATCAAGAGGACAAGGAGTCCTTCTTGTGCCAGTGGTGACCTATTCCTTTCATGTCCAGTGCTCTCACCACTGAACACAGACCAGAGCTGCTTCTAGGGTCGACTTTTAAGGATGCTTCATCCCACTGCAAAAAGGCACAGTCTCAATTTTGGGACATCTGTCCCCCCCATATTTTTCACCCCCTGGGGCCGAGGGGTACCCACACCGAACCCTCTTGGTCCTGAGGCATTGCCTCCCCCTAGAATGCAGTCCCTGTATCACAAGGAAACATGGCTCTGTCCATGGCTACACACAAAGAGTCCAGCATAAGCTACTCCATCATCTCTTCCACCTGCGTTCTTCTTTATTTCTCTCGTGGCCCATTTCCTCTTATCTCCTCTATATCTCTCTTCTCATTCAACTCCAGGAGGATTAGCATTTGTAAGGTTTCCATCATCCAAGAAAAGGGTTAAAAATCTGAGGCTCTGTCTGTCCAGAACTCCCATGGCTGCCCTGCCAGGCCCCTTCTTGCACTCCCCTCTTCTCCTTCTCGGCCGGCCAAGAACAGGCACCAGCTCTCTCTCTGTCTCTCCTGCGGTGGGGGGGGGGGGGGGGGGGCTGCCCAATGCCTCTCAGCCACCCTTCCATCCTGCAGGGGCCTTCACCTCCCTTCTGGCCAGGGACCCAGCCTACCTCACCGGGCTGGGTGGCTTCCCCTGCCCCGCCCAGCCCGCAGCCAGGCAGGGGAGATCTGAACCTTTCCCTGACCGGAACCCAAGAGAGCCTCCCAGGGGAGAGCCCTGCTTTTAACCCTGTGTTCTCAGAGGTGCATCCAATGTCCCAATGGCCACCTTAGGTGCCAATATTAAAATCTGAACATCCATTGGCCTAACCACAGCATCCCAGAAAACACATTTCCTGTCAAACCACCACACTGTGGGATATGCTCTTGTCCTGAATACTGAACTGCAGTATTGTCTGATGATTTTTTGAATCCTTTGAAGGCATTTTGAATTCTTTTTCAGCCTTAAATTAGACTAAATAGCTTTGATTTGTGGGTATTGAGCAACAGAAATCACTGCCCTGGCTTGCCTTTTTTACAGCTCCTTTCCGTGGGAGACTCGCTGCAAACGTCACAGCTGGTGAGACAGTGGGCACACCATCATTCTGAAAGAGCTTTGCACAGTAAACATAGAGGAGGATTAAATATTGAAATGCAGATGACAGGAGCTGCCCAATGGACTCTGCTGGTGGAAATCAAATACTAGTCTAGTATTTTGAATGCAAATAATTCCTCCCAATGAGGCCAGACAGGCTTGTTTGCCTTTGAATCTGAGCATGTGGACAGTAGTGGATGGTCTACAGGTTGAAAACAGTGTAGATACTTCTCCTTTTTTTCAATAGTGGCTCAGAAACTGAAAAGGCAGCTACAAAATGGTAAATACATCCCTACAGATTCAAAAATGGTTGTTCTTAATTTGCATCTCCACCATAACAACAAATTGTTAGAACTAAAATACAGATGGAAATTTTATAGCTTCTCAGAAATGAAGCAGGAATTGGCCAATGGGCCTTCTCAGAAATGAAGCAGGAATTGGCCAATGGGCCTTAGCAGTAGCTACAAGTTTTTCAGCATGAGGCATCTCAAAAGTATTTTAACCGTACAGAAATTTCTGTACTTTTGGCCTTTTATCTCAAGGATGCATCAAAAAAAAAAAAAGGAAAAAAACCCCAAGAAAAATAAAAAAGAACAAACCCTACCAAATATATATATATATATTTTACATGACTAAGATAATAAGCACAATCAGTAACATATAGAGAAACAGAACCCATGGTTTTTAACTTTCAACCTTGTCTTCTCAACACACTCTCGAAAATGGAATTGTTTCCCTATCTGCCTTGAAACATTTTGGAGCAAAAAACACTCTAAGGTCCTGATAGGTGTTTTGGTCAAAAATTCCTTCTTCTGGTTTTCTGTCCATAAGCAGAGTAATGGAGGGGAAAACTGGTAGCTGGCCAAAGGAGGTAGGAAGAGTGATCATCATCCACAACACTGGGGCTAAAGAAATTCCACAGAAAATTACCTGCCTTATTACTTGTTCATGTGGTGGGTTGAAAGCTCAGAATCTGTTTCCATGTTTCCCATCCCTCAAATGTTCTATTTCACAGAATTCGAGCCCCTCAAACATCAGTCCTGCCAGAACAGCCCGCCACCTGCTGTCATAGGGGATCTGCTGATGCCCACTGACTCTGGTACCAGTCTAGTGCTTGTCACTGTTGCAGATCAAGAACTACTGAATAGTTCTGATTAATGCTCTTAGAGTGGTTGAAAACAAGGAAAGAATGACTAGACATTTGTATGATCAAATCCCCTGATGGAATAAAAATATGCCAGAACAACAAGCTTAATAAATGTATTCATTGTCATAAGAAGGGAGATGAAGGGTCCAAAAGATTACTTGCATACTTACTGTTCTAAATCCCTTGTTATCTGGTAAATTGCAAAGGATGCCCGGCTTTCACCAAAATGCAAATCAGATTAAAATGTGAAGCCTTACACTTTACTGGATAGAAAACTTCATCATCCATTTTTAAATCTTAGAGATTGCGATGTTGTCCTGGTTTAGGGCAAATTTGGAGGAGAATTTCCAAATTAGGGCCCCTCCCCCCAACTGGTTCGGGAAGGATTCCTCAGAGAGAAGTGGAACGAACCTGTTCATTTAATAGGCACAGCACCCCCCAGCACACAAAAGGAACAATTCCGGATGACACTGCTCTGAAAAAGATGACAAATTCAGAAAGTCTCTCTTGAGGGGGTGGTCACTCTGTTCTCAGTCCCTCCGGCGCTGGGCCAGCTGCTGCAGGCCACAAGGTGCAAACTCTCGGTGTTTCCCAGGTCCCAGTCCGGAGCAGGTTCAAAATGGTCAGGAAGACCTGAAGGAGAAACGGTCCAGGAAGAAATTTGGACAGTTTAGCTAAACTAGCTAATGAGCAAAAGCAAGCAGAAGCGAAGCAAGCAAGAGTGAGAGAGAGCAAAGCCAAAAGCAAAAGCAGAAAAAGCAAAAGCTGCAGTCTCTGTGTCCCGCCAGGTTGATAAGAAAACCAAAACAAAACATTCCCTCTTCAGAGCCAGTCTTAACGGTACAGAACATAATATCCAACATTAACAGAACACATGAATGGGGATGCAAGCATCATAACGTCACCCTAGGACAGATGTATTTCCTATTAATACCTTAATATTAATAAGGTTTAGAGCTGGAATTCAGAGGGAAAAGAAAACTATTTTGAATTCATTCTATTCAATCATCTTGTCTGGACTGTCTCTTCCTGCTTTTCACTTCTGAAACTCTGTATGAACGGCATGGAGTTCTGGATTAATTCTTTTCAACAGTTTCCCCCGTTATTCTTCTTTAAAGGCAAACCTGAAAAATCCACACTTTCTTTCCCAACCACTTCTAAAATTCCATTGAGAAGCAAAAAAAACTCCATCAAACAACTAAATCTCTGCTCCAATTTGTAGGAAAAAAACCCACGCCATTAACTGCTTTCCTAACATTTTCTTTCTCTTGTATTAATATGGCAACCTTTTCTTGCTTTTATAGATTAGAACCAAATTCTTAAAGCTATAAGGAAACACAGGTTTACTGTAGCTGATTCTGAGATACAGTAGTCCAGCAAGGAGTTCAGACCTCAAAAGAAGAGTCGGTACAACAAGATTCAGCACAACGTTGAGACATATTAGCTATTTTTCAAGAAAAGCCGCCAAAATGAAACTGCTTAGACTTCTATACTATCATGGGTGCCTGCTTCCAGAACCTGACCTAAGTTGCTGGAAACTAGCTGCAATATTACTGCAAACAATGCTGTGAATGTAGGACATTGTAATTCTTCTCTTCCATTGAAAACCACAAGTGGAGCTGCGTCATTTTCTTAAAAATTCTGTATTTCCTTCCAAACTGCTAAAATAATGATAAATCAAGTGTTCTGTTCATACAGTTTAAATCTAATAATGTTCAAAATGAAAAAAAAAAATTCATTCAGATATGGTCTGCAATAATACAGCCGAGAGAAGATGAACCAGTCTGGCCTACAAAATAAAGTGAAGCAGAATCTGGGAATTTGGAACACCTTACGATGTAATATTTAAAGAAAAAAAAGAAATAAAATGTAACCTACCCAAACTCAATCTGTGATGCACCGACAGAGAAAAAAGAACTAATTACTACTAATATTTCTTTCATTCTCAGACAAGAAGTTAAATTATCCTCTTGAATGCACAGAAGATTGTTGCGAAAGACAGCAGCCTTCGTCTTTACAACATATTCTTCAGAACTCCAGGAGACAAATCATTAGAGCTATGAGGCTCTTTCTCCCTGTAAAACTTGCAGAGCATAGCCAATATTATATTCCTTTAGAGATCCTCACCGCCCTGGGAGACTGGTGGATAGTCTACAGCTCCAGTACATCAGCCAGACGCTCTGCCTTATTTAGCATGGCTACTGCAGCAAGGACATCATCTCTACTGGCTTTCTATCCAAAATATATGCAAGGCACAACAAAGAATATAGCCAAAACACTGAGCACAGCTTATGGCCTTCAAAACAAAAATCTCACCATGGCAATACTGGATCTTCTGATCCAAACCATCAGGAAACATTTCTTTAGAGGCGAAAAAAGCTCCTGTTGATTGTACAAAAAATAGTGATGTAAACCAGAGTTGCATGACCCAATATTTCTATTGAACTGGAACTATTTTGATCAATATTATGGATCCATTTCTTTTCAGGGCATTTGGTAAAAAATGTAAAGTATAGTTTAAAAGGAATTATTGGATGCGTACTAAGTACTAGGGATTAGTTAAGGTGTTGGTTTTGCATGGCTTGGTTTTTGGTGGGGAGGGAAGAAGCCAGCCACAGAAGTGAATCTTTTGTGAAAAGCTCCTAGAAGCTTCCTCCATGCCTGGCAAAGTGAATCCCTGCTTGGCACTAAGAACAGACATGCTGCTAAGCCAATTAGACAAGCAGTAATATATTTAAGAAGGAAATCAAAACTGCAGCCAGTTAACTTTTAAGTTTGCTAATTTTTTGGTTGGCACCTCTTCTGGTTTGAAAGCAAAAGCAGCAAGAGATGCTGTCGCTGTTGCAGTGTGTGTTTTTGATTGCAATGCAGTTTGAGTAGTCAGTTTTATAATACTTCCGGTTTTGTGCTGTTGTAGCATATTTTATTATTAATGGATTGTTCCTTTCCCCCCGTGGTGTTAGTTTTTGCCCTAGTTGTCCATCTCCCCAAAGACCTGCCCTTTTGTTCCCTTTTCCTCCTCCCACTGAATGTCAATCCCTCCCCAAGCCTGCCCCTTTCTCTAGAAACTTCCCTATCAATTTTATATTCTTTAAAACTCCATTGGTTTGTTTAAGTTATTCTCCTCCCCTGTAGTCCCCTATTGGTTCAAACATTGTATTCCCCGCCTTGTGGTCCACCCCCAGTTGCTCCCAGTGTGTTAAAGATTGTATCCTCCTCCAGGACCTCTCCCCATTTCTAAGTTGATGTATGCATTTGAGTCAGTGTCTTTCTGTCCCTGGCCCTCCAGGGAAGAAACTCCTTTGGAAAACATACAGAAGACCTCTCCCTGTTCCTTGTCCCTGCCCTCGGCGCAGTCCTATCCCCAATGCAGTCCACCTGTGCCATAGAGCAGCTGTGCCCTACAGCTGCACCCTGGATTCGACAGCTTTCTGGGGGCAGCCCACTCTGGCTGTTGGTGTCAGGAGCTAGTCGGTCAGAAGAAATCCAGCATGGCAGCAAGACTCCAAGTCAGAAATACAATTTATTAGGAAAAGGGGAAAAACCAAATACATGCAAAAATACAAAAGAAAAACCACGGACAGAATACAACCTGTCACCCTGCTAGTTAGGGTGGTGGCAGCAGTCCGGATGAAATGGTCTTGTTGAAGTGGTGATCCTGTAGAAACCATCTGGTAGCTCTTGTCCTCTGAAGACCAGTGGGTGAGGGTGGCTGTTCCTCTAGGAAGCCGGTGGAAAGACTGCTTGTGGTGTCCCAAAACTCAGATTATATCCAGCTGGGGATGCTTAGCTCCTGCCCCCTGGGCAGAGCATCTTGCAATGGGCTCAAATTGTTCTGAGTCATGCGGTGGTTCCTTGATTACCCTTTAAACAGAAATGGCTCCTGGAGGGAGTCATCTCTGAATCATGTGGCAAGACATGGATGGCCCCGTTAAGAGATAAGGAGATAAGGAAAAAACGATGCCCCTCCCGGTTTCAGCAGCTCTTGAGGTTGGGAGCAGAATACATTTTTATATTGCAGCCTAGGACAATACAGGATGAATGCTTTTGCATTTGCAGGAAGTTTGCATGGATTTGAAAAGCATCCTTATAGCAGAGGCACAAAAGTATTCTCATACCCTTTTAAATCATCTTCAAACCAAGCAATTCTCACAGTAAGGTAGCGCATGAATAACTTGCAAATGAGTTGAAGAAGCACGGCAAAGATAAGTAGTGTTCAACTGCAGAGAATCGTTTAGGGACACCATACCTTTATATACCTTTATATTTTAAATCAGGAAGCATGGATGGACCGTTTTTTTCCCCTTAGTTGACTACAGAACCAGCGGTCCCTTGCGGGAGGGTGTTTGGATTCAAGATGACACTGGCAGCTAAGAGCATGGCTACATAGAAGGTGCTACTTTTAGACCAGAACATTCAACTACTTAAAGGCAGATAGGAGAATAGCTGACTAGTGACAGCTCTGAGCAGAAGAGCCTGTGGCTTATCCTGTGGGAACAATAGTAAGACATTTCAATTGAAAAACCCCATTCATTTCCAAGGACCAAACATCAGTAAAAATAAAAGGTCAAGTAAAGACCCCTAGTGCTCTTCTTATCAGAAGCATGTTCCTCCATATGAGAGTATTTAGGAAAGGACAGTCCATTCATAAAGAAAGGTGTGCCAGTTAGAAAACCTGTAGAACAATACAAGACAAACTCACCCAATATACATCCTCAAATGCAAAATGAAGAAATCATCATTTCAAGCTTCCGTGGAATTAATTGCATTTTATTTGTTCTTTTCATTTCAGCTGCTCTCAAGTTATTTTTTAAGACTGAATTTTTTGAATTCTGCATACCCCTATAAAACACTGAGGTGACAAAGAGAACGGCAGTGGAAGGAAACCTGGTCCACCTCCCCCTCCTTGAAGCTTTAGGCCAGCGAGTGATTAGAATTTAGTCACTTCATTTGCTTTACCAAGAGAGAATGTTTTCCAGCCTTTATCTTTCCTTTTGGAGCTGATCCACTTTGTAGTCATAAATTCTTGACTCAGTTGGTGAGAAACAATGGCATTACAGCCGTGGATGTTAAAGTGCACTGATGGGAAATGAAGTTTTCATCTTCAGGTCCTTGCTTCAGTAAATATTCCAAATTCATCAGAAAGAAAGTTCCCAGACCAGTTAATCCCCACTCAAATGACCTAATTCAAATAGTCTGTAGGCATAAGAGGCATCAAGCAGGTGCTGTCATCTGTTAGGGGAATACCCAGCCAGTACATGATTGTCTAGTTAGGCGGCAACAATTTTGGAAATAATTTAGTTTTTTGTATCGCAAGTGAATGGTCAATACATTTTATTAGTGGATACGGGTAAAAGAATGTCTTCTGCATCCTTTCAGAGGGGAAGCTTCCCTAGATCTAAAGCTGCTCAGCTCCATGATAGGATGCTTTGTCTGAAAAGGGAACTCAAGTCTTTGTCCTTTTGGATTGCTTCCATAGTTTTTCACTCACTCTTCAGGTACCTGTTAATACGTTCTCTTATCCCTTGCAAACTTTTATGGGCATAGTCACTGAATTGGTACGTATTCCATGAAGTCCACAGGCCCTGTTGAGATGCAGCCACAGGTCTCAAGGGTGTTAGCAGATGTTATTCTGAGGCCACTCCTAATGATGTTTGATGGATCGTAGTGACTAAGGAAAGTGCCCAAAGACTGGATGAAAGCAAATGTCACCCATCTTGGAAAAAGGCAACTAGGAGGACTTGGAAAAGTACAAGCCAGCCAGCCAGCGTCATTTTTATCCCCAGGAAGTTGATGGAGCAGCTATTGCTGGAAAGCATTGCCAGGCACATGAAGGAGGACAAAATAACATCGTCAGCATGGATTTACCAGGGGAACTTGATGCTGAACAACTTTTTAAACTCCTCTGATGAATCAACTTGCCCGGTAGATGAAGGGAATATTGTCTGCCTGGGCTTCAGGAAGGTTTTTGACATTTCTCTAGGTGGCAGCACACATACATCCCAGAAGGAATAGTGCAAAGAGGAGGGAACCAGTGTCTTTTCAAGGATGCTCAGTGAAAAGACAAGAGGCAGTAGGCACACACTGAAATACAGGAGATTGCCTCTGCACATCAGCAAATGATTTTTTACTGTGAGGGCGACTGAACCACGGCACAGACTGCCCAGAAAGATTGTGGAGCCTGGATCTTTGAAGACATGAAAAGTACACCCAGATATAATCCTGGGCAAGAGGCTCTAGGTAGCCTGGTTTAAGCAGGGGGGTTGGACCTGGTGAGCCCCACTGACGCCTTCCACTCTCGTTCATTCTGTGCTAGTGAATTCTCTTAGAGATGCATTTCAAGCACTGGCATGACAAAGTTCTGTGCAGAGAGAGATCCAAATGGACATGGGATCTAAGTTCCTTAAGTAGTGCTCAAGAAGAATGCAAAACTCTGGGATAAGTGTCTCTTCCATAACTGAATCCCTTTCATGGGAAAATTCCCCAGCTATAGAAAGATCTTCTGATACGCACGCTTAAGACTGACACTGGCTGAGCAAATTTCTCCCTATGTGTGTTTAAGACCAGTTAGGATCTTCACCAATAGTGTTGTCAACATAGTCACAGAATGTATATTGTTAAGAAGGGACAACTTACATCAGAATGGCAAATATTGGTCCACAAAATGTATTAATGTATGGGAACTATCTACTTGGGTTGAAAATAAAAAGAAAGAGTTAGTCTTTATTTATCAATTTCATCGCAATATTGATAAGGTAAGAAAAAGACCTTAGTCCTTAACCTTCTTAACTCAAACAAAGATTTTTAAAAATTCCTTGTAAAAAATGTATCCTAATTATCAGACTATGAAACAATTTTAGTTGGGAAAAAAGTTCCCAAATTGTGTAGATAGTGGTAAAGAAGCCAAGAAAATAGGTAAGAAACAAAAAGAGAGCAAAAGAGTCAGCTTCAGTCTGCAAGCTCGTTCTAGAAGTAATCTGCCAGAAAAAAGGAACCCCCAGTTGAATTTCCAATGTATTCATGCACTTGATTCAGTAACTAGTCAGTGTAAAAACCAATCCTTTTGTACGACTTCTCCCAGCAACAAAAACTCCAACAGCTTGACACCACCATCATGCCTGTCCCAGATGTATTTAAAAAGAAATTATGCTTTCTTGAAACTCTATTTGCATAAAAGTTGCAAGACATTGGAGGGATTCTCCACATTCTCATTTCTCCATGTGGCTTGAAAGTATATTTAATAAAATATGCAACAAAGCATATGATTTATAAGGTAGGGTAAAATGGATGATTTGGGAATTGATCTCTTGTTGATATTAAACTTCATATCCACTCTCTGTGAAGTTTCTAAAACAAATGATGGAGCTGAGGCATGAATCTGCCACAACAAGTGTTAAGTAAACATACACACTCCCCTTCACATGCCCCCCTTCCACACACACCTAGGCCCACGCAGAGGTCAGCATAGCAGATGATGAACACCTTGGAAAAGACCGAAATGCTAAATACCTCTCTTTGTGGGCAAAATAGCTGGTGCAACAATTCAAATATCTGGTGTAAAAATTCTGTTTAATATCTACCTCCTATTTAAAACACAGCTTTTCATTTAATTATATGTAGGGAATATTTTCATATTATTTGTTTCTTTAAAATTACTTCGTTCTCATGTGTTGTATGTCTAGGAATATTTTCTTCTAAAAATAGAAAAAAATAGATAATATCTTTTCAGAAGAAAACATTGGTTTATACAATTTTAAACCATCATGATATGGAAGAATTCTTTTGTCCCTCACTAAGGTGGAAGAACTATTTGGATCACAGATCATTTACAATGAAAGACTTTACATTTTTAAGATGCTTTCAATCAATTTTATATCCTCATTGCTTATTCATTGTAAACAGTAATTTTTCAGTGAAGGGAAAGTGTGTGGTATATCTACATTATGTTCAAACCCAATTCCTACTAAAGGCCAGGCTGAACTCCAGTAAATAATGTCCTGAATGATATTTTGCCGCCTTCTTTGGCACTTCATGAAATCCTAACATGAGGAAGTGTTGAAATACAGAGATTCTGTCCCATGTAGAAACCCATCCCATGTATTTTATGCTGTAATTCTTCTCTCTTTTAAAATTTGCTATCTTCTGCATAGTTTTCATTAACCTGTTACAGTAGTGAAAATCACAGATCAAGGTAATTTTGTAACACTTTGATTTTACCCCAAGAGCTGAGGGAAAACTTGCTCCTATACTTCAATCTGAGTTTCTTCTAGATTCAAACTTTGTTTCTCTACCATCAAGAGTCTCCTGTGTTGCTGCTCAAAGCCCCATCCAACCTGACCTTGAATACTTTCAGGGATGGGACACCCACTACTTCTCTGGGCAACCTGTTCCAGTGTTCCAGCACCCCCACAGTAAAAAATGTCTTCCTTTCATCTAATATGTGTCAGAAGTATTAAATCTAGGCATATAAACTTTGAGGAAAAGTTTGAAATTCTTTTGATTTGAATCACATTTTATATGAATACTGACTTACAGGTGACTAAAATACGTTGATGGGCATTTGAGCTGACACTTTTTGAAAAGGTGCATGGATTTTCAAAATTAAAACCAGTACCATTAAAAACTTCGTGCTGTTTTCTTTTTCCTCTGGTATTCAAAATTGCATATATCAAATATCTGTGCTTCATACAAAGCTCTTAGACACTCTCAGAAAAAAGCTTTTCTTTCAGACTAAGTTGCAGTTTACGTAGAACACTAGTACTAGTGAAGGTTTTTCTGGGCATAGGGGGAACACCTTGTCATTGGATTTGTGTGCAGAATGCATTTTATCCAAACTGGAAAATTGATCCCAGCTGTGTTCTAGTCATCATTCTTACTGCATCAGGCCTGAAGATTCTGTGAAAAGTAGCCTGTGGACCTTGAACATAGCTCATGTGAAACAGATGAGAGGTGTTGGAGAAGTTGAGGGAGAGAATAAAGAGCATATGGCCCAGTACAGACTAACAATTGTTTGGCACCCTTTAAAGGCTGTGTTTGACAAGCAGGGCTGAAGCAGGTCTGCAAAATATCCAGGAGATCAAAATCCATTGAAGCAAATTCCCCTGGCCAGTCACCTTGCTGCTGATAATTCACTCTCCATACCAGCTGATCAGGCCTAAGAATGCTGCTGCAGAAGTATTGTGAAAAAGGTAGGCATATTTTCACAGATGCAGGGGAAAATCCCCTTGGATGATGGTTCCAAGGGATTACTTGATGGAGCAAGTTATGTACCCTTATCTACCGTGCAATATCTAAGTTGGTGAGTTCACTATCTGTCAGCATCACTTTAGAAAATAAATGTTTGATCCACAAAAAAATATTTCATATGTCCTGTCTACCTGCTTCATTTCAACCAATGAATAAGCTACGTTCCATCAGCAAAGGGTTTATGATCCCATGTTTCTTTAAATGGTGATAATTCTTTATTTTTTTCTAAATCAGACACTGTCTATTCATAAGATTCAGATGTCCATGGCAGGGGTGGAATTAAATTCACATGTTAAAAAATAACCTTCTTCTTGTTATCTTTTTATTAAATTACTGACACGTAACATCAGTCTGAGAGCTGAAGAAAACCCCTTCATTTGCTGTTTGCCAAGTATCATCTATGTGATACAAATTCTACTTGAGAAATCACACCCGTACATTGCCATGTAACACTACTAGTAATGCTTTCACAACCTTTTCTTCATCATTAGGTCTTTTGGTGAAGTGAATGATTAGAACATAAGCAAGGGCATTTGTTCAAGATGCTCCAGAGGTCTGTGGTCTGTGGTCTGTTCTCTTCTTTGCTGCCTATGTTAGCACTGAGCTGCAAAAAATGAAAGATTACTAGGAAAAGTGTTACTTTCAGTCTAAATTTGTAAATGATGTTTGGAATACCCTGCTAAATGACAAGGTGCTCTTTTAAAATATGGCATCTTAAGGGAAAATGTCTGCTTTAAAAAGGTTTTGAGACAGTTGCTTCTGGAAAAAAAAAAAGAAAAGAATTGGAGGCATCTAAGGTCTTTAGGCATACTATTTTGAAGATTGATTCAAAACACAGTTTCTTCATATAGGAAGAACAGAGGACCATAGATGCAACCCATTTGAAAATGGATTTCTATATGTTTCTGGTTGGGATTACCAGACATCATTTCTTGTGAAGTCGAGGGACTGCAGTTAGCACTCCAATAATTTCCCTCCCTG
The DNA here is from genome assembly GCF_037042795.1 of Molothrus aeneus. NCBI lineage: Eukaryota > Metazoa > Chordata > Aves > Passeriformes > Icteridae > Molothrus > Molothrus aeneus. Next base: position 73,982 of record NC_089656.1, read on the forward strand.
AAATTCATCTGCATTTGGTCCTTTTTCCAGAGTCCCCATTTATTAGTGAAGGTATACTCTATCTATGCATTAGAATATACCACTAGAGTGTGTGACTCATACTTGCTAGTTAAAATTAGCTGGAACGGAATGGATAGTTACAGTTGCTTGTATACAATAGTCTTATTTTGGCAAGTTTTCTTTAGACAATGTTGAAGCAGCACTAGCAAATAGGAAGTACAGCTTGCAGCAGGGAAGGACACTCTTCTGCTTTCTCAAGTTTCCTGTAGTTAAATAGATGCCAAAAGGCTTTTCCTAGTACTACTACTGTCTTGTAGGAATACTTGATCTAATCCTATCTTTGATCAAATTACTAATGGGTTACTTTTCTACAAGGCAGAACATTTTTCTTTTAATAATACGTATTTTGTAAGGTGGAAACATGAACTTGTGCACCAGTCACGTGGAATGTACTCCTTATTAAGTTTCACAACCTTCTTTAGAAAATATTGACTGTGTGTAACTTCAAAAGAAGAATTCTGGGCATCTTCATTCTATTGATGTAATTGTTTTTCTGCCATGCTGGTATTGTTTTCTATCATTTTTACCAACAGAAATATTTTTCCCTGACACCTATGGAAAAGACCTATGTTTACTCAACAGTGCAGCATCAGTACATTGTTTAGAATGATTTCAACATGGTCCCAAACCTATCAGACAGCTAGACAGCAGAGGTTAGCAACAGGGAATGGGAATAATTTCTGAACCGTTTCAGTAGATTTCCCAGGAAGGGCTTGCTTTCTGCCACTGCAAATTTTCCCAGAGATTTTGTCTGGTTAAGAGTTGCATCAAAAGAGTATTTTTGCACAAACCTTGGGGCAAGCTCTGTCTCAGATTTACTAGTGAATGCAAAGAGGGTGAAAGTGCTGCTTCGAAGCCCTCTGTGCGCTTTCTGTACCAAGAGGGGGGGTGACCCCAGAAATAAGTTTTGATCTCTCTTCAGAACACAAGGCATGTCATCACCTCATTCATCTTCTTCTGGGACTCATAGCATCTTAAGACTAAGAAGCTCTCTTGCTTGCTGAAGTGCGTTCAGCAAAAAAACCTTGTCTCATCAGCAAATTTGAACACAACTACAGTCGAGTCAATTCCAATGCTGGCAGGGCAATACTCTACCCCACTAGTAACACGCCACTATTAGAAGACTGTGTAAAACTATTTTTGTACAAAGTAATCGGAGGGAAAAATAGAATTGGGAAGAACTGCACATTGTTCTGGAAAAAGCCTCCTGCCACAGTCTTACAGACATCATTTGCTGGTATCATTTTTAATAGTTGGGGTTTTTTAAATTTTGTATAAGAAAAAATATTACTGCACCTTTATGTTTCCTTAATAGAAGTACAGCCATTTCTTAATAGAAGTAAGCCATTTGAATATGTACAAATGGTCTTTTCAAATACATATGCTATAGCACACTGTGAAAGTAATTAGCTATAAATAGAAATCTAAAGGTTTAAAAAGATTTTGGAAGAAAGTAAGTCTAAGGTGATAGAAGAAGAAGAAAACAGCAGTTTTCTTCTGGTGAAAAAAAAACAAAGGGAGGACCTTGTACAGTGGAGATGTATTATTTGACTTCCTGAAAAACTGAGTAGGTTTGCTATTGCCAATGGTTTTCATTAGGAAGGAAGAGATTCCTTTGGCAAAAAAAACCCCTTCAAATTGACTTGACAAAAATGTTATGACACTTAACTTCACCAATCCTGAAGAAAAATTCTCATCACTTGATCTGGAAATCATGACGGTAATGGAGACAAGGATGTCTAAGCCATGCCATCAGGAACATAAAAAAGCATTAGAATGCAGGTAAGACTGAGCTCCTGAACTAGTGTGAAGAGAATGCAACAAAGACATTTTCCTTTAAGAGTCTTCAGGATGGAAGGCAGAGCAAATTTTTTCATGTGAAGTATTTATGAATAGAATGAGTCTTCAAAATAACATTGTTTTCCAAAACCTGTCTACAGTATCTCTTACCACTTGGAAAAAAAGCAAAGCACTTTTTCCAAACTGTTGTGCACTCTTAAGCAATCTACAATAAAAATAGTATTTTTTCATGCTGGGAATGATGTTAATTACAAAAAAGCCTTGTAGCACACTTGGCACTGTAGTCTCTTGATTAGCATAGCTTTTTATTCATCAAACACGTTTCACATTGACTATTTTTCTCTTTTAAATAACGGCGTCTTTGTACTTATGCAGCATCCATGAAGAATTTCTTGGGTGTTATTTTGTACCTGATCCTAAATGGCAGGTTCTGCATTCTGCCATCTTTCTAGCTTTGCCATTTGATGCAGCTTCTGAGAGGTATTTTCAGAATCGAGGACTACTTGCAAGAATGATGCTAAGTCCATGCATTTTACTCCTTGGTTAATGCAAAACTATTTTTCCTTTACAGTTCAATGACAACAGGAAAATAATGATGGTGAGTTCAATCCTTAGAGTAATACAAAGAGGACTATTATCATCATTAGAAACCAAGCAAGGTGTATTTATTGCACATGCAGTATACTCACTGATGCAAATTACCCTGTAAATTCAAAAGGAATCTGTATCATAGGAGTGGATGGAATGTTTCTATTGATATTTTGCTTAAAGCAGAAAATTAATTCTTTTGACAGCCAACTCATAATTGCACGCTCACTTTCAACTACAGCTTTCAAACAGATGAAACATGTCTGTTTATAAAACGATACAGTACAGTACACAATAGCAAGTCAGGTCATAGACATTCAAAAGAAAAAACAGATCAAAGGACAGATTCATTCACATCTACAAGCCCTCAAGAGTGTACAGGTCAAATGTCCCCAGAAAACTAGGCTGGTGGTGCAAATTCTCTATGTTGGCACCAGCAGAAGCAGCTGCTATCTTTATAGGATGCAATCTTGCTTACATCACCCTTCAGAGCAATCTTCTGTACCCCTGCCCAATACACCTTCTGCTCTATTCCTTGGACTTCACATTTGCATTTCTACAGAGTCCTGTCCTGCAAACTGACTCAAAGTTCAGGTAATAGATTTCCAAGATTTAGAAATGTTGTGTGAGGTTTATTTATTTCATATTTCCTTCCATCTAAGCAAACTGTAACTTTCTGAAGTGAAATATTTTGAGTATGTCACGTGTATTTTAATGTTAGCTCTGCTTCACATTCAAACTTCTCACAGACCCCTGTGATGCCTTGCTGCAAAAATAGATAGCTGCCAAGAGTGGTTGTGGGAAGTTAGAATTGCCAGAAAACCATACAAACAATCTAACAATAGAGCCTTGGATTTCTGAATATAATTGCACCATGTAAAGTCAAAATATAATATTTAAATGATTTTATATAATGATGAGTGTGGGCTAGAGAGAATCCAGATAGAATTTTATTTTTTTAAACAGTTCCGGGAAAAACATGGCCTTGACTTGGAAGTATAGCACGAAATATTTTTATACAGCATGAGTTCTCATTACCTAATCATATGATTTGTAGACCTGAATTGGAAACCAGGAAATAAACAAAGAAAAATATTCAAGCTATAAAAGATGGGAGTTTAAAATTTTCTTTGTATTTCTGATTAATGCTATTAGGTAGCTAAATGGTCACCCATTATTTTAAAAAGCATCTGGACATTAAAAATAGGTAAATTTCTGCGGGACTTGGATGGCAGCTATTCCTGAAAAGCTTTATTTCACTGCTTTCCAACCCTGAATCAATCCACTTAAACGCAGCTGTATTTCAGATGCTCAGTGGAACTGTCCATGTAATGCATATAGTTGACAAATAGTCTGCAGAAAAAGCTAGATCCATTTGAAGACTTTTTTTCTGTAAATGGCATTCACATTATTTGTACAAACACACAGATGGGATTTCTGCTGTCTTCTTCAGGCCACTTCCTCCAGAGAGCTCTCCATCAAATCTCTCTAGTTCTACTCTTCTGGTGATCCAAAGTCAGCACTGGGATGGTCCAAGTGCATGGAATTACTGTCTGCTAGAGGTGCACCCTGAGGGCTTCTGTGTGCAGCATCACGTGAGCCCTACTAATGTCACCCTGTTGGTATAAACTGAGCTAGCTGGACCTTAAGGGACAAGATTGTGCACTGATATAGTAATAGAAATTAGGTACTAAGAAGGAGGCTGGAGGATTTAAATATTTCTGCCTCCAGCTTAAGCAACACTAAATCTTGGTCTTTATCTGAAAAACTAGGCGAATTAACCCATTTGGCATTCCTATGCAAAAAATTTTCAGTAATACAACAAGAACCGTCAAAAGAGTAACAATTCCAATCCTTACTTTATAAAAATAATTCATTGGAAGAAGTCGGCAAGAAGGATGAAACATGCCAATATCCTACCCTGAGAATCATTCTGTTGATTTGCACAGGTTTCTTATTATATACCCATCTAATGCATTGGACATGCATGCTTGTGATGACACAAATACTTGCAAAGCTTACCAGATAAACCATGTTCTCTTCAGACAGCAAAACATTGCTTGATGGTTGTGTTTGCTAATTACATTTAGACTCAATGTTCTTAAAGGTCTTTTCCAACCAAAGTGATTCCATCATTCTCTAAATCGCAGATCCTCCTTGTCCTGGTTTAGGGCAAATTTGGCAGCAATCCTCAAGAAGGAGTGATTTATTAAAAATATTGATCTAGTACTGATATCCAACTGCGACGGACCAAGGTTCTCTAACAGTTTAAAATTAGAAAGTGTATGTTTATTGCAATGCTGGGCAGCGTGCGGGATAGCTCCCAAATACACACTGTGATTTAGAGGTGATAACAGAGTCTTTTTATCTATACAAGTATTGAATACCCAAAAGACAAATACATATTCATAATTTTGGCACATCCCATCATTCCCCACTTCGTATGGTAATTAGTCCAAAAGCTATTAAGCACGCGTAGTTTGTTCCTCAAAATGAATCGGTGGTCCCTTTCATGGGGAGGGGTTCCAAAATGAGGAAATAAATGAAGTCTTCCTGGTTCTGAACTTTCTACATTTTCAATGCAAATATGACAAATGAACCCATTGGTAGAACTCCCATTCCCCATCTTCAATTGGTTTCAGAACAGAGGTGGCCTACAATTGTCTTATGTTCCTAAAAGCTATTTATGAGTTTCTATATTCTTCATGATAAACCAGCTAAGCAAACATGATGTTGACAAGCAATCAATTATTCGTTAACTACTAACTCTTAACTTCATCAAGGCCTACCTATTTATTTTGATAAACTCTAATAAGGCTTATCTCTAACTAAAACCTCAGCTCCTCTAAAATCCCTAAATTTCTTTAAAGTTTATGTCTCAGGGGGCCCCCCCCCAGAAAGCCCACCTACACGGCCCCTCCCCTCAACTGGTCTGGGAAACATTTCCTCTGAGAGAAGTGGAAAAAATCTGTTTATTTACCAGGGAAAGCACCCCCCAGCACAAAAAATGAACAATACCAGATGACAAAACTCAATCGCCGCTCTGAAGAGACAACAAATTCAGAAAATCTCTCCTGTGGATGCTTGCTCTGTTATCAATCCCTCCGGCACTGGGAAAGGCTGCTGCCCAGGGTAGGCCCCCATAGGCCACAAGTGCAAGCACTCAGTGCTCTCCAGGTCCCAGTCTGGAGCAGGTTTGAGCAGTTCCAAGAAAAGGGAAAGAAAAAAAGACAGTCCAGGGAAAATTCTGCCTCAGCCAGCTAAACCAACTGAAAAGCAAAGAACACTCTGTTCTGCTCCATCAGTGCCCAGACAACACAGTGCAGCACAGAATGTGGAGCAGTGTTGCTTTTAGAAGAGTGAGTGCAGCCTGTGATAACAAACTCCGTACTTCTTCTTCTCCCCACCTTTGCTCTCAGAAGCAGTCTTGAAGGCAGAGAATATAATATCCAGCATTAACAGAACCGATGGCTGGGGATACAAGCATCATAAAGTCACCCTAGGACACTGCTCTACTGAGATATGTCACCAGACTATGCTAAGACAAAGTTTTGGAACTGCTAATTAAAATTCTACTATCACAGTGAAGCTGAGGAGGAAACACAGCTCACTCCAGTTACCTTGTGGCATGCCAATACTTCCTTTCAATCACAATGGTTTTCGTCTTTAAGTCCGTGACATCACAGGCATAATTCAACATCTTTTGGGCAGGAAGGAAGATATTCTTCTTCTCATTATACTGATGGGTAAGCTGAAATGCAAAGCAGTTAATTCAAAGTGAAACAGCGATAAAGTCAATAGTAAAACTCACCACAGTTTTGTTTACCAACCCAAGTCCTTACTATCCCAAAATACAAGAACAGCTGTAAAAGCCTTGTGGTTTCTTAATTTTTTCCTATACCTACATGGGAGGGTAAGGGATAAATGATCCCAAACAATGGTAATCCACAACAAAGCATTCTTGACATCATATTCAGCTTTCGCATAGCGAGCTCTTCACCTGATCAAGTTACTCCATTGCAATAGTTTGGGGAGTATCTTAGAGGGCTGGCTGTTGTTTGGTTTAAACCATCTTGATCATTCAGGAACCCAGTAGCAATGAGAAAGTTCAAAATAAGATAGTGCTACACATTGATTTTCCTATATGACAGACAAGACAGAAGGCTGACCTAATGCTTCCCTACAACATGGCTGAAGTAGCATCCTGTTCCCCATAGGTTTTTCCGTTTAATTTTAGCAGCTTTCTTACTAGATTAATGAGCTGAACTAACTCAAAAAGGAATCAGATAAGTGCCAGAGGTTTAAAACAAACAACAACAACAACAACAAAAGATGCAAAATGATGATTTGTGGGTGCGTTTGAAAATAGAAATTTTTTTGTATTTTTCATAGAGACATGGCATTCTCTAGAATGATATTGCTCCAACGGATTGAGTTTGGTTTTCTTTTCCCCCCTCAATTGTAAATGTTATGCTTTCTTTTTGGCCATTTCAGTAAATAGATTTTCTGATACGTGTGAAAGACAGTCTGAGGTTCCCCTCATTTGCCTCACGACCATTCCCAGGACAGACACTGGGACCCTAAAGACACCGATGGGAATTCTGGCCTGCCAGTAATGGATGAACACCAAAAATCCTGAGGCCCCTGAGCAGAATTCTGGCCTGCCAAGTGATTGTTCACAGCTGTGTCTTCAGTGACTGCTTCTAGCAGGGCCTGCCAAGGGGCGAGATGCCCTATATGCTTGCACCTGCTTCACGACAATAGACCAGGAATTTTCCCACCTCTTGGCCAGATGAACTTGCTGGGGCAACTTGGTAGCCCCCCCATGGAAAATCCTTCATCTGCTCCACTACCAGTGTGAGGCACGGAGATTGAAGCCCCACTACCAAGGACTGAGACTGAGACACCTGTAATTCTGATGCAGGGGTGCTGGCCTGACTGAAGCAGGATGCCTGCTGAGTGTTGCCTACAGATGTGTTCACTGGACCTAGACTGGTTTCCCCCAGAAAGCAGTCCTGAAACAGTGGGTCCCACTCACTGCTGATACTGACTTATCCTGCTGAGAACATGGACTGTCTGTACCTGTCTTCAATACCTTTTTCCCCCTCAGCAGTTTCAATAGACTTCTTCTTCTTGATTGTATCTGTTCCCCCTCAGCCATTTGAAGATTCTGTTTCCCCCCTCAGCAATGGACTATAATAGAACCTTGAGTTAACCAGGACTTAACCTTGAGTTAACCAGGCAGGGCCATTATCTTCCCAACGTGACTAGGCAAACTCTATCGGCTGGACTATGAGGACTTAGTCTCTCCACATTTGGTAGCTATACTCCTGTCTTGGTTCAGGGCAAATTTTGGGGAGAACCCCCAAAGGGGCTCCTCTAGGAAATCAGATTCATTTGGCCCCTCCCCTATGAAATATTAATCCCAATATTACCAGGTGGGACGTGCCTGGGCTCGTCTGACCCTTGCTTCTGGGCCAAAGGCGGCAGCTGTGATGTTTCACCTCAGAGATACATTTGGCCGGCTGGATCGTGCAGCTAGGCACTCGCAACAAATCCAGGCACAGTAGAAACTCAGTTTACCTCTGGTGGAAAAGGTTCAGGGGACGGTGAAGAGAAAAAGGAGAGGATTCTGCTGTAGAGTTTTAATCCAGAGTTTATTCCAGGATGACAGACATCTGAATCTTGTAACAGCTCCCAAGAGAATCCAGACCGCATGGTCCCGTCTCCTTTTCAGGCCGGGGACAGGGGGAGGGGAAGGCACAGGTGAGCCACCAACCAGGTGGGAGGAGGGGAAGGCTCAAGGGATAAAAAGACACTTGGACAGGCCAATGAGCCCGGACCTGAGGGGCATCTTTTGAACTTCTGCCAACCACACCATGACCCTGCTGGAATGTTAAGATTGATGGACAGCACTTAGCAGGAAGGCAAAGGGGGAGGGGAAAGGACAGGTTTCACCTATCCCAACACCTGAGGGATTTTCCTGTTTCCTGAAACAGGAAATGGCGTCACACTGCAACACTCCCCCCAGCCGGTCCAGGAGAAAATAGCTCCTTGGAAAGAGGTGGAAAAAACCTGTTTATTAAACAATAAAACCTAAACAATATTGAACAATAAAACCCCTTGTTGCTCCAAAAGAGATGACAAACTGAGAAAGTCCCCTCCCTCGGTTGCAGTTCAGCTCACACAGGCTCTTATCAGTCCCTCTGGTGCTGGAAATGTTGCAGGCTGGGCCCGGCCTGGTGGGCCACAGGTGCTAGCTGCCGGTGCTCTTCTGGGTGTTCAGTCCAGAGCAGGTTTCAAGAGGTCCAAAGAAAAGGGAAAAAAGAAAAAAAACCACAGTCCAGGGAACTTCCTTGCCTCAGCAAGCTAAAACTAACTAAAAGCAAAGGAGAGCTCTGTCCCACTGTCTGTTCATCCACAGACAACACAGTCCAGGAGCAGGAATGTGGAGGAGTGAGTGCAGTGTCTGAAAACAAACTGCTGCTTCTTCTCTCCCCCCTTCACTTTCTGCAACAAGTCTTAAAGATGCAAAACTTATGATGCAGCATAAACAGAACAAGATGATTGGGGATAAAAGCATCATATAATCAGCTTAGGACAACTCCCTCTCTCTTTCTCCCCCTCTTTTCTATTCTTTTCCTCTCCCTAATTCCTTTCATGCATTTGCTGTGGTCATTCTATAAAGGTGCATTTGTTTTGATGCTGCAATCCCCTTTCCAGGTTGTCTGTTGCACTCCGAGATCAGTTAACCAACCATCACCACCCCCATTGGTATGAGCGGATTGTGACATTAAATTGGCATCATGGACAGGATTCTGATAGACAGAAGGGTCTGCAAGGCTGTTTGTAGTCTGTAACAGGGGAAGGACGATTTGCTTCAGCCACACCTAGCCCCTCATCGCGAAAGGGTTGAACGAAGCTGGAAAGCAAGGAAAGCTCTTCGAATTTCCCACAAACTGCGCACGCCCAGGTGAAATACGCCCCCATACTCTATTGAGGATTCTGTCTTTAGAATTTCCCAAAAAATCTCTTAGAGCAAAAGGGGAAACTGTTTTTGTTTATGTGTGAATTTGGACTGTCTGGGAAGGAAGGGACAACTTGAAGGAAATAAGCAGGGCCTCCCAGGGAGATTTGGTCTCTTCACCCAGCCAGGGAAGCAAAGGGGAGCACAGCAAAGGCTGTGAGATTGTCTACCTTAAGTTTGCACCTCCCTGTCATGGTTTTGGTCCCTTCATAAAATGACTGAAAACTCTAGCACAAAAGTTAAAGCTGAATTTTCTGCTCTGCTTGCTAAATAGAATGCCAAGCCTTCTCCAAGGGGGGAGGTTTGGGCAGAGAACAGCTGGTTTAATTTAGAAAATGTCATAGATAGAATTTGTTCTTTACAACATGAAACAGGAGTTAAACTGGGCAAAAATAAGACCATCCTCTGCTCAGTTTCGGCAGCTTGTCTCACAGCACCCATAGAAACCCTTTTTAAGCAAAGAAATGAGGAAATAGCAAGAATAGATTCCCTTCAAAACCTAGTTGAAATTTTGCAGAAAGAATTAAAGGAAGATAGAAATGAGATCTATATGTTGCGAGCTGCCCTTAGAGAGGAACTTGCTAAGAATTCACATCATACTCATTCCTCTACAGAGCCAGAGGAAGAGGAAACTCCTGATGTTAAACAAATCTATCCCCGTCAGGAACTTGAGGCAGTAAAAAATTGGAGAGAATACTGCTGTCCTCGCTTGAGACCCTTGGTTCAAACAGAATAGAACTATATTAATGATGAGGATTGTTGGAATGTTGGGGGACATAAGACAGATGATGCACTTTGGACCTGGTTAACATAAGAGATTTGATAACAGGATGCCTTGGCATAAACAAACGGAACTTTGAAAATTAGACCTGGATTGCAAGAAGATTAAATCAAACGGGTTTACTGGCAAAAGAAAATCGCATTAAACTCTGCAAGCAAGAGATGTTGTTATATGCGTAAGTTTGTGTATGTGATTTTAACCTAATCATTGTAGTACACATTACTAGTCTCCCTGAAATGGTATATAAGTGCTTGTATCCCACAATAAAATTGGATTCTGATTACCGAGTGGGTCTCCCTGTCACTCTGCATTGCCGAAAGAGGATCTTGACCCACATATCACAACTAAACAAATACCCTTCAGTGCGACCGAATTAGCTAAGCTGTAAAAAGAATTCGGGCGCCTCCCACAAGAATCAGAGACAGAATATGTCTTCCGAGTGTCCCTCGATGGTGGAGATCAAATTAAATTAACCAGAGGCCAGTGGGTACTGGGGACATGGAGCCTTCTTCACAACAGGAGATAAGGAGGTAAGCGTGATGCATGGTCCCTGACACAGGGTGCGTCTTTCTGGGCCGGGAGAATGAATCCTTTGGAAAGGGGTGACCCCCTGGCAATCGTTGACACCACCGGCCAGCTCTTAGAAAGTGTCCACAAAGCCGCCTGCCTGCAAAAGATTCATGAAAAGAAATTAGTTCCTGGTTTTGAATGCCCAATGCAATTACCTGTGAAGACAGAACTAATGACCAATTGAACTTGTGGGCTTCCAGAAACACTTAAACATACAGCAATGACTCTACAGAAAACCATAATGGCTTTGAATCCTGTAGAAAGACTAGATAAGATTCCTCAGGAATTCCCCTGACCAAAGTGGACCTAGAGATCCTGGCTTCACTCCCTACTCTTCCCCCTCACAGCCCTCAGCTTCTCAATCTGATTCACCTGCCAATAGCCATAAAGTTTGGACATGAGCTGAAGTTGCAGTAGATCTGATTAATTATTGTAGACAATATGGACCTATAAAAACCCCGGTGTAGAAATCAGAAAATAACAAAGGTGTTTGGTTTATTGGAGCTCCTCACAGTGAAAATATAGAGAAAGGAAAACAGATCTCTAACTGCCACCATTGGTGGTTGTTGGGAATTAAAAAGTGGGTCCCCAAAGAGGTGATGGATGGTTGCCCCTTGATAAATAGCAGAAAATAATAAATAATTGACACCAGCGAAAACCAAATCCATTGGCTCAACCCAGTGCACCCCTCCCTTCTCAGGGACAAAAACTAACCCTCCCCCAGCCTCTCCCACAGAACACAGGCAGTGAACCAAAACCTACAGGGTTTTCGGGAAACAAATCTCTCTGCCGCTTACAGGCGGGCAAAGGGGCGGAGCGTGGGTTTATTTGAGAATGCTCACTAAAAATAAATCAGGACATATATTAAGCCCAGCTATCACAGGCCTCCACAGGCTACTAGTAACCTTTTTGATTGACATTGGGGCTCAAATCTCTGCACTGATAAAAAAGGATGCCCAGAGGTGTGGAATTGTTCCAACTAAGAGACAATGCTGTGTTCTTAATGCTCTGGGAACTACAGAATCTATGAATGTTGCCTTAGCCAAACTGATGCGCCCTGGAAATGAGCATCAACTAGTCATCAAAATGGTAATTGGGAACATTCCAAATAATTGATTAGGAATGGGTGTCCTTGCTGGGAGGCAGTGGGAAGACTCTGAGGGATTTCTGTGGTCTTTTGGCACACTGCCACTTAACATTAGGCTGCTTCAAACCGCACCCTCCCTACCCTATAATCAAACAACTAATGTAAAACAATACCCTCTACCTTCTGGTGTTAGAGAAGGTATCAAAGCGGTTCTACAGGACTTGAGAAACCAAGGGGTAATAATTCACACACATTCTCCTTTTAATTCACTGGTATGGCCAGTCTGAAAAGCCAGTGGAAAGTGGAGATTAACAGTAGATTTTCGCAGGCTTAAAGCCAACACAGACCCTCTTACAGCACTGGTCCCAAACTTAGCTGAATTAATAACATCAATTCAAGAAAAGGCTCACTCAATCATGGCAATGGCAACTATGGATGTCAAAGACATCTTCCTTATGATACCTATACAGCCAGAAGATAGGGACCATTTTGCCTTCCCATGGGAAAGGACAGCAATGCACTTGCGCTAGGCTTCCCCAAGGCTACAAACACTCCTCCACTTTGGCCCACCATGCTTTAGTTCAGGAATTAGAAAAAATACCCAAACCTGATCCTGCTGATCCTGTAGCTGATAATCAATACATTTAAGACACTCTGGGGGGGGTGGCGGGGGGGTGGTGGGGAGTGGGGGGAAGGATGAAATAGAGGTAGTAGGGAAACATCAGCAGAAAATAATCTCTCACTTAAAAAGTCTTGATTTGCAGATACCCGCAGAGAAAATTCAGAAACCTTCTCAGGAAGTGAAGATTTTGAGAATTTGGCGGAAAGGAGGCATGACATGTATTCCACCCGATACCCTAACCTCTTTAGATCAGATTCAAAGGCCTGAATTGAGGAAAGATCTCCAGCAAGCTCTAGGACTATTAGCATTCTGGAGAAAACACATCCCAGATTTCTCAATAATTGCTAGGCCGCTTTTTGACTTGCTGAGGAAAAGGATGACATGGGATTGGACTCCTTCTCAGGAAGAAGCATTGCGATTACTGATTTTTGAGGCAACAGCTCACCAAGCACTAGGCCCTATCCATCCCACAGATCCCTTTCAGGTGGAATGGGGATTTGCCTCCTCAGGGCTATCAGTACACATTTGGCAGTGGGGTCCTGAGGGTCCAACGGGGCCTCTTGGTTTTTATTCCTGGGGTTTCAAAGATGCTGAGAAAAGATACACTACCTGGGAAAAGGGGTTGTTTGTAGTTAGCTTAGCTCTCCTAGAAGAGGAAAAAATTGCATGACAAGAGCATATTGTATTAAGAGGCCCTTTCAAAGTTATCAAAATCATCACTAATGGGAGCCCCACCCCCCCCCGCCCCCCCCACCTGACGGGTAGCCCAAAGGGCCTCAGTTAGGAAATGGTATGCTCAGATCAAAGGCTATTGTAATACCGTCTCAAGAACGGAAGATGCTGCTAAAAATCTAACAATCCAAGGCACTGAGAGCCTGGTTAGCAGCCAAGATAAATCTGCCTCTGTAATCAAAGCTGCCCTTCCTTTCTCCCCCAAACAAGCAGCAAGTTCTTGGTTCACAGATGCCTCTGCAAAATGGGAAGGGAAGGTATGGAGATCTAGAACAGCTGTCTTACACATTTCATCTGGTGAAAGAATCATTACCGAAGGGGAAGGCAGCGCTCAGGCTGGGGAACTCATAGCTGTTTGGAGTGTTTTCCGATGTGAGGCACAGAACATTTCTCTTGTCTGCATTTACACCGACTCTTACGCAGTGTACAAAGGTTGTACCGAGTGGCTTCCTTTCTGCCAGCAAAATGATTGGGAAGTTCACAGAATTCCAGTGTGGCAAAAGGAAAAGGGGCAAGAAATTTTAGATGTTGCAAGCCAAGGAAATGTTGCTATTGGTTGGGTAGCTTCTCAGCAAACAGATGGAAATCCAGCAGGAGAGTGGAAGAATAGAGCTGATGAACTAGCAAGGCTCAGCCCCCTGAAAAAGGAACTCATTACTGAGGACTGGGATCAACTATTAGAATGGCTGCATGTAAAAAGACAGCACACAGGTGCGAAAGATTTGTACAAAGAAGCTCACGCTCGTGGTTGGCTGGTTACCAGGGAAATGTGTAAAACATGCATATCAGTCTGCGAGCAATGTCGCAGGTGACTGGAGAGACATCCTTTAGAAGATGACCCTCTGCATTTAAGAAAGGGTGAAGGCTTATGGGACGCGTGGCAGGCAGACCATATCGGCCCCTTTAAGAAGTCAGGAGGTAAACACTTTGTGCTAGTAGAAGGAGAAATTGTATCTGGGTTGGTTCAAGCTGATGCTTTGAAAAGAGCTACAGGTGATAATGCAGTTAAAGCTTTGCAGGGGTGGCTTGGAACTTTCCCAAAGCCACAGGAAATTCAATCTGATAACAGGTCCCACTTCACTGCTAGAGGTGTACAGCATTGGGCAAAAGGTGAAGGAATTAAGCAGTCTTTCCACACCCCTTTCCACTACCCTCAAGCTAAGGGGATCTTAGAAAGGACCAAGGGTTTTTCGAAAGGACTTCTGAAGCCCCAGGAGGGAAATTGGGACGTTCGGTTATGGGAAGCTGTTAAAAGAGTGAACAGTAGATGGGGGGTGAATGGATGTCCCAAAATCACTGCCTTTTGCCCAACAGCTCCAAGCATCATTCCCTTACTACGGCGACCTGACGATTCAAAAAGTCCAGCACATTACCCTGAACAACCTGTTCTGATGGACCTCCCTACTGTAGGGGAAGTAGCACCAGTGCTGAAAACCCCTCTGAAGAAATATGCATGGGTAGCCTCTGATGCTCTAGGGAAAGAGCATTGGATAAATACATGCTGGATAATCCTATCATTTTGACTCTTTTCTGCCCTCAGTGGAAGGATTTCTGTTGTTTTTACTTTTACAGAAGAACCCTGAGGGACATGAAAATCATCTGAACCATGATAACACTGGTGATGCTTTTCTGCATCCTACCACAATTCCACGGACAGGATCCTGCTGAGTGGTTGTGGTCTGAAGCTACCCTCCATCCCACTAATGTTCTAGGAGCGTATCCCAAGGGTGGCCACCCGAACCTAGAGCCTATAGTGCTGCATGACTCCCAGGTATATCGTCCAAGTGAGTGGGGATGGGATCAGAAGGACTGGACTAGAGCCCTAACTGGAACAATTGGTGAGTCGATTGTGGAAGCATGCAGAAAAATGGAAGGATCTCTCTATGAGAAATCCACCTCCATCACAGTTGCCGGAAATTTTATGGAACCAGATGGGAAAAATGATTGGGATATCCCTTCAGCGAGACTGTGTCCTACAAACAAGTGGGAGTGTGCCAAACAAATTCCCCTTACTCTATGTTGCTGCCAGGAGTATGTTGGTAATTACACTCTAGGTCACAAAACGAACAATGTTGCAAGTACAAAGGATTGTAAAAATGAACCAATTGATTGCTGGCATCATTTTACGTTAACTAAACCGACTTAAGTGACATGCTGCTGGCAAAATAACTTGACCAACCTGTTAGGTTGAAAAGGCTTAGCTCATAAATTTAAGATAGAAGCTATTACAAAACCCACGCTGAGTACCGTAGTTAGATCCCAGTGGAATAGACGGGACGGAGAGCATGAAGCCCACACTGAGCACCATAGTTACACCCCAATGGGTAGAAGGGACTGAGAGCACAAAGCTGACATTGAGTACAGTAGTTACATCCTAGTGGGCAGAAGGGACTGAGAGTCCCCTTAGTCAATGTGGCCTTGGTCCCAAGCTTTTGTTCACTTGGCAGGAATGGGAAAAACAAAAAGCCTGGCAGCTTCAAGGGGTAGTGGGAGAAGAAATTAGCTGAAGGATTTGTGGAACTGCTTATAGCAAAGCAATCTCAATCAGTGTTTTGACAGATCAGACAAATAAGTGTGAACAGGTTTGTACGCCCCCAAGCGTACAAAACTGTTGGCACAATTTTACATTAACACAAACTGCAGAAGTAGTTTGTCTTTGGTCCAAAACTACTGAAGGCTTTTCTTTTAAGTTGATAATAAATGGTATGAACCAACCTTCTACTACCACCACTCCAGCCCAAGCACCGCTTATGCTTAGCCTGAGATTTCCTATTATTGCATTAGGGCTAAATCATGATGGAGCTATTCCCAATCTTTCTGAACATAGACAATGGGCCCATCAAACTGGTAAAAAATGGCAAAATGTTAATTTGGAATCTTCTATTGTCCGAGAACAAGGCTTCATCTGTGAAAGTAATGCAATTCTAGCTCAAGATGTTTGTTTGGACACAGAACAAAATATCTGTCATTTTGAAATTCATCCTAACGAGACTTTCGAAACAGTCCTTAAATATATAGGCAATGGCTGTGGGTGCTTTAGAACTGCTTGTGATATGGTATTTGTAGAAAATGCAGTAGTGGATAGTAAAAATCATTCAAATATTTCCGCTTGTAACTTTACAAAATTGAGGGATGTGATTTTTCTTCAGAAGCTCCAGTTACCTCCCAGTACCTTTTTCAATCCAATTAAAGACTGATTCACAAACTATTACTGTCCTAGGGTGACGTTATGATGCTTGTATCCCCATCCGTGTGTTCTGTTTATGCTGGATATCATGTTCTGTGCCTTCAAGACTGGCTGTGAAGAGCGAATATGTTTTGTTTTGGTTTTGCTATCAGCCGCTCCCCCACAGCTGGTGCGACACAGAGACCGGGCAGTACATGGGTGCTGCTTTTGCTTTTTGCTTTGCTTTTCGCTTTGCTCTTGCTTCGGCTTTGCTCCTGCTTTGCTCTTGCTTTTTTGCTCCTGCTCATTAGTTAGTTTAGCTAAGCAGTCCAAATTTTCCCTGGACTGTTTCTCCTTTCCCTTCTTTGGACCTACTCGGACCTGCACCGGACTGGGACCTGGGAAACACCGAGAGTTTGCACCTTGCGGCCAAGGTGCAGCAGCTACCCCAGCACAGGACAGACTGATAACAGAGCGAGCACTCCCAAGAGAGACTTTCTGAAGCTGTCTACTTTTTCAGAGCGGTGAAAGAGTGATGTCATCTGGTATTGTTCCTTTTGTGTGCTGGGGGGGTGCTTTGCCTGTTACAGAAACAGGTTCTTTCCACTTGTTTCCAAGGAATCCTTCCCGACCCGGTTGGGGGGAGGGGCCGTGTGGGTTTGTTTTCTGGAGGGTCCACCTTTTGGAGGTTTTCTCCCAAATTTGCCCTAAACCAGGACATTTACCTGCTCCCATTGGGATGAACATTACTTTGGTAAAGCAATCTTTGCTTCATCAGGACTTCATTGAAATATTGGAGAAGATCAAGAAGAATAGACAGAAAGCACTGGTAACTGTTCATCACAATGTGAAAGAAATACACCATGTCATAGAGAGAGTAAGAAAAGATGCTGAACACAGGTGGTAGGATACTCTTTTTGGGTGGTCACCTACTGCCACAAGAGTCCTGAACAGTATGTGTCATCCCATCATTGCCCTTTTGCGTTTCGTTTTGATTGTGGTTTTTTAATGAGCAATCTTACTCATTATTTATTGGAGAATGATGAAAGAGTTAACAAAATTGATGTCTGTAATTAATGCACACAACTTGGCTGATGTCTTTTTCACTGTGGACATCTCCAAGACTATTGACACAAGGTGACTATAAATGAGAGGATGTGTTTTGAAATAATCTTCAATTTTCTTTGATGATTATAAGAAAATTACTTTTGACTTTTGGTGAATTGTTTTGAAAAAAAAAATTAAATTAACTGTTGTTGATTTGTTTATTGCTTAATTGCCTTTGATTATTTGTGATTAGTTTCAGATATTTGAAAAAAATGTTTTAAAATAATATGGTTTAAATTACTGCTATTATATTTGTTTCTTGTTTCCTTACCCCCGCCTTTTTCTATCTTTTCTTTTCCTTCCCTTCTCTCTCTCTGTCTGACGTATTGTCTCTGCTTTCCGGGATATGCTACCAATGTACGACAAGTACAAACAATAGTACAGAACACTGCTGATGAAGACCCTTTGAAGCCTGTCGTGAGTCACCAGGTGCTGTGAAAGACGGTCTGAGGTTCCCCTCATTTGCCTCACGACCGTCCACAGGACCAATATCAGGACCCTGAGGACCCCGATGGGACCTCTGGCCTGCCAGTAATGGATGAACACCAAAAATCCTGAGGCCCCTGAGCAGAGTTCTGGCCTGCCAAGTGATTGTTCACAGCTGTGTCTTCAGTGACTGCTTCTAGCAGGGCCTGCCAAGGGGCGAGATGCCCTATATGCTTGCACCTGCTTCACGACAATAGACCAGGAATTTTCCCACCTCTTGGCCAGATGAACTTGCTGGGGCAACTTGGTAGCCCTCCCATGGAAAATCCTTCATCTGCTCCACTACCAGCGTGAGGCACGGAGATTGAAGCCCCACTACCAAGGACTGAGACTGAGACACCCATAATTCTGATGCAGGGGTGCTGGCCTGACTGAAGCAGGATGCCTGCTGAGTGTTGCCTACAGATGTGTTCACTGGACCTAGACTGGTTTCCCCCAGAAAGCAGTCCTGAAACAGTGGGTCCCACTCACTGCTGATACTGACTTATCCTGCTGAGAACATGGACTGTCTGTACCTGTCTTCAATACCTTTTTCCCCCTCAGCAGTTTCAATAGACTTCTTCTTCTTGATTGTATCTGTTCCCCCTCAGCCATTTGAAGATTCTGTTTCCCCCCTCAGCAATGGACTATAATAGAACCTTGAGTTCACCAGGACTTTGAGATCTTCCCAATGTGACTAGGCAAACTCTATCGGCTGAACTATGAGGACTTAGTCTCTCCACGTTTGGTAGCTATACTCCCTCTCTCTTTCTCCCCCTCTTTTTTATTCTTTTCCTCTCTCTGATTGCTTTCAGGCATTTGCTGTGGTCATTCTATAAAGGTGCATTTGTTTGGATTGATACTGCAATCCCCTTTCCAGGTTGTCTGTTGCACTCCGAGATCAGTTAACCAACCAACCAGTTAACCAACCCCTTGGTATCAGCGGATCGTGACAATACCTTCTTTCAAGCTGAAATTGGTTCTAGTCTATATAAGCACACTGGTAGGTAAAAGTAGACTCTAAAAGATAACATTCAAAACGTATTTCCCTTGTCTTCCCATTAAAGCAAGTGAAGAAAGCAGGCAGGAGATCTTCAGATAACATGCCATGCAAATTGAAAAGATTCTGTCCTTATTTGAAGCAACTGAGAAACTCACACAATGAAATACAGTTCAGACAGATCGAAGGGTCACAGATGATGTCAAATCTATACTTCCAATGTTTGAATGAAGCAAGATTTCTTGAAGTACAATCCTATAAAATGAAGGTGAGTTTGCAGAAGCAATTGAACTGGGTCTGTTTTATAAACACAATGTTTTCTAAGTAACTGAGGATTCAGGAAGGCAACCTTGGAATTTAAAGGATTTAGAAACATACAAATACGAAGACTGGTAGTTCATTAGCTTTAACAGTCTCTTCAAATAAGATCTATTTTTAACTTCTTCTTGTAGTAGGTCTGAAGACATTAGGAACGATGCTATAAAAAAGAACAAGCAACAAACCAAAACAAAACCAAAACAGCTTTCTCAAAAAGCTTGGAGAAACCAGAGAAATTATGATTTTTAGGGGTTAAGTAGTCCTTTAAAAGTTGTCTCTGGGAAAAGAGATAAAAAACCACTAATTGACTGTGGAGTATATTCCAAACCTGTCCTGAAGCATGTAAGGGACAAGAGCCTGTAATAAAACTACTATGCTGGGTTCATCTGTTAAAAGCATTCCAGAATGGTTGAAATTATCAATCACATAATGTGAGATAAAAAAAAAAAAAAAAAAAAAAAGGAAGAGAAAAAAAGAAAAAGAAACAAGAAGAAAACATAAGGAAAAAATATGTTGAACATGTTTTCCCATTCCCAGATGGCATAACAGCTTTATTTCATTTTGTTCCTAAGACAGATTAATAGCTTATGAAGTGTTTTACAATTGAGAGTGAGAGTGTTCACACTAACCATACAATTTGGATGGATCTCTTTTACTTTGCACAGCAGCAGATACGGTTTAGCACTCCACAGTTCAGTCCCCGAAAGTGAATGGGTGTGGCAGATTTAACCTAACTGCCCAGTCCACCAGAATGCTTAATTATCTTGAAAAATGCTTTGCTCTATCTCATTATCTGGACATGTCTCTCTAGCTCCACTTTGAGCTCCTTGATCTTTCATCTACAGGATGAGATCCAATTTAGCTTAGCAAGGATATAGCCTTTCAAAACCACATCTTTTATCTTCTGCATTCATACAAGTACATTTCTACTGCAGGGAACCCTGTGGAAGATCCTAGTTGTTTTGTTTCTCAGCTATGTTGTTGCATAAAAGAGCTCTTCTTTTAATTTTCTCCCTGCTAAAGTACAGGCTCTGTACTTAAATGATTGTGATGCTAACTCATTATCATCTATTCTTCAGTCGTACAGAGTAGGCAGCAAAGTTTTCTTCTGAAGACATTCATTTAATGAGAAATGCTGAAGGTCTGACTTTATTTGCAAAGGTCTTTCGCCACAAACCGCTCTCAGGAGCTCCGTGCGCTCGGCACAAAGCTCTGTGCGCATAGAAGCCACTTCTTCGCCTCCGGGAGACGGAGAGAGCGGCAGCTTCCCAAAGGCGAAGATGCAAGCCGCACCACACAGGCACAGTGTGGGCAGCATTCAGACTTAGAGAAAACGATACTATACAACTCTCCTGCTTTTTCCATTGTTATTATATTCGTAAAGAACGAGTTTTGGACAACTATCTTTTCCTTGTTGCAAAACTCTTTCAGACCACTTCTAGAAAAACTGCAACTTTCTGCAACTTCTAGAACATGATAAGTAATATTTTCTTGACTAGCAAAGCTGCCCCGTGCACGACATGGTGGAAAAGATTTTTACGGGGTGTTGAACGATAAGAGACGAAGAAGATGCAGATACAGAGCTCTCCGAAGCTAAGTGCCCATCCCAGGCCTCTTTCGCCACAAACCGCTCTCGGGAGCTCACCGCGACCGGCAGAAACTCTGTGTTCGAAGAAGCCGCTTCTTCGCCTACGGGAGACGGAGAGTGCGGCAGCTTCCCAAAGGCGATGATGCAAGCCGCCCAATACCAGCATAAGCTGATCACCTTTCAATCAAATAGAAAACAGTACTTTACCACTCTCCTACCTTTTCCATTCACAATATATTCGCATAAAAGGAGTTTTGAACAAGTATTTTTTGCTTGTGGCTAAACTCCCTGCAGACCTGTGTGCATCCTTTAGGATAAGATCGGTGATGTTTTCTTTACTGGCACAGTTTCTCTATGCAAGATACGGTGGAAAAACCTTTTTCTGAGTCTTGAACGACAAGGACCGAAGATAGACAGAGAGGGAGCTCTCCGAAGCTAAGTGCCGGTCCCCGGCTTCTTTCGGCACAAGCTGCTCTCCGAAACGCACCGCGACCAAAACAATGCTCTGTGCACAAAGAAGCCTCTTCTTCGCTTTCGGGAAACGGAGAGAGCGGCAGCTTCCCAAAGGCGAAGATGCAAGCCGCACCACACAGGCACAGTGCGGGCAGAATTCAGACTAAGAGAAAACAGTACTTTACCACTCTCCTGCCTTTTCCATTGTTATTATATTCGAAAAGAACGAGTTTTGGACAACTATCTTTTCCTTGTTGCAAAACTCTTTGCAGACCTCCCTGCAACTTCACGAACATGAGCGGTGATGTTTTCTTTACTGGCATAGTTTCCCCTTGCAAGATAAGGTGGAAAAGCTTTTTTGCGTGTTGAACGACAATAGCCAAAAAGACACAAATACGGAGCTCTCCGAAGCTAAGTGCCGGTCCCGGGCATCTTTCGGCACAAACCGCTCTCAGGAGCTCCCTGCGCTCGGCACAATGTTGTGCGCAAAGAAGCCGCTTCTTCGCCTCCGGGAGACGGAGAGAACGGCAGCTTCCCAAAGGCGATGATGCAAGCCGCCCTATACCAGCATAATCTGAGCAGATTTTAAACAAATAGGAAACAGTACTTTACCACTCTCCTGCCTTTTCCATTCACAATATATTCAATTAAAAGAGTTTTCAACGTCTTTCTTTTTCGTCTTGTTCAACAATTCTTATACTATTTGCATCTTTTAGAACATGATCCGGGATGTTTTGCATACGGGCACAATTTCTCCTTGCAAGATACGGTGGAAAAGCTTTTTGCTAAGTGTTGAGCGACAAGACACGCAGAAGACGCAGATACGCAGGTCTCTGAAGCTAAGTGCCGGTCCCGGGTATCGTTCGCCACAAACTGCTCTCAGGAGCTCCGTGCGCTCGGCACAATGTTATGCGCGAAGAAGCCGCTTCTTCGCCTCCGGGAGACGGAGAGAGCGGCAGCTTCCCAAAGGCGAAGATTGCAAGCCGCACCACACAGGCACAGTGTGGGCAGCATTCAGACTTAGAGAAACCAGTACTTTACCACTCTCCTGCCTTTTCCATTGTTATTGTATTCGAAAAGAACGAGTTTTGGACAAGTATTTTTTCCTTGTGGTAAAACTCTTTGCAGATCTCCGTGCAATTTCTAGAACATGAGCAGTGATGTTTTCTTCACTGGCATAGTTTCCCCTTGCATGATATGGTGGAAAAGGTTTTTACGGAGTGTTGAAGCATAAGAGCCGAAGAAGATGGAGATACGGAGCTCTCAGAATCTAAGTGCCGGTCCTGGGCGTCATTCGTCAAGGACCGCTCTCCAGTGCTCACGGCGCCAGTAAAATTCTCTGGGCGCAAAGAAGCCGCTTCTTCGCCTCCGGGAGACGGAGAGAGCGGCAGCTTCCCAAAGGCGAAGATGCAAGCCGCACCACACAGGCACAGTGTGAGACAGCATTCAGACTTATAGAAACCAATACTTTACCACTCTTCTGCCTTTTCCATTGTTATTATATTCGAAAAGAACAAGTTTTGGACAACTATCTTTTCCTTCTTGCAAAAGTCTTTGAAGACCTCCCTGAAAGCTTTAGAACAAGATTTTGGATGTTTTCTTGACTGGCAGAGTTTCTCTTTGCAAGATATGGTGGAAAAGCTTTTTGCGGAGTGTTGAACGACAAGAGCCGAAGAAGACGGAGATAAGCAGCTCCCCGAAGCTAAGTTCCGGTCCCTGGCGTCTTTCGGCAGAAGCCGTTCTCCAGCGCTTGCCGCGACCGGCCCAATGCTCTGTGTTGAAAGAAGCCGCTTCTTTGCCTCCGGGAGACGGAGAGAGCAGCAGCTTCCCAAAGGCGAAGATGCAAGCCGCCCAATAGCAGCATAATTGGAGCACCTTTCAAACAAATTGAAAAGAGTTCTTTGCCACCTCGTGCCTTTTCAATTCACAATATATTCGAATAAAAGGAGTTTTGAACAACTATCTTTTCCTTCTTGCTAAACACCTCGAATACCTATGTGCAACCTTTAGAACAACATCGGTGATGTTTTGTGTACGGGCACACTTTCTCCTTGCAAGATATGGTGGAAAAGATTTTTGCTGAGTGTTGAGCGACAAGAGCCGAAGAAGACGGAGATACGGAGCTCTCTGAAGCTAAATGCCGGTCCACGGCGTCTTTCGGCAGAAGCCGCTGTCCAGAGCTCCCTGCTCCCGGCACAATGCTCTGTGCACGAAGAACTCGCTTCTTCGCCTCCCGGGTACTGAAAGAAGAAGCATAAGCTTAAGACGTGATTGCCTCAATTGTGTACAGGTTTGGGCGCTCCTCTCTATTAATTGTGCCATTCCTGACAACAGGCGTCGCTGTTGGTCAAGCTTTGAGTATGCTTAATAAGTTGGGATGCTGGGTGGTCAAACTAAAGGTAAGATCAGCCATTTTATATCAGGTTCTCACTGGTGTAGATACCATTAGTCATTGCACACTGCAAAATAAAGCTGCTCTAGTTTTCTTGTTAGCACATGGGCACGAGTGCGAGGATTTTGAAGGAATGTGTGTTTTGAACCTCTCTAACCATTCTGCAGTCATTTGCTGGAAACTCAAACAAGGACAAGATAACATGAAGAAATTGATTGGGAATTAGAGGGTTACGCATGAATGGTTTGAGAGATGGGAAACAACTCGATGGTTGAAAGGTCTTGTAAAGGGAACTTTGTTGTTACTAGTAGTCATTATTATATTGCTTCTTGTTATTCCATGCATCATGAAACTGGTGAGCGTCTTGGAAGAAAATAGGGTGGAAAGGGTTTAGCTGGTGCAAGACGAAGAAGGGGGAAATTGTAGCAATGTATCTGAAGCTCTTAGACTAAAGGAATGAGTTTTAGGGATATGTTGCAAGGAAATTGGTAGCTCTGCTTCCATTTCCATTGTCCAAGAAGAATTCTGATTAGTTTTGGACTTTTCATAGACCTCTGACTAGATTGCATTTGTCTTTGATTCAGCCCGTAAATTTTAGGCCTCTAGGCTTGACCAATGAACAGAAAAGGGAAAGTCACACACCTTAGGTGGTTCCCTTGTCAACAACTTCTCAGTAGTAGGGCGATTCCTGTCCTCAAGTTTGTTACTTCAGCTAGCAGATTATGCTCACTCCAAAAGAAGGTGAGAAGTTTGCTACCGTAAATGGTCCGATAATTCTTCCTGCTTCTTTGTGACGCTTTTGTATGACTGGATTCTGTATTATTGGAGTTTGTTAAAAAAAGTTGGATTAAATTGCGTGCGTCCGCTCTTGGGGGAAACAGAGTATTTAGCCAATAACATGTAGGCTTTTATCCACCTGAGATTGTCTGAACGGACCGGACGCTTTAAACACAGTAATTCCTGCTAGTTCCAATTCCATTTTTAGACTCGACAAACCGAATGGTAAACCTGCACCAGTAGGGAGGGACATTGGACTTTCTCCTTTTTAGAGAGAAACTAATGAAAAAGTTTCAGCAGAATCATAGCAGGCTGTAAAATAAGAAAAGCATCATGAAAAGAGGCCAATCCTATCCTCTTAGTATTGCTAGTTGTGATTGGACATGAATGAAATATGTCAACTCTGTGTTCCTGGGTATCACATCAGTAACAGCAACTTCAGCTGCTGTAGTTGTCTCCTAAAGCTAAGAACAGAATCCAAAGAATTGTGATTCCATGGTCACAATTCACCCTGTGATGGTGACAGGTGAAAAAGGAGTGGAAGGTGCACGGGTAAATTAACTTGAATGGCCTATCTAAATCAGCAGCCACTGATTTCCTGAAAACTTCAACAGGTCAGTTGACCTGTTGGGATTCTTTTAATCTTTGGTCATGTTTTTCTTGGGATTCTTGTAACCTTTCCCCATTCGTTCAGCCTTTGCCCTCAAGCCTTTGCTGACATTTCAAGTATCTCGACAAGCTGGAAATGCGTTGTCTTTCTTTATCATGTCATAATTCCCTTCAAAGGGTTGTTTGCCTCAAGTCTTATTTTTGCTGGTTTTCTGCTAGTTCATTGTCAGAGGGCAGCAGGTGCTTTGTAAGAACAAGTACACAACCCTATAGCTTGCTTTTCTTTTGATTTGGCCTGTCTAGAAAACTGAATGACTGAACATTTCTGACAGGATTTTCTCTCCCCATTATGTTTCACCGGAAGGGCAGATGCAAATCATCTACTTAAACTCTTGGCACGGAAAAAAGTAGTGGTTTGCTGCTGCATATAGGTAGAAGCTTACAAAAGGAAGGCCTTGGGCTGAGGCCCAATACTTTGGCTAAGTAGAAAAGGACTATGGGAAGGTGAGGCCGCTGAATCAGAGGTAGATCAACAAGTTCTAGAACCGTCACGTGTTCACAGCGTGGTATAGGATGGTTGGTTGAATGAATTTTCTTATGGCTTAAAGCTATGGAATTGATAAAGGCCTGAGTGCTTCAAAAGCCTGGTTTTTGCAAAAAAGCAGCTCTCCTCTGCACCTGCCTGGGGACTCTGCATCACTACGGACCCTCACTCCCAGTTTGCCAAGGAGATGATCAGTAGGAATGTTGCAGAGCTGCTGTGTCCATATGAACGGAATGGCAAAGAGTGAAGCGGTGGGTATTTTTGGGCTTTAATACAATGCTGCTGCATTGGTGCCAGTTTAGTCGGTTTTCCATCAGTGGCCTTTCTGTCTAGAAGTACACTGCCCAGAGTCTTTCTAGCATGTGATGCCATTTCCTTCCTGTTGTTTTAATACCTTCCTTCAGTTGAAAGGATGATACAATCTTTACATTTTGAAGATCCCTGTTAGGAAACACTATGCCAGAGGAGTCATTGCTCCCTTTTCTTCTGCCTCCTTTGTAATTTTCAGAGCCTCATTTCAAATTTCTGCTAATGTCGAGAAGAATACTGAGACTACTCAGCAGGGTTGACACTCTCAGCTGCTTTCCTCTTTCATACTGCTTCATACGGTATGTGACTTAATGGCCTGGTTTTGTCATCAGCATTTTGCTGTGATCTGTGAACACAAAAAGAAGTCTTTGTTTTTTGCAAGAACTACCCCTAGGAGGATTTGTGTTCCTTTTGATTTCTACGGCGCTAGCCCTGTTGCAGAAAAAAAGGAGATTGTACTCTCTTCTTGTGCTCTCATTCCCTCCTCTCTGCTTTGCATGTCCTAGTTAATCTACCGGCGTGACTCATTTGGCATCATCTCATAGTGCAAATTGTGCACAGTTTCATGGACTTACAAATGCCAGTTGCCAAGGAGCTTATATAACCATTCAAAGATTAAAGAATTGTAGGGCTGGGCAAGTTCACTTCTATTTCTTTCATATAAATATGTGAAATACACTCTCTTTAGTGTATAATGTATATTGATGTATATCTATACATTTCTATTTATAAATAAATTTATATTCTATATTACATCTATCCCTAGTACTTAAATTTATTTCTATATTTTTATACATATTTTAGATAGTAAGTATATATTTGTTAGGATTTTTGCTTCTGTAATGCTTACATTATTTAAAACAATTCCCCTGCCTCTACCCGGATAAAAGCCAAAAAGAACTCCTTTAATTTCGACTGTATTTAAATTTGTAAAAAAATAGTTTTTTTCATATTTATATTCACATTTATATTTCAAATGTATATTGATGTATAATGTTTATCTTTACATTTATAATTTCTGATTTATTTATAAATTTTTATTCTATTTTACATCTGTCCCTATTACTTCTATTTATTTCTATATTTTCATTCATATCTTTCTATATTTAATATATATTTCTTTGTTAGGATTTTTGCTTCTGTAACGTTTACATTATTTAAAATAAAACGCCGGCCTCTACCCAAATTAAAGCCAAAAAGAACCCCTTTCTTTTCAACTGTATTTCAATCTTTTTTAAAATTGTATTTTTCAGGTTCATATTCAGATTTACATTTAAAATGTATATCAATGTATACTGTTATTTGTATTCTATATTACAACTCTTCCTATTATTTATATTTACTTATATTTTATATTTACTTATATTTTATATTCATATATACATTTATATCTTGATTATCTATCTCAATATTTAGAAACGGGTAAGAGTAATATCTATATTCATATTATTTAAAATAAAAACCCTGCCTCTAACCCAATAAGAACCAAAAAAACCCCCAACCCTTTCTTTTAGACAATATTTAAAAAGATTTTACCGCTATGTTTTCGTATTTATATTCACATTTATATTTATAATGTGTATTGCTTACTTATACATTTA
The DNA here is from genome assembly GCF_037042795.1 of Molothrus aeneus. Classification (NCBI taxonomy): domain Eukaryota; kingdom Metazoa; phylum Chordata; class Aves; order Passeriformes; family Icteridae; genus Molothrus; species Molothrus aeneus. The sequence continues at coordinate 101,578 of NC_089656.1, forward strand.
TCTCTATAAATGTCAATTTATAAATAAATTTACATTCTCTATTACATCTATTGCAAGGACATACTTATATATTTTTATACGTATTTTGATTTATTGATTATCTATTTCTGTGTTAAGATTTTTACTTTTGTAACACTTGTATTAGTTAAAATAAAACCCCTGCCTCTATTAGAATAAAAGCCAAAAAATTCCTTTTCTTTCAAACTATATTTACATATTTTTATATTTCTATTCCCATTTATCATTTATATTGCCGTATAAGGTCATTTATATTCTATACTACAACTTACTTACATAGATTTAGATTTAAATTTATATCCATATTTTCATAATTTCTCTTTCTATACTTATGATAGATTTCTATCTTAAGATTCACATTTCTATAATACTGCTATTATTTCAAATAAAACCCCTGCCTGTAAGCAAATAAAAACCAAAGACAGCCCTTTATTTCAACCATATTTAAAATTATAAAAATAATTTTATTTTTCATAATTCTATTCACATTTACATTTATAATTTTTATTTATTATATTTGAAGGTATTATATATATTAGAGAAAATACCTTTTAATATAATAATAGATATATTATTTTTATATCCTATATATTCTTTTACTTCTATTTATTTATATTAAATATTTAGAGAGATCAGTATATATGTTATATATTTGTATATCTGGATTTTTATTTTCATATTATTTCTATTTATAAAAAAAACCCCAGCCTATAAACCTAATAAAAACCAAAAAATCCCCCATTTCTTTTAACTCTACCTAAATATTTTTATATTTACAACCTATCTTTATATACATTTGTATATATATAGAATAGACTATCATTTCTATATATTATCATATGTTACAATAATATACTATATAGTATAGTTTTATGTGTTTATCTATTTGTTTTCTATATTTATGTTTACAACTATCATTTTATATTTATTTTTATATTTATATTTATTTCTACCTTAATCTATATATTAGACCATATCAATTCATTAACCTAACGCATCAGAACCACAAAAATACTGCACCTTCGTCAGCACTGGTACACAGCCCACACTCATCCCATCGCAGCATATCCAAACAAAACCTATTTCTAGGACTAACAGAACAAAGACCCCACAACATTTAACCCTAAGAAAATCTCAAATCAACCTAACTGTAAAGAAATTTTAAATCCCACTATAACTAGCCCAAAAGCTCCGTACATTCTCATCATAAACTTCCTCCTAAACCAATGGCTCAAAAACCCAAAAAACTCAGATGCACATTGAAAATGACAGAACTGCTAGTAAAACCAAACACCCATTAAAAATCAAATCCAACCAACTCACTAAACTCAAAACCCTACAACTGACCCTAAACATTACTAAAAAAAGCCCCCAAAGCTCTACCTTTATGCTAACTCACAAATAATAACCAATAATCTATAAAGGTTATCTTCAAAATTTTAAAACAACTCATTAAAAGCATGAAAATAAAAAAAAATCGAAACTATTAAAATACTAATAAATACCACAACCCAAATTGAAAGACATATTGCCTCTAGAAACCCACCGTACAAATGCCCCTGTCCCCCAAAAGAAAACCAGAAACAAAACAGCAAAGCAGAAAGAAATCGGAACTTAGGAACGCTAAAACCAGAACGTTCAAGAAGTTCCACCATATCCCTTATCAGACACCAACTACAAACAACGTGAAACAATACAAACAATTCTTAAAAACCACCTTAAAACCACTACATTAAAAACCCTTTCAACAATTCAAAACTGCATTGAACAAAAGCCATCTAATAAATTAACACCCAAAACTCCAGCAGCCCAGCTGGCCCTACCAAATCTCTCTGTTGATACATACAGTAAACAAAACCAAAATCCCAGTAATACCTATCAGAAGTCTAGGAAAGAAACCTCTTGAAATTAATCCTACCTCAAATACAAACCAACCCGTCCAGAAAGTTAGCTTCACTCAAAAAACTATTTACACAGAGTTAATAAGACCAAGAAATAAAACAACACACTATATACCACCAACGAATAGAACAGTGAAGGAAAAAAACCCACGTTTTTTTCTTTTTTTTATTTCAACTAACTTCCTTTATTAGCTAGAACCAAAGATTTTGCCAGGGCTGTAACAACAACAACTTCTTTTTCTTCTTCTCCTTCTGAAATGTCCCTTCTCCTTCCCAAATTCCTTACAACTTCTGAGTTTAAATCCAAGCAAAAAGCAAAATTCATGCACTTGTGAGTCCGGTGCTCCTGTCAGATTCTCTGTCTCACTCCACATCTTCTTACACTTTCAGTCTGAACGCTGTCCTGCCGTGATGAGTTTGACAGAAGAATTGGCACATGTTAAGAGAGCATTTCCCTCCCTCCCTCCCTCCCTCCCCAGAGCTGGTTTCCTTAGCGCATTTCAATCAATCCCAAGCCCGCAATGATGCGCGCTCACCTCAAGGCTCACAGCAAGCATGCAGCAGCTCAGGCTTACTTGGCTCCAGGGCTCTGTGCCTTAGATAGCTGAGAAAACTTCCCATGAACCTCTGTTCCAAGACATTGGAATGCAAACTTAGCTCCATCTCAGCGTCTGGGTGGGAAGCAGGAGCACATCTGGCTGAGCCGCAAAAAATCCCTTCTTGGGCGGTTACGCTCTGCTGGAAAGGGGAAACATGTGCTGGTGAACAGCAGCTCAGAAACAATTCTTTTCTAATGTTCCCTGCTCTACTTAACTGCTCATTAACACAAGTCTAATTTTACCATTGCAGGGAGAACGCTGTAGGAAAATGTCTGATGTGCAGCCACAAAAGCCTCACTCCCGGCTACACAGCCTGCAAGACCCTTGGCAGAGTGGAGGAGCAAAATCACCACACTCTCCTTGCCATGGGGAAGGGTAGAAGATTACTGTGGGAGGCATATAAAAAGAAGGGAAACGCTCCTATAAATGCACAGCCATTTGCTTTCAGAAACCCAGAGTTCAGGATCTTCTCTAGGAAGCCAGACATGACATGACATTTCTAAGATTTTCTTCATCAAAGGAAATGTACGTACATACACACTCTTACAAATGTACCTACGGTTTTGGGTTTTTTTTTCTTCTGAAGCTCCAAGAATGATTTCCCATCTTGATTCATTCAGAAGAAACGGCCCCTGTGACTCAGGTCAGAAGGGCGCCTGCGTTTTTGATCACGACAGCTTTTGGGTTTACCCTGTGAGCAGGAGCAGCCAGAGCTGAGGCTCAGCAGAGGCTGACCCCGGCCAGCCCCTTCCTCCCTTCCCTGTGTCACAATGACTTCCAGGCAGAAGGATGCAAAGCAGGTTTGTGTCTTTTCTCTTGAGTGCCAATAGGTAAAAGATGTAGGCTTTGAAATAACTAATGACCCTCTCTTTGAAGTCTCCCAAGGACAGTTTTAAAGAAAAGACAGAAGATTGCTGCTAGATCCATATCGGGTAAGGATGAAAGCAGCAAGGATCCGAGGCCAGCAGCGTTGCCAGGCAGTGTCACGTCCCTGCCACCTTGTGACAAGGCACACAGCTGCAAAGCCCCAAAGGCTGCAAGCCCTGGAGCTGCCGCATGGATGGACCTGGTTCCCTTCCCAGGTGCCCAGAGGGACACCTGAGGGCAGGTGTCCCCCCCCCAAGGGTGCACCGAGAGCCCCGGGCAGGAATGGAGTCACTGACTGCTCTCTAGGGACAAGACCCTCCCTGCAGGTGACACTGGCTTCTCCTCTCCCTGTGGGACAGGGACCTCCAGGCTCTATGACCAGCCTCATTTTGTCAGCATCCAGGTGATGTGTTAGAGCCAGAGGGATGAAGGCTTTCCAGAACCATAGGATCCTTGCGGTTGGAAAAGTCTTCTAAGGTCATCGAGCCCAGCTGCTGCCCCCCCAAATCAGGTCCCTAAACACCACATCTTGACATCCTTTAAATGTCTCCAGGCGTGGGGACTTCCCTGGGCAGCCTGCTCCTATGCCTGACCACCCTTTCAGTGAAGAAATTTTCCCTCAAATCCAATCTAAGCCTTCCCTGCTGCAAGCTGAGGCCATTTCCTCTTGCCGTGTCACTTCTTACCTGGGAGATCTCGGTACTTCAACCTTACCTGCTCCTTCCCTAGGCGGTCTCTGGCTTGGCTGGATGAGAGGAGAAACACTCCCACCACAGGAATGGCAGCTCAGGAGGTCCCACACCAAGGCCAGGGGGAGCAGCCGTCCTCACCAGAGCTCGCACGTTGCTTCTCAGAGATTGGCTCTGCTTTTCCTCCCGGGCAGATCTCTGCTGAGTGCTTCACAATTGGCTCTTTGGAGGAGGGGGGGAAAATAGGTTAGCCAAGTTTTTTATCCAGACTTAGCTGATGGCTTTGCCTCCTCCTGACATCCTTCTGCTAAGAAAGCAGACTTCTAGGGGCAACTATCACGTCATGCCTGAAAAGGAATTACAGAAAAGTGCCTCACTTTTAAAGCCTCAGCCAAGAAGACAGATAATTGCAGCTTCTCCATGCCCACTGCCTACAGAGCTGGCAGGCACCAGGCCAGCTCTGCTCCTCCTTCAAGTTGTTCCCAAATCTGCTGGAAGAACTGAAGGCTTTGGCGTTCCATCGCTCTGCTTCTCCCGAGAAAGAGCTTTGAGTGTTGTTACCCCTCCATGGGAAGGGCCTTTCTGTCTCACGCACTCGGTGACACAAGGCTACGGGAAGCTGCAGCAGCCTCTGCTCCAGGTGGGAAGGGCTTCCTTCCTCCTCTGGCACCTGGCTGGCACAGGGCACACGTCGCTCAGAGGTGCTGGGGCTGCCCCATCCCTGCAAGTGTTCAAGGCCCATTGGTGCTCTGGGATGAGGCTCTGAGCAAGCTGCTCTATGGAAGCACGTCCCTGCCCACGGCGGCAGCAGCCTTGGAATGACGTGATCTTTAGAGCCCCTTCCAATCTGAATTATTCCATGATTCTGTGAACTGAAAAAAACGGGGAAAGAAATCTGTAAAGGTCACTAAATGCATAAAAGCACATCCCCATTGATCCAATACTCAGCAGCCCATCCGGCCAAGGTCAGAGCTCTCTGCCCACCGAGGACATGGCAAGCAGCAGGGACCTTTCTCCCACTCTCCAGCACGGAGAAGTGGGAAGCCAGAGAGAAGTTTACAGAGACCGGGAGGCGGCGGGAGGGGACGGGCGACTGGTCTGACCTTGCAAAGCTGGCGGCAGAAAGGGCGGGCAGCGCCACAACCCCGCTCCGCCTCCTGCGTCGCCTGCCCGCCGCCACCCCACCGGGATGTTTCGGCCTGCCGTCACTTCCACCGCCCGGAGAGGGGCGTGCGCAGGCTCGGGCAGTGGAGCCCTGTTCCGACGGCGCTCGCCCGCCCCCGCTCGCTGCCCCCAGCCCGCGGAGCGCTGCGACCACGCCTCCGCCGACAGCGGCACCGCCGGGCCGCCCCCCCCCGGCCATTCTTCTCAGCCATCGTGTCCCTTTTGCACTCCTGAACATCCTTCACCCCTCCCGGCCATTTACTGACCCCGCCCCGCCTGCTGCTCGCTCCCGCCCGCCCCCTGCTCCCGCCCCTCGCCTTGCTCGGCAGCCGCGTCCTTGCCCCGCCCCCGGCACCCAGAGGCGAGGGGCAGGGCACTGCCTCGGGGGGCTGCAGTACCGCTCTCTGGCCACAGGGCAGCAGACTTACCGGGGTCCGCGATTTTCCCGCCCTTTTGGCCGCCACCTTGAGAAGGTCAAAGAAAGTCCGCGACATTGGCGACCCGCCGCTCCCAAGATGGCAGCCAAGAGAGGACCCCCTCGGTCAAGAGAGGCGGTTACTCAGATGCCTGTCAGAAACTTGCTGAAATACGCCCGCCCGCGGCACCGCTGAGCCCACAGCCCGTGTCGGGTACACCTGAAACGCAACAGAAAATCCCGCCGGGGCTGCGCCGGCATCGGTGTTCCGTGCAGGCAGTCCGGATACACAGACCCGGGTCCTCCATTTTCCCGCCCTTTTGGCCGCCATTTTGAGAAGGTCAAACAAAATCCGCCACGCACCACTCCCAAGAGGGCTGCCCGTCAGCGGCGGGCTGCAGTACTGCGCTCTGCCCACAAGGCGGCAGCACCGCCGCCCACCCCAGACGGGGGCGCCACACGCCTTGGGGCTGCGGGCAGCCAAGGCGGCAAAAAAGAACAGGGGCAATCCCCCCCAAAAAACTCCTCTAAAAATAAATGCCAAAAACCTGCCTCTTACCCAACAAGAACTAAACTAGCCCCCTTTCTTTCAAACCTTCTTTAAATAAATTATATATTTAGAGTTTTCCTGGTTATATTCACACGCATATTTATACCGGTCATTGATGTGTTATGTCATTTATACAATTTATTATGTCTATTCCTATTATCTGTATTTATTTATATTTTGTGGTTTTATAAATATCATTATATATTGATTGTATATTTTGATACTTAGATTTAGATTTCTATCATACTTTCATTATTCCAAAAAAAAAATCCCATCTCTAACCAAACAAATACCAAAAAACCCTTCTTTTAAACTATATTGAAATAGTTTTATACTTATAGCTTGCATAATTATATTCACATTTATATTCACAGTTTATACTGATGCATTATATTCATAATTACATATAATATATATTATTCAAATAATATAGATAAATTATTATTTTTATTATGTACCATATCTACTGCTACAACTTATTTTTTCTAATATTTTCAATTTTTATATCAATCTTGATATATTCATGAAATATTTTTACAATTAGATTTCTACCTTCATATTATTTGTATTTGTAGTTTTTATTAAAAAAACCCTGCTTTTGCCAAAAAAACCCCAAAACCATCCTTTATTTTAAAATACTTTAAAAAATATTGTTGTGTTTATATTTACCATATCTATAATGTTTTATATATTATATCATAGTGATGTACTATATTTATAGCTATTTTATAGCTATTTCTTATAATATATTATAATAAGATATATACAGTATCACTTGTATTACGTGTTGTATGGATTTATGTCACTTTATATTTACAATTCTTTAATAATTTTATATCTATATCTGCATAGATTCCCAATACATTTCTATATTTAAAATTTCGTTTGAGTTGTGTTTATATTTATCATCTCTATGTATCTATAAACATACACAATACTTTATTAAAAAATACAATATCTTATTGGAATATATCATGACTTATGTTACCTGTTAAATTTTAAATATAGACCGAATAGATCAAAATAAAAGTTTATTCCCATTTCTACACATCTACTTGTTTTGTTTAAATATTGGTAATCCTTGGAATTTTACATTTAAAATCCAATTCCTAAATACAATGACAAAACAAACAGCATCGAATTCCCACCAATATCTTCCAAAACCATCAAGATACCTCCACCAGCCCAACTGCCAGCGAAAAAAACCACACAACACTCTTTTCACTAACAGTTCTCATCACATCAGAAAAATGGAACCAAACTAAAAGAAAACCCTAGAGAAACACACACAGCAAATCACAAAAACCTCTAAAAAAAACCAAACCAATTTACTCAACTCCAAACAGTGCCACTGACCCTGAACGTTATTTAAAAAATAACCAAAATTCTACATCTACGCTAACTCGAAGAATAAGCAATACTCTGTCAAAAGAACTTTAGAAAGGGAACTAATCAACGAAATAGAAAAAAAATCTCAACCACTAAAAAATAAGAAAATAACTACCCAAATAAAAAAACTACTTAAAAAGACCCACCATATAAATACACACGTTCCCAAAAATAAAACTGATCAACAACAACCAAATACGTCAAAGGACAACAAAAAAAGAAAAAAAAAGAAAAAAAAAAAACATTTGTAAAAAAAAAAACAACAAAAAAAACCCAAACCAAATCAACTTTAATTTACAACAAAAAAAATATTGTCAACTGAAGAATAAACGCATAGAGCCTCATTCTATCAAAATAAAAATACCACCCAGAAATAAACACAAAGCCTAAAGAGAAACGTAACCATAAACAATATCTCCCAAATGATCCGTAACAATAAAACATACGCTACAATCAAACAAACCAAATAAATAAACGCCCTGGAAGACGATAAACACAAATGCAATTATAGAGATTTTAAAAACCCCGCTGCTATTAACGACACGACGCCACCTCGAACCCACCGAAACAAACGCTACACATCCACGCTAATAAAAGCCACCGCGACAGAATTAAAATCCGAGCCGCTGCTTCACGCAATGACCCGTAAAAACCATTGCACGCCTTTAAAAACAGAATAGCCCGGCAAAAAAAAATATCCGACTACAGAACTCAATTCAAACCAAACCTTTATCGTCACCACCTGAACCGAGAACCGTACCGGTCAGGAAGAACGCCAATAGCCCTTAGCGCACACCCACTGCGACCAAAACAAAACCGTGCAATCAATCCCTACAGAGCACCTCCGAACCACGACATCCAAGAACTTGCGGCAGCCGAACCCCGCGCTGCCGGCCCCGGACGGAGCGCGGCTCCCGGCGGCAAAGCGGCTCCTCCGGCACGCAGGGGCGGCGCCGCCCCGGAGACCCCCCCGCCCCCGCCCGCTCCCCCTGCCCGGGGGACCCCGGCGGCGCCCGAGCCCCGCGCCCGGAGCGGACAGAGCGGCGGGCACCGGCCGGGCCGGCGCAGCAGCGCCCGCGCCGCCTCTGCCGCCCTTGGCCGGCTCGGCGCCAGCCGCCCTCGGCTCCGCACGGCGGCTCGCACCGGCAGAGCGGCTCCGCCGCTGCCGCGCCAAATTCCCCGTGCGCCTCGGCAACCGCCCGGCCCGGGCCGGCAGCGCTCCCGAGCGGCAACGCTCCGGGCCGGGCCGTGGACACAAGAAGCGCCCTCAAATGCAGCGGCACAGCCCCGACTGCAGCCCTGCAAACGCTGCCAGAGCTGCGGCTTCCCGCAACTGAACCCCGAAACTGACGCCGCGGGCGGCGCTCACCTCGCTTCAACAAGGGCAAAGAAATGTGTTCTCCCCTTCAAGTTCATCCCCTAGGAGAGCAGAAAGGAAGGGGCTTTCCTCCAATGAAATCCTTCAAGCGATGTGGAAAGGGGGATTTTGACCTCAATTCAAACTTTTGAAAAGGACACCAGCGCTGTCCCCTCAATTTAAACTTTAGGATGATGAAAATGGGCTGGCTGCCTTCAAATCAAACCCATCAGATGACAACAATACTTTTCCCATTCCCGTTCAAATGGAACGCAGGGATTCCCTCTCACCCCTGGGATACCACTAACAGCCAGGAAAAGGCAGGTTTTCCTTCAATCAACACCCTTAAAACCGCAGGTGAAGGCGGATCCCTCCCAGTTCGAACACAGACAATATTAGGAGAGTAGCTGCTTGCCTCTCCTTCATTTCTTTTGTCTTCACAAGGTCCGTTTTTGTTCCTGGGGAACCGGGGAGGGGGGACTGGCAAGATCAAATTGAAAAGGGAAAGGACAAAAGTCCCCGCTCCAAATCCACACGCGTTCACCTGTTCGGCTGCTGCTTCCCGGCACAAAGATTCGTCCTTCGGCACCTCCTTTAAGCGATTCTCCGCGTATCCAGGTGCTCCCCCAGACGCTGCGAGAAGCTCTCACAGTCCTTCTATGAGACAGCCCCGGGAGCCCCCCATGAACCCCTCTACTCAGCAGTTCCATGCAAAAGGGAGCCGAGGCAAAGCCTCCCCCTAAAACAGCCTCCCCCTAAAACAGCCTCCCCCTAAAACAGCCTCCCCCCGGCAGGAGCCGGCCCCTCATCATCCTCACAGCTCACACCTGGGGCTGCTCCGAGCCCCCCCATCATCCTCACAGCTCACACCTGGCGCTGATGCCACTCTCCAACAGCGCCTCTCCCTGTCCAGCACACAGCCCGCTTCTCACAGACACAGAGCCAACAGACATCTGCTCCGGGTGCTGGCTGTTCTTAGTCCGTCTGCTTCCACAATTCAGACACGGACGTGCACTGATGGCATTGAGGGAAAGCTTTCCAGTGCACAAAACTGTCATTCTGGTAGCACGCTTTGATATGCCTTCAGAAAAAGCAGAATCAGCGCCACCTCCTAAGAGCCCTGCTGAGGAACCCCGCCCTCCTTGGGACACCCAATGCAGCTCGAAAAACGAGGGGAAAAGTCAAGCTTGGAGTGGAAAAAGAGAATATAAATACAGCAGCCGTTCAAAAAAGCCTTCACACAGCAATAGTGGGAACCGGTCACATTTCTTCTTTCCTTGCTCTCTGGAATGACATCAATACGAAGTACAAAACCCACACGAAACACAAGGCAGAGCTGGGATTTTACAGGTCTTCCTTTTGGCTCTCTGGATGACAAGCGCCTCTTCCGGGACTGCGACACGATTTGGGCGCTGGCAGAGAACGGAGGCAAAAGGTGCCAGAGAGCCCCTTCTATCGCCTTCAGCCCCTGCAGCTGTTCTGAGGGTTCCAGGGCACAGCTCGGTCCGTTCCTAGATAAAAACGTTATCTTTAATATCTTCAGAATTACTACCCATCTCCAGTCGGAGCTTCCTACATTCCTGTAAACAAATGAGTGCATAGAGAGGGTTTCTCCCCAGTTGAATTTAGAGACAAATTCCTATTCTTTAGCAATACCTAGAAAACCGAATACCTTGCCAGGGCTTAGCATTCTACACCCACTCACCCCTCCCTGTGCATTTGGTGGCAGCTTTGGGTCCCTCTGGGGGACGGCGCCCAGCGTGACCCCCCCCTCCCCCTCGCCCGCCCCCCACCTGCTCCTGCACCGCAGTGGGGCTCCCTCTCCTGGGGACCTTGGGGTGCCCCCAACGGCATCAGAGCCCCGAGTCGTCACCCCCCCCCCCCCCTTTTCCTGACCCCCAAAGAAGGCTCAGGACGAGTCCGACTGCCCTGGACAGCAGCACAGCGCTTCCCCCAAGCCCTTTCCACACGTACATGGCCCCAGCAAGGGATTCTGCTGCAACAAGAAAGGGGGGGCAGCCCCCAGAAGGCTTGAGGTTCCTGCCCAGCCTCGCTGTCACGGGCCAGGGGCAGCGAGAGAGGGAGCGGTACAGACGGCGGGGACGGCACGGCACAGAGCGGGCGGCGCTCTCAGCGCGATGCCGGCAAAGCCGCAGCTCCGGCGCTGTCGGCCGGGGTGCTTGAGCGGCACGGGGGGATCCGCCGAGAGCCTCCGGCCCCGCGCGGGGACTCCTGCAAGGGCCGAGAGGCGCCGGGCTCCGGCCCTCGGGGCTTTATTCTCCGGCACCCCGAGCCCCGCGGCTGCAGGGCAAAGAAGGAAAGGGGACACGGGAAGAGAGGAGCGAGAGCAGGGCATGAGAAAGGGCGGGGAGGGAGGTCGGGCTGCGCAGGAAAGCGGGACGGGAAGGGAAAGGCGGGACGGGGGTACAGGGAGGCTGGGCAGAGGAAGGAGAGAGGGGGAACAGAAGGGAGTAGCGGGCTAGGGACAGGACAGGAAGGAGCCGGGTTTGTGGGGGGAGAGGGAATGGGGGAAAGGGAGCGAGAGAGGGCGAATACGGGGAGAAGGAAGGAGGGGTAGAGAGAGGGACAGGCGGGGAAGCCTCCCAGAGCCCCGGCTGCACCCCGAGCCCGGCCCGGCGCTTCGCCCTGCCCGGGATGCTGCGCTCGGCGGAGCTCGGCTCGCTCCGGAGACGCTCGGCTCGAGTCGGCTCTTCGGCTAAACTCGGCTATTGTCGGCTAAACTCGGCTAGTGTCGCCTGCATTCGCCTCTTCGGCGCGCCTCGGCTCGCTTCGGCCCAACTCCCAGCCGCTCTGTGCGTTCGGCGCGCCTCGGCTCGGCTCGGCTCCATGACGGCGGGCGGGCAAGCGCCGCCACCTCACGTTCAGCTCGCCCGGCTCGGGGCTCTCCCGCTGCCGCGTCCCGCGGGCGGCCCGGCCATGGCGCGGACACGACCGGGAGCGCGGGCTCGGGCAGGAGCTCACTAGGCTGTGACCGCACTCGCGCTAATTAGCGCGCACGAGAGCAGCAGGCTCGCTTCGCCTGAGCTCGGCTCGCTTCGCTCCAGGCAGCCTCGGAAGCCTCGCCTCGGTTCGCTCGAGGTCGTCAGGTTCGGCCGGTCTCGCCTTGCTTCGGCCGAGCTCGTGCGATTCCCCCGAAGGCGGCGTCGTTCGGTTGTGTTTTTAGAAATATGTTTCTATATTGATTGTATATTTCTATAGTTAGATTTATATTTCTAGAATACTTCTATTAATCCAAATAAAAACCCCATCTCTAAGCAAATAAATACAAAAAAACACCTTCTTTTAAACGATATCAAAATATTTTTATACTTTGTATAATTATATTCACATTTATATTTATAGTTTCTTTTGATGCAATCTATTAATAATTATATATAATATCTATAAAATTCTAGACATGTATTTAAATTATTATTTATATTATGTATCGTATCTACTGCTGCAACTGATTTTTTCTTCTATTATTAAACTTTATCTGTATGTATTTATGATATATTTCTATACTTAAATTTCTACCTTCATATTGTTTGTATTTATAATTTTTATAATCAAAACCCTGCCTATTGACAAGTAAAAAACCCCGCTCTATTTAACAATTTAAAACACATTTTTATATTTGTAATTTTCATATTTCTATTTATAATTTGCTCTCTAGTACATGATAACATACCTGCTCCTGCACTGCAGTGGGGCTCCCTCTCCTGGGGACCTCGGGGTGACCCCAATGGCATCAGAGCCCCGAGTCTTCACCCCCCCTTTTCCTCTAGTTAGAAACTACACTGGAACTTTTTTCTGGAAACAAAGACATGACCTAAATCCTCTCCCCATGTCCTAGACAGATAGATATTCAGTTCTTAGTTGACTGGGCAGCAGTTTCTTAAATAGAATGATAAACAATATGTAAACCTTTTAGCTACAAGCAAATAGGCAAATCTGAACAAGGTCCTGGTGGCCAGCCACTGAAGTTATTTTGAAGCAATTTTTTAAACAATCAAATACTGATACCACAAAAAATAAAGCAAAAAGCTGACTACTGGCTAAGGAAGAAGAAAAAATTAACTTTTGATGACAACAACAACATTCCAACGACACAGGCTTTTTTCCAATGTCATACCTTATTACGACCTCTCTTGGGAATTCTCATCGTGGATCCCAAAAGGAATAAATACCTCAGAGTGTCCTAAAGCACGAAGTAGCACGCTCGAGCTCCTCACACTCCCAGGAGGTCAGCACAGCGTGCACCAAGTCTGCAACAAATTCTGCTCAGTGAGGGTCTGCAAACAAAGTTTCAAGTGATGAACTGAACTGATTTTCAAGGGACGCTTTCTAAGCACAGAAGCACAACAAAGAACAAGCAGAAACAATCCTTAAAAAAATCTGCAAGTTTTATTTAGCATGTATGCGACTGATTTCCACCCTATGGCTTCTCACTTTGATTTATCTGTAGGTTCAGGAAGATGATAATGCACACTCTGCCCTCCCTGAACCCCCCACACCAGCTAAGCGCTGCTCAGCGCGTTCAGACCATTGGGAACTGGGTTACGCACACCGGGATGGACCGGAACTCCTCTGCTGGAGATTCAGGAGATGAGAGCAGAGAGGCGCTGGCCAAGGCGTCATCCCAATTCTATTTCTGTGTGACGAGAAGTAGTTTGTTCCCAACAGCTGCAACAATCCTCAGCTCACTCCCGTGGTGAGTATTAATGGCACACAGAGGGCAGCCTGAGGAAATAATGGTCTGGGCTCTAAGTGGCTGGGACAGGGTCTGATTTTTTTCTTTTGTATTTGTATGATGATCGGTACAACAGGGCTCTGATGGATGACTCGGCAACACGCAATTAAAAACTCCTCCATAGGATTACATGGACTTGTAGGAAAAGACAAAAGCCTATCACCCTTCTGAAATCTCCTTTTAATCCGAAGCACGTGGATTGTCACTGTACTGCAACTTCCAGGTTTTCAAAGCAGCTTACTTCTGAAGACCAGGAAACATTTATTTCTACAGAAACAATGGGCAGCACCCAGGCTAATCTATTTTTACTGTAACGAGCAATTGATTTCCAAGTCATCATAAGCCCATCAAAATAAAAAGCTGTATTCACCGGACGGGTCTGTGAGCTAGAAGTAGTTAGGCTTATACTTACCTCTTGCTCTTCCAGAACCAATAAATCCTGTCAACAAAACCAGTATCTTTAATAGGAGGGGGCTAAAGATTCCACAAGGATGATGGTTTTATTTGTGTTTAGAAGTTTGGATTTAAATGGCCAGTTCAATGGATAAAGACAGTTTAAGTAGTATTACATTATTATTATTATTATTATTATTATTATCTGCTACTGGAAGAGACAAACCAGTAGTATCTATACTTAATTACTTCTATTTCCAGAAAATAATAAAGAAAAAGAACCAAACAAAAAAAAAGTCACTTCGTACCTTTTGTATCTCAGGATGAAAAATGTCTCTTGGGCTCTTCTCCAGTTTATCAAGACTCCTAGCACTGAAATGCAAATGAACGAGTGCTTTATAGGAGGGCAAGTGCACATTTCAACCCCGAACCACCAACCGATTGCAGTTACAGCGCTTACAAAATGAATTGTTCCCAGAGCCTCTGGGAAATGGAATGGTTTGTGCAACTGCCATTTCTTCCCCAAAATACTAACTTCCAACACTTCCTAAACTTAGTTTGCATTTTAAAAACAGAAATTAGGGAGACTCAGGGTGGAGATCAGGTTGAAATTGATTTCCTTCTAAAGCACAGGGCTCTGTTCCATCACCTTTCACTTTGGCTCCACACAGAATCACGGGGAGCATTTTAGGAGGGCTCAATAACCAATTCTATTTCTCTCTTTTTCTAGTTCTCTCTCTTCCTAAATAATTCAAGGCAAGTCAAATGAGAAATGACAAGTTCAGCATCAAATTCACACTTTTCCCCTTTGTCTGGTCAAGAACAGGCTTTAAAACCACTTTTTGCTGCCTTCAACGATTAAGACTTGCAAAACCATTTTTACATGTTTTATAGATTTATAAAAACCACAGAACGCAAGCTCTGAATTACAGGAAAAGGTACACAGGCAAATATCTAAACTGATGGCTTATTTGTCAATCCATACCTTAACAGAGATTGGACTGAGAATGATTTTGTGGGACTCTAAGGGAGACAGATTTTCTGAGTACCCTGTAAACAAGAAAAGCTAGGATATAATTACAGGACATACCCACTTTTCCTGCATATTCAAACAGGATTATCAATAAGAACATTTCAGTTAAAAAAGAAGGAAGAAAACCAAGGTAATTTTACTCAGCTATATTTACTGCCGATTTAGAGAAAAAAAAAAGTCACGGGTGCTGCAAAGAAAAAAAAAAGTAGAACCATAAATAAAGTAGAACTTTAAAACAATTGCTTGGATAAAAGCAGCTCGTGGAACATGAAGTAGAAAAAAAGCGAAACCAGTATCAGACCTGCCTGTTTTCTTATTATTGCACAAGAAAATCCGACAAGCAGTATAAAGTCACTGCCTAAAACCGATCCTAGGATGTAACCAAGAACAATTGAGGCATTTGCTAATCTAAACGGAAACCTTTTCTGGACCCTAGTGTCAAATCACATGTTTTGTCTTTCAGCAGCTCGAGGCTGGAGAGCATTTCCCCTGGGGGTCGGGAGGGTAGGGGCACAAGGGGCTGAGTCTGCGGATCGCACCTGTGTCATCAGAAGGATCCAGCCCGGCGCTCCTTGCGCTCGCCATTCTCCGGGCCATCGCTGTGTTTACTGCTCAGCGACGCCGCTCCATCTGTTTGCGTGGAAGAAAGAGCCACGAGCACTAAGGCAGTCAGCAGCCGTGTCATTTCAGCGATATCGAGCACTCTCTGCTCGCAAGGCTGAACACTCTGCGAAACCGCTTCCGCAACCGCTCGTCCGCCTCCGCCCGCAGCAGCGGCAGCAGCCCGATGGAGACGGCTGGAGCTCGGCGGCTCCTGCGCCTCCGCCAGCCTGAGGGCAGCCGCCGCACAGTGACCGCGGCAGCGCCCGACGCCGCTCGCCCGGGGCGGCTCCTGCAGCTCCCGGCCCGCGGCAGCAAAGCACCGCCTCGCGCTCCGCCATCGGTGGGCAGCAGCGCGCCCCGCCCGAGCTGAGCCCCCGCCACCGGTACCGCTGAGTGAGGCCGAGGAAACGGGCGGACGCCCCTTCCGCGCCGCTCAGCTCCGTGCGGGCGGCCGGACGGAGGCTTCGCCCCTCCAGCGTCGCTGCCGCGGCTCCGTCCCGAGCGGGAGAGGCGCCGGGAGCTCCCCACGCACAGCCGCCTCCGCCGCCGCGCGGCCGCCTCGGCCCGCCAGCCATTCATATGGCGCGTCGGCCGTTGCGTCAGACGCCGTGCTTTACGGCAGCAGGGCCTGCCGGGAGTTGTAGTCTCGGGCTGACAGCCACCGCTCCATTTTCCGCCACCGGGAGCTGCGGTCCCGCCAGGGGATCAAACGGCTCCTTCGCTCGTGGGCGGGGGAAGATCTTAGGCAGCACCGCCCCTCCCGAATGTCCTTTCTTTTCCACTCCAACTCTTTGTTTCTTTTTTCACTCTGTTTTTCACCCCCTTTTCCACTCTAACTCTTCCTTTTTCACTCTCACCCTTTTCCTTTTTCACTTTTCTTTCTTCCTTTCTCTTCCTTCTTTATCTCTCTCTTTCTCTCTCTCCTTCTATCTATCTCTCTCTCTCTTTCTGTCTCTCTTTCTTACTCTCTTTCTTTCTCTCTTTCTCTCTCTTTCTCTCTTTCTTCCTTTCCCTGTATTTCTAATCTTGGCTTTCCATTCTAGCTTTAGAATAAAAAAGCAGCAGTAGAAACGTTCAGGCTACCTGGGAGTGCAAAAAACCCCAAAACGGTAATGATTTTAGGAAAACTATTTCCTCCATGGGAGCCTAAAATTTTCTACAGCTGCAGGTGACATAGAGCTTTTATTTCTTTTTCTATATAGTTTATACTTTATACTCTATTTTTACAGCGCCCCCTGCCGCCTGCACCGGCGCACTGCAGGCACAGCGCCCCCTGCCGTCTGCACCGGCAAACTGCAGGCAGAGTGCCGCCTAATGACGTCATCTCGTCGACACGGCGCCCCGCCCCGGACACGCCCCCAGCGCCCCAGGAAAGACCCCAAGGCGTAGCCGTTTTGACAGCTGCCTGATCAAAATGCCGACACCCACCTCGAGCTCTAGAAACGATTTCCCTCGACGCCAAACCCTGCAGGCGGACCGGAATGCCATCATCGCAATTGAAACTCCACAGAAAATCTCGTTGGGGCCGCGCCGGCGTCGGTGTTCCGTGCAGGCATTTCAGAGAGACCGCCGGGGGCCCTCCATTTTCCCGCCCTTTGGCCGCCATTTTGAGAAGGTCAAACAAAGTCCGCCACGCGCCACTCCCAAGAGGGCGGTCCCTCGGCTGCTTGGCGGCAGCGGGCTGCAGTACCGCGCTCTGCCCACAAGGCGGCAGCACTGCCGCCCACCCCAGACGGGGGCGCCGCGCGCCTTGGGGCTGCGGGCAGCGAAGGCGGCAAAAAAGAACAGGGGCGATCCCGCCCAAAAACTGCTCTAAAATAAATGCCCCAAAACAACCAGGAAGAAGAAAAAAAAGCTCTTGCCTCTAACCTAATAGGATAAAAAAAAAAAAAAACCAAAACCAAAAAACAAACCCAAACCAAACAATTTCTTTAAAAAATATTTAAATATTTTTAAAATATTTTTTCATATTAATATTCACCTTTCTATTTATAATGTATATTGATGTATATTTATACATTTGTATTTATAAATAAATTTATATTCTATATTGCATCTATCCCAAGTACTTAAATTTATTTCTATATTTTTATACATATTTTTACATAGTAAGTATATATTTGTTAGGATTTTTGCTTCTGTAACGCTTACATTATTTAAAATAATTCCACTGCCTCTACCCATATAAAAGCCAAAAAGAACCCCTTTAATTTTGACTGTATTAAAATTTGTAAAAAAATATTTTTTTCGTATTTATATCCTAACCCTAACCATTGAACCCAAATACCTCTCAGCTACTGGCAACATTAGCAATTATAAGGGATATCAGCTCTTTACTGATTTTCAGCTCCTTTTGATTCCAGTATTTGGCTTGCTAAAGTTCCTCAGGTAGGCCAGCAGACACAAAATGAGAGAGGAAAAGGCTATTATGGCATTCTTCAGCAATGTCTTATTGTGTGGTCTGCAAAGGGTTCCAGCGACAGCTCCTCTGCCGAACCGGGCTAAAACAGCCCCTTATATATGAGATAGGGGATCCGAAATTGTCCAATAGCAGGGATTAAGGAGCCGTCACCTATGAGCTTACAGAGAGGTAAGCATGAGTCCAAAAGGCGGAAGACATGGGCTTCCTGCTATTCACTATGAGTTGGCATTTCTATCTTTATGCCTCTGCTCTCCATGGGGCCTTTGCAGTCCCTGTGCCTGCTGCATGGCAGTGCTCTCCAGAGTGCACCAAGCCCTGTCCTTCTCAATAGTGCATTTGTAATGGTAGAAGGTGTTATGCTAATCAATCTTTGCAGCTGGATACTCTCATTTCCCAGCACAGGGGAACCATACTTGACACACCTCTGGGAAGCAAAACTGTGCGAAAAGGGTAGAAGAGGGGAATGCTTTGAAAAGCTGTGATTTCTTGCACTAGAATTTCAACTGAGATTGCTGGTCTGGCACAAAGCCAGTGGGAGCAGCACTTCAACCTTTCTGTGATGCTCCCTGGTTATGCCACCAGCAGCTGAAGGATAACTGTGGGGAAGCTCTGGTATTGGTGCCTTGTTCAGCAGCAGTCCAGTGGGAAGATCAGCACTTGAGCACTTGCTATGTTGTGTTTAACTCTCCTTCCCGAGGTTACTTGATGTTTTAGTACGAAGAAAAGCCAAAAGAACAGTGCCCAGCTGTGAACTCACCTGCTGCCTCTATCCTGGCCCCACTTTCAGCTCTCCAAGCCAAGGGCTCTCAGCTACCCCTGTCCAGGGCTGCTGAGAGCAACGTCGCCCTCTCCTCTGAGGTGAAGGTCACTGGGACATGGGGTCTTGGGACACCATGCATCCTCTTACTCCAGATGCTCCCATGGACTCACAGCCCTGGAAGTCTTTCCAGATGGAAAGCTTTGCTCCGGCAGTGTGTGAAGATTTCAAAATGATGAAGTAACATGAGATGTGGAGAATGGAAGTGTGTAAGGTGGGAATGAATATACTGGAAACAAGGAGAAGACCCCATCATTAAGGTCTGACCATTGTGGTACTGTGCTGGACAGAGTAAATTAGGGACTGAAGGGTTGTCCTCCATCCCACAGGGGCAGCTGCTTTCTCAGAGTCCTTATTTCAGCAATGACAGAATACTTCACCTGCTGAGGGAAAGATCATCATAACTTTGCCAAGCAAGGAATTGCAGGGATCTACCAAAAAGGCAATTGTCTCCTCTGCTCCCCTTGACCATAGAATTTTCCCAAGAAAAGTCTCCACGGCCCCAAGTAAAATACTACAGACTACCCCATCCCTAGTACATACATATTTCTCCTCCTTACCATAGGGAAAGGAGTAGCAGTGACTCTCCCAGCCAGATCAGCATCAACTTCCCCTCGGCCCTCATGCCCAAGTTCCTCAGAAGACAGAAAAATGGACAGCAAGACAAAATCAGAGGGAAAAATCGGCTGTTGTGGACACAATTCCCTCATCTGTTGCCCCTTCCACACCAGCTCCAGAGAGACAACAAAGTGCTGAGAGGAACATTACATGCAGCCGCATCAGAACTGTTGGCTGCAACTAAAGAATTTATTGATGCTTGAAATAAGCCAAAAGATCCCAAGCAATATCACAATGCGTAACCTGACCAATGAATAACCTAACCTAACCCAACCGATGAATTTATTGATGTTTGAAATAAGCATAGATGAATGAAAAAGATCCCAAGTGATATCACAGTGCAGTGTTGCAGCAGTGACTCTGAATTGTCAGCGTCCGGCTAGCTCCAGCACTGCTAGCAGCACGAGGGGGCACTTTTCCCGAGAGCTGGCTTCGGGATAGCACCTGAGGCAGTGGCCAGCTTGTGGCTGTAGGCACACCTTGTGCAGGACAGAATCTAGTAAAGGCTGCAACCAGCGGAAAGAAGACGGCGGACTCCAACTGTGGCTTAATCCAGGCTTTAATGAATCCGGAGGGACCGACAGGAGAAGACGGGGGGGGGGGGGGGGGGGGGGCGGGGGGCTGACAACAGGTTTTAAGGGTAGGGAGGTGCCAGGCATTGGGCCAATGGGGGTGCAGTGGGGAGTGGGGTCCAAGGCATTGACACGTGGGTAACACCAACAGGAAACATTCTGGGGAGGGGCCCCGGTTCCTCAGCCAACCATTGAACTCCCCTGCTGGAACATTCTAGCAGTAAGGGTGGGGAGTGAGAGTGATTGGCGGGGTACCGGGGAGGGATCAGAAGAAAAAATACAGGGGTTTCCAGGGAAACCAGGGCGGAGTTTAGGGGATACATTGTTGGCTGAGGTGGAGCCAGGAAGACAGACAGCTCCAAAGGCGGGAAGGGAGAACTGGGGCAGAACCATTTTCAGCCTGAAGGGGATTGGAATAAACCAACCTAATAACTTAACAAAACACACTACAACACAGTGTAGCACAGAGGCTGAGAAGGGGCAAAACTGAATAACCTCACTCAGCTTCAGTCCTGTACAGATCACAGAAGGGGAGGAATGAAGCAACAGCCCACGGGTTTTCGTGCTCCTTGAAAGGAATTGCAAAAATCTAGCAGCTGCTCATCCACAAGCACAATCAGCTGTGTATACTTTTCCTTATTGAAAACCTCACTGGTGTCCTTCTTTTCTGTAGCTGCCATCAACTTCTCTACATCTCAAAACCTAAAAGGAAGAGCATGACTTTCCAAGGTGGACTGCAGGAGGACTAGCAGGAAGACAGGAAAGTTGGTCAGGATCTCCTTCCATATGAATGCTAATGTGAATTTAAAGGCAAGTGAGTGGCAAAGCACCGTCCTCTAGGGGTCTGAAAGATGTGCAAACAGCCCCCAGCGTTCTGCCAGCTTCATTCGTCACCGTTTGGAAGCTGCCAGGTTTTCCGTCTCCCAGAGGCGAGGAAGCGGTTTCTTTGGGCACAGAGCATTGTGCCGGTCGCAGTGCGCTCCAGAGCGCGGCTTCTGCTGAAAGACACCCGGGACTGGCGCTTACCTTTGGAAAGCTCCATATCTCCGTCTTCTGCATCTCTTGTCGCCTGCATCTTAGCGAAAAGCTTTTCCACTATGTCTCACAAGGAGAAACTGTGCCGATACAGAATACATCCCCCGACCTTTCCCTAGATATTAATTAAGTTCTTTGCATCTCAGAGCCAAAAAGAAAACAGAAGATTGACCACGGAGTGCTGCAGGAAGACTAGCATGAAACACAAGAAAGTTGTCCAAAAACTCCTTCCCTATGAATTCTAATGTGACTGGAAAAGGCAGGGGAGTGGTAATGTACTGTCCTCTCTCAGTTTGAAAGCTGCGCACACAATGCTGGTGTTGTGTGGCTTTGTTCTTCGCCTTTCAGAAGCTGCTGTGCTCTCAGTCTCCCAGAGGCGAGGAAGCGGCTTCATCGCACACAAAGCATTGTGCTGCAAGCTGCTTTCAGATCGCCATGCTCTCCTCTCCCTCCTCCCTTGGGCAAATAGACAGATGCACATTACAGCCTAGCAAAAGGAAAAGATCCCAAGAGATGTCACAGTGCATATGTGTAGCACAGATTCTGAAAAGGGGCAAAGTTGAATAACCTCACTCAGCTTCTGTCCTGTGCAGATCATAGAAGGGGAAGAATGGAGCAGCAGAGCATCGGGTTTTTGTGCTGAGTGAAAGGAATTGCAAAAATCTAGCAGCTGCTCATGCACAAGCACAGTCAGCTGCATATGCTTTTGCTTCTTGAAAACCTCACTGGTGCCCTTGATCTTGATCCAGATCTTGATCTCTGGATCCTGGTACTTTTCCCAAGTGTTCTGATTTGCATGTTTATACTTTCTTATGTGAATTTCAGAAACTTTTGGTCCAAACTAGAACTTGTGGTTTTCTGAGAACACTACATTTTCTGACTACAAACAATACATATCTGCAGTTTACCAGCCTGGCATTGAAAAAGTCTTCTTACTCAGTTCTATTATTCTCTATATTTCCTTCTCTTTATCATGTTACTTTGGCAATTATGTGCACACACAATGGCTACTGTGCTGCCATGGTGAGACATCAGATGTGCAGGCTCTTCTAATTTTTTCACAGATTAAATAGTACATAATCCTCATAGGAAACTTGCTGGATGTCTCTCATTGTCACTGCTTCTGTTTAGTTTCCTTGCTCTTCTGAATCATTCCCTGTCTTCCTGCTCACACTGTGAGTAACCAATTTCTAATTTTCTTTCCTATCTGGCTTTACCAATCTTTCTCTGAATTGGATGCTTTTTAAATCAGGCATGTGAAGTTAAATAAATTTAAGTAACTTTGTAGCAAGAAGAGTGCTAAATTCAAAAAACAAATATAGTTTGGGCGTTTTATTCACTGAGGAGTTAAAAGGTATTATGCACTCAATTGCTATAGTAATTTCTCTGGCAAATTTTACAGAACTGCAGCATTGTGTGTTTTGAGCTTATAGGGAGAGGTTTCCAGGCCGTACTCTCACATAACTTTAGACATCTGAAATTCATCTATGTATCCTAAATAGTCAATAGAAATACAAATACAGAACAGGAGGTGAGATTCATCTTACCATGTGTCTTGAAAAGGGGTATCTATGTGTGAAAGAGATTCTAGTCAGAATTCTGCTCAGTAGAGTCAGTAAAGTTTAGAGAGTTGACAATTTTTTTCTGTGGTATATATCCACAGAGGCTGAGTGTCTCTCCATGCTCCAGTGCCTAGCAGTCTTCTCAATTCTTCCAATCCTTGAGTTGAATCCTAGCAGAAAAAAGTTTTCTCAAACTGACCTTTACCAAAAGACTGAATGTTAGGTGGAATCAATCAATTCCTTTTCTGTCAATTTAATAGAAAGGGATCCTAAAGATTAAATATATTTGCTTCGGTGAGAGAAATCATACTCTTTGCAGATTAAAAACCAGTTTCTTCATATAGGAAGAACAGAGGACCATAGATGCAACCCATTTGAAAATGGATTTCTATATGTTTCTGGTTGGGATTACTGGACAGAATTTCTTGCAAAGTCGAGGGACTGCAGTTAGCTCTCCAATAATTTCCTTCCCTGAAATTCATCTGCATTTGCGCCTTTGTCCAGGGTCCCCATTTATTAGTGATGGTATACTCCATCTATGCATTAGAATATTCAACTAGAGTGTGTCTCATACTTGCTAGTTGAAATTAGCTGGAACACAATAGATAGATACAGTTGCTTGTATATAATAGTCTTATTTTGGCAAGTTTTCTTTAGAAAATATTGAAGCACCACTAGCAAATAGGAAGTAGAGCTTGCAGCAGGGAAAGACACTCTTCTGCTTTCTCAAGTTTCCTGTAGTTAAATAGAAGCCAAAAGGCTTTTCCTAGTACTACTACTGTCTTTTAGGAATACTTGATCTAATCCTACCTTTGATAAAATTACTAATTGTTGAATTGCACTAAATAGTTTATTTAGTTGTTGTTTGCACTTCTCGTCTCCTACTTCGTCTTTGCAGTCCGTGAGGGCTAAGAGTTCAAGATAGCCAGATCAGACTAATATATAAAGCCCTGAGAGCCATGGATTTCTGCAACTAATGGGTTACTTTTCTACAAGGCAGAACGTTTTTTCTTTTAATAATATGGTTTTTGTAAGTTGGAAACATGAACTTGTGCACCAGTCATGTGGAATGTACTCCTACTTCTTAATAAGTTTCTCAACCTTCTTTAAAAAATATTGACTCTGTGTTACTTCAAAAGAAGAATTCTGGGCATCTTCATTCTATTGATGTATTTTTTTCTGCCATGCTGGTATTGTTTTCTATCATTTTTACCAATAGAAATATTTTTCCCTCACACCTTTGGAAAAGACCTATGTTTACTCAACAGTGCAGCATCAGTACATTGTTTAGAATGATTTCAACATGGTCCCAAACATATCGGACAGCTAGACAGCAGAGGTTAGCAACAGGGAATGGGAATAACTTCTGAACCATTTCAGTAGATTTCCCAGGAAGGGCTTGCAAATTTTCCCAGAGATATTGTCTGCTTAACAGTTACATCAAAAGAGTATTTTTGCACAAACCTTGGGGCAAGCTCTGTCTCAGATTTACTAGTGAAAGCAAAGAGGGTGAAAGTGCTGCTTCAAAGCTCTCTGTGTGCTTTCTGTACCAAGAGCGGGGTGACCCCAGAAATAAGTTTTGATTTCTCTTCAGAACACAAGGCATATCATCACCTCATTCATCTTCTTCTGGGACTCATAGCATCTTAAGACTAAGCTCTCTTGCTTGCTAAACTGTGTTCAGCAAAAAACCTTGTCTCATCAGCAAATTTGAACACAACTACAATCGAGTCAATTCCAATAGTTGAGAGATCTTTCTGCACAACAGTTAACAACCAGCATCAGAAATGTACGCAAATAACATACTAGCCACTACAAGTTTGTCATCCAGGAGTAGCCCACTGGAACACGTTGTGGGTGATCCATTCGTGGAAGTGTTCAAGGCCAGCTTGAATGGGCCTTTGAGCTTAAGGCAGTCTAGTGGAAGGTGTCCCTGTCAATGACATGGAGGGTGAAATTAGGTGAACTTTAAGGCCCCTTCAAAACCCAACCATTCTATTATTCTGTGGTAATATTCATTCTGTGCAGTAGCAGTAAGTAGTTGAAGATAGAAATAACAGATTATTCACTCTGAGAAACTGCTATCCAATGAGTTGAACTGTTTGGGTCTCACATATATGTTCCATTTAGCAATATGATATCTAGTATCTAGTTCTTGCTGTTTATCATACACACAAATATTTTATCATTTTTAAGGTTTCTGATATTTGGGAATTTTCTTTCTTTCTTTCTTTCTTTTCTTTCTTTCTTTCTTTCTTTCTTTCTTTCTTTCTTTCTTTCTTTCTTTCTTTCTTTCTTTCTTTCTTTCTTTCTTTCTTTCTTTCTTTCTTTCTTTCTTTCTTTCTTTTCTTTTTTCTTTCTTTCCTTCTTTCCTTCCTTCCTTCCTTCCTTCCTTCCTTCCTTCCTTCCTTCCTTCCTTCCTTCCTTCCTTCCTTCCTTCCTTCCTTCCTTCCTTCCTTCCTTCCTTCCTTCCTTCCTTCCTTCCGCCACTTCCGCCACTTCCTTCCGCCACTTCCTTCCGCCACTTCCTTCCGCCACTTCCTTCCGCCACTTCCTTCCGCCACATCCTTCCGCCACTTCCTTCCGCCACTTCCTTCCTCCACTTCCTTCCTTCCTTCCTTCCTTCCTTCCTTCCTTCCTTCCTTCCTTCCTTCCTTCCTTCCTTCCTTCCTTCCTTCCTTCCTTCCTTCACTTCCTTCCTTCCTTCCTTCCTTCCTTCCTTCCTTCCTTCCTTCCTTCCTTCCTTCCTTCCTTCCTTCCTTCCTTCCTTCCTTCCTTCCTTCCTTCCTTCCTTCCTTCCTTCCTTCCTTCCTTCCTTCCTTCCTTCCTTCCTTCCTTCCTTCCTTCCTTCCGCCACTTCCTTCCGCCACTTCCTTCCGCCACTTCCTTCCTTCCTTCCGCCACTTCCTTCCTTCCGCCACTTCCTTCCTTCCTTCCTTCCTTCCTTCCTTCCTTCCTTCCTTCCTTCCTTCCTTCCTTCCTTCCTTCCTTCCTTCCTTCCTTCCTTCCTTCCTTCCTTCCTTCCTTCCTTCCTTCCGCCACTTCCTTCCGCCACTTCCTTCCGCCACTTCCTTCCGCCACTTCCTTCCGCCACTTCCTTCCGCCACTTCCTTCCTTCCTTCCTTCCTTCCTTCCTTCCTTCCTTCCTTCCTTCCTTCCTTCCTTCCTTCCTTCCTTCCTTCCTTCCTTCCTTCCGCCACTTCCGCCACTTCCGCCACTTCCGCCACTTCCGCCACTTCCGCCACTTCCTTCCTTCCGCCACTTCCTTCCGCCACTTCCTTCCGCCACTTCCTTCCGCCACTTCCTTCCTTCCTTCCTTCCTTCCTTCCTTCCTTCCTTCCTTCCTTCCTTCCTTCCTTCCTTCCTTCCTTCCTTCCTTCCTTCCTTCCTTCCTTCCTTCCTTCCTTCCTTCCTTCCTTCCTTCCTTCCTTCCTTCCTTCCTTCCTTCCGCCACTTCCTTCCGCCACTTCCTTCCGCCACTTCCTTCCGCCACTTCCTTCCGCCACTTCCTTCCGCCACTTCCTTCCTTCCGCCACTTCCTTCCTTCCGCCACTTCCTTCCTTCCTTCCGCCACTTCCTTCCTTCCTTCCGCCACTTCCTTCCGCCACTTCCTTCCTTCCTTCCTTCCTTCCTTCCTTCCTTCCTTCCTTCCTTCCTTCCTTCCTTCCTTCCTTCCTTCCTTCCTTCCTTCCTTCCTTCCTTCCTTCCTTCCTTCCTTCCTTCCTTCCTTCCTTCCTTCCTTCCGCCACTTCCTTCCTTCCGCCACTTCCTTCCTTCCTTCCGCCACTTCCTTCCTTCCGCCACTTCCTTCCTTCCTTCCTTCCTTCCGCCACTTCCTTCCTTCCTTCCTTCCGCCACTTCCTTCCGCCACTTCCTTCCGCCACTTCCTTCCGCCACTTCCTTCCTTCCTTCCGCCACTTCCTTCCTTCCTTCCGCCACTTCCTTCCGCCACTTCCTTCCTTCCTTCCGCCACTTCCTTCCTTCCTTCCGCCACTTCCTTCCTTCCTTCCGCCACTTCCTTCCTTCCTTCCTTCCGCCACTTCCTTCCTTCCTTCCTTCCTTCCTTCCTTCCTTCCTTCCTTCCTTCCTTCCTTCCTTCCTTCCTTCCTTCCTTCCTTCCGCCACTTCCTTCCGCCACTTCCTTCCGCCACTTCCTTCCGCCACTTCCTTCCGCCACTTCCTTCCGCCACTTCCTTCCGCCACTTCCTTCCGCCACTTCCTTCCTTCCTTCCTTCCTTCCTTCCTTCCTTCCTTCCTTCCTTCCTTCCTTCCTTCCTTCCTTCCTTCCTTCCTTCCTTCCTTCCTTCCTTCCTTCCTTCCTTCCTTCCTTCCTTCCTTCCTTCCTTCCTTCCTTCCTTCCGCCACTTCCTTCCTTCCTTCCTTCCTTCCTTCCTTCCTTCCGCCACTTCCTTCCTTCCGCCACTTCCTTCCTTCCTTCCTTCCTTCCTTCCTTCCTTCCTTCCTTCCTTCCTTCCTTCCTTCCTTCCTTCCGCCACTTCCTTCCGCCACTTCCTTCCTTCCGCCACTTCCTTCCTTCCGCCACTTCCTTCCTTCCGCCACTTCCTTCCTTCCTTCCGCCACTTCCTTCCTTCCTTCCGCCACTTCCTTCCTTCCTTCCTTCCGCCACTTCCTTCCTTCCGCCACTTCCTTCCTTCCGCCACTTCCTTCCTTCCTTCCTTCCTTCCTTCCTTCCTTCCTTCCTTCCGCCACTTCCTTCCTTCCTTCCTTCCTTCCTTCCTTCCTTCCTTCCTTCCTTCCTTCCTTCCTTCCTTCCTTCCTTCCTTCCTTCCTTCCTTCCTTCCTTCCTTCCTTCCTTCCTTCCGCCACTTCCTTCCTTCCGCCACTTCCTTCCTTCCGCCACTTCCTTCCTTCCTTCCTTCCTTCCTTCCTTCCTTCCTTCCTTCCTTCCTTCCTTCCTTCCTTCCTTCCTTCCTTCCTTCCTTCCTTCCTTCCTTCCTTCCTTCCTTCCTTCCTTCCGCCACTTCCTTCCTTCCGCCACTTCCTTCCTTCCGCCACTTCCTTCCTTCCGCCACTTCCTTCCTTCCGCCACTTCCTTCCTTCCGCCACTTCCTTCCGCCACTTCCTTCCGCCACTTCCTTCCGCCACTTCCTTCCGCCACTTCCTTCCGCCACTTCCTTCCGCCACTTCCTTCCTTCCTTCCGCCACTTCCTTCCTTCCTTCCGCCACTTCCTTCCGCCACTTCCTTCCGCCACTTCCTTCCGCCACTTCCTTCCTTCCGCCACTTCCTTCCTTCCTTCCTTCCTTCCTTCCTTCCTTCCTTCCTTCCTTCCTTCCTTCCTTCCTTCCTTCCTTCCTTCCTTCCTTCCTTCCTTCCTTCCTTCCTTCCTTCCTTCCTTCCTTCCTTCCTTCCTTCCTTCCTTCCTTCCTTCCTTCCGCCACTTCCTTCCTTCCTTCCGCCACTTCCTTCCTTCCTTCCGCCACTTCCTTCCTTCCTTCCGCCACTTCCTTCCTTCCTTCCGCCACTTCCTTCCTTCCGCCACTTCCTTCCTTCCTTCCTTCCGCCACTTCCTTCCTTCCTTCCGCCACTTCCTTCCTTCCGCCACTTCCTTCCTTCCGCCACTTCCTTCCTTCCTTCCGCCACTTCCTTCCTTCCTTCCTTCCTTCCGCCACTTCCTTCCTTCCTTCCGCCACTTCCTTCCTTCCTTCCTTCCTTCCTTCCTTCCTTCCTTCCTTCCTTCCTTCCTTCCTTCCTTCCTTCCTTCCTTCCTTCCTTCCTTCCTTCCTTCCTTCCTTCCTTCCTTCCTTCCTTCCTTCCTTCCTTCCTTCCTTCCTTCCTTCCTTCCTTCCTTCCTTCCTTCCTTCCTTCCTTCCTTCCTTCCTTCCGCCACTTCCTTCCTTCCGCCACTTCCTTCCTTCCGCCACTTCCTTCCGCCACTTCCTTCCGCCACTTCCTTCCGCCACTTCCTTCCGCCACTTCCTTCCGCCACTTCCTTCCGCCACTTCCTTCCGCCACTTCCTTCCGCCACTTCCTTCCTTCCGCCACTTCCTTCCTTCCGCCACTTCCTTCCTTCCGCCACTTCCTTCCTTCCGCCACTTCCTTCCTTCCTTCCGCCACTTCCTTCCGCCACTTCCTTCCGCCACTTCCTTCCGCCACTTCCTTCCTTCCGCCACTTCCTTCCTTCCGCCACTTCCTTCCGCCACTTCCTTCCTTCCTTCCGCCACTTCCGCCACTTCCTTCCGCCACTTCCTTCTGCCACTTCCTTCCGCCACTTCCTTCCGCCACTTCCTTCCGCCACTTCCTTCCTTCCGCCACTTCCTTCCTTCCTTCCGCCACTTCCTTCCTTCCGCCACTTCCTTCCTTCCTTCCGCCACTTCCTTCCTTCCTTCCGCCACTTCCTTCCTTCCGCCACTTCCTTCCTTTTATTTTTTTTCTTTATCCCTCTCTTTTTCTCTTTCTTCCCTCCCTCCTTCCCTCCACTTGGATGTTTATTTACAAACTGTCAAGTAATTACAGGAAATTACTTTTCTTGAAATATCATTTTGAAACTTAGAAACGAAGAAATAACAAAATTGTGTCAAAACAGTGCATTTAAAATTGATTTTAAGGAAAGAATTAGCTATTGAAAATTCAAAAATACATAATTGAAATGATAGAAATTGAAATGATAGAATCATTTCAACATAATTGAAATGATAGAATGGATGGTTTTAAGGAATATTCTTTGTATTTCCGTAATACAAATGAGGATCTCAATTTTTACACCTTCTAAAAACACATCTTGAAAGTTGCTACTTTCAGTAACAAAAATATTTCCAAAACAAGGAAATTGTTTTATCAGATGAAATATCAACTTCCAAATAGTTGTCATCAAGTCCAAAGGATTACCCTGCCTTTACACAGTAAGATTTATGGAGATTTCTATTCTCAAACAAACACATAAGAATTTTTCAAATGACTAGAAAATCTTTAAAAGCAAATTAACCTTTGAGAAAAAAGATCCAAAAAAAGCAGCAAATTATATACATCCACACTTGCTACATGTTGGTTACTAAGCCTAAGCCCTGGTTTGTGGGCGAGTACAATTCCCATTCACACACACAGATACCCCTCTTCCTCCTGCACAGAGATGTGTGATATAGGGTCTCAAAGAATGGACCATCTTTTTTCTATTAGATAGGCTTTTGTTCTAAAAGTCAAAGCATATTCTTCCTGAATCTATTACCTGGATTTTTTTCCTGAAAGGTAATGTGCTCGAGACTGTTTTAAATGGGGAGGAGAGGAGAGTGAGCACGGCAATTTGAAAGCAACTTACAGCTTAAGTAAGAAAGAGGGCTGATTCTTGAATGTGCAGCAAATGAAAGCTCAGGGACATAACTGGGGAAAGCTTGAGGTGCTGATGGAGTTCGTCCTTGTGACAGCTTTCAAACTGAGACAGGACAGTACCTTATAAAATTCCTGCCCTTAAACTACCATTCACAGTAACATTCAAATAGAAGGAGTTTCTGACAATTTTCTATTCCTTCTTGCTAAACAACATACAGCACTCTGTGGAAATTCTAGACCAAGATCCGGAGATGTTTTCTGTACTGGCAAAATTACTCCTTGCAAGTTATACTGGAAAATAATTTTCCTAAAATATAGGTGACAAGAGAGGCAGAAGACAGAGATACGGAGCTCTCTGAAGCTAGGCGCCAGTCCCGGGCGTCCTTCAGCGGAAGCCATGCTCCGGAGTGCACCGCGACCGGCACAATGCTCTGTGCAGAGAGAAGCCGCTTCTAAACCTCAGGGAGACAGAGAGAGCCACAGCTTCCGAAAGTCAAAGATAGAAGTTGCACAACTCTTGGATTGTGTGCGCAGCTTTCAAAGTTATAGAAAACAGTGCCTTACCACTCTCCTGCCATTTCAATTCACCTTAATTTTGGAAAAGGAGGAGTTTTGGACAACTTTCTTTTGCTTCTTACTAAACAATCTACAGACCCCCAGGCAACATCTAGAACAACATCCAGATGTTATCTGTACTGGCATAGTTTCTCCTTCCGAGATAGTGGAAAAGATTTTTGCTAAGATGCAAGCCACCAGAGATGCAGAAGAAGGAGATAGGGAGCTCTCCGAAGCTAAGTGACGGTCCCGGGTGTCTTCCGGCAGAAGACGCGCTCCGGGGCACACCGCGACCAGGACAATGCTCTGTGCGCGAAGAAGCCACTTCTTCGCCTTCAGCACATGAAAAGAGTGGCAGTTTCCGAAAGGAAAAGAACCAAGCCGCACAACACTGGGATTCTGTGCACACATATCAAACTCATAGAAAACAGTACCTTACCACTCTCTTGCCTTTTCCATTCACATTATATTCGAATAGGAGTTCTGGAGAATTATATTTGCTTCTTATTAAAACTCTGCAGACCTCCGTGCAACATCTAGAACAAGATCCGGGATGTTTTCTTTACTGGCACAGTTTCTCCTTGCGAGACATAGTGGAAAAGCTTTTTGCTATGATCTAGGAGACAAGCAATGCAGAAGATGGAGATACGGAGCTCTCCGAAGCTAAGTGCTGGTCCCGGGCATCTTTCAGCACAAACCGCTCTCCAGAGCTCCCTGCGACTGGAACAATGTTCTGTGCAGGAAGAAGTTGCTTCTTCACCTCCGGGAGATGGAGAGAAGATGGCTGCTTCTGAAGGTGGAAGAAC
Organism: Molothrus aeneus; assembly: GCF_037042795.1. Lineage (NCBI taxonomy): Eukaryota > Metazoa > Chordata > Aves > Passeriformes > Icteridae > Molothrus > Molothrus aeneus. Next base: position 132,981 of record NC_089656.1, read on the forward strand.
AAAGCTGCAAAGTACCGGCATTCTGTCCGAAGCTTTCACATTTATAGAAAACAGTACTTTACCACTCTCTTGCCATTTCCATTCACATTATATTCGAATAGAAGGGGTTTTGGACAACTATCTTTTCCTTCTTTCAAAACAGTCTGCAGACCTCCGTGCAACTTCTAGAACAAGATCTGTGATGTTTTCTTTACTGGCATGGTTTCTCCTTGCAAGACATAGTGGAAAAGATTTTTGCTAAGTGTTAAATGACAAGACTCACAGAAGACGGAGATAAGGAGCTCTTCAAAGCTAAGCGCTGGTCCCGGGCGACTTTCAGCATAAGCCGCTCTCCAGAGCTCACCGCGACCGGCAAAATGTGCTATGCGCGAAGAATCCGCTTCTTCGTCATCCTAGAGACAGAGAGAGCGACAGCTTCTTTAAAAGCGAAGAAGGAAGCCTGAACAAGCCCTGTAAAGAAAATCGTACCTTGCCTTTTCCATTAGCATAAATAGTCAAAAAGAACGAGTTTGGGACAACTTTCTTTTGCTTCTTGCAACCCGCTCTACTTCCTTCCCTCTCTCCCTCCACTTTGATGTGAATTTGCAAACTGTCAAGTAGTTACAGGAAATTACTCTTCTTTAAATATCATTTTGAAGCTTAGAAATGAAGAAATAACAAAATTGTGTCAAAACAGTACATTTAAAAACAATTTGGAGGTGAGAATTAGCTATTGAAAAGTCAAAAATACAAAAATACAAAAAAGAAATGATGGAATGGATGGTTTTAAGGGATATTCTTTGTATTGCTGTGATACAAATGAGGATCTCAATTTTTACACCTTCTAAAAACACATCTTGAAACTTACTACTTTCCGTCACAAAAATATTTCCAAAACAAGGAAATTGATTTATGCAGATGAAAATATCATCTTCCAAATAGTCATCATCAAGTCCAAAAGATTACCCTGCTTTTACATATTAAGCTTTATGGCGATTTCTATTCTCACAAACACAGAAGAATCTTCTAAATTATAGAAAATCTTTAAAAGCAAAATAACATTTAAGAAAAATGATCCAACAAAGAGCAGGAAATTATTTATTTCCACACTTATTACATGTTGGTTACTAAATATTGCCTCTAGTTTTTTGGCGATTACACTTCCCATTCACACACGCAGATACCCCTCTTCCTCCTGCACACAGATGTGTGATATTGGGTCTCAAAAAAGGGACTATTTTTTCTTACGTAGGTCTTGGTTCTCGCAGTCAAAGTGTATTCTTCTGGGAACTATTACCGGGATTTTTTATGGGAAGGAAATGTGCTTCTGTCTGTTCGAATTTGGGAGGAGGTGAGAGGACAACTTTCTTTTCCTTCTTGCTGAAAACTCTGCAGGTATCTGTGCAACTTCCAGAACAAGTTTGGAGATGTTTTATGTACTGGCACATTTTGTCCTTTTGAGATATAGAGGAAAAGCTTTCTGCCAAGATATAGGTGGCAAGAGACGCAGAAGACGGAGATAAGGAGCTCTCAGTAGCTTACTGCCAGTCCCGGGTGTCTTTCGGAAGAATCCGCGTTCTGGAGCTCACCGCGACCGGCACCATGCTCTGGGCACAAAGAAGCTGCTTCTTCGCCTCCGGGAGATGGAGAGAGCGGCAGCTTCCGAAAGGCGAAGATCCAAGCCACACAACACTAGGATTGTTTGCGCACTTTTCCAACTGAGAGAAAAAAGTACCTTACCACAAATCCGCCTTTTCCTATAACATTACCATTCGAATGGAGGGAGTTTTGGACAACTTTCTTTTCCTTCTTTCTAAACACTCTGCAGATCTTCCTGCCATTTCAAGAACATGATTGGGAATGTTTGCTCTACTGGCAGAGTTGGTCCTTGTGAGACATAGTGGAAAAGCTTTTTGCTAAGATACAGGCCACCAGAGACACCGAAGACGGAGATACAGAGCTCTCCTTATCTAAGGCATGGTCCCGGGTGTCTCTCGGCAGAAGCCGCGGTCTGGAGTGCCCCACGACTGGCACAATGCTCTGTGCGGACAGAAGTCCCTTCTTCACCTCTGCGTAACTGAAAAAAGAAGGACGAGCTTAAACCTCAATTGTCTCAATTATTTAGTGGTTTCGGCGTTTCAGCCAGGTTAATAGTGCCATTCGTTACGGCAGTTGTCGCTGCTGGGCAAGCTGTGACTACGCCTAATAAGTTGGGATGCTGAATGGTCAAACAACTAAAGGTAAGTTCAGCAGTTTTAAATCAGTTGCTCAGTGATGTAGATATCTTAGACATGGCAAACTGCAAAAGAAAACTCCTATCGATTTATCATTGTTAGCACATGGGCACGAGTGTGAGGATTTTGAAGGGATGTGTTGTATGAACATGTTTCACCATTCTGCAGTCATTCACAGGAAACTCAAACAATGAGAAGATAACATGAAGAAATTGATTTGGAATGGGTGGGGCATGCATGAATGGTTTGAGTGATGGTAAAGAATTGGATTTTTGAAAGATCTCGTAAAGGAAGCTTTATTATTACTAGGAGTCATTATTATATTGCTTTGTGTTATTCCATGCATAACGAAACTGGAGAGCCTCTTGGAAGAAAATACGGTGGAAATGGTCTGGCTGGTGCAAGAAGAAAAAGGGGGAATTGTAGCAATATATCTAAATCACTTAGACTACAGGGTGCACAAGCCATCCAACTTGGAACCATTCTTATCAAAATTTTCTCCGGGCCCTCTGGAATTCATCAAGGTTACTAAGACATAAGCCATGCTAAAATAAGAAAGAGAAGCTGAGAAACCAAATTCAAAGACCACAAGAAATGGATAACGAGGGGCAGCAAAGCACCTGGACTGTAACCAAACACGTCTTCTGAGAAGTGCATGCAGAATGCGTGAACAAGACAAAGGCACCAATAAGAAATGCGGGCCTGGAGATTTAGAATGCAGAGAGTTAGAATGTGTAAGTGCATCATGTCAACAATCAACGGCTTCTGTTTAATTCTCTTGCTCCATTGTCCAGGAGTCCTGAATTTCCCACAAGGGATACTTACTAAAAGTGTTCTGATTTTCATGCTAGAGTTACAGTCTAGACGATGAATAATGGGAATAGTTCTTTCAAATCCTTCACTTACTGACATCTGTATGTCTCATCTTTTCCTGATTGTACTGGTGGCTATACATTAGTTATGACTAAAAGGGAATGAGTTTTAAAGATCTGTTGCAAGGAAATAGATTGGTAGCTCTGCTTCCATTTCCATTGTCTAAGAAGAACTCTGATTTGTTTTGGACTTTTCATAGACCTCTGACTAGATTAGCATTTGTCTTTGATTGACCCCATTAATTTTAGGCTACTATGCTTGACCAATGAATAGAAAGGGGAAAGTCACACAGCTTAGGTGGTTCCCTTTTCAGCAACTTCTCAGTAGTAGGGACATTTCTGCCCACAAGTTTGTTACTTCAGCTAGCAGATTATGCTCACTCCAAAAGCTGAGAAGTTTGCTTCCCTAAATGGTCCAATAATTCTTCCTGCTTCTTTGTGACTCTTTTGTATGACTGGATTCTGTATTACTGGAGTTTGTTACAAAAAGTTGGATTAAATTGCATGCCTCTGCTCTTGGGGGAAACAGAGTATTTCACCAATAGTATCTAGGCTTTTATCAACCTGAGATTGAACGGACCGGACACTTAAAACAGTAAATACTGCTAGTTCCAATTCCATTTTTAGACTAGTCAATCCGAATGGTAAACCTGCACCAGTAGGGAGGGACATTGGACTTTCTTTTTTTTGGAGAGAAGCTAATGAAAAAGTTTCACCAGAATCATAGCAGGCTGTAAAATAAGAAAAGCATCATGAAAAGAGGCCAATCCTATCCTCTTAGTATTGCTAGTTGTGATTGGACATGAATGAAACATGTCAACTCTGTGTTCCTGGGTATCACATCAGTAACAGGTACATCAGCTACTGTAGTTCTCTCCTAAAGCTAAGAACAGAATCCAAAGAATTGTGATTCCATGGTCACAATTCACCCTGTGATGCTGACAGGTGAAAAAGGAGTAGAAGGTGCACAGGTAAATTAACTTGAATGGCCTATCTAAATCAGCAGCCACTGAAGACTTCAACAGGTCAGTTGCCCATGTTTTTCTTGGGATTCTTTTAATCTTTGGTCATGTTTTTCTTGGGATTCTTGTAACCTTTTCCCATTTGTTCAGCCTTTGCCCTCAAGCCTTTGCTGACATTTCAAGTATCTCAATTGCCTGTAAATGTGTTCTTATTGATCATGTCCTTATTCCCTTCAAAGGGTTGTTTGCCTCAAGTCTTATTTTTGCTGGTTTTCTGCTAGTTCATTGTGAGAGGGCAACAGGTGTTTTGTCAGAGCAAGTACACAATCCTATAGCTTGCTTTTCTTTTGATTTGGCCTGTCTAGAAAACTGAATGACTGAACATTTCCGACAGGATTTTCTCTCCCCATTATGTTTCACCGGAAGGGCAGATGCAAATCATCTACCTAAACTCTTGGCACGGAAGAAAGTAGTGGTTTGCTGCTGCATATAGGCAGAAGCTTACAAAAGGAAGGCCTTGGGCTGAGGCCCGTTACTTTGGCTAAGTAGAAAAGGACTATGCGAGGGTGAGGCTGCTGAATTAGAGGTAGAGCAACAAGTTCTGGAACTGTCGCCTGTTTACAGCGTGGCATATGATGGTTGGTTGAATGAATTTTGTTATGGCTTAAAGCTATGGAATTGATAAAGGCCTGAGTGCTTCAAAAGCCTGGTTTTTGCAAAAAAGCAGCTCTCCTCTGCACCTGCCTGGGGACTCTGCATCACTACGGACCCTCACTCCCAGTTTGCCAAGGAGATGATCAGTAGGAATGTTGCAGAGCTGCTGTGTCCATATGAACGGAATGGCAAAGAGTGAAGCGGTGGGTAGTTTTGGGCTTTAATACAATGCTGCTGCATTGGTGCCAGTTTAGTCGGTTTTCCATCAGTGGCCTTTCTGTCTAGAAGTACACTGCCCAGAGTCTTTCTATTGTTTTATTACCTTCCTTCAGTTGAAAGGATGATACAATCTTTACATTTTGAAGATCCCTGTTAGGAAACACTATGCCAGAGGAGTTATTGCTCCCTTTTCTTCTGCCTCCTTTGTAATTTTCAGAGACATTTCAAATTTCTGCTAATGTCAAGAAGAATACTGAGACTACCTAGTAGGGTTGATGCTCTCAGCTGCTTTCCTCGTTCATATTGCTTCATACTGTATGTGACTTAATGGCCTCGTTTTGTCATCAGCATTTTGCTGTGATCCAAAGCTAAATATTCCAGGCCTGTGAACACAAAAAGAAGTCTTTGTCTTTTGCCAGAACTAGCCCTAGGAGGATTTGTGTTCATTTTGATTTCTATGGTGTTAGCCCTGTTGCAGAAAAAAGGAGCTATTACTCTCTTCTTGTGTACTCTCTCTGGTGCTCTCATTCCCCCCTCTCTGCTTTGCATGCCCTAGTTAATCTTCAGGCGTGACTCATTTTGCATCATCTCTTAGTGAATTTCTGCATAATTTCACGTACTTACAAAGGCCAGTTGCCAAGGGGCTTATATACCCGTTCAAGGGGCAAAGAATTGTAGGGCTGGGCAAGTTCAAGTGCTGAAACTGTAAGTGGTTAAGTCATGCCGTATTAAAGTGACAGAGCAAATCAGTTCATCTAGGACTTTCAGCTGGACAACTCTGAGAATAGCAGCTTGACAGCAATGACACAGCCATCTTCCTAGCTGTATTCCAGAAAGAGAAAAGGGACCCCTTCAATGGTTAAGATGTTTGGCATGAGAAAACAGCAAGAAATGTAGCACAAAATACTTGAGCCAGATAAAGTGCGTTTTTCTCGTGAGAATTTTGCAGTTGTTCTTTCTTGTCTGTGCCTTTACTTTTCACAGAAGACAGGGGGGGCATTTAATTATTATTGTTGTGTTTTCTTTTGTTGGCCTCCCTCCTTCCATCTGCAATTAACAATTATTAATCTACTTTAGAATTGGCCCGTGGAATAAGACTACTTTTCATTTTGAAAGCTTATGTCATTTGACCTACTGACAGTAAATAATTCATTAATTGTAAGTCCTCAGCTAGCATCTTTTACGCATGTTCTAACCTTCTGAAGAAGTAACAAAAGCACTCTCCATACTTTACTTTCTTAAGCACACAAAATGCTTCCCTCCTTTGCAGTTGGCATCTCTAAAATGAAACACATCTCTGCAGTATTTTAATGTGCACCATATTTAGCCAAGTAATTCAAAACAAACAAAAAACCAGTCCCTTCAATTTTGAAATATTTTAAAATTGTTTTTGAATATACAAAATGTACCCTTACCGTATGCATTGCATGCAGATTTAATAGTCGTGAAAGAGAACCCTATGTTTCTGTGAAGATAGCACGGTTTCCCACAGTTTTCCACAATTGTTCTTGGCATAGTTTTCTACTTATGTGACTGTTAGGACACTCGCAGGTACTTCTAAGGTACTGTAGTAAGCGGAAAAGAAGGAGAAGTTGTGCCTTATTTCTGGCTTCCTTTGGTTTTCTTTTTGGTTTTCTTCCTCTTGCTCTTTTTCATGTCACCTTTCTAGATACTGTGATTTAGATTTGCAGTTTACTAAGCTGTGTTTTCTGTCTGGAATTCTTTGAAATTCCGAAAGGAACCCAACCAGTAAATATGCATCTTTTTATGATTTGCTAGCTACACAGAAAATCTTCCTGCTGCTCTAAAATGCTTTTATTTGATATGCATTTTTATCACCATTCCAATGGAAAGAGAACAATTCCTCTATTCACTGCTTTTGTACTGGATTCAGTTCAATGTGCGCTAACGGTGCAAAAAAGTCCTGCTGGAAGAAAGAATCTGCATACCAACTGACCAAGACACATGCTACAAGGGTCTTGAAAAGATTCAAAGTTTCTCTACCTTTCTGGCAGTCTGTCTTCACAGCAGGACTTGATGAGGGATTTTGCTGGCATTTCTTTGACAGAAAGCAATAACAAAGCAAGCAAAATGGAGCAGCAAAAGAAGATAGCAGCAAAAGGTACATTATCCCCTCTGTTATTTATCATTGTCGAAAGAGATTTTTTTCTCGCCATGTTACATCAAATACCTTAGTAGAGCTAAAGACTAGAAAAACGCAGCTCTGTTCTGGTTCATTAAAAGCAAAGCCATCTGTGGACAGAAGTGCCCAGCGTGATGCTGGGAACTCCTAGCTGGTTTCAGTAAGCTGTCTGGAGAACGGCATTTTCGGTGGGCTTTACTTGCATGTCTGTAAGGAGGGGAATTTATGTGCGGCCTTGAACAATGAGAGTGCCATGCGCACAGAGACCCATCATGTAGCTCTCTGACCAGCCACAGCACACTGAGGCATGATGGATTACTCCCAGAGTTCACGTGGTAGAAAGGTTTTCTGCCCCTGTGAAGGACGACGCGTCCATTTTCTTGCATAGAGCCATTCTCTATATTATAATGGTATCTTGAATTCATCAAATGCTATTTGCACACTGGCTAGCGAGCTTGGATTCTTAAGCTTCCCGTGTTTGATCTGTTTCCTGCTTCAGTAAATAGCAAAACTTCCAAGGACTGCAGTGACAAGAAGATGAAGCTGCTACTGTATTTCAAATGTTTGCCTAATCAAATGGTAATTTACGGTACCGAAGCACCAGCTCTGCTCAGGGCAATTCTGAAATTGACTTGAACTCTTTTCTGCGTTTCTTAGTGGGTGAACTGAGACACTTCTAGCTTCCAAGGCAAGGGGTTTGACAGCAGCCTCAAAAAGCTCAGGCTGTTGGATGAAAAGGTGAAAAAACTGAAGTGAATGGGTAGAAATTTCACTTTTGGTTTATGTCATAGATTCAGCCAGATGATCAACAAGCATTAGTTTTATGAGGTACCAGCATAGTCTTTCACTCTTGCAGATCCCCAAAAGCTTAAACCATCCAGCAGCTTCTTCCTTGCAACAAGTGCCACAGCCAAAAGACAGGCCTGGCCGTCACCTTCTCCTCGCAGCCTACAAACTCTGCCAAACGTACCGGTGATTCTCACTTTCCTTCTCAGCTACATGGACAAGCACATCCTCTCCATGTCTCCGAGTCCTTAGTGAAACCAAACAGCGGTTCACCTTCAAACAGCTCAGTGTGCCAGGACAGAAAGATTTCACTGGCCTGTGAAATCTTGCTTTTTCCTTGCAGCCTTTTATTTTCCGAGCATACACCGAGGCATTGCACTTTGCTTCTCAGCTGAGTGCATTGCCATATTGCTGGAGTCCCACACGTCCATTTCCTTCTCGCACAAACTGCTTCTGTTGAAACATGCTGATGTGATGTGCTTTCCTGCTCAGCTATTCACACAGTCACATTCTATGTCCTGCTTGCAGACTGAATCTAAAAGGAGACGTTTCTGACTATGTCTCACAGACACAGATGTACCAGGATGAAAAGGTTGCTTGGACCTTGCCACTTACTTTTGAAAACATCCATTCACTCCACAATCAAGAGACACCTTTCTTTGCTTTACATCCTGCAAACTTCACACAGACACACAGACACACAGACACACAGACACACAGACACACACACACACACACACACACACACGAGAGCTACGCACTTTCTTTCTTTCTTAGCTGCACTCACTTATTTCCCACCTTGACCTCTCTACCACTTTTCTCTTGGCCTTGGTTTGCATGTACATTTCCTGTTAAGATACCCATTGCGTTGCCTATCCCTCCCCCACATTGCCTTGCCTTTCCAACCCAATCTTGCATTTCTTGTCATTGCTGACAATTCCTTTCTTTTCCCTTGCCTTCCTGACCCATGCATGTCCTTCCCTTGCCCTTCATACCAAGCCAGTGCCTTGTATTGACTTGCTCACCTATCCTTCTTTTCCTTCCCATTTGTCCAGCTCCAATCTTTCATTTCCTTCTCCTTCTAGGACTCTTATTGCCTTGTCTCCCTCTCTTTTGTGTTGCCTGGCAAAGCCATCACTTGTCTTGCCTTGTCCTTGAACCCCTTCCTTGCCTTGCATTACCTTGCTCACCAGTCCCCCACCTGGAATTCACCACCTCTCTTTTTGTGGAATCTCTTCAACATGCATTGCCCTGCCTGCTTCTCCTAGGATTCTCCAGGCTTCCACTGGCTTTTTTTTCTCAAGGCCCCAGCGTTTCAGGAGCTTGTGAGAGGAAGCCTGGAGGAGGCCACGTGCAAGCACACCTATCTGTCCTGACAGCTTTCTTCTGACATCTATCCTTTCATGTCTTGAATTTTGGACACAAAGTTCATCTTTCACCCTTGGGCTTCAGGGGCAGAATGACAGTTCTTTTGCATACAAAGGAAAGCAGGCAACCCAAGTGTCTTAGGTGCAGATTAGATATGACCCATGCAAGATCAAGGCTGGACAGAGCAGTCTGTCTGGGCCACTTTTGTGTACCAGCAATCTTTGAATGGACCCGCCACTTGCCTTGCTTTGGCAACCAACCAGTTTCCTTGCCTTGTCCTGCTGATTCTCCATTGCTTTGCATTCCCTTGCATACCCATGCCTCACATTTGACCTGCCTGCAGTTTTCCTACAGGGCTTGGCCTTGCCTAGCCCTTCCGGTTACCATTACTTCCTATGCCCAGCCTTGCCTCTAACTTCTGGGACTTGTCTCACCTACCATTCCATTTGCTTTCCCCTCAAGGCTTCAGTCTTTCCAACTTCTCCCTTGACTTGCCTACAATTGCCTACACTTGCTTTGCATTGCCTTACCTGCATGGAAGGCAAGGCAAAGAGTGGTAGACAAGGCAAAGCAAAGCCAGGAAGTTATTTGAAGGGCTAGGCAAGGCAGACATAGGCAAGTAAGCAAAGCTAGGGTAGGGTAGGCTACATAAACTAGCCTACTCTATTGGAGGCAAGGCAAAGCCAAGTGACTTGGAGTGCTGTCTCTGTCCCTCTGGGGAGCCTCTCAGGAACCCTCGGCCAGTCCCAAGTTGGTGGACATAGGGGGGACAACCCCAACATGGCCGACAGCAGGGAGACACTCTCTCGTGCCCCGAGGGTACTGAGGGCACCTAGGCTAGTTGCCTTTGCAGCAGAAGAGACACCAGAGACATCAGTAAATGATAAAGGGCCGACTCTTAGTAGGGGTTAATCCAAGGTTTTATTCAGGGGCTCTGGGGAGCTCCTGCACCTTAGGGGGCCTCCTGCTGAGAGCTCTGGAGGAGGAGGTGGAAACTGAAAGTAGATTACATTTTACTAAACAATAAGTGACCCTACGGGATGGGTACTGGGGGACATTTATTTAAAAGGAGGTGGAAACTGAAAGTAGATTACATTTTACTAAACAATAAGTGACCCTACGGGATGGGTACTGGGGGACATTTAGGACCGTGTATGGGGCAAGGCTTGGGGGGCTGACCCCTAGCCTCTGGCTAATCACTCGAGGACCTGGAGCAAAGCTTCTAGATGGAGGGGATGGGATCCTGAGTGATTGACAGGGAACCAGGGTGGGGGTTTGAGGATGATCTCATCCAGGGAGAGGGATTACACAGGTAAAGGGAGGGGAGTACAGTCTGGGATAAACCATTTGGGAAAAATATGGGGAAAAAAACCCAAAACTTCTTCAAAGTATTACAAAGTATAAAAATCACACTACAAGAGTCTGCCTTTCCTTGCTTGGGAAGTAAAGATATGATCGCAATGTTGGTGGGGCAGATGATAAGGTATTGTGGGGAGGTATAGTCCAGCAAGACATTTCTGTCCTGGTCCTTTCTGTGTAGGAGCCATTGTTGGACAGAGTCAGTACTGGACGTGGTATACAACTTTTGCTTGTTAAGTTCCTGAAGGAGAACAGCAATGCTTTCTCATGGGAAGCAAAGAACTTAGCCTCAGTGTTGGAGGTGCAGATAAGAAGCTGTGTCGTGCAGCTTAAGGGTGGCAGCAACTTTCTATCCTGGCATATTTGGTGTGGAAGCACTAACTCAATTTGTAAAATCATGGAGTCAGTATCCATCTTTGGAAGGCAGTCTCCTTCCTGAAAGAACCCTGAAAGAATTTGGCATGTGTTTTCCACTTTCTCGAGGCAGCCTTCTTGAAATTCTACCAGCATACTTCTTTTGGACAAAGTAAAGAGCTGCGCTGGGTCTTGGTGTGCAGCCTAGCTAGTGCCCCGCACAGGTAATGCCCAATAGCAGTGGTCTGACACCTTTGTAGAGGATCAGGCCCTGGATGCTTTGGATTTTGGAGGAGGGGATGCCATTTCTTTTGAGATGGGCTTCTAGTTCCTCCTCTCTTTGGCAAAGTTTGGGTGGCCACTTTGAGTGGTCTCAGTGAATTGAAAGGCTCTTCCCAATAGGCAGTTCTCTGGGTTAGAGTTGTTGAACTGTCAGTGGGAATGCAGAGGCCAGGCCAGGCCTCTGCAGGACAGGTTTTTGTCCCTTGTAGCTTTAGGGACTGTGTGAGCAGTCCCTGGTGCCATCCCATTTGGATCCTGACTCTGAGAGATTGAGGGCTTACGGTGGTACCTAGAGCTGGGAAGGAAAGTGGTGATTGCAAGGTGTGTGTTTGTAGTTTGATGGGAACAATTGAAATCATAGGCACCAAAGAGCTTTCTTCACTGACAGTTTTGTGAGCTCTGTTGAGTGCTCGGCCAATGTTTTCAAGTTTGTTAGCAGACTCTATGAGAGAGAAAAAGCTTGTTAGGGCAGAAGATCTGGTGTCGGCCCTTGAGTGTGGGGCAAAGAAGAGTATCCACTTGGAAGAGGAAGATTGGTGAAATCTTTTTGTCCTGACACAGTTGATTGGAGAGCAGGGACGTTTCTGACTTGGCTGGGTCCTGGGGGTGGTTTCGAGCTGGGCTCGGTGCTTGTCCTTGTTTTGTGAGTTGACAATGCTGTGGTGTGGTTATTTAGATGAGCGCTGACAGTGCCCAGGAAAAAGACAAGCACTTTTCTAGTCCAGACCCGTTTGTGTGGGAGCAGTGTAGGGGTAAGAGCTCCATTGTGGATACTGGCTCTTGGGCACTGACAGAATGGGATCCTGCATGTAGCAGAGAAGGGAGGGGAATCATTTCCATTGTTGTCTGCACAGTTTAGAAGCTTCAAAATAAAAGGCAATTGCAGCACAGCCTCTTCATTTTAGAACGTTTTCTGGGCCATCAGATGCTCATCATGTAACTCTCACCCACTGAACTGCATCCAGCTCCCTGGAGATATGCACTTTCCCTCAAGATCTATGTACCATCTTGCCCTCTAACTCTTGAAGATCCCAAACCACTTTAAAATGTCCAGGGGCTGCTCTCAAAGAAAAAGTTCTACAACAAAAAGGCAGTGCTGGCCATAATGGTCCCTTTGCAGTCTCTCAACTAAATGAAACATACTAGCGATTCGCACGTTCTTTCTCAATGATATATATACATATAAATATATAGCATCAGCACATTCTCTCAAAGTGACAGAGACTATTGTTACAGCCAAGCGTTTTCAGCTGCACTTCTGAATGATAGATGTGCCAGGACAGAAGGCATTTGCCAACCTACCCTCTTTCCTGTGCAAACTGATGTTGGCAGCACAAGTATTTTCACATTCTTTCATTGTGGCTGTGTCCAAGCAACTAGAGGTCACACAGGTGGAAGTGTCAAGACAGAAGATGTTCTCAAAGTACTTCCTTTTTTTTTTCTAAACAGCTTTTAAACTGTGCACAATGCTCTGTATCTTCTTTCCCAGATAGATCTGCCCTCAATTTTTCACTCTGACATCTTTGTTGCAAACGTCCAGCAGCTGTTTGTGTAGAAAAAGGCTCTAGAAATAAAAGCGAGCCTTGGGCTGCACCTTCAGCCTGCCCTACACAAGCCACATCAAACTCACCACACTGACACAAACAGCGCACTCTGTCCTTCCTTTCTCCACCGCATCTACCTTGGCGTTCTCTGTATCTCAGAACCTAAAGGTAGGCACATTTGTTTCCACAAAAGGGTTGGAAAGGCCATAGGTAGCAGCACAAATAGCTCTTGCTGAACTTTAGTCCTTACCACTGCCACCATGAGTTTGGTTGGTAGGCCAGTAAGAGTCATGCTCCTTTTAGAGCTGGTATGCTACAGCCACCAGCCCAGTGCTCTGTGGCTTCGTTCTTTGACTCTTGTAATTGGTCCTGCTTTTACTCTCCCAGAGGGGAATAGGCATCTATTTCCCACACAGATCATTGTGGCAGCAGCCAAGGTGCTTCTGCCAAAGGACGCTTGAGCCAGGCACTTACATTCTCAGCACTACATAGCCCCGTATTCTGCGTCTCTTGTCGTCCAGATCATACCGCAAAGCGTTTCACAGAGAGAAAATGTGCCAGGACAACAAGCTTGGCTGGAGCATACCCCTGAAACTGGTGGAAATTTGTATTAGCACCACATTCAAGAGGCAGTCTTCTTTCCTATATAACCTGCAAACTGCTGTCAGTTGACAGTGCCCTCTGCGTGCTCCTTCTTACCTTGAAGTACCATGACAAAGAGGGCTCTGTGCGGAGGTGTCAGGAGAGAGAAGCATATGTGTTTGTGAAGTAGAATGCCTGTTAGTCACTTCCCTCTTCAAGACATCGTGTTCCATGCCAAGCAGACAACAAAGAAACAAATGAGTGTGACTCTTCATTCAAATCCTGCAATGTTCCCAGAAGTGAATTTCTCTCTTCTATAAGACTGACTTGTATGAAGTGGCGTGGTTGTTTCCTTCCATTAGAAAGGAAACCCATCTACCCATGCTTCATTATCCCCTGCATATTTGGGGTAGTTCTTGGAAGAAAATGGATAGCAACTTTTCCACTCCACATGATTCATGTTTCATTCTCTTCCTAATGCACTTCGGGAACAAGCTATCAATTCCCTACTCTTTCTATGAAAAGGCATGAAGCTATTAATTAAATTCCCATAGATATAATAAGGAATCAAAGTCTTTTATGCCTGCAAGCAGGCCCTTATGGTATGAAAAGTATGGATTGTCAAGGGTGGAAGAAGATCTGTATGAAAAGGGAGAAAGCCCAGAAGCATGCAGGGATTTTCAGGTATGAAAGGGAAAATGACATTAAATTGTCAAGGGAAAGAAATTGAAAGAGGGAGGAGGGAGAAGGGAGGAGGAGGAGGCAAATGCTGCCTTTGAGGCAGCTGACACAAGGACCGTCGGCCTCATGAGCAAACAAGAAAACCAAATGAAACTTCACAGCAATCTCATCCACAACTTAGTGGACAAATGTGCAAACCCATTTCTTCATTTATTATGTGTCTAATATATATATAGAGATGTTCTTCATTCTGACAGAATTTTCAGGGAGCAAGCTAGTGTAAGGCACCTGGAACCAATGGTGTATTGGAAATGGCCAACGTGCAGAACACGCTTCATCCTGAATGCTACCACAGCAGAATCACAGGATCATAGAATGGCCGGGGTTGAAACAGACCTTAAAGACCATCTAGTTCCAGTCCTCTGACATGGGAAGGGACACCTTTTACTTGCTCAGGTTGCTCAGAGCCCCATCCAGCCTGGCCTTGAACACCAGGTTGGGGTGTCCATAACTTCTCCAGGCTGTCTGTGCCAGTGCTTCACCACCCTCACAGGGAAGAATTTCTTCCGAGTATCTAATTTCAACCTGCCCTCTTTCATTTTGAAGCCATTGCCCATTGTCCTGTCTCCAGAGTTGCTAATGAAGAGTCCCTCTCCTGCATCCCTTCAGATTCTGGAAGGTGTTGTGAGGTCTCCATGCAACCTTCTTTTCACCAGGCTAAACAGCCCTAATTCTCTCAGCCTGTGGGATGTGCTCTTGGCCTGAATACTGAACTGCAGTATTGAATGCTGATTTTTTTAAAAGGCATGTTCTTTTTCAGCCTTTAATCCTTTAAAGGCATGTTCATTTTCAGCCTTAAATTAGGCTAAATAGCTTTGATTTGTGGATATTGCAAGTGAGCAACAGAAATCACTGCCCTGGCTTGCCTTTTTTACAGCTCCTTTCCGTGGGAGACTTGCTGCAAACGTCACAGCTGGTGAGACAGTGGGCACACCATCATTCTGAAAGAGCTTTGCACAGTAAACATAGAGGAGGATTAATATTGAAATGCAGATGATAGGAGCTGCCCAATGGACTCTGCTGGTGGAAATCAAATACTAGTCTAGTATTTTGAATGCAAATAACTCCTCCCAATGAGGCCAAACAGGATTGTTTGCCTTTGAATCTGAGCACATGGACTGTAGTGGATGGTCTACAGGTTGAAAACAGTGTAGATACTTCTCCTTTTTTTCAATAGTGGCTCAGAAACTGAAAAGGCAGCTACAAAAATGGTGAATACATGCCTACAGATTCAAAAATGGTTGTTCTTATTTTGCATCTCCACCATAACAACAGATTGTAAGAACTAAAATACAGATGGGAATTTTATAGCTTCTCAGAAATGAAGCAGGAATTGGCCAATGGGCCTTAGCAGCAGCTACAAGTTTTTCAGCATGAGGCATCTCAAAAGTATTTTAACTGTACAGTACTTTTCTGTACTTTTGGCCTTTTATATCAAGGATGCATTAAAAAAAAAAAAGAAAAAGAAAACAAGGAAACGAAAAAAGAAAAAACCCTACCAAATATATATATTACATGACTAAGATAATAAGCACAATCAGTAACATATAGAGAAACAGAACCCATGGCTTTCAACTTTCAACCTTGTCTTCTTAACACACTCTCGAAAATGGAATTGATTCCCTATCTGCCTTGAAACATTTTGGAGCAAAAAACACTCTAAGGTCCTGATAGGTGTTTTGGTCAAAAATCCCTTCTTCTGGTTTTCTGTCCATAAGCGGAGTAATGGAGGGGAAAACTGGTAGCTGGCCAAAGGAGGTAGGAAGAGTAATCATCATCCACAACACTGGGGCTAAAGAAATTTCCACAGAAAATTACCTGCCTTATTACTTGTTCATGTGTTGGGTTGAAAGCTCAGAATCGGTTTCCATGTTTCCCATCCCTCGAATGTTCCATTTCACAGAATTCGAGCCCCTCAAACTTCAGTCCTGCCAGAACAGCCCGCCACGTGCTGTCATAGGGGATCTGCTGATGCCCACTGACTCTTACCAGCCTAGTGCTTGTCACTGTTGCAGATCAAGAACTACTGAATAGTTCTGATTAATGCTCTTAGAGTGGTTGAAAACAAGGAAAGAATGACTAACCTCTGTTTGAGGCCATTCGCTTTGGCCAATAGGGCGGCACCATATTAGAAATTGGCAACCTTTACTGAATTTCTCCAAAACTAAAGCTGCCAGCATCTAGGACCCTGCAAGTCCTTAGAGCCCCAAACGTCACCTTACAACTGATACCCAGACCCTGGGGAAAGGACTTCTATTTCCATGGAGAACAGGCTCCGTTTGAGGCCACTCGTCCTGGCCCAGGGCAGCGACTGTTTAAAATTTGGCAAACTTTGCTGTATTTCTCCAAAAGTAAAACTGCCAGCAACGAGGACCCTGCAAGCCCTCTGAGCCGCAGTCGTCAACCTTCATCTCCTGCCAAGACCCTGGGGAAAAGACTTCATTTTCCCATGGAAAATGTGGTCCGTTTGAGGCCACTCGTCCTGACCGACATGGCGGCAACAGTTTAGAAATTGACAAACAGTTCTGTATTTCTCCAAACCTAAAGCTGCCAGCAACTAGGATCCCGCAAGGCCGAAGAGCCCCAAAGGCCACTTTTCATCTGATACACAGATTGTGTGGAAAGGACTTCGTTTTCACATGGGAAATAGCATCGATTTGCAGGCCACTCATCCTGGCGGACAGGGCAGCACCAGGTTAGAAATTGGCAAACTTGACCGGATTTCTCCTAAGCTAAAGCTGCTAGCAACTAAGACCGTGCAAGTTCTTAGAGCCCCAGTCACCACCCTTCATCTGATGCCCTGACCCTGGGGAAAAGACTTTTTCTTTTCCATGGATTATGGGCTCTGTTTGAGGCCACTCGTCCTGACCGACAGGGAAACGCCTGGTTTGAAATCTGCAAATTTGCTGTATTTCTCCAAAACTACAGCTTCCAGCAACTAGGACCTTGCAAGTCCTCTGAGCCACAAACGGCACCTTTAAACTTATTCCCAGACACTGGGGAAATGACTTCTTTTGTCCATGGAGAATAGGCTCTGAGGCCATTCATCCTGGCTGAAAGGGTGGAGACTGTTTAGAAATTGGTCAACTTTGCTAGATTTCTCCTAAGCTAAAGCTGCCAGCAACTAGGACCCTGCAAGTCCTCTGAGCCCCAAACGAAACTTTTCAAGTGATACCCAAACCCTGTGGAAATGACTTCTTTTGGCCCCAGAAAATGGCCTCTGTGTGCAGCATCTCACCCTGACTGACAGGGTGGTGCCAGGTTAGAAATTGGAAAACTTTGCTGGATTTCTCCAAAACTAAATCTGCCAACAACTAGGACCTGGCAAGTCCTTAGAGACTCAAAGGCCACTTTTCAACTGATACCCAGACCCTGGCGAAAAGACTTCTTATTTCCATGGATAATAGGCTCAGTTTGAAGGCACTCATCCTTGCCAACAGGGTGGTGCCAAGGAAAAGATTATCAAATTTTTCTGTATTTCTCCAAAAGTAAAGCTGCCAGCAACTGGGACTGTGCAAGACTGAAGAGCCCCAAAGGCCACTTTTCATCTGATACACAAATCCTGGGGAATGGACTTCTTTTATCCATGGAAAATGGACTCAGTTTGCGGATTCACGTTCTGACTGACAGGGCAGAACTGGATTAGAAATATGCAAACTTTGCTGGACTTTTCCAAAACTAAAGCTGCCAGCAACGAGGACCCATCAAGGCCGAAGACCCTCATAGGCCACCTTTCATCTGATACCCAGAGAGTGGTAAATGACTACTTATTCCTATGGAAACAGGGCTCGGTTTGCAGCCACAGGCCCTTCCTGAAAGGGCAGTGCCAAGCTAGAAAGGGCACACTCTTCAGGATTTCTACAAAACTAAAGCTGCCACCAAGTAGGACCCTGCACGTACTTAGAGCCCCAACGCCACCTTTCATCTGATACCAGGACCCTGGGGAGAGGACTCCTTTTCCCCATGGAAAATGGACTCTGTTTGCAGAGACTCAATCCTTGCCAACAGGGCGCTACCTAGGTATAAATGAGGATATGCTTCCAGATTTCCCCAAAACAAAACCTGTCAGTAACTTAAGACCCTGCACGTCCATAGAGCCCCAAAGGCCACCTTTCATTTGATTCGCAGACCCTGGGGAAAGGCCTTCTTTTTCCCATGAGAAATGGCCTCCGTTTGCAGCCACTCACCCTGGCAGAAAGTGGGGAGCCAAGCTAGAATTATGCAATCTTTGCTGGATTTTTCCAAAAGTAAAGCTGGCAGCAACTAGGACCCTGTAAGTACTGAGAGCCTCAAACGCCGACTTGAACATATTACTGAGACCCTGGGTAAAGGACATTTTTCCCTGGGAAAAAGGCCTTCATTTGTGGCCACTTGGCCTGGCAGGCAGGGCAGTGCCAAGCGAGAAATTTGCAAACTGTGCTGGATTCTTCCAAAACGAACGCTGCCAGCAACTAGGAGCCTGCAAGTCCTTAGAGCCCCAGATGCCACCTTTCATCTGATACCCAGACCCTGGCCAATGACTTCATTTTCCCCATGGAAAATGGCCTCCATTTCTGGCCTCTCGCCCTGGCCAATAGGGTGGTGCCAGGAAAGAAATATGCAATCTTTGCTGGATTTCTCAAAACTAAAGCTGCCAGATGTTGTTGTTCTATTTCTCTAGAGTCCCATGATGCTGTTATCAGATTTCTAAAGTCCATACCTCCTCGGTGTGTTCTCATGGCTGCAGATCTTCACAGCACAGACGCTTTCCTCTGCATGGGGTTCATTCCCAGTTCAGGGCTCCTTCAAGGCTCTCCCTGAATGGCTAACCCACCCCCTTTTATCCCAGTTCTCTTCAATGGTGACAGCTGCAGCCCATCAAGGACAACTGGGACCTCTGGGGCAAAGCCTCTGTACAGATATTCAAATACAATACATTTCCTCTACTCTAGCCAGTAAGTGGTACCCTGCAAGTCCTTAGAGCCCCAAAGGCCACCTTTCATCTGACACCCAGACCCTGGGGACATGACTTCTTTTTCCCATGCAAAATTGCCTCTCTTTGCAGCCATTTGCCCTGGGCAACAGGGCAGGGCCCAGTGAGAAATTTTTCAACTTTGCTGGATTCTTCAACAACTAAAGCTGCTGGCAACAAGCAGCTTGCAAGTCCTTAGAGCCCCAAAAGCCACCTTTCATTGATATCCAGACCCTGGGGACATGACTTCTTTTCCCCATGGAAAATGGGGTCAGTTTGAGGCCACTCGCCCTGGCCATCTTCGCCTTCCCGATGTGAAATTTGCAATCTTGGCTGATTTTCTCCAAAACTAAAGCTGCTGGCAACGAGGAACCTGCAAGTCCTAAGGGCCTTAGATGCCACGTTTCATCTGATACCCAGACCCTGGGGAAAGGACTTTTTTTTCCCATGCAATATGGCCTCTCTTTGAAGCCATTTGCCCTGGCCAACAGGGCAGTGTCCAGTAAGATATTTGTAAACTTTGCTGGATTCCTCCACAACTAAAGCTGCCAGCAACTAGGAGCTTGCAAGTCCTTAGAGCCGCAAAAGCCACCTTTCATTGATACCCAGACCCTGCAGACATGACTTTAATTTTCCCCATGGAAAATGGGGTCGGTTTGAGGCCAGTCGGCCAGGCCATCTGCATTGTTCCCTGTGCAAAATTTGCAAACTTGGCTGATTTTCTCCAAAAATAAAGCTGCTGGCAATGAGGACACTGCAAGGCCTTAGAGCCCCAAAAGCCACCTTTCATTGATACCCGGACCCTGGAGACATGACGTCATTTTCCCCATGTAAAATGGCCTCCATATATGGCCTCTTGCCCTGACCAATAGGGTGGTGCCAAGCAAGAAAATTGCAATCTTTGCTGGATTTCACCAAATCTAGAGCTGACCGTAAGAAGTACCCTTCAAGTCCTTAGAGCCCCAAAGGCCACCTTTCATCTGACACTCAGACCCTGGAGACATGACTTCATTTTCCCCATGGAAAATGGGGTCAGTTTGAGGCCACTCGCCCTGGCCATCTGCGTCGTTCCCAATGTGAAATTTGCAAACTTGGCTGATTTTCTCCAAAACTAAAGCTGCTGGCAGTGAGGACCCTGCAAGTCCTTAGAGCCCCCAAAGCCACCTTTCATTGATACCCAGACCCTGGAGACATGACATCATTTTCCCCATGGAAATTGGGTCAGTTTGAGGCCACTCGCCCTGGCAATCTGCGTCTTCCCGTTGTGAAATTTGCAATCTTGGCTGATTTTCTCCAAAACTAAAGCTGCTGGAAACGTCCAAAGGGCCCCATATGCCACCTTTCATCTGATACCCAGACCCTGGGCCAATGACTTCATTTTCCCCATTGAAAATGGCCACCATTTGCGGCCTCTCGCCCTGAGAAATACGGTGGTGCCCAGCAAAACATTTGCAAACTTTTCTGGATTTCTCCAAATCTAAAGCTGACAGTAAGAAGTACTCTGAAAGTCCTTAGAGCCCCAAAGGCCACCTTTCATCTGACACCCAGACCCTGGGGACATGACTTCTTTTTCCCATGCAAAATTGCCTCTCTTTGCAGCCATTTGCCCTGGGCAACAGGGCAGGGCCCAGTGAGAAATTTTTCAACTTTGCTGGATTCTTCAACAACTAAAGCTGCTGGCAACAAGCAGCTTGCAAGTCCTTAGAGCCCCAAAAGCCACCTTTCATTGATATCCAGACCCTGGGGACATGACTTCTTTTCCCCATGGAAAATGGGGTCAGTTTGAGGCCAGTCGCCCTGGCCATCTGCATCGTTCCCGGTGTGAAATTTGCAATCTTGGCTGATTTTCTCCAAAACTAAAGCTGCTGGCAACGAGGAACCTGCAAGTCCTAAGGGCCTTAGATGCCACGTTTCATCTGATACCCAGACCCTGGGGAAAGGACTTTTTTTTCCCATGCAATATGGCCTCTCTTTGAAGCCATTTGCCCTGGCCAACAGGGCAGTGTCCAGTAAGATATTTGTAAACTTTGCTGGATTCCTCCACAACTAAAGCTGCCAGCAACTAGGAGCTTGCAAGTCCTTAGAGCCGCAAAAGCCACCTTTCATTGATACCCAGACCCTGCAGACATGACTTTAATTTTCCCCATGGAAAATGGGGTCGGTTTGAGGCCAGTCGGCCAGGCCATCTGCATTGTTCCCTGTGCAAAATTTGCAAACTTGGCTGATTTTCTCCAAAAATAAAGCTGCTGGCAATGAGGACACTGCAAGGCCTTAGAGCCCCAAAAGCCACCTTTCATTGATACCCGGACCCTGGAGACATGACGTCATTTTCCCCATGTAAAATGGCCTCCATATATGGCCTCTTGCCCTGACCAATAGGGTGGTGCCAAGCAAGAAAATTGCAATCTTTGCTGGATTTCACCAAATCTAGAGCTGACCGTAAGAAGTACCCTTCAAGTCCTTAGAGCCCCAAAGGCCACCTTTCATCTGACACTCAGACCCTGGAGACATGACTTCATTTTCCCCATGGAAAATGGGGTCAGTTTGAGGCCACTCGCCCTGGCCATCTGCGTCGTTCCCAATGTGAAATTTGCAAACTTGGCTGATTTTCTCCAAAACTAAAGCTGCTGGCAGTGAGGACCCTGCAAGTCCTTAGAGCCCCCAAAGCCACCTTTCATTGATACCCAGACCCTGGAGACATGACATCATTTTCCCCATGGAAATTGGGTCAGTTTGAGGCCACTCGCCCTGGCAATCTGCGTCTTCCCGTTGTGAAATTTGCAATCTTGGCTGATTTTCTCCAAAACTAAAGCTGCTGGAAACGTCCAAAGGGCCCCATATGCCACCTTTCATCTGATACCCAGACCCTGGGCCAATGACTTCATTTTCCCCATTGAAAATGGCCACCATTTGCGGCCTCTCGCCCTGAGAAATACGGTGGTGCCCAGCAAAACATTTGCAAACTTTTCTGGATTTCTCCAAATCTAAAGCTGACAGTAAGAAGTACTCTGAAAGTCCTTAGAGCCCCAAAGGCCACCTTTCATCTGACACCCAGACCCTGGGGACATGACTTCTTTTTCCCATGCAAAATGGCCTCTCTTTGCAGCCATTTGCCCTGGGCAACAGGGTAGTGCCCAGTGAGAAATTTTTCAACTTTGCTGGATTCTTCAACAACTAAAGCTGCCGGCAACTAGGAGCTTGCAAGTCCTTAGAGCCCCAAAAGCCACCTTTCATTGATAGCCAGACCCTGGAGACGTGACTTCTTTTCCCCATGCAAAATGGGGTCAGTTTGAGGCCACTCGGCCTGGCCATCTGCATTGTTCATTGTGTGAAATTTGCAATCTTCGCTGAATTCCTCCACAACTAAAGCTGCCAGTAAAAAGTACCCTGCAAGTCCTTAGAGCCTCAAAGGCCACCTTTCATTGATGCCCAGACCCTGGAGACATGACTTCATTTTCCCCATGGAAAATGGGGACAGTTTGAGGCCAGTCGCCCTGGCCTTCTGCATCGTTCCCGGTGTGAAATTTCCAATCTTGCCTGATTTTCTCCAAAACTAAAGCTGCTGGCAACGAGGAACCTGCAAGTCCTAAGGGCCCCAGATGCCACCTTTCATCTGATACCCAGACCCTGGGGAAAGGACTTTTTTTTCCCATGCAATGTGGCCTCTCTTTGAAGCCATTTGCCCTGGTGAACAGGGCAGTGTCCAGTAAGATATTTGCAAACTTTGCTGGATTCCTCCAAAAATAAAGCTGCCCGCATCTAGGAGCTTGCAAGTCCTTAGAACCCCAAAAGCCACCTTTCATCTTATACCCAGACCCTGGAGACATGACTTCTTTTCCCCATGGAAAATGGGGTCAGTTTGAGGCCACTCGCCCTGGCCATCTTCGCATTCCCGATGTGAAATTTGCAATCTTGGCTGATTTTCTCCAAAACTAAAGCTGCTGGCAACGAGGAACCTGCAAGTCCTAAGGGCCTTAGATGCCACGTTTCATCTGATACCCAGACCCTGGGGAAAGGACTTTTTTTTCCCATGCAATATGGCCTCTCTTTGAAGCCATTTGCCCTGGCCAACAGGGCAGTGTCCAGTAAGATATTTGTAAACTTTGCTGGATTCCTCCACAACTAAAGCTGCCAGCAACTAGGAGCTTGCAAGTCCTTAGAGCCGCAAAAGCCACCTTTCATTGATACCCAGACCCTGCAGACATGACTTTAATTTTCCCCATGGAAAATGGGGTCGGTTTGAGGCCAGTCGGCCAGGCCATCTGCATTGTTCCCTGTGCAAAATTTGCAAACTTGGCTGATTTTCTCCAAAACTAAAGCTGCTGGCAATGAGGACACTGCAAGGCCTTAGAGCCCCAAAAGCCACCTTTCATTGATACCCGGACCCTGGAGACATGACGTCATTTTCCCCATGTAAAATGGCCTCCATATATGGCCTCTTGCCCTGACCAATAGGGTGGTGCCAAGCAAGAAAATTGCAATCTTTGCTGGATTTCACCAAATCTAGAGCTGAC
The DNA here is from genome assembly GCF_037042795.1 of Molothrus aeneus. Lineage (NCBI taxonomy): Eukaryota > Metazoa > Chordata > Aves > Passeriformes > Icteridae > Molothrus > Molothrus aeneus. The sequence goes on from NC_089656.1 coordinate 156,525, forward strand.
CGTAAGAAGTACCCTTCAAGTCCTTAGAGCCCCAAAGGCCACCTTTCATCTGACACTCAGACCCTGGAGACATGACTTCATTTTCCCCATGGAAAATGGGGTCAGTTTGAGGCCACTCGCCCTGGCCATCTGCGTCGTTCCCAATGTGAAATTTGCAAACTTGGCTGATTTTCTCCAAAACTAAAGCTGCTGGCAGTGAGGACCCTGCAAGTCCTTAGAGCCCCCAAAGCCACCTTTCATTGATACCCAGACCCTGGAGACATGACATCATTTTCCCCATGGAAATTGGGTCAGTTTGAGGCCACTCGCCCTGGCAATCTGCGTCTTCCCGTTGTGAAATTTGCAATCTTGGCTGATTTTCTCCAAAACTAAAGCTGCTGGAAACGTCCAAAGGGCCCCATATGCCACCTTTCATCTGATACCCAGACCCTGGGCCAATGACTTCATTTTCCCCATTGAAAATGGCCACCATTTGCGGCCTCTCGCCCTGAGAAATACGGTGGTGCCCAGCAAAACATTTGCAAACTTTTCTGGATTTCTCCAAATCTAAAGCTGACAGTAAGAAGTACTCTGAAAGTCCTTAGAGCCCCAAAGGCCACCTTTCATCTGACACCCAGACCCTGGGGACATGACTTCTTTTTCCCATGCAAAATGGCCTCTCTTTGCAGCCATTTGCCCTGGGCAACAGGGTAGTGCCCAGTGAGAAATTTTTCAACTTTGCTGGATTCTTCAACAACTAAAGCTGCCGGCAACTAGGAGCTTGCAAGTCCTTAGAGCCCCAAAAGCCACCTTTCATTGATAGCCAGACCCTGGAGACGTGACTTCTTTTCCCCATGCAAAATGGGGTCAGTTTGAGGCCACTCGGCCTGGCCATCTGCATTGTTCATTGTGTGAAATTTGCAATCTTCGCTGAATTCCTCCACAACTAAAGCTGCCAGTAAAAAGTACCCTGCAAGTCCTTAGAGCCTCAAAGGCCACCTTTCATTGATGCCCAGACCCTGGAGACATGACTTCATTTTCCCCATGGAAAATGGGGTCAGTTTGAGGCCAGTCGCCCTGGCCTTCTGCATCGTTCCCGGTGTGAAATTTCCAATCTTGGCTGATTTTCTCCAAAACTAAAGCTGCTGGCAACGAGGACCCTGCAAGTCCTAAGGGCCCCAGATGCCACCTTTCATCTGATACCCAGACCCTGGGGAAAGGACTTTTTTTTCCCATGCAATGTGGCCTCTCTTTGAAGCCATTTGCCCTGGTGAACAGGGCAGTGTCCAGTAAGATATTTGCAAACTTTGCTGGATTCCTCCAAAAATAAAGCTGCCCGCATCTAGGAGCTTGCAAGTCCTTAGAACCCCAAAAGCCACCTTTCATCTTATACCCAGACCCTGGAGACATGACTTCTTTTCCCCATGGAAAATGGGGTCAGTTTGAGGCCACTCGCCCTGGCCATCTTCGCCTTCCCGATGTGAAATTTGCAATCTTGGCTGATTTTCTCCAAAACTAAAGCTGCTGGCAACGAGGAACCTGCAAGTCCTAAGGGCCTTAGATGCCACGTTTCATCTGATACCCAGACCCTGGGGAAAGGACTTTTTTTTCCCATGCAATATGGCCTCTCTTTGAAGCCATTTGCCCTGGCCAACAGGGCAGTGTCCAGTAAGATATTTGTAAACTTTGCTGGATTCCTCCACAACTAAAGCTGCCAGCAACTAGGAGCTTGCAAGTCCTTAGAGCCGCAAAAGCCACCTTTCATTGATACCCAGACCCTGCAGACATGACTTTAATTTTCCCCATGGAAAATGGGGTCGGTTTGAGGCCAGTCGGCCAGGCCATCTGCATTGTTCCCTGTGCAAAATTTGCAAACTTGGCTGATTTTCTCCAAAACTAAAGCTGCTGGCAATGAGGACACTGCAAGGCCTTAGAGCCCCAAAAGCCACCTTTCATTGATACCCGGACCCTGGAGACATGACGTCATTTTCCCCATGTAAAATGGCCTCCATATATGGCCTCTTGCCCTGACCAATAGGGTGGTGCCAAGCAAGAAAATTGCAATCTTTGCTGGATTTCACCAAATCTAGAGCTGACCGTAAGAAGTACCCTTCAAGTCCTTAGAGCCCCAAAGGCCACCTTTCATCTGACACTCAGACCCTGGAGACATGACTTCATTTTCCCCATGGAAAATGGGGTCAGTTTGAGGCCACTCGCCCTGGCCATCTGCGTCGTTCCCAATGTGAAATTTGCAAACTTGGCTGATTTTCTCCAAAACTAAAGCTGCTGGCAGTGAGGACCCTGCAAGTCCTTAGAGCCCCCAAAGCCACCTTTCATTGATACCCAGACCCTGGAGACATGACATCATTTTCCCCATGGAAATTGGGTCAGTTTGAGGCCACTCGCCCTGGCAATCTGCGTCTTCCCGTTGTGAAATTTGCAATCTTGGCTGATTTTCTCCAAAACTAAAGCTGCTGGAAACGTCCAAAGGGCCCCATATGCCACCTTTCATCTGATACCCAGACCCTGGGCCAATGACTTCATTTTCCCCATTGAAAATGGCCACCATTTGCGGCCTCTCGCCCTGAGAAATACGGTGGTGCCCAGCAAAACATTTGCAAACTTTTCTGGATTTCTCCAAATCTAAAGCTGACAGTAAGAAGTACTCTGAAAGTCCTTAGAGCCCCAAAGGCCACCTTTCATCTGACACCCAGACCCTGGGGACATGACTTCTTTTTCCCATGCAAAATGGCCTCTCTTTGCAGCCATTTGCCCTGGGCAACAGGGTAGTGCCCAGTGAGAAATTTTTCAACTTTGCTGGATTCTTCAACAACTAAAGCTGCCGGCAACTAGGAGCTTGCAAGTCCTTAGAGCCCCAAAAGCCACCTTTCATTGATAGCCAGACCCTGGAGACGTGACTTCTTTTCCCCATGCAAAATGGGGTCAGTTTGAGGCCACTCGGCCTGGCCATCTGCATTGTTCATTGTGTGAAATTTGCAATCTTCGCTGAATTCCTCCACAACTAAAGCTGCCAGTAAAAAGTACCCTGCAAGTCCTTAGAGCCTCAAAGGCCACCTTTCATTGATGCCCAGACCCTGGAGACATGACTTCATTTTCCCCATGGAAAATGGGGTCAGTTTGAGGCCAGTCGCCCTGGCCTTCTGCATCGTTCCCGGTGTGAAATTTCCAATCTTGGCTGATTTTCTCCAAAACTAAAGCTGCTGGCAACGAGGACCCTGCAAGTCCTAAGGGCCCCAGATGCCACCTTTCATCTGATACCCAGACCCTGGGGAAAGGACTTTTTTTTCCCATGCAATGTGGCCTCTCTTTGAAGCCATTTGCCCTGGTGAACAGGGCAGTGTCCAGTAAGATATTTGCAAACTTTGCTGGATTCCTCCAAAAATAAAGCTGCCCGCATCTAGGAGCTTGCAAGTCCTTAGAACCCCAAAAGCCACCTTTCATCTTATACCCAGACCCTGGAGACATGACTTCTTTTCCCCATGGAAAATGGGGTCAGTTTGAGGCCACTCGCCCTGGCCATCTTCGCCTTCCCGATGTGAAATTTGCAATCTTGGCTGATTTTCTCCAAAACGAAAGCTGCTGGCAACGAGGACCCTGCAAGTCCTAAGGGCCCCAGATGCCACCTTTCATTGATACCCAGACCCTGGGCCAATGACTTTATTTTCCCCATGGAAAATGGCCTGCATTTGTGGCCTCTTGCCCTAAACAGTAGGGTGGTGCCCAACATGAAATTTGTAATCTTGGCTGGATTTCACCAAAGCTAAAGCTGACAGGAAGTAGAACCCTCAAAGTCCTTAGAGTCCCAAAGGCCCCCTTTCATCTGACACCCAGACCCTGGGGAAAGGACTTCTTTTTCCCATGCAATATGGCCTCTCTTTGCAGCCATTTGCCCTGGGCAACAGGGCAGGGCCCAGTGAGAAATTTTTAAATTTTGCTGGATTCTTCAACAACTAAAGCTGCCGGCAACTAGTAGGTTGCAAGTCCTTAGAGCCCCAAAGGCCACATTTTATTGATAGCCAGACCCTGGAGACATGACTTCTTTTCTCCATGGAAAATGGGGTCAGTTTGAGGCCACTCGCCCTGGAAATCTGCATTTTTCCCTGTGTGAAATTTGCAAACTTGGCTGATTTTCTCCAAAACTAAAGCTGCTGGCAACGAGGACCCTGCAAGTCCTAAGGGCCCCAGATGCCACCTTTATCTGATACCCAGACCCTGGCCAATGACTTCATTTTCCCCATGGAAAATGCCTCCATTTGTGGCCTCCCGCCCTGACTAATTGTGTGGTGCCCAGCAAGACATTTACAATCTTTGCTGGATTTCTCAAAACTAAAGCTGCCAGATGTTGTTGTTCTGTTTCTCTAGAGTCCCATGATGGATTTCTAAAGTCCATACCTCCTCGGTGTGTTCTCATGGCTGCAGATCTTCACAGCACAGACGCTTTCCTCTGCATGGGGTTCATTCCCAGTTCAGGGCTCCTTCAAGGCTCTCCCTGAATGGCTAACCTGCCCCCTTTTATCCCAGTTCTCTTCAATGGTGACAGCTGCAGCCCATCAAGGACAACTGGGACCTCTGGGGCAAAGCCTCTGTACAGATATTCAAATACAATACATTTCCTCTACTCTAGCCAGTAAGTGGTACCCTGCAAGTCCTTAGAGCCCCAAAGGCCACCTTTCATCTGACACCCAGACCCTGGGGACATGACTTCTTTTTCCCATGCAAAATTGCCTCTCTTTGCAGCCATTTGCCCTGGGCAACAAGGCAGGGCCCAGTGAGAAATTTTTCAACTTTGCTGGATTCTTCAACAACTAAAGCTGCTGGCAACAAGCAGCTTGCAAGTCCTTAGAGCCCCAAAAGCCACCTTTCATTGATAGCCAGACCCTGGGGACATGACTTCTTTTCCCCATGGAAAATGGGGTCAGTTTGAGGCCACTCGGCATGGCCATCTGCATTGTTCCCTGTGTGAAATTTGAAATCTTTGCTGGATTTCTCCAAATCTAAAGCTGCCAGTAAGAAGTACCCTGCAAGTCCTTAGAGCCTCAAAGGCCACCTTTCATCTGACACCCAGACGCTGGAGACATGACTTCATTTTCCCCATGGAAAATGGGGTCAGTTTGAGGCCAGTCGCCCTGGCCATCTGCATCGTTCCCGGTGTGAAATTTGCAATCTTGGCTGATTTTCTCCAAAACTAAAGCTGCTGGCAACGAGGAACCTGCAAGTCCTAAGGGCCTTAGATGCCACGTTTCATCTGATACCCAGACCCTGGGGAAAGGACTTTTTTTTCCCATGCAATATGGCCTCTCTTTGAAGCCATTTGCCCTGGCCAACAGGGCAGTGTCCAGTAAGATATTTGTAAACTTTGCTGGATTCCTCCAAAAATAAAGCTGCCCCCATCTAGGAGCTTGCAAGTCCTTAGAACCCCAAAAGCCACCTTTCATTGATACCCAGACCCTGGAGACATGACTTCATTTCCCCATGGAAAATGGGGTCAGTTTGAGGCCACTCACCCTGGTCATATGCATTGTTCCCTGAGTGAAATTTGCAAACTTTGCTGGATTCCTCCACAACTAAAGCTGCCAGCAACTAGGAGCTTGCAAGTCCTTAGAGCCGCAAAAGCCACCTTTCATTGATACCCAGACCCTTCAGACATGACTTAATTTTCCCCATGAAAAATGGGGTCGGTTTGAGGCCAGTCGGCCTGGCCATCTGCATTGTTCCCTGTGCGAAATTTGAAACTTGGCGGATTTTCTCCAAAACTAAAGCTGCTGGCAATGAGGACACAGCAAGGCCTTAGAGCCCCAAAAGCCACCTTTCATTGATGCCCGGACCCTGGAGACATGACGTCATTTTCCCCATGGAAAATGGCCTCCATATGTGGCCTCTCGCCCTGACCAATAGGGTGGTGCCAAGCAAGAAAATTGCAATCTTTGCTGGATTTCACCAAATCTAATGCTGACCGTAAGAAGTACCCTTCAAGTCCTTAGAGCCCCAAAGGCCACCTTTCATCTGACACTCCGACCCTGGAGAGATGACTTCATTTTCCCCATGGAAAATGGGGTCAGTTTGAGGCCAGTCGGCCTGGCCATCTGCGTCGTTCCCAGTGTGAAATTTGCAAACTTGGCTGATTTTCTCCAAAACTAAAGCTGCTGGCAACGAGGACCCTGCAAGTCCTAAGGGCCCCAGATGCCACCTTTCATCTGATACCCAGACCCTGGCCAATGACTTCATTTTCCCCATGGAAAATGCCTCCATTTGTGGCCTCCTGCCCTGACTAATTGTGTGGTGCCCAGCAAGACATTTACAATATTTGCTGGATTTCTCAAAACTAAAGCTGCCAGATGTTGTTGTTCTGTTTCTCTAGAGTCCCATGATGGATTTCTAAAGTCCATACCTCCTCGGTGTGTTCTCATGGCTGCAGATCTTCACAGCACAGACGCTTTCCTCTGCATGGGGTTCATTCCCAGTTCAGGGCTCCTTCAAGGCTCTCCCTGAATGGCTAACCCGCCCCCTTTTATCCCAGTTCTCTTCAATGGTGACAGCTGCAGCCCATCAAGGACAACTGGGACCTCTGGGGCAAAGCCTCTGTACAGATATTCAAATACAATACATTTCCTCTACTCTAGCCAGTAAGTGGTACCCTGCAAGTCCTTAGAGCCCCAAAGGCCACCTTTCATCTGACACCCAGACCCTGGGGACATGACTTCTTTTTCCCATGCAAAATTGCCTCTCTTTGCAGCCATTTGCCCTGGGCAACAGGGCAGGGCCCAGTGAGAAATTTTTCAACTTTGCTGGATTCTTCAACAACTAAAGCTGCTGGCAACAAGCAGCTTGCAAGTCCTTAGAGCCCCAAAAGCCACCTTTCATTGATATCCAGACCCTGGGGACATGACTTCTTTTCCCCATGGAAAATGGGGTCAGTTTGAGGCCACTCGGCATGGCCATTTGCATTGTTCATTGTGTGAAATTTGAAATCTTTGCTGGATTTCTCCAAATCTAAAGCTGCCAGTAAGAAGTACCCTGCAAGTCCTTAGAGCCTCAAAGGCCACCTTTCATCTGACACCCAGACGCTGGAGACATGACTTCATTTTCCCCATGGAAAATGGGGTCAGTTTGAGGCCAGTCGCCCTGGCCATCTGCATCGTTCCCGGTGTGAAATTTGCAATCTTGGCTGATTTTCTCCAAAACTAAAGCTGCTGGCAACGAGGAACCTGCACGTCCTAAGGGCCTTAGATGCCACGTTTCATCTGATACCCAGACCCTGGGGAAAGGACTTTTTTTTCCCATGCAATATGGCCTCTCTTTGAAGCCATTTGCCCTGGCCAACAGGGCAGTGTCCAGTAAGATATTTGTAAACTTTGCTGGATTCCTCCAAAAATAAAGCTGCCCCCATCTAGGAGCTTGCAAGTCCTTAGAACCCCAAAAGCCACCTTTCATTGATACCCAGACCCTGGAGACATGACTTCATTTCCCCATGGAAAATGGGGTCAGTTTGAGGCCACTCACCCTGGTCATATGCATTGTTCCCTGAGTGAAATTTGCAAACTTTGCTGGATTCCTCCACAACTAAAGCTGCCAGCAACTAGGAGCTTGCAAGTCCTTAGAGCCGCAAAAGCCACCTTTCATTGATACCCAGACCCTTCAGACATGACTTAATTTTCCCCATGAAAAATGGGGTCGGTTTGAGGCCAGTCGGCCTGGCCATCTGCATTGTTCCCTGTGCGAAATTTGAAACTTGGCGGATTTTCTCCAAAACTAAAGCTGCTGGCAATGAGGACACAGCAAGGCCTTAGAGCCCCAAAAGCCACCTTTCATTGATGCCCGGACCCTGGAGACATGACGTCATTTTCCCCATGGAAAATGGCCTCCATATGTGGCCTCTCGCCCTGACCAATAGGGTGGTGCCAAGCAAGAAAATTGCAATCTTTGCTGGATTTCACCAAATCTAATGCTGACCGTAAGAAGTACCCTTCAAGTCCTTAGAGCCCCAAAGGCCACCTTTCATCTGACACTCCGACCCTGGAGAGATGACTTCATTTTCCCCATGGAAAATGGGGTCAGTTTGAGGCCAGTCGGCCTGGCCATCTGCGTCGTTCCCAGTGTGAAATTTGCAAACTTGGCTGATTTTCTCCAAAACTAAAGCTGCTGGCAACGAGGACCCTGCAAGTCCTAAGGGCCCCAGATGCCACCTTTCATCTGATACCCAGACCCTGGCCAATGACTTCATTTTCCCCATGGAAAATGCCTCCATTTGTGGCCTCCCGCCCTGACTAATTGTGTGGTGCCCAGCAAGACATTTACAATATTTGCTGGATTTCTCAAAACTAAAGCTGCCAGATGTTGTTGTTCTGTTTCTCTAGAGTCCCATGATGGATTTCTAAAGTCCATACCTCCTCGGTGTGTTCTCATGGCTGCAGATCTTCACAGCACAGACGCTTTCCTCTGCATGGGGTTCATTCCCAGTTCAGGGCTCCTTCAAGGCTCTCCCTGAATGGCTAACCCGCCCCCTTTTATCCCAGTTCTCTTCAATGGTGACAGCTGCAGCCCATCAAGGACAACTGGGACCTCTGGGGCAAAGCCTCTGTACAGATATTCAAATACAATACATTTCCTCTACTCTAGCCAGTAAGTGGTACCCTGCAAGTCCTTAGAGCCCCAAAGGCCACCTTTCATCTGACACCCAGACCCTGGGGACATGACTTCTTTTTGCCATGCAAAATTGCCTCTCTTTGCAGCCATTTGCCCTGGGCAACAGGGCAGGGCCCAGTGAGAAATTTTTCAACTTTGCTGGATTCTTCAACAACTAAAGCTGCTGGCAACAAGCAGCTTGCAAGTCCTTAGAGCCCCAAAAGCCACCTTTCATTGATATCCAGACCCTGGGGACATGACTTCTTTTCCCCATGGAAAATGGGGTCAGTTTGAGGCCACTCGGCATGGCCATCTGCATTGTTCATTGTGTGAAATTTGAAATCTTTGATGGATTTCTCCAAATCTAAAGCTGCCAGTAAGAAGTACCCTGCAAGTCCTTAGAGCCTCAAAGGCCACCTTTCATCTGACACCCAGACGCTGGAGACATGACTTCATTTTCCCCATGGAAAATGGGGTCAGTTTGAGGCCAGTCGCCCTGGCCATCTGCATCGTTCCCGGTGTGAAATTTGCAATCTTGGCTGATTTTCTCCAAAACTAAAGCTGCTGGCAACGAGGAACCTGCACGTCCTAAGGGCCTTAGATGCCACGTTTCATCTGATACCCAGACCCTGGGGAAAGGACTTTTTTTTCCCATGCAATATGGCCTCTCTTTGAAGCCATTTGCCCTGGCCAACAGGGCAGTGTCCAGTAAGATATTTGTAAACTTTGCTGGATTCCTCCAAAAATAAAGCTGCCCCCATCTAGGAGCTTGCAAGTCCTTAGAACCCCAAAAGCCACCTTTCATTGATACCCAGACCCTGGAGACATGACTTCATTTCCCCATGGAAAATGGGGTCAGTTTGAGGCCACTCACCCTGGTCATATGCATTGTTCCCTGAGTGAAATTTGCAAACTTTGCTGGATACCTCCACAAATAAAGCTGCCAGCAACTAGGAGCTTGCAAGTCCTTAGAGCCGCAAAAGCCACCTTTCATTGATACCCAGACCCTTCAGACATGACTTAATTTTCCCCATGAAAAATGGGGTCGGTTTGAGGCCAGTCGGCCTGGCCATCTGCATTGTTCCCTGTGCGAAATTTGAAACTTGGCTGATTTTCTCCAAAACTAAAGCTGCTGGCAATGAGGACACTGCAAGGCCTTAGAGCCCCAAAAGCCACCTTTCATTGATGCCCGGACCCTGGAGACATGATGTCATTTTCCCCATGGAAAATGGCCTCCATTTCTGGCCTCTCGCCCTGACCAATAGGGTGGTGCCAAGCAAGAAAATTGCAATCTTTGCTGGATTTCACCAAATCTAGAGCTGACAGCAAGAAGTACCCTTCAAGTCCTTAGAGCCCCAAAGGCCACCTTTCATCTGACACTCAGACCCTGGAGACATGACTTCATTTTCCCCATGGAAAATGGGGTCAGTTTGAGGCCAGTCGGCCTGGCCATCTGCGTCGTTCCCAATGTGAAATTTGCAAACTTGGCTGATTTTCTCCAAAACTAAAGCGGCTGGCAGTGAGGACCCTGCAAGTCCTTAGAGCCCCCAAAGCCACCTTTCATTGATACCCAGACCCTGGAGACATGATGTCATTTTCCCCATCGAAATTGGGTCCATTTGTGGCCTCTCGGCCTGAGCAATAGGGTGGTGCCCAGCAAGAAAATTGCAATCTTTGCTGTATTTCTCCAAATCTAAAGCTGACAGTAAGAAGTACCCTTCAAGTCCTTAGAGCCCCAAAGGCCACCTTTCATCTGACGCCAAGAGGCTGGAGACATGACTTTATTTTTTCCATGGAAAATGGGGTCAGTTTGAGGCCACTCGCCCTGGCCTTTTGCATTGTTCCCTCTGTGAAATTTGCAAACTTGGTGGATATTCTCCAAAACTAAAGCTGCTGGCAACGAGGACCCTGCAAGTCCTTAGGGCCCCAGATGCCACCGTTCATCTGGTACCCAGACCCTGGGCCAATGACGTCATTTTCCCCATGGAAAATGGCCTCCATTTCTGGCCTCTCGCCCTGAACAGTAGGGTGGTGCCCAGCAAGAAATTTGTAATCTTTGCTGGATTGCACCAAAGGTAAAGCTGACAGGAAGTAGAACCCTCGAAGTCCTTAGAGTCCCAAAGGCCTCATTTCATCAGACATACAGACCCTGGGGAAAGGACTTCTTTTTCCCATGCAAAATGGCCTCTCTTTGCAGCCATTTGCACTGGCCAACAGGGCAGTACCCAGTGAGAAATTTGCAAACTTGGCTGGATTCCTCCACAACTAAAGCTGCCAGCAACTAGGAGCTTGCAAGTCCTTAGAGCCCCAAAAGCCACCTTTCATCTGACACTCAGACCCTGGAGACATGACTTCATTTCCGCAGGGAAAATGGGGTCAGTTTGAGGCCACTTGGGTGGGCCATCTGCATCGTTCCCGGTGTAAAATTTGCAAACTTGGCTGATTTTCTCCAAAATTAAAGCTGCTAGCAAAGAGGACCCTGCAAGTCCTTAGAGCCCCAAAAGCCACCTTTCATTGATACCCAGACCCTGCAGACATGACTTCATTTTCCCCATGGAAAATGGGGTCAGTTTGTGGCCACACGCCCTGGCAATCTGCATTGTTCCCTGATGTGCATTTTGCAAACTTGCCTGGATATCCTCCACAACTAAAGCTGCCGTCAACTAGGAGCTTGCAAGTCCTTAGAGCCACAAAAGCCACCTTTCATTGATACCCAGACCCTGGAGACATGACGTCATTTTCCCCATGTAAAATGGCCTCCATTTCTGGCCTCTCGCCCTGAGCAATAGGGTGGTGCCCAGCAAGAAAATTGCAATCTTTGCTGGATTTCTCCAAATCTAAAGTTGACAGTAAGAAGTACCCTTCAAGTCCTTAGAGGCCCAATGGCCACCTTTCATCTGACGCCAAGAGGCTGGAGACATGACATTATTTTTTCCCCATGGAAAATGGGGTCAGTTTGAGGCCACTCGCCCTGGCAATCTGCATTGTTCCCTGTGTGAAATTTGGAAACTTGGCTGGATTGCTCCACAACTAAAGCGGCCAGCAACTAGGACCCTGCAAGTCCTTAGAGCCCCCAAAGCCACCTTTCATTGATACCCAGACCCTGGAGACATGATGTCATTTTCCCCATCGAAATTGGGTCCATTTGTGGCCTCTCGGCCTGAGCAATAGGGTGGTGCCCAGCAAGAAAATTGCAATCTTTGCTGGATTTCTCCAAATCTAAAGTTGACAGTAAGAAGTACCCTTCAAGTCCTTAGAGCCCCAATGGCCACCTTTCATCTGACGCCAAGAGGCTGGAGACATGACTTTATTTTTTCCATGGAAAATGGGGTCAGTTTGAGGCCACTCGCCCTGGCCTTTTGCATTGTTCCCTCTGTGAAATTTGCAAACTTGGTGGATATTCTCCAAAACTAAAGCTGCTGGCAACGAGGACCCTGCAAGTCCTTAGGGCCCCAGATGCCACCGTTCATCTGGTACCCAGACCCTGGGCCAATGACGTCATTTTCCCCATGGAAAATGGCCTCCATTTCTGGCCTCTCGCCCTGAACAGTAGGGTGGTGCCCAGCAAGAAATTTGTAATCTTTGCTGGATTGCACCAAAGGTAAAGCTGACAGGAAGTAGAACCCTCGAAGTCCTTAGAGTCCCAAAGGCCTCATTTCATCAGACATACAGACCCTGGGGAAAGGACTTCTTTTTCCCATGCAAAATGGCCTCTCTTTGCAGCCATTTGCACTGGCCAACAGGGCAGTACCCAGTGAGAAATTTGCAAACTTGGCTGGATTCCTCCACAACTAAAGCTGCCAGCAACTAGGAGCTTGCAAGTCCTTAGAGCCCCAAAAGCCACCTTTCATCTGACACTCAGACCCTGGAGACATGACTTCATTTCCGCATGGAAAATGGGGTCAGTTTGAGGCCAGTCGGCCTGGCCATCTGCGTCATTCCCAGTGTGAAATTTGCAAACTTGGCTGATTTTCTCCAAAATTAAAGCTGCTAGCAAAGAGGACCCTGCAAGTCCTTAGAGCCACAAAAGCCACCTTTCATTGATACCCAGACCCTGGAGACATGACGTCATTTTCCCCATGGAAATTGGGTCCATTTGTGGCCTCTCGCCCTGACCAATAGGGTGGTGCCCAGCAAGAAAATTGCAATCTTTGCTGGATTTCTCCAAATCTAAAGTTGACAGTAAGAAGTACCCTTCAAGTCCTTAGAGCCCCAAAGGCCACCTTTCATCTGACGCCAAGAGGCTGGAGACATGACATTATTTTTTCCATGGAAAATGGGGTCAGTTTGAGGCCACTCGCCCTGGCAATCTGCATTGTTCCCTGTGTGAAATTTGCAAACTTTGCTGGATTGCTCCACAACTAGAGCGGCCAGCAACTAGGAGCTTGCAAGTCCTTAGAGCCCCAAAAGCCACCTTTCATTGTATACCCAGACCCTGGAGACATGACTTCATTTTCCCCATGGAAAATGGGGTCAGTTTGTGGCCACACGCCCTGGCAATCTGCATTGTTCCCTGATGTGCATTTTGCAAACTTGCCTGGATATCCTCCACAACTAAAGCTGCCGTCAACTAGGAGCTTGCAAGTCCTTAGAGCCACAAAAGCCACCTTTCATTGATACCCAGACCCTGGAGACATGACGTCATTTTCCCCATGTAAAATGGCCTCCATTTCTGGCCTCTCGCCCTGAGCAATAGGGTGGTGCCCAGCAAGAAAATTGCAATCTTTGCTGGATTTCTCCAAATCTAAAGTTGACAGTAAGAAGTACCCTTCAAGTCCTTAGAGGCCCAGTGGCCACCTTTCATCTGACGCCAAGAGGCTGGAGACATGACATTATTTTTTCCATGGAAAATGGGGTCAGTTTGAGGCCACTCGCCCTGGCAATCTGCATTGTTCCCTGTGTGAAATTTGGAAACTTGGCTGGATTGCTCCACAACTAAAGCGGCCAGCAACTAGGAGCTTGCAAGTCCTTAGAGCCGCAAAAGCCACCTTTCATTGATACCCCGACCCTGGAGACATGACGTCTTTTCCCCATGGAAAAAGGGGTCAGTTTGTGGCCACACGCCCTGGCAATCTGCATTGTTCCCTGATGTGAATTTTGCAAACTTGGCTGGATTCCTCCACAACTAAAGCTGCCGTCAACTAGGAGCTTGCAAGTCCTTAGAGCCGCAAAAGGCCTCCATTCATTGATACCCAGACCCAGGAGCAACGACTTCATTTTCCCCATGGAAAATGGCCTCCATTTCTGGCCTCTTACCCTGAGCAATAGGGTGGTGCCCAGCAAGAAAATTGCAATCTTTGCTGGATTTCACCAAATCTAAAGCTGACAGGAAGTAGAACCCTCGAAGTCCTTAGAGTCCCAAAGGCCTCATTTCATCAGACACCCAGACCCTGGGGAAAGGACTTCTTTTTCCCATGCCAAATGGCCTCTCTTTGCAGCCATTTGCACTGGCCAACAGGGCAGTGCCCAGTGAGAAATTTGCAAACTTTCCTGGAAACCTCCATAAATAAAGCTGCCCGCATCTAGGAGCTTGCAAGTCCTTAGAGCCCCAAAAGCCACCTTTCATCTTATACCCAGACCCTGCAGACATGACTTCATTTTCCCCATGGAAAATGGGGTCAGTTTGAGGCCAGTCGGCCTGGCCATCTTCGTCGTTCCCAGTGTGAAATTTGCAAACTTGGCTGATTTTCTCCAAAATTAAAGCTGCTAGCAAAGAGGACCCTGCAAGTCCTTAGAGCCACAAAAGCCACCTTTCATTGATACCCAGACCCTGGAGACATGATGTCATTTTCCCCATGGAAATTGGGTCCATTTGTGGCCTCTCGGCCTGAGCAATAGGGTGGTGCCCAGCAAGAAAATTGCAATCTTTGCTGGATTTCTCCAAATCTAAAGTTGACAGTAAGAAGTACCCTTCAAGTCCTTAGAGCCCCAAAGGCCACCTTTCATCTGACGCCAAGAGGCTGGAGACATGACATTATTTTTTCCATGGAAAATGGGGTCAGTTTGAGGCCACTCGCCCTGGCAATCTGCATTGTTCCCTGTGTGAAATTTGCAAACTTTGCTGGATTGCTCCACAACTAAAGCGGCCAGCAACTAGGAGCTTGCAAGTCCTTAGAGCCCCAAAAGCCACCTTTCATTGATACCCAGACCCTGCAGACATGACTTCATTTTCCCCATGGAAAATGGGGTCAGTTTGAGGCCAGTCGGCCTGGCCATCTGCGTCGTTCCCAGGGTGAAATTTGCAAACTTGGCTGATTTTCTCCAAAATTAATGCTGCTAGCAAAGAGGACCCTGCAAGTCCTTAGAGCCACAAAAGCCACCTTTCATTGATACCCAGACCCTGGAGACATGACGTCATTTTCCCCATGTAAAATGGCCTCCATTTGTGGCCTCTCGGCCTGAGCAATAGGGTGGTGCCCAGCAAGAAAATTGCAATCTTTGCTGGATTTCTCCAAATCTAAAGTTGACAGTAAGAAGTACCCTTCAAGTCCTTAGAGCCCCAATGGCCACCTTTCATCTGACGCCAAGAGGCTGGAGACATGACTTTATTTTCCCCATGGAAAATGGGGTCAGTTTGAGGCCACTCGCCCTGGCCTTTTGCATTGTTCCCTCTGTGAAATTTGCAAACTTGGCGGATATTCTCCAAAACTAAAGCTGCTGGCAATGAGGACCCTACAATTCCTTAGGGCCCCAGATGCCACCGTTCATCTGGCACCCAGACCCTGTGCCAATGACATCATTTTCCCCATGGAAAATGGCCTCCATTTCTGGCCTCTCGCCCTGAGCAATAGGGTGGTGCCCAGCAAGAAATTTGCAATCTTTGCTGGATTTCACCAAATCTAAAGCTGACAGGAAGTAGAACCATGGAAGTCCTTAGAGCCCAAAAGGCCCCATTTCATCAGACACGCAGACCCTGGGGAAAGGCCTTCTTTTTCCCATTCAAAATTGCCTCTCTTTGCAGCCATTTGCCCTGGCCAACAGGGCAGTGCCCAGGGAGAAATTTGCAAACTTTCCTGGAAACCTCCATAAATAAAGCTGCCCGCATCTAGGAGCTTGCAAGTCCTTAGAGCTCCAAAAGCCACCTTTCATCTTATACCCAGACCCTGCAGACATGACTTCATTTTCCCCATGGAAAATGGGGTCAGTTTGAGGCCACTCGCCCTGGCCATCTGCATTGTTCCATGTGTGAAATTTGCAAACATGGCTGGATTGCTCCACAACTAAAGCTGCCGGCAACTAGCAGCTTGCAAGTCCTTAGAGCCCCAAAGGGCACCTTTGCATTGATACCCAGACTCTGGAGACATGCCGTCATTTTCCCCATGGAAAATGGGGTCAGTTTGAGGCCACTCAGCCTGGCCATCTGTGTCGTTCCCGCTGTGAAATTTGCAAACTTTGCTGGAGTCCTCCTCAAGTAAAGCTGCCAGCAACTAGGAGCTTGCAAGCCTTTAGATCCCCAAAAGACACCTTTGATTGATACCCAGCCACTGGAGACATGACATTATTTTTTCCATGGAAAATGGGGTCAGTTTGAGGCCAGTCGGCCTGGCCATCTGCGTCATTCCCGGTGTTGAATTTGCAAACTTGGCTGATCCTCTCCAAAAATAAAGTTGCTGGCAATGAGGACCCTGCAAGTCCTTACAGCCCCAAACGCCACCTTTAATTGGTACCCAGACCCTGGAGAAATCACGTCATTTTCCCCTATGGAAAATGGCCTCCATTTCTGGCCTATCGCCCTGACCAATACGGTGGTGCCCAACAAGAAAATTGCAATCTTTGATGGATTTCTCCAAATCTAAATCTGCCAGAAAGAAGTACACTGCAAGTCCTTAGAGCCCCAAAAGCCACCTTTCATTGATACCCAGCCACTGAAGACATGACTTCATTTTCCCCATGGAAAATGGGGTCAGTTTGAGGCCAGTCGGCCTGGCCATCTGCGTCGTTCCCAGTGTGAAATTTGCAAACTTGGCTGATTTTCTCCAAAATTAAAGCTGCTAGCAAAGAGGACCCTGCAAGTCCTTAGAGCCACAAAAGCCACCTTTCATTGATACCCAGACCCTGGAGACATGACGTCATTTTCCCCATGTAAAATGGCCTCCATTTGTGGCCTCTCGCCCTGAGCAATAGGGTGGTGCCCAGCAAGAAAATTGCAATCTTTGCTGGATTTCTCCAAATCTAAAGTTTACAGTAAGAAGTACCCTTCAAGTCCTTAGAGGCCCAATGGCCACCTTTCATCTGACGCCAAGAGGCTGGAGACATGACTTTATTTTTTCCATGGAAAATGGGGTCAGTTTGAGGCCACTCGCCCTGGCAATCTGCATTGTTCCCTGTGTGAAATTTGGAAACTTGGCTGGATTGCTCCACAACTAAAGCGGCCAGCAACTAGGAGCTTGCAAGTCCTTAGAGCCCCAAAAGCCACCTTTCATTGATACCCAGACCCTGGAGACATGACGTCTTTTCCCCATGGAAAAAGGGGTCAGTTTGTGGCCACACGCCCTGGCAATCTGCATTGTTCCCTGATGTGCATTTTGCAAACTTGCCTGGATTCCTCCACAACTAAAGCTGCCGTCAACTAGGAGCTTGCAAGTCCTTAGAGCCACAAAAGGCCAGCATTCATTGATACCCAGACCCAGGAGCCACGACTTCATTTTCGCCATGGAAAATGGACTCCATTTCTGGCCTCTCACCCTGAGCAATAGGGTGGTGCCCAGCAAGAAAATTGCAGTCTTTGCTGGATTTCACCAAATCTAAAGCTGACAGGAAGTAGAACCCTCGAAGTCCTTAGAGTCCCAAAGGCCTCATTTCATCAGACACCCAGACCCTGGGGAAAGGACTTCTTTTTCCCATGCCAAATGGCCTCTCTTTGCAGCCATTTGCACTGGCCAACAGGGCAGTGCCCAGTGAGAAATTTGCAAACTTTCCTGGAAACCTCCATAAATAAAGCTGCCCGCATCTAGGAGCTTGCAAGTCCTTAGAGCCCCAAAAGCCACCTTTCATCTTATACCCAGACCCTGCAGACATGACTTCATTTTCCCCATGGAAAATGGGGTCAGTTTGAGGCCAGTCGGCCTGGCCATCTTCGTCGTTCCCAGTGTGAAATTTGCAAACTTGGCTGATTTTCTCCAAAATTAAAGCTGCTAGCAAAGAGGACCCTGCAAGTCCTTAGAGCCACAAAAGCCACCTTTCATTGATACCCAGACCCTGGAGACATGACGTCATTTTCCCCATGGAAATTGGGTCCATTTGTGGCCTCTCGCCCTGACCAATAGGGTGGTGCCCAGCAAGAAAATTGCAATCTTTGCTGGATTTCTCCAAATCTAAAGTTGACAGTAAGAAGTACCCTTTAAGTCCTTAGAGCCCCAAAGGCCACCTTTCATCTGACGCCAAGAGGCTGGAGACATGACATTATTTTTTCCATGGAAAATGGGGTCAGTTTGAGGCCACTCGCCCTGGCAATCTGCATTGTTCCCTGTGTGAAATTTGCAAACTTTGCTGGATTGCTCCACAACTAAAGCGGCCAGCAACTAGGAGCTTGCAAGTCCTTAGAGCCCCAAAAGCCACCTTTCATTGATACCCAGACCCTGCAGACATGACTTCATTTTCCCCATGGAAAATGGGGTCAGTTTGAGGCCAGTCGGCCTGGCCATCTGCGTCGTTCCCAGGGTGAAATTTGCAAACTTGGCTGATTTTCTCCAAAATTAATGCTGCTAGCAAAGAGGACCCTGCAAGTCCTTAGAGCCACAAAAGCCACCTTTCATTGATACCCAGACCCTGGAGACATGACGTCATTTTCCCCATGTAAAATGGCCTCCATTTGTGGCCTCTCGGCCTGAGCAATAGGGTGGTGCCCAGCAAGAAAATTGCAATCTTTGCTGGATTTCTCCAAATCTAAAGTTGACAGTAAGAAGTACCCTTCAAGTCCTTAGAGCCCCAATGGCCACCTTTCATCTGACGCCAAAAGGCTGGAGACATGACATTATTTTTTCCATGGAAAATGGGGTCAGTTTGAGGCCACTCGCCCTGGCCTTTTGCATTGTGCCCTCTGTGAAATTTGCAAACTTGGCGGATATTCTCCAAAACTAAAGCTGCTGGCAATGAGGACCCTGCAAGTCCTTAGGGCCCCAGATGCCATCTTTCATCTGATACCCAGACCCTGGGCCAATGACTTCATTTTCCCCATGTAAAATGACCTCCATTTCAGGCCTCTCACAGTGACCAACACCTTGGTGCCCAGCAAGAAATTTGTAATCTTGGCTGGATTTCACCAAATCTAAAGCTGACAGTATGAAGAACCCTGCGAGTCCTTAGAGCCCCAAAGGCCCCCTTCCATCTGACACCCAGACCCTGGGGAAAGGACTTCCTTTTCCCATGGAAAATGGCCTCTC
This sequence comes from Molothrus aeneus, assembly GCF_037042795.1. Classification (NCBI taxonomy): domain Eukaryota; kingdom Metazoa; phylum Chordata; class Aves; order Passeriformes; family Icteridae; genus Molothrus; species Molothrus aeneus. The sequence goes on from NC_089656.1 coordinate 175,529, forward strand.
TTTGCAGCCATTTGCCCTGGCCAACAGGGCAGTGCCCAGTAAGAAATTTGCAAATTTTGTTGGATTCCTCCACAACTAAAGCTGCCCGGATCTAGGAGCTTGCAAGTCCTTAGAGCCCCAAAAGCCACCTTTCATCTTATACCCAGATCCTGGAGACATGACTTCATTTCCCCATGGAAAATGGGGTCAGTTTGAGGCCACTCGCCCTGGCAATCTACATTGCTCCATGTGTGAAATTTGCAAACTTTGCTGGATTCCTCCACAACTAAAGCTGCCAGCAACTAGGAGCTTGCAAGTCCTTAGAGCCCCAAAAGCCACCTTTCATTGTATACCCAGACCCTGGAGACATGACGTCATTTTCCCCATGGAAAATGGGGTCAGTGTAAGGGCAGTCGGCCTGGCCATCTGCACCGTTCCCGCTGTGAAATTTGTAAACTTTGCTGGATTCCTCCACAACTAAAGCTGCCGGCAACTAGGAGCTTGCAAGTCCTTAGAGCCCCAAAAGCCACCGTTCCTTGATACCCAGACCTTGGGGAAAGGACTTCATTTTCCCCATGGATAATGGGGTCAGTTTGAGGCTACTCGGCCTGGACTTCTGCATTGTTCCCTGTGTGAAATTCGCATACTTGGCTGATTTTCTCCAAAATTAAAGCTTCTGGCAATGAGGACCCTGCAAGTCCTTAGGGTCCCAGATGCCACCTTTCATCTGATACCCAGACCCTGGGCCAATGTTTTCATTTCCCCATGGAAAATGGCCTCCATTCCTGGCCTCTCGCCCTGACCAATAGGATGGTGCCCAGCAAGAAATTTGTAATCTTTGCTGGATTTCACCAAATCTAAAGCTGACAGGAAGAAGTACCTTTGAAGTCCTTAGAGCCCCAATTGCCCCCTTCCATCTGACACCCAGACCCTGGGGAAAGGACTTCTTTTTCCCATGCAAAATGGCCTCTCTTTGTAGCCATTTGCCCTGGCCAACATGGCAGTGCCCAGGGAGAAATTTGCAAACGTTGCTGGATTCCTCCACAAATAAAGCTGCCCGCATCTAGGAGCTTGCAAGTCTTTAGAGCCCCAAAAGCCACCTTTCATCTGACACCCAGACCCTGGAGACATGACTTCATTTCTCCATGGAAAATGGGGTCAGTTTGAGGCCTCTCACCCTGGCCTTCTGCTTTGTTCCCTTTGTGAAATTTGCAAACTTTGCTGGATTGCTCCACAACTAAAGCTGCCGGCAACTAGCAGCTTGCAAGTCCTTAGAGCCCCAAAGGGCACCTTTGCATTGATACCCAGACTCTGGAGACATGCCGTCATTTTCCCCATGGAAAATGGGGTCAGTTTGAGGCCACTCAGCCTGGCCATCTGTGTCGTTCCCAATGTGAAATTTGCAAACTTGGCTGATTTTCTCCAAAACTAAAGCTGCTGGCAATGAGGACCCTGCAAGTCCTTAGGGCCCCAGATGGCAACTTTCATCTGATACACAGACCCTGCGCTAATGACTTCATTTTCCCCATGGAAAATGCCTCCATTTGTGGCCTCTCAACCTGACCAATAGGGTGGTGCCCAGCAAGAAAATTGCAATCTTTGCTGGATTTCTCCAAATCTAAAGCTGCCAGATCTCCAGACCTAAACTGCATTTCATGGTCTTGATCACAGTTTATGAAGAACTGAACATTTAACTATGAGATAGGACTATTTAGTTGGTATTCTTAATGCTGCATTTACTAATATGTAATGTAGTTTCTTTGTATTTTGCTCAGAAGGTGTCTCAAAAACATTAAAGTCCAAATAAAATCTTCATAAACACAAGTTAATAGCTTACTTTTTTGTTAAAAACAGAAGCTGAAAGGGCCAATGGCTCTTGCATTCAGTAATTCACACATTTTAAAAGAAGTGGCTCTCTCCTGTTCCTGTGGCTAGCTTGTCTCTTCAGGCTAGGAAACATTTCTGGGAGCATTTCCTTGCTGCTCCTATATCTCTATCCCTGTGGAATCTGATGGTAATACTATATTTTTCTAAAATTAGAAAATTTTAAATTTCTGTTGGCCCTTTCATTTTGTCATTTGCACCTGTCACTTGAGGGGAAAAAAAATCTGATAAGGTTTTTTTCTTTTAGGCCTCTCAAATTGCAGCCCATTGCATTTAGCTGCAAAATTCTTAGTCATGCTAACAGGATGCCTGAAATGGACACTGGTAGAGAGTAAAAGAAATTGCCTGATACAGATGCTATCAACTGTTTTTAGTTCCTGACAGTCCAGTATTTCCCTTACCCAAGGACTGTTCATATTTGTTTCTCTTTTTCTTGCAGCTCTGAGTTCTGTGATGACCAAGAAACAAAAGTACAAAGTAAGGGTATCCAGAGTAGATGGACTTTATGAGAATTAGGGGGCAATTTGACCATACACTGATCTGTATGATTGCCTTCTTCTGTGAAAGATTGCAGTGGTGTTGTAATATATGTTGGGAAATAATTCATGCTATAAAAGCATGTATTTCATCAAGATTGTGAAATCCAGACAAGTCTCTTACCACAAGCAGCCTGAGAGGCAGACGTCTATTCAAATTCCGAAATTCCTGAAGGCAGCAGGAGAACAATCAGCACTTAGCTTATGAATAGACACACCCAGCACAATGATCACCATTGTCCCGAGTCATCATCAGAAGACACCTAAGAGCGATCATTGCCCTGTTGATAACATTGATCAAGATAGCCAAAGTCGACAGAAAGGTACATGTGAATACCCGACTTCCCCAGATCCATCAGCGCTGGCTATCAACAAGGAAATGGTGATTGTCCAGCTCTGCACAGTGAAAGAACCAACTATGAATATGCAGAGTTACAAAAGAAACTGGGACTCCTTCGCCTCGGGCATAATAAACTGTACAAAGCATCCCTGCAAGAAGTGGCTCTCACGAACAATGAACAGGGCAGGGTCCGGTGCAATAGAGGTGGGATCCAGGTTCACCCAGTGCCGACCCCGGGCTCGACGCTGTCTCTTTGGCTGTGGTGGTTTTGAGGACCGTATTTTGGTCGCAGAAAAAGATAAATAAATCTTTTCTCATTTTTGATAATTTGGATTTCGATTGATCATTTAATAGAGTGTGATTGCAATCATTTCTGCTGGTCAGTATTTTTAGTGTTAACACAGCTACCTGGGGAGCCAGACAGGTTTTATGACTCTCTTTGGAACTGAAAGAAAAAGAGAAGAAAATGTGTCTGTGGTACTTTCCTACAGCAGTTCCACATGCTATTGGTGGCATGTAACAACTGGATTTCACACCTAGTAACTACTTGTGGTGCAGTCTTAAGTGTGCTAGTTGTGAGAGCTGCTTCTGTAGAAAGGTGATTTCTACTACTGCTGTGTTAATTCTTCCTATAAAATTTAAAAAACCAAACAATTTCCTAGTTGCTTCTAGTTGTTTACACAAGTGCTTGTATTTGTACCCCTGTTCTTGGATCTTTTAATTCTGCACTCAAGATACCCAAAAGGTACAAGAGCTGTATGTACCAAAGCAAGGGTGTGTTTGGATGGTGGTCTGGGACAGAGAGTATTCTTCTCTGGAGTTAAAACTGGCCAAGTTTCAGCTTATTATTGGCAGCATTTTTAACTGAAAAAATAACATTTTAGAGTTTTGAAATCCCCATAGTAGATAATGTAAACATAGAGCATAATTTACAAGCTCACTTTGGGAACTGGTTGCAATTAAGTGTTGCCTCCTGAGGTGTCTCAAGTTGTGGGTGTCTTAAAGAAGAAGAGAAATAGGAATTTACGAGACAGGAAACAGAACTCCAGAACTTTTCACTACACCAGGTCCTGTACTGAAGTGGCTGTTGTGAAAAATGCAGCCAGGACCATGGAACCTAGCAGTCTGAAGAAACTGCTGTACAGCAACAGCTTAACTTCAATGTGCTTGAGCCAGTGCTGCTGGCAGCATTATCTCTGCATCCTGGGACACTTCCTGGTTCCTGTGCCTTGACACTGCTTCCACATGGGGCTGGGGATGGAGTTTGGGTCTATGAACTGGCTGGTGGTGAGAAACAGGTTCATTTTTGTCAGATGAGGTGATGGTGTGCACGTCTCCCTGGCTTAGTGCCCTTTGTGAGCTTCTTACTTCAGCCAGAATCTGTGGAGTGTTTAAAGCTTGCTGCTTTTTTGGGGGGGGCGGGTTTTTTTGGGTACTATTAAGAGAAATGAGTTGTTGATGTCCCTGAAATGTTCCATTTTCATCCTTATTCAAGAAAGTGAGGAATAGACTCTTTTCATCCCTTGGGTAATTATTTGCTTTATTATTGCACTGAAGTGAGATAGGATTAATGTAGGTTACAGGTAGTAACAGAATATGAAATAAGACAACAGAAAGCACAAGAGCAAAAGATAAAAATAGTATCAGGAATTAACCTAGTACTTTGAGAATCTATGAATTTTCAAAATGCTTGCAATGATGCTTAAATCTATTTTTCCTTTCAGATAAAGAATGTGTTTTCAAGTATTTTGCATACAGGATTCACTGGGGATGTACAAACTTGAAGAATTTCAAGTGTGCAGCTTCAGGAATGAAGTAATAAACTTTTGACTCAAGTTCTCAACCTGAATAAACTGTTGAGTACCCCACAGCAATTGCAAGTTATATATTCATATATATATATATATATATATATATATATATATATATATATATATATATATATATATATATGGTACATCTCTCTGTTAAGGGCAAAAGGTTTTTAGCTCATGAACTGGCAGACCTCACTGAGAGGGCTTTAAACTAGGTTTGAAGGGGGAAGGGGAAGCAGCCGAGCTATCTGGAAGCAGGCCCAAGGGTTGCAAGGCTAAGTCAGGGGTGAAGTCAGTAGCCCAGCTGAGGTGCATGTGTACCAATGCACACAGCTTGGGCAACAAACAAGAAGAGCTGGAGGCCATGGTGCAACTGCAGAGCTATGATTTAGTTGCCATCATGGAAACATGGTGGGATGACTCACATAGCTGGAGTACTGCACTGGATGGATACAAGCTCCTCAGAAGAGACAGGAAAGGAAGAAGAGGAGGAGGGGTGCCCCTTTACATTAAGCAGACTTTCGATGCCGTAGAAATTGAAACTAAGGAAGATGGAGTTGAATGTCTATGGGTAAGAATTAAGGGGAAGGCCAACAAGGTTGACACCCTACTGGGAGTCTGTTATCGTCCACCCAACCAGGAAGAAGAGGTAGATGACTTATTCTATAAGCAGCTAGGTAATGATTCAAGATCATCAGCCCTTGTTCTTGTGGATGACTTCAACCTACCAGACATCTGGTGGGAACTTAATACAGCAGTAAAGAGGCAGTCCAGGAAATTCTTAGAATGTATGGAGGATAACTTTCTGTTGCAGCTGGTGGGTGAACACACCAGGGGAAGGGCTATGTTAGATCTGCTGTTTGCAAATAGAGATGGGCTGGTGGGAGATGTGGTGGTTGGAGGTCACTTGGGGCAGAGTGATCATGAAATAATAGAGTTCTCAATATTTGGTGAAGTCAGGAGGAGCACCAGTGAGACTTAATTTGAACTTCTGGAGGGCAGACTTTGGCCTGTTTAGGAGACTTATTCAGAGCGTCCCTTGGGAAACAGCCCTTAAAAACAAAGGAGTTCAGGAAAGGTGGGCATGCCTCAAAACAGAGATCTTGAGGGCACAGGAACAGACTGTCCCTGTGTGCCGAAAGATCAGTCAACGGGGTAAACGTCCAGCCTGGCTGGGCAAGGAGGTTTTGGAGGTACTTAGGAATAAAAAGAGGATGTATCAGCATTGGAAGGAGGGTCAGGTCTCTAAGGAAGTATTCAAGAAGGCTGCTGGAGCATGCAGAAAAAAAATTAGGGAGGCCAAAGCTCATTTTGAACTTAGAAGGGCGACTTCTGTAAAGGATAATTAAAAATGTTTTTACAAATACCTTAATGCTAGAAGGAAGGGTAAGACCGGCCTTTGTTCTTTATTGGACAAGGGAGGGAACTTAGCATCTGCAGATGAGGAGAAGGCAGAAGTGCTTAATGCCTACTTTGCCTCAGTTTTTAGTGGGAAGATGACTTGCCCTCAAGACACCTGCCTGCCTGGAATGGTTGATGGTGTCAGCGAGCAGAATGGTCTCCCCATTATCCAAGAAGAGGCAGTCAAAGAACTACTGAAATGCTTGGATGTTCATAAATCTATGGGACCAGACGGGATCCACCCCAGGGTAATGAGAGAGCTGGCAAATGAGCTTGCCAAGCCAGTCTCCATCATTTACCAACAGTCCTGGCTCACTGGTGAGGTTCCGGATGACTGGAAGCTGGCCAATGTGATACCCATTCACAACAAGGGTGCAAAGGAGGATCCTGGTAATTATAGACCAGTCAGCCTAACCTCAGTACCTGGCAAGATAATGGAACAGTTTATATTAAGTGCCATCACACAGAATTTACAGGATGGCCAGGGTATCAGACCCAGTCAGCATGTCTTTAGGAGGGGTAGGTCATGTTTGACCAATCTGGTCACCTTTTATGACCAGGTAACCTGCCTAGTGGATGCAGGGAAGGCAGTAGATGTTGTTTATTTGGATTTCAGCAAGGCCTTTGGCACTGTCTCCCACAGCGTACTCCTAGACAAGCTGGCAGCCTGTGGCTTGGACAGGAGCACTCTTTGCTGGGTTAGGAACTGGCTGGATGGCCGGGCCCAGAGAGTGGTGGTGAATGGTGCTGCATCCAGCTGGCGGCCAGTCACCAGTGGTGTCCCTCAGGGGTCTGTGCTGGGGCCAGTTCTGTTTAATATTTTTATTGATGACATGGATGAGGGTTTAGAGTCTTTCATTAGCAAATTTGCAGATGACACGAAGCTGGGAGCATGTGTCGATCTGTTAGAGGGATGGAGGGCTTTGCAGAGGGACTTGGAATGGTTGGATGGATGGGCAGAATCTAATGGGATGAAGTTCAATAAGTCCAAGTGCCGAGTCTTGCACTTTGGCCACAATAACCCCCTGCAACGTTATAGGCTGGGGACTGTTGAGAGCGGCGGAGGAATTTCAGCACACAATATGCGTGAATGGCAAATCCCCCAGTTTATTGAAAACTCACACATATTTATATTGGTGTTAATGAAGCTTATACATATTGCAAAAGCTGAGCTCATTATTGGTTAAAGCACACTTAGATCAACCACACCTACTTCTATCTTCTAATGATTATTTTGTTTCTATGTTTGCATTCTTCTAGCTTCTCTACCTAAGATATCTACATTTTCTGGCAAGCAATTTTCTCCCTCGTCTTCCCGTTTCAGCGAAGGTCACTGTGACCTTTGTCAGTGATTGGACACCGGTTACATAATCCCCAGCTTGTTTCCCCTATCCTTATCCATCGGTATCACATCGAAATGTCCTTTCTCAGCTAACCAATTATCCAAAAAGCTCTCTACAGGGGACGGTGTGGCTGGACAGTGCTCAGGAGGAAAGGGACCTGGGGGTGCTGGTTGACAGTCGGCTGAACATGAGCCAGCAGTGTGTCCAGGTGGCCAAGAAGGCCAATGGCATCCTGGCTAGTATCAGGAATAGTGTGGCCAGCAGGAGCAGGGAGGTCATTCTTCCCCTGTACTCGGCACTGGTGAGGCCACACCTTGAGTATTGCATTCAGTTCTGGGCCCCTCAGTTTAGGAGGGACACTGAGATGCTTGAGCGTGTCCAAAGGAGAGCAACGAGGCTGGGGAGGGGCTTGGAACACAAGCCGTATGAAGAACGACTGAGGGAGCTGAGGTTGTTCAGCCTGGAGAAAAGGAGACTCAGAGGTGACCTTATCACTCTCTTCAGCTTCCTGAAGGGTGACTGTGGTAAGCTGGGGCTCGGTCTCTTTCTCCAGGCAGCAACAGACAGAATAAGAGGACACAGTCTCAAGCTGCGCCAAGGGAGATACAGGCTAGAATTAAGGAGGAAGTTTTTCACAGAAAGAGTGGTCAAATACTGGAATCATCTACCCAGTAGAGGAGTCACCATCCCTCGATGTGTTTAAAAAAAGACTGGATGTGGCACTTTCTGCCATGATCTAGTTGAGGTGTTAGAACATGGGTTGGACTCGATGATCTTAAAGGTCTCTTCCAATCTAGAAATTCTGTGATTCTGTGAGAAGCTGCATGAGGAATTAATCATCACTGAGTTCCCTTTGACACAGATTCCAGACTGCAGCCTTGAAAATGCCCACTCCTAGCCCTGTTGAACACTGCAAGCTTCTCTCTTTGGGATGGGGAGGAGCTCCCTCACCTGCCCCAAACCAGCACCAGTTATCTCTCAGTGATGAGTGTGCACCCAGACCCAGCATTTACTCTGAGAATTCAAGCTGTCAAATTCCCTGGTCAGCCTGCCAACACTCCCACCACTTTCACGATATATAAACAGTGAGTCATCACTGAGAAGAAGCTACAGCAAAAGAAAGTGAGGATGGAATCAGGAACTAGAACGTGATGCAAAGCACCCTAATGCAGCTTCTCTCTGCAGGATCCTTAAGGCATCTCTTGGTTTGGGCCAAACAGACTGAGCACGTGACAGCTCAGAGCCCACTCAACCGGGGGCACACCCCAGCCTTGCTTTGAGATTAGCAATTAGGAACCAGGTCCCACCTCAGCCAACAACCAGGGACATTACAGCCATGTTGCTCACTGTGATTGCTGCCTGCAAGGGTTTCCCCCACTTTAGATCTGAGATTTGCTTTCCATCCTGCAAAGCCAGAGATACAGCCACTCATGGTGGGGATGTCCTGCAGAGCCCGCAGAGCAGCCACAGCCTGCTCTGCAGTGCACATCTGGCTGGGCTGGCAGTGGGGAGGAGACTTCTCCCCAGGCCTCCTCACCAAGAGTCACTGGAACACAGATGGGGAGAAAAAACAACTGCAGCTGCCGCCCAGAGCTTCTCTGTGCCCATCCAAGTGACCACTGCCAGCTCCAGCAGGGACTCCAGCAGGGAGGCAAGAGAGGCACAAAAAGGACAAACCCAGATGTCAAAACCTCAAATGAGACTGAGGTCAGCAGCACCTGCAGACAACAGTCAAGAGTTACAAAGACACAAAGATACAACAGCTGCCTTCAGCTGAAGAGACCTTAGGAATGAAATGGCATTCAGCAGGATCAATCTCCTGCTTCAGAACCATATTTCCATCTCTTGCCTTTCTTGTTTCATTTCTTCAAAAGGCAACTTGACAAGTGCCTCCGTGGTGATGCAGGCTGGGGCAGAAGAAGCTCAGGAAAGGCAATGAGTTTCCTTCAGAAGTTCATGAACTTCATTGTTCTGGGTTTAGGCTTGACAGTGAATGTTGCCCTTGGTCTGGGAAGGGGGATAGGGGTTTGGGGGGGTTTTGGCCCTGAGGGGGCTTTTCCGTTGGGGGTTTTTGGGAGTTGTGGCGTGATGCCGTGGGCGGCTGTGCAGTGGGAGCTGAGGCTGGGCAGGGAGCGGAGCTTCCCTTCCTCCCGCTGGGGATCGCAGCTCGGCCGCTGCTGCTGCGGGAGGTTGTGTGCTTGGCCCCGGGACTGCCCTGGCTGCAGCTCAGCGCTGGCATCGACCCTGCCTGCCTGCCCCGCTCCTGCCTGCTGCTGCTGGGCACTGCCCACATCCCCCCTGCCCTTTGGGGGTTTGCACAAGGAGCATTTCCTTCCTGCCTGCCCTCCCTCCTTCCCTCCTTCCCTGCCGGTGCCAGCTGGGAGGGGATCCCTGCCCTGCCAGAGCCCACAGCTCCTCCTGCTGGGACCAGAACTCCACCAAAGGGGAAAAACAGGACTTGGCGCCTGAGAAACCTCTGCTCTTGCCTTGATGTCTGTGCTCTCCTGAGATAGTCTAGGAAAGAACTGTTATTCCTTTTCCCATAGTTTTGCCTGGGAGCCCTGTCATTTCAAAGGGATTATAATTTGGAGGGAGGGACTCATCTTTCCATTGCAGGAAGATTCCCACCTTCCTTGGCAGACATCTGTCTTTTAAAGCAGCACAGACACACCAGAAAATACTGACTTTCTATTCCTTGCTTCCATTGGATCTCACAATGGCAAAATGCCCCCTGAGGCGGCAGCAGCAGCAGCCCTGCAGTTCACAGCCTGAAGAGGCTGCTGGGGCAGACGAGGAGTGAGGGATGCTTTTCTGTTGGAAGGCACAGATCCCTGACGCTGTGTTCCAGCCCAGGCAACACTCACCAAAGGAGATGTCCCCGAAGTCGAGCTCAGGGAGGTCGAAGTGTAAATTCGGTGCAGTGACGCTGCCCCTGGAGGCCGAGGACAGAGCAGCAAAGGGCTCGGTTAAAGGGATTGCAAAGGTCTGGCCGTCGTGGGTCAGGGCACAAAACCTGGGCTCAGGGCACCCTGGGTTTCCAACCAACACAGCACCGTGTGCTCAGCACAGGGCCCTGTGCACAGGGGGCAGCTCAAGCCAAGTGGCAGCAGCCAACAGCCCCTGATGGGCTCTGGGCACAGGGCAGGCAGGAGAAGCCCCTGGGTTGCTGGGGGTCCCATGAAGGACCCTGAACACACACCCAGACATGGCTCCATGCCTCAGTTTCCCCATCTGCAATGGGATGGACATCAAGGTGTCCCCACAAGCTTCTGTAAGCAGCCCTTCCAGCCACAGGTTCCCTGCTTTGCTCCTTCTTAGCTGCAACTGCTGTTCCCATGGAGGAGCTTTCTCAGCAGAGTTTGACCCACACAATCATTACAGACACAGTTCTGAGAGACATGAATCCAGGGCATTCCCAAACATCCTCTGGAAAGAGCAGCAACAGTTCTACCCAGGGGACAGATGAATCCTAGAGGAAAGGACCAGCTTGTCAGCAGTGCCCCAGCTGGCACAGCCAAGAGCAAGAGCTTCAACAAGCAAACAAGGCTGTCCTGAATCTAGCACAGCACCTCACCTGGCCTTGAACTCAGCAGACACACTCCAAAAGTCACCAACATCCACTGAAATCAGCACTTGAAGCTGCACAACACTCACCAGTTGATTTCATGGTTGATGCCAATCAATGCCCACTCTGCCTTTTGGTTCCAAATCAAGGAGCAGTGACCTGGGCCTTGTGTTGTATTCACAGGACTGCCCCTGGCTCTGCTCTGCACATCTCAACAAGAGACACCTGCCCTTGCTCCAGGAGAAAGCTGCTTATGCAGAAACATCCCATGACCACTTTGGGGGAGGGACAGAGGAGAATCAATTATTTGATGGTGAAAGGTTCCCTCTTGATTTCCAAAAGACAAAAGCAGCACTTTTCATCCAAAAACAAAGCCAGCATCATTGTTTCTCCACTATGGGTACACCTACTCACCACTTTTCTCTAGCTAAGGAATAACTTCCTTGTTCTTTTTTATCCATCCCCCTTATCTAACTGCATTGGTGGTATCATCTTTTTTATCCATCCCCCTTATCTTATTGGTATCATCCAGTGCAGATTGCTTTCATTTCTTTACTGCCTTGAGCCAGTGCCCCCCAAGAGCAGCAGCCCAGCTCCAAAGCTGCAGAGCAGCCAGCATCAGCTCTCCTGCTTCCACTGCATTATCCCAGCAGCACATGGCTCAGGCTGGCAGGGACAAGGCCTCACGCTGCTGTGGTGCTGAGGACTGAACTCTGCCTCCCCTGTGATCAGCCCTTCTCCCTTTGGCTGGGCCAGGATTGTCTCTTGCCATGGCACCAGCCCACGGGATGGTGCCCCAGTCCTTGGCACAGTTCCTGCTGCACAGTTCCCCGACTCCCACATCAGCCCTTTGCTGGCTGTGCAAAGGAGGCACCAGAGCACTCTGTGCACAGGAGCTGGGAGCATGGTTTGTGCCCCACAGCATGGCCATGAGAGCTGAGCTGAGGCTGCTGCTGCCCATCTAGCATGGATTATTAACACAAGTTTTTACAAACACTGCTGCTGGGGCAGAATCACCCAGGCTGGCCCATCTGCAAAGCCCTGGGGGCCTTGCTGGGTGTTCAGCTGGGACATCCCAGAGCAGCTGCTGCCCAAAGCTGATCCATCCCACTGCCGGCCATGGCCCAAGGCACAGGGAGATCCCTGCAGGGAGGAGTCATGCCAGCTGCCAGGTACAACACAGGGCAGGAGGCAGGCTCACACTAAAGCAATGCCAGCATCAGAGCAGAGATTCAGACCTCAGGAAACACCTTTTTTCTCTGCTCCACCCCAAAAGGAGGTGGGTGGGGGATGTCCCAGAGACAGCCACAGATGTGCCCACCCAGCTGCCAGGGTCCTTACTTGATGGTCAGGATGGCAGGCCTAGGAGATCCAGCCACACTGAACTGGAACTCCTCCTCAAAGCTCCCCAGCACGGTGCTATGGAAGGAGATCTGAACACTCTGGCTCCCCCACCTGCTGCAATGATGCCCTCCTCGGGTGCAAACTTGAAGCACAAGCCCACATTGGTGGATGAAGGGATACAGGTGAAGGGAGCATCAAGAGCTCTTTGGTTCATCAGTTTCACCTGCAGCAGCAAGAAAGCAAAGTGGAAATACATGTGGAACCTTCCCTTCTTGTGAGTTGTTGTCTAATGATGCAATGAACACCCAGCAAAAGCAGAAGATGCTTTGTGCTGCTGAATGGCAGAAGTCAAAAGATACAAGAGGACAAGTTCTGCCTTTGGGTTTTCATGCAGAGCAGTGGCAACTCCACAGAACTGCAGTCACCCTGGGCTTATCCCATGGACACAGAGCAGTGCACCTCTGCTCAGTAGCACCAAGCTCATTGGGAGCTGGCCCTGAGAGCAACGTGGGCTGATTGCAGCTGCAGAGTGAATCACCCCAGAGTTGCTGCTGCCCCAGTGAGCACAGCTCCAACAGCACCATCTACTCATTCACCTTTCTCACACCATGAAACCATGAAACAATACATTGAGAATGAGGCATCAGCATCAAAATGTACAGACAGCATCATCTTTTGGTAAGAAAACTCAAGGTGTCTTTCTCTTCCCCAGCCAAGCTTTTGAAAGTGTCTGGCATGATGCAGTGCCTCATTTTCTACCTCTTCAGTTGATCTCTCATGATTTTTTTCCAAGCTTGGCACTATTGGGGGGAGGCAAATAGGTAGAAAAATCCTTTGCTTTATTCCCAGGAACACTTTTCTCTTTCTAGAGCCAGAGATGCAGCAAGGCTGAAGTGTGGTGAGGGACTGGTCAGCAAAGGAGAGAACTCCCAGGGCTTTCCTTTCACTTGCAGGAATAAGCAGGGACACTTGACTGGGAGCTGTTGGCAGTGGGCTGAAGATCAAAGGCAGCCAGTTTGTTGCAGCTGCTTCTGCAGAGCCCAGTCCAAAGGTGCCTTGTGTCTGGCACTGCCACAAACGCCTCTGAACATGCAGCTTTTGGAGCCAGTGCTGGTTTCATGGCCCAAGGGGTTGTTTTGCAGGAGGCCTCCCAGCTATCCCTAAGGAAGGCTGACCAAAAGCAGGGACTGGAGCTTCAGGAACAACAGACACACTTTTCTGACCCCCCCAGATTTGAGCAGTCCATCAAATATTCCCTGCTCACAAGTGCCCAGGCTGGCAGCAATTCCACAGCTCCACCAGGCTTGCTGCTGCCTCAGGAGCCATCAGGATCCATCCCAAGCCCTGCTGCTTACCTCACAGACATGGGGGGTGTTGACAAAAACGTTGCCAAGGTTAAGAGTTTGAGAGCTGAGTTCAACCAAGGGTCCTTGGCCTTCCCCTCTGAGCTGCAGGGGCAGCCTGCTCTCACGGCCTGGGGAGAGATGTCCATTGCAGTACAATCATTCCCTCTGTCACACTGGATTTTCCAGGCTGCCTCAGTGCTAGTCCCTGACTCTGAGCTGGATGCAACCAGCTCCTGATGCTGCAGGAGAAGATATGGACCCTTCTCTTCCCTCAGGAGATATCCCTTGGGGCTGACTTCTAATTTCTAACCCATTCCTTGGGCTGCTTTCCAATTTAAGCCACCAGTTTGCTGAGTTTAAAACATCTCTGGTGTCCTGTAGTGACAAGCCAAGGAGTAATGGGTAGAAATTGAAAGAAAGGAAATTTAGGTTAGATATTAGGGTAGAATTTTTTTACTGTGAGGGTGGTGAGACACTGGAGCAGGTTCCCCAGGGAAGTTGTGGAGGTTCCAGCCCTGCAAGTGTTCCAAGCCAGGCTGGATGGGGCTTGGAGCTACCTGCTCTAGGGGGAGGTGTCCCTGCCCATGGCAGGGGCCTTGGCACTAGATGATCTTTAAGGTCCATTCCATCTTTAACATACTGTGATTCTGTGGTTTCTTTCCCATGCACCTCGAGGAACTTTGAAATCTGTTCAGTGAAGGCACAAAGCTCCTACAGAGTTGGGCAATTACCAAACTCCCTGGCCCAGGAGCACAGAACTTTGTTACCCAAGTGCTCCCCTTCTGACACTCAGCCCTGTGTTCTATTTCCACAGACTGAGAGCTACAAGGTGACAGCTCCCACACAGGGAGAGAAGCAGCTGCTGGCCAAGGGGGCTCCCTCTACAAACAGCCTGGGCTCAGTGGGGCTCAGCCACCTCTGCTCTGCTGCTGTCTGGGCACTGGGAGGTGATCCAGGCTCAGGGAGCCAATTTCCAACTCAGCTCCTACCACCTGATGATGGATCCATGGCAAATGGACCCATCCTGGATCGAAGGCCGACTGTGGATCTCTCTCTCCCTCTTCTCCCGATTTCCTCTTCTCAAAATCCACACCTTCTCTGGGCAAACTGTTCCAGGAGGGTCTTTTTTCTGAATCCCTTACCTAAACTGACTCTCTCTCCATTTGGATCCATTCTCCTTTGTCCTGTCCTTGCCTGCCCTCGTACAAAGTCCCTGTCCAGCTTTCTTGTAGGTTGCCCTCAGGTACTGGAAGGCCACAGCTGGATCAAGGCTCGGTCTCTTTTCCAGGCTGAAGAAGCTGAGCTGTGTCAGCCTTTCCTTGCAGGAGAGGAGCTGCAGCCCTGGCACCATCTGGGTGTCCCTGCTGGGCCCCTGCTGCAGCGTGTCCATGTCCTTGCCGTCCGTGCCGGGGAGCCCGGCAGAGGCAGAGGCAGCGCTGCAGGTGCAGGGTCAGCGGCGGGGAGGAGACCCGGCCCTGGCAGCAGCTCCGGGAGCAGCGATTGGCGCTGAGCCGCCCGCACTGCAGAGAGCCGGGGCCCTTGTGCCTGCCCTTGTGCCCAGGGTGCCTTTCCCCGCCGCTCGCCCGCCCGCCCGCTCGGGGGAAATGCCCCCTGTGCCGCCCCTCAGGGCCGCCCCTCGCCGCTGCTCCAGTGGCTCCCCGGCGCCGGCTGGAGGGGCCCAGGCCTCGGCCTCACCGTGCTCAGCCCAAGGCCTGGAAAAGCAGATTCAAACACCCACCCAGAAAGTGCCCCAGGATGCCAAGGTCAATGTCTACAGCACAGGTTTTGCTATCAGAGTTTGCACGGGATTATAAAATCACCAAGATAAAAGAGCATGAACAAGTTCTGCTTTGGCAGTACCTCAAGGCCTTGATGGAGAGGGTTTGTGGTGCTTACTCGCTCATAGGGACACACAGAAATTGTTGAAATGGTAAAAATAATCCAAACCCCTTAGAATTTGGAAGGAAAACCTGAGGCACTGGCAGCTAGCACCTCAGAAACACCTGGCTTTTGCTGCTCTCTTGCACCTGAGAGCTTCCTGAGCAGGGGCAATTCTTCCAATTGCATCAGCATGGCCATGGCTAGAAAGGGCAGCGAGCAGATGGATTTAGCTTCTCCTGCCAGCCCTGAAATGCCAGTTGTCATTTGTGTGCACTGAGGATTCCGTTTCAGACTCTGAACTGGCGCAGCTGTTCCTTGGGCGCTGCTTGCACGCTGGCGCAGCGGTGCTGCAGCAGCTTCCCACACACAGGGAGGGCTCTGGAGCCTCCCCGGGGCCACCAAGGAGCGCAGGAGGGAACGTGCCCGGGATCTGGTGCAGAACCGTGGGGTTGGGGGGATCCTTTGGTCTCTTTGATGGGGAAGGGAGTGGGGCAGATGGAATCAAGATGAGACAGGGATCAGACAGCCCCACACCAGGCAGCGTTTTCTCCTCTGACAGCTTCTCTGAGCTGAGCGAGCTGGTGAAGCCTGTGGAGCAAATGAGACCCAGAAGTGAGGGAAAGGCTGGCTGGGAAGGAATCAGATAACGCCTGTGTGGGCATTTCTCTTTCCAAGGGGCTCCTGGGGTGACAAAGGACACAAGGAGGATGTCCCATCCCACGACATTTCCTGGGATATGCTTTGGTGGTGGCCTTGGCAGTGTTAGTGGTCCTAGGTTTTTGGGAGGACTCTATGATCTTGAAGGTCTTTTCCAATGGAAACAGTTCTGCAATTCTAAATCTCCATTCCTCCTTTCGAAGGATGCAGTCCCAAATAGACCCACATTTGTGTTTTTAAGGAATTTAGCATCTACCTTTCCTTGAAAGTAATAGGAATCAGGCTTTAAATACTCTTGAAACACTTGAATTCCTTGATCTTAAGCTGTGTGTTTGAATTGAGGTGCTTTTGTACAGAAAGCACCATGGGATAAATGCAGGAAATTCAGTTACAATGGCACTTGTTTCACCTGCTTTTCTTCTTCCTTTCCCCATGGGTGGCTGATTTGTGAGTATTTGTCTTGTACTTTGAATTCTGGCTCAGAATTGCTCGTGCATGTGCTGTAAAATCTTGTCTACCCCTTTCTACCAAAAATGCTTGCAGACTGTTGGGAATTGCTAGAGACAAGGCTTACAAACCAGTCTCCAGTTGGATTAGCCCAGTGTCCCTGCTTAAATCCAGAGCAAACTATACTATTCTATCCACTCCCCCACCCTTTTTTTTTTTTCTGTAGCTCTTTGGGCAAGCTCTGTGTGCCATTCCAACTCTTTGTTATCAAATGTGTGAAGGCATGGTGCTGCTGTAGCAGCAGCCTGAGTTCAGTGGGAACATGTCCAAAGCACTGGGTCCCACAGCAGTGGGCACAGTGAGAGACTTGCCTCTGCTGCCATGGCCATCCAGCCTGGGGAGAACAGCTGCTGGGGCTTCCCCCATTCTGCCAACAGCAGTCTGCCTCCAGCAGACTGGAGGCCTGTATGGCCATGATTTTGACAGAATGTGGAAAATGCATTGTTTGAATGTATTTTGATGGTGTCTGACATCACCTGACTGGAGCAGTTTGGTGGGCAGGACGTCCTGTGGGCAGGGCCGTGGCAGGGATGGGTGGCTGGCACTGGCACTGGCACTGGCAGTGATATTTTTCCCAGGCAGGCTCCTGGTACAGCTGCTGGGGGAGGGCATCAGCAGCTGTATCAGCCCAGCAAGCAGCAGCACATGGAGGAGACCCTCATCTGCAAAGAGCCCCTCACCCCCTTTGCTCCCCCATGGCAGCGCAAGATGATTCCCCCGCAGGTGAAGGGCTGCTGCAGGCTGGAGACTCCTGCAGCCAGGCCTTGTTGCAATCTCCTTGCTGCAGCTGTGCCTGGAGGATGTTGGCCTGCAGCAGCACTGCTGATGCCCAGGAATGCTGCGGGGCTCAGAGAGGCAGAGTGTGTACAAAAGCTGCATTCAAAGCACTGATGGTGAGAGCCCGGAGCCACTGGCAAGGGCAGCAGCTCTTCTTCATTCCATGCAGGTGAGAGCCCAGCCTTGGAGCCTGTCCCTGGGGACAGGGAAACGCTCTGAGGGTAGGTTTGAATTTTCAGGGACAGTCCAAATGAGAATTGCTTTGAGGCAGGTGTTGCAATGTTGGGTTTGAGTGTGTCAGCAGGAAAGAAAATGGGAATAAATGCCTTCAACAACAAAGGAGAACTCTGCATGGCAAATTTACACCCTACAGATACACTGATCATATGGACCCACTGAATACTGGGGGCATCTAATGCAGAGTGCAAAGCTTCTTTGAATAGACATGCAGAGGAGAATGGGAAAAATGGCACTGGCTGGGATGAGGAGAGTAGAAAGAAACAGGAGCTGAGTTCAGAGGGAAAAGGACCTAAGGTAAGGAGACCAAGCAAAGTCCTGTGTGGTAAATTTTCAGTTTATGTCCTGTCAGCAGAGCTGTGAGACCTTTTCCCTGACAGGAATTGGCCCTATCACTGAAGTTTGAACAGGTCCTGGTTTGGCTCTTTAGCTGGGCCAGAAATGATGGGATATGAAGGAAGGGTGTGCACCTGCCCCTGCTGCCTCCAGCCCCATTCCTGGCCATGGCATGGGGGCCCTGGAGCAACTGGGGCCGGCAGAGACCTTGCAGAGAGCAGCAGGGCAGGGAGCTTTGCTGAACTTCCTCAGTGCCAGGGAGCCTGAGATGATGGATGTGTGGGAGCTGGAGAGCAGCCAGCATCCCGAGAGCTCAGCAGCATCTGGGCTCAAAGGCTGCTGGGGAAGTGTAGGAGGGAAGGGCAGCAGCAGAAGAAATGAGGGGCTTGAGAAAAGCAGGTTTGGACATCCTGCAGAATGACTTTGTGGGGACATGCCTGGAGATGAGCACTGGCTGTTTGGTACCTTAGGGGCAGCAAGAGAATATTGATCTAAAGCCACTGCCATGCCATCCAAAAGGCCAGTGGAGGCAGTGGCACCTCAGAAAATCTTGATGTCAAACACGTGGAAGCCAGCTGGGAATGCAGCCACACTTGGAGAAAACTGAGCACAAGGGGAGTGGTGGCAAATGTGGGACATGGTCTCTCCCTCACCACTTCCCTTTCCTAGGTCACCTTTCCCTGTCCTGGGCCAAGCTGCTCCGTAAGTTTGGCTTTTCCTGGCAGGTCCCAGTTAAATGCATGGCTAAATGTCTTGAGGCATGAATGGGGGCAAGGCTGGATGCTTGATCTGAGCACTGTGTTCTTCTCTTTCCAGGCTTCCTTGCTCTATTCCAGTGGTGGGGATATGAAGAAGGGGTCACTGGGACTGCCTTTGATCCCCCCCCATATGCAGGGCAGTGAGTCCCCCTGTGGGCAGTGCTGCAGGGTCCCTGCCAAGCTCTCCCCAGCTGGAATTCCAAGAGTCCCAGGAGATGAGGTAAGCCAAGGTGTCTGTTACTCCAGTGTGCTGTTCACCTCTCTCTTCCTTTCTTCTGTGGTTATTTTGCACAGCCATCTTTCTCCTGTATTTTGGAAAACCTCTGTGTATTCAATATTTACCCATCCATGATGATCCAGCACAATGTCAAACCCAACACCAATGCCCCAAGAGCAGAGGTGATCGTGGGGAAGAGGAGGCAGGGCTTTAAAGCACCTCAAGATGGGTCCTCTGCTGGACTTGGCTATTGAATCCTTCTGTAATTGTTCTGGTGACATTTGGGAACTGTACTGCATGGGATGGGGTCCTGCAGGACTTTGAATGCTGTGATCCTTGACTGTCAAATTCTGCAACCAGGAGAATATGCTTGGGCAAATATTGGCTCCTGGAGAGGTGTCTGCAAATTCAGGTGCTGCTTCTGTAAACATCAGGTGTAACTTCACTGTGCCTCTACAGTGAACTGAGATGCCAGATGAATTTTGCAGTATAGATGTAAAATCTGATGTATAATCCAATTATGTTTAATATTTTGATCTGGGCTTAAGATCAAAGAGGGCAAGGTGCTAGAGAAGAGGCATAGGACTGTACCTGATGGAAAAATATTGGCTTGGGTCTGCATGAGAAAATGTAGCTACTACCCTTATCCGAGTGCTAACAATAAAGAGGGAGTCACAGAAGTATCATGCCAATTGAGAATCTTCGGTGGAGCTTTTAAGGTGTGATCTGAACATCCTTTCCTAGCAGCTGAGTTGGAAACAGCCTTTGTTTTCTCGAAAGAGCCAGCAGGTGTAATATCATTCTCAGGAGCTGCAGTGCTCTGACCACATGTAGCACGAGACTGTCACCAGGGTAAGGCACGAGCAGGCCAAGTCAAGCTTTGGCAGCTGTACAAAAGTAGCTGCACTCCTTACAGACTCGTGTCTCAGCTCAGCAGCTCTTGCTGCTTCAGAGAGGCTGTAGGAGCCACTTGGCTCCAAAAGGAGAGGCAGCAGAACTGGGGAGTTCTGATGCAAGTTGAACAATGACTGCTCTGTTTCAGCCAGAGCTTGGCCAGCTCTGTGTGACTCCAGCAATGGCAAACTTAAGGACAATGAATCAGCTTTGCATCTTTTTGGGTTTGTGTGTTGCATTTCCCCCTTCATCACAGTGACCATGTTTAAAGTTTTGCCTCCTCTTATGGTAAGCCCTTTCCCCCCCTTCTCTTTCTACCTCCTCACATGTTCTTTTGTCCTTCATTTTCTCAAGGCCAAGACCCAGCAGCAGAAGCAAAGAGAATTCTGAAGATGCAGGTAGGTACAGGCATGTCTGTCCTAGAATGACCATTGTAGTCTTGACTCAGAGGTGACATTTGGAAAGCTTGGTTAAAACCAATTCTTTTCAAAATTTCTTTAAATTCGTTTCAATTCTTTGGTGGGCTCAGTGGACTCTCCCATAGCCCAGTCAGTGGGAGTGTTCTCTCATGGCACAGTGAAAATTCCTCCAGTGTGAAGTGTTGAGTGGTACCTGGGGGCCCCTGAAATGCAGTGCTGGAAGAGGATACCTTCCTCTCCATCCTGCTCATTCTTTTTATCTCCCTGCAGCCTTTTTAGTGTCACAACTAGTAGGGAAAAAGAAGGCATTTAGCATGAAATGAGAGATGCTCCCACTCCTTCCTCCTGCTTTTGAAGCAGAAAACCTTTCCTTAGGGCAGTTTCTGAGCTGAAACCTTTGGGGTCTGAAGGAGATTCATGGACATTGCCTGGTTTTGCACTGGCAGAAATAGGGAAACCTCCTATGATAGAAAGTCCTTTAGAATTTTCCAATGAAGGAGAAGGAGAAGAAGGCTTCCAAATGGATGCAGCCTAGGCAGGGTGTGAGTTTGTCATCCTGTGACAGCACAAGCCCAAAGCCACCTATGGCAGGTTCACAGTGACAAATCTCTTCCCTGGCTGTCTCTGCCTGTGTCAGTGTTGCAGGCTGAGGCTGGGGCAGGAGATGCCTTCTGCCTTGTCCCTGTCCCTGCCTTGCCTGATCCCTGACAAGTGGAATTGTGCCAGACAAAATGCAGTCTCTGGTGCATCTGGGTCAGGCAATGCTTTAAAGTTGAAAGCCTCAATGACACTGTTGTTGTTCCTTTGCCATCTCCGGGCGTGTAATGATAGGAGAGGTGAGGCTTGAAGAAATAATTCTGTTGATGCAGAACAAGGGATCCCCTGGTCCCCTTTGGGGATCAGGGTTAGTTCTGCCAAATCCTGGCTATGGCCCCTTTGGAATGACTCCTTACTTGCTGATGTGCATCCGGAATGCTTAATGCAGCCAGAGAATAGTCCTGCTCAGTAAATAAGGTGACATTTTTGCTGGATCAATTCTGGACTAGAAATTTCCTATCTCATTAAACCTTACCTGTCTCACTATTACTGACCCCAGCATTCTACAGGGTGAAGGAATCCAGGTTTAAGACACTCATCCTGCTTGGCTGCCATAGGATTTTATTCTCTGTGCAGCCCTGTAAAGAACTTGCTCTCTTAATTCTAACTGCTCTGTTGGAGAGTATTTCAAAATGACCTACCCTCTGCTATTTCCATTAGGAATATTTTGAATTGACAGTATTAGCCAAGATCAGAAATGTTTGGAGGCAGGTCATGTTTATGTTGGGTTTGGGTGTCTCTGCTGAAACGACAGCAGGGAATAAACCCCTGGAACAAGTAAGTGGAGCAAAAGTGGAACTTTGAGATGAGCATTTTTTTCCCTACAAAAAGACAGGCTCACAGAATACTGGGCACATCTAATGGAGAAAGCAAAGCTTCTTTTCCTTTCTAAAATGTGGGGCCATTGTTTGTGTCCCAGCACTTCTTTTGTTGTAAAGAGTAATATAAAAAACCCAAAAATGCAAAACCCGACCTGGAATTGAGTGGGACCTACAGAAACAAAGGCCTTGAAAATTACTTTTGAAATCAATTACTTCTTTGCCAATGTGAGATTCTAGAGAGCACTGTGAATTCCCAACTGTTTGGAAGGAAAGGGATCCTGTAGTAGTGGGGAGGCAACGGGCACCACATGAACTAGTAGAGCCCTTCTCTCTTGGCTTGCCAGCTCCATATTGTTCAGAGAAATTAAACTGATGCTAGTTTCATGAAAAATAAAAAACCAAGCAATCTTTTCAGTAACTAAAATACGCTTTGAATTCCTCACCCATTAGATGGGTTGATTGTAAAGGCATGAGTTCAATTAACTCACTTCTTCTCTTGTACCTGAATGTCAGCTTCTTCTGAGCCTACAGCAAACACCCAGAGGAAGAAGGGAAAGAGCTCTTGGTGCAAGATAGGAACTGGGATGGCTCTGTTCCCAAGGAAACTGGCTGACCTGTTGGGCTTGGAGCCTCCTGTGCCGGAGCCCGGCCTTGGGAATGGAGGTCTGGCCTCCCGGGCGGCTCAGGGGCCTTGGCCCAGGAGCCCTGGCAGAGGCCGCGGAGCAGCGCTGGCCCCAGGGGCACTGCCAGGGAGGACAAGGACAGAGGGGAGGGGGGAGCTGGGCTGCTTGCTGGCAGCAGGAAGGGTCTTGTGGCAGCGCAGAGAGGCTGTGCACATTGCCAGGGAACAGCTGTGCCCTGCATGTGCCCCTGCAAGGAGCTGTGCTGCTGCCAGTGCCCCTGGAGCTGTAGGGCTGCTGAGCTGTGGGGCAGGCAGAGGAGCAGGAGGATGCATGTGCAGCTGAGCCATTCCTGGAGAGCACAGGGCTCTGGGCTCCCTGCTGTCCCAGGGCAGCCCAGAGGCCAGGCTGTGCCTGTGCTAGCTCTGGCGAAGTGGCTCAGGGTTTTGCCCTGGCCTGCCTCAAGTGTTTGCTGGCAGGAGCATGTTTCCCTGTGCAGCTGTTTAGACATTTCCAGGAAACGTGTCCCATGAAATATGGAGCTTCAGATGCTTTAGATTGCATCTCCACCTCTGTTACATTTTGTGTGTCCATTTTGCTGGCCTGACTGACAGCAGTGGTCCCAAGGAGGTTACCTTGGGATCTGTAGTTTCCCTGCCTCCCAGGGAAAACATCCCAAATGCTTTTCCCTTCCAAGGCCCTCCTTTCACAGAGCCGCTATCTAAGTCTCCTTTTTTATTATTATGCTGACCATTCTTCAGGGGCAAAAAATCCTGATTTAAGACATTGCTTTTTTTCTACTGCGTTGCCACTTAATTTATCCTCTGTGAAGCTGTTGTATAGAATTGCAACTAGAAAATCAGCCTTTAGTCAGCCTGGCCTGAAAGTGGCCCAATCTCATACAGTTTAGAATGAAAATCCTTGGGGAAAATGAAACATCTAGTGTCAAGAACACAGTTCACATTTGGGTAACACTCCTTCACTCCTGCAATGCTCAGATTTTCTTTGAATGTCCTCTAAAATTTTCCAACAAACAGAAGACAATGTTGATCTAAATGCATCCAGGTATTAGAACCTGGGGCTTCTTTCAGGAACAGGAAAGATGATGTTTACTACAATCAGCATGAATAAGGGCAGATAAGAATCTCTGTCAAGAGCAATCTCCATCTCTGCCCTTCTCTATCAGACATAGAGCTCTCCAGCATGCAGGGGCTGAGGCCTTCACCATGCAGCAGGTTTCAGTCTGCTGGCCAACAGAGCCATGTCATGTCTGCTGCCAGTAGCCCATCCCCTGGGAGAGGGTCTAGGCATTGTACCTTGCTGCTCTCAATCCCAATCTCTGTGTCTTGAGAGCTCTGCACTCTGGAACCTGTCTTGCCTGTTGCCCAGCATTGTGTTTTTGGGGGTTTGAAGTCTGCCAGAGGTTTACAGGAACCTTTGCTTCCATTCCCAGGCCTCCCACTGAGCCAGGCCAAGGAGACAGATCATCCCACCAGTCCTGGTCTAACGAGGGACAAAGAGCTGAGGGATGGCTTTGGAAAGGTAAGGGATAAGGACAGGGATGAGCAGACTTCCTTTCCTGTGGCTGTTTAGTGCTTGGCCCAAAATGTCACTGAAAATCATCATCTGCCACTCTTGGGGGATGGGGATTCCCTTGGGAATATATTGGACAGCTACAGAACCATTGCTTGGCTATTTCCAGTGGTGCCAAAGTCCCTGGTTTGGAGATGGTGCTAAGGTCATGCCAGAAGCATTCTTTATCTGCAAAGGCTGTTTTAGAGAAGTTCTGAATGGCAGAGCAAGCTACACATCAGTGAACGTGGGCAAAGTGCACACTCAGAAGCAGATAAGCAAAGATTCTAATGTTGGGTGTAAGCAAGACTGCAAAAGAAAATGGGAGAAGTTGATTTTTCCTGTTTACCTTTGTGGCTGTATCTCACAGCCCTCTCATTCTCATGTTTTCTGCTCATTGCCATCAGTGTTTCTGCAATTTGTTTTCACATGACTCCTCCTTTTGGTCTCCTGGTCTCAGAGACCAAGTCCTTCAGAGCCCTTCAGAGCTGAGTTGTTCAGAAGCCAGGAAGTGAGAAACAGCTGCAATTCCTGGCCATGAGTGTTAAGCAACAGCTCATTAGCCCTCCTTGCTGGGTATTGCACATGGGTTTTATTCTCCTGCCATGGGCTGTAGGAACTGAACTGCCTGCTCACTGTCATGTCAGCTCTTCCTCTGTCTTGGAGCACTCCTATGACTTTGATGCTTCAAGCAGGGCTTCCTGACATAGGTTGCAGTTGCAGCAGTGGAAGGTTGTGGCACTGAAGTGTTCCACCTCACTGTGTGTAATTGCCAAGGTGAGGACAGGAGACACTCCTCTGAAACTATTGGAATGTGGCTGGAGCTGCATTGAAGCCTATGGCACTGTGTGGACTCTGTGCTCCTGATGAGATGTTGTGTGTGGTTTGTGTGTCTCTGCTTACAGTCTATGATGTATTTCCATTGCACCCAGATCCGTGCTGCTTTGTGCATGTTGGCTCAAAAGAACTTGGGGCGTAAGGACGCAGAGCTTTTGGAGAGATAGATGAAGAAAAGGAGACAGAGGAAAACATCATTGCCACCTATTCCTGAGACAGTCGAGCCTGGGGATGCAGCTGAAGCAAGTAAGTGGTGGCTACACTTGTGGTGGTCCTTTTTGACCACTTGCTTACCCTTTGTACAGTGTTGCAATCAGACTGGGGAGCTGTTCAGCTTGCATCTGAGTGGAAGCTTGCATTAGGATTGAATTCTGTTTCCCAAAGAAAAATAGAGAGGCATGAAGTGTCTTGCCCATGGCCTCACTGAGTCAGTAACAATATCAGCTTCCCCCCTTCACCTCTGAAGTATTTCAGAGTAGAAAATTCTGTCTTGCAACGTACACTGGGGCTTCAGACTCTTTCCTGGAGAGCAGCCTCCAGGGAAGGGGAGTCCAAAAGAATGCTTTTCAACCAGGCTGCAACCTGGAAGAAACAAAATTCAGCTCCTTGTAATGAAAACACCAGAGATCCTTCTCCTGCCACTCCCTGCTGAGGAGCTGGCGCTGTAGAGCTGTGCTGAAGCCCCAGCCAGGGCTTCTGCTGTAGCCCCAGGAGGCAGCAGCGTTCCCGACTGAATCCCGGCTGAGGGGCTCTGCCTGCAGGGCTGTGAGCGCTGCCTGAGGGCGGCAGCGGGGCCCTGAGGAGGCAGCACTCAGCCCGAGGCCATCACGAAAGGTTATCTGCACTTTCGTTTGGCAACTGCCCCTGCCAGCCTCTGCAACAGGAGAACAAAGGCAAAGCAATGCTGGGTTTCCTTGTTTCTTAGGGGAAGCATCACTGCAGTTTGGCTTTAAGCTAGAATAGGGTAGATTTAGATTAGACATAAGGGAGAATTTTTTTAATAATGAAGGGAATGAAAAGCTGGAAGGTTTACCCAGAGAAGCTGTTGCTGGTCCATCCTTGAAGGTGTTCAAGGCCAGCTTACATGGAGATCTGAGGAACCTGATCAGGATGAAGATGTCCCTGCTCACAGGGGTTGGACTAGATGGTGCTTAAAGGTGCCTTCCAACCCAAACTCTTCTAGGATTCTGTGATCATTGTCCCATGTTAGTGTTATACTTGGTATAAAGTGGTATTTCATTGTTATACTTGAAGTTCTTTGGGATAACAAAGAGATGTTACCCAGCTCCAGCAAGTTTTCTGGCCCTTTCCATCATCACCTGTCCAGCACTCTCCCCTTACAAGCTCCTCTTTGGTCCCTGCAGCCTTTAGCCTACCACCTGTTGATGGCACAGCTTCTAGAGTGCAGAGAAAACACCCTGGTAGTGCCTTGAAGAAGAAGGTTGTGAGGAAGCAGGACAATGTTCCTTTACTGCCCAATACACCCATCATCCATGGGGATGGCAGCTTCCCACACAGCTCCTCAGGTAAGCCTGCTCCATGGCAGCTTTTCCCACTTGGGTTTTTCCTTGCGCAAGGAGCACAAACTGCCTCCTGCCTCAGCCAGCACTGCTGGGATCTTGGCTCCATAGTCTGTCCTGAGAGTGAACAGCAAATCTACTTTTGAGTTACTCCAGCTTGGAAGTACTGGAGCAGTTGGTTCTTAGAGATCCATTGGAAAGTTGAGCTGAGTAAAGTCATGGTAAAGGCCTGAGCTCTGGCTTTTGCCCATGCTGAGAGTCCAAACTACAGCACTGGTGCCAGGAGGCAGCTGGGACTTCAGGGATGAGCTGCAGGGCACTCTGCCAGGCTGTGCTCACTGTGCTCCTACGAGAACCACCACGATCAGTTGTTCACTCACCATCTGGGCCCTGTGCCTGTGCTGCTGTCCAGTTCTGCAGCCAGCTGTTCTGCTATCCAGCAAGGGCTGTCTCTGCAGGGCACTCAGTGGCTCGGTGCAGTCGTGCTGCTGCTGCTGCCAGAGGTGCCCGATGGCTCCTCGCTGCCGCCATCCCACAGCCTGCAGTGCCAGGAGGGAACAAGCAGTGCCTCCTGTGTTACCCAGCAAATACAGCACCCCTGTGCAGCAGATGGCAGCCAGGAGGGGCTGCCTGCTGCTCCCAGGCTGTTTGCTGCCTGCAGCAAATACCCAGCAGATAGTCCCTATGGCTCTTGTCTCTCCTTTCTGGGTAGCCTGCCTGTGCTGTGATCCCAAGTAGGGTGAGATAAGAAGAAGGGAGCTAGGAGTGATACTTGAGTGCTCTTTTCTAGTGATGCTACTTCCATGTTAAGAATTGACCAGAACTAGCCTGGTGTGGCTCTCCATTCACAGGGAATAAAGATGTGTGTGTCTACATCACTGGTGTCAGTGGCTGGAGTACCTCAGTGACATCCAGATTAGCTCCCTTCTGAATATTTTTGATGTTATGGTTCCTCCATACTTTGTGAGAACATTCAAGGTAGCACAAAAACCCTACAGAGTCCAGAGCAGTTAATCTAGATTCTGTGCAATATTTATACTCCATCATTTTAGACATCTCAAATGTTTTCATCTATGCATTAGAAAATGAGCTTTTGAGTGCATGACATGAAATTTTTGATTGACGGTGCTTTTGATGACAAATGGGTTTCATAAGGAATGCATTTATCATCAGATTTTTCTCATACCTTGTAAATTTTTTTCCTTACCAAAAAATTCAATTAAGGCAAACCCAGGTCAACTGATTAACAAGAGAGTGCATCTGCCAAAAATGTGGATCTGTATTTGCATATTTTTATCCTCAGAGTGCATTTGGAAGGCTTTTTTATCAACTGTCTAGTCTGGAAATTGCGTTTTTCCACAAGAGAAAGCTTAGAAACTGCTGCGTTTGCAAAGACATCCATTAGATGGGAAATAAATTTCACCTCAGCATCCTTGAAATACAGGCAGTGTGTACCTCTGAAAGAGGAAAGGTTCATGATGCTTGGAAAGAAGAAAATCCATAAAGTACTCCCTTCCCAATAGCAGGCTAAAATGTATGTGCACTCAGCTGCCTCTGTCTGGAATATTTGCAGTCAATGGGAACAGAGGCGCTGTCAGGTGGGAAGGGTCAGGTGTGGCTGTTCCCTGGCAGCTGCTCCGTGGGGATTGAGCCAGGCCCAGCAGGGCTGGGTTGTTCAGGCTCGGCTTGGTGCTGTCTCCAGGCAGCTGCAGGTATCTCCTCAGGGAGTTGCAGAGGGCCCTTGTCCTCAGGGCTGGGGCAATCAGGACGCTGAGACAAGAGGGGCCCCTGAGGGGTTCCCTCCTGGGCAGCCAGTGCTGCTGGTCAGCGCTGCCTCGCAGGGAGCGGGAGCTCTGCGGCCGCAGGAACTGCCGCTGGCTGTGGCACCTGTGGCACTTGGGAGCTGGCGCTGCGGGGGCAATTGTCAGCTTCAGCCCGGAGCTGGGCCCAGCTGGGGGAGGCTGGGAGCAAGCAAGGAGCCCCAGGAGCCAGACAGCAGGGAAGCCTCTGAGCCAGCGCCAGTTTGTAGCACACGGAGCCCTGGCTGGGAGATGGGGCTGAGGCCGCTCCATGGCGGGGCCTTGCCCGGGGCTGCAGCGCCCATGGCCGACCCTCTCCTCACAGTGACCTCGCAGACGGCCCCTGGTGCCAAGCGCTGAGAGGAGCCACTACGTGGGCGTGGGCAGAAGGACAGAGCCTCTTCAGACCCACAGCAGTCCTTGCAGGAGGCACTCTCCTTGCTGGTCAGTGATGACTGGTAAGAAAGGCCCCATTCCCTCTGTGTCCGTCTCGGCGTTAAGGTTGGTCAGAAGCATGTCTTTCTCGTGCCTTGGAACCCCGAGAGCCCAGAGGGCTAAAGGGCACTGGTGAAACCACTGCAGAGCAGGGAGAGGATGAAGATTGGAGAGCAGCCTTTTCTTGGCCTTGCTCTGCAGCAGTGCTGCAGCTGCAGCAGGTCCGTGCTGTTTCCTCTCTTTGCCTGCTGCTCCATGGAGCTGCAAAGGAAACCTTGAGGGAAGAGAGAAAGCTCTGGAAGGAGATGATTTGCTGGCTGAAGGCAGAAGCAGGATGGCAGCAGTTTTGAGTGTAGAGATTTGGGTGCCTCGGGCCACTGGACCAGTGGGACTGAGTAAGATTCCTCTCTGCTCCCTCTGCTGACAGCAATGGCAGGTGACAGGGTCTCCCTGTGACCTCCTGCATGGGAGTCCCAGAAGCAGCTCCAGGGAGATCCTCTTTCTGAGAAATGGACTGACTTGTGCTTTCAAGTCCCTCAGCCTGCCATTACTCCTGAAGGGCTCATGGCAGAAGAGAAGGAAAAAGAAATGGAATCCTCTAGGAATCTTGCACTTTTGGAATTTAACTTTTTCCTTCTCACTGCTTCATATGGGCCTGAGATGTTTTGTCAATACTCAACATGTGTCCCAAAATTATACACAGGCAGAAGGAGGCCCAGAGGTGATAACCCTACAAATGTTAGGTGATATTGGTTTTCCTCTTGATGTCTTTTTGATCACTCCCTTGGTGGATGCTTCATTCACACTGGGTTAAGGACTCCATTCCCACTGAGATAAGCATGAAAAATCTGCCACGATGCATCTCCTTGTGCAGTCACCTTTGCTTTGCCCTTTCTCTTCTGCTTTTTCTTCCCCATTTCTCTTTGGTGCCCTGTGAGGTGCAGAGAGCTTCTGCAGGTGTGGGGGGGTCCGGATGACCCTCAGGGGTGCCCGTGGGATCAGTCACCAGCCCTAGGCTGCAGTCCTGATGCCTCACAGACCTTCCTGTAGCTGAGGGCCTGCACAAACCAAGTGCTCAGAGACAGTTGTTTGCACCTTTTAAATAACCTGTTGCTGTTGTGGGGGATGTTTTAGGTAGGGGGTTTTGGGAAAAGCCAGAGTTTCAACAGTTCTTGCCCAGGAACGGATTCTCCTGGGACATCCTGCTGCTTTTTTGGGGAATGTGTGAGGTGGAGTGGAGGGGGTTGACAGAGAGGCCGAGATTGTAGAGTGGAAACTGAGCTCCAGAGTGGCAGTGCAGACTCTCCCTGCTGAATGCCTGCTGGGGCCTACAAAGAAGGAAAATGCCCCAATAACAGCCCGGTGGCACTGTGTCTCAGGGACAGGTACAGGGAGGTGACAAGAAACAGCAGCATGGCCCAGTCTCACAGCTTCTAGGAAGCAGTGACAGAGGGGCCTCATGTGCCAGAGATTTCAGAAAGGCTGTCTTCTTAAATGGCCACTCTGAAACCCCTCTCTTTGCCTCTTGGGTTTGTGAATGCTTTTGACAGCCACAGCATCCTGGGGTGGAAAGAGCCTCAATCCTGCTGCAGCTCTGTGTACTGGGTGCCCTCTGATGGGTCAGCCTGAATTGTCCTTAATCTCTAAATTATTCATATGTCATCTATTTCTTGAATCTTTCTCCAAGTAAATACTGTGAAAGAAATTGAGTATCAGACAGTGCAGGGAGACTGAATTCCTCCCTCTTCCATGCAGGCAGGCCTTGTGTATAATGCTAACTTTGTGTTTACCTGAGGACAGAACCTTCTGCAGGTGTCTGAAGGTGCAGGGAGAGCCCAGGCTCCTTCCCCCAGCAAGGGCAGGGAGCAGGCTGTGGCCAAGGCCTGTGCTGCTGCTGCTCCTGGTCCCTGTGGCCCAGGGTTTGCTCTCTCCTCCCCAGCAGGGGCCACGCCCCGGTGCGGCAGTGTGCGGCCCAACTCCTCCTGTCTCTGATGCAGAGAATTGGAGTCCCCAAGCTTGCAGGCACAGCCAGGGCTGAGAGGCTGGCACACGTGGCAGGGAAGCTTGCTCAGGACTGTCACAAGGACACAAGGTAATGATCTTCATTTCACCTATTAAAACAGGAAAACCATTTTGTGTCTGGCTATAAAGGTGAAACCACACAAGAGTGGAAACTAAAGGGAATATGAAGTTACCTCACGGTCTGAATAAGGGTCACAGAATCATGGTATATGCTGAGTTGGAAGGGACCCATCAGGGTCATGGAGTCCATCCCCTGGCCATGTGCAGTGACCCCAAGAGTCACTCCATGTGCTTGAGAGCATTGTCCAAACACTTTGTGAGCTCTGTCAGCCTTGGTGCTGTGACCACTGCTCTGGGTTGCCTGGGCAAATGGCTGTACTGGGAAACCTGAGGTTGGCCAGCAAAGAGGAGCATTGCCAACTTTTTCCTGTGGCTTGAAGGATTCTTTACTGAGATCAAAAGAGCTCAGATCAGCCAGTCCAACAGTCTTGTTTGGCCTTAGGTGCACAACACAAAGCCAAAGAGTTGGCTAATGTTCATCACTGAAGGATCCCAAACATCCATTTCTCATTAACTTCAGACTTTCCTAGAAATATTTCAGGGGTCATTAGCCAACATACTCAGTCTTTCTAAACTTGTTCTGCAGATTTCTAGAATGCTGTTATCTGTGGCTCAGTGAGCTCCACATTTCTTCTTGAAGAAAACTGGTTTCCTAGTGGCAAAATCAACCCAAACCACCAAAATCTCCTTCCTTTGGTGATGAAATTCCCATGAATAGCTGCCAAGAATGCCAGAGCAACTAGCTGCCCCTGTGCATACACATAGTATAGAATAATCAAGAGTATGCATGAGGTTTTTTGTCCTGGCTTCCCTGCCAGTTAAAGAAAGGCAAATTATTGTGCAATGGCAGCAAGACATTGCTAATAGGCTCTGACAACAAAGCAGATGTGTTTTGCTTGTTCCCTGCGATCCTTTGATGCCACAGAAGCACACCCACAGTTTCAGAGTGAAATGGTATTTTTCTGTTGCTCCACATTCTCCTCTTGCATTCAGCTGACAGCACTGTGCAGTGTCAAGTGAGGTAAATCTCCCTCTTTGCTGAGTAGGTAATGCCTTCTCATGCAGGGATTGCACCTGATGAGTTTAAGGTATCAGCCTCTTCTGTTCACACTCTTCCTGTGTTTGTTCACTTTTTTTTTTATTTCCTTCCTTCCTTCCTTCCTTAGGGATTATGGACAGGAGATGGTGAAGATGTTGCTCAATCATCAACAATTTAAAATGCTTCTGGAACAATCTCTTTCCCCCCGTGACCTGGAAGATATTCTGACAAGAATTAAGAAGAAAGTAAGTGCTTGGCAGGAGAAATGTCTCCTTTGTGCAAGTATTGCCACTGCTAATATGAGATCAAACATACCCAATCTGTCTTTAGCTCATTCCTCTTCTGCTGAATCATTTTGCTCCTGGGAATGAGCTGTTGATCCTCAGCCTGTTCATCAGCAGGCCACAAAGGAACTGATATTATTAGGGAAAAAGTGGGGTTTTGAATATTTTCAATATCAGTCACAAAGAGGGAAGGGAAAGAGGAGAAAATGGGTTTACATTTAAGAGTAACCCCCATCATGCTCTCCCTACTCTGCCCCCTGTAAAGCAATTAAGTGAGAATTGTGCTTCTGAACATAACAGAGTCTTTGCAAAGGACACTGGAAGTAGTAGCACCAAGAAAATTTCCAAATTTAGAAAAGATGTCCAAGTCAATCCTAGTTACTACAATGACTGTCTGTCTTTTGGGAATACTGCCCTGCTGTCAAGCCCTGTGGAGCTGGAAGAAGCTTGGTGAATTCAGCAGCATCCAGTGGAAAATCCTTTGTTTGTTTGATGGGGGGGATTTTATTTTTTTTATCAACATTACAGAAGGGAGCCTACCTTTGTGCAGGCACAGGGAGAGTGAGTGTTGAACCAAATCAACTTCCAACACAATGGGCCAACCCCCAAAGGCTGCTTCCTTCACAAACACTTGTTGCCTGCCAGTTTGCATTATTCCCATTTAT
This sequence comes from Molothrus aeneus, assembly GCF_037042795.1. Lineage (NCBI taxonomy): Eukaryota > Metazoa > Chordata > Aves > Passeriformes > Icteridae > Molothrus > Molothrus aeneus. The sequence continues at coordinate 208,035 of NC_089656.1, forward strand.
GCTCAAGACTAAGGAATTTGGGATTTTAGACTGCTGCTCAGTCTGGTAGCACCCATAACCTGCCTTGGGCTATTGAAAACAAAGAGTTGGCATCACTCAGTCTCTGGTCTGTTTCCATCTGTAAGTTAGGAAATGTTTCCCTAAGCCTTGGTAGCAGTGATCCTGGTTCTAACTTGTGTTTTCAACAGGGAATTTCCTGTTTTATATTCTAAAGATTGATGGGGTTTCTCTATGTCTTTGTAGGGCATGGCAAACCAGAAGGCTGAAGGCCCATCTGTCAAGGAGCCAGTGAAGGAGAGGAACGATGGCTCAAAGAAGCCCCAGGCCACATTGTCTTCTAGCAAACGGTACTGAGCACTTTTGTCAGATGAGACAAAGCACATGACAAGCTTTACATGTCTCTTCCTCGGGAAAATCTTCCTGGAAGACATGACCAGTGCCACAGATTGTTTCCTTTCCCTACAAATGCTCTAGGATAAAAAATGTCTACTTCTGCATTGTGCTGAACACAACTTCTCTGGAGGGGTTTCCACAAAAATGGAGAGACAAAAAGAGACCCATTGGTTGCAGCTCAGACAATGCAGTGCAGTGGCAAGGGCAGTGTTGTGGAGGCTGGGAGAGGGCCAAGTTTCTGCTGCCTGACTTGGGACAAGTAAATTCAACCAGGGCTTTTTTTTTCATCTGATTGGAGTCTTTTTCAGATGGGTGTTTTGATGAAAAATCTGTCTGGAAGCAAGATGCCTTCCACAAAGATGCAGTTCTCACCCATGTGGTTTGGCCTGACTGAATCATGGTTTTCTTAGCCTGAAACAGTGTCAAGTTTGAGTAGTAAGGAGAAAGGCAATTCCTGAACAACTTCAGTCAAGAGGTGTCTCAATGTCGACTTTTTTGTCTTGATATTCCTGTCCTTCATGTAATTTGCTTGCTGGACAGCATGTTTGGTTTGTTTCCCCCTGTGCTGCAATCAGCATTTAAGACAGCAATTTGCTCCTTGCTGTCTCTTCATAGCAGTTGCAGAGCTGCTTGTACCAGTTCTCCTCTGATAACAGAGGGGATTTATTTAGCTCTGTCCTGCTCAACAGTGGCAGGAAAGTGACCACATGCCTCAGTAGCACAGCTAGCATCTTCCTGTGCTCATGGAAGAGACAGGTTGATCAGGAGAATTGTTCCCAGTGGGTTTGTTAAGCTGTGCATCTAGTCTCTAGGGAAGCAAATGAAATGCGAGCATAGTTCTGTCATGTTAGGCTTCTGTTTTTATCTCTGTTACTGATTTTCTGAATCCTTAAAATATGGCCCTGTTTATCTGTTCAGATGCATCTGAGCTACTTTTCCAGATTGTCATGCCTGGTTGTAGAGACACTTCTCCAGAGTGATGAGTTTCCTTATTCTAAGACACACACGTCCCATATGAGGAGGCATTTAAACTTGGAAGTAGTGTCTTTCTTTCTCCACAAAGCAATGTGACCTGTGTGCCCTGGCAGCCATCTGAAGATAGATCAGATGCATCTCATCCTTTGTTTTCCTGAGTGAGCAGTGGTGAGAATGTCACTTGCAGATTGTCTGCCATAATGATTGTCATGAGGTCCACGTTGTTCTTCAGAGCCTCATGATTTTCCAGCTTGAAATCACATAATTAGGAAAGCTGCTCAAGATGTTTTGCTCACAATTAACTGAAGGTATTGTCTGTGGCTGCAGCTCTCTCCATAGAGAGCAGCAGGCACAACTTTCCCAGGCATTGTCCTGGGGAAGGCTGTGAGAAGATCAGAGAAAAGAATGAGAAACAATTCTTATCTGCACTTGCTGCACCTCTTGTTGTGAACATGTGGAATGTGTTATGGAGATTTGTTTACCAAAGGGTAATTTCTTAATTGGGCACTGGTGATGGTGTTTTGGATTCAATTGACCAATCTGCTCTGTCTGTATCAGACTGTCTGTAAGGGCAATGAGTTTCTGTATAGGATAGTATAGTATAGTATAGTACAGTACAGTACAGTACAGTATAATAAAGTGATTGATCAGCCTCAGCCTTCTGGAATCATGGAGGCAATGCTAATTATTTCCTTGACAGGGATGCCATGCTATGATAATTATCACCACCAGGTCCTCATTTGGTTTTATTTTCCAGGGTGAAATCTCCCTCTGATGGACACCTCCTACACTGTGCAAAAGCCCAGGTCACGTCACCTCCAGCTGTGGAAGAAACGGAGCTGCTCCAGAAGCTTTACCATCTCCTGGAAGCCAAGGGGTTTCAGACAAGGATGGAAGGAGTGGAACTTCTCCAAGACCTGTGCAAAACCAGCCCCCAGCTCATCTCTACTAACATTGTCCAAGTATGTAGGGTATCTTCACTGGTCCTTTCCTTTATCTCCTTTCCTAAGCCTGTAGCAGCAAAGTTAATTCAGTGTGTCTTGGAACTCTGTCCTGGCTGTTTGGGACACACTGGTCCCTCTTACCCAGACAAATTTAATTCAGGTCCATAATAAAGCCTCTCTGATTTGGCCTTATCATAAAGCAGAGCAATAGGGCTCAGGAGCTCAGTCCCTGAGTAGGGACCGGGTGCCCAAGGCTAGCTTGCTCATGCCAATGCCGCGGGGCTACCATCTAGCAAGCATGGTGATTATCAGCTCTATAGTGATTGCAAGCTCTTAGGATTTCAGCTTTGCTTGTTAGGCAGTGATGCCCCGGGCTTGAGGCTGCAGCAGATGGAGAGAGAGGAGAAGGAGAAGGCGCAGGCTGTTCCACGGAGATGGCTTTATTTGGGGAGGTCCGTGAAGGGTCTCTGCTCTTCTTCTTTCTCCCCTAATGGGGTACAGTATGCTTCTTTTATAGGGTTGGAAAGGATCCAAGCTTGACCAATGGTAAAGGGTTAACATAACATTGCCTTATAGGGTTACAGAGATAGGTTAAGGGCGGAGGACAGGGAAACAGGAATTTTCTTTTGCTGTTTCAGCATTCCTATTGTTCATATTCGCCATGGTGCTTTTCCTAAATCTATGGGGTTTACTACAACTGCACTTTCTGTTTTTACAAAAAAGGCGTTCGCTATAGTTCTTTTGAAACACTGAACGAGGCACGAGAACATAGCTAACACAACAACAACTACAAGGAGAATCAACAACAGTCCCTTAACCAAGGATGCAGCCCATCCTGTTAATCCCCATTGCCCGAAAAGTTCATTGACCCAGTCTGGGATTCCTTCTACTTTCAAGTCCTTCATGAGATCTTTTAGTTTCTGGATGTTCGCATGGATGGATTCTGAGCATGAAGAGAGGTTGAAGCAGCACATCCCTTCAAAGTCTTCACAGCCGTGTCCATGAGCAAGCAGCAGGAAGTCGATTGCTGCTCAATTTTGGAGCGAAGCCTGTCTTGTGGTTTCTTCTTCTTTTAAGAGATCACTCAAGGCTGCAGAAGTAGCGTTAGCTTGTTTACTGAGCCAGCACCCAAGGTGATTGATTTCACCGAGGGCTTTAGCTGCAGCTACCCAGGGTAAGAACAGGGAGACAGCAATCTTTTTTGGTTTGTTCCAATCGTATAATTTAGGATCACAATTTTCATCAAATTCAGTGTAGGACCTTTTTTGTCGTTTTGATTTGCTTTCTTTTTTCCAATTATGTAACAGGGTGATGTTTGGAGTAAGGGTAGAAAGTTTTCCAAGGGTACAGGGACCTCCCTGGAGTCAGGAGGGGATCCCAGCCCATACTCTGTCACCACAGATGAGAAACATTCCCTTGGGTAATACTTTGGGATGGAGAGAGGACACAGAAATCACACAAGCTGTGTAATTGCACCAATTGTGAGAGTTATAGGCTTTGTTAATTGGTGATATCTCTTTTCGATATGTGTTTTTGTTCTGGTCAATTTCTGGCCAATTGTTTTTTGGACGTCTAAAGTAAAATTTGACACAGTATGTGGCCTTGGAGGACCCCAACAGATCCAATTCTTGGGGTTCCTCTCGAGCATCTGGCAGAATTTTTGTCCACTCGTCCCAAGTATCAGCCACATTGGGTCTCTTACCTGTGGTGCGGAGAAGCTCTGAGTTATAGACAGGCCAGTCACCTGCTACAAAGGGAATTCCTACTAGACATGTGGAAAGTGGGTTATCAATGCTTCCCATGGACAAGCACATATTGTCTTGTTTTAATGTTTTTGCTAAGGTTACCCAAACATTATGGCTGGGCTGTGGGCTAATCCAGCCAAAGGCACGCGGTACAGTGAAGAACATCCAGGCAGCAGTGAGGACAGCAGCAACGGAAATATTTTTCATCTTTGGGCAGGAATAGGGCTTCTGATAGGGAATATAAGCAGAATTTGTTATCTTTATGATGAGAGGGTTTTCTGCCTTGTTCTTTTCGTGTTCCCCTCCTCCCCTCCTTTTTCTTTTAATTTCTAAGCTACACTAAGGGAGGAGGAGTGAGTAGAAGGTTAAGGGGTTTTAAAAGGTTAGGGAGAGGGAATAACAGGGTTTGTTTTGTTTTGGTTTGGTTTTTTTGTTTGTTTTTTTTTCTTTTATACAAAAAAAACAGTGTAACAACATATAGCTCAGAGAACACTTTTGTGTTAAGGCTATCTATGGCCTAATGCAGCAGACTGTTGTTTAGCTTTCAGTTTTGTCTGCTGTCATGTAATGGGGTGGTCTGTTCTTGTGTTTGTGGGTATTTGGTGACGTCTTCATCTCCAGGCAGAGCTGGTTTGGTTTTGAGGTGGTCTTGTGTTTGCCTCAGGAGCGTTCTTGTCCCAGTTTGCAGGAGTAGTGTTCGTGGTGCCTAGGTATGGCTTTATGTTTTTTCCTGGGTACCACCTCGGACCGGATGGTAGTAGCACGCACGCATATCCTCTACCCCAGGTAATCAACTGGTGAGGCCCAGAAATTTGGTGTGTTTCAGGGTCCTTCACGAGCACAGGTGGTTTCTCAGTGAGCTTTGCTTGGGTGGTATTTGCAAAGTGGTGAAGTATTGGTGGGTCAGGCTCTGATGCTGTACAGTTCAGGAAGTTGATGACGTAGAGAGCCTTGCAAAGTCTTTCTACTGGAGATGTGATTCTCGTGTCTCTATTCTGTTGATCGAGGACTCTTTTGAGGGTTTGATGTGTCCTTTCCACGATGGATTGTCCTGTGGGGTTTATAGGTATGCTGGTCTTGTGTGCTATTCCCCATTCATTGAAGAACTCCTTTAACTTGCGGGAAGTGTAGGCTGGTCCATTATCTGTTTTAATCTCTTTTGCTACACCCAGGGCGGCAAAAGCGAGGAGGAAGTGCTTTATTGTGTGCATGGTATTTTCTCCTGCATGTGATGATGCAAATACTGCTCCTGAAAACGTGTCGACCGATACGTGCACGTATTTTGACCTTCCAAAAGGTGCGAAGTGAGTTACATCTGTCTGCCACAGCTGGCAGCTATTCAGACCTCGGGGATTGACTCCCATCCCCATGGATGGTATCTGATAGTTCTGACAGTTCGGACAGGTAGCAACGATAGCCTTTGCCTGATCCTTTGAGAGCTTAAACATTCTCATAAGGGCAGGTATATTTTGATGAAAAAACGCGTGTGACAACTTTGCCTGGGAAAAGATGTTAGGAACATTAGCAGTTTCTGTTGCCATTGCTAATGCATCTGTTTTCCTGTTGCCTTCTGCAATAAAGCCTGGGAGGTCTGTGTGTGACCTCGCATGCATTATATGGTAAGGTTGCTTTCTGTGGGAGATTAGGTATATTAATTTAGAGAGCAGTTGGTACAACTTTGGATTAGAGACCTCTTTGAGAAGAGCATGTTCTGCTCTCATCGCTATCCCAGCGATATAAACTGAATCTGTAACCAGATTGAAAGGCTCGTTTTTAAATTTTTCAAAGGCTCTGACAACAGCTGCTAATTCTGCGATCTGTGGAGATCCCTCCACTATTTGTATGTCAGAGTGCCAATCTTGTGTTTGGTGGTCTCTCCATGTAACCACCGACTTGTGGGAAGACACTGAGCCGTCTGTAAAGAGGGTTAGAGCCTTGAGAGGTTTTCTACTTTGGATTTGTTTTGGAATCAAATGGAAGGTTACATCAGGGTTAAAAAGTTTGTGTTTTGGGATCTTAACTGAAGTTTGGCCTGTGTAGCTATCCAGGGCAAACTGGAGGCTTTCATTGGTCTGGATCAAATCCTCAAAATCTGTAAGAGTTATTGGTAAGTATATGCATTCGAACTCACAACCTGAAAGAGATTGAAGGCGAGTCCTAGCCTTTTTTATTAAATGTGCTATGACCTCCTGGTAGGTGGTAAGTGTCTTTGTGGGCTGGCTACTTGTAAAGACCCATTCCAGTATCAACAAAGGGTCTTGAAGCTGAGAGTCCCATTGGAAAATCAGTCCATGGAATCGAGGTGCTTTTCCCAGGATGATGAACTGGAAAGGCAGGCTGGGCTCGAAGCGATGGGCTTTGCGTGAAGACAGGCCTTCCTGGACTTTAGTGATGGCACCTCTGGCTTCTTCTGTGAGAGTGCAGGGAGAGTCCAGGTCCTTAGGTCCATGAAGAAGGTTGAACAGGGGAGCAAGGTCCTCTGTTGTAATTCCTAGCAGTGGACGTACCCAGTTGATGGATCCGCAAAGGCTGTGTAAGTCCCTGAGGGTTTTTGGGTCGTCATTTATGGTGATCTGCTGAGGTATGATGGTCCTTTCCCGGATCTGGACTCCAAGGTAAGTCCATGGCTTGATGTACTGGATTTTGTCCTCACGAATCTCCATTCCTGCCTTTTCTATGGTTTCAATAGTCTTTTTAACTGTTTTGTCCAAGTAAGCTTTCTCTGAAGCACACACCAGGATATCATCCATATAGTGATGGATGATAGCATCGGGGAATGATTTCCGAATGGGAGACAGGATGTGAGCCACGTACCACTGGCAAATAGTGGGGCTGTTTTTTAGTCCTTGAGGAAGATAACGCCAATGATATCTTTTGAGCGAGGCCTCCTTGTTAAGAGAGGGAACGGAAAAAGCAAATCGTGGAGCATCCTCAGGGTGCAGAGGAATGCTGAAGAAACAGTCCTTAATGTCTATGATAGCAAGTGTCCAGTCTCTAGGCAGCATCGATGGGGAGGGCAGGCCAGGCTGGAGGGGGCCCATGTCCTCGATGACCTCGTTGATTCTGTGAAGGTTGTGGAGGAGTCTCCACCTGTTTGTCCCAGGCTTTGGTAGAACAAGGACTGAAGAGTTCCAAGGGCTGTCGGACTCCACTATGTGGCCTTTTGCGAGCTGTTCTTCCACAAGGGTGTTTAGGGTGCACAGTTTGGCTTTATTAAGGGGCCACTGTTCAATCCAGATTGGCTTGTGACTTTTCCAGGTGAGACGAGGTGTTTCTGGCAGCAAGCTTAGCTCAGTGGCCCCAATTAGAAATCCTGAGTGGGAATACGTAGGGAAGCTCCCCACTGGGATAGAATGTCTCTTCCCCAAAGGGTGATGGGGGCCCTTACCACAAATGGACGAATGGTTGCCAGCTTGCCTTCAGGCCCTTCCACGAGGATGTTGTTCTTGCTTCTCATGGACACTGTAGCTCTGCCAATCCCCGAAATCATGCCTTCAACAGGTTGTAGATCCCAGTGTGCTGGCCATTCTGAGCGGGCGATGATGGTCACATCAGCACCGGTGTCCAGCATCCCTGGCAGGTGGGTCTTCTCGCCTTTGCAGGTGAGGCCGCACTCGATGGTAGGTTTGGATGGTCCCACGACTTGTGCCCACATAGCTGTAGGGTTGAGAGCAATCTGTTCCCTGTGATCCTTTGGGAGTAAAAAGGCTTGTGCTATTGGAGTTCCCTTTGAAAGAAAAAATGGTGAGTCTATGCAGTATACCTGGACGAGAATCTCTTGTCCTGGCTGCACTGTCAACACTTCTGGAACAACGAAGATCTCCTTTGGGCTATTAAGAGAGTCACCTATAATTAAAATATGCGAAGGACCACCTTTTGGCCCATATTTGCCTGTGGGAACACGGTGAACATTCTCATTATTAAAGTCAATGGACAAAGCAGTTACCAGTTGACGGCGGGTTCCCATCTGGGTTGCCCCGTGGGTTGGATCCTCTTTTTGTGGTCCGGAACCTACTGGGATGGTGCAGGGTTGGGTCTGGGTGGCCTTTGATTTGTTGTCAGCACCCAGGGCTCAACCAGACTGCGCAAGAAGTTTCCCGGACGCTGCTGGTAGCGCTGCTGATTCTGGGGTCTTTGGTAATTGTTACAGTGGTATCGGGGGTGTGATCTCTCTGGGTAATCCTTTATGTAATGTCTAAGATCCCCACAGCGATAGCATTTAGCTTGGTCTTTAGAAGCTATTACTGCATATGCACCAGAAACTCCTTCAGCAATACCCTTAGCAACTGCTTGGGCCACTGTATTTTCAGTGCACATGTGACGTGTACAGCATTCCAGCATTTGCTCTATGGTGGGGTCTGTATCCATGGGTAGAGACCTCAAAATGGCTTTGCGTTTTTCATTTGAGTTACTCAAGGCAAGTTTACATAAAAGTTCCTTCCTTGCCTCTGTGCTCTCTATCTGTTTCTCCAGAGCATCTCTAAGTCTGTCCACAAATTTGATAAAACTTTCATCTATCCCTTGTTTAATAGTAGAAAAATGCATTGTTGGCATTGACTCATCATGCACGAGAAGTAAAGAGGTTTTTGCTGTGACAGCGATGTCCTGCAGTGCCTCTTTATTCAAGGTTTCCAATTGGTCTGCTGGCTTCTGTAAGTCACCTTCACCAGCTAGTTGGACTACCGTAAAATTCGTCTTATTAGCATCCACAGAATATTAATCTGATAATGTTTTTAAATGTCTTTTCCAATGCCTGTCCCATAACATATATTCTGCTGGGGACAGGAGGCAGTGTGAAATATTTTTTATATCGTGGGAAAGTAAGACATGTGCTGAGAACATGGCTTCTAAGAAATTTCTAAAAATATGTGAGCTTCGCCCATGTTCTTTGGCTATGTTTCTTAATTGCACTATTTCCTTATTTGAGTTAGCCTTCCATGTCTTTATAGTGGACTCGCCACCATTCCGTCCTTGCTTATATTCTACCGGGAAAGCATTAATTTTCTGTGCCAGCTCCCAATCCCCAGCTTTGGTCGCTTCTATTTTAATAAGAGCCCATGGATCCGTGTGGATCGTATCAGAATCAGATTCACTGCAAGAGCTCTGGTCCTCTGAGGAGGACTGGGGGGGGGGGGGGGGGGGGGTTGCTGTCCGTGACTTATGCTTTTTTAGTTTAGAAGCATTTTTCAAAGGTTTCAATGGCTGGGGGGGGAGACATGGCATGGCCTAGCTAGGGAGAGGCACCAATTGAGCTGGGATCGCAGCACAGCATGCACAGGACTGGGTGGGGGGGGTAGCACTTTGGGGGGTCTCTGGGATTCCATTCGGGTGGCATTGAGGGTGGGCGGGGGGTTGGGAGGACACGTGGTGGGGGCAGGGGGGCTGGGCGGGGTGGGGGTGCAGGCATGGGGGGAGTGGGGGTGAGCAGGCAGTGGGACCGGTCCGGGGTGCTGCGGTTACGGGGTGGTGTGGTGGGACTATGCTTGTGTGAGATGTCCCTGCTGTGGCAGCCAGGGAGCAGGGGGAGGGGGCGGGGATGGACACGGGCTCGGGAGCGGCGGGGGTGTGGCTCAGGGAGCCCTTGGGAGGGGCCAGGCCGGTTGGAGCAGGGGCGGGGGGAGCAGGGGCGGGGGGTGCGGCGACAGGAGGGATGGTGTGGGACACCAGTGGGGGGGTGGGGGGGTACACAGCGGAGGGGGGCAGAGCCGATGCAGGGGTGGAGGGGACGGCAGAGGCAGGAAAAGGGACCCCCGGGACTGGAAGCAAGGAGGAAGTCGAGCCGGGGGTAGGGGGGATATGTGGAGTTACAGATAAGACAGGATCCGCGGAGTTAGGCGGCCCAGGTCCCGCAGGGGTGGAGGATGTGGGAAGGGGAACCATGGTGGCCAGTGTAACCTCTGCTTTAGGAGTAATGGAGGCGAGAGGGACTTTAGGACCTAGGGGCTGATGTGAGATATGCAAGTGACTTTCCTCTGAGTCCTTATCAATCTCGTTAGTATTTGAAGAGGAAGTGTCTGTTACCTGCAAGATTTTTTCTCTGTTAAATCTTTCAAGGGTTTTCGTTATTATATGGAATAAAGGCAAATAATTAGTTACAGAGAAATCCTAGTTTGTTTGGGAGATATAGATTGTGTTCCCGATCATATCCCAAAACGAATTTTCAATGACTGCTTTCTTATCAGTATCAGGGTATTGCGAAATAATCCAAGTTACAAATTTTTTAAGGTTAGTTTTTGAGAGCTTGCCTTTAGAAAAGGAGAATTTGTTAGCAGATAAGATTTCTAAAATAGTTAAATATATATCTCTCTCGGTTTTACTTAGTTTTAATGTACTAAAAATTGTACCCATGTTAATGGTTAGCCCTTCCAGCAGAAAAAAACGCGAAAAAAAAAGGGAAAAAAAAGGAAAAAAAAGTTTTCGAGCCCTGAAGTTATGCGCACAATATTAGCTAATACTTACAGTTCCTGGGGTCCAAGATCTGTGGAAGGGGTCTGCTGCAGTTCAGTTCTCCTCGGAACTTTCTCTCGTTCAGATGTAAGTTTTGAGTGTCGAACTGACCCTCCTGGGGATAGGATTTTCTAAAACGAAAAGTCCCTTCACAGAAGGAGCGGCTTCCCAAACAGGCAATCACAGAAAACCCCGGGGGGCTTCGTTGCTCAACCGATGGATATCGCCTCTGGGGGGGTCCGTAGTCGTTGGGTGGCACTTTACTAACCTCTCTGATTTGGCCTTATCATAAAGCAGAGCAATAGGGCTCAGGAGCTCAGTCCCTGAGTAGGGACCGGGTGCCCAAGGCTAGCTTGCTCATGCCAGCGCCGTGGGGCTACCATCTAGCAAGCATGGTGATTATCAGCTCTATAGTGATTGCAAGCTCTTAGGATTTCAGCTTTGCTTGTTAGGCAGTGGTGCCCTGGGCTTGAGGCTGCAGCAGACGGAGTGAGAGGAGAAGGAGAAGGCGCAGGCTGTTTCACGGAGATGGCTTTATTTGGGGAGGTCCGTGAAGGGTCTCTGCTCTTCTTCTTTCTCCCCTAATGGGGTACAGTATGCTTCTTTTATAGGGTTGGAAAGGATCCAAGCTTGACCAATGGTAAGGAGTTAACATAACATTGCCTTATAGGGTTACAGAGATAGGTTAAGGGCGGAGGACAGGGAAACAGGAATTTTCTTTTGCTGTTTCAGCATTCCTATTGTTCATATTCGCCATGGTGCTTTTCCTAAATCTATGGGGTTTACTACAGCCCCTGATGTAATATTTCAGAGCTTTCTGTAATTTGGAAGCCATTTCATTCTGTGTGGGATCTATTGTCAGTTTTGATCTTTTTATTATAATCATTTTGGTTTAGTACATACACTGCAGCATTATTTTTATTAAGGAAGGAAGGCTTCATGATAATATAGCCACTAAAACAACCTGTGGCTTTGAGCTGTTCTGGTCAGAACATTTAGGTAACAGATAGGGATCAATGGGAACACTGGATTTATATGTGCCAATATACTGCAGAAATTATCTGGAATGTGATTAATTCTTTGCTCTCCATATCTATCGTCACATGATGACAGCACTCATTGTCAATCCTGATCTCCCTGCCTTCTGTAGGCATAAAGGACATGTGCTGCTTACCCAGTGCAGACAGCCATAAATAAATAAATTTTTAGCCAGTTATTGTAGCTTCCATCTTTTAATTTGGACCTTTCAGAATCTTTTTGTGCATCCCAGCTTGTTCAGGTCAATGAGAATCATTAGTTGATAGTTTTAAAAAATACTTTTTTCTTTGTCTTCCAAGTAGAAGCAAAATCCATCAATTCACGTGTAACTAACCAAGTAATGTAACTAGTTTTAATGAGCCATTTATATGGTGTGGGAGAAAATTTTCAGTTTAGATCCTTTCAGTGAAGAATGTAGGTTGAAGTAAGATAAATTATTTTAACTAACTCACAATTAACCATTCATAAGTACTTCCAGGATTTACAAAAACCTGTGGTTTCAGAAAGGAATCAGTATTTCTTGAAATAGGAATTTTTTAAGAACTCAAAGGACAGAAATGTAGTCTCAGTTCTTAGAGATCATTTTACTTCATGCAACACACTGGTTTCTTGAGAATTAAGAGTGGTTTCTCTGCCTTATTTGAAACATTTCAAGGTGATTAGGAAAAATACTTGGCCTCTGAAGTTATGGTGAGAGATGTCTAGCAGTCAGGATAAGGTTTTCCCATATGATTCCCCTGTTATGCATCTTTATGACTGCCCAGGAATTAAATGCATCTTTAGGTACCCTGCACTCTGAGGTGCATCCCCGATGTCATTTATGTGTGTCAGAGCCTGGTGATGTGCAGGAGGAAATCACTGTGGAGCTCTGGGTTCAGACTGTGTGCTCTGATGGCTCTTGGGTGAAGGTAGAACTCTGTGCTCTTTTTCAGAGCTGAACAGCTGCAATGCTCCTGTTGCTGTCAGTGTTCAGCTGTAAGCACATCCTCAGGTGCAAACAGTTGCTACTTCCCACAGCTTTGCCCTTTTCAGTGGAATTTATTAGTGCAGGACATCTTGCACTGCCTTTCTTCATGGTCATACACAGTGACTACTAAGGGAAACTTCAATCTTTGTCACTTTTCTCTTGACATGCCTTGTCCTTCCTCATCTGCATCAGGCTGCAGTTCTATGGGACATGATCCTATTTCTTCTGCACATTTCCTGTGTAACCAAAAGGTGCAAATCTGATAAAATCAGTGATATATCTGTGATTTTGGGATGATTCCTTGCAGTTCTCAGATTTATTTCATAGTATGTTACTAAGGAAAGGATTCACTCACTGGTTCTTAAGCAAACTGGACTTGCAGCATAAACAGATCTAAGTCTGTGCATGACAAAACCAGCACTCTGTACCTCATTATAAAGTTTGGATTTTTGTATTATCACTCAGCATATTTCTCAAGTTCAAACCTTAAATATTGTCTGCTTACTCACATCTGTATTCTTGCATTTATCTTCCTTCGGATAACCCTCACTGGCAACAGCTCCTACACACAAATAATTTCCAATGAATTTATCTTGGTGAATAAAATCATGGTGAATTTTGCAATAAATTATAATAGTGTAGTTGTCTTTAATTTCAAGTGGTGAATTAGCTGATCTGTTCATTAAGTGAGGTGGAGGTTTATTTTTTTCCATCTTTTTTAATAGCTTTTCTACAGAACATGAAACATTGGGACTTGGTGTTTTTTAGGACCCAGATGAGCACAGTGTTTCTTTTACAGCTTTTTTGGGATTGCAGTGGACAAAGTTCACAGGTTCTTGCCCAGAAAATAGCCAGGAGAATTCAAAAGGCAGATTTTCTTGCTATGCAAGTAGAAAATTGAGTCCTTATATCAGTTCCTTTGAGCACATAATCTTTTCACAATTGCTTTTCTCTAACTGTCAAACACAGTAACGCCAATTTAATTGCATAATGTGAGTAATCAGCATTTTAGAAAACCTTCCCCTAGACTCATGTACCTTTTATTTGCTGTTAAAATGAGTTTATTGGTAGTTTATTTTTCACTGCCTATTGAGCAGATGTTGGTCCTTCTCTGAGGGATTTTTCAGCTTTTCTCAGTGACTCTGGCTTGGTGACTTGCCAGATGTTTGTTTCTCTGCTGCATTTCAATAAAAGTACTGGAGATATGAAGGAACTAGCAGAAGCAACAGGAACACAGATAATGTTCTTGCTGGAAAGGTGCATCCAAGCGGAAAACATGAGGAAACCTTGAGCAGAATATCGCACCTTTGCATGTGTTTTCTGCACTTATGTGTGTTTCCATCAGCATCTTCCACTGGCCCTGCATGAGGTTATCTCAGTTGTTTCCTACTCAGTTTAGATGTTTTTCAAACTGAATTAATAATTCAGAACAGTCATAAGTTGGGCAAAAATCCATTCATTAGTGTTGGGGAAGATGAAACAGGAAGGCCTTATAAATATGATTGTCTGGCAAAAGTTTTTGAGAATATAGAAACTATAAGCGAGATTGAAATGAAAGCAAGCTTTGAGATACCTTAGTTACTGAATAGCCGGAAAACAATGGTGTGGCCGGAGTGAAGGTAAATCCCCTTTTGATGGAACAACACCCTTTGCTTTCAGACAGGTCCAAGGGTCAGAGCAGACCCTACTAACTTGGCAGAAGGGGTCCAAAGAGGAGTTTTTAGGGCTTAAAATGTAACACAGTAGGGTAATGTAATAATTCTTAGAGATTGTAAATGCTATAGGATTTGTATATTGTACTTGATTAGTTTAGAATATTCAACACAGAAGAAGATTTATTGTATTGTAACAGAAACCTCACTCTCTTACCTTTTTTACTCCCTTATGCTCTTACACTCTTACTCTCTTACCCTCTCATCTGCTCTCCCCCTCTCTTCTCTCAGGCCTGCTCTGAGCTGTGGCTGGCAGCTCCAAGCAGGGCCCTGCACCCAGGCCCTTTGCAATAAACTGCAAGTTCCACGACCTGGCTTCAGAGATCTCTCTTCTTCGTCCATCCCGACTGTCCTACCCCCTGATGCTCCTACACATTAGTATTTGGCACTCAAAGCCATCCCCACCAGATGAAGAACAGAGACAGAAGGAGAAAAAGGAAATCTATATGGAGGATATTAAAAAGACAATGTTTGTAAATATTGAAAAACCAAATACCACTACCTCAATTTTAGTGGATTTTCCCAAACTTTCTAACAGTCATAAAATAGTAATTAATTGCTGTTTAGTTAAGGAATTGTATTGATAACAAACAATGTTGATGCAAGTTGGTGTGGTATTTTTGAGGTTTGGATTTTCTTTGGGGTGTTTAGTTGGCTGGTTTGTTTGGTTTGGTTGTTTAATACTGTTATTTTTTCTAATGTAGCCTTTAAAAAACCTACATAAAATGTTTAGGAAGTTTGAAACAGAACTGCTGATGAACAGCCCTGGTTTGTTGCCATGTTCTGAGTGACTGGACAGTAAAAAAAGCTGCTGCCCAATCTTGTGTCTTGCAAGTGTTGCTTAAGTAGCAAGGAAATGTTTAGAAGAAAATCCTCTGTGCTCTCTGCTGGGAACAATTTGTTTGCTAAATTAGGTTTTATAACCTGGTGACATAATCAAAATTGGGCTGAATTGCAGGGTTCTGTTTTAATAATTAACAGATGTGGAACAGTCACTTGAGAGGAGCTACTGACAAGCTGACCGCTCAGTTACTTGTGAACTATGACTTTTAACCAGATCAATAAAAAACAATAATCAAATTGACAAGAAACTACTGGGAATTTTCCATCTCTTATAATAAAATAATTTAAAATTATGAAGCAGTGCTAACCTGAAAATACCAGTATTGAGTACATTAGGTCTAATTACTATCAAATAGAAGGAAAAAAGTATAAGAAATCTGAAAATTATATTCGATAGATTAATGTTGAATACTATATCTATGGGTTTATTTGATTTCTGACAGAGACATATATTTATTGTTTGTATTGATGATTGTTTCTTTTAAACCAAAGGAAAAAATTCATGGAGTCTGGTGTCTTTACAAATAATTAATTTGTTTTTAATTTCTGTCTGGTAGAAATTGCTCTATACAAATGTTGTAGTATAAGAATCCATGTCTGGGTGGAGTGTTCCAGTCCAATCTGGCTAGCTATGCACCCCAGCCCACACAATCTTACATGGATGAAAGGCAAAAGACCAGAAGCGCTCTTCTCCATGTGAGGAGCAACTCTTTCCTAGCAAGGTTCAAGGTGTTAGGTGTGGGAAGGATTCAAACAGGTACTGTGGTTCCTTTCCTAATGATTAATCAGATGTTTGGGTGCTTCACTTTTATCAATTTCATCACCATGGCTTAATTGCAAACCCCAGTTTTATTCAGTGAACTAAAGCTGTTTTCCCCACTCTTGGTGCATTTAAAGAGTATCCAGAGAAACAAAACTTGAATCTGAGAAGCAAATGACCCTATTCCATTTAAACCCTTGCCAAACATACTTTTGTAGAGATTAGGCTGAATAAAAAAAGTCTGTGATGCCTTCAAAATTCTAATTTAACCTCTTTAAGGCTTTGAATTATATCCCCTGTACATGGTGGAGTGTAATTCCAAAAGCTCCACTCTAACCAAGCTACATGTCATAAATTTAAGTCATATCTCATAATGAAATTACAGATCAAATATTATTGTGTTCTTGACTCCTCTGAGTGCCACTGAGTCCCTCTGAGTGCCACTGAGGGAACCCCGGCCAGCCCCAAGACGGTGAACAGCGGGGGCAGGGGGACACTCTCTCGTGCCCCTGGGGTATGGAAGGCAGCCAGGCTGATCCCCAGAGGTGCAGAGGGCATCCTGGCTGATCCCCAGAGGTGCAGAGGGCACCCAGGCTGATCCCTGGGGGTGCAGAGAGCACCCAGGCTGATCCCTGGGGGTGCAGAGAGCACCCAGGCTGATCCCCGGAGGTGCAGAGGGCACCCAGGCTGATCCTCGGGGGTGCAGAGAGCACCCAGGCTGATCCCCAGGGGTGCAGAGGGCACCCAGGCTGATCCCCAGAGGTGCAGAGGGCACCCAGGCTGATCCCTGGGGGTGCAGAGAGCACCCAGGCTGATCCCTGGGGGTGCAGAGAGCACCCAGGCTGATCCCCGGAGGTGCAGAGGGCACCCAGGCTGATCCTCGGGGGTGCAGAGAGCACCCAGGCTGATCCCCAGGGGTGCAGAGGGCACCCAGGCTGATCCCCGGGGGTGCAGAGAGCACCCAGGCTGATCGCCTGCAGCAGAGGAAAAGCTGGAACAATGGCGGAAGATGAAGGGGTCGACTCTTAGCAGAGGTTAATCCAAGATTTATTTCAGGAGCTCCGGGGAGCCCCTACGACCTCAGAGGGCCTCCTGCTGAGAGCCTTGGGAGAGGTGCCAAGGTTACATTTAAAGGGAGGTGGAAACCAAAAGTAGGTAACATTTACTGACCAATAAGGAAATTTAAGGGATGGATACTGGGAAAATGGACATTTAGGACAGCATATGGGGTAACACTTAGGGGGTTGACCCCTGGCCTCTGGCTAATCACTTGACGTCCTAGACTGAAAGTTCTAGATGGAGGGGATGGGATGCTGAGTGACTGACAGACTGACAGGGCGGGGATTTGGGGATGATCTCAGCAAAGGAGAGGGATTACACAGGTAGAGGGAGGGGATACAATCTGGGGTAAACCATTTGGGGAAAATAAGGGGATACAAAGGCAAAACCATTATAAAACATAAAAACACACTACAATATTATTGTAGTGTTTTTTCCAGGCTTTTGTTGAGAAGACTTTGTGACAACCTGAAATATTAAAGGTCAGAGAAGACAAAGCACTTCTGGAAGTGTGGTGGCATAGAAACCGGGAATGGCAGGTGTGTTTTGGGCTGCTCTCTGGACTTTTATAACATACTTCAGTCAACAGTGAAACAGATATTTGTGGATCTCCTATGGCATCAGTGACATCTTCATAGTGTAATACATACATACCTTGACAGAGGTGTGTGATACAGGTGACAAAGGGCTGGCAGAATGAAATTGGAATGAAATTTCTATTGAGAGCTCTGTGTGTGTGCTTGAACAGGGTTTCTGTGTAAAGACAGGGAAGGAGAAAGTGCTTCAATTTAATTTATTGCCTATATCCTGGCAGATGATTCAGGGATGGATTTCTGGCCTAAACTGGCTCTCATTTTATTTTATCCACATGACTTCTCTGATATCCTGGCAGTTTGCAACTAAAATTAATTATGAGAGAAGTTTTACAGACTTATCCATGTTTTAGGCCATAGTAGGGAGGGGATAGACCGTCCTCTTTGCTGTGCGCTATCCAGGTTTCCTGAGCATGCACACTCTTAGCATTGTAATCATAGAATCCTGGAGTGGACTAGGCTGGAAGGGTGTGGCCACAGATCTCTTTACAGAGAGCAGCAGGCACAACGTTCACAGGATTTCTCCTGGGGAAGACAGTGAGAAAGCTCAGAGAAAGAAGAGAAACAATTCTTATCTCTATTTGCTGCACCCGTTGTTTGGCACATGTGGAATGTGTTATGGAGATTGTTTACAAAAAGAGATTTATTAATTGGATTCTGGTGATGGTTGTTTGGATTGATTGACCAATTAGGTTCAAAGCTGTGTCGTGACTGGTAAGGGTCATGGGTTTTCTTTAGTAATATAGTATAGTATAGTATTTATATAATATAGTATAGCTTAATAAAGCATTTGTTCAGCCTTCTGAATGATGGAGTCACTGCACGTTATTCCCTGGATGGGGGTCCTCTTGCTATGATAGAAGGAACCTTAAATAACATTTATTTCCACCCCTCCTTTTAGTTACACTGGTATTAATTAATATTCAATTAATACTTGTATTATTTTTGGTCACAATGTAACCCTGTTCAAGCACCTGCCCAAACAGCGCAGAGGTCAAGCCACTACTCCCAGATCATCTACACAGAGTCTGAAAAAGAGGAAAGACAGCAGTATGTCTAGCACTTTATGCTGATTTGCAGTCAATTTAAGAAGAAGGTGAAAATATAGGTATGGAAACATTTTAGAGACCTAATGCAGTGCCACGAATGTGCATAAATTTAACAAATTTGGCTCAATGTATTCTACAAAAGAATAGATTCTTTAGATTTCTCTATCTCAGTAATACAAATTTCTTCATATCAGAACTAGCTATTTCTAAGATAAGCCAAATAAAATTAGACTTCTGCTATGAAGGATCTGATTCCCTAATTGCAAGTGTAAATGTTGCCAGATGTTCTGCTCTCCTGCTCAATTAATAAATCATTAGAAAATGCAATTAATAATAGGCTGGATATCTTGTGGTTTGGGCTGCTTCCAGAAAGAAGCTGAGAGATGAAGGGAAGGCAGCTACAATGCCAGCACCAATGTGAATTTGGGGATATTTTTTGTAGGGAACTGGGGATATTTTTGTAGGCTTCAAGTCTGTTGTGTTATCACATGCAGAAGTGGAAAAGTGACAAAGAAAATCAGATTAAAGACAGAGAGGGACAACAGGGCAAGTGATTTCTATCTATGTGATGAATATGACATACTATATCTGGTATGGGCCAAAAACTCCTGTTGATCACTGTTCTCTGTTCACAAACCTTGGGTCAGTCCTAAAGTCTATTTGAAATTGTCTTCTGTCTGCAATGACTGCTTGGCAACATCCCACTTGCAGCACCACAGAGACCTTGCTATGCAGACTAAATGAAACTCTGGAATTCTCCAACATAATCTGTTAGCATTATATGCAAGTGCAATACACTAGTGACATCTACTTTCAGAACTCCTACAGTATTTTGACTTTTTTCCCCCTGGCAGGGTTAATGTTTTCTCCCTAAAGTTTTCAGAATGAATCAGTTTAAATCTCAAATGATCAAGAAATTGTGTGGAAGAAAACACTGATCAAAATCTGTAATATATTGAAATACAGAATATTTTAAATCATCAAGAAGCAGTTAGAAATGCACAGGTGAGTTGTGTGGCCTCCACTCTACCTAATTCCCCTTCTCTTCAATCCTAAGGAGTCAATTTGAAGGTGCTGAGGATACTCAAGAGAACTCAAACCAATCCATGGCAACCCTTCAGGAGTGGGATTAGATTAACTCCTCTTGCAGAAGCCCATATCACTCTTTTGTCTTTAACTGAGAAGAAGAGTTCTTATACTATTTTTTTCATGAAGTGTTCATGAGAATTTGTCATGCAGTGGGAGACCAACAAAATAAGAATTGACCTTAATGCAATATAATATAACTCACTGCGCTAAATGTTAACATTCTAAGAGAAGGGTGAACAAAGTAGTGGGTTCTGTATCTGATCCAATGTTAATTCTTATTTCAAAGTGGGCACTGTGTCAGTTCACATCAGAGAATTCTGAAAAAATACGCAGCATAATTGGAGGAGTAAACATGGTAATTACTTCCCAAATAATCAACATAAGCAGAAGTGCCAGGGTAACATGGTTGTATTTGACTAAGGTAAAAATTGATGCAGCAAATAAATTTAAGAAGAAAAAATCAGGAACCAGCACAAAATTAAGAGTTGCAATGGTCAGAGTGAAAAATTAAGATGTGATGACAAACGTAACTGTAGTTGCTTAAGCATCCTGAATGTTTCATGGGCTTTAAATTCCTCCTGGGTGTACCCTTGCCAAACCAAAACATAAAAAAAGGAGGAAAAATGTAGAAAAGCAGTGCTTGGAGAAAGGGTTATTTCAGGGAAGCAGTGCTGAGACGGCTACCCAGAGAGAAAATGAGCAAATGAAGTTTAAGACTTTTATCCACAAGTGAAGGAATAAAACCTGAAGAGAATTTGGCTTGTCACACTGTGGTAATTAATAGTAAGGGTAAGATTTTTCTCCCAGTATGATTCAGAAATTATTGCTGAATGTCTTTCTAGTTAAAACAAAAAACAAACAACAACAAAACCCACCAAAAAACCCCTCAAAAAGCATAAGAAGTAGAAATAGCAATTTCTTGTGAAACTGCATATCATGAAATGGAGAGAAGGGGAAGCAGCAATATGAAAATGAAGCACATACAAAGCTGAGGGTAGCACACTTCCATTCACCAGGGATATGGTAATTAAAGATTTAGCTACATTTAAGCCAACAAACTCACTTAAGGGTGAGTATGAAGCTCATTCTCAGTGCAGGGAGGGATATTTGAATCTCTACATGGTTAACTAAGGCTGGAGAAAGTTCTAAATGTAGGGACGTAGCTACATCTAAGTATGTAAGAACTGGGCTCAGAAGTGTCTTAAGTGCCATTTAAGAATCCCTTGAGTACTATAAAAAATTCTCTGTCTGTTTTGTAGACTGTGAAGTGCTAAAAATCATTAGTTTTAAAAAAGGAAAAGAAAAATTATCCAGTGTCAACCTGAGGTTCAGGTCCTCACACTTTACAATGTAGCAAAAAATGATCAAGCAAACAAGTCAAAAGGATTAAAAAATAATTGTTACTTCATGTCCCCAGGGGTGCTGCACAACCTAGCCCTGCTGGCTGTGGGTGGTTGGAGGTCACCCCAGCCAGGGCTCTGGTTTCAACAAGTCACAGCAAGCTTAAGTGGTGGGGAAGACAAAACTTTCTAAGGCTTCGGAGTTGCTGGAGACTGAAATAAGAAGATATTCAGTAATTCTACGTAATGAAGCATTTTGCAGCAGTTGTAGTTTAAAGCTGATGCCCCACCTGCATCTTGTGGCCCACCCCAAGGTTAGTGACATTGCACTTCAGTCCCATGTGCCCATTTTGAATTCTTTCTCTCTTCATAAGAGAGCACATTTTATGGCCCTGTCACAGAGATCCTCTGTGTCAGAGCAGAAAATCCCCCTTTTAACCTGAATGTCTATAAAATCCATACTAGGCTTGACATGTGATGGTTTTTGTGATTAATACCCTGTAAGGACATAAGCTACCGCAGTGTGTATTGTAAAAGCTAAAAAAAAAGAAAAACAAATTAACAAATTACAGAGTTATAGAAAGTCTGATCTGTTTTCAAAGTTTGAGACCTCACTTTTCCATTGTTGAAGTAAGCCTTGTATGAAATTTGGCATCAGCAGAAATTGTTCAGATGGATTATTTTCATTTGTCCCTAAGCCATATTACATTTGTCCAAATGTTAAAGGCTACGGATTCCTGAAAAGCTTATTAAACACTTCCCAGTGCTCAAGGCTGGCAGTCAGAATATAAATGATGAGAAAAGTTGCTGCATAAATACTGAGGGGTAAAACCACTTGGGTTTGATAATCTTGTGTAAGCCACTTGACCCATTTCCTCCAGCACCAGCCATCCCAAGTGAACCAATCCACTGGAGTGAACAGAGAGAGGCCAGTGGTGCTCTGCTAAACTGAGCCTCTGTGAAAGCAATCAATAAACTTCCATCTCCTCCAAGAGCCCCAGACATTCATATAATTGTCCCTACTTCCCTCTCTGGGTGGGATCTGGTCTCTTTTCCAAAAGGTTAAGGTGCAGGGCAGATTTCTCTGTGCTAACGTGCTTTGGCCATCTTATTTCTCAGTGGCTTTTATTGCACTCATCTGTTCAGCAAGAATGAGTTTTCCAACGCTCATTTGCTGGTTAATTGCATTCTCAGATCCTCTAAGATGTCTGTAGCATCTGCTTTCCACTTCACAGACTCTTTTGATCTCTCTAGAAATATCCAACTTTGATTATGTGAAAATCTTTCCCAACCGTATGACGTGCCTGGAGAGCAAGTTACAAACTGCCACTGTGACTATTGTGACCTATGTTAGGATTGAAAATATAATTCTCTGATGTAAAAGTGATCTTACTTGCAATTCTGTTTGTATACTTCTTTACTGGCTCTGGTTTTCCTAGCCTTACCAAACACTTAGGGAAAACAAAGCATATAGTGAAATATAGGTTGCAGTGCAGTGACACGAAATTCAATAGCTCTTAAAAGTCTCCAGGGTAGACCAAATTACCACCTGCTAGCAGGGATTTTTCACTTGCAAATATGCTGAAAACTTGTTTACCTGAAACCTCTCCATTTCTTTCTTCCAGGATGCATTTGCAAATGTGAAATGGGTGGTTTCAAGCCATTCCTGTAAAAAAAATAAATTGTCTGTTCTGTTTGTACAGATATGCTTTGGTATGAACAAAGGTTTTCTTTGTGTACCTTAAAGAGATTGGAACCATTATTGGGGTCTGGTTTGACATTGGTTTCAGAGCAGGAGAAATGTGGAATGCAACATCTCCTTTGTTGCTGACTGCATGATTAAATTTTTTATTGATGCCTGTTATCAGTTTTCACATTTTTCTACCAGCTTTAAGGGGCTATTTTGTGATTTGCTGCTAAAATGCTTTGAATGTATACAGTTCTGCCTTTTTTATTTTATTTTATTTAAACAATGTATTTTAAATGGGTTATCCCACACCTCTTTCTCTTTATGTGTAGTGCTGCACATTTTTAGTTGGAATTTTTCATAAGTTTCTCTCCACAAGCGTTTGCAAAGTTTTAGCCAAAGCAGCACAGCTGTTTCTAAGATTTGGAAAAAATTTGATACATCTGAAAATATTCTGATAGTCTAGGTGGTTAACACAGAATTATTTAGGTCCCTCAACAAGTCTAGTTGCTCCAATAATTTGAACTCAGCCTTTGCGAGGAGTTGGTCTTATGGAAGAATTAGACATGAGGACATTAAATTCTAATATTACTCCAGACATTATCAGATATTATGAAGTATATAGAAAGTGGGATATATATTTTCAAATAGAAGAAATTATGGCAAGGGTGACTTCTAGCACTTCCTGGCTTCTAGGTTTTGATTTTATAAACTTAATATTTATATCCCCACACCCGAGACTGTAACTGAGGCCTTTCTGTGTTTACCGCTGATGTTTTGTAATGGGTATTTATGAATTTGCATTTCTTGGCTTGTGACTCATCCTCAATATCCCACTGTGGTCTCTACAGCTGTTACAGCATTAGAACTAGAGATGGATGATGTGTTGGAGAAAACACTAAGAGGAGTAACAAGTAAAATCAGCAAAAGTAACTCCTGCAGGAACTTTGAAAGGCTGAAGGTGGATGTTTTCTTTTGATAAATGAAGGTCAAACTGCCGTGCAATCATTAATGCAGAGGCTGCTCTGTGGGATGACAAATCTCTGCTCCTGGTGAGGTGCAGTGCTGAGGGAAAAGCTAAGACAACACTGCTCCCCCTGAATTCAGCTGGAAACCTAAAGGTACTGTGTTAAAATCTTCCAGAGCGCCTCCAAAGCACTAAGCATTAAGATTTGTATCCAATGCCACTGGATTTTCCATCTTATTTGAAGTTGAAAACTAATTTTGAGCATTTACTGATAATTCAAAGTCTGGTGAACAAGCCCTTCAGGCTTACTTGCAAAAACCTTGCAAATTTACTGAGGCTTGTGCTGCAGAGCAAAATTCAATAAACAAACAAACAAACAAACAAACAAATACACCCCACTCCCCCCCCTGCCCCGATGCCACTGAGGCACCAAGTGCTAGAAATTGTAAACTGGTCTGAGCCTGAAATTCATTAAGACTGCAGTGCCTCTGAGACAGTGTGCAGAGGGTGATTGCTTTCCATGGCCCTTCTGCTGCAAACAAATTTGGACAAGCCTCAGCTCAGACTCCTGTGGATAGTCTCCCATTTTGATGTTGGTATTTTTGTTTTTGAAATTGGGAGCAATGCCCACTGATTCAGCCTGAGAAAGCAGGATAATCCAGTGACTGCAGGGAAGAATATGAGAGAAAGTTATTTAGATCCTACTGGCTTTTAGTTTTCTTTTCTTCCTGTCTTTTAAAAATAATTATATAGGCAGAAAGATGTCATCATATGTAAAAAAACTCCATAAAAATCAGTATTCTGTTCTGGCTACAGCACTTCACTGACATTAGACAATTTCATCTTCCAGGTCAAATTTCAAACAAACCTATTTCACAGGCAATAGGTAAACAAAATGCATTTGCTTGTAGCAGTTGGGGAGTTCTGAAATTCTGGGCTTTGTGTAAAAGAATTCTGTTGTAGGTTATATTCTTTGAGGGGATGAAGTAATAATTAATTGCAAGTATCTGTCATGTTTAGTTTTCCTAATCATGAGCAGACCCTGACTCACCCACAATATAAGAACTTATTTCATTATTGAAGTATAAGTTGGACACTGGGGTTTTTTGTATTAGACAGAGATTTGAGAGAAAGAAACAGAGATTTAATCAAAAGATTGTTAATGTTGAAAAAATGAGGAGAGATTTCATTAAATGACTCAGCTCCTTTGGGAAGGAAAGGTTCAATAACACTGAGAACCTGATTCATCTTTCCTTAGTAGTGGAGAAAAAAAATAGTCTTTCAGAACAAATGTGTTAATTCTACTTGTCCTTTTCTGGGCAAAAAAGAAGTTGTTTGTTTGTATTCCAAGGTAATCCAGAAAATAGAGCAAGAATGGACTTGGCAGGGGTTTCATTTCAGTCTCCCACCCACCTCTGCTTCCCTCGCCAAGTCCTCTCTGCTTGTTTTTGTGTTTACACTTGTATTCAGTAGCAACCAAAAAGCACCCTTTTAAAATCAGCTGTAGAGGTTGTAAATGTCTTTCAAAATCTGGTAGGTGATGAAACCAAAAAATCATTATTTTCTCTGTCTTTTTCTCCTTGATTCTTTTTCTGATTATAATGCCAGAAAGAACTTTTTTCTCTAACTCTCACTAATCTGAAGAAAAGACAATTTGCTCTCAGAATACCCCCAACAGCCTGGGTTATTTTCCTCTCAGTATGTGATAGGTTTATTAAGCAAATTTGCTTTGATGGGCAGTTCATGTTGGGAAGGGGAGTGGTGTTTTCAAATTGTGAAGGGTTCCATCTGGGAGATTAACTCCATTGAAGCTGCACTGAAAGGATTTGTCACTCAATATGGGACTTCTTATGGAAAGTTTGTAATTATTAATTTATAATTAATTTATAACTATTAATTTATAACTTTAACTCTGAACAAATTTTAAAAACTCAGATACTTAAAACTGTATTTTCCTCTTTAAAAACACTGTGGCGTGTGCCATACTGGAAGGAAAAAGATATTCAGGTATTCCATAAAGTTCTGAAAGTGGATTTGGTGAGAAGTCTGGAATCAAGACCAAACTCCTTTTCAAACAAAGCAGCTGGTCTTCAAACATATTAGATGTCCAGTCTAGACGTTTCTAATAATAACTAAAGCTAGCCTGGAAACTTTTACTACTGGTTTTGCATTGGAATATATTCTTTGGGAAGCCACACTGCTGCTCTCAGTGCTTTGTCCTGCCCCTCCCCACCCTGGCACAATTATAGACCCTCCTTATGGCTCCTCAGAGGAGCACTTTGTCAGATATGCAAATATGAAGATCGTTTGAAGATGCAGGATGCAGTAAGTGTGATTAGTAGGGCAATATAATGCTCCCAGAGGGGATGTGCTGATGCAGCACTGGAACTTGATGCATTTTTCCTTGGGAAAGAGAAAACAATTGCCCTCCACTACTATTGGATTTCTGCTCTGTGCTGGGATTACAGAACAAAATGTGTCACCCCGAGCTCAGAAGCTTCTCCATATCTGTGTTTTGATCTTTGTTAAGTTATTTACAAGATTTGAGGTTATGTCACACTGATCATGAGGTCTCCCACAACACAGAGGATGGTTGGCAGGGGTTCCCTGGTTGGAATAAGTCCAGTTTGAATGAATGGGGACCGTGACCCAGCAGTATTTTCCTGGCTTGGTCAATCTCTCAAGAGGCTAATGATGCAAGATAAGGCAGTTTAGCAGCACTTCTGCTGTTTTCATTGCTCTCACATCCTTCATCTTGTTATAAAACTGCATTTTCTGTTAAAAAAATACCCTCTGTGAAAAAAGGTGATTTAGCACCTGTATAAATTCAGAAGAACATTTATGTTGGCTTTTTGCAGCTTTGTTGTGTAATAAAGAATATCTTGATAGATGTATTTGAACAGAATTCAGTTTCTTTAAAGAAATGTTGAAATTATCTTGTGTTCATTTCCTTGATTGCAGAATGTGTATGCAGTGCTGTAGCTATTCATTTGTTACTGAACAGATTTGAGGTCCTGGTTTTTGGAAGGTTGAAAGTTATCCTCCAAGGCAGATGAAGCCATTCCTATAAAATAAATAAATGCTGGAATCAGAGCAATGGACAAGGAAATAAGCTGAGGAGAAAGGTATCTATTATTTGATGTGTAGGCACAGCTAAAGACCCTGCTGTCACAGATCCCCCTGGTGCACCCGCATAGATCCTAACCCAGGGCTTGGAGAGTTCAAAAGCAGACAAAATCAGCAGCTCTTAAAAAGCATGCAGAGGAAGCATTATGCAATTTGGATGATGCAACTGATGCCCAGAGAGATGAAATGATTTTATCATGATTCACACAAAAGGATTTTAGGGAGAAAGTCTTAATCTGCATCTCCCACAACATTAGTTTCGAGAGTAATATTCTTGAGGAGCCATTCTACAGGGCAATATTTGCTTTAGAAGGGTAAGTATATCATAAAAATTGTGACATTAATTATATGTGCTTTTTTTTTTCCTTTTGTAAAAATGTTATTTTATGAGAAGAACTTGCTAAGTAGGGAATAAGAAATCTATGCTACTCTACTCCTTTTTATGGGGTCATAGAATTGTTTGTGTTGGAATGGAGCTTAAAAATCACCTCACTCCAACTATGGAGTTCCAACAAAGGGACACCTTCCACTGTCCCAGCCTGCTTCAAGCCCCAGTGTCCAACCTAGCCTTGGGCACTGCCAGGGATCCAGGGGCAGCCCCAGCTGCTCTGGGCACCCTGTGCCAGGCCCTGCCCACCCTGCCAGGGAACAATTCCTCATTGCCAAGATCCCATCCAGCCCTGCCCTCTGGCAGTGGGAGCCATTCCCTGGCTCCTGTCCCTCCAGCCCTTGGCAATTGTCTCTCTCCATCTTTCCTGCAGCTCCTTCAGGCCCTGCAAGGCCACCCTGAGCTCAGCCCAGAGCTTCTCCTGTGCAGGTGAACAATGCCAGCTGTGCCAGCCTTTCCTCCCAGCAGAGCTGCTCCATCCCTCTGCTCATCCTGGTGCCTCCTCTGGGCTCTCTGCAGCAGCTCCAGGTCCTGGCTGTGCTGGTCCCAGGGCTGGGGCAGCTCTGCAGGTGGGGTCTACCTGAGGGGCAGTGGAACATAATCCCCTCACCTCCTGCTCACTCTGGGCTCAGCCCGGGGCAGGGGGGTTTGGGGTCCCTGAGCATATGGCTGGGGCACTTTGAGTTTTTGGGTTTTATTGTTGAGGCCACACCTACTAAAGGTTGTGCTGTCCCAGCCCCCCAAACTTTGTCTGATTTTGTGTGAAAATAATGCTGACTTTCCTCAAAATCCACATTCTGAATCTCCTGAATCTCAATACCCATCCCTGACACTGTGGCTCCAGCTCTTCACCCAGTGGTAGGGAGACTGCAGCTTTGGTACTTGTGCCAAAGATGCCAAATGCAAAAGGCATCCAGGCACAAGTGAATATTTGTGCTACCTTTAAGTTGTGAACATGATTGTTACTCCTTTTGCCCATTTTGTGCTAGTGAAACTCAAATATAACTGAAAACCTTTTCTTAAAAGAATCTGAGAGCTCCAATATACTTAGAAGCCCAGGAAGGAGTTCAAAGTACTCCCCCTAATCCAGAAATGACTTCTGAATTCCTCAAATTCACAAGGAGGAAGGAATGCACAAGGTTCATATAAAAGAAAAGTGACTTTTGAGATAGATCCCTCTTCCAGTTGTCTTTAATTTAAACATTTCATTAGGCTGCTTTTCTGTGATCCCTCCAGACTCTTACTGGTAAATCAAGCAAGAAGGAAGATGATGGACACATACTTGAAAAAATAGAGCAACTGTTCTTTAACCAGCACACAATACTGGAACAATAGTATAGCTATGGTGCAGTGCTTCCATGAGGAGGTGATCTATTAAGAGTCTCTCAATATCTTTACCTTCAAGCAAAACTGAAGTCCATGTACATGAAATAACCTTCCCAAGATCACCCTCCACAGCATAGAGGAGAAAACAGAAGTAGTTGTTCAAATCTATTCCTGTCCCATCGGATACCTCAGGTCATCATATCTGGTTTTGTCTTCTCTGATTTAACTATTTCTTCACAATGATTCATCAGTCCTGGTCTTCATGGTGTGGATTTTTAGTGGAAAAAAGGTTCAGACTTATGCAATAGCCCAGCACAATCTTTCTGAAGGCCTTGATGCTGATGGGCACAGACAAGTATGAAAAGAACGCTTTACCTCTGAATTCATGAGCCCACTAGGGGACACTTGGACATTACGCTTTTGTTCAAATGAAAGATATTTCAAAAGCAATGAAAATGGAAAATCCAATAAAAATTATGCATATTTAATTTCTAATATGTGCAGGGTGATGTGCAATATGTTTTAAAAAATCTGATGAGTGGCAAGCTCCTGGGCAGGAATGCCATTTCTAAGTAGTTCAAACTGGTCCATCATATTACAGGTTTTGAATTGCAAAGGATCATATTTTTGCCATTTCCCACTCATTAAAAATGGTGTCAGAATGATGGATTAATCTGTGGGCATTTTCTGTCCTTGCTATAATCTTTGTCAAAGGAGTGAGGTATTGTAATTATAATGCCTTTTGCATCATATGAATTATGAGGGCAGACTTCAGAACTTTGTCTTCCTCACAAGCAGCTTTTTTCCATAGTGATTAGATAACCTGGTATTTTACCCCTCTTTCAAGAGAGCAACAGCAAAAAATTTTTTGAGTAAAGGCAGCTGCTGAGTTTAGCATGATAAAGTAATATGGAGGAGAGTAGGTTAATGGTGTGTAGTCTGTGTAAAAAAGCCTTATGTACTTTCCATAAGTATTTTACATTTCACAGATAGATGGCTGCTGTCTTCCCCTTGTTGACTTTTCTAGGAGTGAGCCTGCAATTTATGTAGCCAGGCTGTGAATTGAACTGTGCCTTAAAGCAGGGAAGAAGGACCCCTCCTGCTCCTCCGGGACTTTCTGTTGCATTATTTTACTCCCTTCCTTGGCAAGTTCTAAACATGGGTCTGGAGATAGGATTGTTTTCCCCATAGAGTCAGATCCTAAGATCAGTTTCACCAAGATGCTATTGGTGATAGGGCCTACATTATTATGATGACTGATCATAGGGCCTACATTATTATGTCAGCCTGGGTTTAAGTTTTCTCTTTGCAAAATATTGTGACAAAAAATACTGTGATTCAGAGAGAAAAAAACCCCAATTCTGAGCAACACCGACAGAAAGGATGGACAAAATCAGGTACAATTTTACAAGAATCTTCATTTCATTGCTTTTGATCTTTCACCCTTCCAAAACATATTAAGTGTCCACTTTTCCCAACTTTCTTATTTTGGTCTGGCTTTGTTTCCCTTTGTTTCTCCTCTACTATTCCAGATATTGGAAGGCTCTTTCCTTGGGATGTCTGGCAATTTTAAACAATTCCATGTATGTTGAGATTAGTTGATCCATTGGTGCCATTATTTATAACCAGTACATGACCAGAAGCCTGAGACAGTTGTCTAAAGTTCTGAGCACACCTTCTCTGTAAAATGAAGAATTTGGTCCTGTTTTCAATTTTAAAAATTATGCATGGAGGTCTTACACATATCCCTTGCACCTAAAGGGAGAGATACCTCCTCATTTGTTTATATCTTTAAGAAAGCCACAAGAAATGGCCAAAATGCAGACCAAATGTTCAGGTGATTCTTTTATCTTTCTGGCTGTCACGTGTTTCTTAGTCTTTTGAAGGCTATAATTAAGAATTAAGGAGTAATTAAGACTTATGGACCCATATGCCTGTTACTCTGAAGGTGGCTGTGGTGAAAGAGGGAAGCATGTGAAATTGGCTGTGATAATTCCTAGAAGCTAAAACAGCCCAGGCTGAATGTTTGAGATGGACCTTGAAAGATAGTTGTGCTCAGACTTTCATGGGAAAATGAGTTTATCTGTCCTACAATCCCATCCCTCTGCCACCTCCCAGGGGAGATTGTTCCAGGGAATGGCTGCTTCACTCTAAAAACTGTCCTTTTTATATCAAGAAGAAAGTTAAGACATTTTTTCTATAAGTTAAGAAACACACATTTCCTGTTTGTACACTATTTTTGAAGATGCATAAAATCACAGGGAAATCAAGAAACCATCCTGAGATACAGCATTTGCTCGGTGGTTTTTTGCTTTATATTCATAAGTAGAGTATTATGTATACACTCATTTTCTGAACAATGGCTTTCATGAATTTTCTGGAAGTTGAAAAAAAAAGGATGAATTTATCTGTGATACTATATAGAAATTATTCTCTTTTTAATGATACCACCTGAAAAATGTTATTTTTAAAAAAATGCTCTGCTCAGCATCCAATCACTCAAATTATTCAGCAGCATTTTTTTAAAAATAGAAGTTGTGAATGAAATTTGTCCAATTGGAAGTCGGTGACACTGCTAAACAAAGTCTGAATTCTGTCACATGTGTTTTTGAAAATTCTGATAAAGGTATGAACTTGAGTGTTGCAAGAAAAGAAGCATTCAAGGGAAAGATACCTTTGTCTTGACATAAAATCTAAAGGGAGATTATATTAAGGAAAATTGGCATGCCAGTGAGTAGACCCCAAACACTCACATCACATATTCATGAAAGTCTGAAAACCTCTTATTAAATGCTGTTCTGGTTTTCTGTTAGTCACAGGAGTTGAAGCTTTATCTTTGTTGTTCACTTCTTATGTCAATTCTGCATAGCTCTGTCTTTCAATAACCTAATAGATATTTTAAATCTGAGTATTTTAAATTTACACCTGACTGACCTCAGTCCTTGATCCGACACGAAATGCACTTCTGTTCTTCCAGAGGGACCTGCAGGAAAGATGGAGAGAGACAATTGCCAAGGGCTGGAGGGACAGGAGCCAGGGAATGGCTCCCACTGCCAGAGGGCAGGGCTGGATGGGATCTTGGCAATGAGGAATTGTTCCCTGGCAGGGTGGGCAGGCCCTGGCACAGGGTGCCCAGAGCAGCTGGGGCTGCCCCTGGATCCCTGGCAGTGCCCAAGGCCAGGTTGGACACTCGGGCTTGGAGCAGCCTGGGAGAGTGGAAGGTGTCCCTGCCATGGCAGGGGTGGGACTGGATGGAATTTAAGATCCCTTCCAACCAAAATCATTACATGATTCTGTGATTAAATTCATTAGAAACAGCTCATGCCACTTTATAGATTTTGACTTTATTAAGTGTTTCTAAAGAGTCTTTTCAGTGTTTCTTTTTTGGGTGAAGTATCTTAAAATTGTTTCCTAATTTCCTGTTGCCTCATCTGTGGCTTCCTTCTTCGAAAGAAGCACAGAGGATGAAAAAGCTCAGGAATTTTGCAGCTGGCTATAAGAAAAATCTCTCTGTCATGGAAGTGGTTAAGCATCAGAACATATTGTCCAGGAAGATGCTGTGTCCCCATCTGTGGGGATTTTAAGAGCTTGATGGGACCAAGTCCTGAAGAGCCTGATCTAACTTTGAGGTTAGTCTTGCTTAGAGCAAGAGGTTGGACTACAGACATTATGAGGTCACTTCCAGCCTAGTTTTTTCTGTGACTGACTGAATTTTTTCTGTGACTGAGTGGTATTTTTTGAGTTGAATGAGGCTACACAGACTTTTCAGACGTTATTGTTTATTTTTTCATGTTCTCCTAATAGGGAGCTTTAATTAATAAACAAAGAAATGTTAATATGGACATACTTTGGTACAAAAAAAGGAAAGTGGAACAGAGGTGTATTTTGAAATATGAGAAATAAGGAAATACAAGCAACTCAGAAAAGACCCTGTGTATCCTTAGTGAAAACTGAAGAAAAGAGGAGAAACTTGGTGTTAAGAATACCCACATGTGTGGTCTTTGAGTCTTTAATATATTAATCTCTGAGTTTTAAAAGCACGAGGAATAATAAGTTGTTTTCATAAACAGAGTAGTAGTCTTAAGAAAATATGGACTTTTTTAGCATCCAATGATTTTATCAGTGGCAAGAATGAATCTGACAGTGAAATACTCCAATACTGCATTTCTTGTAAATGATAATAAACACATGTGAAAATTAGAAAAAAATCGATTATTTCCAAGTTCTCCTATAAATACCACCCAGAAAAACAAAATGAGAGAGAATTTGCTGTCACTTTATTTTTCCTGATGTGAAAGAAATAGGAGTCATTAGGTGCTTTTATGCAATAGCATAGGCAAGTACTTTAAAAGATCTTACTGGCCAGGAATAAACTTTGGGTCTCTATCAAATATTTCAATTGAATGTAGGAAAGAACTTTATATAATAAGTCCCAGGGCTGAACATGTAAATCCAGTTTATTCAAATGCCTACATACAGTGCATCAAGGCTCTGGCAAATCATAAATAAGCAAATTTTAGTGACTTTCAGACACCAAATAGATTTAGCTTCAAGTACAGGATTTCCTTACTCCAGCTGGGTGATCTTAGGCCATTCCACTAGTAACAAAACTTGCTGATTTCTGTGGGTTTGAGCAGATTGTATATCCTAAAAGGAAGTAAAAGTTGGACTTCTGGGACCAGGTTTATACCATAAGAATGAATTGAAGTAGAGCCCCACTTATTTAATCAGTAAATTTTATTTATGTAAGGATGACAAAATTTGTGTCTCCCAAATTAAAACAGCTTATTTTTCCAGTGGGACATTTTCATTAAAAATTAAATGGGATATAAAAATGTCTCAAATGTATTTGATGCTGTTCTGGAGTATAAAGGACAACATATGACAAAAAAAGATTCCTAAACTATTTTCAGATTTTATGGAGGAAAATAAGTAGCCTAAAACACTGTAAAGGATGAGCTAAACTCATGTGAAAGCATTGGTGTACACAATGAAAATATTAGGAGAGGTTGATTTAATGCACTCTGTTAATTACTATTAATTATTTAAAGTGTTAAAAAACTCCCCCACGAGCCCCCACTGAGATCCATCATGTCAAGCAAGCAATTAAAACTCAGTACAGTTAACCATAAAATAGAAAGCAAAACGAAATAAAATATTTAAAAAGACAAACAAAGTGTTGGTGCTTACAAATATTTAGCACTTACTGAAATTCTCAATTGCCTGGAACCAAACCAATTGCATCAGCTCATTTGTAGTTCAACTCTTAAAGTCTTACCTTCTCAAAAAATCTTACATCATAAATTCAATTATCTTCTTTTTTTTTTTTTTAGATATTGCTATGGTCTTTACTGTTGGACCTGATTAATTTATGTCATAAAGAGAAAGGAATCATCAAAAAACCAGAAATCTGTAACAATTGAACACTGAATAAAGAACACTGAAAAAAGAATACTGAATAGGATGGGCTCTTCTTGATCTTAGAAAACATTCTGAGAAGGAGAGAAAAGTGACTGTTAATTACAAAGGTTGTTGTTTTTTTTAAGTGTAATGGCATGGTAAAGATCAACATGAATACATTCCTATGGAGCTGATTTGGGCATCAGCAAAATAAACCACAACCAACTAAACCAGAGTCTGCCAGGACTAAGTTAGGCATGCCACTACTAACAAGGTAGTTATGAGAAAAGCCTTTATAATGTGATTGTCTACAGAATTTTCCTTCCCTCTGCCACTGTAGCAAGAGCCACCATTTGTGTGTTAAAATACAGAGAACTGTTGACTCCTATGTTTTTTTTTTTTTACTGGAATTACATCAGTAGATCTCTGCAAGCCTGAAATTTTCCTCACATTTACACCTACACCACAACTGTCTGTCCTTGGACTGTTGTCATAAGTGCTGAGGACTGGAATTTTGACCCTTCTGAAAAATCCTCAATCCATGATATGACGCATTTGCCGAATATGTCAGTCTAAAGCAGTCTAAAGAAGTCTGTGCTTCTCTGACCTTTATCCCCTCACAGGACCAGTGTGATAAGCTTTCTTAAAACACATCTGCATATGAGGGCTGCAAAGGCAAATGATATAGTGAAATACATTCCTTTTTAATAACCTACCTTCCCCTGTAATTAAAGGCAATTCCAAAATGCAACAGTTTAATCCATGATAAATGCTACCTCTCCACTCAGTTGCTAAGCATATGAAACCCTGCAACCATCTGTCATTTATGATTATTAGACATGTCAACATTCTTTTCGCTGCACTTCTTAAAAGTAGTGTAGGTTATAGATGTCAGTTTATTGTGTCACCCATTACAGACTCAATACATACATTTTCATGTCAACAGGAGGCTGTGTGCTTTAATGGGCATCCCTACAGCTGTGAAAACACAACTCTGCTATCAAATAATCAGTGCCTGACTGAAGCAAGAGCTCAAACTCAAAAAATTTGCTTACAGATAGCATTCCAGTAAATTTGTTTGGTTTACCTGGTTGGTTGGTTGGAATATTTAGGGGACTTGGGGATATTTGATTATCATTGGGTCTGATGTGGAAGAGTGGAAACTTGTGTGTAAAAACATTACACCTACAGAAAAGTCTATCAAATCCTCTCTCGGAAACATTCCAATATTAACAGAATGATTGGGAGAGCAGAGAAAAGCCCTCACATGAAACTCACCTAGGGAATGATTTCTGCTAAACTTCAGCTCTGGTCTTGGTTCTCCCTCTGCCCACACTGCCCCTGCTCAGGTTGGCCATTGCATCTGTCCAGATACATTGATTTAGAAGGGATTGTACTCTTCTCACTGTTCCAGTTTTGTTAAGTGCAGGGAAGGTTTTGCTCAGTGATTGCCCGTGGATTGCCCTGGTCCCAAAACACTGCCTTAACAATTGAGAATGTTTTCCTCAAGAAAAGATTGAGAATTCAGGACCTCAGAGGCTCAAAATTCAGAACCCAGGCAGGTCCAGCCCTTCTGTTTCATGGCTGAGGGTGATTGTTTGGGACACCCAATGATCTTTGTGTTTGGAACAGCTGGGATTGCCATTTATTGCCAAGTGTTATCAGACCCTGAAATGTTTTTTCTTGAACTTCATAACAAGGCTGTACTTTGAAACATCTTCTCCAAAATATTGCCTTCACTGCTGCAAAGTCTTCGATTTTATATACAATGTTATCCTTGTCATAGCGTTGTTTATCTGAAATTGAGTACAGAAGAGTCTACAGAAACCATCTATTAAAGACACAGTGTTCATAACAGATATAAGATTTTAATACAATAAAAATAGGTATTTAAATAGGAAAAAGATACTCTTTGTTTAGTTTTATTCTAAAACCTCAAAGGTATGTTTTATAGAAAAATATACATGGAAGTTCTGTTTATTTCTCTCATTCTCTTGTTCCTCTGTATTCTTATATAAGTATTTCCATGAAATTTGTGGACAAAATAGCAATGAACTAAAAAAGCCAGTATTTTTAGCTACTTCATATTAGTTTTTATTGAACATAGAACTTATTTTTGTCAAAATAAATTAGATTGCATGCTATATTTACAAGAGACTTCTTTTTTCTATTGAAAGATAGATTTAATGGAGTTGTTATTTCTCAAGCACACATATATTGTATCCCAAGCCTATATACACTTTCAAAAACAGCTGTTTTATCTTTAAAGGTGAAACACAATTTCAACAGAAAGTAATTGACTATTTCCACACCTAATCCTTCGCTAGCTGAAAATGCAAGGTTTCTTTCCTTTCAAGCACTTCTCACCTTTGTTTGAGGATGTTCTTTTTTTAGTGTCCTTACTATGAGTTGAATATTATCATTTTAAAGCAGATACATTAAGGTAATGGAAAATTAATTTGGTGCCTAGTAAGTCAGGTATAATTATATTACAATATAATGGTAATAGACTTTGATCCTTCAGGAAAGTCAGAAAATTAGTATAAAACATCCAAAACAATGATAGTAAAATTCCAATAGAATTCTAAGAGAAAAGTAAGCATTGCTTGTTTCATCATAAACATTATGGTTACCTGTTAACAGACTTATGAAAAACTTCTGCAACACATAATAAAATATAAAATATAAAATATAAAATATAAAATATAAAATATAAAATATAACTCTAGACATCCACTAAACACTCTGAGACATTGCTTGAGAATTAAAGGAATTAATTTAGGGAATTGGATGTATCTTCTACATATTATTCTTTTCAGTAAAGTAAATATTTGGCACCAGCTTTTTGGTTTATTTGGTTTGTTTTTTTTTTTTTTTGTTTTTTTTTTTTTTTTTTTTGTTTTTTGTTTTTTTTTGTTTTTTTTTTTTTTTTTTTTTTGGCATCAGTTTGGCTTGATCATTAGAATTCAGACATCTGTGTGGACTTATAGTATTCCTTGTATGCTAAGGCATTTTTTTCTCCTTCCTCTGGAAATTTTTCCTGAGCAGTAGAAAATATTGATGCAGTTATCCAGCACTTTGTTCTGCTCCGGATGTTTAAAAATGGGAACTGTGCCTGTGCAGATCAACTCCACAGTGCATGCCTGGGAATGGCAGGCCTCTAACAAAACCTTGCACTGAGCTTATACAGATATAAATATGAATATATAAATATATACACATCTATCTGTCTGGACAACCAGTGTGACAGACCCTTGGTGTGTCACTGATGAAAGGGGCCAGAGAAGGTGGTCTCTAGACAAAGGCAGAACTTTACACTGCAGCCAATTAATTCCTGGATTTCCTTCCCCCAGGAGATGGTAGAGGCAGAGAGTGTTAGCAGGTTTAATATAAGACAAATCTGTGGACAATATCTTCACAAACACTAAAGAAGGAGGGCAGAGATGTAACTTTTCCTTACTTCAGTGCCTGTGGGGGGACAGAAACCAATGGATTGCAGCTGAGTTTTCTGATTTCCAGAAACATCTTTTACTGCTGCTGGAGGCAGAGCACTGGGCTGGACTGTTGGGCTGGCCCAGGACTGCAACTCTTCCCAGCGGAAGAGTGAGGTAAGAAAATGTTCCTCTATACCCTAAGAACAGAACAGGGGGTTGTGACATTTTACCCTTCTGCTTTGGCTTCAGGCAGCACATGCCAGAAGATGTCATAAAGAAAGAACACAGTCATTAAGTGGTGATGTTTTTAGTCCTATAATTGAAGAGATCTAAAATCTGAGAGGTCAGAACTGCTGTTGTGAAGTGTCTGTGGAGCTTTAGAGGCTGCAAATACCTCAGTTCCTGGGAGACAGATCAACAGCTGCTCCCCTGTAGAGCTCCTTTAGCAAGTAGAGAGAAATTGTCTGAGAATGGGTACCTTTTTCATTGGCCTTATTTTGTAGTGGTAAAGGCCCTGGGCAATGCCTAAGAATTGTATGGATTTAATGTAGCCCCCAAGGTCATCACACTGCAGAGAGGACATGCAAGGATTTGAATCTCAGAAAGAATATGAGGCACTTTGTATACTGCAGGTAGACTATATCTCATGTCACCCAGAAATGTGTTCTTTTAATTTTGAAAATTGCTGCAATATGGGTCTCCAAGTGCTTATTAATACAGCAGCAATAATCCTGGTGTGGGATAAGGGAGTATGTGTACCACAACCATGTGCTATCTAAAAAGGGGCAGAAAAGCTTCCAGGCAGATACTCCTCTCCCTCAGCACAGGGCTGGCAAGATTTATAGCTATAGCAATATTTTCAGCAGGTGCTTGCCTAATCTCTTCTTAGAGGTTTCTATGAACCTGGGCTTCATGATCTGCCAGTCCAATTCTCTGTATCACTGCTCCTTCTGCTCAAAACCTTTTTTTCATGCTCTCTTGGTGTTTGACTCAAATGTTCCTTATTCTTCTGAAGATTTTTCCTTAACCCCCAGAAAGTGATGGGAAAAGCAGGTGGTGTTACCCTCCTGCTACTGACCTGTTCTAATGTATGTGTAAGGAGCACTGGAATTTTAAAACTGTGTAACTTGAGACAAGGTTTTCCAGCCTCTAGGGAAGCCTTGTGAAGAAATCAATAAAGAAGCATGCTCACAAAATTATGTCTAAGCTCTCTTGCACAGACAATATATATATATAAGACAATAGAATTTTTCGAGATTTTCTCAGCACTCCCCTTCTCATGTCCCCCTCAGGAAGCTGCAAAGAGCAGTGAGGTCACCCCCTCCTCAGTCTCCTTTTCTGCAGACTAGACAAGATCAGAGTCCTCGCCCACTCCCCACAGGAACTCATGTTCTTGCAAGATTTGTAAATGCTTAAAGAACTTCTGGAAAACGAAAAATGCCAGAATATTTCAGAATTCAAAAAATCGTAAAATGTGGAAACTCAGGGCACCGGGAATATTTCTCTGTCTGCTCTGGGGTGCCCTGACCCCCAGGGGAGCACTGACCTTGACCCTCATTCATGGAGAAAGTTTCCTAGACTTCAAGATAGACTAGAATCCACAAAAGTGTGAAATAGATTATAGAAAGTAGTGTAGGTGTATCATTTGCTGAGAAACTTAGGTTTTGGGATTTTTAGTATGTTGTGGATGGAAGCAAGATGGAGGGCACAGGGTGTCATCCTGGGTTTCTTCTTCATGCTTCTTCTTCCTTCTTCTTCATGGGTTTGGGTGGCATTTTGTAATTGGACAGAAAAGTCTGCATTGCATGCTTCCAGGGATCATTATTGGGTTAAAAGGGAAAATAATCCAGGTGTCAGTTCTTAATTGGATAGTTTAGTTTTAAAGGACCTTGTAACAAGAGACTGTTAGCCATTTTCTAATGAAAAGGTGCCAAACTCACAGTAGTGAGACTGTTTTACTGATAAGAAATAATAAACACTTGAGTCCAAACATGAACTACTGTCTCAAGTGCCTTCAATCCAGACCCAGAGAAACCGACAACTGGTACTCCCACTCTGATATATCTAATAAGCAGCATTATGTGGAAATCAGAGTACATAGGTTACATACTTGTTGGTTTTCCATAAGAACAGGGAGGAAAGGATCCCACTGTACTAAGACTAAATTAGAAGCATAGATCTGTAGCTTTTTTTAGTGGTCCATTAAACACTCAGTAATTTTTGTTAATGAATTTGAAAACTTCCCTGATTGATCAATAAACTACACTGTGAGATTAGTGATGTATTTGTTGTACAAAGGAAATTGAATTTTCAAGGTTAGTTTTTTTACGGTAAGCCAAATATTCCCTGGCACTCTGCAGCACCATTTGCATTTGAATTAGGTTGTGGCTCTCTGCCATTAGTTACCATACCTTGTCTTCAGTGTAGTCATCCAGTCCCTGCAAAAAGAAAGAAGTCTTATTTTTCAGTCTAAAAGTTGGTTTCCTATGTGTAATTTTTTTTTGTTTGTTTTGAGAGCAAAATCAGCGGTTATAGTTCTATCTCTAATTTAAAGGGATATATCCAACACATTTGAAAGTTTAGTTCCACACATAATGTGACACACATATATTTTTCATGTCCTTAAGAAAGTCAGTGATGATACTGACAAATTAATTGAAAGCTGCACTCACCTAAAATGAGAAAATAACCTAAATTTCCAGAAGCAGCAGTCTTTCCAACTTTGTCCTTCAGTGGTGTCTTCAACCTGAATATTTTAATTCATGCTTCTTTACGGGCAGGAGTAATTGCTTTCTAGTGAATAGCAATGTTTCTGGATTATTTAATCCATAAATAAATAAACAAATGTCACATAATTATCTATTCTAGTAGCACCTGGACTATTTCTCTTGTGTCATTTACTTATTGCATCCAGCTCTCTAAGTTTTACTCTAAAAATCAGCAAAGAATAACACTATTAGCTCTGATGAGAAATAGATATATACAATAGTTACCTACATTGCAGTTTTTGTGATTTGGTGTGGCAGCTCAGGGACCTACCATCAGAATCTCAATCACCCAGCCATAGGGGACTGGTCCCAAGTAAGAGGAATAGGTTTTCAGGTTAGGGTGAGGAGCTTGCTTCTCCCATAGATGCTTGCCTCTCACATAGATCTTTGCAGGCACGTGTTGACTTATGTAAAGTTTGTTACCCCATTGGCCTGTTGGCCTAATTACCCCAGTTCAACCCCTACTCTCCTTGTGTGGTTGGTCCCTAGAATGTTCTCTCTCTGTCCCTCCACTGGCCCTAGTTTACTGCAATCCTCCACCTCTGTTTCCCTATTGGCTGACCTGACCTCTGATCCCGCCTCTGCATCCTTTTCCCCCATATCCATTGGACCCTTACTCTCAGTTCTGCCCTCACTAGCCCGTATAAAACCCTGTTCCCTTTGCTTGTTCCCAGTCTTTGTCTGGGGACCCTCTTTGGCTCTGTACCCTGTTCCTGCCTACTAATAAACCCAGTTTGATGGTGATCATAGAAAGACCCTTCCTGCCTACTCTATCAGCTTTCTAAAGTAGCAGTGAGCTTTGGCCTCATGAGTGCCAGGGACTCCAGGCGCCTTGATAGCGCTGCTATGGTACAATTTGGTATCCTGAACTGGCCATGTAATGTAAAGTCTTCAACAATTTTTGGATGTCTAAGAATCCTTTTTGTTGATAACTTGCCTCAAAAGCATCTAAATGCAATGGTGGCCTCCCCATTTCTATGCAGTTTCTGTCCTTGCTGTCCTTCTTCCTGCAGAACTAAGATGTCTAAAGGCTGACTGCTTTCCTGTTCCCCAGTTCTGCACTGAGCAACATGGCTCTGCTAAATCAGGAGCGCTGATCTAGCACAGAATCAGGGAGACCTTTGGCAAAAACAACAGTAGCTAAGGGAATTACCTCTCTCCAAATTATTTTATCTTTGTGAAGTTGAAGAAATACGAAATTTCATATTCTGTGGCTTTGGAATGACACTGTAGATGGGGAGTAGGGGTTGGCACCTGTCACCTAAAACAATAGGTAGGAACTAAATGCATTCTAATTGCCATTGTACAGATCAGGCAGTGTTAGAGACAATGCTATTATTCTATTGTTCCAGTTGAGAGCACATGAAAGACAAATCTGACACATTGTGGAGGAAGTTCTCAAAAGTGACTGGGAAGAGCAGTAGAGAATTAAGTGTCAGCATGTTTTAGTGCTGATATCAAATGCTCTCCATCTTGGGTTCTGCCTGAAGAGTGTTTAGTGAGTCCTGTTGTATGTTTACTTTCCTTGCATCTTCCTTAACTGATTGCTCCTTTATTGAATAAAGTTGCACTTTCATTAATGTAGTTCTTTAGGCACTGCTTTAGTCACAGCCAGACCAACTCTGGTTATGTCGCTGTTAGATCTCAAACAAAGTATGGCCATGTGAATGGTAATATATGTTATGAAATAATTCATGCTTAAAGAGAGAATGTATTTTTTAAGATTGTAAAATCCAAACGAGTCTCTGACCACAAGCAGCCCAGGGAAAGATGTCTACTTTGGAACGTCGAAATTCCTGAAGGCAGCAGGAGAACAATACCCTGTTTACCTATGAATAGATGTGGCCAGTGCGATGATCGATGATCGATGATCGATGATCGATGATCGATGATCGTTTGTCCTCTGTCCTCTGGGGTAATCAGGAGACACTCAAGAGTAGTCATCGCTCGACTGATACCATCAATCAAGATAACAGAAGTCGCCAGAAAGATACATCTGAATACACGACTTCCCCTGACGTGATCAGTGACTGCCAGAACAGTGAAAGAAACTCTCATGCATATGCGGGGTTACAAAAGAAATCAGAGCACTTCTGCATCAGGCATAAAAAACTGTATAAAACAGCCTCGCTGGAAGCGGCACTCGTGAACAGAGGGAGATCTGGTGCGATAGAGTTCGGATCTGTGTTCACCCAGTGCCGATCCTGGGCTCAACGTTGTCTCTTTGGCTGTGGTGGTTTTGAGGACCGTATTTTGGTCATGGGAAAAGATAAATAAAATATTTTTGCATTTTTAATAATTTGGCTTTTTGATTGATCATTTATAACATGAATCATATTTTTAATGAGAAACATATCAAATAAATCTCTTGGTACACCAGTGTGGGTTAGTGGTGATTGAATAAAAAGAACTGTGGGGTACTGTTTCAGGACAAATTTTGGAGAGAACCCCCAAAGGGGCTCCTCTAGGAAAGCAGATTCAATTGGCCCCTCCCCCCAACCGGTCTGGGAGAAAATACCTCTGTGGGAAAAAAACTGTTTATTAAACAATAAACCCAAAACAATATTAAACAATAAAACCCTTTGCTGCTCCAAAAGAGATACAAACTCAGAAAATTCCCCTCTCCGGGTTGCAGTTCAGCTCACTCAGTCTCTTATCAGTCTCTTATCGATGCTGGAAGTTCCACGGCCCAGGCCCAGCCCAGTGGGCCACAGGCGCTAGGTGCTGGTGCTCTTCTGGGTGTTCAGTCCAGAGCAGGTTTAAACAGGTCCAAAGAAAAGGGATAAAGGGAAAAACACAGTCCAGGGAACTTCTTTTCCTCAGCAAGCTAAAACTAACTGAAAGCAAAGGAGAGCTCTGTCCTGCTGTCTGTTCATCCACAGATAACACAGTCCAGGAGCAGGAATGTGGAGGAGTGAGGGCAGTGTCTGAAAACTAACTGCATGCTTCTTCTCTCCCCCTTCACTCTCTGGAACAAGTCTTAAAGGTGCAAAACTTATTCAGCATAAACAGAACAAGACAATTGGGGATAAAAGCATCATATAGTCAACCTAGGACAAAGGCAGAGCAGAACTTTTCTCACCTTAATTGCTCTGTGCTGCTAAAGAGGTTGACTTCCATATGAGAAGAAAAGTCACTCAATTTAGAAGAATTTGAAAACAAATGAACCTGAGGCTTTTTGTTGAACCTGAGCATATTTATCATAGTTTGCAGTAGCTTGTTTGCTTGTTTATGTTCCCTTCCTAATGTCATCAGAATGCTTCTGGGGAAGAACCTCAAATAACAAACATCAAACTGACAATAGGCAGGATAAGTATTCCCAGACCTTCTGTCGTCTGAAACAACCACAATAAATAATTAAGAGCAGCCAAAACATCATACTAATGTTTAACCAAGAAGTAATGTCTCACACTGCATTTTAAATGTCAGAAAGTCAGGGACAGATGAACAAGAGCATGGACCAAATTTAACAGCAAAGAACCTGGAAATGTCCCATTTCTGTACCAAGTGGCAACACGAGTTACTGTCATTGAAAGACAGCTGAGCTCATGGAACAGGAATTGACTGTGATCATGCACCTGGAGATTATAAAATCATGGAATGGTTTGGGTTGGGTGGAGCCTTAAAACCCACCCAGTGCCACCCCTGCCATGGGCGGGCACACCTTCCACTGTCCCAGGCTGCTCCCAGCCCCAGTGTCCAACCTGGCCTTGGACATTGCCAGGGATTCAGGGGCAGCCACAGCTGCTCTGGGCACCCTGTGCCCGGGCCTGCCCACCCTGCCAGGGAACAATTCCTTCCCAATATCCCCTCTAATCCTGCCCTCTGGCAATGGGAAGCCGTTCCCCTTGTCTTGGCACTTCAGTTCCTGAGGAATTGTCCATCTCCAATGAGAATACATAGGGCAGTGAGGCTCTAGTAGAAGTGTCAAAAGTTATGGCTTTTTTTGCAGCTTCTTTTAATGAAACAACTTCAAAATTATATGAAAGGAAACTAAAAGCTTCTCTGAACAGTTGCTCTCCCTTTCCCTCTGCCTGGCCATCAAACACTCAAGATTTTCCATGGTCTCACCTGTGTCCCAGGTCCTATGCAGTGGGATTGTGAAGCCTTGCAAAAGGAGGGAATACCGTGTCTTGTGGATTCCCTATTTCCAGCTGCTCTGGAGATTTACAGGGAGTTTCATGCTGCTGTTGATGCTTCAGATCCATCTATTTTATGTTGCTGTTGTTCCTTTTGGTAGTCTGAGCAGCGGATGCTAATGGACATTTGAAGCACTTGGCCTCACTGATACTCCTTCAGAGTCAATACACTCAGAAATTATTTTGTTTAGTCTCTGAAGAAGC
This sequence comes from Molothrus aeneus, assembly GCF_037042795.1. Lineage (NCBI taxonomy): Eukaryota > Metazoa > Chordata > Aves > Passeriformes > Icteridae > Molothrus > Molothrus aeneus. Next base: position 252,428 of record NC_089656.1, read on the forward strand.
ATTACAGGTATGAGTGGTAAGAATATTATTTTGTGGTTCAGTACATTTGAGGAATGCATCCTATACTTCAGTATAGGCTTTAAGATAAACACTTAAGTCCTCAAGTGGGGCTGGACATGGATCCAAGCACTCACCTGGAGAAGAGAGAAGCTGAACCTCACCTGTAAACTGCATGCAGAAGTTAGCAGTCGTCATAAATGAATTTTAGACAGGACAGCTCCTTCTGGGATTTTAAGCTGTTCAAGGAGATTGTTTCAATTACTGTGAATATTCTATCACAGTTTAAAGCTGTACTAATGTCTTTAAATGTTATGTACAGGTTCTTTTATACATATTATAAAAGAAAAGCCTTATCAGGCCTTGCTCTGTTGAATTTCCAGCTGGCCTGTTACTTCTTCTAAGTCAGCTAGATAAGTTCCCATGTGAAGAAATCCTGAGAATGAGAATCTGTTTGCATAACAACCTCTTCTTGGAGAGAAAAATAAGTTGCACCTGCATAAACAATAAATCTATCCCATGAGAATCAGTGAACAAAAATATGTAAGCTAACCAAAAATAGAGAGATTTGACAGACGTACACCCTATTGGTCATTTACCGACCAATAAACTGAGTATGAGTGCGTTGTTAGCCAATAAGGTCTAACACGGTGCCTTCTGATATTTCCTATCAATATGAGCTTTGTCTGCATGAAGAAACTGAGTCCCATCTGCTTTACTGCTGCAACATTTAAATCTTTTTCAGTTTAAAGCTGTTGTCACATGGGGTTTTGGAACTTGGCTTTCTACTTTGATCTGCTCGACTCAGATTCTGCACTGGCAACTATGAGGATGCATCAAGGCCTGATTGCAGGGATGGATGAGCAAATTCTTGGCTACCATAAACCAGCACAGCTATATTGAAATCAATAGAACTATGTGGAACCTCCTATGAGCTGGAATCTGCTATTGTTCCAGTCTGCAATGTGAATATATCTTTTGGAACTTCTTCTTTACGTGCTTCTACTTGTATTTTTTAAAAAGTCCAGAGATACCATTGATATATCACCTTTGAGCCTTGTGAAATGAGTGTAGATCTTAACAAAGAATAGGTAAATTAAAAAGAAAAAAAAAGATAAAACATTATTTTAATACCTTTATAAGGTACCAAGAAGAAAGTGGTCTTATGCCTATCACAAATTTGCAGTAGATAGACTACAAAAAATCCCATGGGATTCACACTAAATCTTGGAATGCTGCAGTGGGTCTGTTCCTGCTGCATCTGAGTGCTGTTCTTTCAGGGTGTTTGTCTGTTCCTGTATTAGTTATACCAGAAAAGTCCTGGAATCAGTCTTGGACACTTTAGTGTTACCTGAGGAGAGTTGTCTCTGTTCTCTTGACACGATATTAAAGGAGCAGCTTTGTGATAGGTCTTAGAGTTTTACTGATGTAGATGTTTAGCCTTCAAGGATTCCCTGGCAGTCAAACAACAGTTGGAAGAGTTTCGTGACTAAGCTTGGGGACAGAGGATTCCTGGTAAAATGACAAATTTAGGATCCATTCATGTGTATCTTCAGTGAGTTACTTTGCCAATAGTGGTATGGCAGTGTGAGAACAATTTATTTGAAGAAACAAGTGGTACAGAGATCTATAGCTGTGTTATCCCACATGGGAGTGCTTCCATATTTACTGCCACGTGTTGTACTAAACTCAGGAATTATGGGTTATTACTGCATGAGAGTCTTATTATCTAGTTATCAATAATAATAATAATAATAATAATAATAATAATAATAATAATAATAATAATAATAATAATAATAATAATAATAATAATGATGGCACTCTAGAAGTTACTTTGCAAGATGATGTGGATTTGGCCCTGATAACTGAAATTATTATTGTCTAAATCACTTTTATAGGATTTAATTTATTGTACTTTAAAATGTGGCTGTAAATTATGCACAGATTATGGTCAGTGACACTTAGAAGCAAAAGTATATATTTGAGGAAGAAGTGGTTACCTTACCAAAATATCTTTAAGTAAGCAATTAATTACTTCTATATTTGCGTATGTGTCTGTGTCTCCAGATGGTCAGAATCTATGAGGATGTAGAAGGTCTAATTTTTAATACTGAATTACTCCCTTTTTTTAAGCTAACATAATATTAAGAATTTTGAAACAAGTTATCCAAATGGTGGTTGCTTTTACATAGCTCTTTAACTTATTTTATGAAGAAATCTGTTTTACACAAAATTTGCTCTTTATGATACTTAATAAGCAGTTGTTTATATAGTTGAGTAAGAGAGAAACGTGTCGACAATACTCAATAACAATTTCTGTCTTGAGCTTATAAGGTAGAATATTAAATTGTTTTTGACTATTGTCTTCTCTTGTGAGTTTTAGGATGTCTATTCCTGAGCTGGTAATTCAACATTAAATGCCACATTTGATAGGTGATGAACATTTGCAGTGAATGCAATACTGTGTTAATAGAGTGCTAGAGAGAGATACTTTGAGTTTTAAAGCAGGCACAGGAAATCTTAATGAAAGAATCGGATAATTCTGTCTCTTTAGCATTATTAAAACCCATGGTTTTTATAGGACTCTTTGTTTTCTGAACTCTAAGGTGATGTGCCCAGAATCAAGTTGTAGAAGGATATTCCTAGCCTATTCTATTTCCTATAAAAAAGATTGAAACTGATAATTAAAGAAAAAATCCAAACCCTTCATGAAAACAGACTTTTACAAGTAAATGTCCTTGAACAGTTCAAGATTGAAGTACATCCATTTTCAGAAAGCAAGGTGTACATTTCTGTCCCTGTAAGAATAAAAGATAATTAAATAGGTGGATATTCCTTATTAATCTTGTGTGAATTTTTGCTAATTATTACATAAAGCATTAGAGAGATGACAGCTAAATTACTAATTGCAATAATTTTCTCATTTAAGTTGTTTTCTGTAAATATGCTTTCTTTAAATATTTCTACAGAGCACCTGTTAATTACAGCCCCTCCCTGGACAACAATGATGGAAGAAATGAATAAAATATATGTAGAGCTTGATTCATTTCTACAAGTTCCACAAATTGGACCGTGTTCCTCAGGGCCTGACATGCTCAGACAGTTCTTCCTGGACTCAGTGAAGTATTCCTTAGCATTACAGAATGCAACATCCTTCCTGTGAGTACCTCCTCATGCTCTCCCAGGTCCTGGAAGCCACTGGCTGCTCTTCAGAGTCCTGTTCTCCTCCCAGACAGTATACAGCCAAAGATGATGCGTTCATGGCCTTCCTCCCCACATGCCCTTGGCCCCCAGTTGCAGTTGAAGGATCTGCTCCATTATTGGTCATAAATGTTACTGATGATGAACTGTCATTTCAGACAAAATCAGGGGCTGTCATGCCTGTGAGGATTGACTGACATGGACTCTGCTTATGCCAGCAAAGCAAAGCCAGTTTCTTACACAGTTTACCAGTATTTATAGGTCACTAAGTTGGTACAAAAATTTCCACTCTGACCCTGTGGCATTGGAATCCCTGGCTGAGCAAGGACAGGTTGGATTCAATCTACACAGGGACTCTCACCCAATGTCATTCAGTTCTAGATGCAGATGTATCATTGGCCAGAGAGCTGGACAGGGCTAAGACCTCCACGAATCACACGTGTAATTGGAGCTCCAGTAAAAAGAGCTGGAGGAATAAACTCGAGGCTGTTTGTCACCAGAACTCCTGAACCCTGGAGTGTGAGTCTCTGTCTCCAACCCACACCCACATTCACGTTACATGACCCTTTTGTCCTGGTCCCCTTTAGAAACACAATCCTCTGATTATTCTTCTTAAGCGAATAATGTCCTTTGTTATCTCTTCCACCAGGGAAGTCCTTGTTGCATCTTCCTTGGTCAAAGTGGTCAATGTTAGAGGGACAGAGTGACCAGACATGGTGTCTTCACTTCTGTTCCTGCCTTGAGTTTATCTCTCCCTCAGCTTTCACTGTACCAGGGCCGCAAGGTCTGTGCTGCTGCCCAGCTCAGCTTCTGCAGCTGTCTGATCTCTGACAATGCCAGTGTCAGAAATGAACTTTGCTTTTGTTGTCTCTGGGCGCAGTAGCCTGGGGGACTGGTGGGAGTTCTTTGTGTGAGGCCTTCTCTCCTCAGAGTAATGACTACTCCAAGGTGATTTAAGCCCCACTACTCCAAGGTGATTTAAGCCCCATGTCTTTCATGGCATGGAAACCTAGTGTTTCTTGTCTAACAATTGCTGTAGTTCAAATAAATGTTTTATCAATTTTTGAGTCTCTACAGGTTTGGGAAGATACTGCTATCCTGAAAGGAAGCTACAAGAAAGATGGAGACAAAGTATTTCCAAGGGCCTGAAGTGACAGGACAAGGGGAATTGGCTTCACACTGACAGAGGGGAGAATTAGATGGGATATTGGGAAGGAGTTGCTCCCTGGCAGGGTGGGCAGGCCCTGGCACAGGGTGCCCAGAGCAGCTGTGGCTGCCCCTGGATCCCTGGCAGTGCCCAAGGCCAGGTTGGACACTGGGGCTTGGAGCAGCCTGGGACAGTGGAAGGGGCACTGGATAAGCTTTGAGGTCCCTTCCAGCCCAAATCATTCCATGATTCTATATGAATGCCATTTAATGTTTTGCAATATTAACCTATGCAGCGCAGAGAGGGCTAGTTTTTTTTTATCTATCACCTTCTCCAAGTAGTGTCAGAGTGCCAGTTTGAGAGCCATCCATCATCTCTCTGACACGATTATTCAGCAAGTCATAACTGATAAATCTGAATTATCTGGTCTCACTTGTCAGCACAAATGCCATCCTTGAACAAATGCAAAATCAATTCCAAACCAAAGGCTATGCTTCTGCCAACTGCTAGCTATTGGCTGCAGAGTAAGTTACATGTTTCCTAGTGATAAGCAAATTTTGGAAAGCTTCTGGTCACTCAGCTTAGTTTGGGAATTAGAATCATATATACACTTTGCAGAGGCAGTGAAGCACATAGTGACTCTAGCATTGTGTTCTGGAACATAATTCTTGAGCTAATTCAGTTTCTCTGCCCCTTCCTTCTCTTTTCCCATGGTGAAAAAAAAAGATGTAATAACATCTGCTAAATGACTAATCAAGACATGCCTTATACTTGGTATTAATTACAAGCTACCTACCATGCAGACAGCATGTTGCTGGTTATCATAGTTCAGAAGATGTTGGAGAAGGATTTCTATATCTCAACAGGTCTAACTGCAAGGGTGGACTTCACCATTGAATAGTTTTAGATGTGTTATTCTCCTGTATCTACATAATAGAGTATAATATAAAAAAAAATTATCTGTATAACCTCTACCCTAGTGATCATGGCACCCTGAGTTGCTTAAAAAAAAACAAAGAAAAGAAAAAGCAAACAAAAAACCCCCAAATGCAATACACCACCACTCCCTGATAAACCAAACGAAAGAACCACCCCCAAAAACCTAAAACAACAACAACAAAAACAACAAAACCCCACAAAAACACCCACAAACCAAGAAATAAACAAACAAAAAAACCACCCCCCCAAAAAGAAAAAAACCCTAAGATAAATAGAAAGATAATAGAAGTTCCAAGACAGTCTTAGAGTTGACTTCTTTAACTACTATAATAAGATTTTTATTATAGAGTGAGCATAAGTTAAAAAATAAATTAAAAAATAACTTCTAATGAAGTATTTTTATAGGGGAATGTTTTATGCCTACTCTGACTGGTTCTGTATCTTTATATTGCTGAGTAATAAAACAGATGGTTCTTTTTCACTGTTTTTTGCAATTCCCTGGAGTTAGAAGCATGAATAAATGTTGTGGTTTGACATTCTCTGGTAACTGATCCTCACTGTAATCCAGAGAGCAATGGAAAAATCCTATCGTTCCAGAGGAGGCCTCAGAGATGCTGAGGGGACTGCAACACCTTCCCTGTGGAGCTGGCACAGCTGGGACTGCTCAGCCTGGAGAGGAGAAGCTTTGGGGTGAGCTCAGTGTGGCCTTGCAGGGCCTGAAAGAGATGCAGGAAAGACAGAGAGAGAAAATTGCCAAGGGCTGGAGGGACAGGACCCAGGGAATGGCTTCCAGTGCCAGAGGGCAGGGCTGGATGGGATCTTGGCAATGAGGAATTGTTCCCTGGCAGGGTGGGCAGCAGGGCCTGGCACAGGGTGCCCAGAGCAGCTGGGGCTGCCCCTGCATCCCTGGCAGTGCCCAAGGCCAGGTTGGACACTGGGGCTGGGAGCAGCCTGGGACAGTGGGAGGTGTCCCTGCCATGGCAGGGGTGGAATGGGATGATCTTCCATTTCCCTTCCAGTCCAAACCATTCCACTATTTTGTGATTCTATGAAAGGACTTACCATACCCAGTTTTAGTACTTAATTCAATTTCTCATTGCTTCATACACAATAAGTGGTCAATGCAAATATTAATTCAACATCTAATACGTTACTTGAAATCACAATTTATTTTGTTTCTAAGAGTTTCTGAGGGCAGCTATAAAATAATGACTGATATTTTCAGCCAGTGGATCTTCAATGGCTGACAAGGATCAGCAATTTTTGCGATTTTTGCTTCATCGCCAACAGGCTTATTTTGCTTTTTTGTTACTACAGCAAAACCATATCCAAACTACAGAACTGCATTTACCATGTGAAATCTGAACAGAATGGAGTACATACAATGCTGGGAAAGTAGAGAATTAAAAGTGATGTCCAAGATGTAAAATCACAGAAGGCGGTGGGTGTTCTGCAGCAAGCAGGCAGCTACACTTTATTGCACTCCCCAGGGCAGTTCTTTTGCAGCCATTTAATTCCCAGTAGGAGCTTTTTCACTCCAGTCACACTTAGCAATTCTCCACATTTGATTGATTATTCAAAAAGCTGACTATGTTTTCAGACCTGCAGAGTTTTTCAGATGCACTTGTGCAAAAAGTTTATGGGTTAATTTCTTATCTTAATATATAATTTAGAGGAAAATATTTCTTATTTGGCATATTAGTTTTTATGCCATGGCAAATTACTATTAATCAGATATTTTAGTCCTCTAAAGCAGAATAAATTCTTTACTAACTTACATGAACAGGTTAGTTCCTTCCATTCTAATGCAGAAATCCTCTCATAAATTATTTTTCTCTTGTTTATTCTACTTTTTGAAACACTTACTGCTAATTGGTCTAGTCTAAAAATCTGCCTTCTCTTCTCTGAGGATGGTACATGAAAACCTCTCCTCCCATGTGACAATAGTCTTCTATCTTGTGTTGTTTTCCTTCTAGCATTTATTGTTTCTTTAGGGCAACTCTGGAAGTGAACTAATTAAGCTTTCTTCAAGAGATTCTGAAAAATTAATTATTTTAGGAGAGGAGGTAAAAACTAATCAAGTCTTGGGTATTAAAAATTGGCGTTTCATTATAGACTTAGCTATTCCTAATTAGCGGATATGATGGATGCTTCTGAAAAGTACTGAATTGTTCTTGATATATTATGGTGGTTTGTCCTCCATGGTGAACAGTCTGTCCTTGTCAGCCTTGTCCTAACTCCAGTTCACCTGCCCTAGAAATTACCTGTCCTTAAGGGTGCTCTTTGGAGGAATAAATGAAGATAAGGAAAAATGATACGGAAAAAGAAATACATATAGTTCCACTAAGAATGTTTTTAAAAATAAAAATTGTTCAGCATATTATGTACATTTGGCATCAATCTTGATTAAGTATTTAATACATTATTTTTCATGCTACTAATATTATAATGGAACTTTTTTTAACCTATAACCATACATAATATTTCTTGAAAAAAAATTCCAGCTTGAAATTCTGGTTTGGGAGGAATTATTAAAACTTTTACATCTTCAGCAATGATTTTGCAAGATTTAAAAGGAGAATGCAGTGACTGCAGAGGTGAAGAGCGGTGGTTGACTTTGCCACTGTATGTCATTTTAACAGGCATCTCCTAAAGTCTTTTAAGTGCATTCTAAATTGGTGCTTCTCAGGCTTCTACAAAGAGCCAAAAATTGATGTAAACTTTTTGTTTCTCATTGGCGGTGTGATCCCATCAAAATTATGGAAGTTAAGTTCTCTGTCATGTGATTCTCACAGCCAAGCTCTGAGCATGGAATTTGCCAAACCTTTTCTTGGACCTATAAAACTGGGCAAAATGAGCAGCATGTGTACACATAACTCACAGAGGAGTGACTGTGAGGGCCATTTCCTCTCTACTTCAGAGGTTTCAAACTCTGAGTTTCACATCTTATGTCAAAAGAATGAGAACTCACATTTTGGCCTTCTAATTTATTTCTTTAAAGTTGTGGCTTAGTATTCAAAGATGACAGAGAGGTTTCCTTAAATGACCTGTATACACTGCATTACTCAGACCCAGCATAAACTGTAAAAACTAAAATTAGATCTAGAAAAAGATGAAATCAGCAATTGGCATCATATTACAAAACTGCAAGAGAAGAGCAGTTGCAGAACTCTTCAGCCCATTGTATTTGCACCTCTTCAACAGCCTGTCCATGTTACAGTCCTGATGATGCCAGGAATATCCAGCTCTATTCCCCCACTAAAAGGCAGGACTCAGAAAGGCAGGACTCAGAATAGCTCTCTACCTGTTCCGTCACAGACAAGTCATTCTTGCAAAACCAAAAAAAGAAAATGCCTTTTCTTGAAGCAATACATTTGAGAAGATTTTTTTTCCAGTTTATCTTTTCAGAAAAAGAGGTTCAGCTTCTTTTGCCCCCCCCTTCCCCCTTCATATAGCAGTGCTCCCAGAAAGGATTACTTTTCAGTAGTTCCTCCTATTACCCAGGAAAAAAGACAGGAAGAATCCTTTGAAAGCTGTCTGGCATATCTCTATCGTTCTATCTATTTATCTCTTCTATCCTTCTATCTATTTATCTCCTTTCCCATTTATTCATCAGCTTTATCAGCAGGACACACAATACTTTGTGAGATTATGATCTTTCTACAGTCATGGAATACTTCAGTAAAATTAAATTTTCCATCCAGTTGCTTCTGGTTTAAAAAAGTCTGTATTGAATCCTTTCAAACTTTGGTTAGTAAAGTTATTAGCAACATGTATGTTCACATAGTGCTACGTTTCAGTAGGAACTATACCTGTGCTAAAAAAAATTTAAAATAATTACCGTTTCAAGTAGCAGGAAAGAAGGTTCACCCCTCGCACTCTAAGCTCTCATCGGATTTTTACTGTTCTTTGCTGTTGTGTTCTGTTATTATGATGTTCTTTGAATTGCCTAAGCAGCCAATGGGAGAAATACTTACCTGCTCTCCAGAGCTCTTGACATCAGCTAAGCAATGCATGAAAGTCTTTTATAGAAAGAGAGAGACAGGGGAAGAGATATGGAGAAACTAGAGATTTAAAGTGACATTACACATTTTATGAAATGATGAAAGAAAACACATTGAAAGTCAAAAGCCTTCAGCAGCAGCATTTTTTAAAGACCTGGTATCACAATAAATAAGGTTTTTCAGAGCTTTTTGGCAAAGGTTATAAGATTTTGTCATTTTTCTCTATTGGTAAATTATCCTTGAAAAAATGAGAGGTGCTTCTAGGAAATGGTAACTAATGCTAAGAAAATTTACTCCTAGCAAAGAAGTAATGCTTTTACAATAGAATCCTATGCAAAGGAAAAGTTTATGGCACAGTTATAGTGGGGATAACATCTTTGAAAATATTTTTGTGCAGTATTAAAATCTTTCCTTACACAGATGTTGCAGCTCCATTCTTATTTTCTTCTTCTTCTTCTTCTGTGTTATTCTACTCTGGCAAAATTGTGACTTAGCACTGCATGTTGGGAATGACTGGAAAAAATACAGACTGATCAGTTTTTGGGATGGAGAGGATAGAATTTCAATGAACTTAATTGACATTACTTTTAGGCTGCAAAAGTGGGATGATAGAATCACAGAATGGTTTGGGTTGAAAGGGACCTTAAAGCTCATCCCATTCCACTCCTGCCATGGCAGGGACACCTTCCACTGTCCCAGGCTGCTCCAGCCCCAGTGTCCAACCTGGCCTTGGGCACTGCCAGGGATCCAGGGGCAGCCCCAGCTGCTCTGGGCACCCTGTGCCAGGGCCTGCCCACCCTGCCAGGGAACAATTCCTCATTGCCAAGATCCCACCCAGCCCTGCCCTCTGGCACTGGCAGCCATTCCCTGGCTCCTGTCACTGCAGTTCCTGAAGACTTGTCCCTCTCTGGGTTCCCTGCAGCCCTTTCAGACCTGGAAGATGCTGTGAAGTCTCCACACAACCTTCTCTTCTCCAGGCTGAGACAGCCACAACTGTCTCAGTCTAAAATTCTGTAATCTGATAATACAATATCAAATCCCAAAACTATCATTATTCTGATAATTATCAGCAATAATTTAGTGATTTGACATTTTACTTTTATTTACCTAATGAAACATTTCAATTCCCTTTCAGGCTAGACAAGCTGTGGCTGCTGGTGTGATTATTCCCTGATTGAAGTAAAGCTGGGCAGTTCAGACATTAATCCCTAGGTAGGAAGAACAATCCACTTGTATGTTCCAGTACTAGGAGAGAAATATTATTTTACATGATTAAGCTAAACAGTGCTTAGAATATATAAATGGTAAATGACTTACTGTCAGATTTGTGCCAGATTTCATACAGGTACCAGTGGAGTCTGGTTTTCATACAAATTTTCAATATATTGTACTCAATGGACAAACGTTCAAACAAAGCCTACACGAAGATAATGAAGGATGTGAATGCTTACCTAAGGTCATAACTGGTATTGTAAGGAAAAATTGGGGAAAAAATTGTAGTTTAATGGTAAGAGAATAGCAGTGGGAAGAAGAACTCTGAAATTCTCATCCTGGACGTGCTGCTGCCTTGCTGTGTGCCCTTGGGCCAGGAGTGTGGCTTTCCTGTTTCTTCCTTCAGCTGCTGTAAAAATCAAGTATAATACTATTAACACATCCCTTTTTTTCAGGGATGATGTGAATCTGAATTAATGTTTAAAAAGTACTTTCAGATCCTGTAATTGAGGCACTGTTTAAGTGCAATGTATTAATATTTTACTGAATACAGTAATTCCTGAATTTTAAGCAGGAAACCCACTGTTAAACGGTATAGTTGGCATGGATGTAAATATTAAATTGTTGCGTTCAAATTAGGCTTTAAATCATGTTTCCTCTTGGAAAAGCTACCATAGCAATCATTCCATTTTCAGCTGGAGTCTGCCTGAGTAGGATTTAGTACAAAGTCATTTCTGAATACGCTGATATCTCTTTAACTTCAACAATGCAGACAGCATTTTGTTAGATTTCCATTTGACAGATACAGATGACAATCAAATTATTTTTGTAATGAGGCATTTAGAAATACACAGAGCAGAGGGGCAACAAATGTTGCTTTGAATTAATAGTTAAATCTCATTGTTTGAAACAGTCCTCTTGAAAGAAAATCATGAGTAATTTTTAATAGCATGGAGGCCCCTGGAGTCCTTCAACTCTATCAGCTCTGTAGTGTCAGTCTCTTTTAATCAGTCCTTCTTTTATCACTAAGACTTAGATGACAGCCTGAAGTTTCACCCTGAGGTGTAAAGCAGTGAAATATATGTGACTTATCTGACTTCAACTTAAAAAGAATTGCATGGAAGCAGAAGGACAAATGCTGTCCTGATTGCAGTCGGCTTGCTGCATGTCATTGAAAATGAAATTGCCAAAATGGAGAGGCCTGAGAAGTAGGAAATAGCAATTTTCTAAATAATGAAATTTTCTTTTACCTGATAATGCTCAAAGTCAGTAGTCATATAAACCTCCACACTGAATTATAAAATGCTTAAATGGACAGGAGAAGCTTAATTCACATAAAACCAAAGGCAGAGCTCTCAAATGATGTGAAAATACCGCAAATGTAGTGACTCACATCACATTTGGCTTGAGAAAGTGGTCTTGTGGCAAATACCCCAGAGCTGCATCTCAACACAGATATTTGTTCTTTTCTCTCCCTGTATTTTTGAACTATGTTGCCTTCCTTCATTCAACCAAGCACTGTCTTTGAGATTTTTTAAATGATACTTAATGGAGTTCATAGGGAATCTGAAGATATTTCAGTAAAAATATATGACTAGGATTATGGAAATGAATTTTCCCAACTTCCTATTGTTATCTCTATCTCTGTCTATACCAAGATGGATTTTTAAAATGGAATGTGGCCTGAATCTGGGAAGTGAGTGAAGAATTCCACCTCTTAGGTCTGATACCAAATGTGGACTTTGGTACATTTGGTCTGTAAGTATTTTGATTAGCGAACAGCTGCTATGAACCATATTAAGGTGCAATAAATAGATGATTTTCAAAGCCTCTTCTGTCATGTTACCAAAAATGTGACTGAGTAGTGATGCTTAGTGCTAATAATCTCTTTGTCTTTTTCTATTGTGTTTGCACTTTACAGTGTTTGCAGTCATGATAAAAACTTTATTCTTTTTGTTGTTGTGTTCAGAGGACAAAATTGTTTTACCTTAATGTGGTGAATAATTCCCCAGAACAGGTGATGAATTTTATCTTTAACTGTTAGGTATGCTTCTATTGTCTTAAGACAATAATATTACTGCTATTTATTCTTTTTAAGATACTATAAGTGAAACTGATAAAAATATGCCAAATTTTTATAAAAGTAAAAAGAATATATTTGCTAAGAGACAAAATCTATATTAATACAGCTACACTTCTTCTTCCAGCCTCTCAAAGCGAATGTGCCTCATGATATGAGAAACTCTGGAACTGCTTATAAAAGTAGAGGTATTTTTCTCCTCATTCTACTGGTGAATCACAAGTGTGTAATATGGATGCAGTAATATATTTATGCAAATTTATAATGCCAGTATTAGATGGAGCTTGCACAAAATGATGACTTTTGTTCCTTATATAACAAAGGAAAACACTGGAAGTGTGTGTAGTTTAAATGTATTTAGGTGTGTTGCAGATGTGAATCCAGAAAGTTTGGAAAGCTGAAAACTATCAGTAGAGGGAGCTCGTACTGCATTTTTTGGGAAAGATGCTTTCTAACCTTTGGTTGACAAGCCGTTTGCAATTGTTGGGAGGAAGCTGCCCCTTGCGATGTGCTCTCTGACTGCTTAGCAACACATTTGAGGCAAACAACATAATAACATGAAAGGAAAATGGCTTAATATCCATCTGCCTTGTCATTTTTTGTAGATTATGGATGGATTGCAGGCTGCAGACCCCATACAGAACCATTGTTCCACTTCTCTCTTTATAATTCAGGATCTTACATTGAACCTTTTCAGTCACCTCAAATGTCAAGGTGGGAAAAAAAATCAATGTTCAGAAGAATTTGGTGTGACACAGGGAAATGTAACTTGTCTAAGTAAAAGGGAAAGAGAACAAAACATGCTTTTTCCTCAGTATCCCATGTCTTCTTGATCAATGAGATTTTATATCTGCTGGTCTCAGAGTCTAATGACCAATTCCCAATGTTCTGAAACATCTTAAGGGTGTCATTTACTCATTTTCTCACCTGCCTTTTCCAATAAATAAGAAAGCAGCTGGAGGAGATCAAACATTGTTGACCTTCTCTGTGCAGAGTTCCTCAGAAACTTCTCTTCTGTGGAATAGTTCCTTTGAAGGAAAGGAATTCCTGGATACTATTCTTAAGGACCAAAGATCCCTGGCATGTCTGGCAGGGGTCAGGAAGCAGCAGAGGTTGAGTCTCTCTTTAGGCTTCTTCTGTTCCCAATTCGTTCTTGTGTCAGAGGCTCAGTGGCTCAGCTCTGAACTGTCACTAAAACAAAGAACAGCGGGGCTGTTGTTCCACTGAAACAATGCCGTTAACATACTGCTGAACTTAGCTGTGTGATTGTTTTACAAATTTGCCCAATATTTTTGACAGTGAGATCTGCCCAAATTTCTGGCCTTAAAGCGTCTTTCTGCTCATTTCTCAGTTAAGGTTGTTGGCCATGCAAATCCCCATCTTCCTGTTTGGAGGAGCAAAGCAACAGATTCCGTGTTTTCTTTTGTGTTAAAAGAAACTTCACCCTTTAAATTATCTTGGGATATTCATACTACATTTTTTATTTTTTAATAAACTAAAATTTAAATGAGACAATTTTGGTCAGTTTAAGATATTTAGATTTCTGGATACACATGTAGGTGTTTAATAAGGTTTCCAGAATCACTGACATTCCTTTCAGCTTTTAAATCTTACATTTCTTGATGTGTAATGCTTTCCAAGTCACTTAAGCAACTAATGTGGCTGAGTGTCACTCTTAAAGTACTAATCCACTTTTGGTTCATACGTTGATTCAAATTGCAGTTGTCTTCATGACTGGATTTATTAAGCATCTCATAGTTAACTGACACATTGAATTCTTATGTCTTCTAGGCTGGGGATCAGTCAGAATGAAGAGTTTAACCTGAAAGTTGTCCTTTTTATTCAGTGGCTAAACAGATATTCAGGGTTTTTTTTAGACTCAATTTACTGAATCATCCTTAGGTTCTTTCTCCACACAGTTTAGAGTATTTACTTTGAAACCACCCACTTAAAAGATAAATGTTTAAGAAATATTTTTCATAAAATAATGAAAAATACTGGCAAGTATTTCTTTTACTTTGTTCCTATTTCCCTTGGGCAAACTGAGGAATTTTTCAAATCTGATGATTGTTGTATCTGTGTTGTATCATGTTTACAAATCATCAGCAGAATTTTAAGATCCATTTAGTAATTGACAATAAAGTATTCAGTTACATCAAAAGTCTAGATCCTTGAGGGAATTTTTAATTAGCCATACATATTTGGTTTTGCAACTTTTCAGGAAATAATACATTTCCACTTATTTGCATAAGTTAATCCTTCTTACTTTTGAAATTTTATTTTGTTGAGTTGTGTTCCAGATACCTAGGAGGTTAGGGAAATTTTTGTTATAGGCTCAGTCATCAGTGTGTGCAATGCAGAAATGTTTATGCAAGTCTCCTAAGTTTAGTTCAGTTGAAAATAAAATACAGTGACACAATGGAAGAAAGGCCAGCTTATGGATTGGTGCTGTAGCCTGAAAACATACCATGAATACTGGGCACTGCAGAGCTTTCATCTTCATGACATGTACTGTAATTAATTTTACGAACTGGCATATAAGAACAGTTCATATTCAGTTCATATGTTCATGTAAAACAACAGTTCATATGTTCATGTAAAATGAACGTATTCAGCTGTTGGATGACGAACCCACCTGAATATAGGTGTGGCATAGGAGCTGCTGGCTCTGCAAGGTGGCTGAGAGGGACAGCTTCCATATTTTTAAAATCCTTGGGAACCCTGACTCTGTAGGGTCGCTGCAGTGCAGTGCCTTGGAGTGCACTGCAGAATCATGGAATGATTTGGATTGGAAGGGACCTTAAAGCTCATCCAGTCCCATCCCTGCCATGGGCAGGGACACCTTCCACTGTCCCAGGCTGCTCCAAGCCCCAGTGTCCAGCCTGGCCTTGGGCACTGCCAGGGATCCAGGGGCAGCCACAGCTGCTCTGGGCACCCTGTGCCAGGGCCTGCCTTCCCTCCCAGGGAATAATTCCTTCCCAATATCCCATCCCGCCCTGCCCTCTGGCTGTGGGAAGTCATTCTTCCTTGTTCTGTCCCTACATGCTCTTGTAAAAATCCTGGCCCAGCTCAGGAAATTCTCCAAAATGTATGACTTAAGAAGTGCCATTTTGTTTTTAGAGAGAAAAGGAGATAATTATGCTTAGATTATTGGTATTTTTATGCTCCCTGTAGATGTATTGATGATAATCTCCTGGCCTGAGAAGTTTTATTCCATTCTTGAGTAAAGGCTTTCATATTTTTTCAAGGCTTTTCCTGGATCCATAAGCACTAAAAAGAAAAATGACTGCTTGAGGTGCTAATTCAGGCTCAGCAACTTTGCCCAGTGTTAAAAGGCACTTAGGGGTTGCGACAGAGCTTTGCAGGACCTAACTCTGGGCATCTGACCACCTGGCCAAACCCCTTGGCACCAAATCCTGAGCTGAGGCTGCTTGTGTTCTCTGCGGGCAGAATCACTTCAGGTGTGCAGGTCAAAACCAAGAGGGATGTGTGTTTCTTCTGCTGCCTTTGTTTTTTTTTTATTTGACTGAGGATACAGCCTTTTCCCTGTGCCTAGAGTGAGTGATGCTGAAAGGGTGATGACTGAGGAGGCACAAAAACCTCAGTGGAAGCATCCTGCAGTGCTGACAGAACTGGAAGCTCACAGCAAACCCCCTTGTGGAAGCCTTGGGTCATTGTGTGGGGTTCCTTAAGGTGGATTTGACATTTGGATCCAAAAGTAGGTGATTTTACTCGGCTGTAGCTCAGAACTCCCAGTCTCTCATGAAGGTAGAATTCTAATTCCTTAAAAAAAAAATAACAAGAATAACTGCCACTTTGAGGAGATATGTGACATTCTTCTCTTAATAATCCTTCCCTCTACCTCAAAGAATTACCCAATCTTATGGAAACGCAAGAGCTCCTGGAGGAAGGATTTGTTTTAACACCTGTAAATGCAATACCTATTGCTCACCGTTTGTGAGAATTCTGTAAATCCCAGACTGCACAGCTTTGCTAATTTTTTCTCCCCATGTTCAAGTTGTCCCCTTTCATTCTGTTACGTGATGAAGATCAGCTCATGAAAAAGAAGGGAGGGAGGGCAGCTCTTCTCCTCCACAACAGTTTATAAGTGTAAAAATTGACCATTTCCCTTTTGAGGGATCCCAGGAATCTCTAGCATTTGCCTTGAATTTAGGTTTCAGTAAATGTAAAAAATCAAACCCATGTACCATATTTCTTATTAATTCAATGAAGAATTATGCATACTGCAGCCTCCCTTGAAGTTAATTGAAGAGTCCTGGCCTCCATTGACTCTGGTTTCAGTTTTGGTTTGGCAATAAAACTTCAAACAGAACGAGTTGTTGTGGCTGTAGTTTGTGGGGGCCAAAGAGCTGGCCAAAGAAAGACTTGTTGCACTTCCATGGAGGGCTAACCCCTGAGCTCCCGACTTTGTGGTTAGAGTGAACAAGTATCACCCCAGAGGCCTTTGCAGTTCTATATTATTCCCTTGTTGCCCATTGGTCCTTCACCTTGTGTTCCACCCCTGAGCCCTCATCCCATTGGTTACCATTTTTTTCCTGTCCCTCACCTTCCCTATATAATCCCATTTTTCCTTGGTTCAGAGAGTGTCTGTGTGTAGCTCCCTTCACAGAGGGGCCTGCTCTTAATAAAGGCTACTTCTCTGTGGAAAGCCATACAGAGCTCTAGTCTCCTTTCTCCATGTCATCTGAAGAAGGAAGCTAGAGGTGAACATCACATGCCAGGCTGGGAGAAGGACGTGCCTGTGCCCCTGAGCTGTCCTTCTTAGGAGGCTCTTCAGGAAGGTCGCAGCACCCTCACTGCCACCCTGCCATGACAGCAGTAGTTCTTATTTAATTTCTATGGAAAGTTGTTATTGTACTCACAAGCACATAATAAGTGCTGAAAAATGCCTCATTCCTAGCTCATATTTTGCTGACAGAGAAGATAATTTGCACATGTCAGTACTTTCTGTGGGTAAAGTTAGAATTCCTCAGCTTTGGCTTTTTCCCAGTTGATATCACAAAACTGACCATGAAATCAGAAAGTGAAGTTTTAACCAGGACATATTTCCTGACAGTTTAAAGATGTCTGACTAAGAACTAGAAGGTAATTGGCAGTAGATGACATGAATTTATGATGGGAAGCCATGTTTGGCCAGTGTGATGGCCTTGACAAAGAAATTACATGGTGGCTGAAGAGAGAGCGGTGGAGGCAGCTTGTCTTGAGCCCAGCAAGGACTTTGACACTCTCCTTGAATGTAACAGACAAAGTATTGGAACACAGACTGGAGAAATAGGAAGAGAAGAGGACTGAAACCTCACTGAACTGCTGGCCTTAGGGAAATGAGGATCAGTGACACAAAGTCCAGCTGGAGGCTAATCCTGAGTTATGTAGACCAGGTATCACTATTGTCATCAGCACATAACACAGATGTTAAACATCTCTGTGACTGGCCTGGGCAATTGCACTGAGTGCACACTCAGCAGCTTGCAGATGACACAAAACTGGGAGAACGTGTTAACAGACCAGGTGGATATGCTGCCATTCAGAGGCACCTGAATTATTCAGGCCAGAGAACCAAGCTGAGTGAAATCTCATGAAGTCTAACAAAGGGAAATGAACAGAGGCAAATGCCAAGTCCTCCTTGTAGGCAGGAAAAAAATCCCACACATCAGTACAAGCTGGATGGGCACCAAAAAATTGGAAAGCAACTTTGCAAGAAAGGACTTGGGGATGCTGGTGCACAAGTTGCACAGGAGAAAGCAATATGCCCTTGTGACAAATCAAGTTGATGAGAAAGATGGAGCAGCTCTGCTGGGAGGAAAGGCTGGCACAGCTGGCATTGTTCACCTGCACAGGAGAAGCTTTGGGCTGAGCTCAGGGTGGCCTTGCAGGGCCTGAAGGAGCTGCAGGAAAGATGGAGAGAGACAATTGCCAAGGGCTGGAGGGACAGGAGCCAGGGAATGGCTCCCACTGCCAGAGGGCAGGGCTGGGTGGGATCTTGGCAATGAGGAATTGTTCCCTGGCAGGGTGGGCAGGCCCTGGCACAGGGTGCCCAGAGCAGCTGGGGCTGCCCCTGGATCCCTGGCAGTGCCCAAGGCCAGGTTGGACACTGGGGCTGGGAGCAGCCTGGGACAGTGGAAGGTGTCTCTGCCCATGGTAGGGGTGGCAGTGGATGAACTTGCAACCTTTCCAACCCAGACCATTCAGAAATTCTATGATTTCTTTCTATGTTTAAATTTCCATAAATGATTAGTTAATGACTTCACAATTCATAAGAGGGAAAAAGCATTGGATCACTGGGAACATTCTTCTGCATCTATATGCTAAAGTATGTTATGCTTAGACCAAGAGTTATGTACAAGTAGTGAGAAATAAATCTTCTCTTTTCCATGAAGCAAACAGAATCCTACTTTGTATCTGAAGTGTATTTTACTGTGCTACTGGTGAGAAATGATGAGTGAACAGAGGTTATAAGGTGTAACCCAGTATATTCATGTGTTTATGGAACCCAAGATCAAGCACCGCTTCAAAAGACTATTTAGGTAGAGGGACAAACTTCAGGGTATGTAAATTTATTCATAAATGGAATTCTGAAGAACATTAGACACTGTGGTTCTGAAGGCAGAGGTTTGCTGAGTTCTTAAAATTGAAGTGGGTCTTAAGTCAGATAGACTGGGATTCATTATACTAAACAGGACAAAAGTAGTTACCCTAAATGGCTGAGTTCATCCATTAATTTCATATCTATTTGGGGTTTTATTCAGTACCTCATGTAAAAACCATCAGCACACTTGTGTGGAAATCAGGTAGTATATACCCAAATATTTAAGGCAATTTCTGGAGCATAACACGATTTTTAATGGCTAAAATAATAACAAAAAAGGGAATCTCACATTGTTTTCATGCTGTGTTTATAAAGGCTATCCTTTAGTAGTTGGAATGTTCTGGCCATCCTCTATTCAGTTGGAATATTTCTGGCATGTGCGTGGCATTTTCAGAATGTGTCTGAAGCTCAATTACCTTGTGAAGCTCCAGCATGTTTTTGGTCCTCTTTCTGAGCTCTGCCATGATCTGCAGTGTTGGAGTCTGACAGAAGTTCCAGGAGCAAATAGGAGTGCAAGTCTGGCTGCCCAAGGTACTGCAGAGTTCAACAATGAGGAGTGAAAGGAGCTCATGAATTCCCACACTGAGGATATTGCTGAACTGGCCTTTCCAGCATCACACATTCATGCACCTCAAATTGCTTTACTGGGTCTTCCTCAGCTTGTCCATTCTCTGGGATACTTCACTCCTCAGGAAGTCAGCAGGAATCCCTCAGATCATGAGGCCATACATGCACAGCCTTAATGGTCTGAGTTTAGTGAGCAATCAAGCACCCTTGAAGAAGCAAAGTGACTTTATTTCAAGCTTCTTTTATTTTTTTTTTAATTGATTAAACATTTTATTTTAATGGCCCCTGGTATGCTGAACAGCACAACGAATATCATGTGATGAATTCTGATTGATAATCAATAGATGCTATGGTGAACTTATTACATGAAATCACAACAGACAACCTGACACTTCAATGCATATCCTTCCTTTTTAAAGTATTCTGCCTTCCAGGCTGGCATTCTCCTTTTCTGTGCTTCATTCCCTAGGGGACTGGGAAATTGAATTTAATAGTTAGCTGAGCAAGGATGAGCTGAACTCTGCTCATGTTAAATTAATCATTGTTCTCAATGAGAAAACTTATTTTGGGAGTGTTAATGCACCTTGTTTAGCCCAGTAACTGTAAATATAATATGCAAAAAAGGGATAGTTTTGAGACCCCTTACTGATCACATATAATTTTATTTAATGTAAAGTCCCTGGTTAAGGATTTGTAGTCTTAGATGAGTTGAGATTTCGAACCACTTGGAATCATACAAGACATTTAAGCTTGCTCATGTAATAGATAAATCTGCTTTTTAATTGGCATGATTTTAAATGTCACAACTCTTTATGTGATACATTCCTGCTATTTACATATATATTTAATTGTAATGAAGCATAGGATTTAACGCTGAATTCTTTGTGCAAATTCTGCTGGCCCAGGCTGTGATATCATCATGAAGGACATGCTAGGACATAGCAGGAGCAGTTGGCATCCTTTAGTGTAAACCCAAGCCTCAGTGATTAAATTCCACCAGAGCTAATAGGAACATAATTAACAGGTACTGTGGAGACAAAAAAAACACAGGAGCTCAGAACTGAACTAGGGGTGGAAGTGTGTGACCCTGCTGAGCTGAGGCCTTAAGCATACCCTTTTCCTTCCCTGTTTTTTAGCCAGTCCTCTGAGCAGTGCCTGTCTGACTCCAGTGAGGGCATTTAAATCACTCTTCAGATGCACAAGTTTCTCATTTTTCATCTTACTGTTCTCTTCTCCATCCTGCTGACAGGGAGGGGGTAATGCTCCTGTGGTACTCAGTTTCTGACTGGGAGGCAACACTCCACACCAGTAAGGGGACAAAAGGAGAGATGTGTGTATGGCAGGCACTGAGACAGAGAGAAAAAAGTGTGAAAGCAGAGCAACAGTTTGGGATCATCCTTTTTGGTGATAACAAACCATTCCATCATTTCAACTACATTATCTGACCACATACTTGTGGGAAGAGCACAAGCAAAACCCAGGAAGCAGCTGTAAAACAAAGCAAATATTCTGACAGCTTTGGCTAATAAGAACAAAAAAGTTTAAGTTGAAGGTCAGAGATATCCAGTGCCCACCACTTCCTACACCAAGACAGGGAACATGGCCAGCACCAGCATTGCATTAAATCTCTGCCAGTGCCTTAAGTCTCAGGCAAACCTGAATGAATAAATACATAATATTCAGATGATTGTGTCTGAAGATATACACAGTGCTCCTGAGGCATGGAGCCTCAAACAGTTTCTATAAAGGAGAAGCAGGAATGAAGTTTCCTTTCCTACAGGCTTTAAATGAGCCCAAGTTATTTCCCAAGTCAAGCTGTATCAGTGAGTGACACTTCCCAAAGTGCAATTTTTGCAACCTCTAAGAAGGCCTGGTTAAAGCAGCAGTTACCCATTTATGTAACCTTTTCTGCTGGTAATTGATAGTGTGCATTGCTCAGACACTTTGGAATCAGAATTAGGTAGAGGGACCTTTAAAAGAAAATATGTAAAAATCTTCATTCTGAGTCTAATTAGAGCTAAGGTCAATCTTCTTTAGCTCATCTCATTAGTGCTCTCTGGCAGCAAAACTTACTTCAAGACTCAAATATTTAATTCATGCATATTTGTTTTGAATGGACAAGTCAGCTAATAGGGGAGGTGTCATCAAGATGTAAAAAGTCAGTTAAGCTAATTATTGTGCAAATAACATGTGTAATTTTACATAATTTTCCCTCATTCTGTAATGGACATAACCCTTTCATATATCCATGTAATGGCTATCTGTGTAGTGGATCTAACCCTACATGAAGTCAATCCCTATTTTTGAGTAGCCTCTGTGTTTTTCACTCTGTTGGGAGTTGATGCATTACATTGAGGCTTCATGAATATCCTGTTCCCAAATGAGGAACATCTGAAATTCATTGGGAAAAATAAATAGGAAAATAAATCCAGGTAAACACCCTCCGTTTGATAAAGACAGTGGAGTTTGCATTCAGGATCACCACACATATACAATGATAAGTTTTACTTAAATTCTGTGAAATCTTACTTCATGAGTGGCTGTGTTATTGTAGCTACACAACAGAAATAAATTCAGAAGCAATTCATATTCTATAAGAATACAGGGAGATAAAATGTATTTCCCTTCCTAAGTGTACCTAGAATATATAATAGGATATAGATCTGAGTACTCCTTATTTCTTTATTTCCTTCTTTATGTCCTTGCAGGTGCTAAATTACTTAAGCATCTTTAATAATTGGAGACAAAAGTTTCTACACCACAGCGAGCAACCAGGAACAATTGCTTGTCATGGAGCCAATTCCAAACCTCCCAACTGCATGCTCAGGAACTGGAACTCAGTACATCCAGGTTATTTTAAAACTAAGTCCCTTTCGGATCCTCCCCTCCCATCCTCAGCCAAAACTGCATTTCCTTCCACAGTTATCTAAAGCCTTGGACCCTTCCTGTGTGAGATGTCAATGTTTTTTCTTGAAAATTTGAAACAAAAATCAGGTGGTTGGGATAACCCTCAATCCTAAAGTCACTTGAGGGTTTCCAATCTTCATATTGCATTTTTCATTATGTTTATTGAAGAAGTTTCAAGACAGAGATGAGTTAGATGAGTTTTTTCCTCTTTTTTTTTTTTTTGAAAATACAGTAGTTTCAGCAATTAGAAACACTTTGTAAGTGGCTTGTAATGAAAAATCTGAGTTAAAACTTAGAATTTTTTAAACTGGTGTTTAACAAGCATTAGAATAAAATGCTTCTGAGGAAGTGAGACGTGGATCTCCTCTGGCTGCTGCCATGAAAGAACAGACACTCAACCTGTTCCAAGTGCTTTAAATCATGTTTTCCTCACTAAGACAACAGGACTGTGAGGAGCTGCTGGTAGAACAGATTTCTCTGAGGATTAGGCAGAGCAGATGTAACAGAACACAATTCAGCACTTTCTACACAAAAAACGTCTTTGCATTAAAGCTACAACATTTCAACATCTCATCTTCACATCTCATTTCATTATTGGGCCTGCATTTCCTGTCCCTAGACATGCCAAATTACTGTTTCTAAGATGCAGATGATACAATTATCTCCAAGTGAAATTAAGTTTTCCAAGCAGTCTTTTATTTGACTTTCTTATCTTTACCTTATTTCCCTTCTCACTCATTTCATGTTGTAAATTTTGATGGAGGTAGCCTCCCAAATCAATCTCTAGCTAAGGGTCACTGCTGGCTATATTTTTATATGTCTTTAGAATTTTATTACTAATTTTAACTCATTTCCTTTATTTTGGTAGAAGGAAAATTGAAGAGAATAGTTTAGAGGATATTAAAAACTAAAACCCAATGGACCCCATATATCCAATTTAAGTGCTCCAGATATGAAAAGTAGATATATAGGAAAAGAAGGAAGTGTCTTTCAAAAATGCTTCATGGTTCATATATTTTATTTCTGTGATTCAGAATGCAGAAAAGCTGAAGTATGGCTTCCAAAGAGGATTATTATATTGGTAAACCAGATAATTTTCCATGGATTTACTATGAATTCCACTAAAGTACTACCATAGAATGGTTTGGTTTGGAAGGGACCTTAAAGTTCATCCCATTCCACCCCTGCTATGGGCAGGGACACCTTCCACTATCCCAGGCTGCTCCAAGCCCCAATGTCCAACCTGGCCTTGGGCACTGCCAGGGATCCAGGGGCAACCACAGCTGAGTAATACTCATAAATGTAAAATTAACCAATGTACTTACATTGGTTAACCGTACATTAACCATAAATGTACTTAATCCAAAATAGTGCTAACATGGTCAAACTTGTAAGGAACCGTAGTTAAAAGGGAGAAAAGTCTTGAATATGTGAGCTAAATGACTTAGACACTCTACAGAAATGAGGCATAATTGTAAAACAGGCTGAGTAGTAACTAGAAATAATTTTTTATGGATATATTTTTAACATTTTCTAATAATTCCAAAGGGGAAAAAAAGATGGTGAAAAAAAAGATTAACTTCGATAAAGCATTAGGTTAGAAATTGTTTTACCTCAGGAAGAAGGGACTGTTAAAAGGAGTGATTACAAATTGTGTCTCTTGGGAGTTCTGAGACTGCAGAGGAGGAGAGAGCACAAAAAGGGTTTATTGGGCTTGGAGGTGGCAGCAGAGCTAAGTTGTGGGCAGGCTGTGACTGTGTGTGGAAGGCATTAGGAAATGTCAAGGTTTGGGTTCATTGATCAGGACTGTTATCCCCACTCGAATCAGGACTTTGAGAGGAATGGTGGCTGGAGAGATGTCAGGATGTTGGTTTTCCTTCACTGTACAGGCAAGTTGCTTTTGCTGGTTTTTTCCAATTGTGAAATGTAAAGGGAAAAATAGAAGTAAGCAGCTTGATGATGGGTTTTTCACACATGCTTCCAAAGGCACAGCTTTCATTCAACTTGTTGAGTATATTTTGAAAGAAAGAAATAAAATTGTTTTTTGAATGAATTAATGAATAGTTTAAGGACAGTCTCTAAGCAGACTGCAGCCTTATGTGTCATACAGATGAGTGCAGAGAGTATTTTAATTTTTTTTCTGAAGGGTAAAAATATAATTCTACTGAAAAGGCAAAAGTAGCTCTTTCCTTTAATTATAGTTGGAAATGAACTAGTGAAAGAAAGTCTAATTCTGACGCTACAGTTGTAAGCATGGTGCCATTTTGGCCATGAAGGGGGATACAGGATACCTTTTAATTCCATTGGGTCAGGAGGGGAGAGCAGGGTGAGAATTTTGTATCATTCAAAATGTAGCAATAGCTGTAAGTATAATATATTCTGGTATGCAAATAGGTTTGATCTCTTGAAAATCAAAAGCAACCTTGCTTTAAGAAGTGTTAGCATGTTTGGGTAATTTTTCAATGGCCAAAATATCCTTCTCTTTTATCTCATGAATATACTTAAAGAACATTTTGAACATATATAATTAATACATTTTCAATTCTCTCAGGCTCTACCTTTATCTAAAAAAGTCAAAAACAAACCACTGGCCTGTGAATACTGAACTGCATGAATGCATGGGAAAAAAAAAAGAATAATTTATTATAGTTTCATTTGTAGTGAGATGTTTTTCAATGAAAATAAGAATAATAGACTAATGGATGCCATAGAGATTTTTTGATTAAATTCTCAATTTGTCTTCTATTTCTTTATTATATATTCTATTATTCTGTATTCTGTATAATCTCTGTGATTTATTTTTCTATACTTATATGGTAACAAAACAAAATACTCGTCCTGTAACTTGCTATTCATTGAAAATGGTATTCAGTTTTTAAAGTGTTTCTTAAATCATTAACTAAAGCACACTGAAAGAGTGTTCAACCAGTGCAAACTGTTAGAGTGAGAATTACATGATTAAAAAGCCATTTGCTTCAATGATTTTAAATCTAAATATAGGATTTGAAATGAAAATAAATGACTTATTAAGTAAAAATGTGTAAAAAAAAATTTAGCACAACTACCTCCTGACTTGTGTTCAAGGAAATGCCTCATAAAAAAAGTTCTTCCAAGGGACTCTTGCTTTATGCTTCATGGTGCCAAGATTAATTAAGTTGACTGCACATACAAAACACAACTTCCCCTGTTGTTTGAGTAATCTTTCCCAGCATACCCAGGCCAAGTCAACAAATGGCAACAAATCACTCCCAAATCCATCAGCACAACAGCAAAGTGCATGATCCATCTTCTAGCATTATTTATAATTTATCATTGTGGAAACATTGGTTCCTGGTGTGGTGCACAGCAGTTAGGAGATGCAGAGGTGTGGGAAGCTGTGTGTGAGGGTGTACCTGGGATGCTCCCAGGGTATTATTTCCTGTATATCCATTTTTATGAAGCAATAGAAAAGTTTGGGAGGGTAAAACTGGCACTGGGAATAAAATGCACTGACTAAGACACAGCATGAATTAGGGGAAAGCCAGTTAACATGGTCCTCACATCAACATATCCCTTGCTTCTCACTGTGTTGAAAACTGCTTACCAGCCTTCCTGTGATTCTTATTCCCTAGAAATTATAAAGTACAGCCTTTTACCAATGCATACAACCCCCTATGAGACTGACTGCTAATTATAGAATCTAAAAGCTGCAAAAGCAGAAATGGCTGAAATGAGCTTCACATCACATCTTGCCTTAACCCTCCTAGACAAAAAAGCAATTTTGATTGCTCAAAATACCTGAGAAGGTTTCACTTATGCCCTTTACTACTAAAAATTAAATAAACTCCTACTGATAAAGGGATTAGTAATACCTGCAGTATTTTCCAATATTTTCCCTAATCAGCAGCAATCTTATATTTTTTTTCTGTCTTGTGAAGCCAATATTGAGTTAGTTGCTCTTCCTTCAGGATTGCTGTAGTGTTCTCTCACACACCTTAAAAAAGCCCTGTGTAATTTCACTTATCCCAGAAAGTGAAAATCAGTCTGATTAAAGGTGAGTAAATGTGACTCTACATCAGGTACCTCCTGGGCTGCAACATAAATTAGGAGTTGCAATGACTTTTCTGTGGTTCAACCTATAAGTGTGCAAAAATTCTGGAAATGGAGGTGAGGGATTTAATAGAAATATATGAAACTCTCTCCTTGTATATAATAAAGTCACAAAATGGTCTGTGTTGGAAGAGGCTTTAAACATATCTTGTTCTACTCCCTGCCCTGGGCAGGGACACCTTCCACTGTTCCAGGCTGCTCCCAGCCCCAGTGTCCAACCTGGCCTTGGGCACTGCCAGGGATCCAGGGGCAGCCCCAGCTGCTCTGGGCACCCTGTGCCAGGGCCTGCCCACCCTGCCAGGGAACAATTCCTCATTGCCAAGATCCCATCCAGCCCTGCCCTCTGGCACTGGGAGCCATTCCCTGGGTCCTGTCCCTCCAGCCCTTGGCAATTGTCTCTCTCCATCTTTCCTGCAGCTCCTTCAGGCCCTGCAAGGCCACCCTGAGCTCAGCCCAGAGCTTCTCCTGTGCAGGTGAGCAATGCCAGCTGTGCCAGCCTTTCCTCCCAGCAGAGCTGCTCCATCCCTCTGCTCATCCTGGTGCCTCCTCTGGCTTCTTTCCAGCAGTTCCATGTCCTGGCTGTGCTGGAACCCCAGGGCTCTTTATGCATCTGTGATAATCCTCTCCTGTGATGGTGTAAATTGTACAAATTTGTTGGCTTTCTTTTGGGAATTTGCCACACTCTTAGATTTTGAAGATTTTTTTCTTCTTTTTCTTTGCCTGCTTATACACAGAATTTGCATAAGTGTGAATTATTTCTGGGAAGCTGCTGTGACTGATCAGTGTGCCAGAGAAGGGGCAGATTATCATTCCTGGATCTCAAGCCTTCCTGTTATAAGCATCTTGCACTAAAAGATGATTATATTCAGCTTATTTAGTGAGTTCCAATGCCACAGAAGAGATAGTACAAAAATAACAAACAAGAAAAATTCGGTGTTGCTTCAATACCAATGGGAGCCACAGTTTGAGGTAAAACATATGCTGCATAGTTAGTACCACAATTTAGAGGAATATCTGAGATAAATGCATTTTGTTCAACAGAAACTAGAGTGACATTTTTTAAAATCATCTGACAAAAATGTAAGAAAATGGAGAAAAAATTTTAGACTATAGACAGATAATTCAATCTTCTAGATAAAGTGTATGCAACAGCTGGAAGCTTTTGTTTGATTTCTGTGAACATCACAAACGTTGTAGATGGAGCAATGGTTATGTTTGGTGAATGGGAAGTCTGCACTCAACAAACTCCTGTGAAACAGACAAAAATGTCTGTGTGCTTTTCTGTCCCTCATCTGTAAGGGAGAAGGGGTTGGAAATGCTCCTTTGAATAAAGTTTTTATTTTAATAGATATTGCAAGGAACAGAATAATGTGCTTCACTTCTGAAACCCTGGGGCTGTGTAAGGGCAGGACAGATTTGTGATGCATTTTAAGCCTTCAGCCAACTGTTTTGGACCCGGGTAGAGAACTCTGGATTGTGTCTGTGCTGTCTTCTGGCTTATCCTGAGTAAATCGCAAACTGTAGAGCAGGAATTCTTTAATGTCATGTTGGGGAACTGATTTTGCTGCTGCAATTTCTCTTTCTAAGGGATTACATGACCCTGTTTCGTAGGTCATAACCTCAAACTGTACAAACTATATTAGTCTGACAGGACTCCATGAGTTTGGCCAGTGATTTCCTCTGGGATAGTGTGGTAGTGGTTCAGATTGATAAATAGTCAGGTTTTTCAGGAGAAATAAAAAGAGCTATTTACCTGCATACCCAGAAGAATGTAGTGCAGGATGAGGAGGTGTAATGAAAGTGTTAATATATGTATTTCCTAGTATAGTTGATAAAATGCAATATGAAAACCTATTTTTAAAAGGGAGAAAGCAAAGTGTTCACCTAAGTGTCTGTGGGGCTTTATTGATTTTATAATGAGGTGTTTCTACTGGCACCCTCACTCTGAGGAGCTCCGAGACCCCATTCAAATTGTCTTCTTATATCCCTTTTGAAATTTCATGTTCTTTTTTATCCTGGGCTCGTAGAGGGGAAGAATAAAACCGTGTGTGAGAACAGGGAGGCTCTGAGAGCCCTTTGGGTTCTTCAGGTTGCTTTATCACTCCCAATCTCTTTTAATTGAACTCCTTACTGTAAAGCAAACCTGTTTCAAACAGGTGACCTGCCATGCCTATGAAATTCATAAACAAAATATCCAGAGTCGCCTTTTTTCCTTACAAGATAAACTGGAGAGTGCAATCTAATAATTTCCTGGAATGTAATTAAGTGGCAAGGTATTTGCTCCCATAAGAGCTTCCCCTAAGGAGCTGAGATAACACGCTCAGTAGAATTGCTTGAAAGGTGATGAATTTGAACAAACCAGACAAAGTAGGAATAGAGAGCTAGGGAGAAGATTACATTAATTGTATTTTTAGAGGGCTTCAAAGGGTAAAAGGCATTGAATTCAGTTGCAATGGGAGCAAATCCTACATGTGTAAGGCACAGACAAATAGACATTATTTCATCCATGAATTAAGTATTAATAAATGAACAAATATTTAATCACTGGTCAGAATGAAAGGAACATGTGCTTTTATACAGATGAGGAACTTATCAAAATGAAAAAAGAAGAAATAGTTGGAGACTGTATGTTAAGCTAACATTTAAATTCTGTACTAAGAATCAGCAACTACCTGGATGTATAATGAGGCAACAATATAAATCCAATGCATAAATCACTGAGGCAGAAATGGGGTTGAGACATGAAAACGGCTGGATTTTGAACAGAATACAGGAAGAAATTTATATCATAGTCCAGCACATTTATATCATAGTCCAACACAGTTGATAAAAATATTAATATAGTTAGTTGTAAATATTTTTAAATGGCTTTTTCCAATCCCATGTGTTTTCTGCTAAATCTTTGTTTGCACAGAACTTTACTCATGAGATATCACCTCTTTTTTTTGGCCAGGCATGTACCTCGATGATTTGTTTTAGACTGGAAACTTCCACAATTCCTTCAATATTTTCACTCAGACTTACTGTTCTTCTTTTGCTTTCCCAGTCAGCATTTATTCTCTTTAGATGCTTCTCTTTTCCTTCTGCCCTTCTGTTTCTTTTACCTGTAGCTGATGTTTACCAGTGGGATAGCTTGAGTCCCACCACAACTGAGAGCTCAACCTGAGTAGTTCTGACTTGAAAGCCTGGATCTAAGGCAGCATTTCCAGCCCAGCACTCTTAGGTTTTCAGCAAGAATCTAACCTGAGATAAAAGTCCTACAGATAAGCTCCAGGAAAGTGCAGCCTGATCCTGTCTGTGACTGCAGCCTGGTTGTGCTGGAGCTCATTGGTATGGCCAGATACTGGCTTTGCTATTTAATTATCTCCTTGAGGTTTCCCAAGTTCTCTCCATTCCAGTCTGCTGTCACTTCTGATAAATGAAGGCCTTGCTGGGAAGTTAACTGATTGGATTAATGGTGAAACAGGGTGTTTTTTAAACCCATGATATAAAATCAGATACTTTACTTGTGGATTCTTAAGCGTTATAAGTTAAGTGTTTTTTAAAAGTGCGAAAGTTTAGTATTCTCTTGCTTGTGTTAGGGTTTTAGATTATTTTCCTTGCTTAGCATTTTAGTTCATTTGGAGTTAGTCTCATTTCCACTAATTTAAAGCAATAATGATTTTGTTTCCATTTGGATAGCCCAGTGTTTCTTGTTTCAATTTGGATAGCCCAATGTTTTTGACAAAATCAAATATTTCCCTGTTCCGGTACTTTTAAAGTAACACACTAACTTTTATATCTTATAAAGCAAATAATTGCATTTGCTCTGCATTAAAGCATTTTCTGAATTTCATGGATCTCAGGCATCTGCCACAGGACAACCCAATTCAGGCCCTAGAGAGTGTAAGGACAGTGAAGGATGAGAAAATGATAATTTTATAAATTTTACTTAGATAAAATCAGTATTTTACTTAGATAAAATCAGTATTGTCCATATAAAATCAATATTGTCCACAATAATATCCAGTCACATATATTCTAATACAAAGGGGGTTTGTGTCATGTCCTGTGGGGCTCTTGGGCAATATGGGACTGATATCAGTGTCAGTGGCACCAAACTGGAGGAGCTACACAGAGTGACCCTTCAGTGGACCTTAAAAGGGCTGGAGGAATTGTCTGGATGGCCTTCTGCTGTCCCTTCAACCTGAATTTCATGGCCCTGTGATTCTGTGTCCTGTAATGATCCTTTGTACAAGCTCTGAGTCTGACAGGATTTTTGGAACATCTGAGATGAGCTGACACCATCTCTCCTCCATAAGAGATGGATGGAGTCAGCTGGTCCATTTTGGAAGTCTATTCTGAAATGGCACTCATTTAGCCCGTATATTTGTTCATTTGTTTTCAATGACTTCCACTGGTTTTGGTGGCAGCTGTGAGGCCTCTAGTTTGGCTTGTAGGCTGTGAGAACAGCTAGGAATCCTCTAGAAAAGGCATGAGAAAGACTTCTGTGGCACAGGCAACAGAGTCAGATGGTATTCAGATGCTTTAATACAGACTGTAAACCCACCTTCCTGATTCCTGGATGTCTTGCGTCTTTCATTATTCATTTTTCACCTCCAACAATGAGTGGAATAGAAGTTCTATGGGCAGCATCCTTCAGTGCATGTTAATCAAGCAGGTCAACAAAACTTGTTATGAGTCCTGGGGGAAATACTGGGACAAACATGCAGGGTGCCACAATCCTGAATGTAGATCATTCCCAGCAACTGGCTACAGGGAGTTTAGTGATGGCATTTGTAATGTGTTGTAATAGTACTGGGATACAGATTTTCAGCATTTGTATTCTTAGATTTAAGGAAAATGAGCTGGACTGTGAGCACACACGGATTCTCAGGACTTTTATCAGTGAGATAATGTATTTGGTGCACTAGAGCTATTCTGGCCATGGAGGAAGCAGCAGATCTCAAACCACCAGCACAACAAGGTGTCATCCATACACAGACAATGAAGTGGATTTCACACACAGTGAAGTGGAAGTCATTCATGGATTTTTTTTCCAGGCTGTAGTATGGAAAATTTTTATTAACAAATTAAGGTGGGGGTGTTGTTAATTTCTTATCTTACGTTTCATGCCCTCCAACCTGCTACTATTGTATTTTCTCTGCCTTTACTTCTCTCTCCCTTCTGATAACCCTACAGGCAGTGCCTAATTCTCTTTATACTGTATATTGTACATAGAGACTTTCCCTGCTCCAAGTTGCTTTCCCATTTTCACCTTGCTCTGTTTCTCCACTGTAGTCCTTTTCCTCAACTTACAGGATTTATTTCCTAATTATTGTTTCCCATTCCCATCCTTTTAGCATTGCTGCTTTTTGATATGTACCTCTCTGCCTTTTAATTCATCAGCTCTAATCTGCTGTACAGATCTACCTGCAAAAATATTCCAGCCTTACTTGGTCTTTGTTCCAAGTCCTTGCCTCTCTCCAACAATTCGTGCCAATTTATTGCTCCAAACCTGGCATCCTTGGCTCTATACCTTTGATAGTTATGAGACTTTGATATGATATGATATTAATCCCTCCATATTTTGGGGGCTTTTTTTCTTGCTGGGAGAAGTTGAAAAGCATGTTGTTTCTCCTTACTTAAAATAGCCCACTTGACCCACAGTTATCCAGAGTCGTAATCTTTGAATTTTTAAAGAAATTTGGGTTTGAGGGACCAATAATTATCTGTTGGTCATAGGCAAGCTGCAATTTTCAATGACTAGAACAGTCACACTTGGGTGACTTTCTAGATGATGGCAAAAAGTGCACTCTTGACATGCACAGCAACCTCTGCCAAATCTCAGAATTAGAAATGAAACAAATGATGGAAGATAAGGTCACAATAAGTTTTATAACAAGGCAAAAGTTATTTTCCTGACTCTTAATTTCCAAAACTGATTAACTAATTCTGACAGACATTTTTCAAAGGAAATGGGATATTTCAGCCCAGACAGAGAACACCTATAACCAACATCAGCTGTTAATAGGACTATTGGGAAATTTACCCACATGGATAAAACCCTCCCTTCTTCTTTAAGTAAACATCCACTGGAGTTAGCCATTGTCCCTGTAGGAATAAAGGATTATGAATATGAACAATAACATCCCTTTAGGAAAAAATTTAGTCTTTTTCTGTATTTCACTTTACTTTTGATCCATATGAAATTACACTACAGTGTGATGCTTTTAAACTATCTGTTTTAACCAATTGATTAAGTAAAAAAAAAATTATCTGCCTCAAACCCCCTCTTTAAAAATATATCAGTCTTTATGAAATGAAGTAACTGCTGAAATAACTTTGAATTTAATCCAACATTATATACCAAGTGTATCGCTTTCATGCTGTCATAATAGTAATGAAATAGATGTTCAAAGAATTCTGCTGAGGAAAAGCCATCATAAATGTGAATCAAACTTTTCTATTTAAGAATCACAAATTTGTAATTTAAAGGGCTTTATAAACTCAAGGAAAGTTTAGGAAGCAGGAATCATAAGCTACAAATCCTGTGCTATTTTTGTAATTCAGGTTATGTGTTCCAAACGGAGAACTTTCCCAATATGACTTAGGACAGGAATTGTGTTTCATCTCAGGATAAGATAGATCTCTTTGATTTAACAAAAAATGTCTTAAAAAATTCAAAGTCTTCTTGTTTTTGTGCAGGAGGAAAAATAACTGGGCAGATTCATTTTCAGTTAGCAAGTGGCACTGAGAAGTAACTCGGCCTTTGATGTTTAGCATAACAAAGGAAAAATAAAGATGAAACTTCAGATTTCTTTTGTAGCCAAATTAGTGTGTCAGGTTTGGGATGATAATCAGGAGTGATTAATAGGATCACTGTTATTTTGGAACACAGTTTGAGGTAGATGTGATCAAAAACATGACAACAGTGTCAGAATTTTTCCCTGTGGAACTCCAGGATGATGCTGTTCTCCAGTCTTCCTCTGCTGTGTTGACTTCTAAGCAAAAGTTATTTGCTCATGTGAGCAGGGAGAGCTTAAAAATCTCTATTAATAGGTGGCTGTGGAAAATACAGATTTTAAACCATGAATTCAACCTTCCATCAAATATGTATTTAAAGGGGTTTGTTTTTATTTGATGGCATATCTTTTCTGTCTTTTTCCCTTGGCTCAGTAGTTTTACAAGGTCAAAGGTATGCAAAATCATCAGAGAAAAAGAAACAAATCTGTTTGAAGCCTGTAAGCTTTTCAAGTTTTGTGTCTTCCCTTCATGACTTAAATCATTTGGGATTATTATCCTACTCTACATAGGCAGACAGGGAGATTTTGTCCCAGATCTAAGTTAATATAAGGTTTTCAGTCATTCAAAGTGATTCATACAGGTTATTTTATATCAATTAGTAGAAATACAAAATTATATCCATGCTTATTATTTTGCTACCTGTTGAATTGAATGGTATTTTAAAAAACGGTGTTCAAAAGAAAGATGAAATTATATTTAGAAAAAAAAAATTCAAAATCTACCACAGGAAGGTTAGGACCTGATAAGAACACGTCCTTAAGTAATTTTCTTCTTTGTTCAATTAAAAATCAAAGTATTCTATATAACATTACAATGAGTAAATATAATTGGATAGTTAAAACAATTTTACAGTTTTTCACTTTTATTTAAAGGATAGTTATCTCCTTAGAGTAATCTCTCTGAGTGTGCATTTTATAGCTGACATTTCCCCTTACTGTTACATTTTTCACATAACAAGATTAATTTTCCTTTAATGATTCCCTGCATCATTCCTCAGCCAAGGAGAGCATGATTGTCCCAGCATCATCACCTCTTCCAGCACAGTCCGTTTAATGGTAATGAGAGTAGCTGCTGTGACTACAGGAAGCAGGAGGTGACACTAACTCCTGTGCCACAGCTGAGGAGGGGGAACAGCAACACCCATCCTCTGCTCCTGAGGGAAAACTGGAGAGCCCTCCCAAAATCTCCAGGGCCTCCTCTGCTCACCTCTGCAGACATTTCCCCAGCCCCTGAGAGGCTACAGCAGTGTGAGGGATAAAGAAAGTGCCCCTTACAGTATCCTACAAGGATCCTTGTGAGAGGGTGAGCTGGGCTGTGAGGGCGGTATGAGAGGGGTTCAAAGATAGAAGATGTACTGGAAAACTGGGAGACAAAGAAGAAGAGAAATTCCCAGGGCTGCCAATAGATCTGCCATGATTTATGGCCTCTCCCAATCCCTCTCAGTTGCTCTTACCATCCTGGGACCCAGCAATGTTGTACAATCCTCTCTTTGTCTCCCACTAGATCCTGCTTCCCTACACGATGTTACCATTTGAAAGTGATTTAAAGGATTGAGAAGTCCTGGATATGCCCTGGCACATCTATTGACCATTTTTATCTGGCCCTGATTCATATCAGGAACTTTAAGTTCTGCTTGAGCTGCAGTGAAAGCCATGGATGCAGAGGCAGAGGACAGTGTGTGTATGTGCACACGAACCCCATCTCTCTATTAATATGTCTGTCGGAACAATTTGATAAATGCTGCCAGATCTTCAAGAGATCAGGAAAATATTTTTGTGAGAGCGCACATGGAATTAATTTATGTTACTATCCAGAAACTTGCTGTTGCCAGGCAAAGCTCATTTGTCTTAAAAAAACCAGAGTCAGTTTGGATCTAAAATTACATTGAAACATACAAGATATGGTACAGAGAATTCTTTAGCTGAGCAATACCAGTTGAACAATGTAAAGTGCTCATGGAAGACAAGTACCAAAGCAGATAAATAATAGAGAATCTGCATGAAGTTGTGTGGGAATATAGTAGAGGAAATGTATTGTATTTAAATATCTGTATATAAGCTTTGCCCCGGGAGGTCCTGGTTGTCCTTGATAGGCTGCAGCTGCAATGTCCTTAATTGAGCTGCAGCTGTGACCAATGAAGATAACTGGAATAAAAGGGGGCAGGTTAGCCAGTCAGGGAGAGCCTTGGTGGAGCTCTGAACTGAGGAAGAACAAGATGCAGGAGTCTGTGCTGATCTGCAACTATAAGAACACACCAAAGAGGTATGGACTTCAGAAATCTGACGACAACAATATAGGACTCTAGAACTAGAACAACAACAATTGGTGACCCTGATGTGATAGTTGGTAGAAGATAAGACAGCCAAGAGCTGCAGATAGTTGGTAGAAGATAAGCCAGCCAAGAGCTGCGAAAGAAGATAGCCTTTGAGTCAAGGAGCTGTGAAAGAGTATGGCCTTTGAGCAAGGAGCTATGTGTGTTGTACATAGCCTTTGAGTCATGAAGAAATGTATGTATTGTACTTGAAGTATTGTATGTGAAACCTAGTTCTGTAAGTAAAAGAAAATGGGGAAATATAAAAGAGGAAGTGTATTGTATTTAAATATTTGTATATAGGCTTTGCCCCGGGAGGTCCTGGTTGTCCTTGATGGGCTGCAGCTACGATGTGCTTAATTGAGCTGCAGCTGTGACCAATGAAGATAACTGGGATAAAAGGGGGTGGGTTAGCCAGTCAGGGAGAGCCTTAGAGGAGCCCTAAACTGAGAGAGAACAACATGCAGAAGAATGTGTCTGTGCTGTGAAGATCTGCAGCCATAAGAACACACCAAGGAGGTATGGACTTTAGAAGTCTGATAACAGCAATATGAAACTCTAGAAATAGAACAACATAGGAGGGGAAGTTATCTTTGCCTTCACAATTAATTTTGCACTCTTCACTGTATATCAATTTATCTATATTAGTGCATTGGCAAAATTGTTGTTGGCGAAGTTTTCCATTTAATTTTAAATTCTGTGAAAAAGACTAGTTTTGATAAGTACCAACTTTTGCGAAGCTGAATGCATAGGAGGGTAACTTAAATATAATCTCAATAACAGCCTTATAAAATTCAGGTGTATTGAATCACTGTGACCATTTCTTTGGGTTGCTCATCTCTTACAAACCAATCCTTGCTGACTTTCAAGGGTTTTAGGAGCCATCTGATTGAAAGTTTGGTTATTAAACTTTATCTTAGTAATATAAGGGATATTAAGTCCTACCCTTCCCTGCATACTGTGAATCAGTCTCTGATTTTTGCACAAAAGATTGATCTGAAGCTGATCAAAATAAAAATTGATAGCAAAATGTGTAGTCTGCATTTAACGTGACATCATATGACTTAAAAAAATCCTTGGAACAATTGCATATTGTGGCTTTCTGGGAATAAGAACTCAGCAGGAACAAATAAAGGAGTGAAACTGAGGTGACCAGCAGAAGGCATGGCTTTATAACAGCTCAGTGTAGTTTAGCAGGTTACACAAGACAGCAGGAAACAAAAGAAAGTGGTAACTGTTCTATTATTTTAGTCAAATGACTTTGTTGCCCAATGGAAATTTGTTTTGTATGGTATCTAAGAAAGTTTTAAATGTCCAGATTACAATTTCCTTGTGAGAACTCCCCAAATAAGGTTACACACTATCTTCAGAGCATTAGTTCTTTTGAAATGCCTGATCCTGATAAATGAAAATCAGAAAAAAAATATTCCTCTTCTTATGCTAAAATACATTTTTAATTAGCAATGAAAGAAGAAAACATAGGAATTTTTTTCCCCTTTAGATTATGCTCTATTTACTTCAAGATGATTTGTGATAAAGAATTGTGGTTCTTGATACATAATCGTTCCAAGATGTGGCTGGGGACATTGAACATTGAATTCAGAGGGTGATTAAGATTATAGTCTCAAACCATAAATGTAGCTCTTTCTCATAGTACAGTAGATTTCTTTCGGTTACAAATCTTCTGCTCTTGGATGCAAAGTTATAAAAAACAGATGTTACATCTTAAATTTTCAATTTTAGATGAGATTTAGAAGTAGATTTTGAGGGATATTGAACACTTCAATTTTCAGACACAAACTAGTGCAAATTTGTGGAATACCACACTTGGCTGGGGCACATTTTTATTACTCTCTTTGTATAATACTTCATGTTTTAAATACATTCCATAAATCAAGCGGAAGTGATTGGTAAACTAACTGAAAAATTCTCTGTGTCAATAATGACAAGAGGCACTGATTACTGAGGTGATTGATCCATCCTGAAAGCTGAAATGATCACAGAATTTGTTGCTCAAATAATATGTAGATTTTGCTCTTGTTATAATTTTTGTGTCATGAAAGAATTAAAAAATAAAAATTCATTGTCAGGCAAAAGAATGCTTGCCAATAAGACACACTGAAACTAGGAAAAGTAAAGCCTCATAGAAAATTTTGTATCCGCTTGAGACATTTTTTGAAACTACTTACACATCTTTGGCAATTCAAACAGCAGGCTGTCAAGTGAGGAAAAAAAAAGAACAATAAAAAAACGCCCAAGGAGTACGTGTTTTTGCTAAACTCTAATTTTTAATCCTTAACACAGTGGGATTAATACATCCCCATCTTACGTTTTCCTTTAAAATGCTTTAAATTATATAAATACAAATTTTTTTGGTCACAAAATAACTTAGTATTTCTTGCCCCATATTGTAAATCTTTTTTTGCCATCCAAAAATATGTCCAAGTATTACAAAGTCATCATTCAAGTCAATTAATACCCTCATGTCACAGCCACAGAGGGATTGTTCTTTATGTAACACGGCTTCAAGCATTCATTTCCCTTCCTAGCCAGAACTTTCTGATGGATTTTGAAAAAATACCCAGTGAAAGCGATGAAATTGAAATACGATTCAAACAGAAATATGGGAAATGATCCAGCACTAAGATGTCAGAAGAGAGGAGAGGGACAATTCATCAGGAACTGCAGTGACAGGGCAAGGGGGAATGGATTCACATTGAAAGAAGGGAAATTTAGATTGGATATAAGGAAGAAATTGCTGGTGGTGAGTGTGGTAGGTGCTGGAATGGGATTCCTAGAGAAGCTGTGGCTGCCCCTGGATCCCTGGAAGTGCCCAAGGTGAGAGTGGACACTGGGGCTTGGAGCAGCCTGGGATAGTGGGAGGTGTCCCTGCCATGACAGGAGTGGCACTGGATGATCTTTAAGGTCCGTTCCAACCCAAATCATTCCACAATTCTATGATTTTATGTAAAACACGTTTTTCTGCTGTTGCTGCAGCTGACTGTTCTGTCAGAGTTTTCAGCAATAACTGATACCATGTCCACCACAGGCAGAAGCCACTTTTACCCAATGTGAAGACCATCTTAGCACACATTTTAATTTATATCCATATGGAAAGCTTTTAATTGCCCAGTGTAAAATTCCTGCACAGCCAAGTGATTTATTACTGCATCCAGGGGCTATTTTGTCACCTTTATAAAAAGTCTACACATGCCCAAAATCTCTAAAAAATTACATTCTCTCTTCCTGTTATATTCACATGTGAGATAAATACACTTTCAATGGGGAACTGTTTCCCAGTGAAGATCATGTAATGGTCAAAATAGTGTTAGGCACTGGAGCCTGTGGTGGGCTCTGGTGATTATTGTGGGCATGTCTGGAACCTCATTTCTAAAGGAAATAGTCATTGGAACAAAAAGCTTAACAACATCTGGTGGTTCTTAGATTAAGAAAAACAAAAAACAACTCTCATCTATTTTTTTTTTTCCTAATAAAAATGCAGGAATTTTTGTGTCATTGCAGAGGCTTTACAGATGGACAAAGCACCAATTTTTCTTTTAATCTAACCAAATGCCACTGATGTGTTTGTTAAGATATTAAAAATAATACTAATGTAAAGAGTAGGCAGGTGCAGGAGCAAAATATTTTGATAACATTTATGCAGAAAACTATATAAAACTTCCAAATTATTACTTTTATAGCATTTCAAACACTTATTTGAGATTTCTGAGTAACACTTGCTACAGGCAAAAATAAATTTGTTCTTGATATGCTGAGAGTAACATTTTCAGTGGGAAACAAGGATGTAAGTCCCTTCTTCAGTACTGATAAACCAGTAATATAAAAAACATTAGAAATTTCCTTCTTTCTGAGGGTAGGAAATAGGAGCTGCAGTTCATTTGCATGGAAAGGGTAGATGCAGCCAAGCAGGAGGCACCTTGGCTGGAAGGATGTCATTAGTTGGCTACCGTGATTCTTTTCCTTGGCACAAGAGGGTGTTGAAATACAACCTCAAGAAAGAGGAGACTGCTTAAGTAGGGGTTTTTTCCCTCTGGCCATGGAATCTGAGGTTTGCCTATCTTTTCTCAGTCAGCAAATCACATTGCATAGATTGAGTGGATGTAGTTTCTAATTTTCCTATCATTCAATATCTGCATCACATATTATATGTGATGATTACCAAACTTTCCTTCTCAGTTAATTGTTGCTCCCAGCAACATTCATCTAAGCCAAAGGTGCTATAAATTTAGGAATGTTTTGCCATTAGCATTTGGGGAAATTTTGCTGATAATTTTTCAAGATTACTTTATCAGTGTCATATCAGCTATTCAAAGGAAAATAATTCTTGCTGTTATTTATAATATATTATAAAATGTTCCCTAACAACTGAAATGAAAAAAAACACTTCTTAGTGTAGCACAGCGCAAGAATGTAATTTACAGGACCCAATGATCAGGGCCATTCATTTGCTTGTGCTAATTAGGTCAGACCAAATCTTGATTTTAAGTGTAGCCTGCAGCAGTAGTAAGGGAATATCCTCTAGGTCACTTTTGGCTGCTTGAGTTTTTCCCAACAAACAATAATACTATGTTGATAGCACTTCCCTTTTCTTATTGACTGCAGTGTTCCCTGTTTCTCTTTATCAGTGTAGATGCAGGAGAAATTTTAAATTTAGAATTTAATTAAATAATTAATCAATTGCAAATGTAATAAGAGAGGAAGTCTGTTTTCTTTGGCAATGAAAGAAATTTGGGAACTTGAATAGCCTGATGCTTGGGTAAAGGCTCAGCGCAACATGAGACTGAGCTGCTTTAAGGCAGCAGAAGATACAACTTATTGAGCTGTTCAGTTTGGCATTATTGGCCATATCCTGATTTGTGTATATTGATCAATTCCATCTGGCATTATTGGTTATGCCCTGGTTTGTGTTCTGACCTGAGAGATGACAGAAGCTCAATGAGATTATTTTATCCTGCTCTAATATCAGTGTGCTTTAATGCTGAATTTTAGGGTATTTTTGCAGTAGTTACTTGCAGCCTTGGGCTTTGTGAAACTGGCAGGAGAAACTTGAAGCAAAATTCTGGGATGGAATTGGTGTTTCTGTTTTGGTCACAAGAAGCACTCCCTGAAGGTATGGGGGTAGGCAGAGACTATTCCTGGAAAGCAGCACATTTCTTTCCTTGCTATCACAAATTTTCTGGAGAAAACACTGAGTGCTGGGCTTCAGTCTACAGGGGGAACAGTGGGATTGATCCCTGACTTTCATTCCAAGATGGTGAAAACAAACTATGATTACAAATTACAATAAATTAAGTCTATCTGGAAACTTGTTCCTTCACTGAAAGCAGGGTGCTGCTTTTCAGCACAAAATTACCACACAGTTACTTGGGACTGGACTTTTTTGTTGGTCAGGATGATGTCTGTTATGTTTACATAATATATTTTTTACATTCTGACATTATTTGTCTATTTTACAATATATAGCCTGATAATGTGTTTCATCAGTCCCTAGGAAATTAATAGCCAGGGGTTTTATAGTTTAACAAACATATTATCTATACTGGCTTCTGAATTATATGAACTATTTGCAAATCTTTGTAATACAAAACAAATAAAATATTAGCTTACATTAATTCATTCATAGCTTTGTGAATAACATTACTTGAGATTTGGGATTTTGTTTTCCTTTAATTTACACACTGATAAACTCTTTAACAGCCTTAGTTAACTTCCATTCTTCAGTTTTAAAACTCTTTTGTTTCTCCTTTCAAATAATTTTCTTAGTGTGTATCATTTATTCACATCAAATCTGCTATTTTAAAATTACTATCTCAGAACAACAATACCATGGTCTTCATGGTACCCTCTTTCTTATGAATGTAAACTGCTTTTTGAACAAAGATATGGTTGCACTTGCAGACTGTAATATAAGTAAGGAGAATATACTGGCATGTGTTTGCAAGTCATGCAAGGAAGCACTGGGAATGAGGGAACTTTGAAAGTCTTGAAATTTCAATGGAAAGTGTGCCCTGCATTATTTACAAGGGCCTGGAGGGGCAGAACAAGGGGAGCAGTTTTCAAACTGCAGTGACAGAGCAGGGCTAGATGGGATATTGGGAAGGAATTGTTCCCTGGCAGGGTGGGCAGGCCCTGGCACAGGGTGCCCAGAGCAGCTGTGGCTGCCCCTGGATCCCTGGCAGTGCCCAAGGCCAGGTTGGACACTGGGGCTGGAGCAGCCTGGCACAGTGGAAGGTGTCCCTGCCATGGCAGGGGTGGGACTGGATGGGCTTTAAGGTCCCTCCCGAACCAAAGCAATCTGTGACTCTTTGAATAAGGGTAAAAAATCACAATCAGCTGCATCAGTCCCACCCATCCATCACACATCTCTAACACCTATCAGTGTTTCAGCTCCATGAAAATTTGGGTTGTTTGTTCATTTTGCTTTCATTCCAGCTTAGCCTGTGAACCTCAAGGAAGAATCGGTTCTGCTTTTCTTTGGTCGTTGATCAAGTGATGGGAAGGGAAATTTTTCAAGAGAATGCAATCAGCCCACTCCCTGTGCCAGCTGGGTTGTAAATAATTCTCCCAGGGAGACAGATGTGAACCCTACATTGCCCTCCTGCCAGCAGTAGTAAGCTGTGTGATCACTGGTCATGTCACCCTGCTGCTCATGCATTGCGATTCAAACAGCACAGAACAAAACAAGGAGGAAGCTGAAGAAGTTCTGCAGCAGTTCAGCAGATTGGCTGATTTATTCTCCAGTGTTCTGTGATATATTTGTCCTGTATTTTTATAAGGTCTTCATGTTTTATGTAGCATTTCTCCTTAATTTTTATTATGTGGCAAGTTGATTCACTCATTTCATTTTCCTCACTGTATGCATCTTTTGCATATTTGGTTTACTTTTCCCTGAGATTTGAAAAAGTAGAATTGATCATGGGATACATTCCAGAAAATAATTAAATAATTTTAGTCACTTACTAAATTTCCCACATGAATTTCTTTATGGATATTATTTCTGGGTAATGTCACCTCCAAAATATCTTTTCCTTCCAATTCATTTAGGGTCATATGTTGCTAGGGAATGAATTTTTCCTTTGGTAAAGCTCTCCAAAATCTGTGACCGAATAATGACTTTCTTTCTGATTATGGTGATAATTTTTGATGTGTGAGAGAATATTTAATACAGGCTGTGCAGAAACCAAAGAGAGACGGAGACCCAGCCAAACTTAGTGTTATAAATGATCAAATTGTGAGCCAAAATTGTAAAAAATTTCAAAATATTTATTAATCTATCTGCGTGATGGAATTTCAGTCTCTGAGACCACCATAGCCAAAGAGACTGTGTCGAGCCTGGGATTGGCACTGGGTGAACCTGGACCTGACCCCTAGAGTGTCAGTCTCCCCCATTCATGAATGCCGCTTCTTGCAGTGAGGTTTTATACAGTTTATTGTGCCCGAGGCAAAGATGTCCAAATTTCCTTTGTAACTCTTCACATGCATCACTGTTCCTTTCCATGTGCAGAGCTGGACAAAAGCTGGTTCCAGGTGGATAGTCAGTGTTGACGGGCTCCGGGGAAGGCATGTATTCAGATGTATCAGTTTGGCACCACTGACTATCTTGATTGATGCAATCGGCAAGGTGATAATTGCCATTAGGTGGTTCCCTAAGGCTACTGGTGATCGTTGCCCTGGAAGCTTCTATTCTTACATAAAGGCGTCGATTGTTATCTTGTGTCCAGGAATTTGTTGTAATCTGAATAGACAGCTGCTCCCGGCCAGGGTGGTAAGAGACATAGTTTTGGATTTTTACAATCTTTAATACCGTACTTTAATAGCATGAATTATCCCTACCATATATTACACAGGCGTTCTGGTTTTGCATCACTTCTGTCATCCAAAGAGAAGCTGCTAACAGTTTCCTCTGTGTCTGACCAAAAAACAATCAGTAATTAGCTTTAAGAATTG
Source organism: Molothrus aeneus (assembly GCF_037042795.1). Lineage (NCBI taxonomy): Eukaryota > Metazoa > Chordata > Aves > Passeriformes > Icteridae > Molothrus > Molothrus aeneus. The sequence goes on from NC_089656.1 coordinate 296,246, forward strand.
ATAACCTGTTAAACCACTGAGAAAGCTGATATGCCTCTGTGAACACCCATGTAAAAATCGAAAAAGCCTAGGAGGCCCCTTCCCCTTCTAGTCAACGAGGAAGTAACAAGGCCCCTATCTCAGCTGGGCCAGGCCGGGCTGGGCTGGGCAGCCCCTGCCACAGGCGAGGCCCCATCAACTCCAGGGCAGGGGGAGGGGAGGCTGCAGGGCCAAAGCCAGGCCAGGCCCCAGCAGATGCAGGGCAGGGAGAGGGGAGGGAGAAAGGAGAGGGGAGGCCATCAGCCACTGAGTCCAAGTCTGGCTGCTGAAATCCTTGCCGCTTCCCCCTCCGCTCCCACCCTGCGTGCCTGCCGAAAAAAACTCCAAAGCAGCTCTATAACTAAGACAGAAAACAACCCGAAGCCAAACCAACTCAGCAAAAATTCTACCACCATTAAAATTCACCCACAACCACCGAGCAGAGGGGAAGAGAAGCCATCAGCCCCAGCGCGCTGGCTACTAAATTTTAGCCTAGCTATCGAAATCCTAGCTGCTGCTGCCCCTCCAACCCAACCCCAATTCCTGCCACAAACTACTAAGCCCAACCAAAATCACATAACCATCTACAAAGCCCAAACAAAATATTAACTCTTTCAATACTTCAGTCCTCCCTCAAATAAAAAAACCACATAAAACCACCAAAATCAATTTTAAAAAATCAAATACCCCCCCCAAAATTTTAAAATGCCTTAATATTAAGGCTGAAATCCTCTTATAAAACTATACAAAAATTAATCAGTCAAACTTTTTTCCCTATAACACATTAAAATTATAAGAAAATAAATTATTAAAATCTATATTAAAATAAGCAAATATTAAAATAGCTATGAATTTAATAAGAAGTTTAAACAAAAAAGTAATAAAAAAAAACCCCTATGCCCCCCCAAAAAAAAACTCTATTCCCAAAAATAAGAGTAATCTCAAAAATAAATAAAAAGCCCTTTATTTTTAAACAACTCATCCTTAAAATAATACCCCATAACTTAACATAGCCCATAAACGCAACAATGAAAAAAACCTATTAAAAATACCTTAACAATTACACATTTTCTCAAACAACTACTATTCATGAAAATTAAAAACCACAAAACCCCTATTTTTTTATAAAGCAATCTCTGTAAATTTATTTAAAAAACTCCTCTCCCTTGTGATGGTGTTCACAGGGGTTTTTGGATGAGGGAAGAGACAAGGATTTGACTCCATATTTCAGAAGGCCTGATTTATTATTTTATGATATATATTACACTAAAACTATACTAAAAGAATAGAAGAAAAGGTTCTCCTCACAAGGCTAGCTAAGCTAAGAATAGAAAGGAGTGAATAACAAAGGTTTGTGGCTCTGACAGAGAGCCTGAGCCAGCTCTCTTGGCCATTAATTCCAAACATCCACATGAGACCAATCACAGATCCACTTGCTGCATTCCACAACAGCGGACAATCATTGTTTACATTTTGTCCCTGAGGCCTCTCAGCTTCTCAGGAGGAAAAAATCCTAAGGAAAGGATTTTCCATGAAAAGATATCTGCGACACTCCCTAAATAAACTACAAAAAGACTATTCTAAAAGTAATTAACTACATTATTTCTCTACGTTATAGGTAAAAAAAAATTATATATTAAAAAGAAGTATTCTGAAAGTTTAATTCTTATTATTTTTTCTTTTAGTTACAATTAATGAAATTGCTTTATATCCTTTTAAAGTTTTAAACCTACTTTACCTTCCTCCTAATCTTATCTCGCAACAAAAAATACATATATGCTAAAAAATACATTAACATTTAACCAACACTAAAATCCACGTTAATTAATACATGAACCAAAGCATCTCAAAGTAGCAAACAAAAACTACTACACCTAGGAAGGAAGAGGGTGAAATGTAAGCCATTTTTTATGTTCACGGTACTTTTGCCTCAGATTCTTTAGGGAGGGAAAAGAAGAAAGCTGTGTATGACTGGGTATTGGAATATTATCCCAATATTAGCAGGTGAAACATGCCTGGGCTCGTCTGACCCTTGCTGCTGGGCCAAAGGCGGCAGCTGTGGTATTTCACCTCAGAGACACCTTTGGCTGGCTGGAAGTTGCGGTTAGGCACTCGGAATAAGTCCAGGCATGGTAGAAACTCAGTTTACCTCTGATGGAAAGGCTCCAGGCTAGGTGAAGAGGAAAAGGAGACGGATTCTACAGAGTGTTTAATGCAGAGTTTTATTCCAGGGTCACAGATGTCTGAATCTTGGTAACAGCTCCACAGAATCCCGACTGCATGGTCTCTGTGTCTTTTAAGCTCAGGGGCAGGGGAAGGGACAGGTATGGCACCAACCGGGTGGGAGGGGTGGGGTCTCAGGGGACAAGTGACACTTGGCTAACCCAATGACCCCAGGGCTGAGGGGCATCTTTTGAACTTTGCCAATCACAGGACGCCCCTGCTGGAATGATAAGATTAACTGATAGCACTTAGCAAGGGGGAGGGGAAGGGAGAAGGTATTGCCACACCTGGGAAACTACTGGGATAGTTGAAACAGGAAATGGCATCACACTGCAACATCTCCCCCTAGTTTTTTAAAAAAGAAGAGGACTGGGTTTGTGGTGCAGAGTGCTTGCCAAACCATGGTTGATAAATCGGTTCCTCCTCTAAAGGAGGCTCAGTGTTCTCCACTGAGGGTTCCATGTCATCCATTGGAGCACTAATGGCTTTCAAATCGTAAACTTCAGGAGGGGGAGATGAGCTTGAAATTAACTTGAGAACCATGTGTTTGATTAGTCCAAAAACAATGCTAACAACTACAATAACAATAACTAAAATAAACAGTACTAAAAACACAGTTTTCAGAATAGATCCCAACCAGCCTGAGAGTCCCCAGCCTTTGAACAGTCCACTCAGCCAGTTGTCAGTTTCTCTCTTGATGTCGCTTACCATGGTTTTCATCTTGTCGATCATGGCAGGGACGTTCTCTGCTTTTGATGACAAGTTGAGGCAGCAGAGACTTTCAAATTCTTCACAGCAATGGTTGTGCAGAAGGTGCAGATAGTCTATGGCTGCCCTATTCTGAATGGTGGCTTGCCTGGTAATTTCCTCATCTGATAAGAGGTCACTCAGGGCAGTAGAAGTAAGGTTTGCCTGTTTTGTAACCCAACATTCCAATCGGCCTAATTCTCCCATGCGTTTTGCTGCCGAGATCCACGGCAAAAGGACTGTAATTGCAGTGGCTTTAGGTCTGGACCAGTTAACAATTTCTTAATTACAGTCAGGGTCTAATTGCCTTAGGTCTCTTTTTTGGATAGCCAATGTATGTGTGTTGTTCTTTGTTTGCCAATGAATTAGGTTTGTTCGATTTGGGGTTAACAGGCTCAGCTTGCCAAAGGTACATGAACCTCCGAGCAGACGAGGAGGGAGACCTGCCCATGCTCTGTCTCCACATATTAAAAACATGCCTTTTGGGAGTTCACAAGGCTTATAATCACCACCTGATGAGTGCATGACTAGGACTGAATTTTCACACCAACTTTTGTCTGTATAGTGTAGGTTGCTAGGGTCAGGATAGGTGTTTCGTTTAGCTTCCTGATATGGTAACCGGGAATTGAATTTAAAGTGAATGCAAAAGGTTGCATTCATTGAGCCTAAGAGATGGAACTCTTGTGGCTCTCTTTTTGGCACTGGTAACTTTCTCGCCCACTCCTGCCAAAACAGTAAAGGATTGTCAGCAGGATAGTGGCCAGGAGAAAGTGCGAGTAAGTTAACTTCATTTAAAGCATTCCACATTTCATTTGGGAACTCTGAGGATTTGAAGGGAACTCCCACCAGGCAAGTTGACAGGGGGTCAGAGGCTGTTGCTGTGGAGAGACAAATGTGATCTTGTCCAAGGGCTCGGGCCAAGGTGGTCCATACGTTCGCTTTGGGCTGAGGGACTATCCAGGAGATCGCTGGAGAAATGATCGTAAGTAGGATGAGGAACAGGCTCAGTTTCATGGCATCTCGAGACTGCACATGAACAGCGGGATCTAAACTGGTAAAAGGAAACTTAAGACAAACATATATTACAAACTATTCCAGATAGGAGGCTTAAATGGAATTTCTTCCAGAGAATGCGTGCGGCGTTTCCTTCTCCAGGCAGCGTTAGCAACCTGGGGTGCTTCTGTACATTTCTCTGAGACCTTGGGAACATAGAGCCTTACCCATTTGGAAGGAACCCACTTTAAACCAGAGGGAGTGGACATACAGGCATATCCACGTCCCCAAGTAACCAATTTGTAAGGTCCCACCGTCTTCCAAGTCTCAGGGTCCTCCGGAGGCTTTTCTTTCATCAACCTATGACTGCTCCCCCAAAAGTGGCGTAGGATGGGGGGGTTCAGGCTGTCAAAGGAACAATTCAGAAAATTGATTGTGAACAGTACCCTGGACAACCGGATGTGGGGAGGTTCCACCTTCAGAACCTGTTGTTGCTGGTCCAGGACTCTTTTAATATCACGGTGAGTCCTTTCTACAATGGCTTGACCTGTAAGGGAGTAGGGGATGCCAGTTTTGTGCTCTACTCCCCATTGCTGCAGAAAGCTCCCAAATTCCTTGGAGTTGTAGGCAGGCCCATTATCAGTTTTCAACTCCTTGGGGATGCCCATGAAAGAAAAAGCCTGTAAGAAGTGCATAATGGCATCAATAGATGACTCTCCTGTGTGGGCAGAAGCATAGACCGCTCCAGAAAAGGTATCTACACTAACGTGAACGTATTCCTGCCATCCAAATGACTTTATGTGTGTAACATCTGTTTGCCACAGTTCACAACTGTTCAACCCCCTAGGGTTTGCTCCCGTACTCACTGTAGGGAGTGCATGTTGTTGGCAATTTGGGCATGTGGCCACAATCGCTTTGGCCTGTTCTCGAGTGATGTGAAACTGATGAACCAGGCCAGGTGCATTTTGGTGGAAAAGCTGGTGGCTGATTTTTGCCTGTTCAAAAACATTTGGGAGAGTGGCCATCACTGCAGGTGCAGCAAGAGCATCTGCCCTTCTGTTGCCTTCAGTGATAAACCCTGGCAAGTCGGTGTGTGACCTGACGTGCATCACATAAAATGGTTGCTCCCGGTGAGTGACTAACTTTACAAGTTTTGAGAGCAATTCGAAAAGTGAGATGTTAGACACTTCTTGCAGTATTGCTTGATCTGCCCTGGATACTACTCCTGCCACATATGCAGAATCTGTAATAAGATTGAATGGTTCTGAGAACCTTTCAAATGCCCTAACAACTGCAGCCAATTCAGCAACCTGAGGTGAACCTTCCACCTCAGCAATGTCCATCTCCCACTGCTCGGTTTGAGGATCCTTCCAAGTCATAACAGACTTGTGGGACCTACCAGACGCATCTGTAAAGACAGTCAGAGCCTTTTTTAAAGGTTTCCTACTCAGAGCACTTCTCAATTTGAGAGTAAATTAAACATCTTGTTGGAACATTTTGTGGGCAGGCCGCTCTACAGAAATTTGTCCTGAGTAGGAATCCAGAGCAAACTGCAAGACTTCATTTTCTCGAAACAATTGTTCCAATATTTGCATAGTATTTTGACACGATTTTAACTCAATTAGAATGTGAATGCACTTAAATTCACATCCTGCTAACTCCCTGATCCGGGTCCTTGCTTTCCGGATCAGTTCTGCTACTAGCTCCTGAGGCTTTGTCATTCTCTTGGACCTTTTGTGACTGAGGAAAACCCATTCTATGATCAAGAGAGGGTCCCTCTGGTCCTGACCCTTTTTTGGTGTTTCCTTTGCCTTAGGTGTTTGCTTTTGCTCCCGCTGGAAAATGATTCCATGGAGGTGTGGCAACTTACCTAAGATGATAAATTTGAATGACAGGTCAGGCCGGCATCGGTTGGCCTGTCTTGTGGACATTGCAATCTGAACCTTTTCTAGAGCCTTCCGTGCCTCTGGGGTAATAGACCTAGGACCACCCGGGTCCTCTCCCCCTTTCAATAAATTGAAAAGAGGGGCAAGGTCTTTGTTAGTCAGACCGAGCAATGGCCTTACCCAATTTAAAGACCCACAGAACTTGTGGACATCCGCAAGAGTCTTGATCCTTGGATTGATTTCTAGTTTTTGAGGAACAATGCTCCTATTTCCAATCTCTAAGCCCAAATATTTCCAAGGTGGCATCTTTTGAATTTTCTTTTCCTGGAGCTCAAACTCTGCAACAATCAATGCATCGATCATTAGGTCAAGCCCATGTGTGAGTAAATCATCACTGGGGGCACACACAAGGATATCATCTATATAATGATAGATGATGGCTTCTTCTGCAGCTGCATGCACTGGGGAAAGCAGGGAAGAGACATACCACTGGCAGATCGCTGGGGAAACCTTCAGGCCCTGAGGGAGAACTGTCCAATGGTACCTTTTCATGGGGGCTTCCATGTTGATGGTAGGGACCGAGAATGCGAAACACAGTGCATCATCAGGGTGTAGGGGAATATGGAAAAAACAATCTTTTATATCAATAACAGCTAATTTCCAATCCTGGGGAAGCATTGTTGGGGATGGCATACCCAACATGTTGGGGAAGCATGGTTGGGGAGAGCCCATATCTTCAATGACATTATTAATTTGTCCGGTGTCATGAAGGAGCCGCAATCTCTTTTTGTCAGCTTTCTGGATGACAAACACTGGAGAGTTCCATGGGGACGTGGTCTCCCCAGTGTCACCCTTTTTCAGCTGCTCTTCCACTAGCTCCTCAAGCGCCTTTATTTTTTGTTTACTGAGCAGCCACTGTTTCACCTCAACTGGTTGGTCTGTTTTCCACTTCAGTTTTTGGGTGGGGCGCTGTTCAATGACTGCTGTACAAAAATGCTGTGGAGAGTCTGGAATATCAATTGTGACACCCCACTGGGCCATTAAATCTCTCCCTAACAAAGGTTCCGAATAATCTAACACAAATGGACGGATATTTGCCAATTGTCTGTTTGGTCCCTCAATTTGGATGATGCTTTTGGATTGTCTCGCCAATTGCAGGCCTCCTACACCTTGAACGTGATCAGCAACGTTTTGCAAAGGCCAATGTGCAGGCCAGTCTTGTACTGGGATCACTGTGCAGTCTGCACCAGTGTCTACAAGCATCTCAATGCGTTTTGACTCCCCACCCCCACTGACATTGCACCATAATTTGGGTTTGTCTTTTGCAATAACTTGGACCCAGGCAACTGGGGCCCTTGTTTTTCAGTGCTTTCAGGTAAAAATGGCACAGGGATAGCTTGGGCAACAATTTGACCTTTGGGAAGAAACATGGGTGGGTGGAAACAGTGCAGCCTGAGAACGAATTGCTCAGGATCTGATGTTGTCATTCCTGGAGCAATTTCAATCTCTTGTGGTGTGTGTTTGGTGTCCCCAATGACGATGTAAGAATTCGGTGCCAAGTACCCTTCTGTTCTGTATTGACAGAGACAAAATGCCAGTCAGTGTATTTCAGGTGGAGTGATTCTGTCAGTTGCAACCTGTAAGGCTCATTGACAGAAGACATGGTTAACATAGGTTCACCTAAATCATAACAAAGGTTATTTTGTTGCATTTTTAACATTGGACCAGCAGATGTAGTCTTTGAAGCATCTGCTTCACTTACAGAAATAGTTATATTACCGCGCGCTTGGTTTGTTTTGCTTCCCTTATTCCCTTGGCCTGCTCTCTTTGTGTCTGCACGCCTGGCAGGCTGGCGCTCCCCTTTCAGTATTTTTGTTGTTGTTGACCCCCTGGGAGTGCTTGTAATTCTCCTCCCGTGCCATTTCTAAATTCATAAAATTGCCCTTTCAGGGGGCACTGGTTGCTCCAATACCCAAGGTTATTGCAAAGCAGGCATGGCTTTGTGGGGTCAACCATGTCTGGTCTTCACTGCTGCCCAGGGTACTGCTGTGCTGAGGGAATGGGCACAGGGCTGGCAATGGCAACACGCTGTGGTGGTCTTGGCAGCAGCCTTGGTCTGGTGTCTTCAGCCACACTCATCAGAGGCACTTTCCAGTTACAGACTAGAAGCATATCTTTTAGTGTAGGGGGAGGTTCTAGAGGGAGACTCAAAATTGCTGCTCGACACTGTTCATTTGCATTTGTAAATGCCATTTCCTCTAAAACCTCTTCCCTTGCATTCTCTTTTTTAACTTGTATTTCAATAGCTCTAGTTAACCTTTCTACAAATTTCAAAAAAGGCTCTGATGGTAGCTGCTTGATCTTATTATAGGGCTCAAAAGGCCCCTCAGGTTGGAGGGAAAAGAATGCTTTTTCAGCTGCTTCCTTTACTTTCTCGAGTGTTTCTACAGGAATTGCGGTAGCTTGGATTGAGGGTGAAGACCATTGGACCTCGCCAGACAGATGCTCAATGGAAATTGGCATGCCATTGGTATCTTTTGCTGTGTTTGGATCAGCATGCAAGCCTGGGAGAGCCTCTTTTAGCAGTTGTTTCCATGCTAATTCCCATAATTTGAATTCTGTAGAGGTCATGAGGCATGAGAAAAGCTGTTTTAAATCACGTGGGACTACTACAGTCCAACTCAATTCAGAATTTAAAAGGCCACGGAAATATGGACTGTGTGGGCCATACTCTCGATGAGATTTACAGACCTCTTTAATCAATTGTCGTCCAAAAGAGCTCCAATTAGCAATTGGGGCTGCCCCTCCTCGTGCTGCAGGCTGATATGAAACAGGAACGAATGACAAGGTGGGACCCTGTATTGGGTCTGAGGTTCCCTGCCCTGTATCCTTTGAATCGGAAGCAATGGGATCACAGATACAGCTGTGAGGAAGTGCAGTGGGCATGCCCCCACCGTGGGAATGGGGGAGGGGTTCGGGATGCAATGGGAACAGGGGGCGGGGGACAGGGAGCTGGCAAGGGGCGAGGATACTGTGGGAACAGGGGGCGGGGATGCTTGGTGACATCACGTCAGCAGACACCCCCTGGGAGGAGTAGAGGGGTGGAGCTGAGGGTACACCAGGTAAGGGAGGGAGAGGGAAGGTATCACGAGGAACAGGAGGGGAGGGGGACGGGGAAAGAATTTTGGGATGCTTAAGGGGATCTTGGGAAGAAGACGACCAGGTTTGGGATAGTGCCACATGGCATCCTTCATCTTGTGGACCCCCTAGGGGCTGGGGGCCATTTTGGGCATTGCTGCTCTCTGAAAAGCTAACACCTGCTCTGGGTTTCAGAGCAGGGGACACAGGGTTTTGGGAAAGGTTCCACGCGGTCTGGCCAGGGCCTTGTGGACAAACAAACTCAGGCATTTTAAAGAGCTCAGGGAGTCGACTTCCCAGAGATTGGGCAGAGTGTGCTCTCTTTAAAATACCAAGTTTTGGGGTAAGAGGTTTAGAGCTGGGAGCGGGAGAAACAGGGAGAGCAGAGGTACATTGCCGAACATTTGGCTTTTTCTCCAATTCCCTTTGTTTGAGCAAGGCTGTTCGAACTTGTAAACTCCAGAACACAAATTTAGCTGATGATGTGTTTCCAGACTGTCCCAAGGTTATCAATTCATGCCCTTCTTTATCCCAAAATTTAATATTGTGGACTTCTTCAGGGGAAATTTGTAGGAAGTGCAGAAAAAGCCACCTTATAAACTGTTTCAATTTTCCTTTAGAGAACTTTACATTTGCACTGACTAAAATTCCAACAATACGATAATACATCCCTTTTTGTGCTGTGCTTAACTTCGAGCCCATTTTAGATGTAAATGGCACAGAACAAAGTCCCGCCGACCGAATACAAAGCCAAAATCAGCTACGATTTCTAAAAAGGCCAGGGTTAAAAAGCGATAACGATCAGACGAAAGCTTTTACAATGCAGCTGTATATACTGCTTTTAAAACTGCTGCGACAGCAGCAGCAGAGAATCGGGACCAGCCCTGCTGCTGGAGAGGCAGACAAAGCCTCCCCCCCCGAGAATGCAGCCCCCCCGCACCACGTGTAGAGAGCAGACCCCTGCACCACGCAGCAAGCTGAAACCGGGGCCGCCCCGCGTCACGTGTAGAGAGCACCCCCCGCCCCCGCACACTGAGAGCTGAGCACGCCGTGCTGCCGAACTGGGGGGAGGACCAGGCAGAGCTGTCTCGCTCCTCCGAGCCGGCGCCGCCAATTCTAAAAACGGCAAAAACACGCCGCAGTGGGATAAAGCCTAACAGGGTATCGCTTTCGCTCCTCAGGGCTGTGCAGCCTACATACAAGAGCAAAACAGAACAGAACTCATGGCAGAGACTGTTTTTTGAGCTTCTACTCCCCAAGGAGCAGAAATACTTACTGAAATTGAAGCTGTTGCTGGCAAAGTCAGGCAGGCTGGTCTCTTCACTTGAGTACGACCCCACTGGCAGGAGGGGCTCCCTTATTCTCCCCTGGAAAATTCGCTCACCAGAAAGGAGCTGCACTTTCCAGAGGCGCAGAGCATTCTGCGAGGCTTCTTGTGGATTCAGTCCCAAAGTCTCTCTGGAGAGCTATGCAGCCAAAGCTCTACCAATGGACACTAAACTGCCTAAGTCTTTCCGAGGTTCTGAGATGACTTCTTGGGGCTGCAGATTCGATCAGCCTCCCGTTGGGCACCAGATATTGGAATATTATCCCAATATTAGCAGGTGAAACATGCCTGGGCTCGTCTGACCCTTGCTGCTGGGCCAAAGGCGGCAGCTGTGGTATTTCACCTCAGAGACACCTTTGGCTGGCTGGAAGTTGCAGTTAGGCACTTGGAACAAGTCCAGGCATGGTAGAAACTCAGTTTACCTCTGATGGAAAGGCTCCAGGCTAGGTGAAGAGGAAAAGGAGACGGATTCTGCAGAGTGTTTAATGCAGAGTTTTATTCCAGGGTCACAGATGTCTGAATCTTGGTAACAGCTCCACAGAATCCCGACTGCATCGTCTCTGTGTCTTTTAAGCTCAGGGGCAGGGGAAGGGACAGGTATGGCACCAACCGGGTGGGAGGGGTGGGGTCTCAGGGGATAAGTGACACTTGGCTAACCCATTCAAAAGATGCTGAGAGGCATCTTTTGAACTTTTGCCAATCACAGGACGCTCCTGCTGGAATGATAAGATTAACTGATAGCACTTAGCAAGGAGGAGGGGAAGGGAGAAGGTATTGCCACACCTGGGAAACTACTGGGATAGTTGAAACAGGAAATGGCATCACACTGCAGCAACTGGGTGTGCTACTGTGTAATTCTCAAACATGACTTACACTTATCAAACTATAGAATATGCCAGGTTAATCAAAGTTATTTGAGAACATAGAAGGCTTTCCTTAGCTTTGCTCTACAGGAGAATATAGGGGACATATTGAAGAAAAGCTCAAGTCACATCCACTCTGAAGAGATTTCATGTGATTGTAATTTGCTGAAGTAATCTTGAGCAGTATGGGTTATTCGGTTCAGTGTGTGGGGTTAGTGCTACAATACTAAAATATTCCATAACAAGAGAAAAATCCTCAAACAAACAACAAATTCATAATTCCTGCCATCTCACATTTCCTTTATTTTGTAGGCACTTGCTCTTTTAGTACCCGCCTGCCTCTGCTTCATAACATTTCTCTGTAATGATCTTATTTATAGAATAACCATGCTGACAATTTGAAGACAGATTTTAGTGATAAATTCTTTTTAAGGAGTAAGTGTTCAATTAAATATGTAACCAGATGTTAGTGCTATGTCTCCTTAGTCAGCAGCTTTTGTTTTACTTCAGCCACTGGGCATTACCACACTTCCCATATCACTTTTACTCAATTGTATCAACTATTCAGATTTTACAGCCATTATTTTGATGCTTTCCTGGGCTAAATTTCTTACATACTTATGCATACAAAAGTTTCTAACAAGGCCTTGCTGCAATTAGAATTAAAATTAACATTAATGTCATGGAATCCCGGGATGAGTGAGGCTGGAAGAGCCCACAGGGGCTGCTCTGGTGGCACCTCCCTGCTCCAGCAGGGCCATCCCAGAGCCCAGGGCACAGCAGTGTGTCCGTGTGGCTCTGCAGTACCCCCAGGCAGGAGCCTGCACAGCCTCTGTGCACCACCTGCTCAGGGCTGGGCACTGCCCAGGGCAGGAGCTCTGGGCATGGGCAGGGGCAGCTCCTGGGCTCAGGCCCTGCCCGTGGCTCTGGGGCCATGGCTGGGCCCGGAGCAGAGCCTGGGCCCTGCTCTGCCCCTCCCTGCACACGGGGACACCCAGGGCTGAGGGCCCCTCTCAGCTGGGGCTCCTCTCCAGGCTGAGCAGCCCCAGCTCCCTCAGCCTTTCCTGGGCACCGAGATGCTCCAGGCCCTTGCTCAGCTCCAGGAGCTCCCTGCTGTGCTGTAAAAATTCTACTTATATAACAATTGCTGCAATTTTTAATATATTTTTTATTCCATGCTCAGCACATAAATTGAAATAGTTGCAGAAAATATGTCTAGCTACAAGTGTCTCACCTGTACCAGCACTCAGAATTCCTTCTGTTCTGATCTGCAGCTGCAGGAAAGGGGGGAACTGAGGGCCTTTTCCACAATGAGGCAAGGAACAAGGAGATGTATCTCCATTAGCAGATGGCTCTTGCTAATCTTTCCTTACAATGAAAACGTCAGTGGTCCTTACAGTGGAAAAGTCAAGTTTGTGAATATTGCTATCACCTAAATATTAGTTTTAAAAAAAGGAAAAAAAAACCCAAAACACACAAAAAAAAAACCAACAACAAAAAAAAAAAACAACAAAAAACCAACCAAACAAACAAACAAAAAAGCCCCAAAAAAACCCCAACAAAAAATCCACAAACTAAGAGGGACAGGTTTGAACAGCTGGGTGGTCCATCTTTCCCTTGGATCCTCTGTCTGCTGGCCCCAGCTCTGTTTCAAAGCAAAACCATCTGTTTGCAGACAGCTGGTAACAATTCCATGCCTGTGTCAGGAGAGTACTGGAGGGAGGGGAGATGTACCTTTGCACACCATGAACACATTGGAATCTGGACAGATTTTTCCCTCTAGGTGAGGGGAGCACAGCTCATCTTTACCCAAAACATTTAAATGAGCATGGAAATGTAAACTTTTTTCAAGCTAGGTAAAGGAAATAAAATCTGCAGCATTTAGCAGAAATCTTATTGAAGAGAATATAATAAAAGATTAACTCCTAAACTCATTTCAGCTTAAGAATGACAGTGAGGAACTTTTTCTGGTAATCCCCTTACTGCAGCATAGAGGCTTGCTGATAACTGGAGGACTTTTTGTCCAGATGTTGTACAATATCCTGAAGTAAAGCGAGCTTTGGAACATTTTCTCTTCCCCAGTTTGTTTTAGGAACAGCTCAAATATGTTTTATAAAAGTGCAAGAGCTCCTGAAAATTTGTAGCATCATGCTTTAGAAGTTTTAAAAACATCCACTGATATTTTATTATGAAATTAAAATACAAACACCTCTTAAAGATGAAAAGCTGTTTGCTTGTAAGTTGGGACATATCTTCCAGTAGAGCAAATTTTACCTTACTGAAGCTTAATACTCAACAAAATCAGACTTTCAGATAAAACATTCTCTGCTTAGACACTTCATTCTTGTTGATGCTGAGCACCTTTTAGAATGCTGAACTCCAGTCAGGAAACTCCAAGGCTGCCAGAGCTCCAGGAGCATTTGGACAACACTCTCAGGCACAGGATGGATTGCTGGGGTGTCTATGCAGGAATTGTTGGGGTGTCTGTGCAGGGACAGGAGTTGGACTGGATGATTCTTGTGAATCTCTTTTTAATTCCATGACTCTATAACTATTTTGTTTGTTTATTTGTTTGTTTCTTTTCATGGCTACCAGATGAAGCATTTGGACATCCTTATCCTGCTACTAAAGAAGCCAAGGAGAAGCCGAGGGAACAGTCCAGAAGGGGTTCTTGAAATCTTACTTTTAACTATTATTTTTGGTGTAGCAACACTCAAAAGTTCCTTTCAAGGTCCTATCTCACACTATAATAAGAGATACATCTCTCATGCAATAAGATCATGAACTGCCTCTACTGCTTCCTTTTAGCCCACTCTGTGCTCCTGCAAAGTTCTCATCTTCCCTTGAGAAAAACACAGCAAGAACAAGACATTTGCAAAAAATGGTAAGAAATTTTTCTGGTTAGGTCTATTCTCATTCTCCAAGAAATGCCAAATACTCTCTTTTATAGAGTTTGTCATTCAATAGCCCTTGCACATCACAGACATGTTGATATTTGTTGCCTTATACACCAGTGTAAATGAATAATTCTGGTTATATAAATTGCAGTTCTTATTTTCCTGTTCCACGTAAGCACCACAGGCAGAGCCGCATTCTATAGTTGTTTCTTGAAGTTAAAAAAAGAGTAATTCATGGTGCCTGGAAATCTAGAATGTTCTGTGGCATCTTCTGCTCTTCACTGAAAGTTGAAATATTTGTGCTAGAATTGTAATTAATTAGTTGCAAAAGTTATGAAATTTTGTTATAACTTTCCATCTCTTGACCTAAAGCAAAGAGAAAGAACCATTTTGCTTGGAGTAATTAATCTTACATGACTTAAGTAGATTTTGGAAACTTTCAGAATGGATGAAGTTTAGATCTTTACAAGGGCTTGTATTTCAATCTTTAAAATAATACACTCCCATATGTGAGGCATCTGCTCAACTGCATCTTTTCCAGAATGCAGAATGCTTAGAGTTCTTATGTTGAAAAAATGTGGTAAATGCACCCATGTATAAGATATGAATCAGGAGATGATCCTGAATTTTGTGGGAGGCTGCCTGAAGTTGAAGGTTAATGCAAAGTGGGAATAAGCAGCTAATTGTGTTTCTGAGCTTTTTTAGTTGTTAAAACTTTGAATAAAGCATAACACAGAGACCCAAACCACATAGCTGAGTAATCCTTTAAGTTCTGTTGGGGTAAAGAGATTATATCACTAAAAATTAAATATTAATAAATACAGCATACCAGAAATTATTTTATTTAAATATCTTGTGTAAGAGCTTTAAAGTTCAGTGAAAACTTAACTGAGAACTTCTTTTTTAAAAGTTGAAAATATAACCCCTGAATCCTGTAGCATTAGAGGAAATGCTGGGGAAAAATCTGTGAATACAGAGTTCAGATCACAGTAGGGCCTGTCGCTGATGCTGGTTCAGGGGCTTGGCTGGGTGATGGGAATGCAACATCTTTGGGACATTGATTGAATCACAGAATGGTTTGAACTGGATGGACCATAAAGCTCATCCAGTGCCACCCCTGCCAGGGGTCCCCTGGCAGGGACACCTTCCACTGTCCCAGGCTGCTCCAAGCCCCAATGTCCAGCCTGGCCTTGGGCACTGCCAGGGATCCAGGGGCAGCCCCAGCTGCTCTGGGCACCCTGTGCCAGGGCCTGCCCACCCTGCCAGGGAACAATTCCTCATTCCCAAGATCCCATCCAGCCCTGCCCTCTGGCACTGGGAGCCATTCCCTGGGTGCTGTCCCTCCAGCCCTTGGCAATTATCTCTCTCCATCTTTCCTGCAGCTCCTTTGGGCACTACAGGGCCACCCTGAGCTCAGCCCAAAGCTTCTCCTGTGCAGGTGAACAATCCCAGCTCTCCCAGCCTCTCGTCCCAGCAGAGATAGTCTGGAATATGGAACACCATTGTCAGTGTAGTCCTGCATTGATAACTCCAGTCTACCTACCAAAGTACTACTACAGAAATGTATTATTAATGACCATGAAACTTCTAGTAATGCAGTCAGGAATGGCAGTTTTGATAGAAGGTGCTGAAATAATGCACAACTTGACTACTAAAAAAATAAATAAAAACATCAAGTCATGGTGCCCTTCATTTCTCAGCAGATTCATCCTTGCCATGAAGAGAGTGTAGTATGCAAGAGGTGAGAATTAGAATTGTATTCTACTTCTGAGAAGAAAATGAAGGAACTCAGTTAACTTTTGCTAAGATCACATAAAATACCCATGTCTTAATGAATTAATATTTAATATCAAGAAATACAAAATTATAAAAAACGTGTACCTTATTCCTCACATCTGTATCTACTTTATTAATAATCATATTCTCACTTTCAGTGCATAACTCAGATACTTTGTGTTGTTTGTTCATGAACATTGAACCTAAAAAAATTAAGAAACTACATAGAAAAGTTTAAAAAACTATTTATACTACACTAAAAGAGAAGTTCAAAATCTTGAATATGGATATTATAAAACCTGCTTGATGGCAGGTATGGTGCTGTACTCTATCAGTAAATTGTAGACCAAACTCTAATTCATAAAATTCAGTGGACTAACTCACTAAATTAGCTGTAAACTCTGGGAAATTCTATGTATGAAGCCTCTGCCAAGAAAAATGAAAATAATTTACTCTAATTTTTATCCTTCTGACAATGGTTTTCTCTTAAGTTTACAGGCTACTTGAATAAAAATGAAGCTCAAAGCAAATTCATATAAATTGATATATGCTTAATGTAATTTCATTTTTCATTTAATTTTTATATGTATTGAGCCCAGACAACCTTCATTAAGACTGCTTAAAACAGGTGAAAAAGAACAAATTACTTTCATACGTATTGAGAAATGTTGTAGAAAGATTCAGGGTCTGTGGTGTTCTTGTCCTGTCAGGATGGAGATTCCTTGTCTTCTCTGGGAAACCTGTTCCTGTGCTCAGTAAGAACCATTCTCTTTATTTGTGTTCTGCCTTTAGATTGTGTTTTCATTTTAATCCAGATATTATTTTGTTTAGAGCTTTGATGTCATGGTTACAGCTGCTTGCTGGCTTCCATGTTGATATTTCTCTGAGATTACTTGGTGTAATTGTGGTCATGTCAATTAGTCAGTGGTATTATCCTGTTTGAACACACAGCAGTTACAGAGCAATAAAATAAATTAGCCTTTCACAACACTTCTGAGGTGACCAGGATGTTAATAATTTGAAATGCTGATGTGGTTTGCTTTAATTTTTTTTGTATAAAATAAATAAGTTTCAAATAAACTATATTTTTTAAAATCAAAAAGTAGTTGTTAAACACTGAATAAAGCCCGTATTAAAGCACTCTGTTGATAAGACCCTGATCTTGGCCTTATCACCGAGCAATCCAGGCTAGTCCAGATAACTCAGTCCCTCTGGGAGACAGAGTGCCCAAATACCCAGTCAGCTCGCAGCTGCCAGCTACCCTTAGCAAGCTCAGATTGTCAGCTCTTTAGTGATTATCAGCTTTCCCAGTATTTCATCTCTTTGATTGCTTGCTAGGGCACCTTTGGCTGAGGCAGAAGCAGACATGAGAGAGGAGAAGGAGAGGTCCTGGCGGTTCTACAGCAATGGTTTATTGAGGAGTCTGTGAAGGGTTCCAGTGAAAGCTCTTCTTCTGCCAAATAGGCTAAAACAGCCCCTTTTTATAGGGTATAGGGGGATCCAAACTTGTCCAATAGTAAAGGTCAGGGAAAAGTGGCCTATGGGGTTACAGAGATAAGCTATGGGGCGAGGGGTAGAAGACAGGAGCTTATTATACTGTCTCATCATGACTCAGCAGTTCCTACTGTTAAGTCTCAATCCTCCATGGAGCTCTCGTAAGCTCCATAGAGTCTGCTACACTCTGTATTCTGAAGTCAGGTAACAAAATTCTTAAACAAAATATTTAATGTACACTGGTGTATGTTTAGGGGCAAAAAATTACGGCTTACGTGGATCAACACAAAAAATTAGATTGAAGTAATTTTTCTTCCAACAGTACCTCCGACAGCTGCCTGGTAGTTTCCAGGGCTAAAATTTTTGATTAGGAAGGAAGAGAAGTGCCAACGACTGAGGAGAACTCTGGATAAAGTATCACCAGAAGGAATTCCAGCAGGATGAGAGAACAGTCAGTGGACTGGGCATGGAGCTGAGATAGTAATTCACATATTCTAGATCATCATTTCTCTATTTTTGTTTTATTTATTGTTAAGGAATTGGGAATTGTGTAGTCATTCAGTCTTTCCATTTTCTTCTCTTAACCAATGACAAAGGAATCCTTGGGCCAAGTTCAAGTACCTTAAAAATCCATACGGATTTTGAGCTTCCTATAATGAACATTTAATATGGATAAAAGGAAACTGGGATCATCTAATAAAAAGTATATTGATCCTTGTATAATTATTTATTCCTGCTAAGGAAGTTTAAAAAATAAAGAAAAATATAAAAATAGAAAAGCAAAGAGGCTGCTGAATTACTGTAATTTTTGCAACCACTCCTCTTGACCATTGGACAGAGGCATAAAAATTCAGCCTCTCAGAAATCACTGATTTGAAGACTACTGTCACTAACAGTCAAAGAATATTTTCCCTTTAAAAACATGCTCTTAAAATGTGAAAAATAGTCACAAAGTCATGATTTTTATTTTTTTGAAGATTTTTTTTTTTGTGAGATAATACTGAAATAATTTCTCTGAAAGACATATGCAATTTTAATTTGATCTACCAACAGATACAGTAATGAAGTTAAAATTGTAGGGACCTGTTTTTCTGGTAATAACTGTTGATAATGATAAATACATGTTCATATAAATTCATATTTCAATAAATAAGTAAATAAAATGTTAAGCTTTGTAATGGAGAAGGTTCAGCATGTTTAGACAGGGTCAGTTGAATAGTGGTCAGCCGGTAGGAAGGAAATATCTCTAGCTTATTTCTGAAAATAGGAGTTTGGATTTTAGAATTTTTTTCTGTTCATTCCTTCTCATAGACTTTTTTAGTGGAGTTTTCTTGTGTTATGGTCCTTTGGCTGCACTCCTGAACTCAGTTTTGAGGGCTTTGCTCTGTTGTTTATTCTGCTGCTTCTTCAGTTTAAAATTTATTATATTCACTGTGATAAAAAAAAAAATAGTAGGAATGCCGTCATTCAAATTATATTTTCATGAAGGCGTGGAAGGGTGATAAACTATAACATCATATTCAAATTCTGTCTAATTTTGATGTGTTCACGTGAATATGTGACTATGTTTGTACTTCTGTTCATTATGATGGAAGAAATCAATGTTTTTCCATGACATAGCATCAAAAATTAAAGAAGAAAACACAGGAGATAGAGCAAAGAAAGATCTAATAGCTTAACTAAAACAAACCAATTAACCTCCTGGATATACAGAAATTACTTATTAGCAGTTGCTCAAATCGATCCTTTAAAAATATCTGAGAAGAAACTGATAACAAGAAATAATTCAGATTTTTTTTTTTTTTTAAGACTTGCCTTAGAAGTGATACCATGTGAATTGCTTTGAGTTTTAAATAATCAACAGATGGTTGACTAATGCCCTGAAAGAGGAAAATGCTCAGAGGAATTTGAGGTGCAGTGGCTTTGGTTAGAAAAAGAGTTTTGGTGTAATTTTAAACACATCCTTCAGTATTCTCCCCAGTTACCTGAACTGAGGTTATTTTACCCCCTAATGCATTTACTTGTTTGAACTCTTTTGTTAGAACAATGTGAAAAAATCATATTCTGTCTCCACAAATATTACAGTATTTCAGCAGCTGTTTTTATCCTAAATTTTAACAAATATAGTTAAAATATTTTTATGAGTGAAAATAGTTGAATGTCGTTTGAGAGATCTCAAGTTTGTGAGCCAATAAATCAAATTAGTAAAAAATAAACTTCGCTGTCTGACAGTATTGTAGTGTTGGTTAATGTGTGCCTTTGCTCTTTTTACTTTTTTAATTATTATGAAAATGTCACTCTTTATGAAAGAATGAAGGGTGGCTTCAGATTTGGGAAGACCTGCCATGACCGTCCTTTGACAAAAGAAAGACTTGTGAGCAGCCAAGATGACTTCAGTGTTTCAGATCAGCATTCCTCGGCTCTTTCAGCCTGACCTCTGTGACATGCCTGGGAATACTTGAGTATCCATATGGTGCCATTTTATATAATCAGCTCAGAGCAGATTGGTGCAGCGTCCAGCTGTTTAATTTATGGTATTTGAATAATTTAGAAGAAACTCCAAGCAGTTCTAGGGCTGCAGGCGCTTTGATCAGTAATGCCTTAGAATTGAGTCTTTTTTGGTGGAAAATTGTCAGAATTCAATTCTTGTACCACAGAAAGTTGTGGTCAAGAGTTTCTGTTTGACTGGTTCATCATCTCAGCAATTCCTCTCTGATTTATAAAGACATTTTTAAACAGCCCTTCTTCAAGGTACGATTAGGTCTGATGAGCTGCTATTGATCAGGGGGTGACATTTACTCAGAGCTGTGTATTCACAGTTCCAATACTCTATAGACAAAAATAACAGTGTTCATGATTGTGCAGCCAAGTCTTTAAAGATACCTGAAGAAGCAGCCACTTCAGGGATCACTCTAAAGGAACATTAGCTGGTTAGTAGATAAGAAGAGATGCTACTGAGGAGAAATTCCAAAATTCTGCACTTCAAATAAAAATTGAAACTCATCGATATAGATACTGCTGTTAAAATTCATAGGATCACAGGATATCCTGGGTTGCGAGGGACTCACGAGGATCACTGAAGTCCTGCATGGAGTAGTACAAGTCCTGCATCTGCTGAGATAAAGGAACAATTTTTAAAAACATAGAGCAGAATTTGTCCCTCTGGAGTCAGCACTTCCTCTAGTGCTGGGGCTTTCTGTTTAGATTCTTCTTCTATTTCTTGTTTTTTGTTATGCAAATTGATGACAGTTCTTGGACCTTAAATTTTGTTGTAGTTATTGTTGTCCCAGTATAATTTAATACCACCTTTAGTTGTTTGGATTACCAGGTCTTTGCTTTGGCTTGAACTTCCTGGGCAGCACTGTGAGCAGCCATTCTCTCCTGCGTGAAGTCAGGCCACTTGTCATTCCCATGACTAAAGCCAGAAATATTTTTGCCCTTTCCTTATTTTCTGGGAGTCATCTGAATTATTTGTACACTGACTTTTCCTTTTTCTTCCCTCTGTATGAATTTGATAGAGTTCTTTCTGATCTGAACAATCTTTTGAATCAATGCTGCTTCTGTTCCCATCTTTGCTATGCTTACTTTTCTGGTGTTCCTGAAAATGAAGCTAAACCAGCAGCAGAATGGCTTTTCCTAAATGTCAGACTGGCAATATTTGCTGTAGTGTAGCTTTGAAAGGATGAAAAGGTTTTTGGCACTTAATCTTCATTCTGACATAGGTAACTCCATTTATTTAGAAATCTCTGATTGTGTCGTCAAGGATTTGTTTTGGGGCTTGTAGTTCTCTTGTGTTTTGTCACAGATCTTGGTTAGGGGTTAGTCCTTTTAAGACTGTCTGGTCCCCGAGGGGTGAACCAACTGATTATATTTTGTTGTAAATAATTCTCTACCTTTTTAGATTGGGACTGCAAATTTTTGTGCATGTGTTTCTGCCACTTGGGAGTTTGTAATTTAAATTTGTAATTCTTCCACTCTGCCTCAAATTTAATTAGCAGTAAGTTTTTAGTATCTGCTTGATCAGTGACAAGGAACTATTTTGACAATTTTATCTTTCTTTCCCTGGTATTTACCTCTCAGTGCAGTGTGATAGTCAAACCTTTCCGCTGCTCAGTGTGCTACAGCTAAAATGAGGTATAATTTTTTTGTAGTTCCTTTCTTGTGCTTGGTTGTGGTTTAGTTTCTTTGGCAGTATTTTGTGGTTCAGTGTGGCTCAGCTCCATCCAGCACTATGGAATCAGAGGTTTGACTCTTCCTAATGGCATCATGGTATGTGGAGTTTCATAGCTCTTCCACAGCAAAGAAAAGCTTTTGGTTCTGTTATTTTTCTATAAAATATCCACATCTAACTGAAGTATGTGGTTCTCGTTCCCAAGCTATGCGAACTCCAGTAAATGAACTTGTGTTTTGTTTTATTTGCAATTGCTTGATGAGTTTTGTGCTGAAAGAACTGAGCTGCATCCATTTTCCTCTCAGGTACTACATGCAGAGGAGCAAAAGAAAATGAAATGCCTATTGGCATTGGGGAATGGGGAATGTGTGGCATTACTGGAACCATTTTAATCCTAATTGCTTCCTAGCAACACTGGCACATCTATAATGATGCACCTCACACAATTGGATACAACAATAATTAAACAAATAATTCCAATCACACAAGCCTGGCAGCAGTTTTGAGGTCATTTTCTGCAAGTTGATCAATAAGAAGTTCACATCCTATAATCCACATTTAATTTATTCCTGTAATGTATCTTAGTTTCTAGAGGAGCAGTGGTTAATTGCTAATCCATATTTATTGAAGAGAACAAATGAGGACAGCAAGGGTAGATATCCATGCACCATCACTTCAAACATGGAACTTCTGAGCTCAGTTTTCCACTCAGATCTCTGGTGTTTGTTTAACTTCTGTGCCCATGACTTCACAAGGTCTTTGGAGATTATCAAGGAATTTGGCCAGCTGCAGCTGGTGCTTTCATTGACAATGCCTGGTATTTGCATAGATGTTAATTAGATATTTCAAGTTGTATGAATCTTCTGGAGTGCAGTTATTGTTGCCAGAATGCATTTGCATTTTATATGATTGATTGTATTTTGGTCATTACTCTTCAGAGCCCCCTTTCACATCTATATTTCTTTTCATCTGCAATGTATTAAGCTTGCAGTGGGAGCTGCTGGGTTCTTGGCACAGCAGACATTTTATTTTAAGGTTCACCTTTGAGCACAGAGTACTAGATTTATCATTCAGTTTTTAGGGCTTAATTGAATGCCCATGAGGTTGGCTTAAAAAAAATTCCTGTCTTTGACTCAGCTTTGGATGATGTTCCTGGTCTTGTCCCTTACGCATGCAGCTTTCAGATTGATCCCAGATAGGCAGGTTTTTATCAAATATTTGCCAAGGAGTTCATGTATTTCAGCAAATAGATTACTTGCCACGTATGGGGATGCATGAATCGCTTTGCGAATTATTTTTGTTCACTCTCACTGTTGCTTGATTTGTAACAGAACAGGAAAAGTTTTCTTCTTGGTAACGATAAGAGCTTTTAATAGATGAGGAACAAGAAATCAATCACAGTAAGCCATAAGCAAATAATGAATATCCTTGTAGAAATACTTCTTCTCTGAAGAAAACACAGGTATTGATATGAAGGACTGCATTCTCCAGAATTAATTAAGAAAATAAAATTGATTTATGTGAATTTATGGAACAGTCCAATAGTGATTGTGTTTGTGATCCACATCTTACAAAATTCAGCTTCCATTTTATTAGTACATCTTTCCATTAATAGAAATGGAATTAAATGGAATTATGTTCATGTAATTAAATCCATAAAATATATGTAAAATCAATCCAGTAGAATATACTTACAGTAAAATATGACATAAACTGGCATTTATATTTGAAATATTCAACACTTGATTCCCCAAATCCAAGTAGAAAAAGAGACTTCTTATTTGAAGAAAGAAATTAAGAAGAGCTTATTTGTTATATTCAGGTAAGTAAGAAATACAGATAAATAATAAATAAAATGGACTGTTTTGGCTGTGGAATTAGCAGAGGCTTTGAGGATGACATCTAAAAAAATGAACAATGCATTCTCCTCTGAGTTCAAAAGAGCAAATATTTTTGTTGTGTTTCTCAGATTGTCCCTCTCCTGGTACATAAAGTTTAGGAAAAAAATTCTTTCTTTCTTTCTGTGACCAGAAAGTATAAAATATCTTTCATGATCACAGTAGAGTTGTATAAATCTGATGAAAAACTAATATTCACCCCACCTACTGTCATCACAAGTGGCAATTGCCATGTTCGAACTTGAATTCAGAAGCTGATTTTGCTGCAGGATATTTCTATAAATATGCTGGCTTAATGCCTAATTTGCAGTTTTGTTTCTGAGTCTCACTTGCGCAGGATATAAAGCAAATCTGGAAAGAGAAATTAACCAGACTTCACTTTACTTGGACTAATCTAATAGGAAGTGGAACTCTGTAACTTTTCCTCCACATCTCTGAGGAGACACCTGAGTTGGGAAATGCCATCAGGAGGGACAGGGGCAGGGATCTCTGCAGGCAGAATGCAAATGATTAGGTTGTAGGGAAGGAGGTATCCCACAGAAGGCAATCCTCTTTTGAAATGCTGCAAAAGATCTTGGAGAAATAAGAGGAGACCCACAGGTACACTGTAAGGAAGACTTTGCATGGTTTAGAAGGGGTTAGAAAAAAAATTTAAAATATTGATATGATATGTTGAACACCCAAGTTGGATAAGGGGAAATTTAGGTCAGATAGACAGAAATTCTTCCCCGCAAGGGTGGGCAGGCCCTGGCTCAGGGTGCTCAGAGAAGCCTGGCTGCTGCTGGATCCTTGTCAGTGTCCAAGACCAGGCTGGATGGAGCTTGGAGCAGCCTGGGACAGTGGAAGATGTCCCTGCCATGGCAGGAGATGGCCTAAGTTGAACTTTAAGGTCCCTTCAAACCCAGACCATGCTGTGAAACAATATAAGAATACCTTGATTCTGTAAGGATGGATTTGACAAATTAGAAGCTGAGTTTTCATTGCCTGCACCTCTGAGCATTTTCTGAGTGCAGGTGGAGCACAAAATTTGTAACACAAAGTTATTGTGTATTTTCATTTGAAATGCTGGTTCTGAGTAAAATTTCCATGGATTCTGATGAGGGCTCCTTTTCCCTGGTTTTGTAATACAAAGTTTTTAAGGACTCATAAGGTGTCTCGAGTTTCCTGACCTGATGGATATCTGAATATGTGCTGTGGTTCACTCAATAGGCAGCACCATGGACCAAGCCACAGAAAGCAAACAGGATTAAGAAGGTTCCTGTGCCTTCAGATTTGTAAAAAGGTTAATGTATTTGTCATAATACAGTGTTCTGATAGGACTTTTGTTGGCATAACTTGAATTTAATAAATGAGAAGAGTTTACATCTATCTTTCATTGAAACAGTGAGGTTATTTTTCACATTGTGCACTTTGCCTCAAAACTGTGCACATAAATATTCTGGGAGCATAAAATGTACCTTGCCAAGGAATGTTGGGTAGAACAACATTTTCTGTTTCAAAAGGTTATAAGTGTTTAGTGTCATTATGATCAGGTGAATTCATTGCATGACAAAAGTTCTAACTTTTGTTTGTTATAATTTCCTGCTTCTTGGGGCAAGCCCAACCCTGCCAATATTTATAAGAATTGAGCTGGTATTGAAAAATTGGTTTTAAGTGAACGGTACTTTTAATGCTTAACAGAATTTCAAATTTTGTTTTCTTTCTCTTGACAAGTATTCAGGAATTCCCAGGATGCAGACAATATAAATCAAAGAGCCTAGTTTATGAAGCTCAATTAAAAAAATTTGGTTAGAGTTTTGCCTTGCTGCAAAGCAAATTATTGTGAATTTCAAAAATTATTATTTAAACTTTTGAAAATTTTAATTGGCTGTGCTTGGTTTTAACTGAAAAGATGGAAACACATGTTTTATGATGCACAAATAAAACAATATCTTGTTCTATTTTAAGTAGAAATAATTTGAGGGGTGGGTAGGAGACTGAGGGTGAGTAGGATTAATTGTAAAGGCAGTCTCTTTTTCACTTCCTGTATGGAAAGGATCCTGAATTTACACTCCCACTATGGTTCATGAAATGAGACTCAGACACAAAGTTTTTATTCCAATATTCCTTGTTCTTTAATGACTATCTATACTGTTAGAAGATACTGACTCTATAACCAAAGCAAAACGAAATGACAAATGAAATAATGTAACACTAAAAATGTCAGTATAAGGCAACTTGCTCTTACCTTTTTCAGCATTGATGCATATTGCCTTATCTAATTTTTAGTGCTGTGCGATGAACTTTATCATGGGAAACAATACAATAAAAATTAGGTTTTACAGAAATGATCGTGAGAATAAGAATTTATTACTAAACTTGGTCATACTTCCATATAACACAACAATTGACAAAATGATATAGTTGTTGTAGTCTATTGAAAGATGTGGTATGTATCTTCTGAGTGAGAAAATCATGGAATCATGGAATATCCTGAGTTGGAAGGGACCCTCAAGGATGATGGGTGCAGCCCCTGGCCCTGCCCAGACCCCCAACAATCCCCCCAGGATGATGGATGCAGCCCCTGGCCCTGCCCAGACCCCCAGCAATCCCCCCAGGATGATGGGTGCAGCCCCTGGCCCTGCCCAGACCCCCAACAATCCCCCCAGGATGATGGATGCAGCCCCTGGCCCTGCCCAGACCCCCAACAATCCCCCCAGGATGATGGATGCAGCCCCTGGCCCTGCCCAGACCCCCAACAATCCCCCCTGTCCCTCCCTGGTGCCCAAAGGCTCCTGGAGCTCCGGCAGCCTCGGGGCTGTGCCCATTCCCTGGGCAGCCTGGGCAGTGCCCAGCAGCCTCTGGGGGAGGCAGAACCTTGCCCTGATCTCCAGCCTGAGCCTGCCCTGGCCCAGCTCCAGCCCTTCACACATAATTTTTTTAGATTATTAGAGTAGATACTTTTATTGCCACTACTAGGACCACTGCTGAACACTGTTATACCGACTTGGTATTTCTCTGAAGTGATAGTTTTTATACTACATGGTGTTTTTTTCAAAATAAGTAAAAAGTTTAGCTTTCAGATTTTAAACCTGCTACATCCTCTTTGTGGTTTTTTTTAACTTTACATTGAGATGTAACAAGTGGTTTCAGTCTAGCAGAGAGACATGATTTGATGCCAGGCTCTGCTGTTGTGAGATCCTGGTGGCTTTATTTTCTGAACCTAACCTGTCTTGCTGTGCTCCAGCGAACAGTGGAAACCACTAAGGTTGTTCTTTTATTATACCCTTAGTGAAATGATAATATTAATAATACAATGATAAAGGCCCATGTGTTTTGCTTTGCCCTTTCTTGCATTCTTCAGTGCCAAAATGACATCCTTTCCCTTACCAGCACCTTCCTGTTTGTTTCTAACATGTTGTATCAAAGTAAAGATAAAAATTGATTACAGGGCCTATCAGACTGTTTTCATCTGCAAAAATGGAATATATTCTCAAGTCTTGTCTTTCTCAGAAGACACTTTCATAATGGCATTAAACCCAACACGCTCAACAAAGTGTACAACCTGCATGCAAATAATCCAGTATGAATTAAGAATACAATTAACAACTTGAAGACTCTGCAAATTGAAAGTGTAAACTGTCTTCAGACCTTGGCAAAACATTTGCAATGAATTGGGCCCTTGATTTTACTTTGAGGAGACATTTCTACATAAAAGGGAGCGTTTACTTATAGCTACTCAGTGGAGCACAGTGAGGTGATGAGCTAAAATTCTGCTAAAGGGGAAGAAAGGTTTAATGACTTACTAAATATTTAAAACAAGTTTTGAAAACAAGGGATTTTCTGTTAAATTTTGTGGGTAGGAACAAGAAATCCAGTTGTTTTGGTCTGGATCTCTGTCTCTGGTGAATGAAATTAAAAACAGTGGGCAAAATGATGTGCAATTGGTGTAAAGAGCAGCTTTTATGAATTACGGATTTCTGTTGGACAAGAAAGTCTTTCTATCAGGTTCACATGTTAAGCAAGTGTTTTTGATATCATCCATTTTGTCAAGAGAAGAAGAATAGTGAAGTTATTATGATCCAAAATCTATTCTTAGTTCAATAGGGGTATTTCATTCTTTCCCAATTCTGCCTTATTTTTCTGCCTGGGCCTTGCTGGAGAAGAAAGGAACAATCAGTCTTAGTCTTTCATGGAAACCTAAGGAACCTAAATTGTTGCTACCCCACAAAACATGACCCAAAAAGCACAGCTGGGATACTTCTAACTATGGTTACTGCAAGGCATATATTCCTTCAGCTTATTTAGAACTACATTGCCCAGTAAAACCAGAAGATTTCTAAAACATACTATCTCAATGTACCAGAAGGAAAAGTTTTGCTGATCCTTTGCAAGAAGAAATATTTGCCAGCTCTCTCTTTAGGTCTAGAAAAGACTATTCTACTCACTTTGTTACAGCAAGATTTGAAATATCAGCCCCCATAGAAGATTTCTGTGGCATTGCCTGAAATAACTTTTTTTTTCTTCTGCCTAAAGTGACAAATGTAATGCTTAGTAGAATATAATGGATTAGAAGACTTTTTTGTGTATTTAGAGACCAAGATATCCTTTCCTGTTGACAGTTCCTCTTTAGACTATTTTCTAATGGAGACACCCAATAAGTGGGAATACAGACATTGTAAGTGTGAAATACAAAGCTGTGTTTCATGTCAGGTACAAACAAGCGATGTGTGTATTTATGAATGTGAAATGTGTGGACCCTGACAATGAGAGAGCTGTGAATTCTAATAATAACTGAGGAAAATAAAGCATGGAAAACCTATCTTTTGTTTGCAATTAACCCTGGTTGATTTAGGAGCATTGGAATTAAGGTGTTAAGGATGTTGCTTTTTGCTTGCATTTAATCCATAAAAAGCTCTGCAATAATAACCTTTTGAAGTATAATTTTAGAATATTACTTATATCCTTGAAACTATAGCTTTGGAATATATATATAGGAAATATGCTTATCTCACGCCTTATGGAAGCAGAGAAAAACAGCTTGAGAAAGGAAGATGACCATCACCTCAAGGATTTATGGTTTCGACCAAAGGGAAGCTGGACATCACTGTTGTTAGATTTATAGTCTCTGCAATTAAAAGGTGGACCCACATCTGGGGAGTTGGACTCCACCAGACGGGATTCGTCTTTCTTCTTTTGGAAACTGGACCGCCACCATCTGGGATCCTCCTTTTGAGATACATCCTGAGAAACTAAGATCACAATAGTGTATAGAATTGTGATGTAATAATTTGGAATAAAAATTGCTGATGAGTAAAAAATTGGAAATAGAAACTGTTGAAAAAAACTGATGAGTACCCCTATAAATTCCTGAAACCCTCAATTATCGGCGT
Organism: Molothrus aeneus; assembly: GCF_037042795.1. Lineage (NCBI taxonomy): Eukaryota > Metazoa > Chordata > Aves > Passeriformes > Icteridae > Molothrus > Molothrus aeneus. Next base: position 325,049 of record NC_089656.1, read on the forward strand.
GCAGTTGGAGGGAAAACTTCCCCCACTGTACCCAGTGCTGTATTGCTCATACTTTACCATATTAAATAATAAATTGATTGCTGCTTGAATATTGGCCTAGTCAAGCTTCTTATTCATAACATAAGCAGATGAGGTAGTGAAGTGCCCAAATATGCCCATCTATGCACCTAAAAATTTACATCAGCTCCTTCCAAAATTCTCTGTGTGTTTTCAGAGAAGTAAATTCTTTACAGGAAAAAAACATCAATCAAACAAATTAAGAAAACACCAAAAAAAGTCTCCATGTAAGTGGGAAAAAAAATTCTGCTACAATAGCAAAGGTTAACCCTAATGATGTGTAGCAGGCCATGGGCTTGCTAGGGCCCCATGGAGAGCAGAAGCCTAAAGATAGGAAATGCCAAGTCATGGCAAGCCCCTGTCTTCTGCCTTTTGGACCCCAGCTTCTCTCTGTAACCCCATAGGTCACTTTCACTTAACCCCTGCTATTGGACAATTCTGGATACCCCTACACCCTATAGAATGGACTGTTTTAGCCCACTGTGGTTAGAAGAGCCGTCCCTGGAACCCTTCACAGACCCCCAATAAAGACATTGCTGTGGAACACCAGAGCTGCCTTCTCCTCTCTCTGCATCTGCTGGCCAGCCTGCAGCGCCTTAGCAAGGAAAAGAGCTGAACTCAAAAGAGCTGATAATCAGTAAAGAGCTGATATCCCTTATACTTGCTAAAGGTTGCCAGCAGCTGAGAGCTGCTTAGGTTTCAGGGAGTCTGTCCCCGAAAGAGGACGAGCTATCCGGCCCATGCAGCCTGCTCGGGGGCAAACCTGCTCTCAGCAGGAGGCTGGGACACGTGGCACAACGAACAGGAGACATTTCAGAGCGGCGTTTTCTTTGCAAAATTGTAACTGACTTTTGGAACGCTGTGTCCCTTGTGGAGAGCGCCTTTGTTTTAGCAGGACTTCTCTGCAGGGGGTGTCAGATCGACCCTCAGAAATTTACATCTGAACGAAATTGTTCAAGGAGTCTGACAAGGCAGACCTCTTCCGCAGACCTTGACCCATGGTTGAAGAAGTGTAAGTTTTAAAACAGCCTCTTTTGCACGCTTTTCTTCTTTGGGTTATAATTCCTTTTTCTTTCTTTTTTTTTTCTTTTTCTTTTTTTTTTCTTTTTTTTTTTTTCTCATTTTGTCTGCTGGAAGGGACAGGATAAAATGGGGTCAAAACTTAGTACTTTGAAACGATCCCAGAACAAGAGAGATTTATATTTACTACTCCTAGAAATCTTATCTTCTAACAACTTTTCTTTCTCTAAAGGTAAACTTTCTAAAAATAACCTAAAAATATATATAAAGTGGATTCTTTCTCAGTTTCCAGATACTAACACAGAAATTATCACTAAAGGCTTCTTTTGGGATAAAGTTGGGACCGCGATATATAATTTGCAAACTAACCAAGATTTCTCTGTAACTCAGTATATGCCTTTGTTTCACATTATAACTAAAACCGTAGAGAAAGCTAACGGAGATAGCTCGCACATCCAGCATTTTGCAACAGTGACAGATCTCTCTCCAAATGCTAATCAAGCTGATAACAACTCTTCTCTGGAATGCAGTCCCCTGGTCTCGGGTTCCTGGGTCCTAGCGTTGCCGCCGCAGCCTCTGTCTCGCTCCCTGCAAAGGTTATGCCATCAGCCCCCATCTCCCCCGTGCCTGCGGGGTCTGCGCCGTCCTTTCTTCCCCCGCCCAACCCCCCGAGCACGGCAAACACGAATTCTGCAGCATTCTCCCCCTTATCTACCACTCCAGCTGTACGCTTTTCCGCCGGCTCGGGTCCCCCCACTCCTCCCGCCCTCCTCCCCACCCCTATCGCCGTTTCCCCTGCCCCCGCTGCAGCTCCCCCCACTGCGCTCGCCGCGGCTTCCCCCACCCTCCCTCCCGCCCCTCCCATCCCCGCCCCAGTCCTTCCCATCCCCACCCCGGTCCTCCCCCCCCACCCCGCCGCCGGTTCCCCGATCCCAGACCCGCCCGCCGCTGCCGTCCCTGCCGTCTCTGCGTGTATCCCCACCCCCACCCCTTCCAGCCTGCCTGCAACAGCTGCAGGTCTGCCTGCGTGCAGGCACGCCAAAGCTCCAGCACACCGCCCTGTACCCTCCGCACCCCAGACAGGTCTCACTGCCCCCTCTCCCCCGCTCCCCGCTTGCCTGCACCCACAGACTTCCCAGCCCCCCATCCACCCTCAATGTCACCCGAACTAAATCCCAGAGACCCCCCACGGTATCACCCATCTCCCCCAGTTCCTGTGCATGCTGTGCTGCTATCCCAGTCCCACTGCTGCCTCCCTCTGGCCAAGCTATGCCATGTGCCTCCTCACGGCCCCCGAAGCCCCTGAAAAATCCTGCTTCAACATGCCGTAAAAAGCATAGGACACGGACGGCTCGCTCTCACTCCTCCTCCTCGGACGCCAGCAGTTCCAGTGACTCTGATTCTGATACAGTGGACATTGATCCATGGGCTCTAATTGAGATAGAAGCACATAAGGCTGGTGACTGGCAGATGGCACAGAAAATCAATGCCTTCCCAGTAGATTATAAAAAGGAAACAAAAGGGGAGGAATCGACTATAAAGACGAGGGAACCTAACTCAAACAAGGAACTCATACAATTAAGAAATATAGCCGAAGAACATGGCAGAAGCTCACATATTTTTAGAAATTTCTTAGAAGCTATGTTCTCGGCACATGTTTTAGTACCCCACAATATTAAAAATATTGCCCACTGCCTCCTTTCCCCAGCAGAATATATGTTATGGGAAAGGCACTGGAAAAAACAATTAAAAACATTATCAGACTCATATTCTGCAGATGGTGATAAGAGAGATTTTACTGTCGAACAGCTGGCTGGGGAAGGGGATTTACAGAAACCCTCTGACCAAGTTAACAAACTGTCCAAGGAGGCACTGCAAGATATGGCACTTGCAGCAAAAACCTCCTTACTTCTCGTCCATGATGAGTCAATGCCCAATATGCATTTTTCTACTATTAAACAAGGAGTAGATGAAAGCTTTATCAAATTTGTGGACAGAATTAAAGATGCTCTGGAAAAACAGATAGAGAGCACAGGGGCAAGAAAGGAACTGTTATGCAAGCTTGCCATGAGTAACTCAAATAAACAATGCAAAGCAATTCTGAGGTCTCTACACTTGGATACAGAACCTACCATACAGCAAATGCTGGAATGCTGTACACGCCACTTTTCCACTGAAAATACAGTGGCCCAAGCAATTGCTAAGGGTATTGCTGAAGGAGTTTCTGGTGCATATGTAGTAATGGCTTCTAAAGACCAGGCCCGCTGCTTTCACTGTGGAGATTTTGGACATTTTATAAAGGACTGTCCAGACAGGTCACCTAACTGATACCCCCACAACACCTATCAAAGACCCCAGAATCAGCAGTGCTACCAGCAGTATTCAGGAAACGCCTTGCGCAGCCCAGTGGAGCCCCGGGCGCTGACAACAAATCAAAGGCCACCCAGACCCAACCCTGCACCATCCCAGGAGGTACCGGACCACAAGAAGAGGATCCAACACATGGGGTGATACAGATGGGAACCCGCTGCCAACTAGTAACTACTCTGTCCATTGACTTTAATAATGAGAATGTTTAACGTGTTCCCACAGGCCAAAACGGGCCAAAAGGTGGTCCTTCTGACATCTTAATTATAGGTGACACTCCCTATAGCCCATAGGAAATCTTCATTGTTCCAGAAGTACAAGCAGTGCGCCTGGGACAAGAGATTCTTGTCCAGGTGTATTGCATGGACTTACCATTTTTCCCTTTCAAAGTGAACTCCAACTGCACAAGCCTTTCTACTCCCAAAGAATCACAGGGAACAGCTTCCTCTCAACCCTACAGCAATGTGGGCACAGGCTGTGGGACCAAGCAAGCCGACCATCGAGTGCGGTCTTGAAGAGAGTCTAGACACTTGTAGTGCAGAAAGCATACAGGCTTGGCTGATGGAGAAAGGGCACGGTTATCTGCAAGGAGTGCATAACCAGACCTGAAGCCAGCAGACAGTCCTTGAAATGCTCTTGGCCAGGTGATAAAGAGAAGTTGGTCAATTACACAATGTCTCCAGGCCTGCTAGCAGACTATCAGTAAACCGCAAAGCAGAACTATTGCAGAAGTAAGCAGAAGCATGAACAGCTGGCTTGCATCAATCATAGCATTAGTAAAGCTGCATGAACAGATATTTGTAACCAATAAAATGTAAGCTAAAGCTGCATGGACAACTAACAATAGTATAAAAGAACATATCAAGCCGTAATAAATCGAACAAGATGCATACCTCATATTGAGTCATTTCTTGATTCCAGACCCCTTCTAGACCCCTTCTAGACCTGGTCTTACCTGCAGAGGAGAGAAGATCCACCTACCGGGGATGCTGGACACTGGTGCTGACGTGACCATCATCACTCACTCAGAATGACCAGCACACTGGGATCTACAACCTGTTGCAGGCATGATTTGGTGGGGATTGGTGGAGCTATGGTATCCATGTGAAGGAAAAACAACATCCTTGTCGAAGGGCCTGAAGGCAAGTTGGCAACCATCTGCCCATTTGTGGTAAGGGCCCCCATCACCCTTTGGGGCAGGGAGGTTCTATCCCAATGGGGGGCTTCTCTACATATTCCCACTCATGATTTCTAATCAGGACCACTGAGTAGTGGTATCTGCACCGCCAGATACCCCTTGTCTCACCTGGAAATGCCATGACCCGATCTGGATTGAACAGTGGCCCCTCTCTAAAGCCAAGCTGCACACACTACAAGCCCTCGTGGAAGAACAGCTCACAAAAGGCCACATCATCAAGACCTCCAGCCCTTCGGACTCTCCAGTCTTTGTACTACCAAAGCCTGGAACGAACAGGTGGAGGCTCCTCCACGACCTTCACAAGATCAACAAGGTCATCGAGCACATTGGCTGCCTCCAGCCTGGCCTGCCCTCCCTATTGATGCTGCCTAGAGACTGGACACTTGCTATCATAGACATTAAGGACTGTTTCTTCAGCATTCCACTGCACCCCCAGGACGCTCTGCAGTTTGCTTTCTCCGTTCCCTCTCTTAACCGAGAGGCTCCACTCAAAAGATATCATTGGTATTATCTTCCTCAAGGAATGAAAAACTAGCCCACTATATGCCAGTGGTACGTGGCTCAATCCTGTCCCCCGTTCAAAACTTATTTCCAGATGCTATCATCCACCACTATATGGACGATATCCTGGTCTGTGCATCAGAAAAAGCTTACTTAGACAAAGCAGTTAAAAGGACCATTGAAACCATAGAAAAGGTAGGATTTGAGATCTGTGAGGACAAAATCCAGTACACCAACCCATGGACTTACCTTGGAGTCCAGATCCAGGAAAGGACCATCTTACCCTAGCAGCTCACCATCCAAGACGACCCTAAAACCCTGACAGACTTACACAGCCTGTGCAGATCCATCAACTGGGGACATCCACTGCTGGGAATTACAACAGAGGACCTTGCTCCCTTGTTCAACCTTCTTTGTGGAAATGAAGACCTGGACTCTCCATGCACTCTCACAACAGAAGCCCGAGGTGCCATCACCAAGTTCCAAGAAGCCCTGTCTTCACGCAAAGCCCATTGCTTTGAGCCCAGCCTGCCTTTCCAGTTCGTCCTTCTGGGAAAAGCACCTCGATTCTGTGGACTGATTTTCCAACGGCACATTCAGCTTTGAGATCCTTTGCTGATACTGGAATGGATTTTTACAAACATCCAACCGACAAAGACAATTACCACCTTCCAGGAAATCATGGCACATTAAATAAAAAAGGCTAGAACTTGCCTCTGCTCTCTTGCAGGGTGTGAGTTCACATTTATATACTTGCCACTGACCACTGATGACTTGGAGAATTTGCTCCAGACCAATGAAAATCTCCAGTTTGCCCTAGATAGCTATACAGGCCAAATTTCAGTTCATATCCCAAAACACAAACTTTTTAATCCTGATGTAATCTTTCATCTGACCCCAAAATTAGTCCAAAGTAGAACACCTCTCAAAGCTCTAACCATATTTACAGATGGCTCAGGATCTTCCCACAAGTCTGTAATGACATGAAAAAACCCTTGGACACAAAAATGGGAATCTGACATACAAATAGTGGAGGCATCTCCACAGATTGCAGAGTTAGCAGCTGTTGTCAGAGCCTTTGAAAAGTTCAAAAATGAACCCTTTAATCTGGTTACAAATTTGGCTTATGTTGCTGGTATCGCTATGAGAGCAGAACATGCTCTTCTCGAAGAGGTTTCCAATCCAAAGTTGTACCAATTAATTTCTAAATTAATACACTTAATCTCCCACAGAAAGCAACCTTACCATATAATGCATGTGAGGTCACACACTGACCTCCCGGGTATCATTGCAGAAGGTAATAGGAAAGCGGATGCATTAGCCATTTCAGTACAAACTGCTAATGTTCCTAACATCTTTGCCCAGGCAACGTCACACCCATTTTTTCATCAAAATGTACCCGCCCTTATCAGAATGTTCAAGCTTTCAAAAGATCAGGCAAAAGCTATTTTTGCTACATGTCTGAACTGTCAGAACTATCAGATACCATCTATGGAGACGGGAGTTAATCCCTGAGGTCTGAACAGCTGTCAGCTGTGGCAGACAGATGTAACTCACTTCGCACCTTTTGGAAGATCAAAATACGTGCATGTATCTGTCAATACATTTTCAGGAGCAGTATTTGCATCACCACATCCAGAAGAAAATATGCAGCACACAATAAAACACTTCCTCCTCGCCTTTGCCACCCTAGGAGTACCAAAGGAGATCAAAACAGATAATGGACCAGCCTATACCTCCCGCAAGTTAAAGGAGTTCTTCAGTGAATGGGGAATAGCACACAAGACAGGCATACCTGCAAACCTCACAGGACAATCCATCGTGGAAAGGACACATCAAACCCTCAAAAGAGTCCTCAATCAACAGAACAGAGACATGAGCATCACATCTCCAGTGGAAAGACTTTGCAAGGCTCTCTACGTCATCAACTTCCTGAACTGTACAGCATCAGAGCCTGACCCACCAATACTTCACCACTTTGCAAATACCACCCAAGCAAAGTGCACTGAGAAACCACCCATGCTCGTAAAGGACCCCGAAACACACCAAATTTCTGGGCCTCACCAGTTGATTACCTGGGGCAGAGGATATGCATGTGTGCTGCTACTATCTGGTCCAAGATGGTACCCAGGAAAAAACATAAAACCATACCTAGGCACTGCAAACACTACAAATGGTGACAAGAATTCTCCTGAGTCAAACACAAGACCTCCTCAAAACCAAACCAGCTCTGCCTGGAGACAGAGACGTCGCCGAATACCCACAAACAGAAGAACAGACTGCCCCATCACGTGACAGCAGACAAAATAGAAAGCTGAATAACATTCTGCTGCATCAAACCATAAGCCAAAGATAGCCTGAACACAAAAGTGTCCTCTGAATTATATGTTGTTACCCCTTCTCTACCCCAAAAAACCCTATTATTCCCTTTTCCTAAGTCTTTTCAAAACCCCTAAACCTTATGCCCAGTCCCCCTCCCTTAGCTTAGAAATAAAAAGAGAAAAAAAAAGGGGGGGGGGGGAGGAGGGGAAGGAACAGAGAAAAGAACAAGGAAGAAAACCCTCCCCTCCCATCATAAAGATAACAAATTTTGCTTATATTCCCTATCAGAATGCCCATTCCTGTCCAAAGATGAAAAATATCTCGGTTGGTGCTGTCCTCATTGCTGCCTGGATGTTCTTCACCGCACCGTGTGCCTTCGGCTGGATTAGCCCACAGCCCAGCCATAATGTTTGGGTAACCTTAGCAAAGACATTAAAACAGGACAACATGTACTTGTCCATGGGAAGCATTGATAACCCACTTTCCACATGTCTAGTAGGAATTCCCTTTGTAGCAGATGATTGGCCCATCTATAACTCAGAGCTCCTCCACACCACAGGTAAGAGACCCAACCTGTAGGTACTTGGGATGAGTGGACAAAAATGCTGTCCAATGCTCTAGAGGAACCCCAAGCATTGGACCTGTTGGGGTCCTCCAAGGCCACATACTGTTCAAATTTTACTTCAGACGTCCGAAAAACAATTGGCCAGACAAAAAACACATACCAAAACAACATATCACCAATTAACAAAGCCTATAACTATCCCGATTGGTGTAATTACACTGTTCGCGTGATCTCTGTGTCCTCTCTCCACCGGAAAGTATTACCCAAGGGAACGTTTCTCATCTGTGGTGACAGAGTATGGGCTGGGATCCCCTCCTGACTCCAGGGAGGTCCCTGTACCCTTGGAAATCTTTCTACCCTCACTCCAAATATCACCCTGTTACATAATTGGAAAAAAGAAAGTGAATTAAAACCCCACAAAAGGTCCTACACTGAAAATTGTGATCCCAAATTATTCGATTGGAACAAACCAAAAAAGATTGCTGTCTCCCTGTTCTTACCCTGGGTAGCTGCAGCTAAAGCCCTCGGTGAAATCAATCACCTTGGGTGCTGGCTCAGTAAGCAAGCTAACGCTACATCTGCTGCCCTGAGCAATCTCTTAAAGGAAGAAGAAACCACAAGACATGCTTCACTCCAAAATCAAGCTGCGATTGACTTCTTGCTGCTTGCCCATGGACACAGCTGTGAAGACTTTGAAGGGATGTGCTGCTTCAACCTCTCTTCATGCTCAGAATCCATCCATGCGAACATCCAGAACCTGAAAGAACATGTAAAGGACTTGAAAGTAGAAAAAACCCCAGACTGGGTCAATGACCTTTGCGGTCAATGGGGATTAACAGGATGGGTTGCATCTTTGGTTAAGGGAATGTTGTGGATTCTCCTTGTAGTTGTTATTGTATTACCTGTGTTCTTGTGCCTTGTTCACTGTTTCAAAAGAACTATAGGGAACGCCTTTTTTCTAAAAACAGAAAGTGGACTTGTAGCAGGCCATGGGCTTGCTAGGGCCCCATGGAGAGCAGAAGCCTAAAGATAGGAAATGCCAAGTCATGGCAAGCCCCTGTCTTCTGCCTTTTGGACCCCAGCTTCTCTCTGTAACCCCATAGGTCACTTTCACTTAACCCCTGCTATTGGACAATTCTGGATACCCCTATACCCTATAGAATGGGCTGTTTTAGCCCACTGTGGTTAGAAGAGCCGTCCCTGGAACCCTTCACAGACCCCCAATAAAGACATTGCTGTGGAACACCAGAGCTGCCTTCTCCTCTCTCTGCATCTGCTGGCCAGCCTGCAGCGCCTTAGCAAGGAAAAGAGCTGAACTCAAAAGAGCTGATAATCAGTAAAGAGCTGATATCCCTTATACTTGCTAAAGGTTGCCAGCAGCTGAGAGCTGCTTAGGTTTCAGGGAGTCTGTCCCCGAAAGAGGACGAGCTATCCGGCCCATGCAGCCTGCTCGGGGGCAAACCTGCTCTCAGCAGGAGGCTGGGACAATGATGTATTTACTCACCTAAATAAATATTAAATGTACATGAAGAAAGTGCAAAAATTATGTCATCATTAACATGCACAAAATTTTCTCCCTAGATTTTTAAGGTGAAAATAGGTACACTGGAGAATTCTGTGGGACTTTTTCCCTCCCCTTATCAGTTAAAGGGTGTCCTGAAAGTTCTTCTGAGATAAAAGAACTTTTGCACAGAGGTTTGTGTTGTCCAGCTTTTTATGATTTAGTTTAGTACAAGCTAGTGTGTCTGCTTTTCCAGATTAGATATTAGCATGAAATTCTTTCTGACACACAATTTTCTTTTCACTGAAAAATTTAATATACTTTTTATCTAGTGTTTTCTAAACAGAAGTGTCATTTAATTAGAGCTATTGAATTCTACATGACCTTGGCTTCACTTTTTCTAAACATTATATGCACTTTTTATAATAATTTTCAAAATGTTCTTAATAGAACACTGCAATCTGAGTAGCAATATAACATCCTTTGGTTTATAATTGTTTTTATTTACTGTAAATATTTTGCAGTCATGCTTTTGCACACTATAATGCTTTTACTCAAGTTGAGCTCTATGTCAAGAGTCTTGGGTTGCTTCTCTATCAGCAAAATACAATCATAAGACGTAGGACTCAAAATAGCTTAATTTCATAATGTAGCAGATTTATTCCTTTTGCAGTGTCAGCCATAATCACATATTCCTGGCAGGTGTTTGCACATGTTCTGTACCAAAGGATGCACACGATCTCTTTAGGCTGTGTGGTCTGGTACTGCACTGAAAACTGCACTGTCAGAAACCTTCTCTACTACTTCAGTATCAGAAAATTTATTGGTGTTTAAAAAAAAACTGTAGTGGTTTTGGTTTGCCAATTTGAGATTTCCCAGCTGTCCTGGTTCAGAGCAAATTTGGGAGAGAATCCCCAAGGGGGTTCCTCTAGGAAAGCAGATTCAATCGGCCCCTCCCCCCAACCAGTCCGGGAGAAAATACCTCCTTGGAGAAAAGTTGAAAAAAACCTGTTTATTAAACAGTAAAACTTAAACAATATTAAACAATGAAACCCTTGCTGCTCCAAAAGAGATGACAGACTGAGAAAACCCCCTCCCCGGGTTGCAGCTGAGCTCACTCTGTCTCTGATCAGTCCTTCCGGTGCTGGAAATGTCGCAGGCCAGGCCCGGCCCGGTGGGCCACAGATGCAGCTGCCGGTGCTCCCCTGGGTGTTCAGTCCAGAGCAGGTTCCAAGAGGTCCAAATAAAAGGGAAAAAAACCCACAGTCCAGGGAACTTTGCCTCAGCTAGCTAAACTAACTAAAAGCAAAGGAGAGCTCTGTCCCTCTGTCTGTCCATCCGCAGACAACACAGTCCAGGAGCAGGAATGTGTAGGAGTGAGTGCAGTGTCTGAAAACAAACTGCACGATTCTTCTCTCCCCTCTTTCACTCTACGGAACACGTCTTAAAGGAGCAAAACCTATTATTCAGCATAAACAGAACAAGACGATTGGGGATAAAAGCATCATATAGTCAACCTAGGACACCAGCCAATGCACCAATGAGTGTGGTGGGTTCAGTGCTGGTCAATCACCAGTGCACTCACCCATTTCCTGCTGTGAGGTAGGACCAGGAGAAAGGCTCAAAACTTTAAAAGGGTATAAAAGAAAAGTTTATTAACAGTAACTAAAAGAAAGACTAATAAGAATCAGAACAAAATCTTCAGAACACTTCTCCCCCCACTACCTTTTGTTTCCCAACGACAATGTAAAGAAACAAAACCTAAAATTTCCATCAGTTTACCACCTCTAAAATAGTCTTTCTTCAGTTCACTTAGGGACAGAAGTCCCTGTTGTTAATGTTATGGAGACATCGCCAAAAGAAAACAGTTCTCTCATGTATTTCTTCACAAATAGCAGCTACCTGGGGAAATCTGCAATTGTGATATTCCTCCCATTTTCCACAAGCGTTTCCCACAGGTGTCTTTATGGGCCATGTCAACTTCTGGGGTACTCTTTTAAAAAAAGATGCTTTGTTCAAAGGCAAAGGTTCTCATTATCTCTCTCTAAAATCATCTTCATCTCTGGGAACAGAGGTTTTCTTCTCTCCTTGGAGCACAGGGCCTTCACTCTTTTCTCTCTCCCTCTCTGTTCAAACTTCTCATAGATTACAACTAGTTTATAATCTGCTTACTTTGGCATGGAGGCCTTTCCTTGATATCAGTTTGAACCCTTCATCTCCCCATGCTTTCATGTGTTACAGGGAAACAGAGTCTGATGTATCAATTACATAATTTTACATAGATTTATAAGAGGATTTCAGCCCTAAGATTAAAGCATCTCCTCATCCCTCCCATCTGGGACTTGACTTCTCCTTCACTGACCTCAGTGTCTTCATTTTGCTCCTGTGAAAAATGTGTATTATATGATTGGCTTTTCGCAAATATTAAAATGAATATTGTATGCGTTACGTTAGAAAGTTATGCTGTATTAACTTTTTAAGTAGTATGTTAAATATAGTTTTAGGTTATAAGATAATGCTAAAATAGAAACTGTACAATGTGAGATATTTTTTTAACCAGATATGAGTTAATAAAGAAATTCTTCGCACAGAGATAAATGCAACAAGCCCCAAGAAAAGAAATATTGCCTCCTTGTCTTGATTTAGGGCAAATTTGGGAGAAACCTCCAAAGGGGGCCCCTCCAGAAAGCAAACCCACATGGCCCCTCCTCCCAGCCTGTTCAGGAGGGATTCCTCAGAGAGAAGTGGAAAGAACCTGTTTATTTAACAAGCAAAGCATCCCCCAGCACACAAAAGGAACAATACCAGATGACACCACTCTTTCACCACTCTGAAAAAAGATGACAAATTCAGAAAGTCTCTCTCGGGGCTGGTCACTCTGTTCTCAGTCCCTCCAGGGCTGGGGCAGCTGCTGCAGCCACAAGGTGCAAACTCTCGGTGTTTGCCAGATCCCAGTCCGGAGCAGGTTTGAGTGGTTCCAAAAGAGGGAAAGGAAAAACAGTCCAGGGAAAAATTTGGACTGCTTAGATAAACTAAATAATGAGCAGGAGCAAAAAGCAAGAGCAAAGCAGAAGCAAGAGCAAGAGCAAAGCAAAAAGCAAAGCAAAAAGCAAAAGCAGCACTATATACTGCCACATCTCTGTGTCCCACCAGCTTTGGGGGAGCAGGCTGATAACAAAACAAAACATTCTCTTTTCAGAGCCAGTCTTGAAGGCACAGAACATAATATCCAGCATAAACAGAACACATGAATGGGGATACAAGCATCATAATGTCACCCTAGGACACTCCTTATCAGAAAAGACAAACTTTCTTCCACCTCCTTTTCATCTTTGAGGCCCTAACAGGATTAAGGAGGAGAATTGAAAACAACCAGAGAACATCCTTTGAAAAGAATTTTTGAATCATGTATGAGATATATGAATATGCAACAGTCTATTGCTTTTAAGAGTTAAAAATTTGTTAGAAAGCCATGCTTTTCTAGAGGAAAGCACCTGAACATTCATAATTCTTTGTTTTTGTTGTCCTTTATTGTCCTAACTCTGATTGTCCAAATTCTTATTGCTCTACTTTGTATTACTACTTTTATAACCATTTTATTACTATTAAACTTTTAAAATTTTAAAACAAGTGATTGGTGTTTTTCACACTCCTCTACATTGCCTGCATTTTGTTCCCTTCTCTCACTCGAGGGAGGATTGAAGTGCTGAAAGAGTCAACACCTTGCCCGAGGCTTGCAGATGGTCACCTGACCCGGGCTGGCTGATGCTTGTGGCAGGAGCTGTGGCTGGGGCTGCGTCAGGATCGGCTGCATGGCTGGTCTTTGGCTTTCTCTGCATTCAATTCCAGCCGCAGGGGCACTTTGTGCACAGGCTGCAGGGCTGCCTCTGGCCTCAGCCGCCTGATCTTGTGCGGCGGCCGCACTGAGGGAGGGCACCTGGCTGCAAGATGTTAACAGCCGCAGCCCAGCCCTACTTTGGCCAGGGCGCCCCGCAGCCTCCCTGCCCCTGCCTGGCAGCTGCTGGGCCCGGCCTGGCCAGGAGGGGGCTTGGGGGGGCTCCCTGGAGAGGGGCCCGGTACGCTGCAGAGCCTGCCCAGCCTAGCCCAGCTGAGACAGAGGCCGGGCTGGGTCTTGTTTCCTGTTCCCAGGCTGGAAGGAAAAGAGGAAGTTCCAGGGTTTCTTTTGTCTTTTAACATCTGTTTTTCACAGAGGTTATGTACAGCTTTCCAGTGGCTGGAAGCTTTGCATCACTTCTGTAAATGTATCCCCTGCAAAACCAGGATACAAACAATCCCAAATGTAATATATGTTGGGAAATAATTCATGCTATAAAAGAATGTATTTTATAAAGATTGTGAAATCCAAACAAGTTTCTGACCACAAGCAGCCCGAGAGGCAGATGTCTATTGGAACTCCAAAATTTCTGAAGGTGGCAGGAGAATAATTGGCAGTTAGCTTATGAATAGACACACCCTGCACGATGATCACCAATATCCTGAGTCATCGGAGGATGGAAGATGCCTAAGAACGATCATCAATCGCCCTGTTGATAATATCAATCAAGATAGCTGAAGTTGCCAGAAAGATGTTGCCAGAAAGATACATGCGAAGACGCGACTTTCCTGGATCCCATTAACCCTGGCTATCAACCAGGAAACGGCGATTGTCCAGCTCTGTACAGTGAAAGAACCAACTATGAATATGCAGAGTTACAAAAGAAACTGGGATCCTTCGCCTTGGGCATAATAAACTGTATAAAACAACCCTGCAAGAAGCTGCTCTCGTGAATGGGGAAGGGTCTGATGCGATAGAGGTCGGATCCAGGTTCACCCAGCGCCAAACCCAGGCTTGACGCTGTCTCTTTGGCTGTGGTGGTTTTGAGGACTGTATTTTGATCACAGAAGAAGACAAATAAATCTTTTCACATTTTTGATAATTTGGTTTTTGATTGATCATTTATAACACCAAATTTGTCGTTACACTTTGTTTTTTTCTTTTTTTTTCACCGTAAGTGCTGGAAAAGTGTGTGATCTTCTCCATATCATTGGTCAGTTTTTCTTTTATACAATCAAAACCACAGTAAGACCCTATGATAGCCACAGAACTGCAAAATGGAAATGTCACTTCAAACTCTCTATGAAATGATAGAAGTAATTCTTTTATAGATTGTCCATTCCTTGTTGTGGATCCCCAGAAATGGTACTGTTAGCATTCAAAAACACATAATCACATAAGCGATTATATGCAGTGCTTTTTATTGAAGAGCTCTGGGAATCAGGGTAGTTTCCACCCAAATCTGATTCCGACCATACATTCGAGCTGAACGTGTTTTATACTCTATCATTATATAACTTTCATGTTAATTATTAAACTTATATTGTTCTATTGTATACACAGATTTCAGCTAAACATAGCCCCCTTTAAATTTCCAACATAGTTTCTCATGATTCTTCTTATGGTTATATAATAATTATATTTAATTACTAAACAATCATCACATCTAACAATTATATCTTTTATCATACTGCTTACGCAGGTGCAGTGATCTGAGAAAACACAAAGCCTAATATTTTCAAAGACTATTTTTAACATTTTCCAGGGCTCCACCATCAGTACCTGTTCTCTTGCTTACTCTTCTCCCTCAGCCATTTGTGCTAAGCTCACTCCATGTCTCCTCTCTCCCTTTTCCACCCTCCCCGCTGCCCGACCTCTGTTTCCCACAACCAGATTTCCTTCCTCCTTGCTTGTTGTTTCTCTGGGGTCACTGATTAAATAAACCCCACAAAAGTGGCCTGGTATTGATCTTTAGAGCATGCTGTTAGTGTTTTCCCTCTGCCCTGAAGTGAATTATTTTATAAGCACTTGTCTTTAGAAACTGAGCTGGTCCATTATCCACAGCAGCAGCTCAGCAGTGCTCATATTATAATTGTTCTCCTTACACACACCATTGTATCAGATTGCTCCAAAAGCAAGTGAAACATGTCTGTGACTGTTTCACCTACTCTAAGTGCTTTTGTCCTTGTTCTGGGACCCAGAGAAAAGTGCCCCCTCAAACAAATCTTTGAAGTCACTGCTCTGGGCTTTCTTCGTTGGTTTGGTTTTAAATTCAGAATAAGAAAAATAAGCATTTGTACCTTTTACTTTGCATTGCTTGAAGTTTTCTTTCTTTTTATTGCAAGTGGTATTTTGCTTAATGCAAAGGAAGAAAATGAAAAGGGTTTGTTTATTTCATTCTTCAAAAGAGTGACAAAAATCTTAGGTGAGGATTAATAGTTTCTCTGTACATCTTTTCTTTAGTATAATGGTTTAGAGGCAGTAGGGAGGAAAGAAAAGTTATTGATGGCAAATTTGTCCTGCAAAAGCACCTTTTTTGGGGTGTAATGCTTCTGCCCATAGGAGAAGGAATAGAAAGCCTCTAGAAATTCGTGTTCATGACTTGGGGAGACTTAGGCTGGGTGTTCACAATAATCGTGGCAGTGTATTATGTCTGTGTAATGCAGCTGTAAGTGTAGGCTCTGTTTAGGTGAAAACACTGCAGCTTAATATCTGATAATCTGTCCTCTCAAATTAATTCCTAAATCAATCAAAGAGCATAATTGAGCCTGCCATTTTCAAAACAAAATCAGGCAACTGCTGAAACAAAGAGATTAAACAAAATGCTCTTCAACCAGTCCCACTTCAATACAGGCACAGGTGTGAATCATATTTCAAGGGAAAAAATTGCTTTTTGATTCATCTTAAAGTGTAGTCTAAATTTTTATATGTTACTGATGACTAAATGATGTTCCAGTTTGAGATCTCTTGATAGTTTTTAGGAAATGTTGGTCTTACTTTCTGAAATGAAGCTGTTTTTCTAGTGGAAAAAGGATTTGGCTTCAAACATGTGTTGCCCAGTAAACAGAATATTCTGGTAATATATTTAATTATATGGTTGTTCCATGGTTGTTTTATAGCTCTGTAATGAGTTGAATTACAATATACAGACTGGGAAGCAAAAATTGGATGCCAGTATGTTATTGCTTGTTGAGCATTAACATTGCTAAAACAATTTAACAGTGCAAATTAGGTTTATTAAAAAATGAAAAGTAGTATAGAGAAGGCAAGAATAGTCTTAAATTATTTTCTATAGCCAGCTTTCTGTGTTCCTTTTCTTTCACTACAATTGATTCTACAATTGATTTTCTGTGTATGTATATTTCTACTGTACCAAGCCAAATCATATTACAGAAAGCAGAATGCAGTTAAATTACTCTCAAATGACAAGGAAATTTTCAGCTATGAAATGTGTTGTGGGACTAATGTGTTCTTCTAAGTCAGACTGGTCAGGAAAAAAGGATTTAAAATAAAAATCTGGGCTTGTAAAATAGAAATGTGATTTCCAAGGAGGTCTCTTGTAGGACAATCTGGGAGAGGGTTTGGTTGGCAGGATTTGGACGAGGGATGCTCTAATGGAAACAATCAGAATTAAATAATAAAAAGGTTGATGGTCAGAATTTCTAAGTCCTGGTGTTCCATGTGCTGTGTCCTGGTTACAGGCTGAGGTTCTTCTCCTGCAGCTCCTCAATCCCGGTGGCCTCGCTGTTCTCAGGGCAGAGTCCTGACATGGCCATGCATGGGCTGTGAGCAGGGCTTGGGAAAACTCCAGGGTTCTGACAGGTTGATGAAATCAAGTTTTATAATTGAAATCACAGATGGGAAATCATGACTCTCTTTAGTTTAAAACTGCCAAATTTAAATGGCATTTCATGGGACCAGCAAAACACATTTGTTCAACAACCCCAAAATTACCTTTAAAACAGAGTCCAAACTTTTGTTGGAAACATTCAGTTTTAAAAATAGTACTGGATAAAATAAAATTTATTCATTCTATGATAAGAAGCATTAGGTGTCTTTCATCTGAACTGTTACCACTTCTCAGACTCACACTTGCATTTTATTCTTCTCAGCACAAGTTTGCTGTCTTAGGTATCCTGAGACAGGTGAGTATTAAGAAAAGACTGCATTGGAGATGCACTGCTTTGCAGAATCTTCCTATTACATTTCAGGAGAGCTGAAGGAAATCCAAGTCCAGGAAGGGTGATTTGGAAGCAAGTGCAGAGAAGTCTGAAGGAGCTGGTCAATGATGTGTCCCTGCTAGGAAGACAGAGGTTGTGCAGCTGCCGTGGAGAGAGGAGGCAGATTAGGGAGCAGGCGCACCTTTGGGTTTGCCTTGGAAGAACTGATTCCCAATGATGAAGTGGGAAAAGGAAGGTCAGGAGAATTACTGAAGGAGAAGCAGTGATGAAAGCCAACAAGGCAGGAATTTGGTGTGAGCCTGAAGATCGTATTCTGTCTTGTTTCAGGCTGTTACTAATGAATTCAGCAGGATGGGAAATTTAAAACAAAAGAACAAACAAGATGATTACTGAGCATTTTTACCTGAGAAATTTTGCTGTGAGAAGGCATCGAAACTGAGTCCATCCCTAGTTCTTCAGGAAGAGTCAGGGATGGATCAGGTAGTACAGTCTTAGGTACTGAATTTCAGTGATAAGGACAGCAATGACACTGGTCAAGTCTGGAGAGGAGAGATGTCTTGATTTCCTCTGGAGATCACCTATGCCTGTGTTTAAGCTGATGGAAAGATGTGCCAGAGCAGAATACAATGTATCTACACAACAGAAGTAATTTTGTATCTTTCTGCTGTTAATAGATCAATATTTGTATTTCTTATGAAAGACATATGGATATTCTTTCTCTTGGGACAGTCATTAAATTTCATAAGGTTGGTCACTGATTAGCAAAACACAGGTATCATAAATCAATAATACACATCTAATCTAGCTGGTTCTGATAAAAATCAATAGAGCTACCATTTGATGATTCATGAGCTGGAATAGTTACATATATTTATTTTTATATAAATTATAAAATCATAGAATGGTTTGTGTTGGAAGGGATCTTAAAGCTCATCTGGTCTCACCCCTGCCATGGGCAGGGACACCTTCCACTGTCCCAGGCTGCTCCCAGCCCCAGTGTCCAGCCTGGCCTTGGGCACTGCCAGGGATCCAGGGGCAGCCCCAGCTGCTCTGGGCACCCTGTGCCAGGGCCTGCCCACCCTGCCAGGGAACAATTCCTCATTGCCAAGATCCCATCCAGCCCTGCCCTCTGGCACTGGCAGCCATTCCCTGGCTCCTGTCCCTCCAGCCCTTGGCAATTGTCTCTCTCCATCTTTCCTGCAGCTCCTTCAGGCCCTGCAGGGCCACCCTGAGCTCAGCCCAAAGCTTCTCCTGTGCAGGTGAACAATGCCAGCTGTGTCAGCCTTTCCTCCCAGCAGAGCTGCTCCATCCCTCTGCTCATCCTGGTGCCTCCTCTGGGCTCTCTGCAGCAGCTCCAGGTCCTGGCTGTGCTAGTCCCAGGGCTGGGGCAGCTCTGCAGGTGGGGTCTCACCTGAGGGGCAGAGGGGCAGAATCCCCTCCCTGCTGCCCATACTGGGCTCAGCCCAGGGCAGGGGGGAGGTTCTAGGATGGGGCATATTCAATTCCCACCCACCAGCTCCTGCAAATCCTTCTCCTGGGGCTGCTCTTGATCTGTAAATCTTTTTACATTACAAAGCTAAACCAGCAGCTTTTAATAGTAATCAGTTAAAAAGAAATTAATTCTTAGGAGGAACATATTTCTTATCCTAAAATAGCCATTCTGAATTTCTCTGGAACCCCTGGTTCAACCTTTGATAGTTGGTACTGTCAATCAACACCCATTATCTCGTGGCCAACCTGTCTGACAAGCAGTTGTGCCCATCTGACACAATGTGAAGCCACTTCTATTTGGCTTATGTGAAAAGAATACATTAGACATCTGCTCCCCCATTTGACTGATTTATCATGCTCAGTGAAAGTGCTTCAAAAACATGCTGAAACCCTTGGTAATGTGCTGTGTTGCAGTGTGATGCCATTTCCTGTTTCAGATATCCCAGTAGTTTCCCAGGTGTGGCAATACTTTCTCCCTTCCCCTCCCCCTTGCCTCCTTGCTAAGTGCTATCAGTTAATCTTATCATTCCAGCAGGGGCGTCCTGTGATTGGCAAAGTTCAAAAGATGCCCCTCAGCCCTGGGGTCATTGGGTTAGCCAAGTGTCACTTGTCCCCTGAGACCCCACCCCTCCCACCTGGTTGGTGCCATACCTGTCCCTTCCCCTGCCCCTGAGCTTAAAAGACACAGAGACCATGCAGTCGGGATTCTGTGGAGCTGTTACCAAGATTCAGACATCTGTGACCCTGGAATAAAACTCTGCATTAAACACTCTGCAGAATCCGTCTCCTTTTCCTCTTCACCTAGCCTGGAGCCTTTCCACCAAAGGTAAACTGAGTTTCTACCGTGCCTGGGCTTGTTCCAAGTGCCTAACTGCAACTTCCAGCCAGCCAAAGGTGTCTCTGAGGTGAAATACCACAGCTGCCGCCTTTGGCCCAGCAGCAAGGGTCAGACGAGCCCAGGCACATTCCACCTGGTAATATTGGGATAATGTTCCAATAGTGCTGAGAAGTTAAATTAGACCACCATTGTTCCCACCTTTCTGAATTACTTATTGGAAACAAACCCAGCTGATTCAGAATATGAATTTTAAAGATATCCTGAAAAGAAATTATTTTATTATGTGTTTTATTACTCGTTATTAATTTATAAAGGCTTGAATAGGAACATCATGGTGTGAGATGTAACTTCATGGTGAAAGGTATGAAACAAGGTTTGACACAGAACCATTTTTTTAAGGAAGGCTTTTAAGGAAGTATTAGAAATGATATCACCTACCCCATTAATTCTTATGTGAGAAAGCAGAGCTCTGGTGCTCTCAACGTAAGAAGGACATGTGGAGCAAGTCCAGAGGAGGCCATGGATAAATGAACTGGATAAATGAAATGGATGTGGAGCCCGGCTGGGACAGCTGGGGCTGCTCAGCTTGGACAGGAGAAGGTTGTGTGGAGACCTTGCAGCTCCTTCCGGGGTCTGAGGGGCTGCAGGGAAACCAAGAGGGACAATTCCTCAGGAACTGCAGTGACAGGACAAGGGGAAATGGCTTCAAACTGAAAAAGAGGAAGTTTAGTTTAGAGAAATTTTGCTTCCACTATTAAGGCTTAAAGGAAAAATAGGCAATGTAGAAAGATGTGCTAAACCAACAGCCTGGGTTCCAATAAGCAGTATCTGTCCACTTTGCACTTCTGGAAATGAGACATCTAGAAAGCTAAATTAGCTCCAAAACTGTAATATTTACACTGTCAGTACAACAAATAAAAGGCATTAACGTACCTTATTTTTCCTGACTGATGAAAATGCAAGCAAATAAAGGAATAATTTCTTTAATGATCTGTTAGAATTAATAATGAATGGGTTTTTCAAGAGGTTTTTTTTGAATGGCTGTTGTTTTGCAAAGAGATTTGCTTTCCTCCTATTTCTACTGTAAGTATTTCATCAATGATGTGATTTTAAAGTAGAGAATTTGGAAGATCGTTAGTAATTTTCTCTAAGAACATTATTCAGCTGCTAATACTTTTGCCAAATGGCTGCTTCTGTATTGATGCTTTTACATGAATCACTAAAAAGAACAGCAATTAACTTGTCTCTGAAACTATTTCCTATCAATATTTATGTCTTGTTTTTTGCTAAATTCTAAGCAATAAAACTACCCCTGGGCTTCTTTTGTCACCACAGATGGGATGCTAGAATTTGGTCTAGCCAAAGGAGCACAACCCTACCAAAGGTACTGATTTCTAGCACTTAAAGGAGAACATGTAGATGTCTTTGACAAGCCATAATGATGGCGCAGTAACATTTTGTTTTTCTCCTCCATTTGGAGTGAAGAAATATGCTCCTGATCATTTTGGTGGGCTGACTTTTGGCCATCAACTTTTTTTCCAATAAGAGATATAAAAGATTTGTCTGGTGGCTAATTATTCATTAGGAGATTTCAGTTTAAGACCTTCTCTCAAATTCACTAATAACATTTTGACAAATACTTAAAATACTTTGTGTTTTTAAGTGCATAATCCTGTCCAGTAATGTCAAAAGAGAAGGTCTGAGATAACTTTTAATGACTATAAATATCTGGGTGACTTTTAGAGTACATTTATAACCCAGCTCATTGATGGGAAGCTGACAGTCTGAGCTGCCAACAGATTGTGTTGGAGAAACAAATGGACCCTTATGCAGAGTTCCCCACTGTGAGGGCACACAGAGAGTCGTGACACAGCACATAAATCACAACCCCCACAAGAAAGATTGGCCAGCTCTTACACCTGACCTTTGGTGATATGTTTAATCTTAAAGATCTTTTTGACATATTGGAAGATAGTGAGTTGTTGCTGAGAATTTGGAGTGGAAGGAATGGAAGCTGGGACATAAAAGCCTGGTGGATCGTGCTCCAAGTGGCAGAGCAAAAATAGGAGAAATATACTCTCTATAGGATGCAGCACATAAACTCTATTTCTTAGCTGCAGTCTGGCCTTTCATATTCATTATTGTCATCTCTGCAATACTTGCTTTGCACTTTTGAATCCAAGCCTCCAGTTCTTTAAATGCTGCTCCCAGATCAGCATTTTCTCCACTTGGGAGAAAATATTTCTGTTTCCATGATCTTCCAAGAGCTGTTGCAGCCCCAGTTTGTCAGGAGCCTTTGGCACTGTAGTTCCCTCCCCAGGTGTGCTCTGGAGAGCTAGAGGTGTTTGGGGGAGTGGTGCTGAGCTTGGGGCTGTCCTGTGTCCCTGAAGCCTGAGAGGGTTGGGTCTGTTGGCTTATCTAAAAGGAAGCTTAATTTGATCTCTGCTACCTTTTATTAAATAATGCTTCATGTGCATCTGGTAGACAGGGGGGAAATATGAGACTGATTTGGTTCTGAAAATATTTTTCTTTTTTTTAAAGTGCTAACAAGAGTGCTTATAAACTTAGAGTTTTTATTGTCCTTAAATAAAAAGTAAGTAAATATTTCTGGAGAGGACTTCATTAAATGAAGGATACTGAGATTTAAACCAAACAAACAAAGCCCCAGATGACCCGTATAACATCAGTGTTCTGCTTCAGTTTCAGTCTACATAAAACGATAAATCTTTCAGGCTCCATCCAAAACCAAGAGCACATAAACAGCTGCTTGTTGTGGCTGTCTTTTTAAATCCTTCATCTCCTGTAACAGGCATAGACTGATACCAGATTCCTGCCCTTATTTCACCAGTGGGCTTTACAAATGTTCCTACAGCATATGTGACATAAATACTTAAAAACAAACAAACAAAAAAACAACAAAAAGAAAATATTGGCAAATTATCCTACACTGAGTATATTGTTTGTGCCAGCAAAAGGATATTCCAGACCTGAAGTGGAAGGAGATGGGAACAGTGGGTGAAAATATATATACACTACCTTTTATTGCTTTGTACTGAAGACTTGCTTTCTAAAGAGTTGACTATTCATTAAATGTTCATGAATATTTGAAGGAATGAAATGTAACTTTTATGTAAAACTCAAGTCCAAAAGTTTCATATTATCTTTTAAGAATTCCTTTAAAAAGTTATTTGTGTGCTTCAAATAACTTCTTGTGGTGGGTTCAGTGCTGGCCAGATGCCCATGTACCCTCTAGAATTATTTACTCATTTTTTGCTGTAAGATAGGATTAGGAAGAAGGCAAAGCAGGCTCAAAACTTGAAGAGGGTATAAAGAAAAAATTATTAACAGAACTAAAAGAATAATATGAATCAGAATGAAACCTTTAGAATGCTTCTCCTCCCCCCTACAACCATTTTTTCTTTCCCACTGATAGCATAAAGAGACAAAACCTGGGATTTTCAGTCAGTTTACCTCTTCTAGAATAGTCTTTCTTCAGTTCACTTAGGGAGAGGAGTTTCCCTTGCCATGCCATAGAGACTTCTTCACAAGAAACAGTTCTCTTGTGGCCTTTAATGTCTATGAATAACAGCCGCCTGGGAATCTGCATTTGTGAAATCCCTCCCATCTTTCACAGCGTTCCCACAGCTGCTGTTCTGGGCTTTATCAACATATTGGGGTGCCATTTTTAAGGATGAACTGCTCAAAAAGGTTCTCTTCATCTATTTCTGAAATCATCTTCATCTCTTAGAACAGAGCTTTTCTTCTTTCCTGGGAGCTGACATGGTAGCCGCTTGGAGAAGTTCACCAGCTAGCCCTTTCTCCTGGACCGCACCAAGGGCAGCTGCTCCCTATCTGCCCAAAGGCCGGTCTGGATAGCGGTGTGAGCAGGGTGGCTTGGCACCCTGAAGCAGCAAGGCTGCTCTCTGCAGCTGTTATTCCCAACCCACATCTAGGATTCAAGGTTAAGGAATGAGAGGGGTCTCTTGCATGGGTTCCCAAAAGGTTTAATCTTGAGAGGAGCCAGAGGCAAATGACAAAGAACACCAACTTGTAACAACTTCTATACGGGGGAGGGTACAAGGGGAGGCCTCAAACTTCAGCCAATTGCAGGAAACCTGGGGAGGAGCACAAGGCAGTGAATACAGTATTTCAGCCAGTGGGGAGTAACAGGGGAGGAAATAGTTTAAACACAACAATGGGGTCTCATGGGATACAGGATTGACATGGAAGGTTCTAGGAACAAAGGCAGGGCTACAATGACAGACAAGGGATGAGGGCAGGGTTATATTGACTGGCAGGGAAGAACCCAGAATAAGGGGTTCGTCTGTGGCAAGATGGACAGGGAAATGGGAGGGTACAACTCTGGGGCAAACCAGAATGAACCATTATGAACTTATAACAAAAAAAACCACACGACCACAGGGAGCAAAGGGTCTTTATCACTTTTGTCTCTCTGTTCAAACTTATCATCAGGATCATAGCTACTTCAACATTTGTTCACTTCAGCACTGGTTCATCTGCTCATGGCTGTAATTAAAATGCTAAATCTGCCCAATACATTTTAATGAATTACAGGAAAAAAGAGTATGATCTATGAATTACATTCTTCTCCATAGCCATCCTCTTTTCCAAGAAGATTTCAGCCCAAGACTAAGGCATCTTCTCATTCTCCTTCCATCTGGGACTTGACTTCTTCTTTACTCATCTTGGTGTCTTCATGTTGTTCTCTGCGTATCTTCACTCTGTCCTTTTCTCTCACTTGAGAGAGGATTGAAGATCTGTAAGTCTCATCTGTGCACTGAAAGAGTTAATATCTCACCCGGAGCCTGCACATGGCCATGTGATCCCTGCCAGGCAGAGGGTGGAAGCAGTCGAGGTGATGGATTTCAGGCTGCACTGGAGGGGCTCTGCCAGGATCTCAGAGTCCCCAGGCCAGAATGGCATTGGCTGCTTTGGCCACATGGCTGGTCTCAGGCCCCTGCTGTGATCATTTCAGCTGCAGGCTAATGGCTTCCCCCCCACCTCCTGCCCAGCAGCCACTGGGGCCCAGCCCAGCCCCTCAGTGGGTCACACAGGCCATGGTGGAGGGCCCGTAGCCACTCCCAGGGCCTGGAGGACCCCAGTCTGGCCCAGGCCGGCAGCGGGGCAGAGCATAGTAGCGGCAAGATGTTAGCAGCCGTGGCCTGGCCTAGCCTCAGTCAGGGCCTTGCAGCCTCCTCTTCCCCACCTGGCCACCGGGCCAGGAGTGGGGGAAGAACTTCTCAAAAGACAGAAAGCCAGAGAGCTTAACCCAGGCTTGTTCAGTTTAAAATATGAATCTCACAGAGGTGTGAGTGTTTAATTGGCTTATTAACATGCCTATTCTCAAAGCCAGTCAGCAATTGGTTTTGCTAGGCACAGAGGAAGCTCTTAACAGCTTCTCTCAGAAAAAAAAAATCACTTCTGTGGGTGGCTCCAATGCAAAACCAGTACACTTCTCATGAAGACATTGGCTTTGAATGAATTTTAGCAATATCTACCTGTATCACTGTATTGCTGCATTCTTTTGCAGAAAATTTAGGGAGCACAGTAAAATCTGGTGGCAGCAAAATTCTTGAAGCGTTTTTAAAGCAATTCTGAAAATGTTATGAACGATAGGGCTGACACATGTCTACATTAGCAATAGTAACATGGCAATTGGTTACTTATAAACCTGTTAGGGTGTTGTTGGGTGTTGCAGCGTGATTTCCTGTTTCACCTATCCCAACCTCTCAGGTGTGCCAACCTTCCCCCTCCCCCTTTTGCCCTAATGCCTAAGAGCTGTCCATCAATCTTAACATTCCAGCAGGGTCATGGTGTGGTTGGCAGAAGTTCAAAAGATGCCCCTCAGGTCCGGGTTCATTGGCCTGTCCAAGTGTCTATATCCCTTGAGCCTTCCCCTCCTCACACCTGGTTGGCCCTTACCTGTCCCTTTCCCTCCCCCTGTCCCCAGGGCTTAAAAGGACACGAGACCATGCGGCTGGGAGTTCTATTGCGAGCTGTTACCACATTCAGAGGTCTACCACCCTGAAATAAAACTCTGGATTAAGACTCTACGATAGAACCCGCTCTTTTCTCTTCACTGTCGCCTGAACCTTTTCCACCAGAGGTAAACTGAGTTCCCACTTTGCCTGGATTTGTTCCGAGTGCCTAGCTGCACGATCCAGCCGGCCAAAGGTATCTCTGGGGTAAAACGCCACAGCTGCTGCCTTTGGTCTAGCAGCGACGGCCAGACGAAGCCAGGCACGACACACCTGGAAACATTGGGATTAATAGTCTATAGTTGGGGCTCTTTGTTGTTTAGAGATTAGAGACAAAACCCTGAAATCTGTGGGAAACATTACCTGTTTTCAAGGTCATAATATAAGGCAGGTCAACACAAGGCATAGGTTTGTAAAATATCATCAGATCAAGAGAGAGGTCAAGAGAGATGCTGTCTCTTTAAATACAGCATCTCTAAATATGATTTTTAGCCAGGTTAAAATAATTTACTTTACCTTTGTATGAATATCACTTTCATTTATAATTTTGTGGTTTATAAAATGATAGAAATCTGCTTGTATTTTACAATAAAAAGCCATTAAGTACTCCTGACTGATATATTATAGCCATAACTGTTTCTGAACCTGTTTCCATTTTTTTTTTTTTTAGGGGATGCTATAACAAAAAGCTAAAATTGTACTAAAAATGCTGTTGAGCTATAATGGAATATCAAAAATTTCATTGAGAAAAATATTTATCATATTTAAGAGGAGTGCCAGAGAGGACTGTAGTATCATCACAAATGTGAAGAAAGGGCCTGTGCCAAAATTTTACTGACATAAAATTTTTCTATGGGAAATGTAAATTATTTTTTTTTAATTAGCTGTCGCAGGATCTTAAATTGTCAAGGCTGAGGAAGACGACTTCACTGCAGAAAAACCTTAAAAATGCCTTAATTATTTGTGCTTGAAATATAGTTTGAATTTTGACTTGTACACAGGATAAAGCAAATTGAGCTGTCCCTGAAATACACTCAGATGCAGCACTAAAGAAATATTATGCAACACTAAAGAAATATTTTTAGGGGTAAATGCTAAGGCAGTGTAGAGGAGGTAGAGGAAGTCAGGACATGGAAAGCTAATTAGTTTCCTTCAGTCCAACCCCAATGAGTCTTTCAGTCTTGCAGATGGACTGATGAGTTCTGCCGTTTAAAAGACAGGGATATTAAACTCTCAGGAAGAATTTCAGGAGCTAAAGTGCGTTAGCAGGCTCGGGAACATCCTGCCTGAGGAATGAGGGAGGCTGGCACGGCTGCAGCTTTGGTATCATTGCATTTTCTGTGCTGCTGTGCTATATTCCAGGGACTCAGCAAGCAGTGATTTCTTGAGCTTGGGGATTATTTTCTCCGCAGTTCTCCTCACACTGAGGTTCAA
The DNA here is from genome assembly GCF_037042795.1 of Molothrus aeneus. Lineage (NCBI taxonomy): Eukaryota > Metazoa > Chordata > Aves > Passeriformes > Icteridae > Molothrus > Molothrus aeneus. Next base: position 352,358 of record NC_089656.1, read on the forward strand.
GCAGAGGATCACTCTGGGTAGATAAACACTGCCAGCAATCAATACATGGCAAAGGAGCCACAAAGCCACTGAAGGGGAAAATTGCCAGGCTGTGTTCCAAGAGCATGTTGGGGAACACAATTAAACATTGGCACCTGTCCTGTGTGTAAGCTTATTTATCTGCTTATTTAATTAATTAATTAAAATACAGATTATCTGTTGTACGAGTCGGAAAAATTAAAGCCAAAATATCCAGAGGTTTGCATATCTACATAAAGACAGTGATTTCTCATTGTGCAGTACTACACTCAGCACCACTGCATTAACAGCTTTTCCAAAGGCTTTTCTCACCAGTTATGAATTCATTTTGGTTTTCCTCCATATGCATGCAAACCAATGGGATGTGCATCTCTATCAGATGATGTTCTCTTATTATTTTCCTTGACACAATCATACTTTTGGCTCTTCAGTAGAAGTTGTGTGAGATTTTTTCCCCTCTTCTTTGCATGTTACCCCAGAGGTAACACCAGTGTAACTGATGGGCTTGGCCCTGGCCAGGTCTCTCTTGAGCCGGCTGGGATTGGCTCTGTTGGACTGGGAAAGACATTCTTGCAGTTTCTCACAGAAGCCACCCCTGCTGCCCCACTGCCACCAAAGCCTTGCCCCAGCAACCCAATGCAGTCAGAATGATGAAAAATGTGGAAGGAAGGAAAAGAGTCTGAGAATATGAGAACATTATCTCCATCAAATGTTTATTTACAAATGAATAGCTCAGATTGTTAGTTAGTTAATTGGTATCAGTGGAGAAACATGGGTGCTTCCACGCTGTGCTTTTTGTGTCCTTTTCGGGTCCTGTTCTTCATTTATTTTATTTTTGGGGACTCTTTATGAACATTTGTGTCTTCCTAATTTCTTTTTAGTACCAGGAACATTCAGCAAATCCTCAAGACTGCTTCAGTGTCATTTAAGTAAAATATCTTTATTCAGTCTACAGTTTTGGTGGCAGCACTATCAAGATGCTCAGTTGTCCCTACATATTCACTTAAAATATGCTATATGTTAGGAAAAGATATTTGCATATTCATCAGTGCTGATATAATAGACAGAATAGAATATCAACCTTCTATTGACAATAAAAACAGTTATAAAAGTTAAATATTTAAAAGCAGTACATATTTTCCTTTATTAAATATTGGAAAGAAAAAATGTGTTTACTTTTTAGCTGTTTTGTTTAGCAATGCCAAGTTATAGGTCCATTTGAAGCTTTCCAAGGACAAGGAGAGTGCATAAGAACGTTGCATAAGCAATATAGCTGTTTCTGCGCAATTTTTCAAATAGATAGATTTTTTCCTCAAGAATATTTTCTTTTCTACTGTGAGGTTTTAGTGTTTCTACTAATCTCTCTCTCTTTGATTTGAAAAACTCTTATCTGTCCAACAGACAAGGCATTGCTGGGAGAATCAGACATTTGGGATTGACAGCTCGTTCCAGAGCCTTCAGACAGAACCTTATTCAGGACAGCATTTAGTATGAAAAGTTAGAATAATTTCAAGGCAGAAGTCAAGTGTGTTTCACTTGAAGCATAAATGATTCTGAAGAGAATTCACTATCTGGCAACAGAGGAATTGGGCCACTAAGAGGTATCCAAATAAGCTACATTTTGAGATTGTTTTAAGAGAATCTAATAAACAAAAAAAACAAACAGAAAAACCAAAACCCCACTAGTGATAAACAATCAAACACACAAAAAAAGAAAAAGAATACAGAAAAATAAAACAAACAAAACCTCTAACCTACCAAAAACAACCAACCAACCAACCAACTAACCAAAACGAAACCAGAAAAACCACCCAAACAAACAAAAACCAAAAAAATCCAAACCAAATAAAAACCCCCCAAACAACAGAAGAGTCCTAAAATAAAGAGGGAAGAGGCAGAAACTCTGTCACTGCGACCAAGTGTATGATTGGAGGGTTTTAGAAAAGTCTTCTGGAAATGGAAATGCAGATCTGGTTAAGCACATTAAGAAGTTACAAGTTTTACCCACTGTAGTTTAAAAGCTGGGAATTAGGAGGGCTCTGATGGAATTATGTCCAATCAGCAGTTAATGAGAAATTGAATATTTCAGATGCATGAAGTCTGTGAGAGAGCTGCTGGGTCTTTGGGCCGAGCAAAGAGTGAAGGGAGCACTTAAGGTGAAGAAGGTTTCTGCTGCAAAGCTAAGTGACTTGGAACTCTTTTCAAAAAATGTAAATTAAAATGTCACAGGAGGCACTTGAAAAACATTTAGCAGAAATAGAAGAGGTCCAGAGAAAGGTGACAATATAATTAGAGACCTCAGGTGGTTTTCTAAGAGGATAGATTTGGAATTTTTAGAACCCTCTTTATGGAGCAGAGAGCAATGAAATATGACATAAGAAGCCTGAAAATAATGAATTTTAAAAAACACATTGATCACTTTTATAGCTGAATATGTCCTTCTGCAAACATGTGCTGGCAAGTGCAGTGAAATATTTTGTAGAAACACAGAATGGTTTGGGTTGAAAGGGACCTTAAAGCCCATCCCATTCCACCCCTGCCATGGCAGGAACACCTTCCACTGTCCCAGGCTGCTCCCAGCCCCAGTGTCCAACCTGGCCTTGGGCACTGCCAGGGATCCAGGGGCAGCCCCAGCTGCTCTGGGCACCCTGTGCCAGGGCCTGCCCACCCTGCCAGGGAACAATTTCCTCCTAATATCCCATCCAGACCTGTCCTCTGCCAATTTGAAGTCATTCCTTTTTGTCCTGTCACTCCAGTTCCTGATAAATTGTCCCTCTTTGCCTTCCCTGTAGCCTCTTCAGACTTTGGAAGGGGGTGTGAGTTCGCCATGCAGCCTTCTCCTTTTCAGGCTGAACAATTCCAATTCCCTCAGCCTTGTTTTTCCTTGCAGGAAATTATATATTGTCTATATCCATTCCACTTCCTGAATCCAAGTTTTAGGAAGAAAAGGAATACAAAATAAAAGTAAGAAGGGAATATTCAGGAATATCTTATGAGCTGGTTTGGTTAATGAATTCATACCCATTTCTACATTTTAATACAGACACTTACCTTCTAATAATTTTAATCCTCTTCAGTTCTGTATCTCATGGAGAGACTGATTAGCTAAAACCTTTTTTTCTCTGGGTTTTGTTTTTTTACTTTCTGCATGTTATATCCAGGAGTTATTGTTAAAGATTGATCACTGGATTGTTTGGTGATGTAAATGTGCAAATACAACCAGTAAAAGTGCAAGTTGACATGTCTGTCTAATTGTCATGGAAAGGGTGAGGTCCCTAGGATGACTCTGGTTCTTAATGTAGCTCTAAAAGTGGTCTGGGGCTGGCCCATGGAATGATTTGTTACTTAGAACAAACTAAAATAGACACAATTATACAGAAATGTATTTTCTTGATACCAGTGGTGTTCCACTCCTTCAAAGACATGAGGTAAGAGTTACTGATATAAATAATGATGTTAAAATAATCAATCATTGCTTGCCAGAAATAGGGAACAGAGACATTTATAACACCACCATTGGTTGGTTTTGGGGGAATTTTTTCTATTTGGAATAAAATCAGACATGAACCTAAAACCTTGTGGCTCCTGGTATGATGAGAACTTTTAATCTAACATCTGTATTTTGGCTAAAATGTGCACTTGGTATAGCTGGCTGAAAATTTAGACAGGGGATTCCATTTGTATCAGCACTTCTATATAAAAGCCACCATCTTTTCCATTAGATCTTTATGCCAAACCTTGTGCTCCATGGCTGCTGTAAATGTTCTGTTTCAAATTTAGCACTGACTCTAGCAAGGCATAAAATACTTCGGAAGACAATGAGAAATTAACCCCTTTATTTCCTAGGGTATATGCTATATATACGCATGCTTCAGCAAAAGCTAATTATAAAGAGAGAGAAAAAAGGGTAAGCTTCAAGTGCAACAATTTTTTTTTCAATTATTTTTTTAAAGTATTGATTTCCTGCCTTTTAGTAGGTGCCCTCTGTATATTCCTCCTATGTATTGAGGCCATTGTGTTTATAATGGAATAACTCATGAAAGAAAAAAGCAACATCAGAGTGTTCTATATGATCCTGTAATTTGCCTCACCCTAGAAAACAACAATTTGGAACAATTTTGCATAGAGCAAATGAAATAAAAGAAGTATAGGCAAATTCAGCTTTTGGGACAGTTTCCAACATGTATGAAATTCAAATTCCACCTCTTAACTGCCTTTAGATCTGAGAAATTTCTGTAGTAATTAAGTATCATTTTAGTGACTGACTGCAGCTCAGCTGCTAATGAGTAGAGTTGTGTTTTTGTTCCTTTTTCTGTTCATATAAATGGTGAACAGACAGTTTGCCTTTCAGGTCACCTCCATTTCTTCCTTTTGTTATTTCTAAATCCACTTACTAATTCCTCTTAATGAAACGATTACATTTTCCAAATCACTGCCTGTCCTTGTTTCTTCATCATGTGCACTTTGTACATTTTTAATCACACATAATGTGCCAAGAAGGTTCATGCTCTCAAACTCCACTTACATATCTTTCTACTTCTATGGATTAGAAAGCATAGCTGTGAGTGGCACAGCAATGGTGGGTTTTAATTCCTGCTCTTGTTCTGAGTTCATGAAATAGTGGTTGGCACTGGGTTCAGTGAATGAGGAATTGTCTTGGTGCCCGTTCTTGTGTCCCAGTCACCTCACAATCTGAGGGAAATAACACCTGAGTTGGAAGGGATGGGAGCTAAGGAATGGCAGTAATATGGAATGTGTTTTTTCTCCTTACCTGATTTTGGAACTCCTAAGAGGAGAATTTTGAGAGTAGAAATCTCATTTCATACTGGGCAGGACATATTAGATATATTCAAATCAAGACTGTCCTTGTTCTGCAGTCCTTGGCAGTACTAATAACAGAGACACAAAGGAGAATGATCAAATACCACTTCAGGAAAGATTTCAGGCTCTGAAAATTAATATATTTCTTTGAAGGAACCCAAACAACATTATTTCTTGTATTTGTTTCCTGAGAAATGAAAATTGAATTACTTCTCCTGAAGGAGTTTTTCTTCAAATATCCTGGAATTCTAAATGCTTTGTGGCTTATTTGAAAGCACCTTCTTTTGCATATCACCTATAGATTTGTATTCAATAATTTGGCAGGACTTGTAAAATAGTGTTTCTTTCTATCAGGCTCTAATCTGACTCTGTTTCTTTTGTCTATTTATTCTCCCACTGTCTGGTGAGTTCATGATAAATCAAATCAGAGGGTAGAACAGATGCTGGCTAATCAAAATGGTTTTTCTGCCTTACAGTTTTGAGAATCTCTTTTAAACTTTGTAATCAGCATTTATCCAGATAATTGGGTCAGGATAGTGTTTGGCATTGTTTTTCACCTCAATACTTCACATGAGCAATTGTTTGACCCAGAAGGGTATTAAGACCACGTAAACTTGTTTTTCTTATTTGGGTTTAGATTTTTTACCGTGTCATGAATGCTTCAGCAGACTGTTAGAACATTGCTTCAGCACCAGATACTTTTTGGATATTGCTTGTATTCCTGTGCAAAATTTTTTTTCTTGTTTTGTTACTTGATTCTTATTTTTTTGTAAATCTCTGCTACTTTTCCTTGATAGGATTTTATTGCTGGTTTCTACACTTCTGAAATTTTAGAAGTCAGGTGGCTTTATTTCTTCTTTACACAGTATTTTTGTTCACCTAACTTCATATTCATGGAAACTTTATTTGCAAGAACTTCTAGTTTTATGTAGTCTGGTGCACAAAGCATTCATGTGAACACCAATTATTGCAAGATCAGGTCTTCCTGTTAGACATCCTACCTTCCTTAATACCAAGAGAGAAGGAAGGAGACAGCAAAGGATGTAATTCCAGGGAGCTCGAAGGGAATGTGGCATGATCTGAATTAGCTGATCATTTCCAGCTTAGATAAACCAACCGAGTCCCTGGAAGTCCCAGTATTTCCAGTCTGCTTCCCTTTATTGCTACGTTTATCGCAAAAACTACCAGAGATTGCTTGACACAATCCAGGCTAAAGAACCTACTTTGCTGAGAGCTCTTTCTCTCTGCTTTCACTTGAGTTTCCCCTCAATGACCTGCCAGTGTTGGAGCACTTTTAAGTCTGTAATCACTTTACATTTCTTTGAAGCCTTCCAGATGCAAACTGTGCACCATGCTCTGTCCCTCCTCTATAAATATAGCACAAAATAAAAGTTTAAGACTCAAAGAATAAAAGGGGGATTGCATGTTTTGTATGGGAGATGGCAAATTAAGTATAGGAGCGGCCTTCCTGAGGACACTGCAAGTCGTTAAGGCAACCACTAAAAATAGCTTTTAAAAAGACCTGAGCTTTTCACAGAGAAGGAAGGGATGTTTGTTTTCAAAGTAAGAAAATCCCAGTGTGTTGAATTAATTTCTCACCCACGCTGAGAGTGGGAGATCAGCACAAGGCAAGAGGAGAAACAAAATGTTTGAAAACCGCATTGGGATGTGGAGACTGAAACTGGTTCATGCAACAGTACAGGATTCTTCCCAATTTATTCAGAGTAAGGGGCTCTGATGGGTTGTGGCTGAAAGCAGGGAGAGCAAGAACACATGACCCAGCTGAGGCACCAACTGAGTTGCTCTTTGTTCAGGTTCTTTAGTCTTTGGTTAAGTTGACAGTGCCTCCAGAGCTGAAGCCTTTGGAAAATTTGGCAGCTGTTCTACTAATTCCTTTATCTAGGAGTTAAAAGCCCTCCTTGAGGGAAATTGTAATTATTAGTGCCTTGACATCCAAAGGCATGGGCATGATTTAGGATTTACTGTGCCAGACAGAATGTGTGTATCTGCACTGAAATAGGGCCATGTCAAATACCAGTTAGTTATTGATATATTTAATTAGCATTCCACTTAGCTAAAGAGGGAGAATGGCTTTCTTAGGTACTATTTTTCCTGTTAAAAATGATGAAAAAAGAGCAACCTAAATGTGTCCTGGTAACTGGTAGGCAAATTTGGAAAAGAAAATGAGAACCAGAACAAACAAATGGAAAAAACTTAAGACTTTTATTTAGCTTTTACTTTTAATATTTCTTAATATTAGAAGATTTTTAATGATATAGAAGAGAGAGACAAACCATTAAATCAATCAAGGAGACACAAATTAATCAGAAAATAAAGAAGTTTACTAAATCAGCTAATTATTCTAAAAATATATGTTAAGTGGTAAACATTGTTAAATGAACATATCTTTTGGGTTTAACTGCAATGAAGTTATTTCAGCATCCAGCACAGCATTAATTTGGGGACATGAATAACATCAACATAATAAAGTGCATTGAATATTCTTTAGCTGCTCCTATTTCCATAAAGTCCATCTTTTGTAGTCAAAGGAGTGACCTCGTTGCCAGGGGAATTCATGGGACAGGGAGAAAACAGTGAGAGCCATAGATAATTTTCTCTAATTCTAAGCCTGCTCAAATCAAAGGCAATTTTTCTCTTTACTTCAGTGAACTTAGGACCCACAAGGATTTTAAGAATCCTGATGATATTTTTGAGGGCATATGATGTTTTCAGTCTCATTTTCTATGAGAAGGCTTTTCTGAACTTGAGCTCTGTAGCTGCATCTGCATGTTTCCATTAGACTTATGAGTCATGAAGATCTGAGAGGCAATATGTTAATAAAAATCAGGTTTTTTCTTTAACAGAATTCACATGGAAGCCTTATTATCTACAGACATGCAAAGGCAAAATGTGTTCCCAAAGAATGAAAAAAACCAATATCCCTCAAAGTTAATTTAGGATTACACATTTAATGAAATTTAAAAAAAAATCTGTAATAGCAAGGGTTCTAAAATTACTTTGATTCTAATTAAATACATATCATGTAGCTCTCTGGAGATGCCACTAAGCTGAGACAGATTCACATCTCTTCCACTTGGGGAACAGACCCACAAGCTGAGGAACTGGGTCAGTGCCTGCAGCTGATGGGATGTGACTGCAACAGATGCTGTGCTGCCAAGGGTGCCAGGACACAGCCCTGCCAGGAAGGGCTCCGTGCTCTCAGCTCAAAGTGCAGGTCTCCAAAGCATTTGTAATCATGGGAACTTCTTCATTTTAATGTTCTTTGAGGGAGTGAAAGACAAGGAGAAGTTGTGGAGAGTTGATTGAGCTGACAAACAGCTACAGGAGAAAGAGATTACTCTTCCTGGCAGGCTCTGCCTGACTCCTCTAGTCTTTTATAATCCCTGCTGCACATTCCTAAACTCCCTTCTAGATAGAAGTCTTCAGTACAACTTACCTCGGCTCTCTAAAGGTTGAAATGTGGTTTTCCCTCTTCACCCATTACTTAAAATAAATTGCTTGAAAAATAAAAATGTATACAAATACAGTTTACTTCTGAATTATTTAAAGCAGCAACTTCTAAGGGCTAGAATTATGTTAAAGTTGATGCTTATTTAGGAAATTATATTACCTACAGTGTAAGTCACTGCGAGCAAAGTCAGAAAACAAGACTCTAAGCTTGCAGTATATATCCTTAGACCCATAAAAGGAGGTAAAAAGAACCCTCAGTTTTTATTTCTGAAAAATAGATATAACTAGTCCAGTATATGTCGAGTTATTCTAATTTGTCACTGAGAGGACTTAGAGGCAGTGTTTCCATGTAATAATGCATCCCTATCCTTCGTGCTTACTGATCAGGTTTCTTTGTATCAGCCTCTTCTTCTGGTGAATAAAAGATTTCTTAACACATGAAGGCTGAGAATTTGCATCTAGATCCCAATGCTAACAGCATTGTGCTGGTTTGAATTATGAGTTTTATCATTGCATTTCTTTAGTTTCCAGAAATTGCATTTGGAAAACATGGATTTGGGATGTTTTGATCTGCATTGTCACCTACTCTTGGTTAATTTTCTGAATGAGAGAGCCTTTGGACAACATTCTCAGGGATGCGCATGGTAGGATTGTTGGGGTGTCTGTGTAGGGCCAGGAGCTGAACTGGATGATTGTGGTGGGTACCTTCCAGCTCAGAATATTCTAGCAGTACTTTGCTAACACCCAAGGAGGATGTAGCTTTTCAACTCTGGCAGCAGCGTCCTGAGAATGATGTCACTAGGCTTCTCTGAAGGATTCTTTGACAACAGAATGGTCACACAACAATGGTTTGTTTATTGAGCAATAGTCAACCACATCCAAGCAAACCTTGGAGAGAAGCACAGTAGAAGGAAATTTTCAAGATCTAAAAGTTAGATGTGCTAAAAGTTGTCTTCAAAAGCATGTTTTGATAGCATGCAAAAGGAGAAGGAATAAAAGGAGGATGTGTGAAAGTTCTTTTGCCCTCAAGTGTGGGGGCTGTGTGTGTGTGCAGGGATAAAGCACTTCCAGATGAGCTAATTACTTTATTTTTCCCTTCTTGCAGTTAATATTTTGCCTAAATTCATATTCATTCAAGAGTTATTATGTCCACATGGTGATAAACAGCAGGTTGTTCAACACACAGAGAAACTTTGCCTTAATGAAAACAAATGTTAACAGAAATAGGGAAATCTCTCAACTGCAGCAAATGCGCTCCTTCCTAATCAGTCTCTCTTGCCTATAAAATACACTCATGTATTAGAAAAAGTTCATAAAGTGAGAGTTGGAAGGCATCAATAATAATGTATTTTAGCTGCAGAATTCAGTGCAGAGTGAGTATTGTGCACAGTTGTTATTTGAAAACATTAAGCCCAGCTATAATCTGTGCTGATGCCAGAGCAATCAGAGCACTGTATTTCACCAGGACCACTTATGAAATCTGTCATATTACTCAGCTGTTGCAAAGATATCTCTGGTTTTCACCCTGCAGAAACAGACTCTTGAAGTGTAGGGCTTTTAAGCTATTTTTTAATGTCTTGATTCTGTGGGATGGTTCATAACACATAATAATAGCAATGGATGTAATGGTCAAAGTGGAAGTGGATTGGTGTTAGGCAATCCTCTGAATTGCTTGGAGGATGAATCCAAAGCACATTGGCTTGTAGGAATATTCTCTTCACAGCACCTGCTTGGTGTTTTCATTTGCAGTTCTTGAAGACAGCACCAGAGATAAGTGGCAATGAGCTGCCCATAGATAAAACATAATACTAATAAAAGTAGAAATAAGCATTATGTAAGCCACAAATGGCACAGTACTTAGCTTTTGTGCTTTGATGCTGGAAGGTGACTTTTCCCACTCTAATCCACTTAGAATTGTTATTAATATGGCTTCTGCATTTGAAAGCTAAGATTAAGTTTACTGACACACATCTCAGCACTGACAAGGGTGTTTAAGATGGAAATTCATGTCAGATGCCCATCAAAGGGTTAAGAAACTGAGTCTTTCTGGATATTTTGAAATTAAACCATCTGCTCTGCTTAGAAGTCTACACAAGATCCTTTGCTATCTAAAGCCAGCATCTGTTGGAAGCGTGTTGTATCTATAGTGAAATCCAGGGGTTAGGGGAACAGTAGCTGCTCTTTCAGCCTTTAGATCTATAACATTTGCTAAGATACCTTGTGGCTTATGGAGTGGAGAAGGGTGTCTCTCCTACCCACTTGCCTGGGCTTTGAAACAGAAATAAATTTCACTCTGAGTGAAATAATTGAATAAATCCTGCCTTGATTAATCCTTGACTAAAATAGGGCCTAAATCTTCACTCAAATCATCCTTCCTAATGTTCAGCAAAGTCTCTTGTGGCACTCCCTTTGCCTTTTTTTCCCCTTTCTGTCTGTGACCAGGCTGTTGCTTCCCTTGCTCTCAGCCTCACATTTGTCCTTGTTTGTTGTCCCTGGGAAGTGGGGATCTGTGGGAGATGCAACATCTGAAAGTGCCAGCAGATTGTTTTTCCCTTGTAGCATGTATTGCTGCAGCTTCTGCCAGTCCATGTTTCCAGATGACAAGTGCCTCCCAAACTGAGCACTTCTTCTCCCAAGGCATACGGAAAAAGGAAATCCTCCCTAAGTCCTGCCAGTGCTCCAGCACTTCCTTCTGGCAGTAATTTTGGGAAGTAGAACACCTCCATACTCAGGAATTCTGACTCCTACTTGAGCAGCTGATGAAAGGAGATCCCATTTTGTTTAGCTTTTGGTGGGAAATGAGTATCCTACTATCCTTCTCTAGGGAAAGAGGAGGAGAAGAACTGTTGGATCTCTTTCTGAAATCAGTTTCTTGGAGCCATAAGTAGAGGAAACAAAACAATCAGTTTTTATTCCTGACAAAAGAAAATCTCTAGACCAGTCATAATTATTACTAATTAGTTCTGTATTGTTTTTTGCATTTTTCTGAGGAAAAAGTCAGTTGAATTTATCTCTAAAATAGACTAATCACTTGGGCTTTTTTTCTCCAAACTCAGTTTGTGGGGAACTGGCAGATGGAATTGAGCTTGTTCTGGACATTACTCAATAGCCATGAGGTGATCAGTAATAAAAACAGGACAAATTCTTCTCATTCTTGCCTATCTAAAGTTTGTCTAAATATGAGAACTTCCTTGAGAAAGTAGAGCATGATCATGATCTGCATTCTTGTTATAAGAATATGGATGAGGGAAACAATGGAAAAGGCCTTATTAAAATTCTTTATCATGGGGGAATGTATGCCTAGTTGCTTTTATCAAAACAGCATAATCAGTGCATACATCTGAGTAAATAGTGACTGTTAAAAGAGGGAATCTTCATCGTGGTGTATTAATTCTCAAGCTTAGTATAAATTGTTTAATTTGTTAATATTTTAATATAAAATATAAATGCCTATATTTCAAGCATAAGGGGAAAGCAACACTGCAATATGGTAGAGCTGGATCGACCTTTTAGTTCAGGTATTGGTGTTTTTTTCAGTGTTGTGAATAATTAATTTTTTGGAGATAAAAAACTGGTGAGACAACCCTTGCCCTCTTTTTCCTTTAAAAAAAAAGGAAAAAATCCTTTTGAGGACATTTTGTTGGCTAATGTGGCTTGGAGCTAAATGTTTGCACAATGCAAGGTTAGCAGTAAGTCATAAATCATAAATCAGCAGTAACAGTAGGTGTGGAAGTTAAGGGTTGTTACATGACTCCATTTTAATGTATTTTTAAATACAGAAAGATGCTGTCTTTACTACTTTATTTGCTTTTAATCCCCTTAATACTTATTAGTCATTCTTTTTCTACTGAACAAAAAGGAACTGAATAATTTTCACAGAGGTTTCAAAGGGAACAGCTGCAATAACCTCAGAATGTGGGTTCTTCTGGAATTTTAAATCCAGCATGGTACAAGCTGACATTTTTAGTACATTGTGCAGTATTTATGTACTGAAGAAACAAATTAATATAATGGGAAGTGTTTAATTTGGGGGAAAGTAGGATCTTGGCAAGAGGCTTGTATCAGGTGAGAAAATTTATTCAGACAGATCAGTGTACTTATAAATCCAAAACTAAAAATGGGATAAATAAGGACATCATTCTAATTAGGGTGGTTATTAGCTTGTAGAACTGATCATGAGAATTTTACTGCAGAAGATAGTCTAGCATGTTTAATTACAACCTCATTAAGTTTTCCTAAAGTTCTAATTAACTTGAATTAAATGAAATCTGGAGATTTTTAAAGAAATCCAGAGCTTAAATCAATGGAAGAGCATACTAAAACAGCTTATAATTTTGGGGTTAAATGAATATATAGCACAGACAAGGTCAAACAATTACTATTTTCAGTGTGTGCTGTGAAATGGTAGAGTTCTGGTGATGTACTTGCAGTATAATTTCCAAAGCTCCCGCCTACAATCACAAGGGGGAAGATGTGGTTGTTAATGACAGGCTCATATCCTGAGCAGAAACAGTCTCACTAAAAACCCCTCTTCAAACCTGAGGCTGCCTCACTAGCAAGGGCAGCTTGTTTGGATCATTTCCTTTCCTTTTGACCTGAGGAAAGCTGTCTGCCATGCAAGAACTGAAACAAAATACACATTGCACCTAATTGAAAGCTTTCAGGTAAAATAATATTTGTAATTTAAAAGATAGGCAAATTTTGCGATTATTTTTATGATTGGTTTGAAAATTTTCAACAAAATTGAAACTCCAAGGTCCTACTGCAGTGCAAATCAAAGAAATGTTTTTTACTTTTAAAAAAAATTAATAAAATATTTACCAATTTTGTTGTAGCTGAGATACTAGTGATTTTTTTTTGTTGTAAAAAAGTACACTCAATGCCAAAAATATTCTCAAAAGCTGTGGGGTTGTGGTCATCTTACTCCTTATACCTTCTCCTACTTACCAAAAATTTTACCCCTACAATGATGAGTTTCTTTCCCATTCTTAGCTGCACAAGTGACTGATGACCATTTTTCTATAGGCCATGGAAGTCCTTTTTTTTTGTGAGGAGGTGCATTTCTTTAAACTACCCCAAAACAAAAGCAGATGAAGCAAACGTTAGAATTAAAGTTTTGGAAGTACTGCTGAAGTTTTTCAAATCAGGAGAAACAGAGTAAGAATAGGGATAGCTGGCCTCCCCTTCTGTGAGTTTTATCCTAACAGAACTATTTTCCTTCTGTGGATTAAGCTTCCAATTTCAGTCTTGTGGCTCTGCCTTCACGGCAGTTTAATATGTTATGGACATGAAGGCTTTTGCATATGTGTGAGAGGTGATAAAAAAGCAAATACTTTCAGTAAAAGTTCATTCATAATTCTAGAGACCTGAGCAGGGACTGCTAAATTATTACAAACTTAGTAGGAAAAACAATTAGAGCGAAAAGGCTACTCAAGGTGTCAGAATGGATCTCAGGAGAGTCATTCTGATTGTGTGATTTGGGCCCAGTTTTCAGAGAGTCACAGAACCAGTGCTCTGGGATGGGTAGCAAGGTGAGGATTGTCATAGGCTGGATTTGATGGGCTTGGAGGGGTTTTCCAACCTTAATAATTCTGTGATTTTGTTATAAAATATGTCATTTGCAGAAGTTCATCACCTTTAATTGATATATTTATAGCATTTTTTCTCCTTGTGGATTAGCTTGTGCTGCTGTTGGGGGTTTTGCAATGCAATTTTCTACTCCTGAATGTCTATGCTGTTGATATCCACAGCACAGTGCAACTGATAACCACACACAAACGTGTAGAGAGTTTTTTGGATAATTGGTTAGCTGAGAAAGGACATTTCGATGTGATACCGATGGATAAGGATAGGGGAAACAAGCTGGGGATTATGTAACCGGTGTCCAATCACTGACAAAGGTCACAGTGACCCTCGCTGAAACGGGAAGATGGGGGAGAAAATCGCTTGCCAGAAAATGTAGATATCCTAGGTAGAGAAGTTAGAAGAATGCAAACATAGAAACAAAATAATCATTAGAAGATAGAAGTAGGTGTGGTTGATCTAAGTGTGCTTTAACCAATAATGAGCTCAGCTTTTGCAATATGTATAAGCTTCATTAACGCCAATATAAATATGTGTGAGCTTTCAATAAACTTTGAGATTTGCAATTCACGCATATTGTGTGAAGCATTTCTTCCACCGTTCACGACACAAACGGAGCATATGTTTGTATATTTCAGCATAGTTTGGGAATGCCTGATTCTATGCAATCAGAAGACTGACTGGTCTTGGCAGTGGGTAACAGGGCTGGCTGTGGGTTTGGGGAGCTATGTTTGTTTTTTCCTTCTGGCAAATCCATTAAACTACACTTGAGTCAGTGCCTCAGGCTCTCCACTGATCACCTACCCAGGGAAAACAGTCTTGTTCAGCCTGAGTTGGTTCTTGCTCAAATTATGAGCATACAGTGGTTTGGGACTGTTGTTTCCCCTTTCCTGCTCCCTGCAGAAGGGGAATTTTCCTGAGTTGTGGTGAGGAGCAGAGAGCATCATGCATTCCAACAGCACTCCCCTCAGCCACAGGGATGGGAGTGCTAGTGGAATGGAACCTGCCATGATTTCTGCAGGTTCCTTGCAGCTCCTAATAACCCCATTCACAGCAATATCCACAGAACACTAGCAGGATCACAATGTCATGGGGAATTCCAGTTTAAGGCAGAATCCCTTTATTTGTTTAATTTTAACATTTTTCCTGCCTTCAGGGTTTGTGGGGTTTTTGCCCCCCTCCATGGTTTGCTGCATTCTGGTAAATCCCAATGGAGAAATTCCTACTGGTAATTGATGGAACACCAGGGACTGTAGGTTTGCATCAATGAGATTATGGAATGTAAACCTCAGTAACAAGGAGAAACCATGTGCATGGCAGATAAAACTCTACTTTTTGCTACTTACCTGTGCATTTTAAAAACTTTAGGTCAGAAAAGAGCTCCAAACAGGAACCTAAAGGGGAAAAAAAAACCCCAAAAACCAAAATAGCTGGAGGGTATTTTCTGCTCACTTACAGCTCCTGTACTCTTGTGAGGTAGTCTTGCCTGCATCCTTCAGTCAACTGAGATGGCCACTGAACCAGCAATTGCTGTTACTATCTGTTAAGGCATATCTCATAAAAAAGGTCCTGAACATCATTCCAAATGAAATAGATTTAACCAGCAGGACAGAAAGATTTTGACAGTACTGCTCGACCAGATCTGTCCTTTGCAGGGGACTATCTCTTCTTGCAGATTTATACTGTGCTGCACAGAATGCACTGACACAGAAAACACTGACATCTTGTAGCCTGTTCTGTGCTGCTGCTTTGGATCTGCTCAGAGTCTAGCTCCATCAGAGATTCAACCCAGTAGTTATCAAATGCAGTACCTGTCACAAGACTAACTGTTCATTTACTTAAGATTGGAATTTTTCTCTTTGTTCTTACTGAATTTATTTGAAATTGGAATGCAAAATATTATTGTCTTAAAACTGTTTGGATTATTGAAAATGGTTTGAACAAATAGCTGAGGTTGATTATTTGTGAGATTTTTTACAATTGGCCCATAACACTTGTTTCTTGCACAATCCAGTCATCTTTTTCCTATATCACCTATTTTAATTACATATTTCCAGCAACATAAAAAGTTTCTTTTGATTTATAAGAGGGATTTGATGAATTTATAAAAATTGCATACAGAATATCAACCACCTGTGAAACTAAAATTTGTTCCCATTTGTGCATGCAGATTAAAATGCTGTGTTCAGACAGATGTGCCCTTGGTAATCTATCTGGAGTAGCTTAAGAAATTAAATTGCAACAAATCTTTGTTTCCATCTTCCCATCACTTACAAGTTCTCTTTTCTTGTCACATCAAAATGAAATATATTAGTGCGAAGCCACCCCCAAATGACTGAGTGGAAATGCTCAGATGAGTTAAAATGTCATTGTTTTTGTATGTCGTTTATTAGGGAAGAAAAGACAGCTAATGAAGCTTCCAACAGGTCTATGTCTAATGCAGTTTGTATTGCAACACTATTATGAAAAAATAAATGTGCATGTACATTTTTAAGCCTTATGCCAAAATAAAGGACTAGAAAGAGTACAAAAAGTATGTCAAGATGGACTATTTATGTTGATTTCACTATCCCAACAAGAATCTGCAGTTCAAATCCCATTTGCAGTGAAATGTAAAAAGTTTAAAATCTCTATTACTTCATACTTTGACCTGCTAAAGAGAGGGGGTAATGCATAAAGCACAGACTGTATTTATTGACTCAAATAATATACTTTGTTTTCCTTTTAAGCTAAACAGAGAGAAGGAGATTTATTAACTATTACAACCTTAAGTTTTTATTAGTGTTGAGCAGCCTCACAGTGTAAAAAGCAGCTCTGCGGGCAGCTCCTGCTGCAAAGCTCCGAAGATCCTGAAGGTTGATATCTCTTGTCACCTTACACATGAGGAAGAGCAGAAACCAGATGACTTTTGTACTGTCACCTGCTCCTCTCTGGCTTCAGTGACCTCGGCGTTGGCCAGGCTATTTTCACTTTGGATGTTAATCTTGGTCTGGGGTTATCAGGGGGAAAAGGCTGACTGTGCCAAGCAGATGTGACAGCTAAAACCAGTCAAATTCGGGGCCTGTGGTTTCATGTCCTTAAGCTTGGTTTAGAATTAGGCAGTACGTGCACCATGTCAGAGATTAGAAATTAGACTGCAGTGAAACAGCACCAGCAGCACACATTTCCCCTTTTTTTCATTCCCTGGCCAACATCCAGTTCTTCTTTCTAACCCAAAAGCCAGGTTTCCCAGCCAGAAAGGAGAACTTAAGGACATTAATTGAAATGCAGCCCAAGCTTATGATTTTACATCTTAAGACAATGTGTGCTGAAGCTGAATGAAAGCAGAAGGGGATTAAACAGCAAATTTTGCAACTGTGATCTCATTCAGGCAGAAGAAAAATGCTGAAATAATTTGGAAAAACACTCTTGAACTGGTGAGGAGAGCGTACCTCATTTGAGATGCAGGTGACCTGTCTCTTCCAGTTCACAGGTGATGGTATAGCAAACAAAAACATTTATTGGCTTTGCTTTTAAGAGGACAAATGGCAATGCAGTGCAATTCTAGGTGCTATTTATTTGCCTAATTGGAGTTCCCCACTCTTCTGCTAAATTGGGCATGTATGCTCGGTTGTGTTAGTAATTCCTAGATTGTGACAATTTGTCTGGAACACACAGATCCTTTAAGATTTACAAGCAGTAAGCAAGTGTGCTGCATATTTTGAAAAGAGCTCACAGAATCACAGAGAATAAACTGGATTCTGAGAAAATATGTTTGTAGTTCCCTAAACTGGAAGAGATTAAATAGGATAGATCTCTGTCAGATTCTACTGATGTCAGCCAATATTAAATTTCGTTTGAATTTTTTAGTTCACCCCCCTTGAGGTGAAATTAGGGCTAAAAAAGAATTTTCTCCCTTCTTTTTACTTATGAAAACATTAGATTGGGAGGCACATCAAGAAAATTAACAGTATTCTGTATGAATGACTGGAGACATGCATTTCTTTTAAGCAGACATAAAAAAATTTATTTTCTTCTTTTTACTGTGCATACAGTTACCAAGGAAGCATTTACTTATTTTTTAAACAGATATTTCAAGCAGTTCATGTTGAGTGACTCTTGCAT
Organism: Molothrus aeneus; assembly: GCF_037042795.1. Classification (NCBI taxonomy): domain Eukaryota; kingdom Metazoa; phylum Chordata; class Aves; order Passeriformes; family Icteridae; genus Molothrus; species Molothrus aeneus. The sequence continues at coordinate 370,355 of NC_089656.1, forward strand.
CTTTGTGTGTGACAGACCACACAGATGATATCAATGCTTTTTATGTCAGTCTCTGCACAGCCAATGCCTTTTCTTTCTGGATTTAAATTTCAGCCAATTTTTAAGACTCTGGGATAAAAATCCTCCCCTTTACTAGATTTTGATGTCATGAGCATAACTCATAAACTGCCCATTTCTCCTGCAGTGTCAATGTTACAGAAGGGATTGTCTGTTTGCTTTATTATATCAGGAAACTCCCATAGGCCTGAAGCTTCAAAATCTTCCCCAGAAACCTGAGGAAGATAAGTCTGATTTTTGCCTCATTTAGGCAAGTTGTGCACCAATTAATTAGCATTTAAACTCATTAGAGAATGTGGAATTATCAGGAAACCTGTGATGTTTCAGGTTCTGTCATCCCCCTAAGTTTGGGGTTTTTTTGAGTAAACCAGGACATCTCTACTGGTAACATCATTGTCATCCAAAAAATTGTAGATTTCAACAGTTTAATAGGATTTTTCGCTCTTGCAGAAGCACAAAATGGTAAAAACCAGGAAATATTGGCAACAAAGAGAAGGTGATTAGGTCAGTTCTTTTATTTGGTACTAATATTTATAACTCAGGCAGGTATTTATTTCACAAAATTGTTTATTTTTAGCTACTTGCATTTGATTTTTTGTTTGTTTTTGTTTTGTTTTAAAAAGATTCAACACATTCACAGATGAACAATTTTTCCAATATTCAGTTATCCTGACACTGATGGTTGTTTTTCCCTAATGTACACTCTTATTCTTCCTTATTGTCATTTTATGAGCATTGCAACTTCTCTGAAACTCAAAACTCTATTTTTTATATTTTTTTTAGCTGTCTCAGAATTTACAGGGCTTTTATTTCAGTCCTTCCCTAGGATTAACAAATTGTTTTCTAGATCTTCAACCACTCTCTCTCCTCTAGATCCATTCCAGCTGATTAACTTTTCTTTCGTAGGATGGTGTGAGAGTGCTGAAGGAAGTAAAAGGATTGTTTCAATTGACTTGCATCAAATCTTACTGATCTAGTAAGATATAGGTTAGATACCTGCTAAAAAAAAGAAAAAAAGGGATAATGCTGATTTTCATTTAGCTTGTGGATTGCTGCAAGCCTACTTTTTATTCATTGTCATGGTTGCAGCTAGCTTGTAGCTGCTGAATAAATTTGGTCATATCAGACCTTCAGCCTTGGCCAGCCTAGAAGTAAAACAGGTCCTCAGATGGGGCAGGGATAGGTTGGATTCAAATCTACACAGAGACTTCACCCAATCACATTCCTTCCTAAGCTGCAGACTTCTCACTTGTCAGGAAGCTGGGCTATGTGGAGATCAGACCAGTCAGTGGTCTGAACTAAACAGTGGTTTAGAATGGGGTGTTTCAAGCCCTCTATATAAACTAGGTTGGATAAGTAAAGCTCCCTGCTGTTGCATGAAGACCTGGGTGTGTATTGTCTCTGTCTGTGACCACAGACTCCACGTTATATTTCATGCTGCTTAACCAGTTGTTCCTGGTATTCTGTGTAGCAGATTATTTCTACCTAGATGTAATCCCTCATACTTTTCCATGTTATATTGTATGCTGCTGATTTGTGTTTGTTCCTTCAGTTTATCAGGATCACCTTGCCTTCTGGAATGGTTGCTATCTATATATCATGTTATCATGTTTTAGAAGGAAAGAGTGTACTTTTAATACATATACTTGTTCAAAAACTCTACGTATCCTTAATTCCAGGTGCTGTTGGTTTATTGGTGCTCTTGGAAATGTGTCCACTCCATGAAGTTGTTCACTGGGGAAGTATTTCACATTTGACAAGTGCTCCTGCCGTTTTGCCATCCCCTCTTGATGTGTAGGGGGTGTTTTGCGTAGTGGATTTGAAAATGGAGCTTTCATTGATTTGTAGGGTGTTTCTTTACTGACCAGTTTTGCCTCTTCCATATTCATGAAAGTACTCAAAAGTTCTCACTGCTTCTTTTTCAGCCTGCACACAGATTCCTGAGCTTCACTCAGTCCTTAAATATCTCACTGGTTTATCATCTTGGAGAAACATAATTCCTAAAGTGTTTTATGATTAATCAAGAAAGTCCTAAGATTCTTTTTTAATGTCTCTACTGACAGGTCCTACAAACGTTCTGGGAAATGTGCCAGTGCTATTATATATTTTCCATAACCCCTCCAAAACATAAACTGATCCTTTGCTTACGACAAACCAGAGTGTGTTACTGCATGTATAAATACAGCTATGAATTTTTTGTAGGAATCCTTTTAACAATTCTTTCCTCACTATTTCAAACTCTTTTACCTGTCATTATTTTTTCCCAAATAATGTGTATTTTCATTATGAACTCATATTCAGCTGTCCTTCCTTGAGCATGTGGTTGTCTTGACTTTGGAATTAGACATTTAATTAGAAAGCTGAACATGTTCCCACATCATGATAGCAAATTATTAAAGAAATACTGCTTTTACTGCTGTGTTCCAAAGATCACAGAATGATGGATTGAGTTGGGTTGGAAGGCATCTTAAAACTCATCCAGTGCCACCCCTGCCATGGCAGGGACACCTTACACTATCCCAGGCTGTCCCAGGCTGCTCCAAGCCCCAGTGTCCCATTGCCAGGGATCCAGGGGCAGCCACAGCTGCTCTGGGCACCCTGTGCCAGGGCCTGCCCACCTTCCCAGGGAGCAATTCCTCATTCCCAAGATCCCATGGCACTGCTCCCTCTGGCACTGGCAGCCATTCCCTGGCTCCTGTCACTGCAGTTCCTGAGGAATTGTCCCTCTCTGGGTTCCCTGCAGCCCCTCAGAGCCTGGAAGGAGCTGTGAGCTCCCCACACAACCTTCTCCTGTCCAGGCTGAGCAGCCCCAGCTCTGCCAGCCTGGCTCCACAGGGGAGCTGCTCCAGTCCCCTCAGCACCTCCATGGCCTCCTCTGGACTCTCTCCAACAGTTCCATGTCCTTTCTATGTTGGGGCACCCGAACTATTCCCAGCATTCCAGATGGGGTCTCATGAGACTCAGTATAGAGACAATTCTAAATAGTATTGCACCAAAAAGGAGATGAATGTGTGTAAGTTCCTCTATTTTTTACCTCAAATACATGATACTTAAAAGGCAGCCAAGCATCTTAGATACCAACACAAATACTTGGTTTGCAATGAAAATGAGGACATTTTCTTGTTTTAAAATCCATCTTTTTAATCATCTCTTCTAAGATGCATGTAAATATATTTTAGGAATAGAGTCAATATGTATGGAGGAGAATATAATATTTTCAACTATGAGTTTCAGTATTTTGATGATTTTATAAAACAGAAACTTTATTCTGAATTCTATCTTGAGATCTACAGTGTGGTAGATCTACCTGACCATCCATTAGTATTTACCATCCATCAATAAATATCAGCAGATATTTACTGATGGATGGTGGGACTGATCTTTATTTGTGTCATTCTTAATTTTTATTCTCTAGTGTTACATTGTCCCTGATTTCTTTTTAGACCATTTAAGGATTGACCATTTTGGTAGTTGATTTGTAAGGCAGAGACATACTTTTGCTCAAGGAGGTTGGAGATTCACTCCCTTAGTTCAGTGATCTGTGCAGGTCGTGCCCTGTTAATGCAGGAGGACCAAGGACACCGATTTTCCAGATTATTAACTCTTTGTGTATATGGCAAGGATGGATAGCTGGGAGCTGACAGCATGGTAGGAGTCTTTTGTTCTTACTGATTCATAAGGGTTAAAACTCCCTAAGTCAATGATAATGATCAAAATACTTCTGATACGCAGTTTTTTTTAATGTTGCATGAGACTTAAGCAGGTGAGAGTTATTGAATCAGCTTGAAAAGCATTTCATAAGGAATTTTCATATCATGGTAGCTTTGCTGTGCTGTCTGTGCAACGAATTCTGATTGTTAATGTACCCAAAAACGAAGACCCTTGATGAAGATATTTCCTAAAGAAACCCATTTTTCAATACAGTCACCTCCTGTTTTGAAGCTGATTCCAGAATCTACTCAGTCCTGATTATAATTTCCCTTAAATCCTTTAAAATTAGACAATTAAACTCAAGGTGCTACACAGCTCAGACAGGATTGCAATAAATACTTGTTTATGCTTCAGGATTTTGGACCATGTTTTTGAGAATTGAGATTGTGTCAGGACAGAAGAATGCTGTAAAGGACTGGGTTATAAATTCTCCTCTTGTATTCTGATTTACTTTAATGAGAGTTTTCAGTCCTACGTTGTCACATTGTGCTAAGCATAATATCACATCCAATTTACAAAAATCAAAACAGCCTTGCAGTTAAACTAACCAATAGGAACAGGTAATTTTGGTAATAAAGCCGTGTAATATAGAAAATATAACCTCTTGATTGTATAGAAAATGGATTGAAATATACCTTGCAGGTATGTACATGAGATCTCAGGAAGATTGACATAAATGGATGAGTTTATTTTTTTAAATTGAAAGAGGCCTTGTGAAAAAAACCCAAATAATGTAGTTTCAAGCTGAACTGTTCTGGTTATAATCCTCTGCCTTTTTTTAACAAAGTATTTGTTTTCCTGTCCGTCCAGCTGTTATTTTGCAAATTGTTTTGTCTTCTGTCAAAAATAAAAGATATAACATATTTAATAAAGCAAAACAACCTTGAAAAGTTTGGCAAGCAAATGTGGCTCCCAGCAAACCAATTAATCCTGTCTTGTGAAACATAAGATCAATTGGTTCTAAGTACATTTAAAAGCTACCACACTTCCTGAGAAATGGAATAGGAGGAGTGTATGGTTTTGGTTTGCCAGTTTGAGATTTTCTGGCCAATGCACCAATCTGTGTGGTGGGTTCAGTGCCGGCCAATCACCAGTGCACTCCTTAGAATGTACTCACTCACCTCCTGCTGTGAGACGGTATTAAGAGAAAGGCAAAGCAGGCTCGAAACTTTAGAAGGGTATAAAGAAAAATTTATTAATAGCAAGTAAAAGCAAGAGTAATAAGATTTAGAATAAAACTTTCAGGACACTTCTCCCCCTACAACCTTTTCTTCCTACTGATATTGTAAAGAGACAAAACTGAAAATTTTTTGTCAGTTTACTACTTCTGGAAAAGTCTTTTTTCAATTCACTTAGGGAGAGAAGTCTCTTTTATTAATGTTATAGAGACTTCTCCACAAGAAAATAGTTCTCTCGTGGCTCTTAATTTCTACAAATAGCAGCATCCTGGGGAAATCTGCAATTATTAAATCCCTCCCATTTTCTACAATTTTTTTCCCGTAGTTGTGTTTATGAGCTATGTTAACTTATGGGGTACTGTTTTAAAGATGAACTTTTCAGAGGTAAAGGTTCTTATTGTCTATTTGTGGAATTATCTTCATCTCTAGGAACAGAGATCTTCTTCTCTTCCTGGGGGTATAGGACCTTCATCACTTTTCTCTACTTCTTTATTCAAACTTGTCACAGGACCTCAGCTACTTTAATATCTGCTTATTTTAGCATAGAAACTTTTGCTTGTTATCTATAATTTGAACACTTTAATCTCCCCATACTTTTATGCGTTTTAGGGAAAAAAGAGTCTTTCTTCATATCTTTACAAGAGGATTTTAGCTTAAAACTAAAGATATCTCCTCATCCCTCCCATCTGAGATTTGACTTTTTCTTCATTGACCTTGGTGTTTTCATGTTGCTCCTCTACATGCCTGCATTTTATTCCTTTCTCTCACTCAAGGGAGGATTGAAGCACTAAAAGAGTTAACATATTGCCCAGGCCTTGTAGATGGTTGCCTGATCCCTACAGGGCCAGGCTCGGTAGGGTTGGGTTGGAGTTGCGGCTGGTGGGTGGCGGATAGGATCTCAGCAGCCAGGACAGAACTCAGCAGTGGCCCGCCAAGGGGGGTGCTGATGGCTTCTCCTCTCCCCTGCCCAGTGGTTGTGGGTGAATCTCAATGGTGGTAGAATCTTGGCTGAGCTGGCCCTGGCCCTGGGCTGCTCCTGGGGCCCAGTGGACCCGGTTCAGCCACAGGCTGGTAGCAGGGCAGGGCTTAGTAGCAGCAAGATGTTGGAAATTGCAGCCATGGCCCAGCCTGGCCTGGCCTCAGCTCCACAGCACTCCCCTCTCCCTATCCAGCAGCCATCTGGGGTGGGGAGGACCCAGGCCTATGGCAGAGATCGCCCAGCCCGGCCCCTGCTACCTCTTTGCTGACCAGAAAAGAAAGAGAGATTTCCCAGGATTGTTCATTTTATACATGGGTGTTCACAGAGGTGTATCAGCTTTCTCTTTGCATCACTTCCATGAGTGCCTCTCCTGCAAAACCACTACAAGGAGGAAGAGGGAACCTGGAGAATTTTCAGGGTTCTATTTACAGGCTTATTTCTTGTGGTGGATAGACCATATCTTGTCACAGCAAATAGTGAGAAAGAGACCAGTTCCCTGCAAACCTTGCAAATCAGAATTATATTTCACTCTTATCTAGAGGAGAAAAGCAGAAACACAAAGCAGATTTTTTCAGGAGAACCAGCTTCTACATGAGGAGAATCTGACTTGGAGCTGTCTTTGCTCCACTCTGGCATTATCCCATAACTTGTGGTGCCTTCCCATTGCTTTCACCCTCTTCTGATGTACCAACACATCCAAAAGAGGAAATGCAGCTGTGCCAACTGGGATCCATCCCTTGGGAGGATGGGCTTGGAGCAAAGGAACGAGGCTGGGAAAATTCTGCACTACCATAGTCCCTCAATCTGAGGCTACAAATCAACCCCAGCTGCTTTCTTTCAGCACAAGCATAATCTGCTTTTTATAATATAACATGTACTGCAGTTTTAATTTTCATTTTGAAAAACTACTAGCAAGCTAATGTAAATTCTTTTTCTTCTTCTTTTTTTCTGGTAGTGATTTCTTTCTGATAAAAAGCAGTAATGTTCTGTGTAATGCTGAGCTTTTAAAATTATGAAAACTAGAGCAGTGACTGTTTTAAGTCCAGATAGTGTGTCTACTTAAAATGAAATTTGTAATCCAACCAACCTATTACTTGCCAAAAGCTAAGGATCAGACAATTCAATAGTAGAAAAAATTGCTTGATAGTGCCTGCATGGCTTGGAAGAAGATGAAATAAAAAATAATAAGGAAGAGGGTTTTGTTTTCCTCCCTTTGAGACATAACAGGCATTTGAGTAATGTTCACAGGACTCTGTGATCCCATATAACCAAACAGGTCAAATTTGCACTTGTTTCAGTGGGTCTATAGAGCATGTTGCATATTGAAAGAGGGCAGTTGGGCAAGTGGGACTGATTGTATGATGTTCTACAGTATAGTTATATAGCACAATTATAAGAATAAATTTCACAAGGTGATAACATTTATGCTAGAGCAGGAATGTCCAGTCAGCCACACTTATACCCTACAATCCAAAGCTAGGGTTATGTAACTCTGTGTCCTAGGGTGATGTTATGATGCTTGTATCCCCATTCATGTGTTCTGTTAATGTTGGATATTATGTTCTGTGCCTTTAAGACTGGCTCTGAAGAGGGAAAGTTTTGTTTTGGTTTTCTTATCAGCCTGGCGGGACACAGAGACTGCAGCTTTTGGTTTTTTCTGCTTTTGCTTTGCTCTCTCTCGCTCTTGCTTGCTTCGCTTCTGCTTGCTTTTGCTCATTAGCTAGTTTAGCTAAACTGTCCAAATTTCTTCCTGGACTGTTTCTCCTTTCCTTTTTCTGACCATTTTGAACCTGCTCCGGACTGGGACCTGGGAACACCGAGAGTTTGCACCTTGTGGCCTGCAGCAGCTGCCCCAGTGCTGGAGGGACTGAGAACAGAGTGACCACACCCCCCCCCCCCCCCCAAGAGAGATATTCTGAATTTGTCATCTTTTTTCAGAGCGGTGTCATCTGGTATTGTTCATTTTGTGTGCTGGGGTGTGCTGTGCCTATTAAATGAACAGGTTCGTTCCACTTCTCTCCGAGGAATCCTTCCCGAACCAGTTGGGGGGGAGGGACTGTGTGGGTTTGCTTACTGGAGGGGCCCTCCTTTGGAAATTCTCTTCCAAATTTGCCCTAAACCAGGACACTCTGCATAAATAAAAATAAGTAAATATTTCCAGTGCCTCATGATGTGGGAGTTCAATTTGATTTCCTTTTCAAAGGCCATCAAGCAGTACTGACTGCTTGATGAGTAGAGACCCAAAAGAGGTACAGCAGCTTTGGAAGGGCCACCCTTGTATTTTAGTGTCTCAGTTTAGTGTACATGGCTACAACTTAGGAAGTTTCCCAAATGTGCTGATTAATGCTGCAGCTGACTGTGTAATTAACCACTGCCTAATTGTTTTCTGTGCTGCTCTTGTTTATCTTGAAACTTTCCTTAAAGGCAGAGAGAATTGGGATTGTTCAGCCTACAGAAGAGAAGCTTTGGGCTGAGCTCAGGGTGGCCCTGCAGGGCCTGAAGGAGCCCCAGGAAAGATGGAGAGAGACAATTGCGAAGGGCTGGAGGGACAGCACCCAGGGAATGGCTCCCAGTGCCAGAGAGCAGGGCTGGATGGGATCTTGGCAATGAGGAATTGTTCCTTTGGCAGGGTAGGCAGGCCCTGGCACAGGGTGCCCAGAGCAGCTGGGGCTGCCCCTGAATCCCTGGCAGTGCCCAAGGCCAGGTTGGACATTGGGGTTTGGAGCAGCCTGGGACAGTGGAAGGTGTCCCTGCCGTGGCAGGGGTGACACTGGGTGGGCTTTAAAGTCCCTTCCATCACAGCAGCTCTCTGGTCACAGACAGCAATAGACAACTTTCCCAGGCATCATTCTAGGAAGGGCTGTGAGAAGAGCAGAGAAAAGAATGAGAAACAATTCTTATCTTAACTTGCTGCACCTGGTGTTGTGAACATGTGGAATGTGTTATGGAGATTTGTTTACCAAAGTGTGGTTTCTTAATTAGCCAATGGTGATGGTGTTTTAATTAAAGGACCAATCAGGTTCACCTGTAGTGAAGTAGGGTATGAAGAGTGAAGCATGAGTTTCTTAATAAAGATTATTATTAGCCTTCTGTGAATATCTTGAGAGTCTACATCACTTATTGCTGGGTCCAGACCTGTTGTGCTGACATCTTCCAAGTCAAACCAATCCAAGATTCTATGAGATCAAAAATATATATATAATTAATAGCTTTTTGTTTCTAGTTTCATATCATTAGCTGTGTTATTACATCAGACATATTACAATGACAAGCAAGCTGGATGCTGCAGCTTAGCACCAACCTAGCAGATCCATCTGCTTCCTGGAATGCTTGGAGCATTCAGCAGGAACCTCTGGAGCTGACCTGGGTCCTGAATTTCTGAGATCTCACTTCATGGAAAGGCAGCTGTGTGGCCTCTGCCATTCTTTCACAGTTGTGATCAGTGTCTCGGGAGGGCCATAATTTAGTCTAACTCCAAGTTACTGCTAGAGGGACTTGGTTTGCTCCCTGTTGCACTTGTGCCAGTGTTTGTGTGGATGGTGAATGCATCCTAAAAGCTCAGTTTCACATTATGATTGATTCAGTGTAGCTTTGGGCTGCACCTCTCTCCACATCCCTTATTTCCACCACATTGCATTAACTGATTGTGCAGCAAAAGGTGAAGTTGGACCCACTGGCTGGTACAGCTGTAAACTAACTTGCCAAAAAAATGGGAATGGCTTGTCATCTCAGCAGATCTGATTGTGACTGTGAAACCAATATTGCATTCAAGGAAGAAGCAGAATAAAGGAGGGATGGAGAACAAACAGGATAAGAGAGCTTCTCCTCTGCAGCAGCCTGTCTTAGCACCACAGAAGGTACAGAGCACACTGAAAGACCACTCAGAATTTCAGACATGGTCATTACCAAAGCACCACACTTCTGGTTGAATGCTTCACATCTCCTGGGATTTACATCCCAGTATTCTGGCCCACTCTGTTTTTCTGGGTCTTGTATGAAGTGCCAGGAGCTCTGTGCTCTTCAGACAAAGGGTGCCAACAAGGAAGTGAAGTGGAGGTAGGAAATAAGGGGAAGAATTTTGGCAACTCTGTGTTCAAATGACTCAGAGAAAACACTTCAGGTAGTCAGGCTGCTGCACCAGCTGGGACCAGCAGCTTTGTGAAGTAATTTCTGACACTTCAGAGCTGGGGAGAAAAGGATTTCCCAGAGCTGGGGAGAAAAGGATTTCCCTGTCTTTGAGAAGTTACTGCCTGAGCAGAGGGTTGTGGAAGTTCATCATCTCACCTTCTGTCCTGCTTGTGGAAGGCTTTTTTAAAACCATGGTTTTAAAAAAAGTCAACAGAAACAAGCATAGAAGCAAATTTTGCTGTCTGCCCAAACAAAACAAGGTGCCTAATGCTGACCAGAGGTCATTAGCTGTGTAGATCACAGAGAGCACTGCAGAGTCATTATTGCAAATTTAGCATGACAGAACTAAAGTACTCTGACAAGATGAAAGCTGCATACAACACTTACTGCCATTGCCACCAGGCAGAAAAGTACTGTCCCCCTGCCATGACATTGGAAAGTTGCTGTAATTCCCATCTTTAATCTCAAAATATCAGGGTAGAAAAGGAAACCCAGGCCACCAAAATGATGACTTTTTCAGTATTTCCTAGTGCTTGTGCAGTCATGCTGCAGAAAAGGACTGAGAGTTGAAACAACCTACAAATGTCAAACCATACCTGAACCCACCTAAGAATATACAAAGAGGATATTTTGGTGGGGGGGAGGATGGGGGGGGGGGGGGAAAGGAGGGAAATGAGGTTAAGAAAGAACAGTAATTTTGAGGCAGCCCTATTTATTTATTTATGTGTCTTCAAGCAGGAAAGAGCATTTGAGTCACCCATATCCAGAGTGAACAGAGCTGGGAGTCTCCCGTGAAAGTGCTGCTTACACAGAGGATAAATATTGTTTTAGCTTTTTCTCTACAGTATTTGAGTGATGCTATCCATGACAGATCTTCTGAGGGGTTTATATATGTATTTTAACATAATATCCTTTACTATCCTTTAATCTAGATCTTGCAAAACAAACAGACAAAAACAAATCCTGAGCTTGATCTTTCCATAAAGAGTATGTCTGGTGTTGGTGTGTCTCTTTAATTGACTGATTAATTATTTCCAAAACACTGATTTCAGGCATTGCTCCCTCTGTCGCTTGGTCATCTGGGAATGCACAGGTTCTCCATTTCCTTCAGACTATTCTGATATCATGTTCTTAGAACCACCTGTGGACTGAGAATTAAGGCTTTTCTTAATTTTCAGATTTTCATGGCTCTTTCATAATCTTGCCCTTTATTTTGACTTCAACAAATAATAAAATGTAGGACGATAATCCTGTCTTACGTATCCGTGTTTATTATGCTGTGAAAAAAGTTCACAGCCCATGGCAGTCCAGGAGAGCTCAAAGGGTCTCATTTAGGACTGCTGTTCACAGGATCACAAAAGAGTGGGCTTTAGTCATGGTAATTTTCCATCCTTGCTGTGAGTTGGGAGTAATTTTCTTTTCAGATATGATAACAAAAACGTTGTTTCCCTGGGACCGTTACTCAGGCAAGTTTCCAAGGCTCTTTGTTGGGAAACTGGAGCTCATTACCAGCACCTGTTCTTGGGAGTGGTGTCTCTGAGGAGCTCAAGGAGCTCAGCCCATGAGCTCCTCGTTGAGGCTTAACGATCATTTCTGAGCACAAAGTCCTGCCTGAAGATGGGTGGGAAGTGCATTTTCACAACCTGCTCAGCAGTCTACAAGCCCAGAAATACTGGTTAGTTTGAAAGGTGGAATTAAATGAAATTGTTCATTTAAATCATGTGCCAAACTCTATCTTTTTACTTTTTCCTACAGTAGCCTTGTGTGGCCAGAGGAAAGTAATTTTGTGCTATCAGTTGTGCAACTCTGTCTCCACCTGTTACTGCAACTGTTCAGGTTTCTTAAACTATTAACTTCATGCTGTAAGCCCCACTTTGTATTGAGTCCTGCAGTTAAGCTTGTGGGGTTTGGTTTTTCATTACTCCTGTAATCATCATCATTGAAGGATGATGAACTGACAGGGAAAAGTCAGACTGTACCTGGTTGAACCATGTAGTGGTTATTTCTTTGGTCTACTGGTGACTCTTCAAAAATGTTTAGAAGCAACAGGGAAGTGCAGGTGCATGAAATAAGCCCATTGATGTCTTAATTCAGTTGTGACCTGACCCCTAGCACCCTCTGTGTATCATAATCAACAGGGCTGACAAACAGGTGACTGGAGAAAAATTGTGGCATTGGGTTTTATCTATTCCATAAAAAGTGTCTGGTTAAAAAAAAGGGGGAGAAAAAAGTGGATTTCAGTCCAAAGTAATGAGAATTTTCTCGATACATTATGTGAGAAAGTTACAGTAGACTAGCAGAAATAAATGCCAGATTTAAGTAGCACCGAAGGAGCAGAAAATGGAATAGCAATTAAACTGGAATTTACCATAGAAGGTCTGGTAGCTATTCCAGTGATGATCACTGGTCATTCATCACTGAAGTATTAAAAAAAAAAAAATCAACAGAATCTTTAAATACACCCAAAAAGGATCCTTTCTTCTCCCTGTTTTGGAGAAAATCGGTGAATCAAGCCCTGAATAGTGTCTCAGTTTAATAAATGTATTTTTATTTTTTTCTGTTTCACACACAGGGATGCATCAGTGCTAACATATTTTCTGGTTTTCTCTCCTGCTGCTGTATGTAAAATTAAATGAATGGTGGTGTTATGTATTCAGTGGCAAGAACAAGATTTCATCAAGTAGATTTAAATTCACTGGAGAGGGAGAGAATGACAAAGATATAAAATGATATTTATTGGAATGATGCACTGGGCTATGGTGGACTCAAACAGAGAATACAACCAGCAAAGCCAAGCAGGGTCTGGGAATGTCTTTTTAAATTGAAGAGCACATTCTGGCAGCCTTTGCCATGGAATTTTTCCCTAAATTACTGGTAATTTTCTGCACTCTCAGAGAGCTGTATAATCATACACAGCCAAATCATTGTACTGGGAAGCCTAATAGAAAATGAATTCAACAAAACCATGTCTGCATGAACCCGAAACTGTAGTATGAAGTCAGGAATGAAACCAGCAAATTTATGAGATAATATTTGGCTGATATTGGAAGAAGGGAAGTTTATTATTTATATTTATAAGTTGCTGATAATAAACTGGATTGTTTAATGTCTGAAAGGTGCCTGTTTTGACATAGAGATTAAGATCTTGATCTCCTTGTTTGCTTCTTATTCCTTTTTATATTAAAAATAAAGAACAAACTCCTGAGAGCACAAGAGGGGTGAATTTGCATCTGGGTTCTGCAGTTCTGTCTCCATATTGAACAGGTGATTCCTAAATTGTCCCTTATCAGAAAGCTTCTTTGCAATGTTTCTCTGACTCTGCAAAGGATAGGTTATTTTTACTCTCATTTTTGTCATTGTCATTATATCTGAGAGAGAAACAGACATTTTGGGATGTTTCTGAAGCTTTTGTTGATATAAGAAGATGGGCTTATTGTTTCCTTTTTTCATAGAGGAAATAATTATAGCTCATTAAAAATATGCCAAGGATCTTAAGATGTAAAGACATTTTCTAAATATCTTTAATACTTATATATGTGTCAATGGCATTTTATAGAATTACAGTACAATATTTTAAAACTGACAAGAGTTACTGAAAATGTAATTTTAACAAAGCTAAAGAATGTGAAAAATCGTCTGAAGGAAACCCAGAATAACTACAGGATTTTTTATGTGGGTTTTTTTTTTCAGAGTAGTATTTAATTTCAAAAGGCATTTACTGCTTTTAAGGGTCTATAAAGTAAAGCAGAATTTTTGTATAGCTATTTTATTTTGCTTTCTTCAAATGCAGAATGTCTTAACTCTAAGTATTCTTTAAGTAAAATTTACTCTTGTTGTGGTTTCATTTGTTTTGTAGCCATTATAATTGAAGAATTTTCCCATTATCCTTGGAGATTGAAAATTAATAATATTTACAATTCATGAACCTGGCTTACTTACCTTCAGTGAGACAACTATTGCTGGCCAGGGCTCTATGTACAAATCATGAACGGGACGGGACTGCTGAGGAACGCATCTTGAGCTGTTTCATTTTCCAGCATCAGTCTCATGACATGGTGATGACAATGGGAAGATGCCAGCAGCTCACGTCCCTGGCAGCAGACACAGAACTCAATGTAACAACTCACTTTAAAAGTTTTTTGACCAATCACACAAAGCAAAAGCATATTGACAATAGTTCCATCCAACCACTCGAAGCACATGTACCTTTGGTTAAAACAATGCTTGCTTCTTTCAAATACAATACCTGCTTGTGAGCCTTAAGATGCAATGCACAGAGCTCCATTATCAAGCTTAGAACTCCCTAATATCTTGCTAGATATACTTTGCTGTAGCTTAGGGAGTTATTCTAGCCAAATGTTAATAGACAGACCATTGTTCTATTTGTCCTTACTTTCTACATCTTATATAACTTTTCTGATGAAAAAATCTTATGGCTACTGCTTAGCTCTAATTGCAATTCTGCTGTTTCTGAGGCCTGCTTTTTGCAGCTTTCCCAAACCCCTCTGATTTTAAGGATTCCCACAAAAACAACAACAACAAAAAATTTTAGAGAACAAATTTAAAAACTGCTTTTGAATTGCATAAAAAATCAATTCAGCTCTAATTGATCAGGAACTTGATAACCTTGTTTGAAACTAACCCACTGATTCACCCAAAGAACTCTAAGAAATCAGTAAAATTAATTAGCAAGGATGATTTACCATTTTCTTTTGATTTTGATGTCAAACTTGAGGCCATTTTTATTGAAGGATGTCTAGAGAAGGGGGGATGTTGCTACTCTTTGTTGTGGAAGGCGCAAATTCATTTCACCATTTGAATAAAACAGCTTTTCAAACTTAATGGTGAACACCAAATGTACGACAAGGGGCAAGGATAGATGAACATAGTAAATGGAGAGGATAAATGTTAGAAACACCAATTTAGTAATTATAATAAGCTGAATATCATGTTTCAGCATGTTGTGACTTATCTTACAGGGGAGTAAAAGTTTTACAAATTTCAAAGCATTGCTAGAAATTGAAGACAAACATCACCTGAACTTCCACTTTTATAAGTGAGAGAACTCAGATTTGTGAAAGATAAATAATTTCTTAACCCAGCTTGGAAGTGTGTGATGGTCTTTGAGTATTTCAAGACAAATCTAAAAACTAATGGGAAGTTCCATGGGGACAGGTATCCTCATTCACAAAATCTGTGGGAAGACTTTATCACCATCCCCATTCAACATTTTGTGTGAGAGAGCATGGGGGAGGGGTCTGTTGGCACTACCTATAACAGTCATTATTTTATATCAGGAGTTTATTTTCGATTGCAATGTGACTGCCCCCATTTTCTACTGTTTAACTTTCCGAGAGACTAGGTTCAAGACTGGATTTATGCTGGGCACCAGCTGTAAATTGGCTGGTTTCTCCTGGGCTGGGTCTGATCCAGCTAGCTCTGGACCCCTGGCTGCTTGCAGCCTTTACAAGGACAAAAGCAAAAGACTGGAGGCGCTCTCCTTCTTGGGACTGAAGTCCTATTTTATTATTCTTTGATAGGAGTCACCTCAGGATCCAGGTGATGTCCCAGGGGGGAAAAGAGAGGGAATGCCTGATGGCAGAAGACTTTTAAACCCAGGGGAAAGAGGGGTGGAGGAAGAGGACCACGGCCAGTGGGATACAAGTGAGGAGGGGGCGAGGGGAGGAGTAAACCTGGGACAAACCACTGCCATGGGGCTTTGGGGACAGAGGGGAAATGGGCCAGACCATGTACCAAATTACCAAAACACCCAGTGCAAAAACAACAACTAAATAAACTATTTAGGGCAATACAACAGATTTACTTTTTTGGAACATTTTTGATGTTCACTTTTGATGCCAAGTGCATTTTTTATCATTTGTACAAATACCAAAGCCTGGAACTCCAACCTCTGGGTTGATGCTCATTTGCATTGAGTAATTAGCTGCAAAATGTGAACTGAAAGAGAAGTAAAAAAAAAAAATAAAGACACATGCTATCACCTAGAAAACAGATGTAGCTGTGATTTACCTTTGAATTTTAATTTTAATTATGTTTAAAAGAATCCCAGAGTTTTCCAGATGCAGATAATTTTTTCTTGAAGAATGGAATAAATTGAAATAAATAGACATGTGAGAAAAAGCAATTCCCAAAGGAATAACACTGAAACCAAAGAAAAATATCTCCTAAGAGCAAGGAAAGTGACCTGGAATGTTTTTATATTGATTTTGATTAAGTTTTTAAACTTGTGAGCATTGTTACAGCAGCTAAGATTTTCAAAATGACCCAAAGCTCTTAGCAAAGAAGCAGAAGATTGGGCCATCACTCATTTTCAACATCAGACAGACTGTAAGCTGAATTTCAGTTCCCTAAGCCATATGTTTCTTTCCTTTGCATTTTATTATGAGCTTTAACATTTTAACTTTCAGTTTACTCCTATAATCTGGAAAATGGTTTTGGTTAGTGCTTTATTAGATTGAGATAAAATGGATTTTGGTGCACCCCAAAGAAAATGTTCAGTGTGGTGAAGGTGTCTCATTTACAACATAAATAAGGAGATTAAAGTTGGCATCATAATGCAGGTCACAAGGCTGATGAGGTGCCATCTTCTTCTCAGCTTGATTATTCTCTCCATTTTAATAAAGCTATTCCCAGTGAGGAAGGAAGGACCCAGAACCTTTCAACAAATAGTTTAACATTTCAAGCTGTTAATGGGCCAATTCATTCTAGCTTGCTTCTCTTAGAAGAACAAGCCCTATTAATGTTAATTTTTAATATTAATCATTACTATTAGTAATTTTCTTTCCCCATTTAAAATCTCATACTGTCACAGTATGGCAATATAGTGCTTAGGTATATTTTTGTAAAAAAGCATTCCATTATTTTCTTTGGTGTATAAATCTAATAAAATCTATACATTGTACTTCTGTTTAAGAGCTCAGATTCAGGGTACTTGTTAACTCAGAGCATGAATCTAGAGAGCAACAAGATAATTACTTGGTAATTGGTATGTGATTTACATTTACGTTGGCCTGTCACAACTATAAAAGAGACCCTAATTGCATGTCTAAATAGTGGCGATACTCCATCATGGTACCTCCTGCTTAACTGAATGGAACATAAAACTATTTAATTACTTTCAATATGATCCTCGGATTCTGGACATGAAAATTTTTTTGGCATGGCAGTTTCAGAAGAAACTATTCCATTCAAAACTAAGTTTGAAGAAATACCTTGTGGTATAATGAGAGTCTGGAATTAAGCTCCTAATTGCAGGATATTTCTGAACTCTTCATTGTATACCATCAGACTATTAAGGGTAATATCTTTTACATCATGATAGCAATTTATCATTGAACATTTCAACTTACCATGTTTTAAGCTACACTATTGGTCAAATTTCAGAGTCCAAAAGTGGTGCTTTGTAGCCCCAGGGAACGCATTCCAGTTCCCCTAAAGACAGCCAGTAGCACCCTGGGAAGGCTGCAAGGTGTGCACGGCTCCACGTGTGCCCTGCACACAAAGAGGCAACTTGGAAAGACAAATAATCCTCTAAAGAGGCTTTTTCATCTCCAAAATCTAACCTTCATAGCTGCTTCCATCTCTGGACTGAAGACTAATGGACTTTTGAATTCCAGACACTGTCAGGCATTTCCTGTTTTGCAAAAAACTGGGCATAGTGATGTGGAGAGCTTTTAAAGCTGAAGCTGAGATGTTGCAAACTCTCCTGAAGGCCCATGTGTGGAAATGATGGTTTTGTTTCCAGCACTGAACTGTGGGAGACATCAAAATGGCAATAGTAAAAAAAATAGTGATATTAAAAAATAAATTATAAAGTTGTGTCAGGGAAAGACCCATAATATTTTTATACTCTTATGATACATAGAAATGTAGAAATAATTAACTTGTCTTTCATATTATTAAATCCAGTCTAGGCTACCAAACTACAACTGGGTCTCAGAGATCACAGAAGAAAAGCTGAAGTACATGGGGGAGATGGGACTAACACCTGCTAGATCCAAGAAATTTTACGGAGTATGGAATCAGTGCTGCTGTTTTATTAATCTTTTAGACCCCATGACTGATAACAAATATATGTGAGAAATTATACTCACTTCCAAAAATTTAAAAGGTTTATTAAAATCTTATTAAAATACAACTGAATACTGAATAGAGAAAATATTACAGTGCCAGGAGCAGAGGATTTTTTTCCTACTATGTGCTCATCCACACAGTGGATGTTTTGCCTTTTAACCCTTTAACCCCTCCCAAAGTCTTGTTGACTCCTTCTTCACTGTCCAGTAGTGGAGATCACTTTCTTACATCCTGATTGGAAGTCAGGTGCTGCCATAGTAATGATCTGACCCTCCCAAACGCCTCGACTATCCAGGCCATCCTGTAATAACAATGCAAGGGGTGGCAGGAGGTAAAACTTAACTATAAATCTATAAAACTTCTCTTAACATATCCATAATATTTGCCTTTTAACTGTGAGAGTCAACCATTGAATTACTCATCTATCACATATAGAAATAACAAAAAAGCCTTTTCTTTTTCATTTCTTTCAAATAACACATTTGCAGCCCAGTAGCTGCTTCATGTACATTCTGTTTGGGAAAAGGCTTGCTTGGAGCAATACAGATTATGTTTGATTCATCTCAGTAATTGAGGAAGAAGAAAAGGATTAGCAGCATGTATCTCATTTTTACTTTATTCATTAGTTCATAAATCATATTTGCAATATAAATATCTGCCATAATAAGAGCTGGTGTATATGCAAACTTTACAAATTCTTAGGAATTTCTAAATTGCTTAAAACACAGTTTGTTTAAAATTCATTTAGTTAAACAGAGAAGGAATCCCATTGTGTTCTGGTTAAAAATATATTCAAAACGTGATTTTCATTAATCTGGACCAGTTCCTATTTAGACATGACATGTTATGAAATTTTTATAGGTAAGACTTGGTTAGCATCAGCAGTGCTTATATGATGCATCAGTTATTTTTCTCTGAGATAACAATAAGCAGCTGTTTTTCCCATCCCAATGTATTATAAACATACATAAAAATCTCCTTTAATTGGATTGAAGGCAGAATGATTTGATGATTGTTGCTGCAAGATCTTGGACTGATAATCCTGTGCTCAAGAAGAGTCACAAGTTCACTGGGATTTTTGCTGCTCCCACTATTCACAAAGGAGAATTTCTGTAAATTTTCCCTGTGGCCTCTGTGTGCTCCAGCTTCCTGTGTGTACAGTATAAAGGGGGCACTATAGAAGGGTACAGAATAACACTAAAGAACTTGATGTAAAGCAGCCTCTGAGGATTTCCAAAATCTGCAGCTCATCACGAGTGGACTGAGTTCCAGTGAAGCATCACCTGGGACACTAATCATGTTGTTGCACTGATAAATTACCTGGCTGTCCTCTTGGGCACATTCCAGTCAGAAATCCTGAAATGAATTTGCCTACCTTCCTACTGGACTTCTTCTGCCAATTAACTTTGTCTTCATTTGTCTCTACACTACATCTCTGTTCACTCAAGGCTCTTCAGGTACTTTATCCTTTGTTACCTGTAAACAGGTGGAGAAACTGTTTTACTCTTCCAGCCACATCCAGAGAAACTGTTTCATGTTGCATGGTATTTGCAACATGAAACAGAATGTCTGACATACAGTATCAGAAAATTGTCTTGATTTTTCACTCTTCATTCTTTTAATCCACTTTTAATTTCTATTAGAAAACATGTAATTCTGATGCATGGATCACAACCTTGGATGTAAACATCAATTAATAGCTTAAAATAGGTGTAGTGAAAAGCATATGAAATCTTAAACATCACCATTAAATTAAATCTTGTCTATAAAAATGTTGGAATTGCTGATCTGATGCTTAATTCAGACTTCTCTGTATCGAGGAACCTTTTTGAACAATTTGAACTTTTCTTTTTTACATAATAGCTTTAGAAGTTTTCAGCTTTCTTTCATTTTTAAATCTGCTGCTGAAACACATATTTCTCTCTCATCTGTTCTGACTCACCTCTTCGCAATCTCTAATGGCTTCCCCCCGCCTGCCCTTGAGTTATAGACCATTTCTGAAATGCTGTATAACAGCACTTTCTTGCAGTGTTTTCAAAAAAGAAAAATTGGCTGTTTATGTCTCAAAGTCCTGAATGTTCGCTCTTAGCATTTTCATGAGGTAGAGGGCCAGAGTTGGTTTCTCATTTCATAATACCAGATAGGAAGCAGGAAAAGTAACACAGAGAACTCTTTAATCAAGGGCCCTGATTTGGAAAGCACTAGTCTTTGCTTAGGGGTCAAAATATTCTGAGTTCCCACAGAAAGCAGAATAGGCCAAGCACACTCGCTGTATCCTCAAAATCCAAAATTTTTTGGTGTTTAGACTAGGTATATATAAAAAAACCCTAATCACCATATGGAAATCAAACCAGGTGGTCCAGCTTGGTGACCTGCACTGATTTCTTACATGCACAACAAGAAGTAGCAGATTTGGTGTATTTTCACTGCTGATTGGAATGTCTTTGGTAACAATCTTTTCTCTGGGGAGGACAACAATTGAATTAGCGCAAACCAAGTCACCTTTGATCGTCTCAGTGTAAGTTAACTCAGTGACCCATGTAAGCTATCACTATCAAGACATTTTCTGACTCAAATTTATACATTTTTACTGTCTTTGGCATCTGATCTTTTAAAATGTAGGCATTAGAAATTGCACTGTTGTAACAGTGATATTAGGCAAAGCTACTTGCCCTTCCCAAATGATTTAGTTTAAAAAGCCATGGATGTTGATTTTTAATTTTGAGCCACAATAATATTAATCTGGGGAGTATCTAGTGAATGAGTTCTTTTCAGCTTTATCTTTTAGGTGTCATTTGTTGTAAAAGTTTAAAGCAATGCCATCTTTTTTAAAGATCCTCTTGGGAGGAATATTCAGAGAAAACACCCCTGAAGGTATCATTCAAAACATGTGCAAAAAGTCTGTTTTCCTATTGTTTCTTTTCCAGGTTTTTCCACTCTTTGCCATTGAGCCTTTTAGGATTACCATTTTTTTGCCCACCTGTTGTCATCAAAAGGAATTCTGCTCTTGGCTGGTGCTAAATCTCACTCTACAGTCCTGGTCTTACTGTACAAACTGTTTGCTCTGGATTAGTCTGGTGTCCCACTTATGACTTTCAAACACAGAATAAGTAAGGCTGGAAAAGCCCTCAAAGGCCATTGAGTCCCAGCTGTGCCCGATGCCCACCTTGTCCAGGCCTCCCTGGGACACCTCCAGGGATGGGCACTCCAAACCTCCCTGGGCAGCCCCTGCCAAGACCTGAGCCCCCTTTCCATGGGAAAATTCCTCCTGGTGCCCACCCTGAGCCTGCCCTGGCCCAGCCTGAGGCCGTTCCCTCTCGTCCTGTCCCTATTCCTGGGAACACAGCCCGACCCCCCCGGCTGTCCCCTCCTGGCAGGAGCTGTGCAGAGCCACAAGGTCCCCCCAAGCCTCCTTTTCACTTTTCCTTTTCACTTGCACTTTAATGAACTTAATTTTTCATAGGCCTATATTAATACCTAATTGTTCATTTACAAGTAATGACCTGTAAAGGAATTATCTATTTCACTCTTCCCTTTGCCATCACAGTATTACCATAGTCTTTTTGTGGGGAAAACATTTCAGAATGAAACTTCCACTCATTTACTCTCTTTCAGGTATGTCAGTACTTGCATGCTTTTTCTTGTTTCCTCCCAATTAATTTTTTTTCATTAGCAAGTCCTTGACTGAACCATTCAGAGAGGAGAGATGAAAGAGCATGTGAATAATAAGTGATACACACTTACAGAGTGGGTACCGGCAGGCTGTTCTTCACAGGTTTTTGTGTTCAGTGGTGCTCAAGGCAATTCAACAGCACAGAAAACTGTCAGCTCCCCTCCTCCAATGCAGTTGTGGTGTCTAACACTGGCAGAGCAAAATGTGCAGTATTTTTTCACTAATTTCCCTTTTCTTCAGCCATAGGTCAGCTATGTCTGGGGTCTGCATCTCTCAGAGCCTTCTGAAAGAAGTTCTGAATCTGATTGGAGAGAGGCAAGCTATGTTTTACTGAGTGAGAGTTAAAGTGATGAAAACAACCTGGGTTAGGAATTAAAGAGGGGAATGTAAAAGAGTATGAGAAAAACACTCCTTTAGTGCCTCTTAGTCAGTGATCCCCACAGACTTTGCAGAGATTCTTGGAGCTGTGCAGGGAATGAAATGCTGCTATCTGGAAAGCTAAGTCACAAAGGTGATGGGAGTAGGGGCTGCGAGTGCAGCTGCAGCAGTGTGTGCCACAGAAAAAATCAGCACTCCATTAGTCCAGCCCGCCAGGGCTGTTTCTATGGGCTTAATATATAGTTTCTGAATTCTTCTTTTACATGAAGACCCACTGAGGAAACAGAGATGAGAGAGTGAAACTATGAAAAGTGCATTAAATTAATAAAAGCTCCCCTCGCATGGCACTGGCAGACGCAGAGGGCTCTCGCTGCCTTACACTAAGAGTTGAGACAGTGCCTCTCAGGAAATTGCTCCTTTTACACGGATCCAAGGGATCGAGCTGCCTCTTGGCTAATCCAAGGCAGAGTGTGTCACTTCTGGGGGTGATTTCATCACCAAACAAATAAGCAGGATGCCATCAGCATTGTAGCCCTTTCTGTGAGGTGCTGCACAGAGAAGTCCTTTCCTTTCTATCTGTTTCTGGTAACTCCTGAGGTTTCTAAAGGAGAGAAGAGAGTTTTTGCAGTAAAAAACACAGATCTGAAATATTTTGTTTTGCATTGTTGCATAAGTACTGGGATAGCTCTTTGTAACAATAAAGACAGTGGTACCTGGAGTTGTTCTGCTTCCAGTTTATACAAGTATCTTCTTTCTTAGTGCCCTTGTAACAATGGAAATTCAGTACTTTAAAATCTAACATGGTATTTTGAAGAAAATCTTGAAGTGCTTTCTCAAAGAAAGTTACAGCTGTGCCCAATGTAAGCATAAAAACCCCCTTCTTTATTGGTTAGTGAAAAACCTTGGTAATGAACCTCCCCACAGACATTGCCTTAAACATGATATAACTTCACATTACTTCACAAGTAAATATTTTAAAATAAGATAAAAATATTAGAAGTATTGTTTGATTATCCATACTTACACCCTTGGCAAAAGGTTCTTAATGTTTGATTTGTTGTTTAATTGCTGACTCAATGATTCCTTGCCTTCAAAAGTATTACTGGTAGTTGAACAGCAACATTGATCTACAACTTGAAGTTTAAGCATCTATTAAATATTTGATGTGCATCTCAAATAGCCAGAGGTAGTGCTTAGGCATTCATTTTCCAAAATGTACCTTTAAGACACAGTATAGTAAATTCAAAATGGAACAGTGATCATAAAAGCAGCATTCTACTCTGAGTGTGCAGTTGGGTATTTTATGGCTGAAGTTCTTACTTCTTTAAGACTTGATGTTTGTCATTGCATAAGGGAGAAAATGACCTCCAAAACCAAAAAAGAACCAAAAAACTCCCAAACAAACAAAAAACCAAGTAAACTAACCAAAAAAACCGACCACCAAAACCCACAAAAACCCCAAAAACCAAACAAAAAGCCAAACCAAAGAAACAAACATACAAATTAATTAACCTAATCCACTCATTTTAAAACTATAACTACAATAAAATTGTTTTATATAGGACAGCACCTCTGACTTTAAAAATTATTGGTGCTATATCAAAAAAATCTTTAAATGTACAATCAAACAGAATAAATAAAGAAATAATTTTGAGTTAGTTTATTACTATTTTTATTTTAGTATGGAAATTTCCTACTGCAATCTTAAATGAGTACTGGTACACGAAAATACACCCTTATAAAGTACCTTATGAAGTTTTATTTACAATCTGTTTGAGAAATATGGATTTTAGCAAGTACTCTGGACTTGGGTTTTTATAATCTAGAGCAAATTCCTTCCCTCCAACTCCTCAGATGAGAGTCCAGATGGCAAACTTCTGCCATAAATCTTTTTTATACTATTGTAAAAGCTTTGTAGACCCAGAGAGCTTTTCCTCCTATCACAATATTTTCCTTGGGGGAGAGAGGGGAAAACTTTTTCCATTCTTATTTTGTCAGACTCAAACAGACAGTGATGGCAAATAAAAAGTTGGAGTGATTGAGTATAACCAGTAATAAATACCAGGGTGTTTTTTGTGGCTTTCTATAATTTCTGTACTATCAGTGTGCTAAAAATGGTTTATTTCAAGATCAACTTGCATTAAAACTTCCCAGTTTTATTATGCTGTAGTGGTCACAGATGTGTCAACACAGGGAAGTAATCTGGTATTTGTAAATCCAGCTGTTCTGGTTTGTAAATGACATAATAAAGTCAACTAAAAATTCTTTATTGTGGCACATACCATACATAATATCCCTGTTTTAAATAATCATAACCACTTCCAGTTTTTACTAAACAAATAGGAGCAGCCTTGAAGTTTATTTATGGAACTTAATCTAATGTTAATCTGCTTTGCTTTGGTTTCATGACAACTTTGGACACTTTGGGGTATCTTCCTCTTGCAGGTAAACAAATTTCTTACCTGGCTCTTGTGAGGGAGCTGCTGGTGTTGCCTGGATACAGCTGGAGCTGTTTGGATGGAGCTGTGCTGCTGTCAGCTGGGCCAGGGTGTTACATTGATTTATAAATGCATTATCTGGCACAGCAGTCCAGCCTTTTACATTAGCGAAGCACAGGAGCCAATGGAGGGTTATTTAGTCAGCTTTTTATGAGATATTTTGGCTTCCCAATAACTTCCATGAAAGCTGAGTGCTAACTGTGTTTATTTACCTTTTAATATTACTGTCCTAGGGGGCATCTTTATCGACATCATTCCCTAAATCAAATTCTGCAAGTTAAAAATGCCAAAGGAATGGTCAAATCAGATGAGACATGTTGGTGTTTTGTAGATACCATTTGTGCAACTCTTCTATAAGATTTCCTAGCTCTTTCCATGTAAAACCACCAGATTTTCAGTTTTTTATGACAACACCGTGAGTGTTTTGGACTTTCTGTGCACATTACTGTAACAACCTAAATCAGAGTGACTCCACCTGCCTCCATATACTATTTTGATATCTGTGTGATAGGGGAAAATGAAAACTTTAAATTAGTTGATTTCACTTCTAAAAAATTCCCCCCCTGAGATGTTCCACCATTCAACTGCTGCACTTCAATCAAAAATAACTGAAAGTGTCACTGTCAGAAGCCTGGGTGAATGCCTAGTAAAGGAGATGTTATCACATAAGGTGAACATGATGCAGGACTCTGAGAAATAAATCAGAAGTCTCAGTGGCAGGCACAGCAAACCTTACAGTAGACATATGAGCTGCATTATTTAGTTTTTAGCAGGATGTAATTAACTCATGAAAGCCACCATTGAAAAGAATTTGTGGGGCTGAGAAGCAGATTTTATAGATCAGTGTTTGGTGATTTGTTCTCTGAAGCATCTGGTGCTCATCATTGTTTGAGGCAGGATTCTAGTGATGCTTCAGTCTGCCTTACAATAGCCTGAGCATTATTCATAATTTATCATCAAATTCCTGAACAGAGCTCACATTGCAAACCCTGCATTATTTACAGGGCTGCAGCAGAGGCTGACACTAGGGACAAGGTGTTGAAGCAGATTTGCAGGTGTCAGATGGTCATTCATTACTAGGAATCAGTCAAGGCACCTCTAAGCTGTCTGTTAAAGTAAGAGGTGGTGTGAGGTCTCTGCCTAGCCAGCACCAGGTGAGCAACTGATGAACTGGGATCAGCATTTTGCTGGTTTGTACTACAGAACTGAGATCCTGCAACCAAAACTATCATTTTACTGCGAGTTTTTCCTGAGTTAAAGAAACTTCTTCATTAATTCTACAAGGGAATGTGGTCTCATTGGGGCAATCCCTGTTAACAAGTGCTGGGACTTTCTACTCTGAAAGGGTGGTCGAGCACTGGAATGGACTCCTTGGGGAAGTGGTGGAGTCACTATCCCTGGAAGTCTTCAAAGAATGAGCAGATGTGGCACTTCATGATACAGTTTAGCAGGCATGGGAGTGATGGATAAAAGGCTCAACTTGATGAGTTTGGAGAACTTTTCCAACCTGAATAATTCAGTGGTTCTGTGACTTTAGTGTTTACTGGTATTTCTAGAAATGGCAGCAGGGTGTTTGGAATCTTTCTTAAAAATAAAATATTCTTCATAATGAGAGTAAATGCCAGCAAAGTGAACAAAATTTCAGCCAAACAGCCTTGCTCCTGGAATCTAGTATGTGGTTACTGGAAAAGAGAGAGGTTGTTAATGCCACTTATTTTATTGGACAGTAGTGACAGCTGCTATTTATGAAATGCAGGCATATTTCCTGACATAGTGTCTAACAAAACATTGCACATTCAGAAAACAGAGATTGTTTCTTTGTTCTCATATTGGGCTGGGGTTTATTTATTCACTGTAGCTGCCCAGAAAAGATCAGGCCTGTTCTGTGCAGAGCAAGAAAGTTTGATACAAATGCATATTGTGCGTGGGTATTTATTTTAGAATATCATACGACATTTTGCACCAAATTCTACACTAAAATCTCCCTTAAAACCAAACATCTCTGTAGAGATCTGCAGGTGATTTGAGGTAGGGGCTGTATTTGTGTTCTATGTGTTCAATTCATGCCACAGCGGGGCCCACAGCTTCCAGCCCAATCACCTAGGTGCTGTTGTAATGTAAAAGTAATAATGATGATAATAAAATTAACATCTCTAGTTAACTATGACAAGCTGAGTGGGTTTTTTTCACCTCCAGCTGGTGGGAAATTGCAGCACATATTTTTTTCCAGACGTAGGCTGGTACTTAGGCTTTCCATTATATAGAGAATATCTCTGCATTTTCTTGCTCACTTTCTCTGTTCATCTGCTTCAGTGACCTTATTGATATGGAACCTTGTAAAGTGGTGAGCTGGCAGTGACAGACACAGGAGGTGAGACACATGGATTGGCTTTAATGAGTGATGCCTATATGCTCACATTAGCAACAGTGTTCATTCCAGACTTACACAAACAGGTATCAAGATTGAGCTTGCCACTGGCATTGGAGTTGCTTGCATGGCTATGCTTTTTTCTGGCTGTATCACTGTGGAAATATCGAACAATTTTTGTACTTTTAATTCTGGATCTTGGATTGAAGCAAACGACAAAATTCTCTAAATTTCTTTCTATGATGGAAATGTTTGATCTGACTCCTCATGGCATGCTGCTGCAGCACAACTGCACTGAGTGCTCTGGCTTTGCTGTTCCTGGAGCTGAGAGTCTTTTTTATCACTGACAAGGTAACTTCTGACTGCCACTGCTGCTGTGTGTCCATTTAAAAAGACAGGTATCTCTGCTTGCAAAATTAGAACTTTTAAATCTTTGACATTTCAGGAGTTGCTGTATATAGAAACACAAGGAGTGTGTTTTTAGCTTGCAGACAAGCAGCCATGACTCTATAAAAACAGCTCCACAATGGGGTAAATTCGATCTCCTGAGAGCTGAAGATGGGCCGTGCCAACAGACAAGAGCAATAATTTGTGAGTGAAACAATAAAAGACATAGAACAAGTATAAAATCATTATTTCTGTTAAATAGACCAGATTCTAAAAATTGGCAATAAAGGGGCTCAGATAAGGGACATGTCATGGGAGCCACCAGTGCAGGTATATTTTGGAGAACACCTTTCTTCAACCCTTTGTATCACTATCTATAGATTCTTGTGACATGATGTCTCAGACTTAGGGAGAAAAAAAGAAAACTTCAAGATATTTTGAAATTACACTGCCCCATTTTATTGGCTGATTTCTAGCTCATATAGTATAAGAAATTCTAAATAATCTTCTGTCCTGGATTGCAAGATGTCGGTGGGATTGTGTATTCTATTATCAACTGTTAGAGGTGGGGCAGTTATCTTCTGTTAATTGGGCAGTTTTTCTTTATCTCTTCCACAAGCAATTCAACCTCCGGAGAAATATCTTCTGTCAACAGACCACTGAATCTCACACCTGTCACTCCAAAAAGACTGCAGCCACCATTCCATCAGACTGCTACCAATGCCCTGAGACACAGGGTGTCAAGTCATTTTCGACTCTGTCAGTGGTGGGGGGGTTTTCTTTGTTTTTTGGTTTTTTTTTGTACTATTACTTTTTTTTTTAGGGTTTTCTTTTTTTTTTTTTAGTTTTCCTAATAAAGAACTGTTATTCCTATTCCCTTATCTTTGACTGAAAACCTCTTAATTTCAAAATTATAATAATTCAGAAAGGAGAGGTTTACATTTTCCATTTCAAGGAAGGCTCCTGCCTTCCTTAGCAGACATCTATCTTTTCAAACCAAAATAGATTTTGGCGCCCAACATGACTCACAAAGGAATAAAAGTTCTTAGATAACCTAATTTTTGTGTGCTAGTTGCGAGGTGTCACCATGTGGTCTAGCTCACCTTGGTTTGGGTGGCAGGTGGTAGCTATATTTCTCCCATTTACAAGCCTTATCTACACATAAGTCCTATAACTAGTGCTACTGGAGCTGTTATCTAGTTTGCTTTGTAAGTTAATAACGTGAAGAATTCATAGATCTTTAACTTCCTCAAGAAAGCAGACGCATAAATTCAAAGCTATCATATACTAACTATATGTTTTTGGGGTTAGTTTAATAATAGTACTTACAGTGAAGAAGTAGGACACCAGGAGTAATTTTCTCCCAACCCTTCAACCAGCTCTTTAAGTCTGCCCCACCAGTTTTCGAAAAGTTCAAACCTTCTCTAAATGCTAATAATAGCATACAGTAGCTACTGTTACTAATATACTAATTACTGTTATATTTAGCATTCAGAGATAAAAGAAGATTGACTTAGAAAACCACCCTAATACCTACCCCAAAAACCAAAAAATACTACCCCAAAACCTAACACAGCCCCAGAAATTAGAGATACTATTACATTACCTGACGCTACCTCACAACCCACATCAAAAATGAACCACCCAAATCAGGCAGAGGTTCCAGTAAAAGAGATGTGTGAATTGAGCCAAATACTAAAAGAGTACATTTCCCCAGCTAGTGAGAAACCCTCCCCCTACCTCAAAGAAGCAAAGTCTAATAGTACAACAGTAAAACCCACACATGTTACAACCATCCAACTCAACTTCCAACTAAACCACAAAAACAGTCACAACTAGCAGCAGTTGCCCCTGTGGAAACAAGGATGTTTAAGAGGAAATCAGAGCATCCAGATAAGAAAGAAGACCCCCACAACCTGCAGGGGAGCCAACAGTTGAGATCATCACTGAGTCCCTGACATATAAAAGTCTCCATAATCTGCACAAAGACATTGTACGACAGGGCTGTGAGGCTTATACAACCTGATTACTCCAGGTCTGAGATCTTATGAGTACAAGCGCACAACTAGATGGTAGTGAGTCAAGAAATCTGGGATCCTTGACCCAAGATTCAAGTATAAATCAAGTATTTGTAAGGGAGCCAGGGTCCTTTCCTTCTAGGAATGGCTTTTAATGAACGTCAGAGAGAAGTTTGTCCATAGAGATAGAATATAAGAAGATCCTTAAAGAAGAGATCCAACAGCTGAGAGAAGTGACTGTATTAAGAGTATTCTTTAAGAGAGATGAACAACATAATAATGACCCCAATAAGGTCAAGTGCACAGACCAAATGTTGTAAAGTCTAGCAAATCTTAGACCATCTCAATACACCACCGTCATTGCAACAATTAATGCCATTAACAACTGAGAAATAGTAAGTTCTGTCAGCAGCAAGCTTAGAAATTACGAGAGTATAATCAACGTGATACAAGCTCATGTCTCTATCATAATAAAAGAACTTAAGAGTTCAAAGAGGAGATGAGGGAGATGAGGGAGGAGGTGAAGAAGATCAATACAGCACCTGTACGACTCACAGACCCCAAAGTCAGAGCCCAATGTGCCCCAACTAGAGAGAGAGGGTACACCCCACAAACTGACCTTTAGTTCTTCCTGCATGACCATAGAGAAGACATAAGAAAGTGAGATAAAAAACCTACTTCTAGCAACAGGAATGCGTCAACTCAAATAAAGAAACACTAACCAAGAGAGTTCCACTAAAATAAAAGTAACCTCAATCTCCCATGACCAAGCTGCCAGGTATGATCTGTCAGATCCTCTTAAAAAAAACCTCTAATATATATGCCCAAAAAAGAAATAACAACCAGGACTAGAGGGGCGCTGCCTCTAGCCAAGAAGAGGCACGAGAAAACCAGATCTTTTAGACAGTATAGATCCAATAGCCTAGCACATCAGAGCCACAAAAATATAACGCCTTAGTTAATATTGCGCAGTGCGCAGTATACCCTAATACCATCAAGACATGTAGAAACAGAACCTGTTTCCATTGCCTGGGTGATGGGGAGATGGCAGCAATTAACCCTGTTAGAAACCAAAGTAAACATGACTGAGAAAGAGTAGCAGAAACATCCTATTGTGACCGGCCCAGAGGCCCCGTGTATTTTAAATATAAACTTCCTCCAGAACATCTATTACAAAGACCAAAAGGACTCAAGTGAGCTTTTAGAATAACTACTGTAAAAGCAGAGGACATTTAAGTAGTTTAACACCTTGCCTAACGTCTGCAGTAGGACTCCTGAAAGTAAGAGCAACAAGTACCAATTGCCACCTTGACAGTGCACCACCGGCAGTATCAGACGAATCAAGATACATGATCCCCATAGACAAAATAATCCATGAACTGGACAACCAAAGAGTAATCAACAAAACTCACTCACCCTTCAACAGTCCCATTTGACCTGTGCGCAAGTCTGACGGAAAATGGAGATTGACTGTGGATTATCTTGCCTTGAATGAAGTGACTCCACCACTGAACGCTGCTGTGCCAGACATGCTGGAACTCCAGTATGAGCTGGAGTCCAAGGCAGCAAGGTGGTACACCACTGGTGACATTGCTAACACATTTTTCTCCGCTCCTCTAGCAACAAAATACAAGCCTCAGTTTGCTTTCACCTAGAGGGGCGTGTAGTACACCTAGAACTGACAGCCCAGGGGTAGAAACACAGCCCCATCATCTGCCATGGACTGATCTAAGCTACACTGAAAAAGAGTAAAACTCCAGAACACCTACGGTATACCAATGACATCACTGTGTGGGGGAACATGACAATAGAAAAAATTCGAGAAAATTTTTGAGAATTTGAGAAAAGAGAGAAGATCATAAAAATTCTGGTAGAGGCTGACTTTGCCATCTAGAATAGCAAAGTCAAGGGACCTTCCCAAGAAATCCAATTCCTGAGAGTAAAGTAGCAAAACAAACAGCATCAGATTCCCACTGAAGTCATCAACAACATAACAATGTCTCCACCAACCAACAAAAAAACCCCCACAAGCTTTCCTAAGCACCATAAGTTTTAAAATAATACACATTCCTGAGTACAACTAGATTGTGAGCTCTCTCTACCTTGTCACCCACAAAAAAACTGATTTTCACTGGGGCCCTGAACAGCAACAAGCCTTCACCCAAATCAAACAAGAAATTGCTCATACAGTAGCCCTTAGCCCAGTCAAGATGGACCAGAAGTGAAGAATGTACTCTACAACCAAAAACAATAGCTTATCCTGAAGCCTTTAACAGAAGGTGCCTGGGTAGACTCAAAGCTGACCACTGAAATTCTAGAACTGAAGTTACAGAAGAGTCTGAAGCCAACTACATCCCTACAAAGAAAAAATCTTAGTCTCCTATACAAAAGTTCAAGCTGCCTCAGAAGTGATTGGCACAGAAACACAACTCCTCCTAACACCCTGACTACTGGTGCTGGGGTGGATGTTTAAAGGAAAGGTACCCTCTATCCACCACACCACCAACACCACATAGGACAAATTGTCCTCATGACACAGTGCACCTGTATTAGAAACCTAAATCACCCTAAAATTTTAGAGATAATTACAAACTGGCCAGAAAGTGAAAACTTTAGTCTCACTAATGAAGAAGAACAAAAACAAGTAACAAAAGCTGAAAAGCCCCACCATACAACCAAATGCTAACAGAAGAAACGTGCTATGCTCTTTTCACTGACGGTTCCTGTCGTATCATAAAGATAAACCAGAAGTAAAAAGCAGCCATATGGAGCCCCACACAACAAGTTACACAAACTACCAAAAGAAAAAGTAGATCAAGCTAACTTACTGAACTCAAAGCTGTTCAGTTAGCCCTAGATGTTACTAAAACTAAAAAGTAGCCAAAGTTATACCTTTATACCAATTTGTAAATAGTAGCCAATGCTCTGTGAGGCTGGCTAGAAAAGTAGAAAAAACCAACTAGCAGCATAGAAGAAAACCAATCTAAGCTGCTGATAAGTAGAAAGACATTGTCACTCAGGTAGAGAAAGTACCTATAAAAGTCCATCATGTAGATGCCCATATCCGCAAGAATCAATAAGGAACACTGAAACAACAAGCAAGTAAATCAAGCAAAAAAATATAAGTGTCAAAAATAGACTTAAGTTGGCAACATAATAATGAATTGTTCCTAACTCAATGAGCCCATAATACCTCAAATCACGAAAACAAAAATGCTACCCATAACTAAACATGAGACCGAGAAGTAGATCTAGCCATAGATAACATTTCTGAAGTTATCCATAACTGTAAAACATGTACTGAAATCAAGCAAACCAAGGGAATAAAACCCTTATAGCATAGTAGGCAGTAGTCCAAATATAAATATGGGGAAGCCTAATAGATTAATTACATCACACTACCTCAGACACACCAAGGCATACACCATATACTGATCAGAGTTAAAACCACCGCTAGATAAAGACTGTGCCTCATGCTACTGCCCAAAACACTCTCTTAAATCCTGTGAAGAGATTGCACCCCTAAGAGAATTGAGTCAAACAACAAGACCCATTTCAAAAACATCCTTATAAACACCTGAGGGAAAAAAGATAGTATTGAATAGATATATCCCTTATCATACACCAGCTGCTGAGAAAGTTAAACAGTACAACAAACTACGTAAGACTACCCTAAAAACACTAAAGAAGAAAACCTTCAAAAACTGAGAAATGAACTTAACAAAAACCACCTAAATATTCAACACCTGAAAGTCCATCAATCCAACTAGTCCTACCCAATCTGAACCCTTACACACAGTAGATAGAGATAAAATCCCTGTGGTACATATGAAAAGTATTTTAAGAAAGATTGTTTAGATTAGTCCCACCTCAAGCAAAGATAAACCCATCCATGGGATTGTTTTGCTCGAAGACCTAGTTACACTTGGTGGGTAATACAGAAAGATTTGTGTAGCATTTGTGTACCACATACCAGGGAAATCTAGTCTTAAGTGAAAACTGTGTGTAAAGTTTAATTGTGTAGAGTTAATTGATTTGGGTATGATGCAGATAGTAATAGAATAAGGGGTGAATAATGTCCTAGGCTGCAATATGTGGGTAGAGGTGTGTATTCTGTTATCAACTGTTCGAGGTGGAGCAGTTATCTTCTGTTAATTGGGCAGTTTATCTCTTCCACAACCTATCCAACCTCTGGAGAAATATCCTCTGTTAATAGACCATTGAGTCTCAATGATAAAATTACATCATCACATTGTGAGATGCTCTACTCAGGGAGAGGAGCCAAGCATTCCTACCTAGATATAATCTGAGATTTAGAACACCACAGTCAGCCTTTCAGCCTTTTCCACTAGATTCCCAGAGGAGCAGCCCTTTCTCCACTAAATTCCAAAAAGAACAGCTTTCTTGTCCACTAAATTCCCAGAAGAAGACCAAGCCCATCTACAACCTTCAAAAAAATCCTACACCCTTCTACAAAATCACTGCTTCAACAACACCCCACCTGTCACTTGGAAAAGACTGAAGCCACCATTCAATCAGACTGCTGCCAACACCCTGACACACAGGGTGTCAAGTCATATTTTGACTCTGTCACTGTTTTGGTTTTTTTTTGGGGTTTGTTGGTTTTTTTTGTTTGTTTGTTTGCTTATACTAGTGCATTTGTTTTGTTTTGGTTTTTTTTTGGTTTTCCTAATAAAGAACTGTTCATTCCTATTCCTATATCTTTGCCTGAAAACATCTTAATTTCTAAATTATAATAATTCAGGGAGGAGAGGTTTACATTTTCCATTTCAAGGAAGGCTCCTGCCTTCTTTAGGAGACACCTGTCTTTTCAAACCAAAATACCTTCAGATTTTTATGTCCCACTAATTCTTTATAGGCCGTTTTCTTCCTTTCTTTCAGTCATCTATTTTCCAAGCTGAAAACGTTTCACATAAATTATCTCTCCTTGCATGAAAGTCACGGTATACCTCTGATAGTTCTTGTTGTCCTTTTTTGGATCATTTCTACTTCAACTGTATACTTTTTTCAGGTGACATAAATATAATCTACATTTTTTAACATAGAGTTCCACAGCTCTGAAGGGAAAGAGAATTTAGATTTTTCCCTTCTGTGGTTAATTTTGTCTTCAATCCTTTCTCCATGATTCTTTAAAATGTTTTTTTTGTTTGTGGTTTTTTTTTAATATTGTTTATTGTTTATATTGTTTATTGTGTCCCCATCATCTGAAAACCCTGTCAGCTCACTCCTCCTTGCCAGGTCATTTCTGAACCTCCATGAAGATTTTCTGGTAATTTTCTCATCTTGAGACATCAGTTTGGTATGATTTTCTACTTATTAGGACCAAGCTGTTCATAAAAGTAAACCACTGGAATTCCATGGAAAGGGCCCTTTAGATGGTAATTCTAAATAAAACAGAGCAACTCCTGCAGACAGAAACTTTATAGAGGGAAGGATTTTTATTAAATTGGTTGCATAGCAATCAGTAAAATAGTCCTCCATTTAGTGGAAGTTATAGTTTACTACAGAGAGGAATGATTTCTTAAGAATTCTCAAAGTTTTCACCTTATCCAGAGGAGACACGCTACAAAAAAACCCTAAAAATGGGAAACCAAGTAACAGCAGAAAAAAAGTGAAGAAAATAAGGTGGAAGTTAAGAGTGCCAGAGTTACAGTATATTTTTGTACTCCAATCTCATAAAAAATGCAACATTTATCATTTGCGATGCCTGAAGCAAGTTGTGAGCAGAAGAAAGCAATAGTAGAGTTTACATCCATGAGTTTTCCAGACATACAAAGAATTTAAGAAGAAAATCAGTAAATTCTTCCTATTAATATCAGGATTTTATGTAGTATTTTTCAGGCCCAACATGCAGCTATGTAAATCAAAATTAAAACAAATGCAGAGTCTAAGAGTTCAAAGTACTGAAAGTCAGAAAAAAACCCCAAAAACTATTTTAAGTAAGTTGCAAACTTCAATTCTCAAAAGACTAGAATAAAATCAAAGGAATATAAGGTCAATCACTTAGTACTGCATAAGATACGATTCAATCTACCCTATAAAAACTATTTTGTTTTCCTTCCACCATCTTGAGGAAAAAAATAACCACAGTAATTTTCTTATTTCCCAGTATTTAAGGATCTTTTCTGCCTTTTAAAATAAGGGTAATTGGAATATGGTTAGTTTGAAATCAGTAATAACTTTTAAAATATTTTGAATAGATATTAAAAGTTGGTTTTTTGAGTTTTTTTTCTGTTTTGAGATTAGTATCTTAATGTCTGATTTAATATCTTCAGGATAAGTAAACCAATATCTAATAATCTCAGAACCATTTTAAGTGTAAGCCTCCTGTTTTCAGCGATACTTGGAGTTCCAAACAGGCTGCCTGGGCTGCTCTGTGGGTACCCACCGATTTTTATCAGTTTTATCAGAGTGGGTTGATTAAAACAATGTGTAAAGGTGGGACTAATGAGGACTTTGGCTGCCAGTAATGTGGAGGTAGTAAATTCCAGCAGGGATAACAAGGAGCTGGGGACAATATTCTCCTCAACAGCTTGTTTGTAGCCAGAACAGGACAGATGTCTGCAGCCCAATTCACTTGGAAATTTCCCTCAGTCTTCAATAAATAGTTAATATATGATTGCTTTGCCTCTGGCCTCTCAGCTTGAGCTAAGCATTCCCAAACTACCTGAGTTGCTTGCAAGCTTTTTGTTTCTTGGGGTTTTTTTTCCAGCTCACTTACATCCTTCCTGGAACTCTGTGTGTGCAGGACCACCTCATTTCACAGCTCTTAATGACTTGCAAAGCCAGTGCTGCCCTCCTGCTGTGCCACCTGAGCATCTCCCTTTCTCCTACAGACATCCCAGACCAACAGCTCCCAGCACAGCTGGGAGCACCAGTCATTTGGGATTTTTAGATGGCATCGTGTGGGTTTACTTTTCCTGCTTCACACTTTGCTGAGAGGTGTTAATTTGTAAATAACGACAACAACAACAAAGTGAAAGCAAGAAGGAGAAGTCACTGCCAGCTAAAAATATAAGGGAATTAGAGACCAAGCTGAGCTTGTGCACTGATCTGCAGATTGATTCCATGAGCAGCTCTGACTCCAGTCAGGTGATACTTACTGGGCTCTTTTCACATTATCACTTACACCATCCACCCCTCCTGGGACCGAGTTCATCAATATTGCAATACCTGAGGAGGTGGAGGTAGAAATGAGGAGTTTTCAGTCCAAATGACCTTCTCAGATGAGATCACAGAGACCCTTCCAGCTTGGAACCTCAGGCTTGATTGTGAACTCTGTTACTTTATAAACAAATCTCAGAGATTTTCTCTTCCTTGTGGCATTGGAGTCCCTGGGTAGGCAAGAACAGATTGGATTTAAATCTACACAGGGACTTCACCCAATCATGTTCCATCCTGGGCTGCGGACATCTCCCGGGTCAGGAGCTGGGCTGTGACTGGGATCAGACCAATCAGCAGCTGAGACCTGGCAGTTTTGAACTCCCTATATAAGAAGGCTCTCAACAATAAAACAGGCT
This sequence comes from Molothrus aeneus, assembly GCF_037042795.1. Classification (NCBI taxonomy): domain Eukaryota; kingdom Metazoa; phylum Chordata; class Aves; order Passeriformes; family Icteridae; genus Molothrus; species Molothrus aeneus. Next base: position 407,365 of record NC_089656.1, read on the forward strand.
GCTGAGCCATGGAGCTTTGAGGTGTGTGTTGTCCCTGTCTCTGACCACTGACCCTGTGCAATGGCTGTAAACGTAATACTTAATTATTTAATTTGTTGAAGCCTTGCAGAGTTTTGCTGAAATCTCAGCTCAGTTCACCTAACTAATGCAAACACTGCTTGCAAAGACAGCGAATTGTAGGGATTTTGTAGATTTGGGGTGGCTCTTGATAAACTCTACCAGACTCAGCATAAAAATTGTCACACTGAATCTGATAAATAAAACAGGCAACATCGTGATGTGTAACCCCAAACATTTTCACTATTCCATAACAAATGGTTTCTCTATAGGGACTATTCCATTATAACCCCTCTGCAAGCAGCCTGAGACTGAAGTATGCATCCATTAGTAGGAGTGTGTATTTTTCTAAGTCTGTTTATACACTAGTAGAATAATGCCACTCTGATATGCTGTAAAACTTGAACCTTGAAAAATTTAAAAATACTTTATAACATGGAAAATTACTCCATTTTGACCTGAATCTACAATTAATTTCTTTGAAATCATAGTGGTTTAAAGAACACAAGGCCTTTATGACTAAGATTACTGGTTTTACACATTATTAAAAAATAATAGAGATACAAGTCTAAAAAAAAGAAGATTACATAAGAACATTAGTTATATTCTGAATATCTTGTTCTAAATATGCTAACAACTGCTTCTGATTCTGTTTTACGTAAACTAAAGAGTTGAAACTTTCCTATCACCTCGGATGGGAAAGTTCTAACAGCCTAAAAATATGTAGTTATATTCTTTAAGGTAATATAATATGAAGCAGCCAGCTGGAGAAAGATTGTCCTTCTCAGACATCCTGGCTAGCTATCCAGCTCCACTAGCAGTACGGTGGCACTATCCCGATCTCCGTGGTTCGGGACAGCACCTAAGGCAAACGCTCTGTGCTATGACAGCAGCGCGACCTTGTGGTAGGACGTGGCTTGGCTTATGGCTACAGTCAGCAGAAATAAGAGAGCGCTCTCCCGCTGTGGTGAATGCAGATTTACTGAGTCCCAGGGGAAGCGACAACCAAGGAGAGGGAGGGGGAAGTTGCAACAGCTTATAAGGAGGGAAGGGCACAGGGGAGGAGTCAGTCCTTGGACGAATAGCATTTCAGAGGGGAGTGGGATACAAAAGATTGACTTAGGGAAAACCCCAATGGGGATAACCTAAAGGGTGGAGCCCTGGCCCCTGAACCAATCACTCGATGCTTTAGCTAGAAGTTTCTAGAGAGTTCTAGAGAGAAGGGTGGGAGGAGAAAGTGATGGACAGGGCACTGGGGAGGGATTTGAGAAAGGGTACATTAATCTCCAAGGCAACTGAGGAGGAGTTGGGATAACTGGCAGCATAAAGGAGGGGGGGAGATAAGCAGGGCAGAACCATTACATGACAGGGGGAACAGAACAGTCTAACTTATACAGACACAACACAACAATAATATAAATATAATACTCTGGTAACTGTAATGATTTTGATGCATCTTTTTTTAAGAAGAAATAATAATACCTGAATATGACTTGAATATTGGTGTTTAAATATTTTAAATATTTATTTTCTCAGGGAATAATAATTGAAAAAACTATTCACGTTATTTTCTCTGAAAGCTTATAATTAATTTAGAATGCAGTGACATGTAAGATTTGCAAGTGGTTTCCTTCAGATTGAATTATCCCATGTTCTAAAATTCTATCAAAGCAAGCTTCCTGTAGAAATACGGGTCTAATGATACTGCTAGTTTGTACAATGCATACCTTTACATTCTAGCTTTAACAGCATTGCAGACTTAATTTCAAATTAAACTTTCCCTCCACTTTATGGTAGGGATAAAAAATTTCACATGAAGCTGGTGTTCAGTAGAGGGTTCAAGAACTTCACTTCTGATTTGGGTTATAAATCTAAAGTCAGTTGTGATTCAAGTGGTTTGAGGCTTCCTTTACAAATCCCTAGTGCTGAGCAGGTTCACCTCAGAAGTCTGGCAAGGGCTTTGCACACATTGTCTGACAGAAATATCAGCACCTAAGGAAGCATCTAGTGCCTGAGGTCAGTGAGCACTGAGCAAACCTTGCATGAGCACACCCCTACAAATTAGCTGGTTCTCCTTTTGCACTATTCAGTCGAATCTGGATGGAATTCCTGGTGAAACCTTCATGTCAAGGCATTCAGTATTAACTCTACATTTGAAATAATATAATTTACCAATAGGAAAATAATCTTAAAGAATTACAGAATCAGTAAAATTGGAAAGGAACTCCAAAATCATCGAGTCCAGACTGTGACTGATCCCCACCTTATCACCCATCCCAGAACACTGAGTGCCATGTCCGGCCTTCCTTGGACATCTCCGGGGCTGGGGACAAAGAAAATTGTAGAATAAATGTAGGAAAATGTTCAAGTCACAGTCATAGTAACAGGTTCTCCTGACCTCAGTATAACTGCCTAAGTACTGACATTTAATACCAACTGTATTTTTTTCCTTTTTTATTTTTACTTCCTCTAATATTTTGGCTAAAACATTACAATGGCCTACAAAATGCATGGGCAAAACCAGGCTGTTTTATTCCAGTAAATACACCTCTTGTGCTCTTTGAGGCATGCTGTTCTTAAAGAGCAGCCTCACCTATGAGAAGGGAAGCAGTAAGCCAGGACTCCTAACAGCTGAGGTTTTTTTCCATGTGTGCCCTAGATTTCTCAAGTCTTTGAAGAAAATCATTGCTTCCCTCTGACTCAGCCTCAGCCCGTGATTCTGGTATTTGTATTCTTTGGAGTGTTCAGAGAACTGCTGATGAAATGAACCGTGAAGAGATGCACATTAGTGTCACCATTCTGTTCCTGTTGAGAAATATTCCCTGATGTTTGCATCCCCAGCTTCACACCCAAACTGAACAGGTTGTTGAATGGTTCGGGTGGTTTGGAGTTTTTGTTGTTTACAAGACGTTCACCATGCATCAGAGCATTTAATACCTTGTGGCAAACATCAGGAAAAATTCCCTCCCTGGGAGAGTGGGCAGGCCCTGGCACAGGGTGCCCAGAGCAGCTGGGGCTGCCCCTGGATCCCTGGCAGTGTCCAAGGCCAGGTTGGACACTGGGGCTGGGAGCAGCCTGGGACAGTGGAAGGTGTCCTTGCCCATGGCAGGGGTGGCACAGAATGGGCTTTGAGGTCCCTTCCAACCCGAACCATTCTGGGATTCTACAAAATACATCTGGATTCTCCCTTTGGCTCTTCAAGGGAGAGAAGATTTGGTTGGGGTTGCTCTGTCCTGTCTCCTGTAATCCAGGAATTTTGCTGTCTGCTTCATGCTTGGAACTGCTCACAGTCTAACCCTCTCCATGTATTTTAAATCCTGTTTTGTTCAATTCTACTAAAATCTAAAATAATTGGGATATGCAATGCAGGACCAGAAACATCTCAGGTGTTCTATTAATTTGCTAGTTAATTTTAGTTCTACTGTTATGAACACTGAAAGAAACAGTGACGACACTGTACATAATGTACATAAATGATATGCATTATATATATATTAGATAGATAGATAGATAGATGATAGATAGATAGATAGATAGATAGATAGATAGATAGATAGATAGATAGATATAAATGCAATGGCAGACAGTTATTTGCCCAATTCATTTGTTTGATCATTTCTCTCAAGTACAGCCATCTTTAACAAATCAGAGAACAGACCCTATAGTAGAAGAAAGAAAAAAAAAATGTTACTGGGCCCTAGAGACAGAATCTGGAGGCCTTTAAACAAGTTTTCAATTTTCAGGTCTAATCTTATCTGGAAATGAAAAAGAGAAAGTAAAGAGCCCTTGCAATAGCTGGAAAAGGAGGATTTAATGAAATAAGTGGTAATGCCAGTCCTGTGTTACAGGCAATTCTAACAAAATTCCATGTTGTGGAGAGACTGAGGCTGCAGCACAGCATGAGTTTCAGGGTTTTTATATAAAGAATCCATGTAGGTATCTAAGTGATCCAAGCCAGACAAGACACTAGAACTGATTCCTACCCCTTCAAAAGCTCTTTACATTTCACATGGTAGCTGGAAGAGGACATAATTACATTTGCATGTATTTTAAGGCCTCTCTTGTTTTCTGAGGACATTCGATATGTATTTATATTTTCATGGAACATAAAGTCCCACCAATATTTCACACAAGTTAAAGGACAGAACAAGAAAAGAAATGCCAGACATTTAAAGAACATTCTCTTTCCATAATAAATTTGCACTCCAACTATGTGCCCACATTTTTGCATGCAGCTACAAATTTATTTAACATCAGAAACTTCAACTGCTGATTTTCTTTGGAAATTTTATTGCTTGTGTAAAAAACCCAGAATGTTGAAAAGCCAAAATGGGCCTTCCCCATTAAAGACTATGTTTCAGTGGAGAAGAAAATAATCTTCCAAATCATTCAACATAATTGTTCAACTTTCTATTTATGGCTTTATTTCTATTTATAAATAAACCCTACCTGCAGAGCTGCCCCAGCCCTGGGACCAGCACAGCAAGGACCTGGAGCTGCTGCAGAGAGCCCAGAGGAGGCACCAGGATGAGCAGAGGGATGGAGCAGCTCTGCTGGGAGGAAAGGCTGGCACAGCTGGCATTGTTCACCTGCACAGGAGAAGCTCTGGGCTGAGCTCAGGGTGGCCTTGCAGGGCCTGAAGGAGCTGCAGGAAAGATGGAGAGAGACAATTGCCAAGGGCTGGAGGGACAGGAGCCAGGGAATGGCTGCCAGTGCCAGAGGGCAGGGCTGGATGGGATCTTGGCAATGAGGAATTGTTCCCTGGCAGGGTGGGCAGGCCCTGGCACAGGGTGCCCAGAGCAGCTGGGGCTGCCCCTGGATCCCTGGCAGTGCCCAAGGCCAGGTTGGACACTGGGTCTGGAGCAGCCTGGCACAGTGGAAGGTGTCCCTGCCATGGCAGGGGGTGGAATAAAATGATCTTTAAGGTCCTTTTTTGCCCAAACCTCTCTGTGATAACTCTTCATATATATTCTAGGTGGGCAAAGAATGCTTCTGTTTCACTGAAGGTGAAAATGCAGTTGAAATAAAAATTCCACAGCAGTTTAAGTTGGAAGGGAGCTCTGGAGACTGTTTGATCCAAACCCTCATGCTCAGATCAGGGGCAGAGCATTGTTCAGGGCTGACTGCATCTTTTGCATCTGAATGCATCTTTAGAATCTTTAAAGATGGAGATTCCAAAGCTTCTCCAAGAAGCCAGTTGCAAGGTTTGATCATCCCCACAAAAATAGTTTTAGTAGAATAGTTTTTCTTCATTTAGGTGGAACTTCCTTACTTTCTGTTGCGTCCGTGGCTTTGGCATCACCAAGTACAGTCTGACTCCATCCCAGCATCACTTGACATTTTTACATCTTGATAATGGTTTTCACACCTGAGCCTTCTCTTTCCTATGCTAAGGTCCTTCAGCTTGTGTCCGGTCCGGCTGTCTGTCTCTGCCCAGCCACGGGTAGTGTGGTTCTTGGGTGGCACGCGTTTCAAAGGATGAGTCTGGACTCTTCAGCTTTTCGATCTTCAGATTGTTTATTGTTCCTTATCTACAAAATTTTCTGTCTGCCCAACAGAGGTCTGATCTGCAAGCAGTCACAGGCACTCTCTGACCACCCACAGGGCGGTCATGTCTTTTTATACTAAAATCTACGTACATGATATTTACCTTTATTTTCCAATACTTTTCACCCATGTTAGCAAGTGCACCTTCACCATGAACCAATCCCCAAGTGCCAACATCACCACAGAAGATGGAAGACAAGAAGAAGAAAGAAGAAGGACGAGACATGCCCTGATCCCTCCATCTTGTTTCCATAACCCCCCTGTACCAAAAACCTTAAAGTTTATATTTCACCCTATAAATGTGTCCCTGTTATACCCTTCACTCTAAAGTGATTCTCATGTCCTCAAACTGCTGTCACTTCTGTGGATGGATCAAAATCAAGCCACCAAGCACTCCTGGCAACATTCCAGGATTTCCGAGACCCCCCAAGGGTTCTCTCGGCAACTCTGGACATCCGGAGTGATGTGCTGAGTTCCCACAAGCTTGATGCAGTGTGACCTACTTATCTTGACAGAAAGGAAATGAAAACACAAGGAGTAAATGTTAAACCATGACATGGGCAGTTGCTTGGTCATCCTCCAGCTAGCCCTCACCCCCTGGCCCACGCCAAGAGTGGCTGCCCCCTCTCCGCCCCTCAGGCTGGTCTGGGTGGCAGCAGAGCAGGGCTGCCCAACTCCCAGAGGCAGCAAAGCTGCTCTGTGCAGCTGCTGATAGGAACCCCGAGTCGAGGAAGCCAGAACAAAGGAGACTAGAGGGACCACTTGTATGAGTTCTCAAGAGGGTTTAATTTCTGAGAGAGTCCATAGACAAGTGACAAGTGACAAAGCTCCAACAGGCTAACAGCAACTTAAGAATGGGGGAGGGTACTAGGGGAGGATAACCAATAGTAGAACAGCAGGGGAGGAACGTAGGGTGGGGATCAGATTCTAGGTAATGAACAGGGGATAACATGGGAGGAGATCAAGCTTGGCACACCAATGGAACTTCAAGAGAAGGGTGATAGACAAGGAAAGTTCTAGAGAAAGGGGTGGGGTTACATTTGATGAACAAGGGAAGAAGGCAGTACTTCCATGATTGGCAGGGAAGGGTCTGGAAATCAGAGACGTGCAAGGGAGATTGACATGGGGACTGATATGCGATTAGGCAGGAAAATAATAGTAAACAACTTCAGGTAAAAACCAAACGGGGTACATGGAACAAACCACTATAAACTCACAATAAGGAACACCTTAAGATTACAACAGAAAAACAATTACCACAAAACCATGAGAAAACGTTTGGCTTAAGTTGTAATTTTTTTTATTTGTTCAATGAAATGAATGGGCAAGGAGACCTGCTCCTTTTTGATGCCTTTATTGTGAAATCAGCTCTGGGTGGGGGCCTGAGGGGTCGCGCACACCACCGCTGCTCCCTTTGGAGACATGGAGGAGGAGGTAGGCAACTTGGCTGTATAGCAGAGCTGGGGCTTCCATCCTCATGAGCATGCCCAGGAAGACACCTTTGGGTGTGTTGTCTAAGGTCCTCACCCTGGTCCAGTTCTTGTCGAGTTATGGTGACAACCTGGAATTATGCCAGGAATAGAAGGACAGTTCTCAAACAGGACAGGTCACTTACTCTCTTCAGCTGCAGGTTGGCTCATCTTATCTAGGGTGCTATTCCTTTGAATGGTACCGGATGTGTCTCAATTTACATATATGCCTGTGACGTCACTGCCTTCTTTATAGCTAGAGCCATTTTGGGAAGCAGTGGAGGTAATACTCAATGGATAAAAAAGGGTACAGGTAAGGGACTTTTGGGTAGGGTGATTAACAATATTCGTAATTAACAGAATCAATGCATTCAACCAGATGATTAACATTTAACAACTAAAAAACATAGTAACTATTGATTAACTGAGTTAACCTGTAAATTTGTTCATAACATTCAACATCTGTTTAACATTTTCTGCCCTTTGTGGTACATTTAGAAAAAAAATTGTAATTTTTCAATCAACATTCAGACAGGAAAATTACCCTCTATTCTCTCCATACAAGACTGTAAATAACAAATTATGGTATGTATATGTATTCAAATTTTCAATAATATGTAAAAAATCCCTATTAAATTCTGCCTCTAAATAGCTTGATTTAGAAAATCCATATTCAGAATTTTTATAGAAGCATATTGTGGTACACTGATTTCTCACAAAACCTAAATATTGATTTATATTTATGTGACTATATTAACTTCTAGTTTAAAGGAAATATTTTTTTTCCTTTTTCCTTTACCATGGATTATCCCTAATAATTATTTTCCTGCATAGTTATAAATGCATTTCCTTGGCTTACTTATAACATTTCCTATATTTTCACTGGTTAGAAGGACAGTGAACCAGAAAATCAATGCTATTTATCCTTTAAGCTGTTTTAGTCCACACCTGGTCTGATTTTGTGTTCGTAGAGAAAAACTGAGCAAGAGAGACCTTTTCTTCTGGGGGTTTATTACCCATGTGTTACTGATTTCATAATTCCTAGAAGTTTTTCTTCATATATATGACTTTAAATATTGATATGAAAGGCTAGAAATGTTCATTACTACTAAAGAAAAAACTTCAATATATATAGTACTGAAAAGAGTGTAGGAAAACAGGAGATTGCATTATTGATTCATGCTTTTGGCTGAAAAGCTGAAAATGTGGCCATTTCTGATGACAGAACCTCCAAACTGGATACAAGAGGGAAATGAAATGCATCTGTCGGTCAGGGGTGAAATTCTGGCCCCCATGCAAATTATTCATAGCTTGTTGGAGGAAGTTCTTAATGAAGATGTCTGGTGTTTTCAGGGAGATCACTGTACTCATTTGTATTGACTTTTAGCAGACACATACAAGTGCCTGAAGACATCCCAAGCTCTTCCAATGCAAAGATTTATGCCAGAGGAGGTTTAGATTGTATATTAGGGGAGAAAAAAAATCACTGTGGGGCAAACCCCAACACAGCTGCCCAGGGCAGTAGTGGAGTCCCCATCCCTGGAGGGATTGAAAATCCCTGTGGATGTGGCACTGGGGGAAATGGGTTAGTGCTGGCCTTGGCAGTGCTGGGGGGATGGTTGAACTTGATGACCTTAAGGATATTTTCCAACCTAAATTATTTGATTCTATGAAAGTAGGTATGAAATCAGGTCAAGAAGAAGATCCCATCGCATTGCCATTCCTGTCTTTTTAGCCAATGCACTAATGAATGCAACCCCAAATAGCCCATGTCTCCTCAAAAAGGAGTTTACCTTGCTTCTTCTTTGAATACAAGTTTCAACTTGATGCTTACAATTCCTAAAGAACTTGACTTACTTTTTAAAGACCAAGGTGCTGAAAATTAAGTATATGGCGCATATCAATGAGTCAAATAAGGTTACCCCCTTTAAACGTCTTGCTGACAGAGGAACCTTTCATCCTTCTGACTGGGAAGTATCTCAGAAAATGAACCTTTTTTAATTTGGGGAATTTAAATTAAATTACTAAGGAGATAACAACAATGGTATTGCCTATGTAATTGTTTAACCAGGAATCTCAGAGAGATATATGTGCTGAGTATTCCATCTCCAGAGTCTGACTTCCCATGAGATGAGGAACCTTTCCTGTTGCCATGTATTTCTTCTGACTGTTGACTCTGACTGATTTAAACTGGAAGCAATGTTTCCAAAAGGACCTTGTGAACCTTCTTGAATCCCACAGAGCAGATTTAGGGAAAAAAGGAAGGGTTGCAGTGCTACAAATTACTGAAACTTAGATCCCTTCTCATAAACGATGCCTTCACTACTTCCTGTTGTCGCAACTGGCCCCCAGCTGGGTAATAATTAGCATTGACTCCATGATTCACAGAAGGCTGATCAATCTCTTTATTATATATTATCATTAAGAAACCCATTGCTTTTATAGACAGTTATGATACATCTGGACCTAATTGGTCCTCCAATCCAAACACCATCACCATTGGCTAATTAAGAAAGCACCCTTTGGTAAACAGATCTCCGTAACACATTCCACATGTTCACAACAACATGTGCAGCAAGTGAATATAAGAATTGTTTCTCATTCTTTTCTCTGATCTTCTCACAGACTTTTCCCCAGGACAATGTCTGAGAAAGTTGTTTCTCTCTGTGGTCAGAGAGCTGCTGCTACAACTTCCCACCATGAAAAGGCTGAACATGCACTCCCGTATCAGTCTTACTAAATCTTGCGCAATAATAGTCATGGCACTAATGTTTTAATTTCTCTCACTTTCTGTGTGCACAGCTGCACAGCTTACAGAATTCATTAGTAATTATTCTGAAATAAAATACATATAAGCTTAATTTACACAGTCTTTAAGCTGTCATTTTATGCACTATCTTGTAAAATGAAATAAAAAAGTAGAGATGACATTTACAGCTGATTTGTAAAATGGGGGAGATTTCTGATGAAATCCACTTTGAATAATTGAAGGCTTGCACCTGTTAGGAAGGTGGATTTTGAATGAAATCCTGAGTGGTGAATTGTTCTGTACACCTGGGCTCCAGGGCTGCACAGATTGATACAGGCTTTTAGCAGGTAGAACAATTCAGTGGCATAAGAAAGAGGGCATCTGTGGAAAGAAATTAAATATAATTGAAGTGACAAATTGGACTTTACTGGGAAACCACCTCCGCCCATGCAGAGGAGAGCAACAGGATGCAGCAGTGCCTCAGCCATGGGTGGGAATTCTGCCCTTCTGAATGGCAGGATGGGGCTGCTTGAAATGAATCCTCACAGGCTTGGAATGTGTTGCATACGCTATTATTAGGTACTTAATTCAACACAGCTTCAGGAGTTATTATAATAAAGACCCATATATCCTATAACTGAGCAAATCCTGACTTTTCTGGGTATGCAGTGGGGGCAGAATATGAAACTGAGTTATGTACTCAGTGTCTGTAAGAAACACAAATATAATCCCCCAGACAGGGTTCTCCAGGGATTTTGTCTTTTCCACTTGAAAATATCTCTATGATTTTGAGCCCTTACCCTCCCCCAGAGTTGTTAATTTATATGTGAATATTCCCAGGGTAAGAACTACAGAACCCCAGAATGATTGGGAGGGAAGGACCTTAAAGCCCACCCAGTGCCACCCCTGCCATGGCAGGGACACCTTCCACTGTGCCAGGCTGCTCCCAGCCCCAGTGTCCAACCTGGCCTTGGGCACTGCCAGGGATCCAGGGGCAGCCCCAGCTGCTCTGGGCACCCTGTGCCAGGGCCTGCCCACCCTGCCAGGGAACAATTCCTCATTGCCAAGATCCCATCCTGCCCTGCCCTCTGGCACTGGGAGCCATTCCCTGGGTGCTGTCCCTCCAGCCCTTGGCAATTATCTCTCTCCATCTTTCCTGCAGCTCCTTCAGGCCCTGCAAGGCCACCCTGAGCTCAGCCCAAAGCTTCTCCTGTGCAGGTGAACAATGCCAGCTGTGCCAGCCTTTCCTCCCAGCAGAGCTGCTCCATCCCTCTGCTCATCCTGGTGCCTCCTCTGGGCTCTCTGCAGCAGCTCCAGGTCCTGGCTGTGCTGGTCCCAGGGCTGGGGCAGCTCTGTGGGTCTCACCACAGCAGTGTGGGTGCTGATTTCTGTGTGCTGCAGGAAACTCCTGCCAAGAACATGCAGAAATGTTTACACGATTCCTGATCCAGGTATCTGTGTCCACACTCCCATCCCTTTCAACTCTCAATATTTAATAATCTTACAATCACAGAATCATGGAATCATCAAGTTTGAAGAGACTCTTAAGATCAAGTCCAAACTTGCTAAGGTATAGTTGAGATCACCTTCATCTGGACTGAAAAAATGAATCCTTTGTCTCTGAGGGAGGGGAAACGATGCCTTTCATCTGCCTCTTAGTTTATCTCCACACCTGTCTCTTGCTAGATATCTTTAAATAAGATTACTTTTCAAAATACATCCAGTTTACTTGAATTAAGTTTTCAAGTACCCAATACAAAAATTTTGCTTGACACTTTTGATGCATGTTCATAAATGTGTTAAAAATCTATGAGGAAATTGCAGCAGATAAATACGGGTTAATTTAGTTGCAGTCACTCATTTAAATTATAGTCCCTAAAATAACATAAAGGTACTAACTGTCACAGTAATCTGCTGGGAATATAGAGGTGACAGTGATATATTTATTGCCTCTGTTTAGGCCTTTGTGTCAAACCTCATGCATTGATTAGTTTTTAGACTGAATTGTTTGGCTTTATTTACCAGTTCTTCTAAGAGCTCTACTTGTACTTTACCACTCCTTTTGAACAGAAATATGAAGTAAAACCTGGAAGACTCAAAAAGCTGTGATAGCAGATGGAGACTTATCAATATCCCTTTGCCTTTTTTCATTTGAACTCTGGCAACAACCATCTAAATTGAGGCTAATTAAACACAGTATTTCCTCAGAATTATATGATAAAGATTTCTAGTGCCAGAGACTGCAGCTTTGTATGGTAATTTCTTGGTTAGGAGAGTAATTTATTCTTAAGGCTAATTGATGGTGAACAGATTATTAAAGCTGGATGGCATGACACTTTCTGCATTATCTCTCATATTGATTAAGATTAGAGTCATTCCAAGTAGGAGGAGGCAGTGCTGTGAAAGGGTGGTGAACACCATAGCCCTCTTCTCACACCACTGATTGATAACTCTGACGAAATTCCAGCTGTGCCATAAACATTTTAGAGTGTGTCATAAAGACCTTCTGCGTGGAGAAGGAGGCACATGCTACAGCTCCATTAAGGTTGTAGTTTCAAAAGCAGTCATCAGAAATTAACTTTAATAATAAGTTGTAACTGTTTCAAAAGTAAAACTAATGGAAGTTACCATTTATATTCTTTAAGAAACTCTTTTAATGTTTTCTGTGACTTGACCTTTATTTTACGACAAGATATCTGAAAGGTTGATTTGTATGAGTCACAGCCATAATTATTACACTGAATAAAAAAAAAGTCAATGGATTTTCACAGCTATTTTGTTAAAAAAAACCCCTCAGAATACTTTAGAAAATCTTTATATTTCACTATGTAAAATATTTCTTACCAGGTCAGTCACTCTTTCAATCTATATTTTAAAATAACTGTCAAATAAATGAATCTTTGCTGAGTATTCAGCAAATGTATGAATCAAGCTGCAAATCCACATGTGTAATTATATAGATGAAGAGTGGAGATTTGTAATAACCACATGAATTGAGCACATTTACTTGAGTATGAAACACAGACACATCCATTGTTGTTAAAAAGCTATTAATGGGATTTCTGGCTGGCTGTACAAATGTGCCTGCATTGTTCCAGCCCTAAAGTGCCAACCCTCTTTTTGGTACCTCTGCATAGTGTAGGATTCCAGGTGTTTGATGGATGAAAGAGCTCTGATAAAGAAACTTGGTATTATTTATGCTGTGTTCTCCTCTTGAGAGCTTAAGCTTGGATTTTCAAAAGAACCTGAGTTATTTTTTCTCCCACTGAAAGCTTAAGGATTTTCTTCTTATTTACACTGAATGACTGCAGACTGTCCCTGAGAAGAAAGGAACATTAATTTATATGTGAATCTTACCTGCATTTTTCAGGCTCCTTGGAAAAGTCAGCTGAATGCAAGCAACCTTCTTTACCGAAAGAGAATTCCCATTAAAGAAGGCAAGGCTGCTGAAATAAACTCAGTCTATTAATACAGAATCTGATTCTGAGTCTCTAGGTTTGTGATTATAAACTTTTACCTCTTTCCTTTTAGGACTAAAGGTCTTACTCTTCTCATTTCCTTATCAATGCAGTTAACAGTTGAGCTTATTTTTTGGTTGGGGTTCAAGCACAGAGAGCTCATTTACCAGCATGGTTTTTATTGTGGGTATTTCCAGAAGCCCTTTATTTGGGGAAGTTGTTAGGAAAGTGCACATTTACTCTTCCCAAGAGCCCCTGCTGGTCAGTGCACCAAATTTATAATGACCTGTGTGGGGGGAAAAATTCTGAATTCACTTATTTTGTTATCTGCTGTGAAGAATCCCAGGATGGGGGAGGCTGGAAGGGCCCACGGGGGCTGCTCTGGTGGCACCTCCCTGCTCCAGCAGGGCCATCCCAGAGCCCAGGGCACAGCAGTGTGTCCGTGTGGCTCTGCAGTACCCCCAGGCAGGAGCCTGCACAGCCTCTGTGCACCACCTGCTCAGGGCTGGGCACTGCCCAGGGCAGGAGCTCTGGGCATGGGCAGGGGCAGCTCCTGGGCTCAGGCCCTGCCCGTGGCTCTGGGGCCATGGCTGGGCCCGGAGCAGAGCCTGGGCCCTGCTCTGCCCCTCCCTGCATATACTTGCGAAAAACTGCTATAAAGCAAAGAACATACAGAGCAAATGAATGCTTTTCATTTTGTGCATTGTAAAAAAACATTTTTAAAAAGAAAAGTAATTAGTTACATATTTATTAACACAGACTAAACAGATTCCCATTAGGAATAATGATCTTATTTATGTCATTATTTCTAAAAGGTTTTATCATGTGTTTCCATAAAGGATATGTTTCTCACTGAAGAATTTAGACCATAAGTTTCTTAGAAGACTTTTGGATCCTTTGGGATGACCAATATATGTATGGGGTATTTACTCTTGTTCAATTTCTAGGAGCCCAAATATTTAGAGAACTGCTATTAACTATTCATGCTTTAGCTCTATTACAGTTTGAACGAGGCCAAGACTAGCAGCAGTGACTTTCTTATTTTATAAATCATTTTGTGAAATAAATCACTCAAGGCTTGAGGGGTTTTTTTGTACTGAGTTTTGTCCCTTAGGGAACCTTTCACATGCATGAATATCAACAAACATGCATTTCATGAATTCCTGAAAATAGGGAGATTATACTCGAATATACTAGAATATACTAGAATAAATAGCAGGCAGCTGTGAGCTATGAGCCTATAATACCAGTGATTTCATGAACCAGTAAGTAAAGTCTGAATGTCTTGAACACTACTCAGACCCTCCAAATGGAAGGAACATTCTTTAATTCAACTTAATTTTTATTTGGTGTAACATATGGATCAGAGTAAATGATTCATACTGACAGGATGGAGCCCTGTGATCTTACAACAGCTCCTGTATCATCTTCAGGCCAGTAGCACTGAAAATTTCATTCCTACTTTCCACTTCATTCTCTCTACTTTTTCTTGCCCTTCTCTCTACTGTACTGCTCTTCATAGAGTCCTTGTTTCTTTTTCAGAATTTTAAGTATTTTGGTCTGAATTTCTGTTTCAATCTTCATGTTTTAAATGTTGAAGAAATTACATTGGGAGTTACTGAACAGTAAAATAAGTATGGAAATAGTGAAAAGAACAGTATTTCCAACCTTTTGAGTATGTTACTAAAGACTGATAGTAAAAGGCATAAACCAACACTGAATAGTGATTCACATTAGTTGCAATTCAGATAATTACTTGATCCGGTGTTAGTAGTGTCTTGACTACAATTTGCTATACTGTGTGAGGTATTTGCATAAAATCACTTCATGCTTGCAAAACTAAAATTGCTTCTAACTGTGAGAAGTAGCAGCAATGCTACAACAGCATTGTCACTTCAGATGAGTGGTCAGAGATGCTTTTTCTCCAGAGCTTTCCCAAACTCCTCTGAAGTTTGGTGTATTCAGCTGTGGCTGCAGCTCTCTTCACAGAGAGCAGCAGGCACAACCTTCCCAAGGACTTTTCCTGGGGAAGAGAGTAAGAAGCTCATAGAAGAAGAGAAAACAATTCTTATCTCTACTTGCTGTGCCTGTTGTTTGGCACACGTGGAATGTGTTATGGAGATTGTTAACAAAAGGTGGTGGTTGTTTGGATTGATTGGCCAATTTGGTGAAAGCTGTGTTGTGGCTGTCTCCTGACAGTTACGGGTGTTTTTTTTAGTATCTCTTCAGTATAAGTATCTCTTTAATGTAGTATAGTATTTGTGTAATATAACATAGCTTAATAAAGCAATTGTTCAGCCTTCATAAATCGTGGTGTCAGAGCACATTATTCGCCATGTTGGGGTCACCCTGAATCGATAAATGGTGAACCCTGATGTCGGCCGAAGAAACAGGACCCTAATGGATCCATCCGAATTCGCAGCCGAAGCTGAACATGAAAAGGTTTGCTGAACGTTCACAGAAGTCGTGTCCAGCAGTCCTTCAGTGAGTCACGGGATGGGAGATGCAGCTCAGACCCTCGGTTGGACCCCGCAGTGCCCTGCGCAGCCCGCTTGTAAACCAGACACTCCTGCTTCCCCGGGAAGGTAATATTAATCCTTCCCCTCCCGACAATAGCACTGCCCCAGGCCAGAGATGGGGTGACAGTTGGGAAGAATTGCCTGCTGAAGTAGGCATCTGGTTTTCTCCGTAAGAGGAGGATACTATTGGAGTGTGGAGACTTTCATCAGAACAGAAAGCCCTATTGGGAAGCGTGTTCATCTCGGCAGGCGCGTCCGGCTTGGACGCGGAGGAGCGTCTCGCCCCAGGCAGGTGGCCACCAGCCCCCCCGCCACAGCCGGACGGGGACCGAACCGTTCAAGGACAGTTTCCGCAGGTTTCCCCCACCGTGCAGAGCAGGGGCAGGGGAGAGGGCGGCTTTACTCACGGCACAGCCAGAGCAGCTCTCTTCTCTCTCACCGGGCCATGCTCAGGGAGGGCCACTTTCACCCCACCCCCCTTCCCCCCGTGCGGCGTGTGAGTCAGCTCCGCCGCTGGATTCGCTCTCTCCTGCGTCCCAGGAGGATGCGGAGCCGCCACTGACAGAGGCAGCTGGCTCCGTGACAGCGGCCGGCAGCCCCGCACCGGACAGCACATCCAACGCCCTTGCACCTCAGCCGGCAATTGATTTATCAACATCGGTGCCTGCAGTGCCGGCCAGGGATCTGCCCCCGCCGGCTCCGCTGCCTCCAGCTGGTCCGGATCCCGTTCGGGATGCGAGCCGTGACACTGAGGAAGCTGAGAAAGATCCCCAGCCCGCGCCGCTGCTCCCGGCAGCCGCCCCGCCTGCTGTTTCACTCGGGCTGCCAGGCAAGGCAAAGGACAGCAGCTGCGAGCAGCAGCTGCAAGCAACAACAGCCTGGCCTTGAGAAGGGGCGTGCCTGCACCGCTGAGTGCCAGACTGGCAGTGCCGAGAAAACTGAAGAAGAAGATTCCTCTGAAAACACCCTCCCTGCTGTGCCCTGGGGCACCTCACCCGTTCTGCTCCCACTTGCAGAGCGGAAGGAGTGGGATCCTGAGAGGCCGTGGCTTGGGCCATGGCCGGGGGGGTTAGGGAAGGGTGAAATGCTGGAGGAGTTGCCGAGACACCTGCAGCATGCTGGGGGTGGGCGGTGAGTAAAAAGACTCCGCCCCGCCAGCCGCGTTTGGGTGTCTTGGCCTGCCCACCAGGGCTGGGGCTACTACCCTGCTCACCGCCCCTAGGTCCTAAGACCTGCTGCCACTGATGCTTTCTGAAAAAAAAAAAAAAAAAAAAAGAAAGAAAAAAAAGAGCTACCAGCTCAAAGCACTGGAAAGCCACGAGCCAGCCTTGGCCCAAGTGGTTGAATTGTAGGCTATGGCCATGGCAATCCAGAGATTTTCTCAATACTTCTGAATCAGATAGTAGTTTTATACAGAAAAGGTAATTCTGGAAACCATCCAATTTGAGCTTGGGCTGTGGCCAGGTCCTAACTCTGTTTGGATAGGAGATGTTTGACAATCACCCAGATGTTTTCTGCATCCAAAGGGGTCAAGTCATTTTGGCTTGGCAATTTGATCATATATATATAGCAGGTGAGCCTGCTCTCAAAGGGAGTTTGAAAATCATGATCTGGAGATGATTTCCAACTCTGCTGACTTGAGGTTTATCAGCTGTTACAGATTCTGAGATGACAGTCAGTGCTTTAGTGCCTGATAATTATATAATGTTCCATCTGATGGATTTCTAATAGTTTTTTAATGGTATATTAATCCCAGTATTACCAGGTGGGACGTGCCTGGGCTCGTCTGACCCTTGCTGCTGGGCCAAAGGCGGCAGCTGTGATGTTTCACCTCAGAGATACATTTGGCCGGCTGGATGCTGCAGCTAGGCACTCGCAACAAATCCAGGCACAGTAGAAACTCAGTTTACCTTTGGTGGAAAAGGTTCAGGGGACGGTGAAGAGAAAAAGGAGAGGATTCTGCTGTAGAGTTTTAATCCAGAGTTTATTCCAGGATGACAGACCTCTGAATCTTGTAACAGCTCCCAACAGAATCCAGACCGCATGGTCCCGTCTCCTTTTAAGCCCAGGGACAGGGGGAGGGGAAGGCACAGGTGAGCCACCAACCAGGTGGGAGGAGGGGAAGGCTCAAAGGATAAAGACACTTGGACAGGCCAATGAGCCCGGACCTGAGGGGCATCTTTTGAACTTCTGCCAACCACACCATGACCCTGCTGGAATGTTAAGATTGATGGACAGCACTTAGCAGGAGGGCAAAGGGGGAGGGGAAAGGAGAGGTTGGCACACCTGGGGGGTTGGGATAGGTGAAACAGGAAATGGCATCACACTGCAACAGTTGTTAATAACTTTTTTCAGTAGTTCTCTGTTTCAGGATTCAGCAGTTCTCTGTTTCAGGACCAAGAAGGGCATTCAGGGATGTCAATGATCAACATCTCCAGTCAATGAATCTTTTCCTGAACTCAGCTCTTTGGACTTTGAGACAGTGATCATTCTTTGCATTGTTGTTTGGTTTCTTATACTGTATAACTTGTTTTCATGATATAATAGAAGTAGATATTTTACAGATAAAGAATCTCCCTTATCATTCTACATCAGCATCTGAATGAGGTTTTGATTGGCAACAAATAAACCTCTTGACATGTGTTTATTCTCTCTTCTGCATAGGCCCAGCAGAAGAATTGCAGAAACAGCTCATTTTTCTTTTTATTATAGTAAAAAGGGTGAATTGTGGCTGCAGCTCTCTTCACAGAGAGCAGCAGGCACAACCTTCCCAAGGACTTTTCCTGGGGAAGAGAGTAAGAAGCTCATAGAAGAAGAGAAAACAATTCTTATCTCTACTTGCTGTGCCTGTTGTTTGGCACACGTGGAATGTGTTATGGAGATTGTTAACAAAAGGTGGTGGTTGTTTGGATTGATTGGCCAATTTGGTGAAAGCTGTGTTGTGGCTGTCTCCAGACAGTTACGGGGTTTTTCTTTAGTATCTCTTCATTATAAGCATCTCTTTAATGTAGTATAGTATTAGTGTAATATAACATAGCTTAATAAAGCAATTGTTCAGCCTTCATAAATCGTGGTGTCAGAGCACGTTATTCCCTGGCTGGGGGCACCCTGCATCTATATTCAGCTGGAATTCTAAGAAAATAAAAGATTTTTTTAAAATACAATGTCTTCATACACTGTGCATCTTACTTTATCCTTCTTATGGATATGATGTGGAACACCCAGCCACCCTTACCAAGCCAAACATGCTTGGCTTCAGGCAGAATTCAGGTTTTCAGGGGAACCTCAGGGACAATGAATTCATTTTTATGACTCTGAAGTTTCAACATAATATTCAGGTTTGGGATAACATCTGATCAGCACTTACAGAATTTTTATCAGATATGTATAGCATGGTCTCTCACACAAAGCATGAACTCAAATCCATGTTTTTGTCAGTTGGGCTCTTAGAAAAAGACAATTGCCTGTTGAACTATTAGAGTAAAACTTGTATGCTGACAGCTGTACAGAGAAATTGTGCTCTGCTCTTAAAACTGTTATCAGTAGCACTGATTGGAGATTTTCCAAGAGAACAGTTTTTTCATCTCAAAATGCTGATTCTTTGAGCACATGTGTTGATTCCAGACAAGCAGAATAGCAAAGTACGGGAATTGTGCGTGTTAGGGACATCTCAGTCAACTGTCTGGTTGTTCAGCAATGTTAGTGGCTTTGGGAAAAGTCAGGAAACTACTAAGAATTTTCTTTAATTTCAGCTATCAGCCACCAGCTAATCCCAGGAGCATCTTCTCAATAAAAACACTTTTCTTTTTCATTGTTTCCAAAACAAAGTAATGTTGAGTTTTGTTTTAGCAGTATACAGAAGATCATCTTAATTAGGAGTGATTTTTTTTTAAACCTACTGGCCAGCAAAAAGGAAGCCTCATGAAATAAAAATGCCTTTTCTTTGGAGCTTTTGTCATCAATCTTTTTATGTCTAGAGCTTCAATTTTGTATTCTACGTCCTTTGAAAAAGATAAAATAATCTCCCTAATCCTCAAAGCGTAAATGAGGATAAAGCAAATGCGTATAAAAGGGGAGATCAGTTCATAAATGACATTTTTCACATACTCTGATGGTTCAGCTGCAATGAAGTCATTGACAGCAAAAGTAAAATGGCTTCATTTGTATGAGGGAAGAGTCAGAATTCCAAATATCTGATCAAGAAAGGCTCAGCATGGCCAGCATGAGCTGGCTCCCTCAAGTGAGGGAGGGGATTCTTAGCTTCTTCTCTGGTCTCTTGAGTCCTCACTTCGAACACTTAACAGTTCTGGTGCCTCAAACACTGTGAACAGTTCTGGTGAACATAAAAAGGAAATGGAACTGTAGGAGAGAGTCCAGAGGAGGCCATGGAGGTGCTGAGGGGACTGGAGCAGCTCCCCTGTGGAGCCAGGCTGGGAGAGCTGGGACTGCTCAGCCTGGACAGGAGAAGGTTGTGTGGAGAGCTCACAGCTCCTTCCAGGCTCTGAGGGGCTGCAGGAACCCAGAGAGGGACAATTCCTCAGGAACTGCAGTGACAGGAGCCAGGGAATGGCTCCCAGTGCCAGAGGGCAGGGCTGGATGGGATCTTGGCAATGAGGAATTGTTCCCTGGCAGGGTGGGCGGGCCCTGGCACAGGGTGCCCAGAGCAGCTGGGGCTGCCCCTGGATCCCTGGCAGTGCCCAAGGCCAGGTTGGACACTGGGGCTGGGAGCAGCCTGGGACAATGGAAGGTGTCCCTGTCATGGCAGGTGTGGCACTGGGTGAGCCTTTATGATTCTGGAATTCTGTGAGAACCTGACTGAAGCACTGCTCTCTTTTTCTTTAATTATGGAGGCACATATTTGTAGGAGACCTGAATCTTCCCTGCTCTTTCCCCAGGAGGCAATGGAATTCTCTGGGCACACATATGTTGTGGTCAGAGATCTTTGATCTGATGAGCACAATAGACTGGATGCTAGTTTGGGGAAAAAAATCAGCATTAAGGCAGTCTGCTAATAATTAATCACAGCAATGAATTTAAGTATTAGCAGGAACACTATTCAAGAGTGTGCCAGTGAGGCAACTTGAATTACAGAATCCAGATCCTGGAAACTGTGGGAGGACAGGTTTACCCTCTGATTTATTTGAGCCTTTAAACAAAGATAATGGAAAAAATGACTGTGACTGTGTTCACAGGGGTTCTTGGATGAGGGAAGAGACGAGAATGTTGACTCCAGGATCAGAAGGCTTGATTTATTATTTTATGATATATATATATATTACGTTATAACTATACTAAAAAGAAAATAAGGACAGAAGCTTGCTAAGCTAAGAATAGACAAGAAAGGAATGATAAAAAAGGCAGCTGTCTTGGACTCTGTCCGAGATAGCTCAGTCCTTGATTGGCCATTAATTATAAACATCCAAGATGGGCCAATCACAGGTGGACCTGTTGCATTCCACAGCAGCAGATAACCATTGTTTACATTCTGTCTCTGAGGCCTCTTAGCTTCTCAGAAGGAAAAGTCCTAAAGAAAGGATTTTTAGTGAAAAGATGTCTGCGACAAATAACAGTCCAAATTCAGAAGCAACTTGTGCATTAATGTAACTTACATGACAAAGGAGCGAAATTTAGAGCAGTTCAAAACCAGGAACTGGACAGAGCAATTTTTTTTCTGCTTTCTGACAGTCTTTTATCAATTGCTGCTCTCTAAACACAGAAAATCTCTCTCTTCCTTCATACCAGGTACAATTAGTTTGCAATGGCACAATTTAAAAACATCTTTGATGGCTGGTAAGGGAAAAAAAAATAGAAAATTAATAAAGTAATAGGAAAAACAACGTTTAGAAAGAGACACAAAAATAAAGGAGAAAGCAAAGGCTCAGCAAGAAATTACACTATCATAAAGCAGTAGTGCTTTGACTACCCTTTGAAAAACTGTACTTTTTTTCTTTAAAAGTATCTTTAATTCTAAGATATTTTGCAAACACCTGTATTGCAGTTGGAGAAATTAAAACAAACAAAAAAAACTAACAAAAATAACCAAAGAACAGCCATAGTCTTTGAAATGTCATGATTATATTTTTTAATGCCTTGACTGTGGTGTTCCAACTTGAAAGAGTGTTGGTTTGCAGGTCAATTTTAGATACTTGAATTCTGTTCCTAGTGAAGTATATCTATTGTTACTGAGTTTCAAAATAGTGGCTGCTCAGTAAAACTAAAGGCTTTCTGCAGTACAGGGGTGAGATACACTCTTGATGCCTTTTTCGAGCTTACCTAGAAACTGAGGCCAGACAAAGTTAAAAGGATAAAAGTGAATATATTTAATGAAGGGCCTTCAGGTACATTAAGGGCAGACGAAGCCTCCCCAAGGGGCTACACCCAAGATGGACTATGGTCACGAGTTTTTCAGATAGATATAAGTTTGGTCTATTTAGGGGTTAATCCTGCAATTACAGCTTCAGTTAATGAAGTCATATTCTCCCAGTTTGCTCCCCTCCAAGTCACTTTTGTTTATACTTTTTGGACTAAGGCTGTAGGGTGTCCTTGAGTTTCAAGCCTAGAGTGATTGTTTTGTCTGACCAAAATGTGTAGGCAGTAGCTAACACTTCATATGAAGTTTAGAGTTTTGCCCTAATGCACTACAGGATTTGAAAAATGTAAAGGCTAAAATCTTAAGGCATCACTCTACACCAAAAAATGGCCAAAAAAAGTTACAATGCAATTTATATTGGACAGTATTTCAGAAAAGCTGAACAAAGAGAATTGCAGGGGATGAATTTATTCTCTCACTCTGCTCTGGTCTGAGAGAGAAATTTGTACGTGTGAAAGTGGAACTTCACATTCAGTTACTCTGCAGAGAATAAGAAATGTTAAGATAAAAAGATAAAATCTTCCTCCTAAGCCAAAATGGATCTGTACAGAGCCTCTATTACATATTCTGTACTTGTCTCAAATACAGAGTTCTTTTAGAAGGAAAGATACAGCTTGGACTTTCAAAATTGGAACAAGTACTCATGTGGGACTTGGGATATGGAGAAGGATCTCACTTGAGACATCAGTGGAAGGTCTGTGTTTGAAAAAGCTCAAACTACACAGACAGATGTTAATTCTGGAGTGACATCTGAGTGATTGCAAAATCAAGAAAAAATGGTCTTGGCTGAGAAAGTGATTGCTTAGTGTTAAAGATTGACTCTTCACTTGTTACACAAAACTGTCACTGCTTTGATGTGGGGTTCTACATTTTCATTGAGAAGCAAATTCTGTGTACAAATGTTTTGATTTTATGAAATTGTTAATATGGGCATTAAAATTCAAGCAGTTGGATACATAAGTAGATTTTTTCATCCAATGAAAAAAATCGTGATGCTTGACATCATGTGTTTTTAAAGTAAAAGCAAAAGTCTGAATGCTGGGTTTATCAATTATTTAATTAAATACATTAATGAGTGCAATATTTCCCTCTGCCTCTATGTACCATAAATACGTCCAATTCATGAATTGCACACATTAAAAGCTACACATGAATAGACCTTAAATTCTCTCTCATCGCAAAGAGAATCTTTTGAGTTATTTGTTTTTGGTGATACTTCTCTATCAAAATGTATAAGTCAAATAATTTCAGGTTAATCTAGGGTTTAGTCTTCAGTACTTGAATGCCTTGAATATCAGAGTTATAGTGCACTGGTGTTAAAAAATTGGAGATATTAAATCAAAAGGAAGGGTTGTTAGCAATGAAATGTATACCAAATTGCTAAGAGTTACTTAATGATGCTTTTCTTTTATGCCTTTAAAACAAGTCCATAGATTTTAGACATCTATCCCAAAATGGCCAAGGTAAATGGGAACTTAGATGGATCTTTTCCATGGGTTTAATTTCCTTAGACAAAACCACATTTCCTGTAAACAGTGAGAATGAGACCAATTTTTTTAGTAGGTCAGTGAAGAAGGAAATGTAAATGCAAATGCATGCAGCTAAACTACATAACACAAATCCTGCTGTTTACTCTCTTGGGCATTACTCTGTGTTTGGTGTAATATTTTTCTAACATTTTATGAAGTTTTGCAATTAAATATTAATACAACTTCTTCAAAGAGAAACAGATTTATAACCCTGAAGTGAAAGAGAGAGGATGGGAGAATTGATAGTGCAGTTGGGCAGGAGAATTCTGCAGAAGCTCTGAACACTCTTCTAATTTATTTGAGAAGCTAAATATATTGTATAAAACAAAATATGGATATGTATTAGATATGCTCTAATTTCATGTGGTGCAAGATCACACGTTGTAAATTAGGATCTTTCCACTCCAGCAACAAACCGTGTGCTGCATCACTGCTTTATTTTTAAATGTTTCCTCGATATTCTTTTCAAATCCTTACATTTGAATACATTAAACAGGGGGAGAAAACCCAATTAAATTAGAATCACAAGTTAAGGCAACTAATATATTATTTTGCATTTTAAAATTCAATTGAACTTGTAATAAATAATTTACTTATGCAGTGTGAAAGGGAAGTGATAACCACTGCTGCCTGTTGGCAAGAGTGGGACT
Source organism: Molothrus aeneus (assembly GCF_037042795.1). Classification (NCBI taxonomy): domain Eukaryota; kingdom Metazoa; phylum Chordata; class Aves; order Passeriformes; family Icteridae; genus Molothrus; species Molothrus aeneus. The sequence goes on from NC_089656.1 coordinate 431,713, forward strand.
GTGTGTGCCTGATTCATCAGTACTACATGCGGTGCCTCATGTATATGGAACAGACTGCAACCTTTGCCAGCTTTCTTGGGGGAATGAGGAATGTTTAAGATTCTGCATCCTCCTAGACAATGACCAAGGTTACCAGAGGCATAAAGACATGTTCTGAACCTGAGGTCAAATTCAAAAGGAAAAAAAATGCACAAAGAAAAGACCTATAATTTGCGAAGTCCTTTTGTATTCCATTGCAAAAGAGAAAGGGCAGGATTCTGGGATTGTGTCACTCTGGACTTCTTCAATATTTTAGTTTTTCTTCCCACTTAAAAAAGATCAGGCTAGGAAAATATGTCAGGACAACAGAAAGGAATTAATCAGCAGGGCTGATGCTTAAGATGCAGCAGTGTGAAAAATGTGTCATGACTGTAGGTCGGATTGAGGCGATGCACAGGGAAGTCGTGGGAGCTTTTCTAATCAACTGCACTTCTGACTGTCTGCTAGCATTTCTCCCTGTTTATCCTTGTTACCTATTTATGCCCTGTTCTCCTGTTCCACAGCTCTCCAGTCACACAGGGATGAGCACAGAAGGAAAATTCTGTTCATTCACAGCCACAGATTCCCTGTTATGCCGTCAAGATAACAGGAGAAGGCTGAACATTTGTCTGTCGTGTGTCTCTTCCATCATGATTTGTTTTCATCTATTTCATGTTGACCTGTGTAGGAATGATCAGTAGAAGGTTGTGTTGGCTTTTTGAAATGTAAGTTCCACAGGACAGTGGTAGAACCTGAACTGATCTGACATAGGACCAACAAATCTATTTTAATGGGCAATTACCTATGCCTGAATCAGCACATTCCCACAGCATAAGAGAAGGAAATACTAAAAGTAAAACATTTCATAGATACTTATGATCAGATATGTTCCAACAAATAGTGGCAGGCATCAGATTTGAGTATTTTCTGTTTGCAAAAATTTTAATACTTAATTATTTCCTTGAGTTTTTACTAAAAAAAAATGAGTTTTTACTCAGTTTTTACTCAGCACAGGAGGAAAAGAATAGCTGATGGTATTACCTTCTTTCTACCCTGAGAAAAGAAGAAACCAAATGAAAAATAGAGTGCAAAACTGGTTATTGAAATGGCAGGAGAGCATCACTGTATGCTCAGTTCCAAGACAAAGAAGAAGGGTGTCTTAGGTTGCAAATGCAAGATGTGGCCGGGGGTGTGTATTCTATTGCCAGCTGTTAGAGGTGGGGCTGTTATCTGCTGTTAATGGGGCAGCTGTTAAAACCAGGTGGGGCAGTTTGCTTTATCTCTCCCTTGACCATCCTCCCTCCAGGAGATATCTTCTGCTAATGGGCCATTGAGAGTCCCTGCATGACTGATGAAATTACATCATCCCACTGGGAGATGCTCCACCCAGGGGGAGGAACCAAGCGTTCCTACCTGCATAGAATATGACATTTGGAACACCAGGACAGCCTTTTCCTGCTGGATTCCCAGAGGAGCAGCCTTTTTCCACTGGATTCCCAGAGGAAGACACCACCACTGGACCTTCAGAGGAAAATTACATCCTTTCTACAAGCTCACTGTTTCAACAGAACTACATCTGCCACTCCAGGAGGACTGCAGCCACCATTTAATCAGACTGCTACCAACATCCTGACCAACAGCGTATCAAGTCATATTCTGACTCTGTCAGTGTTGTTTTGTATGACTGCATTTTTTTTTTCTAATAAAGAACTGTTATTCTTACTCCTATATCTTTGCCTGAGAATGCCTTTCAAATTACTATATTTCAAAATTATAATACTTCAGAGGGAGGGAGTTTACGTTTTCCATTTCAAGAGCAGCTCTTGCCTTCCTTAGCAGACCTCTGTCTTTTCAAACCAAGACAAAGGGGGACATTGTACACTGAGACCATGCAGAAAGTTGTCATGGAATGGAATAGAATTAATTTAAAGAACAGGCTTAGACTCACACCCACAAGCAGAAAACACCACTATTTCTCCATCCAGTTTATTTTTCTGTGGAGTCTATTCATGCTGTTGGAAAAGCAAAACATTAAAGTCCTATTAAATGCAAGTCCTGGTGAAATAGCCAAATGTTTGAGACAGTGCTTCCCTGAAAGCAGAATGTCAGGAAGGAGCAGAGCTGGCGATCTGGCAGCCAGTGCAACAAGCAGCAGCTCCTTACACAGTAGCAAAAACATTCACTCTATTTTTTCTGAAAAATATCAGAGGAGCATCAGCCACACCACATGTTAGGGAGTCATGCCCAGATCCAGTTCCAGGCTTGGAATGGAAACAAGATTGCTTCCAGGGATGAGAAGATAGTTCACTTGTTAATGTCTCTTTAATGTTTTGACCCTTACAGGCATAGCCTATTATTGTAAAGTTTATTTTTGCTTCTGTAGAAAGGAAGAAAATTGGTTGAGCAGCATTGCTGACAGCAAGACTGTAATTCTAAAAATTAGGTTATAATGAATATGAGTTTCAGAAGAAGAGACCAGAGTAGATCCCATCTGCTTCCCTCTGGACTGCAGCATGAAAGGGAACAGATGGGCATGAGTTATGCCGGAATGGCTGGGAGCAGCTAGACAGCTCCACAGTCTTATTCTGTGTTATCCTCAGCCACTCTAGGATCCTATCCCTATATCCAACTTACAGTGCACTGCTGCAGTGGGATATAGGGGAATGGTGCCTCTCACTGAACAAGGAGAGAACAGGGAACATGCTACAAATATAATTCCACAAAGTTCAGCTGCAGCTCAGGTGCCAGTTAGGTTGTTAATTCTAGTTTTCCCTCTTGCTTTGTCCTGGAGTCCTGCACACCCTTACATCCTTAATAGTCAGGGGAAAGCAATACCATGTTTTTCCTGCACAGCTATGCAGAAGGGAATGCTCTAGAATAAGCTTTCAGCCTCCAAAATCAGTGTCACTGTGGTGTGTCCTCAAATCAAGTTGTGATTTTAGTCTTTGTCAATGTAGAGTCCTTCTAATGCAGGGGATTTATCACACCTAGTGCTGGAATGGGTTCAAATTGGAGTGCAAAAGTCATGCTTAGGTGTGGTGTGTTGCAAAAAGCCCTGTAATAGTAAGGTTGTGGCATATGATCATATGCCTGAGGTTTGGCCATTTCCAATGTGGGTTGAAGAAGCTGACACACTGGAACTGCCACTAAAACTTTTCTTAAATTTATATTCATTATTTTTTACAGTTGATGTCTGCTAATTTATTTGAGCTTGCAGTATTTAGCCTTTCTTAACAATGATTACAATGAGCTTGCAGTATGTGGCCTTTCTTAACAATGATTAGTAGCCTTTTCTTGAAGTGTCAGAGCCTTCCACAGTGCTCACACCTTCCTTTTGAAACCAGGCAGTTCCTTTTCTTCTAATATTGTGTTACTGCCCATAATGTACAAAAGGCATGTCACGCAATCAATTTTTGTTATTTTGACATATATTTTTTAAAGCATCTCATACATCTCTTGCATCTCTTGTGCTTTTCCTGGCTCTGTACAGCACAAAGTGGTTAAAGTGCAGCTTTAAGTCAGATTATTCAGTAATGGCTAGCCTGGCTACAGCACAAAGCTGGATTTTTAACTTGTTCTCTAATGTTTGTACTCCACTTAGTATTTCACTCCATACCTGTTCAAACTAGAAATTTAAACGTTGGTACTGTTGATTACAGTGTGGGCAAACGCCTTGTTAAGCACTCTAAGGCAAACCTGATAGATTAGAGGCAATTCTAGTCTTCCTGGTTTTTGTCCCACTGTGTTCGCTTTCCTCCTATCTTTATATTAAGAATTTTGTTGTAGGACTATATGTGTGCATTGTAAAAGATCATGCTAGAGTTTGCATGGTAAGAGCTGTAAAAGTGTCAGAAAATCCTCTGTCTTTCATGTCTTCAAATAAAAAAGACTATTGAGTCTTTTGACAGGACATATGTATAGACATATTGAAATATATTGATTTCAATGCTCAGTGAAAGAATTGTTTGAGGTATAATTTATTCTATGAAAAAGGAGGGAAATATCAATGCTTCATGCAATGCTTTCTGGGTTGTTTCACCATTTTCCCATGTGTCTTAGGAAAAGCAGAACTAGATTTGGAGAGAAAAATAATTTAACACTTTACAAATGTTCTATGATCTATATTTTTATATTTGGATATGCAAGAAGTTGTTTTCTGATAAGCTTTCTATCAGTGTATCAGTGCACCTTGATATTTTGGAAAAAATATAAATGGGACACCATATCCTTGGAACCAATGGGCAGCTTCAATCATTGATCAGAGTTTTTGCTTCTTGTCTTCTCTGTGTTGTGAAGTCAATGTTTTACACTTCGGCTGCCTCAAGGTCCACATATACTTCAGGGCTTCAATGAACTAGCAGTACACTACTGTAGAAAAATAACCCATTTGGGGTTTTGCCATGAAAAATGGGAAGTCAGTCTTTGAACATTGACTAAAATCTCATTACTTTGGTGGCAAATGAGGCATGAAACATATTGTCAAAAATATAGAGCCCAAAACACAGTGGCATGAAATATTTTATCTTCATGAAATGTACTACAAAAGGTTTGAACTCTAAATCAGACACTGCACTTAAGCATACTGCATCATCCATCAAGCACTCAGCGTTCATGCAAAATTTGTCCATGATAGCAGCTTTAATGAAGTTCCGTAATTTCTCGCAGCCTCAGAAAACTATTATTTCAGCTGGATGAAGTCATAAATCTACCAGCAACACTTCAACTCTGGCCTTACTCAAGGCTTAGGCTATTGACTTTATGGTGAGAATTTCATACTAATCCTTCATGTCCTACTCACTCCTGTCTGGATGGCAGGTGTGGGGTATCAGCCAGTTATTCCCAGACATGGGTAATGGCAAGGGAAGTGAAGTTGCAAAAGAGAAACTGAAAAGATAGCCTTTGCATGGCATTCTGAAGCATTCCTGAAGTATTTGGGCAGGAGTGTGGACCTGCTGGAGAGCAGAAAGGCTCTGCAGAGGGATCTGAACAGGCTAGATCCATGGGATGATGTCAATGGTGTGAGGGACAACAGGGACAAATGCCAGGTCCTGCCCTGGGGTCACAACAGCTCCATGAGTGCTCCAGGCTGGGGCAGAGGGGCTGAAAAGGTGCTGGTGGGAAGGGCCTGGGGGTGTTGGTGACAGAGGCTGGACATGAGGGGCCAGCATGTGGCCAGATGGCAAGAAGGTCAATGGCACCTGGCTTGTTCCAGTGTGGCCCAAAGGACCGGGGCTACCTGTGTTGGCTCTGCTGAGGGACCTTGGGCCTCCAGTTCTGGGACTCCTGGATAGAGAGACCTTCAGGGGCTGGAACATGTCCAGGGAAGGGAACAGAGCTGGGGGAGGGGCTGAGGGAGCTGGAAGGGGCTGAGCCTGGAGCAAAGGAGGCTCAGGGGCCCTTGTGGCTCTGCACAGCTCCTGCCAGGAGGGCACAGCCGGGGGCTCGGGCTGTGCTCCCAGGGAACAGGGACAGGAGCAGAGGGAACGGCCTCAGGCTGGGCCAGGGCAGCTCAGGGTGGGCACAGCAGGAATTTCCCCATGGAAAGGGGGCTCAGGCCTTGGAACTGCCCAGGGGGTTTGGAGTGCCCATCCCTGCAGGTGTCCCAGGAAGGGCTGGAGGTGGCACTCAGGGCTCTGGGCTGGGGACAAGGTGGGCATCAGGCACAGCTGGGACTCCATGGGCTGGGAGGGCTTTTCCAGTGCCAGTGATTCTGGGATTTACTCTTGTTTTCCCTTTGATCTGCACAGAAGAGCAGAATTCTGTCAGTAGGTGGCTGAACAAACTTAACAGGATAACTCTTCTTGTTCTATAAAATATTTAGGAGTTGGGGCTCTGGGAAAGAAATATTTGTGGTCAGACAGTGAAATGGCCAAGGATCAATATAAACAATGGTAAAAAATTCATTATGTAAGGACAGTGCACTTTGAAGAAGATTGTTTTATCCAAAGCACCTTCATCTCTGTAGGTGAGCAGTCAGATTTACCTCAGCCATAAACATGTAATACTCAGCAGCTCACAAAAAAATCACACCATCTCACAAGCATAGTGTTGATCTTTTTTCAGTGCTGAAATTATGTTGAAATTCACATTGTGCTGGGACATGGGAACCAGAAATCAGTTTAAAATATACGTGCTCTGGAGAGCAGAAAGATGGCATACTAACTTGCAGAATGATAATGAATCTACAATGCATAATGCCATTTTGCTGTTGTGATAAGGAAATAATCTCTTTAACTATCTTCAAATATGTGTTGCTATTTCTTTGTGCTGTTGTTACTCTTCACACTTGTCCTCCACCATCATGCATTAAATTTTAAGGGGAAATAGTGTAGATATCAGGCCAAGTGATTGCAGCCAACACACATGGGAATAATTTACCAAACCCACAAAATTGAACTGCAGAATAATGGAATAAGAGGATTTTGGTTGGAATAGAAAGTTACAACTTTCCATTGTTTTGAAAGCTGATTTTTTTTTTTTATTGTAAAAATTGCACAATTTGGCCACTGTATACAATCCTTAAGTGAACCCCAAATCATTTAATATTCAAAACCAACCAAACAAATTTGTATGTTCTACAAAAGGCTTCATGTACCATAATTGAAAAGAGCACCTAATTAAAATATATCCACTTCTATTTTAAATAGGAACTGACCTGTAAGTTTTAAAAAAGATTTAACAAATCGTCATAACCTAAAAAAATGTATTACACTCTCCATAATACAGTGGTTGCTTTCTAGAGGAATTTGTTATGCTTTTAAGGCCTAATATTGTCAGAGTGCTGGATTTTTCCATTTCTTCTTAGCTGTCTGAAGGCTCAGGATCATCATTTAGGCTGTGACTGTTTTACAGAACTATTGTATATATTTTATATATTTTCTGTATTTGCCCAGAGAAGCTGTGGCTGCCCCTGGATCCCTGGCAGTGCCCAAGGCCAGGTTGGACACTGGGGCTTGGAGCAGCCTGGGACAGTGGAAGGTGTGTCTGCCCATGGCAGGGGTGGGATGGGATGGGCTTTAAGGTCCATTCCAACCCAAGTAATTCTGTACTTCTGTGTGACAGTGTTTGCAGGGGTCTTAGGATGAAGGAAGAGACAAGAATGTTGACTCCATATTTCAGAAAGCTTGATGTATTATTTTATGATATATATGATATTAAAACTATACTAAAAGAATAGAAGAAATTATTTAATCAGAAGGCTAGCTGAGAATAGAAAAAGAATGATAACAAAGTCTTGTGTCTCAGACAGAGAGTCTGAGCCAGCTGAGCTGTGATTGGCCATTAATTAGAAACAACCACATGAGCCCAATCCCAGATGCACCTGTTCCATTCCACACAGCAGATAACCATTGGTTACATTTTGTTCCTGAGGCCTCTCGGCTTCTCAGGAGAAAAAAATCCTAAGGAAAGGATTTTTCATAAAACATGTCTGTGACACTTCTGTGATCTTTTCATTGCACTTTGTAAGCAGCTGCACTGTAGGGCTTGATTCCATCCATTTTCAGAACCAGTTGTGAAAGCTGAGCCAAGTCTATCCCTTTCTATATTAGGAACAATTAATCAATTGATTTGATTTCTCCCACCGTTCTAAGCAATTTGTCCTCCTGTGCCATTCAAGTATGAGGCACAAACATTATTTTGAAATGTGAGCTGGTGCAAATAATCTGGAATTGCTCCTTTGTCCATGGGAAGCAAGAATGTTAAGAGACCGAATGAACTTGTTTCATTCTAGGTAATCAAAATCTATGCAGGGAATTAAAAGCAACAATAAAATTAAAAAAAAAATTAAAAAATCACAAGAGTTATTTTCTTCTGTCTCAACAGAGGGGAAAAGAAGGATAAATTTAACTTCTAAGATAAATCTCCACTGTTATTTGTCAGTAACTGATGAAAAAGAGATAAATCTGAACAAGTAGTACTTGTTTTGTCCAATATAAAGGACAAAAACAATGGGATAAATGGAAATCTGAATTAATGTCACACACTGAAGCATTCTCAGAATACAAGCCCTGCCATTGGGTGTCCTCAGAAGGCAATGGGATGATCCAAAGAATTCAAGTGGCCTGATTCGATTCTTGAAAAGGCAGGATGGATTTAAGTTACTCTAAGCCCTGTTTTCCATGATTTATATGATCATACCTGGACAAGGGTAGTTCATGTGCATTAAAAACACACACTTAGTGCTTGAAGCAGAGTTCCTCTTAGTGAACAAGCTCTAGTTCATCCTGAGCGGTTTTTTTATCTCAGTATTCTGCACCTGGTTCCACTTCATGCTTCTTAAATAAAAGCTAAACTAAGAGTATATTTAAATGCTGTTCTTATGAATTAAATACTGAAGGCCATATTTTTTAAAGCTTCTCCAGAATTGCAGGTTTGTATTAATAGATTTGGTGCTGAGATCCATAGTTTGATATCTTACTGGATGAGGGAGAGTCGGTGTAAAGAGGAGCCTTTATATGCAATTTTCTCCATTTCATTAAAATCTACCATGTCTACTGATAGAAGGGAGATGTAAAAATGTTCAGGGAGGGTTAAAAAGGCATAAACTGGAGTCCTTAAACCCTCTGATCCAGTGCTTTGTGTTGCTACCTCTTACAGTCTAGAAGACTACAAGAGTGAAACTTCCTTGTCTGACATTCATAGTGGTTGTACTGTCAATGCTCCCACCTCACTTGAAAATTATTAATTAATGCTGAAATAGCTGTAAAGAAGTTTTACATTTCTTTTCCCCTCTCTTCCCTAGATTTTTCAAATTGGAAAACTAAAACACTTTATCATGTAATGCAGTATTTTGAACTCCAAACAGTTAAGTATGAATGTACTAGATTGTTGGAACCCAGGACATCACTCTGGCTGTCCTGAGCAGCCCAGACCCCTGCCAGGGCGCTCAGAGACCCTGGCACAGAGCCCAAGATGCCCCTGTGGTTTTGATTATGACCTGTGGAGCAAGTTACCAACTTTAGATGAAGATCTGCAAGCCACGACAGTTTAAGTAGAATAATAGTGAATTTATCATGGGGTGGAAAAGTAGATTTTGGGGTTTTTAGAATGGGGGTTCAGGGGGCAAGATGGAGGAATCTGGGTGTGTCCAGCCTTTCTCCTTCTTCTTCTTGGCCTCCATCTTCTGCTGTGATGGTGGCACTCACAGATTGGTTTAGAGTAGAAGCTCACTGTCTAACACAGGTGATAGGTATTGGGAAGGAATTGTAAACATTGTACAGGTCGTTTTTGGTATAAAGACATAACCCTGCCCTGGGGGCAGGCAGAGTGCCTGGAACTGTCCTGCTGGACGGACCTCGGCAGGGCAGGAGAAAATATTTTCTAGATAAGGAACAATGAACAATCTTGAGACTGAGAAATGAAGAGCTCTGACTCCTTCTTTGACCACTGGGCTGGGAAAAGAGACTTTCTAACATATCTGACCAGCGAGAGATCCCGAGACAAGATGACATAATTTTATGGCACAAATAACCTGGCACAGGTCATAGATCAGCTCTTGACCAACAGGAACACTTTGTTAAGCCCCAATGTAGTGTCATTTAAAATAGATATCGCAGTAAATGTTAAGTGGACTCACTTTTGAAACAAAAATAATTTGAAGCCAAGTCTATTTTTCAGACTAAAACTTTATGAAAACTGTACTTTTTTCCCTTCTGAAACTTTTCATGTAACACTATAGGGTATGTGAATATAAATATTTCACTTAATTATAAGCATAGGCAAGGATGTGCATGAGATACAAACTTTAACTCTTCTTTTAAAATTTGCTATTATGTCTGCCTAATTAATACAGCAAAAATGTTGTTGCCTAAGTCAGTGTGTGACCCGAGTGCAGTCTTGCTAATATCCCTATATCCAATAGATCTCATGCTGTAAATTCCCCTGGAAGGACTGGGGCATGTCAGATAAATTAAGTGAAAAGCAAAGATGTAGATTAAGAGTGATGTAAATTTCAAGCCTGCACTTTTAATTTCACTAAATATTATTTTCCATTTTTATGACCATATAACATTGAAATGTGGAACTAAAATTTCCTCTTTCATTTAATAAAACCTTTGTCTCGTCTGAGTTCTTGAAGAGATGTTAGCTTTAAATCACATTGACTTCACCCTATCCAATTTACATATGCTGAAGAAATAAAAGTCTTTTCAAGAGTTGCCATGGGGCTTCAGAAGCCTCAAAGGAGTATTAAGACCTTGAGTTTAGTGTGAACTGCCTCCAACACAAAACACAAATCTTCCCAACAGAATACTAATGGTTTAGTGTACAGTTGCATTTTCTGTGCAAGTTTGTAAAATAAATAAACAATCCACATATAGAGAGCCAATAACTAAATTATGGCTGAGCATTTGAGTACAGAAATGTGCCAGCTGGAAATTAAAACTGCTTTCTATAGGCCCACATTACATAAGAAATGTTATATGGTTTGACAGATGTACAAAATAGAACCCAGAATAGATTAAAAGGGGAATTCAGAGCTCCTCCATCTTTCCTCTCAGGACTGAATACCTGCAGAACTGCATTAGGAGTCTCAAAGTCACTGTGAATATACATATAAAGTGTTTTTCTCAGATCTGATTTCTAAACAGAAATGCTTCCACACTAGATTTACTTAGTTTTACTTGCATAAATATTTTATATTTATTTTGGTTTGCAAAAAATCTTTGTCTCTTTCAAACAACAGACTTCAGAGCATACAATAACTAATGAGGGAAATGTTTTCCTAATATGACCTCAATCTCATCTCTATAATGGGTTTCTCGTTATAATAATTATATTCCATTAAAATGTCAGGACTGGTTTAAAATATATCTAAGAAGACATGTCTGAGCAAACTAGCAGGCAGAAACCTTGATGTTAATTTACTTGGCATCATTTAAGGGAAATGGAGAAGTGTAGTACATTAAATGTGTGACACCAAAGGCAGCCAGATTGACTATATATAGTATTAACACTTAAATAATTGGTCAGTCATAAGTAATTATGGAGCATTACAAGCAGAGTGCCAAGCAGAGTGAATGATTCCAAGTGAATGCTCCTCCATGACAAATCCAGCCCTGTTTGCTGCTCAGGAATGATCTGCGAGCAGGCAGACTTTGGTTAATTGTTTGGGTGGGATTGCAGACCCCTCCCCAGGCTGGAGCCCTGCTCCTGGGGCAGTGGTGTTTCCAAGAGCTTGGTGGGAATGGGAGGCACTCGCTCCCACCCCTTGGGAAGAAAGAGGGGCTGAACAGTTTGGGCCAGAGTTCGACAACCTCTTCAAAGAAAGAATCTGCTTCTCCCATGAACGATCCCAGTTGTTACAGCTAACTAAGCTCATCCCGGTCTGACTCTTTATTTAGAATGATTTCCATTCCTTGGGTGCTCTGGAGCAAGTCAGAGTGATGGAGTTTCCTGCCCTTCGTTATCCCGGTGTTCTGTGTGTAGTCAGACCCTGATTCAGCAAGAGATTCTGGGATGAAGGGAAAGAAGCCCGATAAGCTGTGATGGGCCCATGCCTTGTGTTCTCTTGAAATCTCTCTTGCCTCTCCCGTGCTGCTTTCCTGCTCTTTCAGGTATTCTCTGGTATAATATCCTTTAGAGGCAGAAGCCCTTTATAAATTCTAAATCAAAGGAAACTCAATAACGAGAAAATATTAGATTCTCTATACATTGGTAATTGACAAGACTATTATTCTTGCCTGTATCTAATTAATTTAAAAATACAGTTTAACAGTGTTTATATAAACATTTTTGTAGCAAATTGATTTAAAAAAAGTAAGATGAAAACTGTACAATTTCTCATCAATATAATTCTGAATTGTATAAGGAAAAAAAAAAAACCCAACAAAACACAAAGCAACCCTCTCACTGGGAGCCCAGACTCAGAGTTCTCACAAAATATCACCCCTCCTGTGTGTGCACTATGCAAGTGGACTGTTGGAAAGTAGTTTTAAAATAGATTGCACAGAAGCTGACTTCCCAAGATTAATGGGTACTAGAGACAGAGCTCATACTTCTTATGCAAGCAAACCTACCATTGACTTAAAGTGCATTTCCCTGAATGAATGGCATGTTGAAACTCCTGGAAGGAAGCCATGATACAAAGAATTGAATTGAATGGGGTCAGAAACAGTCCCAGAAAGCCCTTTTAAGCTTGGAAAGCACCCTACTGAATTCCCTGCCAAGTGCAGTATTTGCTGTCACATATATAGAGTAGCCTGCACTCCTTCAGAACTGACTACTCATTATTTGCCAAGCCGCAAGGTGCAGACAGTGCAGACAGTGCAAACAGCATCCTATATCCATCCATCCTGTATGGGCAAATCCTGCCTGGGTTGTCCCAGTGTCCTGGCCATCCTGGATGCTGCTGATCCCTACAAAATCCTGATTGTGTGAAATGGACCACAGACTTCTTGGTCTTCCCTGTCAATGTTTTCATCTTGACACACATCTAATTCTTTTCTCCATTGTAGCTTCAGCATCATACGGCAGCTCAGAGTGAGGGTGTAAATGCATTTATTGTGGTTATATATTCCCTGATAATGGAAATATTTTGCCTTCTTAAAATGCCAGATAAAGTTAATAGGGCAAGCCTCAGTAAACAAGGCTAATTACCTTGGCAATTTAGATTAAGTCCTTGAAATGGATTGTCAGAAATGAGTTTATTTATGTTACTAGATTAAGGATCCATTTCTCTCTCAGATGTTTCAGTTCTTGTGCCAATAATCTCCCTCCTGATAAGCAGAAAGAGCGGGACACATTTCTTGCTCATTCCTGTGCGTACCCTTAAGTGGACTTTTAAATCACTCTCAATTCATGACTTGAATTTGAGAGTCTTAACTCAGTGTTTCTTATTAATTCTTCTGTTGCATTTGTTAGTTTTGCTAATTAGCTTTAGCTCTGTTCTGGAAATGGTTTGATTTTGACACCCCCAGAGCCAACCAATAGATGGTGATAGCAGCACACTGCTGGACTTGGCCTGGTTACACATTGCTGAGAGCCTGGGCTTCCTCTTAATGGCATAATTTCTTACACAGTGAGCCCTTGTGGTATTAGTAGAACCCAAATATATTAACTTTTAACATTCAGAGGTGCTGCTGTAAGCCTGGAATGGCTCAGAGTCTGTGGTGGTGCACATAAGCACAGCAGAGATTAAACTAGCCCAATATTTGGAAGTCTCAAAGGAATTATACAAACACAAACTCTACAGCATAAAAATACAGGGGTACAGTTTTTAAATCAATAATTTTTCCAGTGCAAGATTCTGCATCTGCAAAACTCCAATTGACATTTAGTAATTTACAAATTGCAAATATCAGAAGAGCCATTTAAGCAGTATGTTAGAAAAATCTTTTTGTGAAGATTGTCCACCCTCTACGGACTTCTGTATATAAACCTGCCGGGAAAATAAAGTTTGGTCTGTGTTTTCATTGAATGGGACTGCCCAAGCAGGGTGGGAGTTAACAGCTGACCCCATCAGCTTTCCATTTCCATTGACCAGTCAGAATTTTGTCTTCATTTGAGAAATACAAAGTGATAAAACTGATAAGATAAAATCAATAATTTCTATTTGATGTAATAACCTTCTCCTAGAGCTTTTTTAGCAAAGGACAAAATTCAGACTCAGATGAAGTTAGTGGGAACTTTGTTATGTATTTTAATGGGTTACAGTATTAAATTCTTCATTAATATTTCACAGTAGGTAATATTTCATTGTTGGAAAAAAATTTTCAGTTGTTTCCTAAGAAGCAGAATAATGTTTAAAAATTGTTTTGTATTTAAAGTTTTAAATGTTTGTTACTTCTTAAGATGCGAAAAATATTTTATTAATATACCCTCTATTTTTTTATTTTGTAATGAACATTTTCAAGAAGATGGTAAAATATATTATTTATTGTGATCCATTTATAATGCTAAATGCTTTATTTTAAAATATGAAGAATTTTAGAAATTCTGGTGATGTGTCATTACTTTGCAGAATTCTGCAGAAAATCACAAGAAAAGACAGAAGTAGTTATTGGATCTGTGGGATGAGCTGAAGAAAGGGGTTTCTTGGACCTCTGCTTCTATGTCTGGTTAAAAGGTAAAATTTCATGAATCTTCTAATACAGAAAGGAAGAACAAGAGACAGAGACATAAATAATGCCAGATGAGAAAAATCAGTCCAGTATTTCAGCAATTCAGTAAAAAGCAACAATTAAACTGCTGTAAAATGAATCTGAACACGTTGGTTGAGAACCTTAAATCCCACCCAGTGCCACCCCTGCCATGGCAGGGACACCTCCCACTGTCCCAGGTGCTCCCAGCCCCAGTGTCCAACCTGGCCTTGGGCACTGCCAGGGATCCAGGGGCAGCCCCAGCTGCTCTGGGCACCCTGTGCCAGGGCCTGCCCACCCTGCCAGGGAACAATTCCTCATTGCCAAGATCCCATCCAGCCCTGCCCTCTGGCACTGGCAGCCATTCCCTGGTCCTGTCCCTCCAGCCCTTGGCAATTGTCTCTCTCCATCTTTCCTGCAGCTCCTTCAGGCCCTGCAAGGCCACCCTGAGCTCAGCCCAGAGCTTCTCCTGTGCAGGTGAACAATGCCAGCTGTGCCAGCCTTTCCTCCCAGCAGAGCTGCTCCATCCCTCTGCTCATCCTGGTGCCTCCTCTGGGCTCTCTGCAGCAGCTCCGGGTCCTGGCTGTGCTGGGCCCAGGGCTGGGGCATCTCTGCAGGTAGGATAAGAGCCATTAATGCAAAATCAAATTCTTAATAATTAGCAGTGCTTGCAGGTACCTGTGAGATGATGTTTCTCAGTGTTTCACCAGTGCCATTACTGCTGCCCAGGGCACTGTTAACCTCTCCTGTGGACAACAATTTCTTTGGCCAGTGCTGCGTTAATGCAGAACTTAGTGTCATCTGCTTGATGCAGAAAAATAGCAGCAACACCCAGGAACTCATTTAAAAGCTTGTAAGCTTTTTTCCAAACAACTGCACAATTCTTAACAGAATTATTTGAACGGAAGAATGGAATGGAAGAAAAAGTAAATTCAGTGAGCAGGACTGGATGCTTGCTCCAGCCATAATAAAATACCTGTTGAATGAGAGTTGACATCAATGGACTTCAAAATAGGACTATATGTCTTAATTAATGGAAATGTTACAATACTCTTTTGGTTAGGCTTTCAAAGCCAGATTAAATGCTGGGTATTTCTGAAAACTACCTGGTTATTCCATTTTTAGTGTGACAGCAAGGAATTGTTGCTAAAATATCACCAAGTAGGCACTTTTTTACATGCCTATACTTGCACACAAACATATTCAGGTGCAGGTTCTGGAAATTGCACTTGAATACTCATGTGAGCAAATTTTGGTATACAAAGCTTACAAGATTATGTTCAAATTTGTCAGAAATACCATCCTGGATTTTGTTGTTTATGTTGACCTCTGAAACATTTGTGTTCATAAACAATCTTACTCCAAACTCTTACTCAGAAGCAAGGTGGAAGGCAGGTGTTGGAAGATATAAATGTGGTTTCTCAGCTAAGGAGTTTAAAACTGATAATGATAATGTAAAAACCTAGGGTAATTCCCATTAAAATGTAGAAAAAGGGAGCCAAACAGTGTTTGCTAAGTACATGTAAAATAATATTTTTAGGAGAAAAGAATTGAATAAGACTGTAACTAAATCAAGGACACAGAAAACTATATAAACCTCCAAAGGTCAAATCAACATTTCCCAAACCAATATATTTTATTGATAGCATCTCTTAGAGATTTTTTAGGTGTATAATTGATTCCCAATCTCAATCTAAGTATCTTAGAAGAAACCTTTTGACAGAAACTGTGAGAGGAATATATTGTGTCTCCTCTAGGGATTGATATGTTGTAAATCCTTATGTCTTAACCATGTCTCAGGCAGTGCTTTCATAACCTTTGAGAGCTGTGATGGGTGCTGGTTAAAGTTCCTGCTACTAACTGAGCTTTTGGGAAGCTCATATGCAACCTTAAGAGGACTTTAGAGGCTCTGCTCTCCAACTGTGTCCATCCCAAGGGAATCTCTGGGCGAGGTGAGGCTCTGCAGTTTGCTCAGACATTAACAGGAATATGCTCCTTGCACTCTTGGGTGGATCCTTGGCATCCTCTTTCTCTATTTGCAGACTGATCCAAAAGGGATTTTGGATCAGCTGGCATTTGATCTCCTGCTACCTTTCACTTTCTGAGGAAGGAACTTCAGCATCTGGCTGAGGGTGTGCTGGGACAGCAGGGAGAGGAGAAGATTGGAAGCAGGAGCTCTCAGTACTTTCTGTGTGTGTGTAGGCCAGGAATAGTCATCAGTTACAGGATAAATGCACTGCTTCCCCTCACGCAGGTTTTCATACAAAACAAGAGTAATTGTATTGATAAAGCTGCTGGATAAGAGGACAAAGTTCTAGAGGGGTTTGCCACTCCCCAAATTCCTCAGCCAGCCAGTAACTAGTAACTGAATTTGTGAATAATAAACAAGCAAATTGCGTAAGCATTAAGTCCAAAGGGGAGGGAACAAATATAGAATATATTTATAAATGCTGCTAGGACACACTTTTGAAGCTTCTATGGATTGTGTTTTGCATTATACATTTCAGAACCCCTCTGACTTTTTTGGTGTATTCTCATGCATATATGGCAATGAAAATTGGATTTTCTCAAGAAATAGCTAAATACTTTTTACTTATTCTTTTTGGTGATTTTCAATCAAGCAAATGCACATTGCCTCACAAATGTTCATATATAAGCTGGAAAAATGGCCTTACTGGACAGCTGGTGTAAATTTTTCAAACTGGGACTGAAGAAAAGAAAGATTGTCCCAGGGGAAAAAGAATTGTCCTGTGGAAACAACCCTTCTCCCAAAAATGCACTTAAAGACTGGAAATCCTTGAGATGGCATCAAGAGTTGGGAAACCTAAAACTACAGTCACCATCAGGAGCTAATTCATCAAATAAATAAGGGAGGCAAACAGCTTAAAATTATTTCTGCTCCTTCCTGAGCACGTGCCCATAACTCACCCAGTCAGGGACAGGACTGGGCTAAAGGATTTCTAAAGACAGTGAGTGATAATGCTGAAACACAGAAATACACAACTCTGAGGGGCTGTTCCTCTGAGATGTAAAGGATCTCTGATACCTTGATGTGAATCTGGACATGTGATGATGACAGCCCAGTTGCTGCTCTAACATGCTCAGCCTATTCCTGCTGGCAATTCTTAGTTAAACTCTTTATTCTGGTATCTCTTCTGCATGATCCAAGAGTGAGTTGAGTTCTGGGCCTGAACAAAGAACCCGTAGTGCAGGAGTCACTTTGGGTAGTTTCTATCATTTCTAGGAAAATATGGAAGAATAAACAAACCCACTGGCTTTCCTGTAAGCCAATAAAATAAATTTTTAGAACTTAAAAAAGAAAAAATTCCTACTTGTCACTAGTTTTAAAAAATGTTCCCTATAATGAAAAAAACCCTTCAGAATCAGTCTTATCTCCCTTCATAACAGCAGCAAAACAGAAGCTGTGTTGTAAAGGAAATTTGCTGGATGGCTAAGGGTAACCAAAGGGATGTAGAGCTTCTCTGCAGAGCCCACTCTGAAAGCCTCTGCAGGACTTTCCTTGTCAGCTTTCAATATTCCTGCCCTTTTCCCACTCTTGAGCTCTGACTAACAATTCATATTTGTCGTTGACCTTACCTAACACCTTGAGCCTCTTCCCCAAGCTGCATCCTCTAGAAGGAGCTGTGGAAGTGCAGGGTGATGGACCTTGTGACAGGGAATGGATGGCTTCAGGTCTGACATCCTAATTTTGAGTCTGGCATACTGTCCCTCAATAAATCTAAGGATTTAGGTATCCCTTATTTGTGGATCATGGGAATTGCATGTTCAGTGGACACAACCTCTGTTCTGTTATGAATATACATTTTTATAATTGTGTGTTGCTCCTGCTTAATATTTTAATACCATAATTATTGAGTAAATATCTATATATCTATATCTATATCTATATCTATATCTATATCTATATCTATATCTATATCTATATCTATATCGAGAGATATAAAACCTTCCTGTGTAATAATAAGACTGCATGATTAACAGCTGAAAATTATCTAGGTCTAGCCAATACACAGTGCCTCTCCTACATATTTTGGCTCCGATAATCAATCAATTAACATTTTTGCTGAGACACAACCTGTGCATTCAAACCAAGGAAACAACTCCTATAAACTGCTTTTACTTTTTAACAAACAGCAAGAGAGAAAAAATATTTTTTTGCAAAATATTCATCATGCACATTCTGGCACTACTCTCTTGACAAGGCTAACAGCAAATGGGACTGATTCTACAGGAACTGAGGACAAATATTTCTATTCACTCTGCCCTACTGGATTTGCTTGATATATGAGTATTTTCATTGATTGCTGGAGTTCCATGTATTTGGTTATAAGACTATATGCTTTACCCACTTGTGTCTCTGCAGAAATACACCTGGCTTGCTCTGGGATGACAAATTCCTTTGTACCTCATCATCATTTTTTCGTACCTCACTTGTTTCAATTAACATGCAGAGAAGACAAAGAGATTAATTTCTTTTCTTTAAATTCAGTAGCACCACTTCTGTGGGCAAGGGCTCAATTTTATTTCTAATTATTGGAACAGGAAACCAGAAGTGTTTCATCATAAACTTACTCTTGCATTTTTCAAATAACCAAAATCTCTGTTAAAAAATAGAAGTCAACAATATATCTCTATAGATTAACCTTGTTCCGAACAGCATGGTAGAAATTGTGCTGGAGCATTAATTCTTTTTGCTTGTTTTTTTTTTTAATTTACCAGATAATTTAGTATTTCAAGGAAACAGAGTCTATGGATAACAAGACTGTGGTGATTCCTTAACTGTAAATCTAGTTGGTTAGTAATAAATCTTTAATTTCTTGCATGTTTATTTAATGTGGATTAATGTCTTATGTCTCATTGAGCTTCACAGTCTTAATTGAAATAAATTCAACTGTAGAAAGTAAGAAATATACACATTAAACTAGTATATAATTTAGAGTAATAGACTCAAGAGTGTGTGTTTATAGGATAAGAGAAACAAGTCAATGTGTTTTAAAATAGATTATTATGCATCAAGATACCGCAGAGCCCACTGAAACAGAACAACACGTATAGAATAGAGAGAGTATGATGTCTGCAGTGTTTATGTGGTCTGGTTAGCATTTTACAATTTAGGGAGTCTATATGTTGAGCCTAAAAATACCAATCTGCACATTGAGGTAAAATGTTCTTCTGAGATTCAGTTTTTGCAATGCAAAGGGACACCCATAAATTAATATTTTAAATGATCACAGGAATTGGTTTAGCAGAATTGCAAAACCAAGGCAGAGTGCACATGGATGCACACAGGGTAAATACCTGTGCTTTCAACCATACAGTCTTACTTAAAGGGTTAAATATTAACATTTGGTATTATTATGCTTCCTTTAAGCACCGACTGATGTTCCTAGATGGGTGTTTATACAATCTGGGCCACTACTGAAGGCATGGACCTTTTGACAAGGGACAACCCCCTCACTCCAGGAGTGGCCTCTTGGATCTGGTGCTGCTCTCAGTGCTCCTGACTCTCTGGATTTCCGGGCTCCCATATTCCCAGGGAGGTACTTCACTATGGAGAAATCTTGGTGTTTTCCTTGCAGAATAATTTTCAACCAGACCAGCAATCTACCAACAAAACCTCTGACTTCATAGCTGGTGGGGCTAACTTTGACTCTATTACACATTATAACAACAGAAAAAGTAGGGTTTGGAGCCCAGATTTGACATTTGCATCCAGCCACTCTGCAATGGGCCTGTGGATTCAAAGGACTTCAGCACAGGCTTTGCAGCATCACTGCCAAAAATCCCTTCCTGGGGGTATTTGCTTGTGCAAATTTAGGATTTGCAGCCCTTTCCCTTTAAGGGCTTAGAATTTCTCACTTTCAGTGAGTGTTACATGCAGATGAGTCTCCACGCATTCTTGGTAAAATTTTGTAGGTGCCGTGCTTCCCCCAGCTGTGTGACAGCAGATTTTAAGACTGAAATAGTAGCAATACCAGCTACTACTGCGGGACCTGCTCAGGAAAACCCTGATTTCTCTGAGGTGATCATCTCCTGAACTCAGGGAAAGACAAATATTGACTTCTTTTAGAGTGGATTGCCTACATAGGCTTTAATAGTCATTTAATTATCCACTTTTCCATGTGGGCGATAATGTGCAATAAGCTGAATCACTGTTACCAAACAACATGTTCATTTTCCAAGGCAATGTTGGAGCATTCCCTCTTTAAGAAGCAATACATCTTGTGCCTACTGCAATGCAAAGTTGAAGGTCAGTCAGTTTATTAACTCCAAATGGCTTTATAACCTATTAAACATAAACCATATCTGAATTATTAATTAATATTTCTGTATTATACTGTGCTCTGTCCTCTTACATCTTTCCAGCATTTGTCATTGCTCCACCTCCCAAACCCAGTGGGGCTCTTTGTGGCAGTTCACAAACCTTCATCCCAATGAATAATTACTGCTCCCTGCATTTGATTTGTTTTTAAAGAGTTAACATTTGTGGGAACACAACTGGCTGGGATGAGTTGTGGTTTCGTGTCAGTTGCCTATACAGGAGGCATCAACCTGAGACCATGGGAAGTGGGATACTGAAAGAGAGACACCTGGTCAGGTCATGGTGAGAAGTGTGGTCATGGGAGTTGGTATGTTAATGAAATTATTCTATAATAGGTCAGGTTTCTGGTTCTTGTTCTCAGTTGGTTTGGGACCTATCACATATAAGATCATGTTCCGACCTTATATGTTTGTGTTTGTGATTGGACCCCTGCCCTCAGACTACCCCTCTATATTGTTACATTCGCCATGCTCCTTGTCTTTGGATCTTGCCCCTCAGATTGTGTGGTATCTGTGTTTGTTATTTTCCACAAAACTTCTTTATTTTTTGGGCAATTCCATTGTTCCCTTCCCTCTATTTGTGCCATGCTTCCCCCAGCTGGACTAGACTCAGGGTCGCAGAGAGCCACACTGTGACAGACATTGGAAATGCAATCTGTTGCAAATGGAATTTCTCCCTTTCTTCCCTGACCCTGGGATGGACTCCCTGGGTAATTGGCAGCTGTCATTCATCACCTGCACAGTGCAGTTGGTACCAGCCCAGTTTCACAGAGTTGTTTCAATGGCCAATTACTGATTGCAAGCTGCTCTATTATCAGTCCCTGGGTAAATGCTTCACCTGCTGAGTAATATACCTGACATTCTCAGGTGTAAGTGACAGTGGCATCAAAATATTATCTGAAGGAATTATAGTATTTTATCAATTGTCACTGAAGTTGTGCATAAATTCTTCTGCAGAACAAATTTGCAGGCAAATCAGTCAGTGATCCCATAAAACTGAAATGTGCTACAACTGCCAGAGGATATACCTGAGAAGCAATTGCTAAAAAGTACAACTAAAAAAATTACATTGTGTTTTGGTAACATTTTAGAGTATTTAAGGTATGTAAAGTGTTCAGGCCCCCTCTGGTGAATGGAGAAGTAATTTAGATTTTTTTTTTTTGTTGCTCTTTGCTTGTTTGCTTGCTTGCATGCTTTTTTGTTTTGTTTTGTTTTCTTAGGTTGTTTTGGAGTTTTGTTTTGTTTTCTTTGGGGGGAGTGTTGTTTTGTTTTGGGTTTTTTTACTATATGTAGTTTAAATATTCCTAATTTTACCTGTTCCTCAAATACTCCACTCATAGCAAGTCTATTTTCTGTAGCTCTGACCTGGTGAGATACTGTGATAATGAAGTCAAGCACCTCAATACTGTTGTTTTACACTTTTGTATTGCATCATTTGTCACGCGGTGCTGCTAATAAAAATATAATTGACAAAGGTTTTACCTTTAGGGACAGCACTTTTAATAGAAGTTACTTAGGGTGGTACATGTTGTTTATTATTCTGTAGATTACTGCTGCTATTCATCGCTGAGGAAAGTGGTTTATCATTCTACAACAGTTCATGCTAAGAAATTTCCATCCCTAAAATATTCCTTTTATGTTGGAGATATTTGAGGGAGAGGTCTTCACCAAGCAGAGCTCTGATAGTAATTGCTGCTTTACTTCTGTTCTTTGAAATGAACTTGCCAAAAACCCAGTACTTAAAACTGGTTTTTTTTAGTGTTGCTAGATTAGCTTTAAGTACCTTGGGAAATGCTGGGTAAAAGAATTAAAAGATTAAAATAAATCTCCACCTTGTCCAAAGAACCCTGGCATTTGTTCCAGTCCTGCTGAGCAGCCTGGCAGCTTGGGCTGGGAGCAGGGCTTGCTGAATCATGCAGACTCGAAACGGTTTTCTTGGTGTCTTGAGGTTCCTTGAGATTCCCAAGCTCATCAGTCTCCTGTTGAAGATACATCCCTGTTTCTCAGGTCACAGGACAGAGGCACAGCTTTTCTCTTTGCTTTACACTCCACTTTATTTTCCTCAATGATATCTAGGAAGTTAAGAAATAAAATGAAAGAAATACTTATATTTTAGAATAGCACTTTAGATGCACATGTGGAGTCATCATAAATCTCTTTTCAGGTCTCAATTTGCAGAGGAAGCATTTCCAGGTTACTGAAAGAAGGGTATGGCATTTGGCTTTGGAGTCTTTCACTCTGATACAGAGCTTTTTCTATAATCTGGGTTCATGTTTTTACTTAGGATTTTGTTGTTCTCTAGGTTTATTGTCTTTTATCAGTAATTATTCAATTATAACTTATATTAAAAAGAATGTATTTGATTTTTTTCATTGCTTTACTTGCTTTCCTTTCTTGTTTTTGCCTTTATTTCATTGGAACTGTGGCCAAAGTCACTTTTTAAGAGAAACATGTTTTTGGCATCCAAATATCCATGAATTCCCAATCATTAATAATCTTTTTTTTTTTCCTATTTACATTTCTCTCTGTGGTCAGTTTTCCTGTAATTTTCCTCTGCTTTCTCTCAGAAGAGGTTTCTACCATGCATTCATACTTAGACTACCTGAAATTTCATTTGATTACCCCTCATCTCTTATTATTGGAGATATCCAGTTTGAAATATTTGGGCTCCCTGAAGATGTGAGTTCAATCCTGACACATCCATAGCAGACATTTTTCCTTCTAATATTCATAAATTCCATTCTGTAGAGTTTGTGGAGTCTGTTGCAGAGAGGGTTCAGCTGAAACTTCCAAAAATCAAATCCTCTCTGCTCCGTTTAATTACTGGAAGTAACCTAATCTTTCTGTAGGATTTGAGATTTATTCCTGTGCCTTCATTCTTTTCTACTCAGCACTCTGGAGTTTGCTATCCAATTAGTCACTGCCTCGCCTTTCCAATAATCACCACATTTCAGCAGTGTTGTTTGGGAGAGAGCAACTTGTTTGGCGCAGTTTGTAGTGAAAGTGTGAGATCGTGTGAGTAACTACCAAAATAACTTTCTGCTGTGATGTCCTTTATTGTGGAATCACAGAATCACAGAATGGCCTGGGTTTGAAAGGGACCTTAAAGATCATTTTTCTTCATCCCCTTCAGGGCAGGGGCACCTTTCACTGTCCCAGGCTGCTCCCAGCCCCAGTGTCCAACCTGGCCTTGGGCACTGCCAGGGATCCAGGGGCAGCCCCAGCTGCTCTGGGCACCCTGTGCCAGGGCCTGCCCACCCTGCCAGGGAACAATTCCTCATTCCCAAGATCCCATCTAACATTTCTCTCTGCCAGTGTAAACCCATTCCCCTACATCCTGTAATGACAATTTTTAATAATTTATGCTTATTCACAGTATTATTTCCTTTTAAATGACACTAGAACTAGCAAATAAGAAGTA
Organism: Molothrus aeneus; assembly: GCF_037042795.1. Classification (NCBI taxonomy): domain Eukaryota; kingdom Metazoa; phylum Chordata; class Aves; order Passeriformes; family Icteridae; genus Molothrus; species Molothrus aeneus. The sequence goes on from NC_089656.1 coordinate 455,572, forward strand.
ATTTTTAGATCAGCCACCACTATTAAATTCCTGTGCTTATCATATTTGCCTTGGGTATCTGAAGATAGAAGGGTTGTGTGGTAGCAGGGAATGTTTATATGGCCCAACTGAGGTCAGTAATTAACCCTACTTTCCTCTCTGTCACTAATGCAGTGGCATTTAAGCTGTCTCAAAAAAGGCAGGCCAGAAATATTGCATGACATTTCAGTGTTTTAATGACACACACTAAAGCAATGCCACTGATTAGATCCTTTGCTAATTATCTTCTGCTACTTCTGTTGGCTATATTTCAACAAAATGAACAGACTTATTTACAAGTAGCATTGCTTCTTAAGATGTCCCTCATAGCTTAATTCCTATAAGACAGAACAAAAAGTTTTTGAAACATCATTTTACACACTTACAGGAACAAAAACCAAGCAATTTTGTAAGAAATGTTGGAGGACTTCACTAGAAATTTCCTTCCTCTTTTTCCATAACTTGCTTATACTTTATTCCTAATTGTACCAAAGTTATATAAAAAGTACTATGATATGGTATTGTTTTTGCAGAAGCTCAGTAACTGCTGGATTGAAGCTCTTTGAAGGATTTTCATCCTTAAGCCTGAAGCCTGATTTTACTTTAAAGTGCCCCATGTTGCCTTGACTTGGATTGAGACTGCGTTTAGCTTTTCTACGAGAGGATTTGGATGTCCTTTTAAGAAGGAGCTTTGGTTATCTCCGCAATGAAGAGAGGTTAATCTGTAGCACAATGTGTACGTAATACCCAAAGAATTCTAGAAAACCCAATGGAAGGCAAATGAGAAACTGTAAGAACAGAGGCAGAAGCCCATGTGTCTGGTTATCACAGAATCATGGAACATTCTGAACTGGAAGAGACCCCTAAGGATCATGGATGCAGCCCCTGGCCCTGCCCAGACCCCCAACAATTCCCCCAGGATGATGGATGCAGCCCCTGGCCCTGCCCAGACCCCCCCAACAATCCCCCCAGGATGATGGATGCAGCCCCTGGCCCTGCCCAGACCCCCAACAATCCCCCCAGGATGATGGATGCAGCCCCTGGCCCTGCCCAGACCCCCAACAATCCCCCCAGGATGATGGATGCAGCCCCTGGCCCTGCCCAGACCCCCAACAATCCCCCCTGTCCCTCCCTGGTGCCCAAAGGCTCCTGGAGCTCCGGCAGCCTCGGGGCTGTGCCCATTCCCTGGGCAGCCTGGGCAGTGCCCAGCAGCCTCTGGGGGAAGCAGAACCTTGCCCTGCTCTGCAGCCTGAGCCTGCCCTGGCCCAGCTCCAGCCACTCCTGGGTGCTGCCCCTGGCCTGAGCAGAGCTCAGCGCTGCCCTTGCAGTCCCGGGGAGTTCTGCCCTCAGCTGCTCTGCTGCAGCTGACCCAGCCCAGTGCCCTCAGCCTCTCCTTGGGTGGCACTTCCAGGCCCTTCACCATCTTCATGGCCTCTTTTGGAAACTCTAATGGCTTAATGTCTTCATTTTAGCTCATGATGTCCAGAGCTGCCCCAGCACTCAGGGTGAGGCATTGAATAGAAACAAGATCAGGAAACATCCACCAATCTCTCTGATACATATTTTTTCTGTTGTCCTACTTTGCTGCTTTTCTCCTTACCCAGTTTCTCAGCAGTAATCTTTAACATGACATGCAGCCCTCTGTTCTTAACCCAACCTAATATGCTCCTGTCATGCCTCTCAAACTTCTTTGCTAGCAAAGGCTTTGACACAAAAATTCTCTCCCAGGAGAAAATGCAGCTCAGATGCTGCTTCTGTCACATCCCAGATCTCAGCTGGAGTAGTTGGGATAGAAATGTCTCACCTGGTACAAGTGCTTCTCTCCCTGGTGTAGCAAAAGTGAAGAATAATAAACTGCTGGGAACTAATCCAAGTATTATGAACACTGGGTAATTACATGACTCATAGGAGACCAAGAATGTCCACTTCATTAAAAAATCCCAAAGCTACCCAGATTGGCAAAACACCCTTTGGGTTTTTACCTGCAGGGCTTTGCTGTGCAAATATGTGTCTGAGGGGTTTGTTACTTTTTTGCCACTAAATTAGATCCTTCTTCATGAATCATTCACAGTGTGATGTTTGTACAAACACCAAACAGAAAAACATAGCAAAGCTTTTATCTGTGCAAGAGGCAGTAGTGTCTCCTTTCCAGGGTTTTTTTAGTCATGATCAGGAGCTGAGAAAATCTCCACTATCATATTTCACTGCTGTTCCCTTCTTTTCTGTGCTTTGTAGCCCACAAGTTGTACAAGACTGTATTAATAAAATATATTTGTTCTTTAATAATTAGTGGAGTTGTCAATTTTGTGGTGGACAGACAAGACCTCTCTCCAGGAGATGAGATCTTGGAAAGATTCAAATTCTGGTAAGAAAATACAGGTCATTTTTTCGGCAGCTCAGTACTCCCTCCTAGTACTCACTGTAAGCTAGAAGATGCAGAAACTGAAATGCCAAGAATTGCATGATCATAGAGGTGCAGGATTCTGTACTCTTTACATGATGGTTCTTATTAAAAAATCTGAACAGAAATGCAAAGAAGATACATACACAGATAATATTGTTCATGGTCACCTTGAAATCAGAGTTGATTAAATCCTGAGCTCTCAGCTTTCACCTCAAGGAAGGATCGCTGAAGAGCCTGGAGGCTTTTCTGGAGATCACCAGCACTATGGACACTGAAGAAGGGATTTTGCTCATCAAGATTAAGCATTTTTCACTAGTAGTCTGAAGCATTTATACTAAAAAACTGAATCTGGTTAGGTTTTTTTGATCAAATTCCAATTGATTCGTTTTCCAATTTATATATTACCTGATAATCTAAATCCCACTGATATTAATAGAAGATGAGAAAAGATTGCAGAAAGCCCTGTATTCAATTTAAAAATAATTCAAAGTACAAGCAGGAAGATAAAAAATATTTTCATATGGAAATTGCATAAAATCAAATAAAATTATTACAGTAGATAGCAACCATAATATTTTTCCTTTACAGAAGGCCTTTTTGATATTAATACATATATAAACATGTAGATATTTCCTGGTGTTTTAATATATTGCACATCATGTGATTCAAAACAATATTGATATTTAGTTGGTTTTGTATTTTTAATTATAAAAATAATTATAAAATCATAAGTTTCCTTGAAGACATTTTACTTCCATCTTACTTCCTAGATCAGATTTTCTACCTGTGAGGCAGTTTTACCACTCCAGAGGAAGGGATTAGCACTCTGTACTAATTAGGAGACTGTCTGGTTTTAGCACCCTTTGATTTTCCAGCTGGATTGGCGAGGTCCCAGTCAGGGTTGTGTCAGCAAAGAACAGCCTTTTCCTCTGAAGTTGCAGTGATGATCTGTGCATTGTGCTTTTCTAACTGCTCTGGTGCATCTTTTGTGTTTACTTCCTCACCCAGGCAAGAGTGGCAAAAACAGAAATGATAAATATATCTAAAGGAAAGGGTAGTGATCTGGAAGTTTTCAAACTGAATCTTTGTCTAAATTTAGAATAGACACTGGAAATTTTTGGGGTTTTTTAATGTTTTTGTATCAGAAGTTTCCTAAAGATGTTTTTATTTCCAGGTGAAAGCAAACTTTGAGATGTGAATATGCTTAGAAAAACTGAACTATTGAATTTTTACTCATTCAACTCTTGATTTCCCATCCCACAGACTAGGACAAGTTTTAGGCAGCGATGTGAGACTTTGATGATTTCTTTTTCTAACATTCACTTGGGCCTTTTTTATTTCCTTTTTGCTTCTGACATCTTGAATCCATAGAATTCTATAAAATCTCCTGGTTTAGGGAAAGGACAGGGAGCAGGCAGTAGAAAAGGGCAAAGAAAGTGCACCTCTGTGATTTTTGAAAGTTAATGTCCTTTTGAACACCAGTGTCCTGTGCGTTCCTACCTGAGGGGAGCTGGGGTTGCCTCCTCAGCCTTTGCTGAGCTGGTGGAGGGTGACCCTGAAAGGCCTCAGTCCTGGCAGGTGCCTTGGAGCTCTGCCCCAGCTCCTGGCCGAGTGGCAGCCGCAGCGATGTCCCCAGGCTGGATGGGGATGGTTCGCTGCTCTCAGCAGCTTCCTGATGCATCAGCTCCTCCTGATGTGAGCCAAGGGTCACCTTCCTTGCTGCTGCTGTCTTCCTCAAGGACTCTCTGGAGGGATAGGGCATTTTCCCACCTTCTTGTCCCTTCCTGAAAAGTGTGGAGAACAAGGAGGACAGAATAGCTGTTAGTCAAGCAAAACCTTCCACAGTCTGTAGATGGAGAAAAGTGAATGGAGTGATTGCCAGGGTGCAGCTTTCTGGGGGTTCAATGTTCTTGCAGCCTTCTCCTGAGTGCCTCTGTCCAGCCACTGTTTGGGAAAGGATGTTGGATATAGAAGGACGGCTGGATTAACCCAGTATGTTTATTTTTAGGGTCACTGGAGTCCTTTTGTGAAGAAGATGGTTAAGAGTTTTGTTGAATCAGGGCCCTCGCTGGAAAAAAATCCACAGTAAAAGGGTGTGAGAATTTGGCAAACAGGAAAAACCCAAACTATTTTAAAATTTAAAAAAAAAAAAGGCTTTCAGCAATCTGTCTTGAATGTATTAGTATCAAGCCCTTTATCCTTATGTTCTACACTGAGATAGTCATAAGCTACAAACACCCACCTCGACCTGCACTTTTGGGACTCTCCTTCTAAATAAAGCTTATCATTCCTTGGTTAAATCACCAAAGAATCTAAATCTGTCGGTGTGAGAAGCTTTTTCCTTCCAGCTCTTTCCTAGCTGAGCACAATGCAAGCAGAACTGTAGCAGTTTCTCAAAGAGCAAACATGTCATGTGGCCGAAAATGGGTTGACAGACAGGACTTGGGTTAATTTACTGTAACCTTCCTTAAGAAGTTGTGTTGAGGAAGCAAAAAGTCATTATCACCTGGCTGGCCTTTGCCATGAAAATATTAATCTTCTCCCAAGATTGGGTTGATATACTTGTTAGTACAAGTATATCAACCCAACTGCTCTCAGAAATGTCATCATCTAAAATAGGCAGCAACATGCTGCACATCAGAAACACTTCCAACAAGGAGAAGCTCTTCCTGAGGACACAAAAGGAACCAGGGGTTGAAGATGCATCCATGTGGAGACACATTTAATAGGCATCCATAGGGGTTCCTTGCGGAACCAGCTTATTCTCACATAGTTGGTTAATTAAATAGTTCTCGAATTTTTCCCCCAAGACAGACGAGGTATTTTAATATTAACAAGTCAGAAGGAAGACTGAAGAGGACCACCCTTTCCAGCTAAACAAATTAATAAGGGAATTAAGATATTTGTTTTGAGCAGAAACTGCATTGTTTTGTTTGTTGTTTTGTTCTTTTGGGTAGTGCCATACATGCGATATCATACAATCATAGAATCATGGAATGCTTTGGATTGAAGGGACCTTAAAGCCCATCTAGTCCCACCACTGCCATGGGCTAGAACACTATCCACTGTCCCAGGCTGCTCCAAGCCCCAGTGTCCAACCTGCCAGGGATCCAGGGGCAGCCCCAGCTGCTCTGGGCACCCTGTGCCAGGGCCTGCCCACCCTGCCAGGGAACAATTCCTTCTCAGTATCTGACCTGAATTTATTCCTCCCTGTCCTGTCACTGCAGTTCCTGAGGAATTGTCCCGCTCTGAGGGGTTCCAGGGGGTTCCCTGCAGCCCCTCAGAGCCTGGAAGGAGCTGTGAGCTCTCCACACAACCTTCTCCTGTCCAGGCTGAGCAGCCCCAGCTCTCCCAGCCTGGCTCCACAGGGGAGCTGCTCCAGTCCCCTCAACAACTTGGTGCCCCTCAAAGTCAAAGATGATTTAATTGCTGAACAGTGTTTTCTCAGCTAAGACATAAATAGCAGCCACTATGAAAATGGTATTATCTACTGTCTGAGAAATAGTTCAGTCGCAGGATTATTTTTTTTCTTACCATAAAAAAAGCTGCAGAATTGTAGATACATTTTTATGCATTAATTTGCTGTGCTGTGAGTGTGCACACCTGAATGTTTTGGCTTCTCAGGCAGGCACAACCCACCACCTCCCATGGCTCAGGTGCAAGCCAGGTCCTGGATGTGCATGCCCTGCTGGATCCCTGCCCTCTGGAGAATGTCTCCTGCACACAAAGTACAGTCAGTGCTGCCAGCCCTGCAGGGTGGCATCCCAAATAACACAGTTCTGTTAAAAGTCATAATATATAGAGCTCTCAGGAACATCTTGACTCTGAGGCCAATAGAGAGACATCTTTTGATCCAGGATCAGCAGACCAGATTTAAAACTGCATTAAAGTTTTATTAGAACATATCCATATTGGAATATATCAAATAGAATTTTCCATGAGCTGCTTCATAAAAAACAGAATATTTGAAAATGTCGTGGCTTGTTACTATTCAGAGTTAGGGGAAGCTGTTCTACAAGTGTCACTGTGCTGAACATTGCAATTTTGGGGATTTATGGTTGAATTTGGTTGAGGTTTTTGGGGTTTTTTTGAGAAAAATGGCTTTTTGGGGGGTGTTTCGTTTGTTGTTTTGTTTGTTCTTCTTTCAGAAATTTCTACTTTCCTTTAGGAAAAAATGAGATGTGAGGGGGAAGAGGTTGTTCCTTCCCTTCAGAAACTCCTGAGTATGTCTGTAGCAAAGAGATACAGATCCCATTGTGGATTTGGGAGTTGTGAGAAATCAGGATGCCACAAAAGAGGTGAAAGGTTTTCTTGAAGACTAGAGGAGAATGCATAGAGCTTGCTTTTGTTCCTGGTCTTGGAGTGGAACAAAATGAAACCTGAAAAGGACAGACACTCAAGGTCAGAGTGGTCAGGAGATTAGTGCATAAAGCCTTGGAATTCCTTTTGGCATCTCTGTTTTCTGTCACATTTTTATTATAATAAAAAGATAAAGGATTGATTTCTTAAGTGAAAGACTCCAAAATTTGAGTCTTTTTTATTGTAGAAATGCTTGAAGATCAAGGTAGACCACAGAGCTCTGGGTCATGGTCACTGATATAAAAAAAGTCAGGCTGGGCAATGGTAACAAAGGAAGTTTCTTCTGTAAGAATGATATCTGGAAGGTTAGGAGGAAACCCAGGTTTTTTCACTGAAAACAAGTTTTCACTAAAAGAAGGAACAGATCAGAATATTAATTAGTACATGTGGTCTATATGTGAATTTCAACAAAGTGAAAATAGTTCCAGTGTTCCTCAGTATGCACTTTTTATTCCAAGCAGCTACTTCTCCGTTTGGTCTCCTGTTATTCTCATAGTTCTGGGATGCAGGGATTGAATTGAAAGGTGTCAGCATTGGGGGAAAAAAGTTGTATGTGTCAGTTCAAATTTCTCCAGGTGATTGCTGACTTTCATTTGTAAAATGATTGCATATTCTTTTCTCATGCAGTCTGCGGAGAGCAGAAATGCCTCTTTAGAAGGCTGTTCTTGGTGCAGAATGGAAATGCCTGTCCCAGAAAAGACCTTATATAAAACTCTTACATGCAGCTGCAGCAAAGACAGACATTCGTGAACTTCCACAGGTGCTTCCACCTGCCTAGTCCTTCCTTCTTATCCTGAAAAAAAAACCCAAACAAATAAAATGACAAACTTGCACTGGGATTTCAGCTTTAAATTGGAAATTTAATGGAAATAAATGTGTGTTTTTCTCTGCATTTTCTGTGCCTAGTAAAGAGAGAGGTGTGTGCAGCTGAAAAGTTGGGGTTAGAACTTAAACTTTGTGATTTTACCTGGGCAGCCTTAACCTAACTTCCACGTGTTTTAATTTATGTTTGGAACAAAATAAGATGCTAAAAACACATAAATGAGCAGATGGGAACAAGCTAATGTTGGTTTATAATTAAATAAACTTATAAGAATTGTAAGGGCACAATATCTCTCCTCAGGAAAGCACATGAACCCTTCCCTTTTGGTAGCCCAGCTATGTTTGTGTGTGCATGTACATACTGTAAATCATTAAAAAAATTTTTGTTTTGAGAGCTATTTTATTCCTAGAGCTGATCATGACAGCCATGGATGGAGGACTGTGATAATAAATAAAGATAGCCAAGATGCATTTAATTTATCAGAGTGTGGCACACAATGGGAAATACTGCAACTGCCTGAGTTAGTACATTAGTGTAAAGGTGGAATCATTTAAAGAGTTAAATTCATCTAAACATTTTGTATCCTGTTTGTTCTGACATAATTATTATGTTAATTTTGGTATGCTTTGCATATTAAGCTGAATACATCCTAAGATACTAATGACCAATGTGTCAGCTTTTTATTAAACAGGAAATAAACACGCTGCAGCCGCTAATTAGTTTGTTATTCATAGCAAAGAAAATGAGACTGTTCCTCTGCTTTCTCATTGAATGAATTTGCACTATTTGACAAATTGCCATTTCTTGAATCAAACAAGTGGGGGAAACAGAGAGGGTGTAGCTCCATTGGAAAGACTTGTGGTTGGAATGTATTGTATGAATATACAGCAGTAATAATCACTAAATAATGAGGCATCAATACCTTGCTGATACTTGGAGATATTGGCCAGCTCAGAAGCCTTTCCATGTACTTTATGCTCTGCTCCTAAATCCTTCCGTGCTCTGGTTAATGATGTTCCAATCTGATAGATGGGTTCTTAGTAATGAAGTCTTCGTAATGAGGACACTTTACTCTTGTCCCCTGCTGTTGCCCTGGGATCACCAATCAACCCCTCACACACCTGAGGAAGGTCTAAACTATTGTCTTTTGAGCTTTGATATCTTGCAGTCCAAAGTCCATTTACTGTCCCTAGATAGTGAAAGTTCATAAATACCACTTTTAGTTATTGATGACATCAATATGCTGGGTGAAGTGAGAGACTGAATCACTTCTTTATGTCAGATATTGCAAAAATTGAGAAAGTGCCCAAGGCCAGGTGGGATGGAGCCTGGGGCAACCTGCTCTAGTGGAAGATGTCTCTGCCACTGGCAGGGGGTGAAATTAAATAGTCTTTAAGGTCTCTTCCAACCTAAACCATTCTGGGATGCCATGATTCTCTAACTCGCAGACTCCCCCACTGTGCAATCAATGTCCTTTTTTGGTGACAAAGGGCAGTACTGTACACTTAAAGCTGTAAAGGGTGATCAGAATCAACCACAGAATACCCAAACCCATACATGAATCACTGTCCTAAAGCTGCAGGGCAAGAGGGAGGCAATGAGCTCATTTGGGTGAAATCAGCTTATTACTGTGCCAGCCTTTGATAGTCTGTCACAGTCCTTGCCAACAAACAGTTCCTGGCTGCCCACCCATGGCCTGCAGCCCACACTGCAAACCCAGACTGGTGTCACTGTCACCTGCACCCAGCACTGCAAACGGGGGTGATGAGAGCCACCTAAACCCGCGACAAAAATCCTGTAAATGTTTGGTTTCTGAAGACATATAACACTTGGGAGGGATCCTGATGGGAAAGGATGCGGGATTGAATGACACAGCTACAGAAGTTGGAGACAGAGGTGTTTTGTAATACAGCAAAAGAAGTAAATAAGTAAAGGAGGAGGCTCTAAAGAACTGCAACAGTCATGAACAACCTAAAACAGGGCTTCATCCAAAACATTCATGAGCACAGCATGTGAGAGCTCTTGTCCTGTCCAGAACTCACTAAACCCTGAGAAGAGTGATTTAACTATGACCAGCATATGAGAGTTATTTCTGTGAGTATTTGCCGCAACACTAATGGCATGAGAACAATAAAGTTTAGGTCTGATATTTCAATAGATCTAACTACATGTATACAAAGAAATTCAAGCAATGTATATTTTCATAGTTCAACTAAACTTTATTACATAGATGAACTGGTTCTCTGGTATTCAGGGTGCTGGGAACCTTTGCTGCCATTCTATTCCACCCAGGCTTTCTATTCCACAAATATTTGTAACAGTAAATGGAGCAGCATTCATTCACCTGTCAGCTGAATTTAATCAAAATCAAATGAACTTCTGAGCACTGTCTCTGTCTGAAAACTTTAGAATATCAGATTTGTCATGATAAAGCATTTTTCTCTGTTTCTCAACAACACCATAAAGAGAGAAATTAAATAGAATTCCTCCCACAGCTGACACAGGAGAGTGTCACTGAGGGTTATTGAAGCAGACTTCTGAGAGACTGATGGCTGAGGAACAGAATGAAAGCAGCACTGAAGGCACTAAACACAGCTGGGTCTGTTGGCTCTTGGTGAATATGGTTACTTTCCACTCCACGGCCACCAATCTTAAGAATTTAAATATTACCTCATTAGTCTGCAGAAGTTTAATTTTCATAGCACATTACATAGTTCTGAAATCATCAGTTTCCACCTGTGAGCAGCAGCATTCCCATATCTGCCTGATGCCAGGGCCACAAAAGGAGTTTTGTCCTGATCATTTATTGCTCATCCTTATTAACAAATAGGTTGGACTAGATAATCTCAAAGGTCTTTTCTAACCCAGCTGATCCTGTGAAATAAAAATCCGGAGAGCAAACAAACAAAAAAAGTTATTTGATTCAATGATTTTTTGTTATTATTTTTCTTATCTTATGCTTTTAGTATGTGATTATATTAATTAAAATCTCTGTTTTACAGAGATTTTGAACAATACAATTGTTTACCAACACATGAGTCTAAATAGAATTTGGGCTGGTGACTCCTTCCTGGTTTTCTGTGCTTGGAGAGCCTCTATTATCAAGACAAATGGCTCCATCCATCATTTCCCAGGTCTCAAAGCACAAGCTGGTGTCTGGAAATGTGGTTTAGTAAATACAAGGTTTTTCTGCCATCAAACACTAGAAAAGGATCCCCAAAGGAATAGAATTTAACAAACATTTTAGAGTGGATCTTTGCAGCCCATTGAGTTGGATGACAGAGACTGTCCTTTGGGAAGGGAGGGGGAGAAGACACAGAAAACATATTTAAAATAACCTTATTTATGATTATTCTGTTTCCATGGTCACTCAAAGGCATCATGGACAGTTAAACTTTATATAATATGGCATTTTCATAGAATAAAACTGAATAAGAAAGAATGTCAAACCCTGAATAAGAAAGATGTCAAACCCTGACCCATGTTGTGATTATGAGAATAACATGATAGTGATAGAAAAAAAAATTGGTAATTTTTCAGTGTCAGCCATGTAAGGATCAGGAGCTCTGCCCTGAACCACAATCTCCTGCTGTTAATTCTTTCCTTCCTTTCATCACCAATCCCTACTGTATTCATGGGCCAATTAGTGGAAGCAATAGCAGATATATGAATTTTTTACTATATTGGGTATTCCAAATTAGAAAGCAAACAGATTTAAAACCCCAGTGTGGCAGAAGTGTGTGTTAAAGGTTCTGAAGCAATTTTAGAGTTAATGTAGAGAGATTAGATTGTATATTAAGTGTACAGTGAGAATGCCTGGTAGCTCTCAAGGCTGATGGCTCCTTTATTTAGATGTGCCATCCTCTATGTTTGGGTAGTGCTGAGGAATTTCTCAGAGGGACCATCGGGAGGTTTTCATTGACACTCACAGGAAGTCAATGGGGTCAATATTATTTAGTGACATATACTGGAATTTAATGCTTATCAGATGTATTCTTTAGTGAAACACTGGTTTAGGAGCTGGGGGTTTGCAGGCATAAATAATCATGGAACAAATTGCTCCTGCAAGGACCTCGACAGCATTCCATGCCCATTACCATTTGGGACCCCTTCCTTCCTTCCTTCCTTCCTTCCTTCCTTCCTTCCTTCCTTCCTTCCTTCCTTCCTTCCTTCCTTCCTTCCTTCCTTCCTTCCTTCCTTCCTTCCTTCCTTCCTTCCTTCCTTCCTTCCTTCCTTCCTTCCTTCCTTCCTTCCTTCCTTCCTTCCTTCCTTCCTTCCTTCCTTCCTTCCTTCCTTCCTTCCTTCCTTCCTTCCTTCCTTCCTTCCTTCCTTCCTTCCTTCCTTCCTTCCTTCCTTCCTTCCTTCCTTCCTTCCTTCCTTCCTCCCTCCCTCCCTCCCTCCCTCCTTTCTTTTTGGAGTGTTATTTTTGGTGACACACTACAAATGTTACAGAGAATAATGAATAATATTTGCACACCTTCTTCCCAAGGTGAGAAAGACGATCTTGCAACACCCTCATTTTAGTGAGTGAGTGTCTCACTACTCTCAGCAGAACTGTGAAAAGAGCATCTCTGAAGTCAGAGGAAAATGAAGCTGTTATATGGTACAATTTAAAATACACAGCATAGGCTTCTAACTAGGATCCAAAAGCCTTCTCAATTTTAATGTTGCTTCCTTGTGTTTCCTGCTCTTTACAGAGTGCACGCATTTACAGCTCAGAAAACAAGCAAATAAAACTAGAAAGTTTTATTTTAGGCTCATTACCTACCTAAATCATTAACTAATTCTTGATGTAAATACTCTTTTTATTGCTTTAGATTTTCCAGAGATATTTTCATTTTTCATGCACAAAGTCTGAATCCCAGCACATATGCACACTTCAAAGATCAAGAGAACAGGGACAATTTTTCTGAGGGGTGTCACCACCATGCTGGAGCCACAGATGCAAAGCTTTTCCTCTTCCACTTTCAGCTATTGAAATGCAGAGTAAAGCGAAAGAGTTGCACTTGGTGCAGCTCTGGCCAAGATCCAGGAGCAGGATGCACATCTGTAAGTGCTTGAGCATGTATGGAGTCCTGCAGAAATCAGTAACAGCTCTGTGGAACCCGCATGTCCTGGGAAGGAGTTACCAAGTCTGGGACTGAAAACTGGGAAAAAACCCCCCAAAAATGTTTATAGGTGAAGTTTTCCTATAGTTTTTTGCTTATTCCTTATGACATTGCACGGAGAACCTAACTTTCTGAGTGTGATGTGTTCACATCCACAGAATTATGAGCATCCTTTTTACGTTTCAGACCAATCCATTTTGTGACTCAGCAGGACCTGTCCAGACTGGGAGCCAGACTCATAAATCAGTTGCTCTACACATAACACACAGGAGGTAAATTAATTTCTCCAAGAGAGAAAACCAGGAAAATAGAATTTGTTATCTATTTATTTTTACAACATTTCAGTGGTTACATACTTGAACAATTACAGGTGCTTTTAACTTTTTAAAATTTTATTCCTTCTTTTTAAAATTTAAAATAACAACACAATCCATAAGCTCTCTGGGCCTTTTTACTTAACCTTATGTTCTCTCAAATATAATTCAGAGTGTCTTTTTCATAGCATTTTAATTTTTTAAATTTTTTTTTGTGAAACACAAAACATAGCATCTATGGTCAATGTAAGTATTGCAGTAGATAATTTAAGAATTCATTCACTTGGCCCCAGCCAAATTTTACCATGTGTAGCACTCAACAAATCACTTGAGTTTGTCATGTCCCTGAGCACACTCCAGTTTATACCTCATGACCAGTGCAAATTAGGAATCTGCTGAGCATAAAGCTTTTTCTTACCTTTTTTCTTGATATATGCTCAATTACTCTAATAGATGCAAGTCTCACTTAAGTTTTGCAAGTGACTGGACAAGAGGAAATGCATTCCCAATGGAGAGGAGTAGGGTCAGATTGGATTTCCTCCCTGGGAGAGTGGGCAGGCCCTGGCACAGGGTGCCCAGAGCAGCTGGGGCTGCCCAGAGCAGCTGGGGCTGCCCCTGGATCCCTGGCAGTGCTCAAGGCCAGGTTGGACACTGGGGCTGGGAGCAGCCTGGGACAGTGGAAGGTGTCCCTATGGTGGAATTAAATGGCCTTTAATGTCCCTTCAATCCAAACCATTCTGGACTCTATGATCAACCATGAGAAAATCACCCTGAGAGTAAATCTAAAGTCAAAATTCTTAAAAGAACCCCCACCAGTTGGGTCTCAGGCACAGGGTGAGATTTTGGAGTGTTCCTAGCAGGGCCGGGAATTGGACTCAATGATGCTGGTGGGTCCTTTCCAACTGCGGATAGTCCATGATTCTGTGGTATTTCCAGTTGACAAGAAGGAAGCAAAGACAGACTTTCAAAACTCTAAATAATTATAAGATAAATATGCTTATCTTGAACTCTCTTATTCGGAGATTTCTTAAAACTTGGACTTGGCCTTGTAAAACAACTGTAATAATAAAAAATAAAAAAATAAAATAATGCACAGAGTGCTGTAAATGCCATATTTAATTTTCCTTTCCTGGATTAGACTGGGAAAAATCAAACCTTCTTGTTAGGTTCTACATTCCTTTTAACTCTATATTTATATTTTAGGAGTGGGGCATGAGGTGGGCAGAAGATACTTCTAAATTTACATTAGCTTTGGGTTTAGAAAAAGAGACTCAAAATTACAACTTTCTGTAGAGGAATTAGACATTTTTTAGGCTGCATCCTCACCTGGAGTAAATACCTGTGAGTAAGAGCAGTAGAAAACCTGAGCTGTGAGAATATCTGCATCCTTTATCTTTGTTAAGGTTAGCCTGTTACATTTCCTATTCTGTGATATGCTAAAAATAAAACTTTTTTTTATATTTTATTGAAATTTCTGGATGTCCTCATAAAAGCCGAAATGCTAGAGGAACAATATTAATAAGTCATCCAGTTCTCTTTGTGCTGACACATATTCTTGGCAATAAAAGAATATTACATTGCACCAGCTGTGCAGAACAGAATTTGAAGTCTTGCTCTGGGTCAGTTCAAATGTGTATGTAACAACATTTAAGCCTGGCATATGATGGGGGATCTTAAATCTTATTATATATTCTCTATAGACTTGGAGGTGGTCATTGTTTTTGGGGTTTTTTGTTTGTTTGTGGGTTGGTTTTGTTGGTTTCCTTTTAAAAAAAAGATTTTTAATCTGGGTCCTCATTTAGGAAACATAGAAAACTTCAGAAATAAACTTGAGATTTATAGCTCTCTTGCAGCTGAAGTGCATGAAAAGATACAATGATCATATATTCCAATGAATTAATTTTATATAGCAAATTTTAATACTATGAAGTTTGGTTTCCTATTCTTTCAAATACATAATACTGTTTAGATAAAAGTGGTAAGTTCAATAAATAGGTACAGTTCAAAGCTTTTAGTGCTAATTTCATTCACAGGGAGAACAAATATTGTCCGATTTTATGGCTATGCAGTGTTGTTATAATATGATTCATAATTTTAAGGGACTTTTGAAACCAAATCCAAAAACATTTTCCATATACAATCTCTTTGGACATTGCTCTCAGACAGACCAATTCCCATACAGATGGATCTTGAATCAGAAGGGAATCAGAGGTACAAAATATGACTTGTTTATCTCATACCTGTTTGCAGGGTGATCCAGAAGGATCTGGACAAGCTCCAGAAATGGCTTCTGGGAATCTACTGAGGTTCACCAGGACCTGGGCTGGGGCAGCCCCTGGGATCAGTCCAGGCTGGGGCTGAGCAGCTGGAGCAGCCCTGGGAGAGGCCCTGGGGGAGCTGTGGGGCAGAGCTGGCCCTGCCCCAGCCGTGCCCTGGGACCCCAAAGCCCTGCCCTGGGCTGAGCCTGGTGTGGGCAGCAGGGAGGGGATTCTGCCCCTCTGCCCCTCAGGTGAGACCCCACCTGCAGAGCTGCCCCAGCCCTGGGACCAGCACAGCCAGGACCTGGAGCTGCTGCAGAGAGCCCAGAGGAGGCACCAGGATGAGCAGAGGGATGGAGCAGCTCTGCTGGGAGGAAAGGCTGGCACAGCTGGCATTGTTCACCTGCACAGGAGAAGCTCTGGGCTGAGCTCAGGGTGGCCTTGCAGGGCCTGAAGGAGCTGCAGGAAAGATGGAGAGAGACAATTGCCAAGGGCTGGAGGGACAGGAGCCAGGGAATGGTTCCCACTGGTATGGATGCTAATGTCTTCACAAACAGTCCCATGGGTGAGGGGATGGGTGTTAGCAGTTTTGAAATGGGTCTTAATATCTCTGCTAAATCCAAGAAGCAGGTTTGTTGCAGAGCCCAGACAGCTTGGCTCCTGAAACACATAAATGGGTCTGCACAATGCTGAACTTCTGAACTTTGGGGTAAAATAACAGGTTCAAGGTAGGATATGGGTTAAGTGGCTCGGGAAGGGTGGACCTTCATAATACTTCAGCTGATGAGGAAAGGAAGAGGGCAACATGCGACCAGGAATTTAAGACAAAAGGAGGCTGCACCCTCCCAAACCTTGACAGAGAAAACCCTGCGGGCATGTGCCCCAGTGGCCTCTCTCCCTTTATTTGAATGAAGTTTTACAACTCCTCAGTCTCCTTTTGGACGTAAACCTCTGATGTTGTATTTTCTCAACAGCACTGCCAGAGGGCAGGGATGGATGTGATATTGGGAAGGAATTGTTCCCTGGGAGGGTGAGCAGGAAGCTGTGGCTGCCCCTGGATCCCTGGCAGTGGCCAAGGCCATGTTGGACATTGGGGCCTAGATCAGCGTGGGATAATGAGAGGTGTCCCTATCCAGGACAGGAGATTGGAATGAGATGTGCTTTAAGGTCCCTTCCAACCCAAAGCATTCCATGATTATGTGGTAATTCGTCTTCTTGAAATATTGTAATGGGAGTGAGTAGAATCCCTGTGGGTCCCTTCCTGCTCAGGATATTCTGTGATTCTGGCCCTGGCACCAGCCTCCGGCCTGGCAGTGGGGTTGCCATGGTGTCCCCAGGGTGCTGCAGGCCAGACAGGACTGGCCCAGCTCTGGGCCCATGGCACATCCCCAGCTCATCCCCAGTGCTGCCCGGCAAGTTGGGTGGGGCCGGGCTCTGGGATGTGGGGACAAGAGATGTCCTGGGAGCTGCTGAGGCCAGCATCTCTGCCAGTGCCACGGGGGCTGCTCTGTGCCCATTGCCCCCGAAAGGACAGAGCGTGGGGACAGCAAGGGGACAGCGAGGGGACAGCAAGGGGACAGAAAGGGCCCAGTTCATAGTCCCGCAGGAGCAGGACACACCAGGAACCACCCTGTCCGTTCCAGCCTTATTAACCCACAGCACATTCCCTGAGGAAAGATGCACAAGGACATAACAGGCTCCTAACATTGGCACATTTTGCTGCTGCAAAATTCCAGTGGCCTCGGACAGCTCCATGATATTCCAGTTCACTGTTCCAGAAAGCCTAAGGGGAAAAAAAATACAGCAAGTGTTTTAACATCCTCTGAACTTTGGGCACATCATTTACACAGGAAACCCTCTAGCTGTCCATGGCATTCCAGAATCTCTAACCCCTATGTTGTTGGTCACGAGTTTTTAAAACTTCATATATTGAACTAGGTTTGAACACATAATATTAAAGAAAACTGCAGCTTTACGAGCACAGGGATGATAATGTTTTTAAATTCTAGGTTTTGAAATCAGTATTTGCTTTTTCACTGCTGAACTTGCTATTGCTCTTTGAGAGGTTTCTTTGTGGGTTCTTATCTAGATGCTTATCTGGCCTTACAGACACTTTTGCTCCCTGGTATTCCTTAATCAGGTTTACTTTTCAGACTTTCACACTGGATTTTCACCACACACAGTAAACACTTGATTTATAAGGTGCAGGTCCCTTTCATCAACCTTAAAATGAAACTTTAAGTGTTTATCCTGTAGAGAGGAAGTCTCATCTCAGTGAAACTTGAGTAATTTTAAGGAGAGGGTCTCCAAACTGTCTCCAAAATTCCTTCTTCAGCAAAGCAGGTATAAGCAATCCCTCTTCTACCCCAAAATCCTTAGGCATGTGTTTCAACCCACTGGAAGTGGTGTGGGTTTTCTGCGCTTCCTCTGAATCTAAAATATGTTTGCTTTGATGCATGAAGTGCTCATAAATAAAACCAATTCATGTGGTCAACACATTGAGTGATCTTTCAGATTCTAAGAGTGATATTATCATCTGATCTGTCATCATTTCTTGGTATTAACTACATTAATTCTTTTAAATAATTTCTCTTGGAAGCAGGTAAGAGACTTAACCTTTCCTATGGTTTTACACTTAGGATGTTCATAATTTAGCAATGGAATTTCATGACGTAGCAATCAAAAGCTTTTTCATATGCAAATGAATATGAACTTTTTTCTCACCTGCAGGAGGTGAAAACATCTTACTTTCCATTTTAATTATTCCTGTTGTTTTGATATTAAATGGACCTGAACACAAAACTACATTTATTAATTTAGGTAAATTAGATCCTACTGTGTTTTTTACTTCATACCAGCTTATTTATTGTGCCAAATTCTGATGATGTCCATGTGATTCATGAGCCCTTTCATCTTATTTCCCGCCCCATCTTGTTGAGGAGGGTGAATGAGAGGCTGGGTGGGTGTTTGGCAGCTGGTCAAGGTCAACAAACTCAATTTGAATTGTTACCCATGGACTGTTGGTGATGTTTGTTGCCATAAACACAAACTGCGTCCTATTCCAGGCAGCCTGGAACCACAACATTTTTGGGATTTCTGGAACACTAGAAGGTGTTTGGGCATTTTATTAACGACAGACCACAAATCCTTTTAACACAACAAGTACTGGGGTCCCTCAAGGAGTATTACAGGACCGTTTTATCCTTAGGGTAGATACAATACATAAGAAATGTCTTCTTTAAATTCACTGCATAAAAAATATTTTCCCTAATCTCACCTTTCTGCAGAGGACTGATCTTTTGCTGATCTTTGGCTTTGTCACTAGATCCCAGTTCAACCCTTGAGGGCTCTGAGGTTTTAGCAGGACTTCAATAAATTATTTCACATAAACGGTTAAATTCTGATTCAGCATCTGGATAACCTCACATAAATAGAACACAAACTCTTAAATGGTTTATAGTAGAAAAGAAGAACTGAGAGTATTTTTCTCCTAAAATATTATATTTATCAAGTAAAGCTATTCAACTGTTAGGGGTTTCACTTATTTTTTTTAGTGGCAGTAACATTCATCAGTTCATGTTAATTAGATCAGATATGTGTGGTGATAAGTGAAGATTTGAGTATAATCAAAATGAATTAACGTTTTGCATAGACAATAGGGAAAACATGCCATGAACAAAAAGAGCCTGTAAATAAAATATAAACAAAAAGGAAAATATCTTATTTTGATTGTTTGTTCAAAGCAGCTTTCTTGTACTTGGTTTTGAAAATTGTGTGATAAAGACTATATGATATCGAGGTGACTCTCAGAGAAGGGAGGATGAGTCAGGACACGTCTAAGTTTTGGAATATTTCAACATCTGTGCTCTTGCATCTCTTCCATACAGTTGGGTAAATGCTGGAATTGTTTCTTATTTCTGATGTTTAAGCCCAGGAGGTTCCCATTCCCTATGTTGTGGATGCCCAGGAGTGCCCCTCACAGCTGGAGCACCTTGTCTCTCCAGAGCTGGACCAGCTCCCACAGATCCCTGATCTGAGGATGCCTGGGAGTGTCCCTCACAGCTGGAATACCTGGTCCCTGCAGGGCTGGACCAGATCCCACAGATCTATCTCGTTTTTCGCCAAGTGGTCCCATTCACGATGCTGAGCTTGCATGGAGCCTCACAGGCTCACAGGCTGAGCTCCGTACAGGTAACAGCTCTGGGATGTTTGCACCTGTCACTTCTCCAGAGGCAAACCCTCTGTTCATTCAGGGATCAGGGAAAACAATACCCAGGGAACTCCCTGTCTCAGCAGGCACTGCAGGAGCCAAGGGAGCTAGACTGTGTGCTTGCTTTCTTTTCACTCCTCTCCAACACACCTTTTTAGAGGGTTTACCTGCTGGGATGGTGCTTAAGTCACTTCTGAGAGTGGTCCAAACTGACTTGCTCCAGGTTGTTGTCCTGCTGCCTAAATCAGCAGTGTGTGTGTGTTTGAACAACAGCACTGCACCTTCTGTTGTTCAATGCTGATCTCCCCACACCTCTCGTTAGGATTTCAGGGCTCTGTACATTCCTGCTTGATTATTTTCCAGCTAAACTGCTGTGAAATTTATTTTATAACCCCAGCATCAACACACTTTATTACATTAGTTGATCCAGAAGTTACTGCATTTTGATAATTTGTAGGCATATTTCTAAGTAATTGCAGCTGTGAGTCAAGGAAGAAGGGAGTCAGGAATAGAACACACATACATGTGCCTCAGAAACAGCTGAAGAAATGAATTTGTACAGCATAAGCAAAGTTTTGTCTTGGGAGCTGGGACTGTTTCTCAGAATGTATGCAAGCAGTTATTATAAAGCGTATGTGCTCCTGAAAACAGGGAGATTAAGGCAGTTATTCTTGTGACTGTTACCAGCGCCAGCACAGTGCCAAGACATTGTTTTCTACACAGTTTTGTTGCCTAATGCAATGATGATGGCTGTAACATCTCCCGACTGAAGAGAAATTATGTGGTTCTCAAGGCACATTTTCCTTAGGGCTTCGAAGACACAGTGTGAAAATGGACCTCACATTAATAAATTCCATGGCTGCTGATTTTCATTATATTTATTGTATTGCATTATATTGTATTATATTGCATTATATATTATAATGCAATATAATACAATATAATATATATTATATTATTATATTATTACAATATATATTATATTATATTATATTATATTATATTATATTATATTATATATCATATCATATCATATCATATCATATCATATCATATCATATTATATGATGTATATTATGACAGGAAAGGTGGCAGAAAGGAAATAAAGACTGATTGATGGGAGAACAAAGTTTTGCCCATCCCCAGAGGGGAGCAGTGACCCAAATAATAGAAGTCCTGGCTGGCATTTCAGAATATTTTCCTCTTATATAAACTGAAGGAGAAAAAAAGGCAAAATTAAATCCAACTCAGCAAAAGAGATGGAAGAAGATAAATAATTCTGATCTTACATCTTCTGCAGCATTTAAAGAAAATCTCAGCTTCTGCACTTCCTGGAGCCAATAAAAATGTAACCCACCCTGTTCTGCTCTATGGCAATCGAGAAAGATGTGTTTCAAAATAATCTCCAAGATTTTACCTTTTTTATATTAAAAGATTGGAAAGGAGTCCTACAATTCCCACTTTAATTTGGGTATTTGAACCAGAGGGTAGGGAAGATTTTTGAAAAGCTCTTCTCAAATGGGCACAGAAACAGCACTTTGCATGGAAGTAAAGGGGTGCAGCAACACCAAATATTGTCATGCAAATTTGTTTTTGAAAGATGGAGAATCGTTTCTAACACAGTCAACCCTTGAAATATTTATAACTTGCAGCAGAAATAGAGGAGTGCAGAATGTTCTCTGGTAGCTGTTCTCCCCTTTACCTTTTTCTTGTTAAGGGAGAGAACTGGTCAGTAACCACTCCAAACTCACTGGTGGCCATGCTGTGTCCATCCAAGGGACTGGACAAATGCAGATTAAAACTGGATGTCAGGACAGGCTGGCACTGGGTGGCTGCAGTTGCTCCCAGTCCAGCTCTCTGCCTTGCTCTCCTGTGAATGATCAATTCCCTCCTGAGCTGGGTGAGATTATTTTGTGAACCAGCTCTTGAAAGCAGAGATTTTGCCCTCTTATATTAAATAAAGAAGTCTTAAAACTCCCATTTAAATCTGAGGGGGTTATAGTAAAGGGGAGGAAAGATTTTTTTAAAAACTTCATTCCCAATTAGGAGACGGGTGAGGAAACAAAATGGGTGTGCAAGGCTCCCGAGGAGAAATAAGCAGCCACATATTTTCCAAGTTTCAGAATGTGCTGTTTGAAGAAATAGGGGATCTCTTTGCTGTCAGGTGAAGGATAATTCAAACCCTCTCAGATGTTTTGGAGGTGTAGGTACAGGAGAGAGCTTTGTCTGAGACGAGCTGTTACCCCCAGGCATGTCATTACAGTTCAAAGTGCTTTATTGTACAAGAGAGATTCACAGGGCATTTCCCAGGGATGCCTTTAGGATTCTGCACCGAAGGGATGGAGAGATAAATTAATCTCTGCAAATGAGGAAAGAAGGTGTGAATTGCTTTTTCTTTCTTTGTGCTGAATTGCTTCATTGGCAAAATCCCCTCCTTCCCCTCTCCAATCACTGTAACTTATTCCTGTCGTTTTAGGTAAAATCTGGTGTTTTCTATATATATATTTTTTTTTCCTTTAAAGACTTTCATTGTTCATAATACTATTAATTCCTCCTTCACTCTTATTTATTCAAGAAGGATCATCCAGCCTTTCATTTTCATGAAAGTGTTTCACTTTTGACATGGTTTTCTTAGTTTCTCAACTAATGAGGCAACCATAGAAAATGACCCTCAAATTTGAAATAAATCCACATTCATTTGTAAGGATTCTGTGTCAGTAAATATTTACTGTTGCACAGCATTCTGTGTCAGTAAATATTTACTGTTGCCCAAATAAGATTCTGCTGGGGTAAAGCAGAGATTTTTATTCATGGGAGCATCACCACCAACAGGGTGAAGTGATTTGGATGAAGACAATAATTAGATTTGTAGAGAAAACAAATATGAGATAGTTTTGGTCCCTCATATAGTCCTGCATCTGCGTTTCTTTATTTTACTGAAGGCTTTGTGTGTTTTCTGGATGAGTTATTGTTCCTCTAATCACCAGACCATTGGTTGCCAATGAACTTGAAATCCACCAGTTGTATTGGGCTGCTGCTGGATTTGGCCAGGGAACCTGAAGTTTTTTCCAGGAGGGCTCTGAATGGCTCCAAGGAAAATCATGGAGCTTCTATTTTTCTTCTTCTTTTCCCCTTCTTCTTTTCCTTTCCTTTATTTTCACATATAGGTCTAACATATGTGGTCTGAGGAGACAGCAAAATATATACAATGTAGGCTTCTTTTTTCACACATTGAAAAACCAACCCTTGTACTGCCACTTATTATAAATTTCCAATCAGCTAACAAGGTGGAATATATTAAAAACTATTTTCTGCCTATGTCACAGTACGTTTTTATTTTTGTTCTGGTTACTTGTGTTGGTTTTTTTCATGACTATTTTTGGTCCTAAATACAGGCCTGTAAACTGCTTTAATCTTTCCTTCAGGAATAATTTAATCTTGGGGAATATGTTCTCTGACATAATTAATGACTTTTTAATGGACTCAGTCATCCCATGGAATAGCTTTGGCATTTAGAAGATCTTCAAGCTCTTAATTACTATGTTTCCAGGTTCCTCCATGAGTGTAATCTCTATAAAATATCACATACCATAAAAAGGCAGAAAACTTATTTTTAAATTAGGATTTTTAATACACCAGTAAATTTTGTTGGCAATGCTGTAAAAAGCCAAACTTTCCTGTGCAATAACTTCTTTCACATGTGTCTTACTGAGCTGCTTATGATACAGCTTCAAAGGAATAATGATGGTAGATCAGATTTAAGCAGCTTGGAATGCTCCTTGACAAAGCTTCTTTCAGCTGCTGCATCCTGACTGTTTGTAACCATGTTCTGTACACAAAAAAAGTACCAGGCACTGAAAATATTAATGATGTTCTTCTCTGCTCCTGGGTGTTCAAACATTGTCAGCATCTGCAGGATGCTGTTTGATTTTGCTTGGGTTTTTTCTGGTAAAGAAATATCTTTCCGATTTGATTATTGTTATTTTATATACTGACAGTATTAATTAGTGCATCAGGCAGGAGAAAAGAGCTCAAATACTGGAATATATTTATAGTTGTAATCAAAAGACAGATTAAGGAATATGCATAGGTACAGATCTGCTTTTGCACAGCTGATACAGAATCCCAGTTACGGTTTGGGTCATTAAAGCTCACCTCATTCCATCCCTGCCATGGCAGGGACACCTTCCACTGTGCCAGGCTGCTCCAGCCCCAGTGTCCAACCTGGCCTTGGGCACTGCCAGGGATCCAGGGGCAGCCCCAGCTGCTCTGGGCACCCTGGGCCAGGGCCTGCCCACCCTGCCAGGGAACAATTCCTCATTGCCAAGATCCCATCCAGCCCTGCCCTCTGGCACTGGGAGCCATTCCCTGGCTCCTGTCCCTCCAGTTCCTGAAGAATTGTCTCTCTCCATCTTCCCTTTCTGATACATAAAGGGCTTCAGTCTTCAAACTGTTATCAGTCTAATGCCTTTCTCTGGAAGGTGGAAATTATCGATCTGGATCACCAGAAGATTTTGATTTTGTGGAACGGAGGTTATCTCATGTAACTGGAGATGTTCATTAATTGGATGTCACCTGAGGGATGGGTGTTATTGGAATGGTCCTTGAGGCTGACTTTATAGCTAAGCAGGAAGAAATTCTGTAGCAAAGCTTGTGTGCCCATAAAACATTCACTTCAGATTGACATGGATCATGTGGAAGGGGCCCATTTCTCTTCTTTAAAGAGTCCAACTCTAAAGTCTCTGACTTTAAAGCAGTGAAGGAGAGTAGCTGGGCCATGGATGTGTGAATCCTGACAGTTCAATTCCAGCTGTTGGTTTGGAGAGTTGATAGAACTTAGTTTTTCTGTTTAACCTCCCTGTAAATGTGAGAAGATTAAAATCTCTGTGACAGTGGAGATGTGTTGTTCCTCCAATTAGGAGCAACACCAGACTGCATCTGGGTGCAACAGGAGCAAGGGAAGAGCACAGGTGGGGCAAACCAGGATTTTCATAGCAGTAGCAAGCACGAGGGAGGCTGTGTTGATCCTCCCAGCAGGGTACCAGCTCCATGCAGAGGCTGTGCAGGAATGGGCAGCAGGAGGTGAACCAAGGTAAAGAGCAGGACAGGTGGCTCCAGCTGGAAGACATACAGCTAATTCAGCAGAAGGACATGCAGCAGGACTTCTTTATGTTTAATAGGACTAAATAACAGCAGTTATTTACAATTTGCACCCTCAGAACACTCACTCAAGTGCTGAGCCCTATCTAACACTGATGGCAGAGGCTCAGCTGCACAAACCTGGCTTATCCAAGAAGCACAAAGGCACTGTAAATGCAACTCTAAATTTTCAGCACCATGATTTGTTTTAGTTAGGGCTTTCCTTTGAGTACTTAAACCTTGCATATACATTTTTAATTTCAATTACTCCAGTGAATTGTATTACATACCTCCTAAAGATGGAATATAACAAAGTATCACAGTTTTGGGCATCAGCTACACTATAGAAAATATAATTACACATTACCTAGCATTTTCTTTTCATATAAAATTACTCAACTTGGAGAAAACAGCAGTAGCAGCAATAGAAAGAAATTTTATAAGGATTTATTTAACTTTCTCTGTGCATGTTTAGTTGTTCTTTCTATTGATTACTTAATTGCTATTAATCACTAATGTTCAGACACTGCATTTTAGCTGTAAATAAACAGAATTTACTTTATCCTTAGATTCAGTGCTGATATTTGTATTCATGAAATAATAAAAAATAAAATGTGGGTGCTTCTCAGGAGGAACCCTGAGTGGGAGAGGGGTTAAGATTTATCCAGAACTGTAATGTTTAAAAACTCTTCCAAAATTAGTTCTGTAATTAGTTCTGTAATTAACTTCACCTCTGAAGTCAAATATGAGCCAGTTGGTGTTGCAGAATATTCACAGAGAACAAATGGGGCCATATCATTCATCCAGGACCTGCAGCCCTTCTCTGTGAAACACCTGTTTCCATTTCCTTTGGGAAAGAAGGTGGGCTTGATCCAATGAGCTGACTTTTTAACAGTCAAACCAACACATGCACTTCAAACTGAGCCATGAAATAAATGATCTGGGTCTGACATACCAACCTGGTGATGTAAAATTACTGAATATTCAGTCTGCTTGAAGGGTGCTCCATGGGTGGGACAGAATCCATTCCCTCCCCTTCCTGCTTATCAATATCTGAATTAAAACCCATCTTTGTACTTAAAAATGTATTTAGAAAAAAATCCTACTTTTCTAGAGGTAATCTTTGCTGGATATCAGCAGCAAAACGGGATGGGTATAGTTTTCTATTAAAAAAAAAAAAAGAGATAAATCATGATGTGACAGGAGCAAAATAGCAAAATGTGAACTTCTGGAAAGTCACTCATTTCATGTGTTGAGCTTTGAGCAAAATAACTTCAGAATAATGAGATAAACTATTCCCCAGCACCCTGATGGGATCTATTTGAATGAGAACAATAAGGGATCATCCAAATTTGAGCCATAATTGACTCCAGTGTAACATCCATGTGATTCCTGACAGGTGAATAAAATTCTGATGAATTGAGAGAGTCAAATTCTGGGGGGAAAAAAAAAAGCCATAGTCATATGCAAAATTAGGAGGTGCTTTTTATGTGTTTTGTGCTACAGAAAAATCAGATTTTTTCACCCTTCTTGTCCCAAGAAAGTAGAAAGGAAAATTAAATGAGATTTTTAATGTAGAAATAATTTATCTGATTTTAATTACAAGTTGTTGATAGCATTATAAAAATCAGAGATTGTTCAGGTTATGCTTTTTTTTTATTTATGCTCACTGATATTTGAGACATTCAGTTCCTGAAGTTAAGAATTCTGATCTGCTCTTCAGAGTAGGACAATGTGTTGTGATGGACAATTTAATTTGAATATGTAGAAACCTAAAATTTAGTTTAAAAGTAGCCATATGCAGCTTCAAATATAATATTTCTTTTTCTCCCAGTCCTGGTCAATAATGAATGAGTTTTAGAATTCAAATCAAGACACAGTGGAGTTCTTGTGATATATTATTGATAAAGCACACTTATTGTAACAACATTTTCCGAGGAAAAACACATTATTTGTTGGCTCTGTTAATGCAAACTTTAACATAAATCTATATAAAGCTTATAAACATAATTTTCAGTACATTGGAGGAAGGTTTGTAAAGCAGGCTTTTAAATAATTAGATGAAAAAATCCAATTTATTACCTTAATGAATAAAATATTATTCTTTGAGTAGGTCTTCAATTCACTTTTCTATATAGCTCAGAGAAAAAGTCCATTATTATAATAATGTATTTCAGCATATAGCAACCAGAAATATTTAATAGAATTTTAGGGAAATGCTTTTTTTCCCCCTTTCTAATGGCTCATTGAAGCTGCATAGGGGAAATAAGAATTTCCAGCTAGAAAAAAATAAAGGAGTTTCTTGTTTTACTTTTACTATTTCTAGTTGTTTTGAAATCCAAAAATACTTTCAGAACTTGCCCCTTGACTGACACCTGAACTCCAGCAAAGGTATGTTCTTATGGGAAATGTATATATTTTTAAAATATACAGACTTTAATATTGTTTGGGAAATATACCTTGGTAACACAGTCCTTTAAGTGCTCTGGTTGAGCAGCTTTTAACATAATTAAATTACTTTGGGAACAGGTATTACTGCATTAATAGATTTGTGTTTTTTAATTTGCCATGGCTTGGGTACTGCTGACAACCTGAGCTCTCAACTGACAGCATCACTTGGAATTGGAAGTTAATATCTTTGACAGAAAATCAGGAATGAGGTGTGAGTATATTAATTGAATATGCCTAGGCCTTGGAGGTTCAGTCAAAAGGAATAATCTAAAGATAGATGAAAGGGGGGTGCACCAAGACACATTTGCTCTCCTTAAACCATTTGAAAGTAGGGAAGAAAATCAGTAGGATCCAATTCATGAAAAAATACATTTAATTTTGTTACAACCGGTTGTGAGTATTGGCATTCGCAATTCTGATTGTGCACAAATTTATGTAGATGAGTAACACAAAGGAATGAAGAAAAGAATGTAAAAATCCTGTGTTTGTGGTTATAGGGTTAGTAAGTAAAGATTTGTAGCTGATGGAAAGAGTGAGCTTCTTTCCTTTTCCTTTTCCTTTTCCTTTTCCTTTTCCTTTTCCTTTTCCTTTTCCTTTTCCTTTTCCTTTTCCTTTTCCTTTTCCTTCTCCTTCTCCTTCTCCTTCTCCTTCTCCTTCTCCTTCTCTCCCCTCCCCTTCCCTTCCCTTCCCTTTTTTTGTCAAATAACTTTTTCATGCTTTTAATATTAAGTTTTATGGGACAACATAAGTTTCTTCTGTGTGTGGATTGATTAGTTTAAGTGTCTGCCTTGGCACAGAGAAAGCTACAGAGAATCTGTAGGCTGGGTGAACTGGGAGCTCCATGGAGGGGTCCAATGCAGAGGCGGGATTCCTTTTGGGTTCTTTCAACAGCCAGATCTTCCCAATGGTTTGAATTTTCTATCTATATGTAACTAGAAAATGAATATTAAAAAAAAGAAAAAAAAAATAAAAGCTTGGACTGCTTCATTAGTCCAGTAACGTGATGCTGCATAGTCAGGACTGTTCATGGAGCAGGGAAAAGCAAAGGATGCCACTAGCTGGCCCTGGAATCTTTAAACACTGATGGTAATTTAAAAGTTCCTGGAAAGATTTTGCCTAATTTTGAGTAGACTTTTATTTTTTTAACCAGTTACTAGTACTGATAGCTGGTTTAATTCTTTGTGGCTGTGTGTGTGAGGAACATTGCTAGCAGGAACAAGCAGTGCTTCCAGTATTAATCCAAGCACTAAACATTTTTAAATGTCATGTTTATAAGCTATGAAGGAAGTTCCTCTGATTTCCATCAGCTGAAGTCACTGGGTATGTTTTCAGTTAGCTGGAACTGCAGCAGGAGTTGCATTTCCAAACTAAAGAGATAAATCTGAAGCTGTTAATATCAAATCATTTCTCATTATATTTACAGGGATAATAAGACACGGATGGCTGGCTGGTACAGCTTGAGAAGTGTGTTAGCTTTCAGCATGCTTGGCAGGAGTTAAATGGGAATGAACAGCATCAGAAGGGGAATTTTGCACAGCTTAGGAAATCTTGACAAGAAGAAAAAAGTTAATTCCAGCCCTGCCTCATTAATCAGATCTGCCTACAGTTAAGGAAGTATCACCTAAGTATGTTTTGCTTTCTGCTGTGTGCTGCTGCTGAAGATCCTGACTTGCAAAACAGAAATAATTGGATTTGTGCTCAAAGGCAAACCAATGAGTTGGAATGTGCTTTATGAGTGACCTTTGTGGGGACAGCCCTGGGCACCTCCATGTGGTGTCTGTCATCACTAATGGTGGCTGCAGACTCCAGGTTGTTTCACCAGGCACATACAAGAATTGCTCTGTGTGTGTCTTATATGCCATGGATCATGCACACAACCTCTGCATTATGGTAGGGAGCAATAGCCTGGAATTAGGGAATTATCCAGGGGGGCCTCTGGCCTGTCTGCACTGGTCACTGCTGTTGTATCCTCTGAAGGTCCAAACTAAAATCCATTTCTTAATGTGCTGCCCCAAGACTGAGATTAGGATTTCCCAGATGAGGGAATGAACCACACTCTGGCCATTGCTCTGGCTGCATTCTGGGAGTGTTCTCTAACTCAAGGAAAAGCTGTCCAAGGAACTGCTTCCCTGGAAGTCCATGGGCAACCCACAGTGCATCTTACTGTTATTGTTCTGTCACTTAATGAACCTTGAGCAAAGCAGAATTAACCACTAAACCTGGGTTTTGGTAAGCTCTGCTGTAACAACGGGATGGGAAGTCATATTCATTCAGGAAGTCCCAAATAAAGCAGAATAGGATCATCATAACCTTATGTAAGGTCTGTGAACACAAACACTTAAATTCTTCAATTTAGCTCCTGTTTACACTTCACTGAAAGCCCCAGGAGTCCCTGGGGATTTATTTTTGTCAAGTCCTTGTTACTATTCTTGGAAAAAATATTTGTCTTTCTAATCTTACACTAAAGAAATTTAGATGTTTTATGTAAAATCCTTACAAGGCCTTTTTTTCCATAGAAAATTGTGATAGTGTGGAGAGCTTTGTGGACAGTTGGCTAGCTGAGAAAGCCCACGTCGACATATTACCGTTGGTTAAGTTAGAAGGAGACAAGTCTAGGATTCAGCAGTCAGTGTCCAACCACTGACAAGGACATTGTGCCCTTGGTGCAACAACGGGATAGAGGAGAGGATCTTTTGCCAAAAATATGAGGATAGTTTCAGCAGAATAACCACAAAGAATGTAGAAGTAGTAACAGAATAACCATAAGAATATAGAAGTAGGCGTAGTTGGCCGATAAGTAATTAACCAATAATGAGCTCAGCTTTGCAATATGTATGAGCTTCATTAACACCAATATAAATATGTGTGAACTATCAATAAAGTTGGAGACTTGCTGATCACTCATATTGAGTGCCGCATTTCTTCCGCCGATTTCCCACATGATAGTATTCTATAAGCATAAGCATATGAAACTCAGGAGTCAAAAGTGGTGTAACAAATTCCAGGAAACTGGTATGCCAAAGAAATGGAGAATGTTGATGGTACAGGAGTTCTGATGAAAATCAAAAAGAAAAGAAGAAAACAACTGCAGTCTGTGTCCTTTCCATTTTGCAATAACTAAAATGGATGACGATTAAATGACAATTAGGGCAGAGAGGGCTTGTCTGCTGTCAAGTTAAAAAAAAAAAGGAAGGGTCACTAATGTGCATGACCAGAAATTTTGCCAGTGGTTTATGTTCAAACATTTAGCATCATGTTTTGAGCTCACTGGAAATGTGGCTCTAAAGATGTCAGTACACTAAAATATGTGTGATGTACCTGCTGTTGTGTAGGAAGTCTATGTTTATACCCAATTTCCTTAGAATCCAAAGAAACATTAATGGCATAGAATTCCTACTGGATTCTTGAGTTCAGGAAAAGAATCACAATGTTTAACTGAATTTTATCCCTGACACCATTATTTTTGCTATACATAAATAGTGATTCCTGAAGGCAACATCTTCTCTGACTTTTCCTGGCTTCTCTTCCTTGAGAATCAAATATTGTTGAAGAACTGGAATACTCTACTGCTATCGATATGGTTTGGTCAAATCCCAGTGTGATAAGGCAGCTTTTTTGCAAATAGAGAAAGAAAGAGACAGAAATTAGCATGTACTGCTAAAAGCAATGCCTAGTGGTTTGGATAAACAAAAGTAAGAGCTATTAATAGCTAAGGGAGCACCAGTAATTTAGGCTTGAAAAGGTGATAAACCACCTTTAGGTGGAGGAGGAAAGTTATTTGGAAGCAAACAAACCTGGTGACAGAATATCTGAGAAGTATTTTAAACTGCTTATGATTCAGCTGTGCAGAATAGATGTCTAATCTCTCCCACTGCCACAGCTAAAGATTTAGAGGATTTTGCACCTTTTCTGAGTCTATAAAGACATCCAGTTATAGAATGGCAAAGGATTTGTGGCAGGAGAAAAATGAATCATTTCAGCCAAGTTTCCCAAATCATGGTTATTGGTGTACAGACATCAGGACAGGACTGTTGGGACAGATCTTGCTTGCCCCGATCACCCCAACCCCTTCATTCAAGGCCTCTGGAAGTTTAATGAAGACAAACTTGCTTGTGGAATAGAATCATGGAATGGTTTGGGTTGGGAGGAACCTTAAAGCTTATCTTCTTCCATCCACTGCCATGGGCAGGGACACCCTCCACTATCCCAGTCTGCTCAGAGCTCCATCCAACCTGGCCTTGGACACTGCCAGGGATCCAGGAGCAGCCACAGCAGAGAAAATTCTAACTGGACACAGAAGAAAACTTGTCACAATGAGAGCAACTTGGAGCAGGACCCAGACAGATCAGGCAAATCTCCATCCATGGAGCTTTTCAAAACTTGTCTAGACAAGGCCCTGGATAACACCATTTTGCTTTGAAGCTGACTCTGCTTTGAGTGGGAGGTTGGACCAGATGATTTCGGGAGCCTCCTTCCAGCATAAATTTTCCTCTGGTTCTAAGTGAGCAACTTCAGTGACTCCATGGGCTTTGATTTCAAAGGGGATCTTAGCATTTAGAGGCGGCTCAGGGTTGGTTTGATTCCTCTCTCTCTCAGCAGACACACAACCAAGTTTATAGAAAATCTTCTCATTTAAATTATGAGTTGCATCTATCCCAGCGTGGTCGATACCGTTAAATCTAATTAGTGCAATTTTACTGGGGAGTTTTATGACACTATGGCAAATGAGATTTTTTTCAAATGCCCTCTAGAAATCTCACATTTATTTCCATCATGGTGCAGTTTATAAAAAGTGATAGGTGGTGAAAAATAAATCAGCCTTGCACTTATTTTTCAGCGCATCATTCAGGCTAATGAACTATTAAGACTTATTTGCAGGATAGTTTTGTAATCATCATCCACATTTTTGAAATCTCCACATAAGCTTTTATCCAGGACTGTTTTTTCTCTTCCCTTTGACTTTAAAGCTGTCTTTGCCTCAGTCAGTGTTGTGTTGGTGGTGGTTTTGCAGCTTCAGGCATCCCTAATCTTTTCTCCATTTTTTTTTTAGAAATGTCAGCAGTGATTTATTTATTTACTTTGAAGATATTTGGAATCCCTGTCTTCCCTTAAATTCTTTATTTTACTTCTCCATAGATGGATTTTCTTCTTGTATGTCAGCTTGTAATATTGCTGATCTACTGTTCAGTTTCCTCTGAGGTTCCCTTATTATTATGTCATTGCTACTCTGTTTTGCTATGATAGAGCTCCAGGCAACGCCAGTAATGCATTTTTGGGTAGTTTGTTTTCTTTTTTATACTGACAATCTTAAAATGTGGACTCAATATACCAGTCGGTGCAATGCCTCATGGATGCTCACACGAGTTATTCCACAATAAGAGAGTAATATTCATTTTTTTTGTTCTTCTCACAGCTTGCATTTCTCATTAATGTTCTACTGTAATGATATCTGTAAATTATTCCAGTTCAGTGTTCAAATACCAATCATTCCTTGTAGTTAATTTTGAATAATTATATATAACTTAAATAACTTGGGGTGGAAAAAGAAAGAGAGTTCTATCAATAAATCAGACCAGACACAATGGCCTAAAAATACCAGTGGTAAATTGTGACTTTCTCCAGTCAATGTGCTACGCTTACCTTGCTGTTCAGAAGTGTAGCCATTTCTGTTGATATTGCACAAAATACAATATTTGTTTTCTGTCTCCAAAGTCTGAAGATGATCTTTCTCTTGCTGTGTCTGCATATTTTAGACTCAGATCTTCCAAGAAAAGTGGAATAATACAGTTGCAAGAGAAGATAATTTGCTTAGTGCATTAAATAAATTTTAAAAAGTGCCAAACCATATCCAAGTTCAAGACTTGTGACTAGAATCAAACTTCACTTACATCACTGTGATCTCTATTGAAATAAATATTTAATAAGTAAAGCTAGCCAAGCATTTCTAAATATACCTTTGGGCTTTTCTCTTTTCCTCTGGGAAAAGAGAAAGTGTTTGACAAGAGTTCTCAAATGGATAACTAAGCAGTGTCTTATTTTAGTGCCAAGGGCACCCTAAGGGGCTCGGCCAAAATGTTTGAAACATATCCTGGGGGAGCAGGAGGACAGGTCAGTTCTTCTTGGCCCCTGCTTGAAGGGAGAGCTTTCCTTAGCAACTGGGAACAAAACTAACTGATGTTGGTTTGGTTGTTGGGACTGGGTTTTTAAGTTATCTTCATATTATTTGAAACTTGCTGGAATCCACAGAGTCCTTGTGAATCCCAAATTGCCTGGGGCGGGGGAGGGGGGGGATAAAGAGGAAATATTAAAAGTGTTTGAAACATTTATTTTAAACTTTCTTTTTTTAATCAAAAGGAAATCCCCAAATTTATCTTTTTATGTTTCACATTCAATGCCAGTATAATGACGAGGGTGGAGAGGAATTTATAACATGTCAATTGATAAAAGTGATGCAGTAAAAGGGGTCTTAACTGCCTTGTCTTGGATGATGCCACTTGTGCATGGGGTGGTTGCTTGCTGACATCATCCATGGTCAAAGTTTCTTTAGAGAAACTTTATGAAGTTCACAACAAAAGCCCTTTAAACAATCACACTCTTCTGTATAGTGAAATGATCTCTACTTCCTTTCCTCTAAGTTTTTCATCTAAAGGATGGGCAGTATTTACAAATCAATGGTAACAGGAGGCATTTTTGCAAAGCTTTTGAATAAAGGTGGTGGACAAATAGTTGAGAAATGCTTCCACTTATTAAGAATTGTTTTACTTGGGTTTCAAATTCTGCCTGTGCCACAGGAATACTCTGAGACATCCTGTGGAAGTAGATTTGTTAAAACACTGGCAAATCAAGACAGCGTGGAATGTAGCTGCTATTTTTTGGCAGGATACACCTTCATTTTCTATTGTTCCCTCCCTGACAGTAATAAACAGAGGGGAAAAAAAAACCCTTTAAGAGTGACAAGATTGAATGGACATTAGGATTAATATAGTTGATTTACATAATGTTAACATTTTAAAGCAAATGTGGGCTGTGTATTCTCTGCTAGAAAGCAGCCAAAAATAGAGGCCTTTCTATGTATACCCTTCTACATTAATTATGTGGCAACTCTGACATGAATTGCTTCCCCCAGTATACTTCATGTGTCAAGGAGCATTTATGTCTGAAGCCCCTCACTATGGCTTTGCAGTTGAGAAGTCTATATTAAAAGAAAAAATTAAAAAAGAAAAAGAACAGTATTATTAATTGAATTTTATTTGGGATCTTTACTGTGCTGTTCACACCACTCATTTATTTCCGTGTAGATTCTTACTGTCTAGACTTAGATGGAAAGAGAAACTTGGAGTAGTTTGGATGTAAAGAGAGCTTTTCTTGGCTATACTCTGTGCCCTGGTGAGGGAGGAATTGCCTTGATGCTCATCCCTTTTCTTTGGATTGGCTTGCACTTGAAGGAAGTGTTCCTTGTCCTCTGGGGAAATCAGGAATACACCAAGACTGCAGCAGTTTTCTCTTCCCCCTTTAACCCCAAAGTTCATGCCTGCTGTTTCCCCAAATGCTGATCTTCTGGCACAATGAAAATGCAGAACTTCAAGGTGAAAAGAAGGAGCAAGTCCTTTGGTTTAAATTTTAATATTCATCTAGGAGAAGAACTAATGACACTGAGGACATCTACAATGAAGGGAGAAATTGTAAAAGCAAAGAAAAAAAAACCTAAATAAGCTGGTTCACCTTCATTTAAGGTAATTAGGGATTTGTTTTTCATTCACACTTATAGAAAACAGCATAAGGAATGGAATGAATGATTTGAGTTGGCTCAAATCAGAAACAGGAAGGTGACCTGGGTAGGGCTTTTCAATTATGCTTTCAATTTGGACTTGAAGCTAAGATTCACAGGATTTTAGCTTGGAGATTTCCCTGTCAGAAAATAAAAGCAGTGTGAACATTAACAGAATAAAAAAAGCAATAAGTTTTTTTTGTCAGTGGTGAATTACTTAATTTTTTATGAATATTATGAAATTTGTCTAAATTTGCTGCAGAATTGAGCATCATCTAAATAATTTATTCTTCTGAAGGCACAGGAAAACTCATCTGTCTGAGCTCACAATGCCTAAGTTCTAGCTGCTAGTGGCAGAGAATAGAAAGAAATAGAAAGAAATTATTCCATGTTTTTTTAAGACTACTTGTTCTATTGCATTTTACCTTACAAGTTTGAATTGAAAGCAAAGCATTTCCTCAAATTTTTATATATAAAATCTATAGGATCTTATTGCCTCCATGGACATGTATGAAGATTATTACTGCTTTTATAAATAAATATCAGTATATAAGGTGACAGATTCCCTTGGAGTACGTTAAGTTTATAACATTTCTCATTGTCATTACAATAACTGTGAACATAATAGCTTCACATTTCTGTTCTGTTCTCATTACCACCTTCAATGAGATTTGGAATTTTAGAGCCTCATATATTAAAAAAATTAGGGGAATACACTATATACCCTGACCTTTTCAATATTCCATAACTGCATTGCTTAAAATTTTACTTATCTTCCTTGTTTACTGCTCTTCTCTTTCCCATATTGTTAATTGTGTGGGGAAGAGGTGAAATGGGTGACCTTTCCAGGATTTTGTATTTCCATTGGCCAAAGGATACATCAAACTTACATAGCACAGTGTACTTAACAACACAATGTTCTCTTTGCTTAGAACAGGTAATACAGAAAATTTTTGTGGTTCTGGGAAAATGAAGGGCATGCAAAGAACAGTATTTTGTTTCAAGAATGTTACCATTGATGATAAAAAGAAGAATATCTGTAATATATCATTTTCAGAAGGTCTGACTTCCTGCATCATAGGCATTTATGGACATTCCTGGCACTTAATTGAGGAGATTTTCAATTCCAAGCCTCTTTTGAATTCATGTATATTTTGTTGCCTGGGTCATACCTGTAGTAATGTCTCTCTTTTAGTTTTAATATTGAAATGAGAATGGAGAACCATCCTCAGTGCATGTCTCTTAGCAGTACTGAGAGCAGCAGGGTTGTGGCAGTGGGGGTTTGAAGATATTTGGTCTCTCCTTGCCTATAGCAGTGCGGGTTTGAAGAATATGTTTAGTCTCTGTCTAAAGTTTTTTACCCCCTGTCTCACTGTGGCAGTTTTGAGAATTCCAGATTTTTCCCTGTCTATCCTCAAAAATCCTGCCCCTGTAGATTGTCTGTCATAATTTGTTACACCCCTTTATCTAGAAAATTCGCTGTCAGTTATGATTTTTCCTTTCTGCCATTGGTATGTGACTTTCCCACTCCAGGTTATGTTCACATTTGTCACCCCGGACCCTCCTATCCAGCCATTGATTCATTAGATAGTGTCCTGGTTTGAAAAAGAAGTGAGTTTTTTGGGATGCTGTGATCAAACCAATAGGTGCTCAGATTTGAATATTGGCACCTGATGTGGCCACTGAGGACATGGATACGCCTCTGAGAACACAGGGGGTTAAAAGCAGGGAACTCCCAGGGGGAAGCTCTCTTGGGTTCCTTGGTGAAAGAGGTCAGAGCTGCCCTGCCCGGCTGCGGGCTGGCAGGGGAGGGGAAGCCATGCGGCCGGGTGAGGTAGGCCGGGCCTGGGACAGAGAGGGGAGGTGAAGGCCCCTGCAGGATGGAAGGGTGGAGGAGCACTGAGAGGCATCGGGCAGCCACCCCCACCCAGGAGAGAGAGCGAGAGAGAGCTGGTGCCTGTGCCACCTTGAAATTCGATATCATGTGCTGACAGCACGGCTGGCCGACAAGGAGAAGTGGGGGGTGCAGCGAGAAGGTGCCCGGCAAGGCCGGCGTGGGAGTTCTGGGCAGGCAGAGCCCAAGATTTTTAACCCTTTTCTTGATTGATGGAAACCTTACAAATGCTGATCCTCCTGGATCGGAATGAGAAGAGAGATACAGATAAAATAGGAAGAAATGGGCAAGTGTGATGAAAATCCGTGCAAGTGAAAGATGTCAGAAGAGTTGAGAAGAATCCTAGGTGGGAGGAGATGATGGAGTGGCCTTTGGCTGGACTTTTCTTGTATAGCCACGGACAAAACAATTTTTTTTCCTGGGACACAGAGACTGCATTTAGGGGGAGGCAATGGCTTGGAGCCAAAAAAGTGCGGTGTTGTTATGTAAAGGAGTGCGTGAATAGAGATGATGGATGAGGAGGGTGGTTAGTGCTCTCCATCTTTAGTGAAGAAGATGATCTCTGTTCTCGAGACCCCTCGGCCCCAGGGGGTGAATTTGGGGGGGACTGGTGTCCCAGAAGTGAGAGACTGTTGCTTTTTTGGAATTGGGCAAAGCTTCCTTAAAAGAGGAACCCTAGAAGCAGCCCTGGTCCATGTGCAGTGGTGAGAGCAATGGGCATGGAAGGAGGATGTCACGATGGCAAATGTTCTCCGGGTGGTGCCACATGTGATATACACAAGAGGGTTCAACTGTGTTTCCTGGGGAAGCCTATGGTACAAGAGGGACTCCTCTCTTCTTGATAAACTGAGAATTGATTATCTAAAGGATGGTGATGAACTGAGAGTTGGTGATCTGAGGGGTGGTAACTGAATTGAGAATCCAAGGTTTTGTCTTACTGTGATGTGTTGGAAATTTGGTGGGGGGAGGAGAAATGTTTTTGGAAGGTTTTCATTCCGAGTTTTGTGTGTGATTCTTTTTACATATAGTTGTAGGTTAATAAAGTTTTCTTTCCTTTATTTTTTAAGCTTGAGCCTGCTTTTCTCTATTTCTGGTCACATCTCATAGCAGACACTAGGGACAATATATTTTCATGGGGGCACTGGCATTGAGCCAGCATCAAACCATGACAGATGACCTCCTCCCGGGATTCCACCCCCCGTTCCATAAAAGCCGCTGTTTTTCTCTGTTTCTCACTCTTTTGCCACTGCCACCTCTTTGAGCTGCCGGCACCTGCCCTCTGCCAGCACCCACCCGGCACAGCGCAGCAGTTTGCAGCTTTGGCAAACACCCGCACGCCAAGGCCCTGCTCCTGCCTGCGCTGCTGCTGCCCCTGCCCGCATGACGCTGTCTGCACAGCACTGCCACTGCCTGTGAAGTGTTGCGTCACCTGCCTCGCTTCGGCACTGCTCCCACCTCTGGAAAGAATAACTCCTGTGCCGCACCACCGATTCCACGTGGTACCACCCTGGCACCACTTCTGCACGGGAAAGAAATAAAGCAGCTTGAAGATGCAAGCAAAGAAGGTGCGCGGCAGGGTACCATGGGAGTTCTGGACAGGCAGAGACTGAGATTTTTAACTCTTTTCTTAGATGATGGAAACCTTACAAATGCTGATCCTCCTGGAGCTGAATGAGAAGAGAGATAGTGTGGAGAGCTTTGTGGATAATTGGCTACCTGAGAAAGGCCACTTTGATGTGATACCGTTGGATAAGGATAGGGGAAACAAGTTGGGGATTAAGTAACCGGTGTCCAATCACTGACAGAGGTCACGGTGACCTTCGCTGAAACAGGAAGATGGGGGAGAAATCACTTGCCAGAAAATGAACATAGCCTAGGTAGAGTAGCTATAAGAATGTAAACATTGAAACAAAATAATCATTAGAGCATAGAAGTAGGTGTGGTTGATCTAAGTGTGCTTTAACCAATAATGAGCTCAGCTTTTGCAATATGTATAAGCTTCATTAACACCAATATAAATATGTGTGAGCTATCAATAAACTTTGGGATTTGCTGTTCACGCATATTGCGTGAGGCAATTCTTCCGCCGTTCACGACAAGATAGAGATAAGAGGAAATGGGCCACGAGAGAAGAATCTTAGGTGGGAGGAGGTGATGGAGTGGCCTTTGGCTGGACTTTTCTTGTATAGCCACGGACAGAACCATTTTTTTCCTGTGACACAGAGACTGCATTTAGGGGGGAGTCAATGGCTCAGAGCCAAGGGAGTGCAGTGATGTTATAGGAATGCATGAACAGAGACAACGGGTGAGGAGGGTTGTTGGTGCCCTCGATCTTCAATAGAGGAGAAGATCTTTGTTCCTGAGACCACTCGGCCCCAGGGGGTGAATTTGGAGAGGACAGGTGTCCCGAAAGTGAGAGACTCTGCTCTTTTTTTGGAACTGGACAAAGCACCCTTAAAAGGAAAACCCTAGAAACAGCTCTAGTCCATGGGCAGTGGTGAGAGCATTGGGCATGGAAAGAAGATATCACGATAGCAAATAATCTCCGGGCGGTGCCACATGTGACAGGAAACACACGAGGTCTCAACTGTGTTTCCTGGGGAAGCCTATAGCACAAGAGGGACTCCTCACTCCTTGATTAACTGAGAATTGATTATCTAAAAGGTAGTGATGGACTGAGAGTTGGACTGAAAGATGTATTGTATTGAGAATTTGGTGGGGAGGAGGAAGAGATGTATTTGTGAAGTTTTCATTTTCCTTGTGTGTTTCTTTTTTTTCCCTTCCTCTTGTAGTTTAGTTAATAATTTTTTTTTTTATTTCTAAGTGGGAGCCTGCTTTGCTTATTCCTAGTCACATCTCACAGCAGAAACCAGAGAGAAGGTATTCTCATGGGGGCACTGGGATTGTGCCATGTCAAACCATGACAAGTGGTGTAAAGAAATCATATATTTATGATTGATTATTGTCATTATGAGGCCCCGCCTGCAGCACCACAGATACTTCTGGTTCCCCCAGTCCAGGAAGGACATGGAACTGTTGGAGAGAGTCCAGAGGAGGCCATGGAGGTGCTGAGGGGACTGGAGCAGCTCCCCTGTGGAGCCAGGCTGGGAGAGCTGGGGCTGCTCAGCCTGGACAGGAGAAGGTTGTGTGGACAGCTCACAGCTCCTTCCAGGCTCTGAGGGGAACCCAGAGAGGGACAGTTCCTCTGGAACTGCAGTGACATGACAAGGGGGAACAGGTACAAACTGACCGAGGGGAAATTTATGTTGGATATTAGGAAGGAATTGGTCCCTGTGAAGATGCAGGGACCCAGGCACAGGGTGCTCAGAGAAGATGTGGCTGCCCCTGGACACCTGGCAGTTTCCAAGGCCAGGTTGGACACTGGGGCTTGAAGCAATCTGGGATAGTGGAAAATGTCACAAATAGAGACATGGAATCAGGAATTTTAAATTCCATGTCCCGTATTGTTAGAATTTTACCACAATGTTTGTCAGATGCATTTGGTGCAGCAGCAAGGGAGTACTGATAAAAAAGGCAAAGATAAGCTAAGTCTGACTCAGGGATAAGCTGCCTTTTTCCCTAAGGTCTGGGAATACTCCCAGGTTTGATGGAATTAGTGGCACACATGGCTACTGTGCTTAGCCACTGGAAGAAAGGATGCTGGTGAACCAGCAGTCTGTGAATTCTGGTTTTCATCTGAATTTCTTTTGCAATTGTCTTTGCCAACTAGAAGTTTAGCATTTTAGATGGAATTTTCAAATACTTTGTACATGATCCATAACAATTCAAAATATATCTTTTTTGTAAGGAATAAAAAAATGGGAAAAAATGTTAGCTGGCCATAGACTATAGCAAGGAGAGCTGAAAAGACTGAACAGGTTTGTTCCTTACAGCCTGTTCTCCTTCAGATCTAGTGGGATGCAGCATTGATGGCGCCCACAGCATTCCTGGAGCTGCCATCAAGGCAGGTGCCTTGTGAGATGCCACCCATCCCTCCAGCCCAAGCTTCCAGGCTGTTCCAGACATTCCTTATCCATTCTCTGAGCAGCACCTGCAGCCCTCGTGTGTGTAAAGACAATAAAGAGGGCATTTAGGATGGGCAGCTATTGTGGGAATCCATCAAGAGGAGAGATTCCCATCTGTTCTGATGATGAAAATTGTTTTTGAATTTGTGAAAGTCTTTAGAGCCAGACTTGAGCAGTTCCTTTTGTTAGAACATGGGTACTTTCATTTCCAGGCATCACCTGAGATACACATATGTGTATACTACAAAAACTTACGCAGGTTTCCTATTTTAATACTGATTTTAAAGGACTATAATTTCATGCATATTCTTTGTGATATTTTGAGGGCTTAATTGCTATGTCATGGCAATGCTTATCAGCAAGTACTGAAAAGCTTTAATTACTTTGTACTTCACTTAGTTATGAATGCATGCAAAATTTAACTATTTTCCCAGAAGCAAATAAAGTCTGCATTTATTATGTTACATAAAAGTTATGGAATGATTTAGAATAATTATGCTAAAGGCTGTCTTGCTTGGGATTTAGCCCATCTAAATGATGCATAAAATTAATCTCTGAAAAATATTTCATATTAAAGTGCTCCATGAGAAAGAAGTGTTACCATCTTCTCAGAAGGATTTTTTTATAGGAAACGTATCTTATGGTAGTGAGATACAGGTATATTATGTAAACCAACAGTGTTTTAGTGGGGCCTTAATTTCTCAAATTAAACTAATCAAAACCAAAATTGTCATCAAGAAGCATGAGAAATTCAGAAGTGTAAAAGAAGACAGAATTTAAAGCAGAAGAAGAGAGTGTGGTGGAAACATTAGGAAATTTGAATAGAAATTTGTGAAATCAGAGAAACATGCAGGTAATAAGAAAAGTCAAGAGGTAAAATGAACAGAATCACAAAATCACAGAAAATCAAAAAGAACCAAGTTCTCAAAATTAGCTTTGATAATTCAGCAATCAAGTTTTACTATTGCAATGATATTTACTGTCACCTGTTCAAAGCAACCTAAGCTTCTTCTGCCCAGGGTTGGTGTTGTACCACTGACTATCAGAGGATCAAATACTAACAACTATTTTCCAAGAGAATTTATTGATAACTAACCCTGAGAATTGTTTAAATGAGTGAAGTGAGGACAGAGGAATTATTCTGTATGCCAGAGCTACATTAAGAATCCCACAGGTTAATATTTAAAGCCACATGTTTCACACTTTGGTCAGTTTGATGGACAAAATCATGGAAGTGGATGAGGGAAAAACACAGGAAATGAAAGAGATAAAAAGAGTTTCAGGATTATGTGGGATGAGTGAATGAATGGACGAATGAATGAATGAATGACTGGTAAGGTTAAGCACTTCAGTGTCTTAATGATTTTGTCTCCATTTCAGCTTTTTATATATGGAAAATATAATAATGGAATCATAGGATAGTTTGGCTTGGAAGGACACCTTCCACTGTCCCAGGCTGCTCCAAGCCCCATCCAGCCTGGCCTTGGGCACTGCCAGGGATCCAGGGGCAGCCCCAGCTGCTCTGGGCACCCTGTGCCAGGGCCTGCCCACCCTGCCAGGGAACAATTCCTTCCCAATATCCCATCCAGCCCTGCCCTCTGGCACTGGGAGCCATTCCCCCTTGTCTTGTCACTCCATCCCTTATAAATAGTCTCTCCATCTTGTCATCTCCCTTCAGGATATAACATAAGGGAATAATCCAGGACATCTCACTGCAGTAGTTTTCCAGGACTGGGCTGAGAATCTCAGGTGGCAATGACAGACACACTGAAAGCTCTCACAGTTGTTAACATTTTATAGAGCCCCAGGAGTGTGACTGTGCTGAGGAATAGATGGAGTTTCAATATATAAAGAATATATTTTTATTCCAAGACTTTCTAAAGATAGGCTTAGTTGCCTCTGCATTGAGAGGGATGAAGTTCTATGAAGTTTCACAAACAGCTGATGATTTAAAAAACTACATAAAGCAGAAGGATTCTTAATATATGCAGTTCCAAAGCCACAAGAGAGCACTTGCCATCTTTTCTCACTCTCAAAAAGGAGTTCCTGCAAAACCCAGTTAACTCAGTGAGGATGCTGAAGTTTTATTTGGGACGACTTTGGGGCTGGAACACAGCTTCTCATTGCAGTGTCTCATCAGTTCCACAAGCTCCTTGTTCCAAAGGTAGTGTGGAATGTGAGAGGACTCAAATTCTACCACACCCTAGAAAGGAAAACTTTCCAGTGGTCATTTCTACACAAAGAAAAACGATCCCCTGAGTCCCAAAACCTCCTGGTGTAGGAAGTAAAAATTATTCACAGCTTTCTCCCTCCTGGAGGTATCACATCTTTATCTCTGTTTAAATACAAACTGGACATCTTGAAGTCTAGGCCCCATGGATAAATCAGACTTTCATGGTAAATGGAGAAGAATTTGACTGTAGGAAATAGCAGAGTTTCAGAATTCTGCCTGAAATTTGGGCAGTGTTCTCAGAAATACTTTCTTGTATCCTACCATCACAGATGTTGAAGACTTGGAAGAAAACATGCACTTTTTATTTAAAATTTAAATGGCAAATGGCCAGGTCTGAAAATTTGCTTCATTGTGTGCTATGAAAATTAATTTCAGAAAGTTCAGAGAATTTTGTAGGGGAACTCTTAAGTAACTCAGTGTGTGCTCTTACTTGATATAAACAACAATGCTGTGAAAAAACAAGGAAATACTGGTGTACTCAGTCATTCTGATTTTATTTAAGCTTTATTACTATCTACAAAAGGGCAATATTAAATGATAGCATTATTTAGTTAATGAAAGCTCAATGAAGAAACTGCAATTCTCTGTTGTAACATCGATATATTGACAGTGAGGAAACCTCTGCTTTCTCAGCTGGATGTCATTAATTAGTATCTTGCTGTCTAATTAGTTTCTTTCCTTCTCATTGCAATGTTGATTTCTGAAACAAATGTCCGTCTTGCCAGCATGTGCTGTTTCCCAGCAAAATACAACTTCTGGCTGCTCACCAATTAATATAAAATAGGGAGAAACTGCTGAGTTTATTATGAAAACCAGAAACTCTAGGAGGTACAAGCATTAAATATATGTTGGTTTATCATTGTCTTCAACATGCAAAGAAATCAAGGTTGACCTCTCTGAAATTTCTGTGGATGTCAGTGGGACAATGGGCCTAGTTTAATTTTTTTTTAAATTTTAATTGTCTTAGGTTGCAAATGCAAGATGTGGCCGGGGGTGTGTATTCTATTGCCAGCTGTTAGAGGTGGGGCTGTTATCTGCTG
Source organism: Molothrus aeneus (assembly GCF_037042795.1). Lineage (NCBI taxonomy): Eukaryota > Metazoa > Chordata > Aves > Passeriformes > Icteridae > Molothrus > Molothrus aeneus. Next base: position 499,616 of record NC_089656.1, read on the forward strand.
TTAATGGGGCAGCTGTTAAAACCAGGTGGGGCAGTTTGCTTTATCTCTCCCTTGACCATCCTCCCTCCAGGAGATATCTTCTGTTAATGGGCCATTGAGAGTCCCTGCATGACTGATGAAATTACATCATCCCATTGGGAGATGCTCCACCCAGGGGGAGGAGCCAAGCATTCCTACCCAGATATAATCTGAGATTTTGGGACGCCACGACAGCCTTTCCACTGGATTCCCAGAGGAGCAGCCTTCTTCTCCACTGGGCTCCCAGAGGAAGACCTGGCCTATCTACACCACCACTGGATTTTCAGAAGAAAACTCCACCCTTCTACGGGACCACTGCTCCAACACAACCACACCTGGCACTGCAAGGGGCTGCAGCACCATTTAATGGGACTGCTGCCACCACCCTGACCCACAGGGGGTCAGCTCCTGTTCTGACTCTGGCCGTGTTGTTTTATATTAGTGCATTTTAATTCTTCCTAATAAAGAACTGTTATTCCGACTCCCATATCTTTGCCTGAGAGCCCCCTTAATTTCAAAATTATAATTCAAGGGGTGGGGGGGGAGTTTACATTTTCTGTTTCAAAGAGGCCCCTGCCTCCCTTAACAGACACCTGTCTTTTCAAACTGAGACATTAATAATACTAAATTTATATTTCCTAGGAAACTTTGAAGTAAAAATATTATTGTCCAATAAATTGGGCTGTATCTATAACTAAAAGAAAATTCTAAGGAATGCATAACAAAAATGCATAGCTGAGTTTTAGAAGACCTTTTCGTTGTGGGGCAGATATAACCCCATAACACCTTCAAAGAGGCTGGGGTACATTTGAGCGAAAGAAACATGGAGTTCATGTAAATACTACAATTCTTCAGACAATTCTGTTGTTGTTGAAATGTCTCTTGCTGTTTCCTCCTCCCAGGCCTCTAGTCACCTCTGTCTTAGTGGCACCTGAACCTGTGATCCTCCCTCCTTGGTCCACACAAGTGAGCAGAGATGGGCAGGGCAGCACCAGCTTTATATGTGTGCCAATCAGCTTTACCAACTTTCCATGCAGTTTTCCCCCTTTTTATCACAGACATGCTGAATGGCAGTAGCTGGAAGATACCAGCTAATCCATGGAAGTTATTCCCAGTTGCCATGAATACAGAGAGGAGTAAAATTTCTGTCTCTGGAGGTTTCCAGGGGTTGAGAGTTTTGCTCACCCCAGGATTGGGGAAATGGTAACAATGCTGGAAAAGCTTTTTTATTAATTAAAAAAATAATAGGACCCTTAAATACACTGAAATCCCTTGTTTCACTAATACCATGGTCATTTTATATGTTAAGAGCCTGTCCTGAGTTCTGTCCAGTGTAAGGCAGCAATGGAAGCATTGCTTGACCTGAAGATGAAGGATTGGTCTGTGAAAATTATGAATCATAGCGTGGGTTGGGAAGGAACTTAAAGCTCATCCAGTGCCACCCCTGCCATGGCAGGGACATCTTCCACTGTCCCAGGCTGCTCCCAGCCCCAGTGTCCAACCTGGCCTTGGGCACTGCCAGGGATCCAGGGGCAGCCCCAGCTGCTCTGGGCACCCTGTGCCAGGCCCTGCCCACCCTCCCAGGGAACAATTCCTCTTTCCTAATATACCATCTAGCCTTTTTTTCTGTCAATGTGAGCCTATTCCCTAGTCCTATCACTTCATGTTCTCATAAATAATTTCTCTAAGGGAGTTTCATCTTCAAACCTGAAGAGCTGGTCTTGGATGACCATTCCAGTACCTCTGGAGATACTGTGATGTGCAGGACACAAATGTTCAGTGTAGTAGAAGAGTAGAAGTTATTAAAGCTCTTTTTACTTTTTCTTTTTTTCCAGGAATATTTCCTGGATCTCCAAATGCTGTTGTAAATATCACTTTACATAAGCACATTAATGACCAAATATTAGATTACCCTTTTGTGATATTTTCTCAGCTTTAATTTTTATTTAATTGAAACTATTAGTAGGGCTGTAACATTTAGAAAAATGGATGCTGTAAGGTCAGGTGCTGCTTATCCAAAAGTACATATTTGTCCAGCAAGCTAATATTTTTAAGACATTGTAATATTAGCCACCCGAATACATTTTCTCAGAGTTTGTGCTGGGGTGGGGTTTTTAAAGCTTTTTAAAAAATATTGCAAAAAATTATTATAAAGAATTTTTTAATAACAGAATTTGCAGGGCCATAATGTTGGCCGATATAATTTTGTCAGCTTTTCAGTTGAATGGCAAATTTGAGTAACATTTAAGATAAAGTTAGTACTTTTTTTGGTAAGTACTTTGTGCTGCAGTTTTCCTTTCCTCATCAAATGTGCAGTTCTTATGTAGCTACTGATTCTCTTTGATTTCTTTTCTGAATAGAGATATTTTTATTTTGAGTCCTGAGTTAATTTCAAGATATTTAAAACACTCATTCTAAAAAGTAGCAGTCTTTAATTATATAGGGTACAGTGATGTTAAAACATCTTGCTCAAGTCCTTCACATGTAAAAAAAAATACATATATATGTGGAATGTAAGTTTTGAATTGTTCACCTTGAAATTTTCTACAGATTATTGACGTGTCTTTTTTTTGTTCTTTTTGCCAATACCTATAGGATCCAGCCACACCCTTTGTTCTATAAGGTAGATAACCATCCTTACCTTAGAAAGTCTGCCAGATCAGAAAGATTAATGAGAAATTCTTCTGAGCTAGTAATATGAAATTCCTTGTTGAGGTCCTATAGGATGGCTCTTCTTCTGCCACACTGAGAACACTGTGAACAATTTTTTTTTTTTTTCAGAAATACTTTTCTGCTAATATATCATAGCTGAGAAAGGATTTGTTAGGTTGTTTTGACTTTATCTTGACATTAGAGGATTATTCTCAGAAAATTATCATCCAGTATTGTAGGATTGACGGGGGTTGCATGGTCGGGACGGACGGACACGAGAGATCTCTGCAGCCAGGTCAGGAACTTGGGGTTTATTGCAAAGGGCCTGGGGGCAGGGCCCTGCTGGGAGCTGCCAAACACAGCTCAGAGCAGGACTGAGAGAAGAGAGGGGGAGAGAGGATGAGAGGGTGAGAGGGTAAAAGCATAAGAGAGTAAAAGGGGTAAGAGCATAAAAAAGTAAGAGCTAAGAGGCAAGAGCTAAGAGACAAGAGGTAAGAGTGCGAAGTTCTTGTTACAATACAATAAATCATCTTCTGTGTTGAATATTCTGATTCTCACTAACCAATCTAGTACAATATACAAATCCTATAGCATTTCCATACAGCCTATAAGAATCACTACATTACCACACTGGGTTACATTTTAAACCCTAAAAACTCCTCTTTGGGCTCCTTCTGCCAAGCTGTAGGGTCTGCTCTGACCCTTGGGCCTGTCTGCAAGCAGAGGGTGTTGTTCCATCAAAAGGGGATCACCTTCAGCCAGCCACACCATTCTTTTCCAGTTGTTCAGTAACTGAGGTATCTTAAAGCTTGCTTTCCTTTCAATCTTGCTTATAGTTCTATATTCTCAAAATCTTTTGCCAAGCAATCATATTTATAAAGCTTTCTTGTTTCATCTTCCCCAACACAGTATAGTCCATTAATCTTGTCACTTTACTAATTTTTTTTTAATATCAGATCTTTCAAATCCTGTTTATTTTCCTCTTGCTCATAAACCGTTTCCCTCAGAGATTTATAGATAGTACATTAGATGATATTGGGAGGTAAACTATTCCTTATGAATAGGTGTAGTAAGGTTCATGTAAATCTGAAAGATGATCCTGGGATTCTTTCTATTTTTGGGAATAAATGAGTGGGAATTCAAAATTGCCTTTTTCACTTAGTGTGGTAGTGTCTTTATGTTGATATAGACACATTTATAACTTTAACTGCTGGCATTATAGTAAAAAATACTTGTTTTTCCCAAAAAGTAACAGGCTTGAGAAACAATATAAATTCAGTTAAAACACACAGAATTGATTAGACATTAAAATGTTGCTTCAAACACTTTTTATTTCTTTTTTGCTTTTTCAATTATTCAGGAAATCTGGTAGGCACTACTTTGCTGGAGCTCCATGAGCTGTAATTTTTCTGCTTTTGGTGCCTCCTCCTCAAGGGATATTTTGCTCCAGGATTCCACATGAAAAATGTAGCTTTTAGGAGGACTGTCTTACATATATTTTTCCCTAATTTAAATAATTCCTAGCATAAGAAGATTGGTCTCTTGAGTAAACCCTTACTACTTCCAGCAATAGGTATTTCTGCTTCCTGCTGAAATGAATGGTTTTCTTTGCTTTTAAGCATGTGCCAATAATTTGAGTAGAATTGGCTTCTACAGGCATATACTTGAAATATCATAATACTGTTTCCTTTGCCTCTTAATTCATTTTTGCAAAATGAGAGAGAAGATTTTTTTAAAAAAAATAATAATAATTTTGCCTTTTAATTCATTTATGCAAAGAAGAGAGAGAAGGTTGGGTTTTTTTTATTTATTCTGTCTACTAGATTACTTATCCCAAGATTAAAGTCTGGGAAAAACATGGAAACGACCATTTGTTTATCTTATTTGTAATGCTCCTCTAAAACAATTAATTTCTTTTTTTTTAGTTGGAGTCCTCTGAATTGAAGCAGCTACTGAGATTTATGGGGAACTTTGATATTGTAATCAGAATTCTGTTCTGAAGGCTGATTTTCATGATTACAAAATTTTCTGGATTGTGTTCCCCCTTGTAAACCCACAAAAATTGTGAACTACAAGATGTGCCTTCATCTTGAATTGTACCTGCTATGTTGTAAGTAATTGTTGAAAATGCATGTGTTCATGATGCTGAAACTGAAGAACATTGACAAGATTTTTTCCCCCCCCACGTGGAGGTTCAAAATTTCTTTGTATCTACAAGAGAAATTGATAAGCAGCAATAATGAGCAATATTCACTACGAATCATTGGAAATATCATGGATAGAGTCAGGTTAATTAGGACGAAACCAAGAAGAATTTTGGGGTTTGGGGAGTGCAGGATAGAGCTAGGGAAATTCAGAACATTTAACTGATGTCCTAAACAAGAAATCACTGAACACTGAGTTCAAAATTCTTTCATCTGACCCTACAGGCCCTCGTGGATTGATGGCCCTTTTATTTACTTAAAGGTCTTCTCACATTGTCACAAAAGCCTGGGCCTACTGAAAGTTATTTTGTACTGATTTTTTTGAAAGTCTGGTTTTTTTAGCTCAGTTAACACTGCAGCCAACAGTAGATTGGGTTTGGATTTTTTCCCCTTCAGTTCACAGTTCTTCTGATGTAATTAGAAGCAAAACAGAGATACGTAGATACATGTAAGCACTTTACAGGTGATTTTTTAAGCTTCAATAAACCAGTTCCACATCTGTGCTCTCACATGTGCTGCCTTCACCCTCAGCACACTGGGTTGTGCCTCTGACCCTTCTGATTTATGGAAGTCTGAATTTCATTTTCTGTGCTCAGCAGCCTCTCTAGCTTAGCCAGCCCCATGGGAGTGAGGAGATGACAGAAGAAGCCGCAAAAAGGGGTTGTGATAAATGGTTGTTCAGGCATTTGTGTGTTTAGTTGGGAGAAAACGAGGGTGGGCTGATATTATCAGGTAACTTGCTTAATTACCTTGTTGTATTGTGTTATTATGCTCCCCCGGTTTAAGCTGGGATGTTCTGTTACCCCCTTTTTCTGTATAATGGTTCTGTCTGGAATTCCCCCTCTTTCCCAGTTATCTGTCAATCACCGGTTACCCTGGAAACTCGCGCCCTTTCTGTCACACCCCCCCCCCTCCCCCCCCCCAAATACCCCCGTTTTATGCAGAATCTTCGGTGCTATACATGGAATTGTTGGACCGGGGTCCCACCTTTGAGCTCTCTCGGTTGGCTTCCCGTCCTGTCTCTCTGAAAAGCCCGCGCTCACCGTGGGCTCCCATTCGCTGCCTGTCTGAGCTCTCCCCCTCCCGTCTCTCCTATATAACACGTGTATTCCCTCCCGCCGCCGGCCTTCGATCCGGCGGCTTCCCCTGGCTGTTACTCCGCGTTCTGGAATAAAACCTGGACTTGCCCCGGTCGGGGGTCGCTCTCCCATTCCCTGTCTGTGGCCCCGTGCCTTTTTGTCCGCCTCTGGCAGAGCTGACGCCGAGCCAGCGCGCCCCTGTCAGCGGAGCGGCTCCCGCGCGCCGAGCCGAGAAACCGCGCACTCCTCCCGCTCCGGCTGCTGGCAGGCGGGGACGGCAGCTCAGGCGGGACTTTAAAGTCACGGCTGCCACATTACCTGAGAAACGAAGGGTGGCAACTCTGATGGAAATTTTCCAAAAACTGAGATCTGACTATCTTTGAACTTCTAAATGTGATATTTCTACCAGGCAAATTAATTCAAGGATAGGAGTAGTGGACATATGGGTAGGTATGATAAAACTTTGAAAAAATGGTATAGATCTATAAAGAAAGTTTCTTCTGTATTTTCTGAAGAGAAACGTTGCCAAAATTTTAATGCAGAGTGTGTTGATGCATGTCATAGCTTTATGTTTACTAATAAACGAAATAATTTAAATGTTTTGAAGTTGGTTATTAATTGCCATATAAGCAACACAGAAATTGCCAGGTACCAATTTGTTGAGTGTTGTTTGATGCAAGGAGTGGAATATGGGAGGATTGCTTTTTGTTTATGATTCCAATAATTTCCCAGCACTAATTGTCATTTATGCAATTTGGAAAACTATAAGAACTTGAAGCAGTAAATCTGTTGATAAAAGTAACACCCAGTAGTGCAAGTCACTTTTACAGGGACAGATTTTGAGCCTGTTAGTTCCTATAAACCTGTGGTGCTTGTAACATGCTCCCTAATGATTACTGACATGAAAGAAATTCCAGTATGGATTTGTATATTTGACTTGTCAACTGGTGGGAAAACAAGGACTGGTAATAGATAGATATGACAGCGATGTCAAAACGACAGCAAATTTCCTAATCTGCTGTTTACTGGTTCAATTTTTTACCTGTTGCTGTGCTCTGAGGTTCAGCTATAACAAGGTAAATGGATACAATCCCCAAGAAAGCTAAAGAGCAGCCATGCTCTCTTCCAGTTACTGGTGCAGCTAAACTGCTTGTGGTTTTGCTAACTCTGCTTTTTTTTGGACCAATCTTGATGTCTTTTTGTGGCAATCTGGGATTACTCCTGATTTATAAGAGCAGTGGTGAGAAGGTTAGATGGATTTACAGTGGACAGCAGTGTTCCTGTTTTCATAAAATCCCAGAATCATTTAGGCTGGAATAGTCCTCCCAGCCCATCTACTCCTACCTGTGCCCAGTGCCACCTTGTCCTCAGCCAAGAGACACTGAGTGCCACCTCCAGCCCTTCCTGGGACACCTCCAGGGATGGGGACTGCAAACCTCCCTGGGCAGCCCCTGGTGAGGTCTGACCACCCTTTCCATGGGGAAATTCCTCCTGGTGTCCACCCTGAGCCTCCCCTGGTACAACTTGTGGCCATTTCCCCTTGTTCTGTCCCTGCTCTCTGGGAGCACAGCCTGACACCCCCCCTCCCCCCCCTCAGCTGTCCCCTCCTGTCAAGGAGCTGTGCAGAACCACAAAAGCCCCCCTGAGCCTCCTTTTCTCTAGGCTGAGCCACTTTTCAGCTCCCTCAGTCCCTCCTGGGGCTCCAGCCCCTTCCCCAGCTTTGTTCCCTTCCCTAGACACGCTCCAGCCCCTCAAGGTCTCTCTGGCTGTGAGGAGACCAGAACTGGACATAGCCCTTGAGAGGCCTCAGCAATGTCAGCACAGGGGACAATCACTGCCCTGATCAGGATGCCACTGGCCAAATTGGATGCCATTGGTTTTGTTTGCTCATTTATTATTAATGTGGTCTTCCTATTTAATGCATTATGTACAAGTTTATTATTTAATGTATTAAGAAAAAGAATACACTCATTTTCCTTTAAAAGGGTCTTTTGCTGAGAAGCAAGGAAGAAGACAACCTTCTCCCTTCACAGGAAGTCCATCCTTCATTTTCACCTTGTAGTCATGTTAAGAAGTGTTATTTTCTCATTGACTTTTACGGGATTTAGGGAAATGGATTCATCTTCCAGATATCTGTGCAAGGTGCTGCGTCTGTTCTGTAGCTTTGCACAGTGTGAATTCTGGGATGAACTGGGGAGAGATCTCATTCCACATCAGCTGCTTGGCAGTAACTCCCTGTTTTTCCCTGCAGTCAGTGTTGAGTAATTTATGACAATTTATCCCCCTGGCAAGAGCAAGATGGCTCACCTCAGGTATTTGCTTATGTACCAGAAAGTTGTTTTTAGGTTTGGGACATGTCGGGTTCCTGATGGAGCTTGAGAGCATGCTCTGGCTGCTGCTTCTTGACCCTTTAAATCAGTTCTGCTTCCAGGTACATTGATGTTTATGCATTGATCTTCCCCTCAGCTTCCTGCTGCACAACACAAATCTCCTTTTGCAGTTCTTACAGGTTGTTATCGATCACGGCTTTTCCTCCAAGCGGGTAAGTTTAGGACGCTTTAGGCAAAAAACAAAATACAGTTTATGTGCTCAAATCTTAGAAAATTCTATTAGTTTTTGGTTTAGTGTAAATGCTTCATAATGCACAGCACAGAGTAAACTTGTCCTTTTTGCCAAATTAATTCTGTGTGACTGCAGAGATCCAAAAAGAGGTCTTTTGTTTAATTGCTGCAGTTCTTTACCTGTGGGAGTTAGCATATGGATTTATACCTAAACCACAAATATCAAAGCATATAAAAGTCACCTTTCTTTTTGTTCCATTGGTTTTTTAATTGCTTTTATCTCACTGTTTTTAATATTATTTAGTAGAACTTCATAGAGTCACAGAATGATTTGGGTTGGGAGGGACCTTAAATATAAAAATCTTGCAGAGACAAAATTAGAAGAAATAAGAAATCCTGGAGGACATTTTTTGGTATCTGGAAATTCAGTGGGCAGTTAAAACATGCACATTATTTTAAGAGTGGACTCATTCCTATGTGATATTGAGCAAAACTAACCTGGAATTTATGATCTTTGACATTCAATTTAATAAAAATAGTAATTAAAAATTCTGTTATGTTCTCCAAGCATCCTAGTTCCCAAATAAAAAATAAATTTATTAATTTTTATTTTAAGATTAATGCACATGTATGATCACACAATAGTGCAAGAATACACTATATCATTGATAAAAGTATTTGCATGAGTATTAATGCTATTTCATGTGGATTTTGAGGGAAAATTTGTTTACCTGATTAAAAAGCCAAGTAATGTAAATGTACTAATCGATTCCCTGCCCCTTCTGAATACGCGTCTTTAATTTCCCCCTTGTATTTCTCTGCCTCCCATTTCTAATAAGAGCTGGTCATTGTGTCTTAGGAGAATTCAATAGCATGAGGCAGAGCTGAATGTGCTCATTGGATCTGGCATGTGAGGTGGCGTACAAAGTTTAAGCATTCTAACTCGGGATTGCCATGGTCCCACCCTCTGGATGGTCCTGTCTGTCTTCTTTCTCCTTTGAACTACCCTGAAGTCCTTTGCTGTTGGGCTGGTTTGAGGTCCTGGTGTAAAACTCATCACTCATTTTGTAGGATTGCTTTTAAAAGGGATCAACTTCCAGATTCAGCTCAGCCAGAGCATTCCCAGCAGGTCAGGGGGGATCCTGCCCCTGTGCCCAGCCCTGGAGGCACCTCTGGGTGCTGTGTGCAGCTGTGGATCCTCAGCACAGCAGGGCCAGGAGCTCCTGGAGCTGAGCAAGGGCCTGGAGCATCTCGGTGCCCAGGAAAGGCTGAGGGAGCTGGGGCTGCTCAGCCTGGAGAGGAGCCCCAGCTGAGAGGGGCCCTCAGCCCTGGGTGTCCCCGTGTGCAGGGAGGGGCAGAGCAGGGCCCAGGCTCTGCTCCGGGCCCAGCCATGGCCCCAGAGCCACGGGCAGGGCCTGAGCCCAGGAGCTGCCCCTGCCCAGGAGGCAGAGCTCCTGCCCTGGGCAGTGCCCAGCCCTGAGCAGGTGGTGCACAGAGGCTGTGCAGGCTCCTGCCTGGGGGTACTGCAGAGCCACACGGACACACTGCTGTGCCCTGGGCTCTGGGATGGCCATGCTGGAGCAGGGAGGTGCCACCAGAGCAGCCCCCGTGGGCCCTTCCAGCCTCACCCACTCTGGGGTACTGTGCCTGTGGTAGGTAAGGGACAGGCGTTCGGAAGATTTTGGGCTGTGACGGAAAATTACAGGACTCCTTCTGTGCTGCTGTGGCTGTTCCTGAGAGAAACCCGGCTGAAGGTGAGCGAAAAGTCCAGCCACTGCCTCAGTCGTCCCGGCACTCCCCCAGCACTAAGCCGGAGGCGTGTGCCGACCGTGGGTCGGGTGAAAGAGAGCCACCGATAGAAGTGCAGCCGCACCGCAGGGTCGAAGAAAGAGACGACTCTCCTCCGCTGGGTGGAACAACTGGGATTTATTATAGGGTGGGGGAAGATAGGGTAGTCGCCCAAAAGAGGCGAGCAGAGGAGAGCCCCGAGCCCCTCCGGGGACCGGGTTTTAAAGGGAAGGGGTGGGTACATAAGAAACCAATCATAGAACGAAAAGTTTGATACATTGAAAACTGATGGGTGGTGTGGACCAATGGGGATAGATCGAGGGTGGGGCCCAGGCCTTCCAGCCAATCACTCGACACCCAAGCTGGAAAGTTCTAGAACTTAGGGTGGGGTGCCGGTGACTGACAGAAGACCTGGGGAGGGGATTCAAAGACAAATAAGGGATAATGAGGAAAAACAAGGAGGGGAAAACAGTGACTGACATAAACTGGGGATCAAGCCAGACCAACTTGTCAACTGGGAGGGGGGGAGAAAGGAACGAACCAAACACGAACCCCAACACTTCTGCCCCTCTCCCCAGAGATAAGGATCACCCTTGGAATGTAGCCAAACATGTAGCCCCCCTAACCTATGGATGCCAGTAACTTTCCACTCCATACTAACCCTAGAAAGTATAGCCAAACCCCTTTCTGACGTAGAGAAACCCCTTAGTCCATAAATACCCTTGAGACCCCTCAATAAACGCCTTTAACCGTCCACTATATTGGTGTTAGCGTCCATTATTGGCCCCGAGGGATCCCAGGGGGGGATCGCTGTACTGGACTCCGAAACCAGGTCACCGTGGCCTTCCCAAGAAGGCAACATAGTGGTGCCGGAACCCGGGACGACAAGTCCGGGCGACGGGGATACTCCTGGCCAGGAGCAGCGTCCACAGCGCTGGAACGACTATGGCGAAGCAGGGGGACGCCCCGGGACCCGCGATTCTTATGGAAGTGATAGCGAAGGTCGTAAGTTCGATACATATGCAATGGGGAATCAAATGTGAGCTCAGGAATTTTAATCTCGCTTTAACGAGACTCCTCGAGCTCGGGGTCATTGACCGACCCATAGATATATTGCATTCTGAGGCGTGGCAGAAATGCACTGTCGCGTTAGCAGAGGACACAAAAGCCACGGGCAGCAGCAAAAGCCTGAAAGCGTGGGGGAAGGCAGAAGCAGCCCTACGCAAAGCATTAGAAGAACGGGAGACGTGGAACGCTGCGCGTTCCTGTCTGTTAATCACGCCGCAGCGGGGGGAGGGGGCGATAACGCGAACCCCTCCTGGTGGCGACCCGATTGAAAATGGGGAGACGCGGGGGCCGGGCGCATCCCATCCCTCCCCGAGCCCAGAGCCCCCGGAGCCCCCGGGGGACCCCCTGACCCTTTCGGGGGACCCTCCGGGGCCCAGACCACCTCCGGAGCCCCCTGGGGTGCCCGCGGGCCCCTCGCCTATCCCTTCCCCGCCGATAGCCGACTTAGCGCAAGAAGCAGAGGGACGCGCGCGGTCCTTTTGGGAGGGATTGGCGGCAGAAGCCCAAAATATCGAGAAGGCAAGCGCGCGCGCGGGCGGCGGAGGGGATCCACTGCCTTTCCCGTTCGAATATGGCACAGGTGGCCGGGAAGAGGGGTGGAGCCCGTCGGCCCGCGGCGGGAAGAACCCGAAAACGCGGCCAGCTGTGGACATGCATGCGCGGGAAACCAGCGCTGAGCCCATGCCCGGCCGGGAGCCGTGGATCCCAGCAGACATGCATGCGTGGGGGTGCGACAGAGGGTGGGCACTTGCTCGGGAGCTGCGCCCACTGCTGCCACCATATATGGGAGAGATCCCTCCCTGTGGGAGGCAGGGCGAGCCCAGGGGGCGGGAGCGGCACCGCCCCCGAGGGGAGGAGCGGGGCCGAAGCCGAACAAAACGGCAGGGGAAACTGGAAGTTTATTGGCAGTCGACTTCCGACTCTGAAGAGAACCGCAGCTCCCCAGACCGCCCTGCGGAACCGACCGAGTCCAGCAGCGACTCAGAAGCAGAGAAAACAGAATCAATGCGGTTTCAGATGAAACCAAATAAAACTTTTAACACAGTCGAGAACCAGCCCCAATACGAACTCACCGATTGGGGTAAAATCAAAATCGAATGCGCGGGATGGGCGCCCGGAGCGTCGGTGCATGTCTTCCCGGTGAGAATTACAGGACCCCAGGGGAACCAGCAAAGAACGTATACTCCCGTTAATTCCAAAGACATTCAGACAATAGTAAAAGCTATTTCAGAAAAAGGAATTAACTCAGGGGTGGTTTCCACTCTCGTGGATGGTCTTTTTAGCAATGATGATTTGCTCCCTTTTGATATAGTGCAAATAAGCCGTATGCTTTTTGAGAGGGAGGGGACGTGCGGGATTCAGCCCCCTCCCGCTATGGATGCAAGACGGCCCATCTATGCCAACCCATAGTGGGGCAGGGGATCTTCATACCCTATGCTCCCACAGGCAAAAGCACACAGAAAGGGAGAAACATGACCTACCCCAAAGCCTTGCCCACAAGGGTCACCGACATCCCGACTGATGATGAGGAAGCCTTCCAGATAGGCCGCTCAGCCAGGTCAGGCTCGGACCCAATCCTTCGCATGTTAGAAGCTACCTTTCTATCCCTGAATGAATCTAACCCTAACCTAACTGACTCCTGCTGTCTTTGCTACGATATTAAACCCCCCTTTTACGAAGGAGTCACTTTAGATACCCCCTTCAGCTATTCCACAGCCGATGCCCCTCGCCACTGCAGATGGGACACACCCCGCAAAGGAATTACCCTGAGTCAAGTCACAGGTCAGGGCAGATGCTTTGGCAATGCAACCCTAGCTAAGCGGAAAGGCGACGTCTGCACCGAAGTAGTTGAGCCCGACAGGAAGGATAATAAGTGGGTAGTCCCATCCGCATCTGGGATGTGGGTTTGCCAGAGATCTGGAGTGAGTCCCTGCGTGTTTCTTGCCAAATTCGATAACTCTAACGACTTTTGTGTTCAAGTTCTGATCGTCCCTAGAGTCCTGTACCACTCAGACGAAGAGGTGTACCACCTTTTCGAAGAAAACAGCCGGCTCCACAAGAGAGAAATATTAACAGGTATAACTATCGCAATGCTGCTCGGCCTAGGAGCGGCTGGAACAGCAACAGGTGTCTCAGCCCTAGCAACTCAACACCAAGGACTGTCCCAACTGCAGATGACCATCGATGAGGACCTGCAGAGGATCGAGAAATCCATTTCCTTTCTAGAAAAGTCAGTCTCCTCGCTCTCAGAAGTGGTCCTGCAGAACAGACGAGGACTGGATCTCCTGCTCATGCAGCAAGGAGGCCTGTGTACTGCCTTGAAAGAGAAATGTTGTTTCTACGCTGACCACACAGGAGTCGTTAGAGACTCCATGGCAGAACTCCGAAACAGACTGGCTCAGAGACAGAAAGACAGGGAAGCCCAACAGGGCTGGTTCGAATCCTGGTTCAATCGATCACCATGGCTAGCCACCCTAATTTCTACCCTAATAGGTCCATTGGCAATGCTGCTTTTAGCTATTACCTTCGGGCCATGCCTGCTGAACAAGCTAGTCTCATTCGTTCAGGCCCGCCTAGAATGGGCTAGCATCCTGTTCGTGGGACAGCAACAATTACTGTGAATTCAACAGGGAACACTGCCAGTCACGAGAGACTTGCCTGGCAGAAACTTACTCAGGTTTCCCAAGACCCTTTTCCCTAGTCAGATCTCAACCTCCTACCTCATTTCAGTGCCTATGTATAGGACTACCTCGTTCATTTGTGAAAGAGGGGGGGGAAGTGTGGTAGGTAAGGGACAGGCATTCGGAAGATTTCGGGCTGTGACGGAAAATTACAGGAATCCTTCTACCCCTCTCCCCAGAGATAAGGATCACCCTTGGAATGTAGCCAAACATGTAGCCCCCCTAACCTATGGATGCCAGTAACTTTCCACTCCATACTAACCCTAGAAAGTATAGCCAAACCCCTTTCTGACGTAGAGAAACCCCTTAGTCCATAAATACCCTTGAGACCCCTCAATAAACGCCTTTAACCGTCCACCATATTGGTGTTAGCGTCCGTTATTGGCCCCGAGGGATCCCAGGGGGGGATCGCTGTGCTGGACTCCGAAACCAGGTCACCGCAGCCTTCACAAGAAGGCAACATGTGCCCCTCACTCCTGCTGAGATGACAATAAGCTGGATTGTGGGGAGATGCAGCACAGTGGGGCAGGCACCCTGAGCCCTTACTGGAGACACCCTGCAGCCCATGGTTTGGCAAATATTCCTGTGATGAAGAACAGTTTGTAAATCCCACTGTTAGTCTCCAAAGCCAACAAGTCTTGCTACAGGGTCCTCATCCTCTGACTGGGTCCCAGTTAACACATTTCTGCAAGAACTACAGAACTTGAGAAGCTACAACCATTGCAAGGCCAAAACAATGGTGTGAGTATCTCTGCTGAATGACTGGTGCACTTAAGATTGTTTAGGTTTATCCAAATTTCTGAGTATGATATACCATAAAGGCAAATTAGTGGAGAATTCTACCAGGAAAATGCTGTCTGGATTTCTCAAATATTTATTTGGTTTTCATCTTCTATTGTATTCCTTTTTTTTCCCTTTGTTCCCTAAGAAGTGTTTTTTCTCCATCTTTAACAACCAATATATTAAATACAGTTCAGAGATGTATTGATAGACCTGTGTAATTAAATTCCACTTTTCCTCCATAATGCAGTTACATTTTATTTTGCCTTTCATTTATCCAAAACATGTCATAAAACATTGATTATACATATGCTTTCCAGCCTTTTATTTAAATTATGAAGCTCATCTCGATTTCTCCCAGAAAGAAAGCATTATAAATCTTAAAACTGCATATATTTTATTTATGTATGTGTACAATGTATGTGTGCATTAATTTACAAGTTAACTTCAGCTTCACATATGATCTGGGATGGCAGTGGGGGAGTGATTCAGGAGGGGTTTTATGGGAGGATGGAATGGGAGGTTTCCTGTCTGAGGTGGTGGGATGTGAGTGTGCAATAGGGCCAAAGCCATGAGGTCACACTGCTCTGAGCAATTCCAAGCTTGTTTTCTCTCTCAATGAGTATTTAAATGCCTTGGCTCTCTCTGTACTGATTCAGTTTTGCTGCAGTGTAGCTGCAAGCACTGGGAGTTGCACACCGTGTGAACTTGAACTATTTCAGGTGCCTACCTGTGCAAGACAATATTCCCATCAGGAGTGGTTCAATACACCCCAGCCACATGGAACTGGCTCTTTGTGCCCCCTCAAGGTGCACTGTGTTACTCCAGGCTGTGCATGCCTCAGCTCTCCTTACATTTTAGCTGTGGAAAATGGAACATGCTTTTCCATTTTTCTCTCCTCCTACACAGAACCTCTTGTTTTCTCAATTTTTTTTTCTAGGTATTTTTAACATTAACATTCCAGCAGAGCAATTGTTCAGTAAATAACAGTGTTGGTCAGTTTATGCTGACATTCTTTTATGTGCACACACATAAAGATCCCTAGCTACAGTATCTCCCATTTTCTAAATGTCCAGCAAGGCTGATTGATCAACCCTGATAAACACATCTCAGTAAGAGTCTAAAATTTTAATACAGTAGTTCATAATGCTCTCAGAATTAAACCAAGAAATAGAAAACACTGCTCTTACTGTAAATCTGTAAATCTTCAGAAGGCTTTTAATCTTTTAAAACATCTTTTTAAACTTTTCCATGGTCTCCTACTGCATTCTGCTCAGCTTCCCAGCATTCAGACCCCTGCTGAATGGAGTATTCAGCCATTTTAGACAGTGCTAAGTTCCATCAGTTAACAATGTTTATGACTGGAATGTCTGATTATTTTTATTCTTAGCCTTGGCTTCCCATAAATCCAACCTTGATCCCCTCCTTTTCGCTCAGCCCAGAGCTCTGAGTGCCACCTCTAGGCGTTCCTTGGACACCTCCAGGGATGGGGACAACACGTCCCAGAGAGGTTTCAGATCACCTTTAAACGTCCCCTCTGTGACAATAAATATTGATAATAATGAAAACTGCATCTAAACTGCAAGAAATAATGTTTATTGTCTTCACAAATGTGCTTGTGTCCATACTTCATGTGATGTGCTGCAGCTCTCGTGTGGCAAACTGGGGTTTGCTTCTATTCTGTACTACTTTAAATATGCTGCTGCTTTGCAGTCTTGAAGGTTAAGGCTTCAGCCTCCCTTCACCTTCTGGGTTTTAAAAAAGTTGATGTTTGGCTGAGATCTGGTATGCCAAGTTCCAGCCTGAAGCAAAATTTTACATCTGAGTTAAAAATATATGGATAAATCCAACTGGAATCGTCTCACATATTATGATATCCAAAAAAGGAACTTTGCTAGAGAGAAAGAGAGAGAGACTCTTCTTAAGGTGAGCCTAAAGTCAGACAGGTTTTATTTTTTTATTTTTGTGTTGCTATATACTCTCCCCTGAAGGAGCAGGAGTTATGCCTTAAGGTCAAACAGGTGCAGCACAGATCTATATTCTTTTATGTTTCCATTTATCTCTCTTCCTTTCTTCTATTGAAAGTTTCAGCTCTATTGCTCAGATTTTTGGGGCTTATAATGGGAGGTTTTTGCTTTATTTTTACTTTAGGGAAGGCCTCATAGTAATTCTAATTTTCATGAGGAATGTAAAGGATACCTGCTGATTATGCATAAATCTTTTCAGTCTCTGGCACATTCAGGAGGAATGCTTCATTTTTCCAGTGTGTTATTATTACTCTCAATTCATTGTGTAACTTTATGTATTCATGGCACAAGTAATGACACCAAATTATTTTGAAACATTGTGGAGTGCTGTCTTTTTCTTCTTTTTCTCTCCTTTTAAAAATTATTGTTTCTTATCCCCTTCCTCATTTAGAATTTTCAGACAGATGGCGCACCCATTGAAATCATCAGCAGAGAGATTAATGTTCCAAGCATTGCAGAAATGAGTGTCCAGCCTTCTTATATTGTGCTTGACATGTCCTGAAACATAACTAGACAAAGGTAAAAAGCATTAAAATTCAAGATTATTTATATATGAAATATATAGAAATAAATTAAATAAAGGTTTATGTCAATAAAGCAGTGAGACTGTAGTACATCAGGCTTCTAGAAGAACTCTTCATTAATTATAGACTCCGTGTTTCTGAGCTGATGATGCAAAACCATTTGTCAGCTCTTGTCCTAATAAGGAGCAGGACTTCCACTGGGGCTACTGGGGTCAGCCCCAACAAAAAAAAAAAAAAAAGTAATTCTTTGAGACTTATAAGCCTTGCACACATGGAGACACTGGATGTGCTTCCCTCAAGCCCAGCATTATTACACATCTGATGGGGAGTTATGAACTAAGGAGTGAAGTTCCCTTGTGCCCAGGAAACAAAGATCTGCACTTTAAGAAATTTGCCCCTAGTTTTTAATACTGGAGGAAGAGACTTTAACTGTCTGACCAGCCTGTTCTACCTTTCAGCAGAAGTTGTGCAGTCAGACATGAAATGATCTCAGCTATGAATGAATCTGAATGCCTTGAAAAGGTTTAGTCCAATATAAAATTGTTTTTCACGTGTCAAAATGGGTTGGTCTGTTCCCAGCATTGGAGCAGGGTCTCTAAATTATTCTGCTGATCCTCTCATGGAGCAAAGGGGGTGAAACTTTATTACGGATGTTAGTGGGATTAGGTGCAGTCCATGGTCTTTGCCTAAAACTAAATTTATAGAATCCCAGAACGGTTTGAGTTCAAAGGGACCTTACTCAGTTTGTTCCAACTGGGCAGGGACACCTCCCACTGTCCCAGGCTGCTCCCAGCCCCAGTGTCCAACCTGGCCTTGGGCACTGCCAGGGATGCAGGGGCAGCCCCAGCTGCTCTGGGCACCCTGTGCCAGGGCCTGCCCACCCTGCCAGGGAACAATTCCTCATTCCCAAGATCCCATCTAAACACACTTTGCCAGTTTGATATTGGCCTTGGAAAACCATGACTGAACTGGTTTCTGGATTCAAAATACCTACAGAACTGATTGCAGAAAACTATTTGCTAATGAATTCACTTTGTGCAGTACTTTTAACAATTTCCTGTTAATTGAAGTCCATTATCTGATCAAAACCCTTGTAGTTTTGGGGTCAAATAATTCTAATTAGCCCACGAGAAATGAGACTAGGGGAATAATGTGTTTTCATAGTTCTGCACTGCACTTGCTAATTCTAAAATGCCAGAGGACTTGATTATTCATGTGACTGGCAAGGAAGAAGGGGGAAAAAAAGAACATTTCTTTCTGACAGGCTTGAGATGTGGCTCCAAATAACCTTCTTACTGGTCCAAAGGCTGTTACTGTCATTGGGGCCTGCTTGATGGATTATCAGCACAGAAAGGCAATGGTTTCACTTCTCTTTCTCCTAAGTCAGCATCTGCATCTGATGCAGATGTGTGGCTGGAGGCAGCTGGCACTGTTTCTGTTTGTTTATTTAGGGCAGTGGGGAGCAAAGCACTCTGAGTGAGCTCCCCTCTCACCAGAGGGATTTGGGCACATCTGACCAGACTAGCACTGCTCCCTCCCACCTCAGGGCACTCTGGGCATTCCAATTGCACTTCTGTACATTCATTCCCACCTAATGAATTCAAGATACTTTGGAGATGGGAACAAACTGTGCCTTGCAGCCAGCCTTGGAGAAAGAATGGATAGTGCTTATCTCAAACTCAAGATAAGGGAGAAGCAGCATAGTAGTGCAGATTCTCCAAACTGCTGAGTGCCTGAATTTCATTTAATTAATTAAAGTTTGTCAGCTGAATATCACTGGTTAGATAATTGCAAAAAAAAAAAAAAAAAAAGTTCTTATGATCTTTTTTCTTGCGCTTTCTTTATACAAACCTCTCCTTCCATACTAGCTCAAACCCCATGAAGCTAGAACTGTTTGTAAAAAATAGGAATAATCTAAACTAGCTTTGTACATAGAGAAATATTTTAAGTATTTCAGTTCAGATATAGTGGAAATGAAGAAAATCAGGAAAAAGTATAATTCAGAGATAAGAATGCTGCATCCCAATCAATGCAAGATTGCAGTCAATAAGCCAAGAGACTGGAATATGTCCCATCTTTGTGAACAGGATCTGGCATGTGGCATTGCAAAGAAATCCATGTGTAAAAATAAACAGGAAAATAGAAGAGTTTGTCCATTGCTGTCAAATCATATTCTGTATTGTAAAATATATTTTGAATGTAAAAATTTTTGCTACTGACACAAACCATAAAAGCCTATGCTTGCACTGTGACTTAATTACTCAGAGTATTCTCTTCTGATAATTAATTAAAAATCAAAATTCCACAGGATTTTGGCCACATTAGTTAGTGTAATTTTTCTGAAGGTCAATTAACCCTATGAAGACTGAGGATACAACACATCTCGAGTATCTCAGGTCTGAGGACACTCACCAAGAGTCAGTTCACCCTGAACATTTTCTCAAGTGTAACAGCTACTTTTCTATGTTACTCTGCTTCATCAGATTGATGTAAGTTCAACACACCATAAAAAGCTCTGAAGGATGTAGACATTTTTAATCCAAAAAAATGGGACATAGACTGGAGGGAAAAAAAGAATTTAAAAGTAAAAAGGTGAGTGATGATACCGGTGTTTAGTCGTTACATCTTCAAAATATTTGGGAAATATTTTCTTCATCATCTCTTCTGTACCTTGGTGAAGTAAAGAGTGTCTTCTCTCCTTGGAGGTTTTCTGTGCTATTAGAGGAGCTTTAAGATTATGGCAAGGACTTAATTATTTTACATCTTCTGCTCCTTCACATAAGCTGCTTCCTTATAAAAAATCTTTGATTGTTTGCCATACATTTTACTCTGCCTTTTGTCAAATATTGTGATGTTGATTATTGTGATGGAGTGAACTTAATCCATTAAGTTCAAAATGTATTGAAAATAGAAGAAGTTTTACATACATTAATCCCAGAATGATTATTGATTATAAATGTTCTTCACTATTTGCTTTATTATTCTGCTGTGAAAGAATAAATATTCATGTTCACAGTTTTGCTAAATGTAACATAGCTTTTAACTGCCCTAAGACAATGTTTTCACAGTCATTTCATTAGCTATGTAAATCTTCCATATTTAAAACTAATAATACTTATTTACATTACAAATGAGTCACTAATATGATAATGCTGGATAACAAAAGTTACACTGTATGATAATCATGTTTATCTTATGTTAGCAAATATCAAACACCATTAGGAAAATTCAAATGCCTATTAAAATTCTTTCTTGTATTTCCTGTACTGACTGGGAGTTCTTCACTAAAAAAGGATCTTTGTGTCATTATAAAGATGGGATTTTTTCCTCTTGTTATCTAGAATTTCAATTATTTCCAGTAGTTTTCTGATGTCTAAGAGCTGGGATGCTCCTGCTTGTGATACAAAAAGGAGTTCTTTCTCTGACTGCTTCATGAATTCTGCTCCCTTTCTTGGAGTCAAAGGCAATAAAAAGTATTGTAGTCACTGAGGTATTTGGATTTGACTTTGAATGCATTCAGGGAGTAGTTTTATGTAAAATAAATTAATATGGCATGTTTAAAATAGCCACTGTTCTGAGGAGCATTGGTGTATTATAGCCCCTATAATGATATCCATGAGGTGATCTCAAGAACCAGACACCAACAAGTCCACTAAAAATATAAGTCTCGCTTGTTTTAGGACATTTGAATCCAGAAACCCCACTGGTTTATGAACCCTCTTCTTGGTATAAATGTAGGGTATCACAATATTAATAATTTGATTTCACCTAAAATTTATACCTTAAAATAAGGAGCTGCAGAGCATGAAGTACCTCAGTGTGTTATTCACAGATACTGTGTTTTCCCAGGCATCTTCCTGTCTTCTTAGGGGAAGATCCAATTGCTGAGCTGTGGCAAACTGGGCATTTTCAGCTCTCACAATCTCAGTTGCTGCTTCCCCAGTCCTGTTTGTGCCTAACAGGCTTGCAGTGCATCCCAGAGCACTTCTAGACCCCAGGTAATTCATTGTCTTCTGCCACTTGAAATTTTGGTGATTTCCATTTCTTTTCACTTTTCATCCAGGTAAATTTTTCTTTTCATTATTCTGAGTTTTCTAAGCAAGAGGAACATTTAGGTTTGATCTGTGCCTGATTGAGCTCAGCATTATTTAGAAATGGGAGATCTCTGCAACCTTCCAGCACCAGGGACCTTATTGGCTCTTAGCACAGCTCCTTTTGGGTCCCCTTTCCTTATTGCACCATGATTACTCAAATCTTCTTAAGTTTCTGAAGTATTTTTCTAAAAACAAGTTTTATTCTCCTCCCCTATTTTTTCCCCAATTTTTTTCAAAACAATAGAAAACTCTTTCAATTTAAATCAAAAGAAGGATAAAATGAATATTTGACAAGTGTTCTGGGACTTTTAAACTAAGTTGCATCTATCAAACATGTTCAGGTTTTGACATGTTCTCCTATTGTCCACATATATTTTTAATGACAAGTTGTGTCAAGATGCATCTTCTTTAATCTCATGTATTTTGGCAGTTCCTTAACTGAAAGACTCTTTACTACACCGGGTTGCCACAAAAGAATTTTGTTTCATTTTCTTCCTCAACTGACAAAACCAGAAGAGCCTTTACATTTTTAATGACAAAGAGGGTTTCTGTATTCAGGGAAAAAAAGGGGAAAACCACCTTTTGGAGAAATGAGGCTGCAGCACACATTTGTACACTCCTTCTGTCAGAACTCAAGGAAAAAAACTGTACAGACAAGACATCACTGTAGCCCCTTAAAGCCTTGCTACCTATCACAGTTTTGAAAACCTTGCCACAATAAATTTGCATGCACTTGACATTAGTGGTTGATCCTCCTTGAGAGAAATATCCTTTTAAATGAAAGCGATTATTCCAAAAACAAATCAAAAAGATATGCTTTGAGGAAGAGGTGAGGATCAGCTGTGAACCTGCTTTGCTTATTGCCTCCTTCCAAGGGAGCAAGCACTGACTGTGCAACACTTCTGGATTATTAATAAAAGAATTAACAATGAAGACTGGAAAAGGTCTTAAATCTAGAATATTTTTTTTCAGTAGTTCTTTCTAACTACAACTCCGCTCTATTAATAAGGAAACATACAAATTTAAGTCTGTGATTGTTAAAGATGTTTCAATTCTGGTTTTTCTTTTTCGCAAAGCATAACAGCTTCCATGGAAAATAATTCAAAAATTGATTATGGCTATGAACACAAGCTACTTATTTTTATTTTAACATTTATTAAGTGAGAATGCGATGTACAATGTTTTGTGAATTAATGAAAATCATTTTATCTTCTGAAAATGAGCCTTATCACAGATCTTCTGCTTCAAAACGCATTACAGTGACAGGTTTTCCTTTCTTTTCCCTTGAAAAATTCTTTGCTATGTATTTTTTTCCTAGTAAATAAGTAATTTTGAATTTAGATTTGCAGAATTATTCAAGGAAATAGAGCTCTGTATTTCCTTCACATTTTTAATGAAATCATGAGAAAACAAGCTAAATAATTTTATTCTTTCAACCTTACCTCCAAGTGTCTACTCTGCTGAAATATTTACTAGCATTTACAACAGCTCTTACTTTCCACTCGAAAACATTTTTGGCATTTGAAAAAGAAGCCTGCTAACTTGGTATAGAATCTTGTATGGTTCAGTCATAATGTGTAGCCATGCAGATGAACATGCAGGTCTTGCCCAAAATACTTTCTGTGGATGCACTGACACTTATTTTCCTGCAGCAAGTTCCTTTCCCCACTGCTCAGCCACACTTGACCTCAAACTGAGTCTAATTGAACACTCCAAGCTTGAATGATTTTGGAACCTGCTCCAGTCCCTGCTGCATTTGACAAGTCTCTCACAGCTGAGCACCCAATAATGACTTTTTCTTTAGTTAGTCCCACATTGTAGGGATATACCTTACCATATTCCACCTTTGCAGCTGCTACCCAGGAGTTTTCTGGAACCTTATACATTTATGATTATCTCACTGGAAAAAAGTGCTGGAGCTGCTTCCACAGGTGTCTGATAAAACTAAATACAAAAAGGAGGGGATTCTGCCCCTCTGCCCCTCAGGTGAGACCCCACCTGCAGAGCTGCCCCAGCCCTGGGACCAGCACAGCCAGGACCTGGAGCTGCTGCAGAGAGCCCAGAGGAGGCACCAGGATGAGCAGAGGGATGGAGCAGCTCTGCTGGGAGGAAAGGCTGGCACAGCTGGCATTGTTCACCTGCACAGGAGAAGCTTTGGGCTGAGCTCAGGGTGGCCTTGCAGGGCCTGAAGGAGCTGCAGGAAAGATGGAGAGAGACAATTGCCAAGGGCTGGAGGGACAGCACCCAGGGAATGGCTGCCAGTGCCAGAGGGCAGGGCTGGATGGGATCTTGGCAATGAGGAATTGTTCCCTGGCAGGGTGGGCAGGCCCTGGCACAGGGTGCCCAGAGCAGCTGGGGCTGCCCCTGGATCCCTGGCAGTGCCCAAGGCCAGGCTGGACACTGGGGCTGGGAGCAGCCTGGCACAGTGGAAGCTTCCATGGCAGGGGTGTGGCACTGGATGGTCCTTGAGAACCTTTCCAACACATTCAGGGATTCTATGGATTGACAGTTTATGAAACCAAAGACTAAGATATAAAAGAAGGAACAGCATTTATTTTCAATCCAAGCAAATAACTATTTTTATTGCTGTAACCAACAGAAAGTCCTAACCCAAACAAGCCAGTCTGTGTCCTTCAGTTTCAGACAGAGCTTTCAGCTCTGGCACCTTTTCTTAGTCCCTTTTTCCTGGTATCCCTAGCTCCATATAATAACTGTGTATGTATTAGAAATGTACTTTTTCTTGAATCTCCTGCTGCTGTTGTTGTTCCCTGTCAGTTCTGATCACCCATATCAGTGTGCCTTGGCATTTAACTCCAGCAGTCAATGCCATTGGCCTGGAATCCAGATGGGAATGTCCATGTCAGCTCCTGCCTCACCTTCAGCTGAGTGTAGTTACTGTTATTATAAACTCTCTTTCTAGTAACATTTCATTGTTTCAGCTCATATCAATTCCAACTTCCTTTCTATATCACATTTCTCTGCAGTCACAATATTCCATGTCTCCACTAAATTAGTTTCTCCTCTGAATGCCGAATTCATTGTTTTGAAAGTAACTAAAAATAGATTTTTTTCTTTTTTTGATCTTCTGAAATCTCAGCACAAGGATGAAATTGCCATTTTTCAAACCAAAGAGATTGCAGGAAGGAAAACTGTGGATGAGCCACATTATTTAAAAATCAACCTTGTAGTTCTCATCCTCTTTTTAGACAGGAAAATAAAGAGAATTACAATGTGGCATTTGTTACATCAGAATGCAATTACTAATTTTATAATTTTATAGTGATACAAGTAATTTAAGCTACCAAAATGTCTGTTTCTTTAGTAGTGTAATCTATTTTAACCTATGTCCTAGGAAATTAATGGCACAGGGAATTGCACACATATCAGAATGCCTTGTACAGAGGTGAAGCAGCACATATACAGGTTTAATCTAATGTAGCAGTGCACATCTACTCTTCTAAAATGCAGCCCTGACAGTTTGCTGAGGTCTGGCTCTGATCATAACAGCCCATTTCCCCAGAGGCTTCAGGTTTTATTGAAGACACCTTCAGTGTTTGTTACACATATAAAAATCAATACTTTAGACAATCTATACTTTTTTTTTTTCCCTTCAAAGGCTAGGGTTGAAAAAATTAATATTTAGGGGGTTTTTTTGTTGTTTTGGATTTTTTCCTTCTATTCATTTGAGGGGGTGGGGGGGAAAGCAATGTTTAAATTTTCCAGCTGTTGCTTTATACTGTGGTATTTTATGTTAGGTTGCCTCACCCATGTCAAATGATATAAAGTTACATGATGTAATTATGTGACTTGCATTGAGTTATCTCAATATGACATAGCAGGCAGTCGACTTGCTGTAAAACACACACTTTCCTGGAAACTGCAGATAAATTTTTCCGAGAGTGGAAAGCAGTTAGTAGTGGCTGCCCTGGGTAACAACATCAGGCCTGACATTCTGCAGTATATTTATTATTGATTTGGTGGGTAGCTTGGTGAATGTTGCTGATAACAAAAAATTCCTTAGACTAAAGAAAACCTCACAGAATTGTAAGACTTCCCAAAGGATCAAGTCAAACTGGGTGACTGAATAATATGGTGATAACATGAGGCTGATAATATGTTGATAAAATGAAATGAATAACCTTAATACTTTAATGTAGAAGGTAAATAATCTCTTCCAACATGGCTTAACTTTTTAATACATCTGTGGGTTCAGAATTGAACAATACTCCTGAGATCTTACTGAAGGTGCATCTGAATTTCCCTATGGATCATGCTCCTGTTTCCACTGGCATTGATGAATCCTCAATGATGGCTCAAAATCAACAAAAAGTGGAAATATTATAAAACAAAAATCTTAAGGCATCGTCTAGGAAGGTTCTTGATTTTTTTTCCCTAGCTCTGATATTGCTGTGTGGTTCCATGTCACTTGTTCCATGTTATCAGTATTGTCACCAGAAAAGCCTTATTCTGCTGCCACATCATCACAATTCCAGAAACCAAAAAGAATTTACTCCAACAAGGGGAACACTAAGAAAAATCAATCAAGATTTGCAACCTACAGTCTGTTAACCATGTTGTTACCTTCAACATCTGTTAGAATGCAGAATTATTTATTTTTTGAAAAATGCTGTCCTCCCAATATGTTCTTCTGTATTTTCTACATCATTCTGATGAAAAATATGTTCTCCCCATTTTGGTTATTGTCTAGTCTGGATGGGGGTAGATGGGTTGGTTCATGCTGTCATCAAGTGCTGCCCACAAGATATTTTTTCTATTCACTCCCAATAGTAGAATAGAGCTGACAAACAACTGATGGGTTGTAACAGGACGGCAGTGGACTCCTTAAAAATTCCTGCACACTGGAAAATTTTTGCACACTCTCTTAGATTTGGTCTTTTAATAGTTCATGTTCAGTCTTCCTCCTGGTCCTGGTTTGCTGTCCAACACCTTTTTCAGCTGATTGTTTATTTTATTTAATTCTTGTTCCAGGTACCTGCACTCACAGCTTCAGTTGCTTCTGTTTCTGTCTTAGTTATCAAGAGCAACTGAAAAAAAACCACTATACTCATTCCGTTACATTGTTCCATTGCTCCCAGTCCATTTCAAGATACAGAACTGGGAGTGGCCAATTCCCCAGTCAGAGAGGCTGTCCTAGGGTGACGTTGTGATGCTTGTGTCCCCAATCTTCTGTTCTGTTAATGCTGGATATTGTATTCTGTGCCTTCATGACTGGTTCTGAGAGCAAAGGTGGGGAGAAGAAGAAGCACGGAGTTTGTTATCAGGGACTGCATTCACTCCTCTAAAAGCAACACTGCTCCACATTCTGTGCTGCACTGTGTTGTCTGGGCACTAACAGAGCAGAACAGAGTGTTCCTTTGCTTTTTAGTTGGTTTAGCTGGCTGAGGCAGAGAAGTTTTCCCTGGACTATATTTTTTTCTTTCCCTTTTCTTGGAACTGTCAAACCTGCTCCAGACTGGGACCTGGGGACCACCAAGAGCTTGCACTTTGTGGCCTATGGGGGCCTACTCTGGGCAGCAGCCTTTCCTAGTGCCGGAGGGATTGATAACAGAGCAAGCATCCACAGGAGAGACTTTCTGAATTTGTCGTGTCTTCAGAGCGGCGATTGAGTTTTGTCATCTGGTATTGTTCATTTTTTGTGCTGGGGAGTGCTTTCCCTGTTAAATAAACAGGTTTTTTCCCACTTCTCTCCAAGGGAATTTTCCCGAACTGGTTGTGGGGAGGGGCCATGTGAGTTGGCTTTCTGGAGGGGACTCCATTTTGAGGTTTTCTCCCAAATTTGCCCTAATCCAGGACAGGGGCATTGACAGCTGGGAGAGTTGGGCATAGAAAAAAACATCTGAAGATCAACCAAGGCAAATGCAGGTTCTGCTCCTTGTCAGGAACAAGCCCAGCACCAGCACAGGCTAGGAGGACCTGCTGGAGCAGCTCTAGGGGAAGGACCTGGGGGTGCTGGGGACACAGAGCTGTCCCTGAGCCAGCAGAGTGCCCTGGGGGTGCTGGGGACACAGAGCTGTCCCTGAGCCAGCAGAGTGCCCTGGGGGTGCTGGGGACACAGAGCTGTCCCTGAGCCAGCAGAGTGCCCTGGGGCCAAGGAGGCCAAGGGTGCCCTGGGGACATGGGGAAGAGCCTTGGCAGCAGGTCAGGGGGGATCCTGCCCCTGTGCCCAGCCCTGGAGGCACCTCTGGGTGCTGTGTGCAGCTGTGGATCCTCAGCACAGCAGGGCCAGGAGCTCCTGGAGCTGAGCAAGGGCCTGGAGCATCTCGGTGCCCAGGAAAGGCTGAGGGAGCTGGGGCTGCTCAGCCTGGAGAGGAGCCCCAGCCGAGAGGGGCCCTCAGCCCTGGGTGTCCCCGTGTGCAGGGAGGGGCAGAGCAGGGCCCAGGCTCTGCTCCGGGCCCAGCCATGGCCCCAGAGCCACGGGCAGGGCCTGAGCCCAGGAGCTGCCCCTGCCCATGCCCAGAGCTCCTGCCCTGGGCAGTGCCCAGCCCTGAGCAGGTGGTGCACAGAGGCTGTGCAGGCTCCTGCCTGGGGGTACTGCAGAGCCACACGGACACACTGCTGTGCCCTGGGCTCTGGGATGGCCCTGCTGGAGCAGGGAGGTGCCACCAGAGCAGCCCCCGTGGGCCCCACCAGCCTGGCCCAGCCTGGGCCTCTGTGATTAAAGGAGGAAGCTCTACGTGTGGAGACAAGGATTTCAACATGGGGAGCAAAATTACTTCAGAAATGAATCTGGGCTCTTATAACACAACCTTTAAAATACCTTTTCCTATGGTTAGTATTTGGTTGATCCAGATGGCTTTAAAATGAAAGAAATTCAAACTTGCCTTCCAACAAGCTTGTCCAAACTTCCAGAAACTTTTTTCAAAATTGTCTTCCAGATTTTTTATTTAGTCTTTTACCTACCTGTTAGTGATTTTCAGGGCTCTGCAAATCACAAATGCAGATACGGTTTGTTCCGTCTTTAATTCTATCAATATTTTTGTGTTGATCATTGATACAAGTATTTTGCTACACAAGAATAAAGATTTATTATACTTTTTCTCTTTAATTTAGGAATAGATAAATTCAAAATGCTGCTCTCCATATCTTATTACCAATGAAAATAAAGTTCAAAAGTTTAATTACCATGCTAAGTTTGCATTTGGACTCAGAGGAGACAAAATAAAAGGCTGATGGAGTATCAGCCGATCTTCTCTTAGGAGAAGGTGAGAAAAATCAATGTAAGGAAGACATAGAAAAGAAATGGAAAGTGTTGAAAGATAAATGAAGGTCTTTCATCTAGCAGTGAATATACTATGACAAAAAAAATTATCCAATGGAGATGAAAAATGAAGTGTTGGAAAGAGACATTTATAGGGTGTAAAATATCTGGACCAAAGGTGAAGTAGGAAGATTAAAGATTAAAGTCAGGCAAGTGTAAAAACCCCTGATAAAATACTTTAAAGGTGGACAATAAAAAGAAGAATGCCGGAGGTTAAGATAAATAAAATATGTTGAATTGCCAAAAAGAACAAGATGATGTTGAAGGGGACTGTGAGGTGCCATAAACATTGTTCAGAAGTGCCTTTCATAAAAAACATGCACAGTGAAAATAATTCATAAACTAAAAACATACAGTTTAACATTTGTGTCTGTGTTTATAGCTGAACATGTGCAAATATGAAAGTTCCCATTTTGCTTTGTGAGTGTCTGACTTCTCCCAGCTGCCCAGGGACCTGGCATGAGATCTATTCAAATAAACTTTGACAATTCTTTAGTTCACCCATCCAGCAAGATGACATTCCCAAACAGAACTGGAATGCAGCAGGAATGATGGAGGAGATGACACTGGAAAGTAATTTCCTTTGCCTCATAATTTGCAATGATTCATTAGAATCAGGTGTAAGTGAACATAATTGCTGAATTTAACCAGGGCCTTACTTTTACAACAATTTGCAGTGCTTAAAGGGAGTTTCCATTTCTCATCTGACTGGGTTTTAAAGTTCATCTGGTTTGTTTTGCTCTGAAATGGATTAGAGGTGCTTGTACCTACACTTATCAGGTGGTAAACATGGGGCTGGGTAAGTCTTTCTAAGCACTTCTCTCATAATTAAGACATTAAAACACATGAGGGTAGATAAATAGGTAGTTAAATCAAAATTAAGAGAGCCACAAAGGGGTCAGCTGCATACAGAAAGTATTTGAAGCGTTTTCCCTTCTTTTCTCTCACCATTTTGAAAATTCCATTATTTTAGTAATGTGTTTAAAAGTATTTGTAAAATTAATCAACAATGTGTTGTTGTTCACATTTCTTTTTATTGATTTCAATAATCCAGGGCAAAAATATAGTATTTAAATAATTTTATAAATAGCCATCACGGTTTACTTTTCCCCAGAGGCACATAGTTATATCCCGAAGGTCCAGTGCACTCAGCGAGATTGGATGGGCGATAAAAGAGAGAACGGAAATTTCAGTAGAATGCAGGGATAGGGGAGAGAGAAGAATGACTGTTTATACCATATAGCATCATTTATGTTGCATTTGTTGTTGAAATACATAATTTACCAAATTTTCTGCAAAAAATCCAGGTTGGCAGAATTCTTCCACCTTTTTATACAGTGACCAGTGTGAATTGTTTAGAATAAAAAAGAAGAAAGGCTATGAGGGATGATAATAATTGATAATATTTTGCAATAATGAGATAATAAAATTGTTGTTTTTAGAGGCTGCACATAAAGCATGTCAAAAATGCCATTTCTGGGGGGAAAAAAATAAGCAACAGATGAATCTTGTATTATTTTTATTTTTTAAAAAAGAGGTTTGTTAATTAAATTTTTTAATAAAGTGCTAAAACACTTTCAATGGCTTAAAAATAATAATGCCTGGAAGAGCTGGTAAAATGACAAGGATCCTCCATTTATGACTGTGAATAAAAATATTGTATTAATGTAGTTTTTAGGATAGTTGGGGAGGTTCTTGGTTTGTTTTAAACAAAGCAGTTTAAATCAGATTTGCTACTGTAAAATGTTTGACCTTCTATAAGAGAGAGTAAATTAAGGGCAGCTTTTGTATAAATGAAGGGTTTGAAGGAAGGGTTTGAGTGTCATTGGCTCTGATTGCTCCTGTTATATTTATTAATGAAATTCCACCAGCTGACACTGATTACTGCTTCCCCATGAATTGAGCAGGTTCATCCAAGTTCATTTCCTGCCCCTGAAACATTTCAGGATATGGCTCTGTTTAGATCCCCCTAAATTTTATAGCTCAAAAGAATACAATTCTGTCGAGAGCAACTGGTTGATGTTTGTAAAGGAGACAGAAGCACATTTGCCCAGAAACTTGTCCAAAACTTCTCTCACCTATTCCATCCACAAACACAAATTTGAAATTCCAATAACTGTCCCAGTGGGATGCCTGGGAGCTGTATGTACAGCTCTGTGAAACAGCCACTCCCTCTGGTGTTCCTCTTTTCACCTTTCCTTTCTTATTTTCTGCTTCTTAAATCAGATTGTCACAGATCAATCCTTGGGCTTTTCCCGTGAGTTTTCCATTACATTTTAGGAGCCAAGTTTGTTGCTATAAATTGTGGGTAGAAAACATGAGAATATTGAATACAGGCCTGTGTTACAGTGTGGGATTTGCTGTGTCACTCAGTATCGCTGAAGGTGGAGGCAGGAATGCGACATACACACATGGAGACCATGCAGCAACAGACAGATTTTATTGTTGGGCACCTCCTTTCATAGGGGGGGCTGAATTTCCCTGTTATACACAGGATTGGACAAGGGTCCCAACTCTGCTCAGCTCACTCACCGATGATTTGGGTGCATTCATACTCCAGAGGGATTGGCTGGGGTCCCCTTGTTTGAGCTTGAATTCAGCCTATCAGTATTGTGTCCAGGGTCTTGTTTACTCCTTGTTCTCTAACGAGCTAGGCTGGTTGAGTTGGTATCTGTTCTGCCAAATTATTTGTGCAGTTCTGGACCAGCTATAGTTGTCACAACTCAGCAGAGCCTGGATACAGCACATTTTATTGACTCTTACCTAGGACTTAACTCCACTGTTGTATCTGCATTCATCTTCAGTACATATACAGTTAGTGGAAAAGGTCCTTACCTAGAACTGGGCTCACTCCTTACAAAAGTATGGATTACCGATGAAAGTTATCTCCAGAGGTGTCCAAGGAAGGCCTGGTTGTGGCACTCAGTGCTCTGGGCTGGGTAAGAAGGTGGGATCAGGCACAGGTTGGACTCCATGATCTTGGCGGTTTCTGTGATCACCAGATATAAGGGTTTGGGTAGTGCCTGTGTCTCTTCTCTTTTTCTCTATGATACCAAAGATAAGACAAAGAATCTTAGTGAGTTAAATAACCAAAAGCATATTTAATGGTAAATTCTTTTGAATTTAAAATTCTTTTGAACTTAAAAATACTTATTGATGCTGAACACAGGTATAATACTCATAATCTGCAAAGCAGTGTAAGGTAATTAACTCAATTATTTCTCTCTACTTTTCCCTAATGATGGGTGAAGATTTCTCTAATGAGGAACTTCTGATCTAGGTAGGTTGCTTGAAATTTAAAGCAGCAGCTCTATCAACGGCTGGGACCCTTGGTGCTGTTATCATAACCAAAGGAACTTGTCCTACTCTTCCCCAAATTAGAGCAGCTGTAACAAGATGCTGAAACAAGTGTCTGGAAATGTTTTGAAACAATGAGGAAAGACATTGCTTATTCATGTTCTTCAAGGCCAAATTTTTCAGTTTTTCATCTCTACTTTGGTAAAAAAGTATTGATCTTTGGATTTGGGAGGTAGACCTTCCACAAATGCCAGTTGCAAAGATCAAGGAATGCAGTCTCGCTTCCGTGGCCACTGGAGCTGATGGGCTGGCTAGCCACTCTTGGAGTGACTGGTGGAGGCTACGGGTCCCACCACTCCCAGGTTCTCTACGAGAACCCTGAGTAGTGGCTCCGTCTGCAGCGTGATGATGCAGGTGAGAGCAGGACTGCGAAGAACTGAGGTAAAGGAATGGAGTGGACACGCATGTGGATGCCAAGGCGCTTTATTTGACTCAGGTGGGGCCAGTAACGGTGTCAGGGAAAAACCGTTAGGGAGGCACTGATAAAGGGGACGGTGTAACGGGGACACCAGGGACCAATGAACAAAACCCAGGGGAGGAGTGAGGGACACACAGAACCAATAGGAAGGGCCCAGGGGAGGGAAAAGGCTCAGGGGACAAATCATATGCTAAGTGAGGGATGATTGACATAGAAGATTCTCGACATGAGAGGGGACGGTTACAATGATTGACAGCTAACAGGTGGGAGGAACAAACCATTAGGAGGGAGAACATGGGGGGAACCGAGGGTCAAACCAAAATTTTAACTTATAAAAAATAACCGACTTAAAACAAAACCCATATAAAACACACAATGCTACAAAGGAATTAATGGATGAAGGAAAATGCCCTCTGTTTTCTGTCAGTCTGCCCTAACTGAAATAGGCTTGTTAGCAGTTTCAGTAAAACTGCGTCTGCTCAGAGAAAGGAAGAGGAGTTCAAACATCTCACTCAGTCATATTTCATTAACAGAGAAGTCCAAACCTTGTTTACATAGAAATCTGCATGAATTATAATATTGGATTGAGTGTAAGAATCTTTATATAGCTTGCAGAAGGACTGAATTGAGTTGAATTCAAGCTCAGAGGAAAAACAATAAGTATGACTGGGTGCTTTGATTAAGGTCATAATAAAAACCAGGCGCATTGTTCTGGAAACCTATTTTGCTTTGAAATCAAATTAATTGTCTCAAGTCATCCCTGTTATGTGATTGCTTGATAAGTCAGTTTGTTTTGATTACCACTCTGAAGATAATTAAAAGATAATCACTATGTCACAAACACAAGCACACAATCCAGCCAAGAAAGTAGCAGAAGAACACAGTGAATGACATCTTTACACTTTTATAACAGCAACTTCCAGAGTCCTGCCCTCACCCCAGAATTATTTTAGAACTCCTAAGTTCTTTCTGGCTCCTTAATGCAATGGTGTCTGCTGTACAAAACTAGATCATTTTGAGTGCTCTGCAGCTCTGAGCCTCTCTGCTCCCTCAGGTGAGACCCTACCTGCAGAACTGCCCCAGCCCTGGGCCCAGCACAGCCAGGACCTGGAGCTGCTGCAGAGAGCCCAGAGGAGGCACCAGGATGAGCAGAGGGATGGAGCAGCTCTGCTGGGAGGAAAGGCTGGCACAGCTGCCATTGCTCACCTGCACAGGAGAAGCTCTGGGCTGAGCTCAGGGTGGCCTTGCAGGGCCTGAAGGAGCTGCAGGAAAGATGGAGAGAGACAATTGCCAAGGGCTGGAGGGACAGGAGCCAGGGAATGGCTGCCAGTGCCAGAGGGCAGGGCTGGATGGGATCTTGGCAATGAGGAATTGTTCCCTGGCAGGGTGGGCAGGCCCTGGCACAGGGTGCCCAGAGCAGCTGGGGCTGCCCCTGGATCCCTGGCAGTGCCCAAGGCCAGGTTGGACACTGGGGCTGGGAGCAGCCTGGGACAGTGGAAGGTGTCCCTGCCCGTGGCAGGGGGATTGGATGAGCTTTAAGGTCCCTTCAAACCCAAACCATTGCCTATTTCTCTTATTTAGGTGCCATAGTGCAGCTGAAATATTTTGAAGCTAAAGAATCAGCTGTATGTGTCATAACACCTACAGTGAAAAGTGCTAATGAAGTCCAAAGGACAACACAAAGAAAAGAGCCAAATAATTTTGTGTCTTTCCCATCCCGCAGTTGGGCCGAGGTCAAGTTTTCCTCCTTGGGAAGTATTGCAGAACTCCAAGGTGTACAGCAGATACCTGAATCAAACAGGTCCCTGCAGCTGATTGCAGTGAGGCAGCTGAAAGGAGACAGCTAAAGTTCTCTGTGCATGCACACAGGCTCATCTTACTGGTGGTATTCTGCCCAATGTCTCTATTACATTATTATTTAATATACTCTGCAGCCTTTCTCTGTAATTCAGGCTATAAAATCTGTAGGGAATGGGCAGTTGTTTGAGTTGTCCACTAAAACGCCTTTACAGGTGACTGAATATAAATACCAAAAGGCCCAGATTGTTCTCACAGGCCAACCTTAATATCTTAAAATGGTGATCTGAAAGAAACAGTGGAATTACTGTGTAAAATACAACTACATAAAGCAGTAATAGCCATATTGTGTAGGGAATTATCCTAAATGGACTGGGGAATTGCAGGAGAATATCTTTCTCCTTTTATGTGAAGGATGGTGTCTCTGAGAGAGTTAAAGAGCCAAAGATTAATCATGGAGCTTTAGGTAAATGGGGAAATAGGAATGTTGATGCTATTAGAAATTACTAATTCCACCTCAGCCTCAATGAACTTTCATTCAACATTGTTCAACTCTGAAATTTTTAGGGATAAATAGTAAATCTTTTAAAAAGAGCTCTTTAAATTTATCTGAAGGTTGGGAGGCAACAAAGCATTACCAGGTGCCTGACTTTCCCTATTGAAATGATTTTATTGAATTTATTCATTTTATAATATTGATAGTGCCGCATCCTAGGTATCTTTGCATGCTTGCAAATATGCAGGTGATGACAAAGCTTATTGTGCTTTTTCACTTGAAAAATATTACATGCTTTAATTTAACTCTCAATAGTTAAGATTTAATGAAGGAACTACATCCCTTTTTCCTCTTGAATCACTGTTTGTGTTACTGGTGTCACCTGCTATGTGTATTCTTTCTTTTCCTGTATCTCATTAAACAGAGAGAGAGAGAAAATCTCATGGGATTTTAAAACATATTTGAAATACTTCAAAAAGTTTTGTCTCTCTGTGAAGTTCTCTTATGCCAGTTCATGGTCAATGCAAAATGAACTCCCAAAATCCAAACTCTCCCAAAAAAAGTGAAACAGCCCTTTAGTCACCAGCTCAGTAGAATATTCCAAATCTTCGATAATAATTTTTTACCTTTGGCAATGGCCAAGTAACCCACTGAGACATTTTAGAGAAATTAGCTCTGTGCATTCAGACCCCATGACATCCACAAGAGTACCAGGACCAAGTGTTAGTGATTTTTCTGTTCCATGGGAGAGGAATGCTGGTCAGGGATAATGTTTTCCCTGAAAATATTTAAACTGGAATAAAATTGTTCCTGTCTGGTTTATTCAGCACAGAGCATCATCCCAGTGCAGCTTTTCTAAAATGAAATACACATCAGAAATTTTTCTGATGTGAAATACACATCAGAAACTTTTCTGATGTGAAATACACATCAGAAACACTCCTGCCAGGCTCAAGGTACTCCTTGTTCTTGCTCCACTGACCGATCCCATTGAACAAAAGGTAAAATCTTTGCTCCTGAATCTGACATTCCCTGTTTCTGATTGCAGAACTGCAGGGTCCCAATGGGAGTCAAGAAGCAGGGCTTTGCTGTGCCATGGTGTGTTACCAATACTCCAGCCTGGGGAATCTGGGGGAGCTACCAAAGTTACAAGAAATGCTCATTTCATTGGAAATATGACAACCTGGCAGAGCTTCTTTGCTAATTAGTGGTCCATAACTTTGTTGTTCTGAGAGGTTCACAAGGTGCCAGCACTGGAGGATTCACTCAAGGAAAGACCTTCACTGGAGAAATTGAATTTGAAAACAGCCTATCATGGCTAAATAATGGATAAATATTTTCTCTTACTTACTGAAATGTGTAATCTGGGTTTAATTCATTCATGTAAGAAAATTGGTAAGTGGCTTTTTAGCTCCCTTTGCATACCTGTGACTTTGAGAATGTAAAATTTTGTCCTTTATGAACTCTAGATACAGATTAATGTAATAATTTTTCATGTGATTTCAATGGTACTACAATTTATACCCCAGTAACTTTGCACCATTGCAGTTTTTAATTAAACAGAGCTGTTGTGGAGTTGCATTGCCTATAAAAGACAAGCATAAACGAATTCCAGAGTTATGCCTTAATGGATGCATTTTCATGCAGGAGGAATATATAAAAGAATCCCAGCTTTGCCCAGAATGCATTACATACTACATGATGCTTGACCCAGACTCCCATGGCCAAAGAGACTAAATTTTTGTGGATTTTCTGTACTGGCATGGTAGCATGAATGAGAACTCTTTCCAAGGGCTGCAGTCACCCAGGTTCCTGGCTCTGAATCTAACTTTGAATCCAGCACACAGAGTGCTCCAAGACACTCTCTTTTATAAACAGCATATTTCCACAAGGAGCAGCAGCGTGGAACCCCATATACCTGGGCAGTGCTGAAGACAGGGAAAGCGGCTACAGCTTTTTGAGTCTCCCCAGAAAATGAGCACACTCCTGTTTGTATCTTCTGCCTCAAATGCAGCGTGGGCTGCAGGGGAGGGAGGGGATCCCACTCCTCTGCTCTTGTGAGACCTGGATTGCTGCAATTCACTTCTGGTGACTCCAACACAAGGAGGTCATGAAACTGTTGGAGTCCAGAGGAGGCCATGGAGGTGCTGAGGGGACTGGAGCAGCTCCCCTGTGGAGCCAGGCTGGGAGAGCTGGGGCTGCTCAGCCTGGACAGGAGAAGGTTGTGTAGACCCCAGAGCACCTTCCAGTGCCTGAAGAAGCTGCAGGAAAGATGGAGAGAGACAATTGACAAGAGATGGAGGGACAGGAGCCAGGGAATGGCTGCCAGTGCCAGAGGGCAGGGCTGGATGGGATCTTGGCAATGAGGAATTGTTCCCTGGCAGGGTGGGCAGGCCCTGGCACAGGGTGCCCAGAGCAGCTGGGGCTGCCCCTGGATCCCTGGCAGTGCCCAAGGCCAGGTTGGACACTGGGGCTGGGAGCAGCCTGGGACAGTGGAAGGTGTCCCTGCTCTTGGCAGGGGGTGGCACTGGATGAGCTTTAAGGTCCATTGCACCCCCAAACCATTCTGGGATTCTGTGTGTGAATATTTTCATGGGATTAAAAAAACACTGTCGAGGACACTCTGTGATGTCCTCTCTTCCTCTCTGTCTTACTCGCCCCTTTTTACTTAATCTTCTGGCCTTCTATACTAGAATAGATTTCTTTTTAGGTTCTGGGGTGTTTGTAGATTTTGAAAGGTGAGTGAAAAGTTGCCACTGTCTTGAGGATGTTTGCACTTGCAGTTTTACTGAATTTTCTTGCTAGCTGAGTACCAGGCTTAATGACTCTGTGAAGTCTCATCATCCCTTAGACCCATTTAATACAGGCCTTTATTTTCTTTCTTCATTTTTCCCCACCTCAGGCTGCAAAGCTTGTTTTTGTTTGTTTTTTCAATTGCAAGAACATTTCTAGAATGTCTTCATGTCCCTTTTCTCAAGCAGCTGGCAGTAAAGGAAAAAAAATTCCTAGGAGATATAAACCAAAGGAACATTACAACCACATATCCATTAATTACTAATATCCAATAATTATTAGTATCCTTCTCAGTGCATTGTAAGATGGGAAAACAGTGACTGGTGCAAGTGCATTACTGGCAGCAGTGCAAAGCTTGATCATTGTCAGTGCAAAAGTAACAAAAGAACCATCCTGATTCTGACAGAAAATTTGCTCCTGTAAAATTTTTCAAGTTCTAAATTCTGGAATTGAATTTAAATCCTTCCTGTTCACACAGGAACAAACTCTCTTTGCAGCTTTGAGATTGCAAAAGGCTAACAATGCAGTAAACCTTGATTCTCCCTCTCTATTCAACCTTTTAATGACTGTCATTGCTTTAGCTCCAAGAGGTTGGTGATCTAATTAGGGCAAATTGAATAACACTGCTTTTATGCTAAAGCGTGAGAAAGTTAATTGAAATCAATCCATGTTCAGTGAAAATGCTGGAGACATCACTGATAATTTAAAGCAATTAAAAGATGTTGTCCTGAAGCAAGGCAGAAACATTAAGTCTAAGAGTCTGTTAAAGAAAACTACCTAAAATATTTAAATGATATTATACAACTAAGATGAACTAGGGATAGCTGAAGCAATTAGAAACCCTGAAGCCTATACTCAGTCATGTGTAATCTTCTTTGAGCTATTTCAAGCCATTTGTTTCTCGTAAAGTCATGGATTTTTTTAAATCCCATTTGTGACATTTTGTGAACAATGGTGTGCTACACTTGCAAGCCTCCAGTTCTCATTGATGGGCCATTGTGCTTAAAAAAAAAAATTAAATTGAAATGAAGTTTCCAGGCTCATTTTAAGTTTTTTGTTCATAGGATGCAAAACATTGATTTGGTAGATCTGAAGGTTATAATCCAGTCCCTTGTTTTTTAACAAATTTTTTAAACATGGCAGGGTAAACAGGATGGGTTTTCTTTCTGAAATCCCCAAATCTATCATAAAATCCTTAAGGATGGAAAAGACCTCCGAGGTCATCAAATCCAACCTGTGGAACTTGCTGAAGGGATGAGAATTCAGAGCTGCACAGTTCTCATTTAGAAGTTTCTTCTAGGATGTGTAATAAGACATGAATAACAGAATAATAACAGTTTTTTAAAAAATTGTAATAATATCTACAAAGTTTATGTTGTTGCTGTCTGCATTTAGGCTCTGGAACATACATGATGTATCTGACTCTGTTACCTGCCACCTCTGGCAGGGCTCGTGCAGTTCATTGAGGAGGCTTAACTGCAATGACACATACTGGGAATGCTGGACAAATGTGAAACTGTATGAAAGATAAACTCCATAAAATACACCACAGGCACAGGCTGAAGACAGCTAAAATTAATCTACCAAATAGTAGTAATTATCTTTTATCGTCTGTCGCAGCTTGTACTTGCACACTGGTAGAAATCTTGGTCTTGGCAGTTTCCTGCTTAGCCAGAGTTAAACGTATGGAAATGTAAAGGGAATGATTGGGAATCAACAGCACAATGGAGGTGTCCTGCCAAGGGTTCTCAAAACAAGTATTTGAGCTCATTTTATTGGTGATGTGTATGTCCCAGTCCCAAAGCCTGATTATCCTGCTTCAGCTTCGGCCCTGGGTCCTGAGGGGGTTAGTAACACATCCAACAGTCCTGACCATCAGCACCTCACGGTCTCCCTCCCGTGAGGGCCATGCTGCACACCAGGCTGTCATTCACACCCCAAAATCTCATGGACATTAGGGATGGCCATCACCTGCTGGAGGGCAGGGTGTGTGCTGCAGAGTCTTCCTCCCTACCACACATCTGTGGGGGATGGAAGAAGATGTGAAGTTGAAATCACACAGAAAAGGAAGGGAACACAACATTTGCAAGACTTTACAGCCTTGGACTAGATATCAGTTAATTTTTATTAATTGCATTATTAGCTGTGTTTGTTCTTATGTATACAATTGCCCCCCTGCAATAGCAAAGGCTTTCACTTTTGGATTGAATGTTACTCATATTAATAGTGGAATTTGTCTTTTGTCCTTCACCTTCTAGTCCTGTGCCAGGTAAGAATCTTGGGTTGACGCAGAAATTTTTTTGCTTCTTTTCCCCCTTTTAAAACTATTTTTTAGGAGAGGGAAAAAAGCATCAGACACATCAAGACTCTAAAACCAGGACAAAATTGATTATGTTTGAACCAATTTAATGATTTTTCTTGTGTTTTTTTGTTTCTTGAATTGTAAATGTTTTGACTGTGAAATACTGAAAGATACTTTTCATCCCTTTATTTATCTGCATTCAACATGAGGTGGAAGGAATAATATTCTTAGTCAAAAATTGGAAGCAAGTTATTTTAATGTCATTTGTTGATCTTCCATGTCCTGGATTACTGCAGAAAACTCTGCCAACCTTCTGGTCACTCTTTATTGATCTTAAGTGCTGAGATTTCTGTGTTTTCAGATAAAAAATCCCCACATTTTTCTTTTATATTATGAATATTGTGCTATCTCAAATTATATGTCTGCTGTTTGCGTCTACTGTGGTGCCCGCTGCTTCTAACTGGGATTAACATTTTATGTGCAAAAAGTGATGATCAGAGACAATATATTCGCTGGACAGGGTAGAGAGAACTTAGAAGTTAATAAATATTTTTGCCAAGAAATGTATTGATTTGTTTGGGTCATTCAGGAATTATGAAAAATGTCAGGAAATGAGGCTGGGAAGCATCTGGTATTTGGTGCAAAATCTTTCTCCCTCTCAAAATATTTCTGAAAAAAAGTCTAGAAAGGTGAAGAACCAGCTCTGCCCACAAAAAATCCTCAGGACTTCTGTGCAGGTAGCAGGTAGAGATCTTAAAATTACTGCATTTTTAAATGTGCACCTTATAGTAGCTCCAGAATAAATACACTTTTTTTTTCTCTTTTTAGACTGAAACTGCACATGGAAACTCAATTTTACAGGAGGCTTAGCTCAACTCTCTGGATGAAACGTCCTTTCTGAATTTTGAAGAGCAGTCTGAGTTAAGTCTCAGTTTGGCTAAGCTGGTTTTCCCCCATCACTTAGATCACCTCTAACAAGGAGATCACCTCTAACAAGTTTAGCTTTTATGCACTTTCATATTGCACTACAAGCTCACTGTGAGGATGCCATGCCTTATTTCCTCTGCAAGATATTTAATCAAAAATGACCTACAATTTCAAGCATGAATACCCAACGTCTCATTATTAACCACTCCCTGGGACTCTTTAGAGTGGTCTAGCCTCAGCTGGGATGTGGCGACAGGATTCAGGAGACTGGTGTTGTACAATTGAGGTCATCTTTTAACTCTCCTTGTTATTTGGTAGGAAAAAGCAGGGGGAAAGTATTCTGATAGGTTTATGTATCAACAGTGAAATTGTTGATCTGTGTGACCTTGGTCTAATTTGAGACCTCAAGAAATCAAGGAAGAGGCAGCCCAAAGAATGGACTCTTGAGGTTATTTGCTTTCCCTGCTTCTTGACTTCTCAAGGGTTTCACTACAAGGACACCTTCCAGGAAGTTCATGAATTTTTCAGGCACCTTTCATCACTAACCTTTCACTTCAATTTGAAGAAAATGGCAAGGTCTGTGCAGAATGACATTGTTACCATTGCCTTTTAATTTGTCTCGTGTCAACCAAACACAACTACCCAGCCTTTGTAATCATGTTGATCTAGCAAGCCTCGCTGGTCTGGGCAGAATATTTTTTCCCCATCTTAATCTTTACAAATGTGGTGTTACTTGGTGAAATAAAGCTTGAAAGAGGGTCAGGAAAATGATGACTTGAGCTGAAAGTAATTTTTTTCCCATTGCCCAGTTTTCTCAAAATCGCTCAGGGATTGTTTGTTTTCCTTTTTTGAAAGAATAAGGTTTGAGTCCCATTCATTTTTTGGACGACTGCAGATAACTGGGTGTTTTGTTCCTAATAAATCCAGAGATAATCCTTCCAATAGTGGCAGCATGAGCTGAACTGATAAAATGGTGAGAATGTGGAATATTGCCTAGATAAACTGTAAAACAAGAAATGTGTGGCCATTCCTATGAGCTGCAATGTTTTTTACCACATCATTTAGTCCTAGGCCTTTGTAATACTGGTGCTAATTAAGTGAGGCTCCAGTTTATGTCAGGCTGCTACAGCAATAATCATGTCCAGTTAAAGGTCACATTAAATGATTTGGGTCTCAGCTCCATAATGGCCAATTCCAACAACACTGTTTCAAAACAGTGATACTGTTTAAAGTTTGTAATGCACTCATGCTCTGGCAAGGAAGCTTTTGTGTCTCTATGGTGAGCAGTTTGCTTTTATGAGGATAATTATTATTTTTCTACAGATCCCCTCTTTTTCTGCTTTTACATTTGCAGAAAAAGTGCAGTGAGCTGTTGTAAACTCTCAGTCATCATTTACAGGTTGCAAAGTGGGGTGGTTTGGTGATGTCCACAAAGAAACATGTAGTGAATAAATTGAATTAAATTAAAAGGGGAATGAAAAAAGCAAAAGGAATCTGGTTACGATGTTGTACATGATGCTCTCAGAGTGTTTTGTAGTTCCATGTGATGCATTCATAGAACTTTGACATTGAAATTAAAGCTGGTCAATCCCAGGTAAAGTTCATTAGATATTTTTATCAGTTCTGGCTTTTCAGATTTGCCCCCCATTTGTCATGCTTAAGAATGACCAAAAAAACCCCTGATGCTAGTCAGTGCTAGCATCAGATTCTGCTTTTTTATTGCCTTTTTGTTCCTTTAACAATATTTTATGTGCATTTAGATAATTTTGT
This sequence comes from Molothrus aeneus, assembly GCF_037042795.1. Classification (NCBI taxonomy): domain Eukaryota; kingdom Metazoa; phylum Chordata; class Aves; order Passeriformes; family Icteridae; genus Molothrus; species Molothrus aeneus. Next base: position 542,231 of record NC_089656.1, read on the forward strand.
GATTCTTACTGTGTTTTAAAGGGTGCAGAAATTCTCTTTGACTCATTGTCAAAGAGCTCACCTCATTATTTTATCCTATTTTAGCATGGTTATGGAATGTTCTAGGCCATACTATTAAAATAACAGTGGAATAAGAGATGCTGCACACAACCCTTGGGATTAAAACCACCAGCATAAATCCTGAGAGAACAACCTGCAGCCATCAGCACAAATCCTGAGAGAACAACCTTCTCACTTGGTGATCCAGCTTTGGTCTGTCCTGTGGGCTTGCCTCAGGGAATTCTGAGGTCACCTTTCCCTTAGGAGCATATGTAGGAATTACATGTCTATATTCAGGTTGAGGAAAATATTAAACAGAATGACTTTATCCTTTGTAATCTCATGCCCTCAATTTTGGGAAGTAAAATCCCCAATTCTGTTACACCACAGACTGAATTATTTTTTCCTCCTGTTAAAAAGCAAATCAATTTTCCCCCTTTGTAAATGCAGTAATTTGAGATTTGCTGTGAATTTCAAACATTGTTAAGTAGACAAAAATGTAACTTGTAAGTATTTCCAGATTGGACAAAGGTTTGAGTTTTGAGTCTGGGTTTGATGCTAAATTTGCACTTCTCTGACTGATGGGAGCCCTGGGAACCGGGGATGATGTGAGCTGCTCTTCAGTCTGCAGGCAGAGAATCAGAGCTGCTACCATTCAGTTTCCATGCATTGGGTTTTTTTAAAATGTAGAACAAGATAACAGGATACTTTTCTTCCAAAGTCTATGATGTCAGGAGTGGAAAAAAAATGATGTATGTATATTTTTTTTTCTAAAGTAGGATTATGAAAGTTTGAAAGTTTCTAAAACACTTAAGCTGAATGGTTCATTATTTTTAAAATTACCAATAAGTAGAAAAAACATCTTTGCTGACTGCCTGGTATTTTTTCAATGGCATTTTGTTTTGCTTTAAATATTGCTTCTGGTTTGCATTATGCTATTTGCCCACCTAGTGAATTTTCATGGATTTTCTATCTTTCAGCACCTAATTTTTGCCTATTAGGTTTAAACAAGATAAAACCAGTCTCTGTCTAAGTCCTCTGGGGAAAAGCTGCATGTAAGTGGTAATGGCAATTACGGTAAATGCTGAACCCAATATCTCTAAGTGCTTTCTGCAAAAATTCTCTATAAAATATTTCAAGGTAGTGTTAATCACATGGTCTGTGCGTTTACCTGGAGGTCTTTCCATGAAAACAGCCACACTGAACTAAAAAAAAAAAAGTAACCAGAGTCTTTGCACTTTAAATGTTGTTTGACTTCTGTTATATCAAGGACTACCTTGATACAACAATGTTTAAATGAAACAAGGTGCTGTTTTGTTATAGGAAACCACCTATGGGAGAAAAATAGTTTAAATCAGTTTTAGACTGATTTTAGATTTAGGGTTTTTTTCAGTCAGCACAAATTCCAGTTGTGCTTGTTTGCACACCAGACAGTGCAAGAGCATTCTGAGGCATAATTAATTGATGATGCATGTGTGACATATCACGGCACGGTCATTCAGTCCCTCCAGACTGACACAAGTATGCTGATTTTATAGTTACAATCAGCCTGCTCTTTTCTGTTGGGATCGTTGTTCTGATGACAGTGAGATTTGATTTGTTTCTTGTAGGAAGTGACCTCTTTCCATTTGATGGTTACCTGTTGCTGGTAGTTTAGCAATGGAGTATAAACAAGATTTTATGTTGAGACACCACAGTGTCTCGGTGATCATGCAGAGATGAAAATGAAGCAGGCTCTGATTTATCCTGCAACTTATTAATGAACAAAATAATTTTTTGTGTGTTCTTGTGGAGCCTTTAACTTACACATTCAAAAGTGCTCCACACTGACCAAGCTGCCAAAGCCTGAAAGGCAGGCAGTTCCTTTAATATGAAAAGTTCAAGCAGCTTATTCTTGCTTTCTAAAGGAGAAAAGTCTTTACTCCCCTTCTCGAGGGTAGCTAAAAGCCTTTTCCTATAAGTTTATATTGCTTTAGACTTCATCATTTAGACAAACCTTTGTCCTTGCAGTGTGTAGCTCCCAGCTGTCAGAAACCATTTTTGCAGCTTGTGAATTTAATCAATTCAGTGTGTCTGCTGAAAGTACTAAAACATCATTGAAATTCTGGTTTAAGAAAGCTAATGCACTAACTGCTCCCCGTGCGACTGCAGACAGCTAAACTGTGAGATATGGACTTTATATTGTAAAGGTCTTAAAAAAAATTTGCACTGATATCCTTGGTTGCAGTTTAACTTGTGGATTAATAGACCTTTAAATTTGAAACCAGCTTATCACCTTGCATTAAATGAAACAAGGCTATTTTGGACAGTTTTTAACAAAGGGTCAAGATAATATTAAAGGTAAATAAATTCAGAAAATTTCAAAACTTACCTGCAGGGGCAGTGCAAGGCCTCCATCTCCAGGATTCTACCCCCCTGTCCATTTCTTCAGCAGCAAAGTCTCCGTACAGGTTTTCTGTAGCAGTTCTGGATTAAACCTTCAGCCTTTTTTAGTCTGTGTGTGGTATAAACTTGAACCCTGGAGGCAGTCTCAGCTGGTAGATCACTGTATTCTTACTGCATGTTATCTTTGCTTTTCTGTTATTACTCTGATTTTTTTTTTTTTAATTCCATGGTACAGCTCACATCATGACATATATTGGCCAATTTCATGACCTAAAGAGTGGTTACACAATTTTTTGGTGAGGTGATAAATAGGAGTGGTTTCACTCACCAGCATTAATCATGCAGGTTGGAAGTACCACAAGGGGAAAGCTGGTAAACTCTAAGGCAAGAGGAAATTGGTAGGCAGACCGTACCTGTGCTCACCTGTACCAACTCCCTGCTCATGCCAAAAGTCAGAAGAGTATCTCCAGAAGGAAATGGCGGTTAACAAGGACTTGGTTCTGAAAACTGGCAGTGAAACAAATGGGTGAATTCTGAGAGAATGTACTCACCAAACAGCAATAACACAGCAACAAAGCTGGCAGGAATTGGGGATGGTAGTTTGCTGGCAATCGGTTGAAAAAACTCTGCACTGCGAGGATTTAGTTAGGGAGATGTGAAAATAAATCACTGAGGCAGTGTCCAGCAAAGTGTATTGACCTTCTCACCAGTACACACATTGCAAATTACAACAATATCAGTGGGAAGGGAAGAAATAGAGGCTAAAATACAGAAGAAAGGCAAATGTGGACAGTGGAAAGCCATCCATTACAGTGTGAGAGTGGCAATCAATAACCTCTTAAGTAGGCAAGGGAGAGAAAATATCTCCACATGGTGTGCTGTCAGAGGGTGCAGGACCTCAGGCTCTTTTAGAAAGTGAGAACAGTTGCAGTGTGGTACAGATTTGCTAATAATGAGGCAGGGCATTTAAAACCTCTGAGAGATGAATTTCTGAGGGAGCACAGAGAATAAGGAACACGGGAGATGGAACTCAGAGCTCAGATTCCATCTGCCTTCATCTCTGGCTGCCTGGAGTGCCAGGTCAGGATAAGGGGCAGAACACCTCAGTCTCATTTCAAACTTCTGAGACAAACACCTGAGAGAGAACCCAGCATGCAAAAGGGAATGTGCAGAGAGAGCCAGGAAGGAATGCCGCGAAACTGCACTCGCCACAGACAGGTCTCTCACTTGTTGATTGGTTTTAGTTGGTTTTCCCCCCCTTTTTCCAAGTATGATGGGAAACAGATCTGATAACACAACTTCATGTACCTAAACTGCAGCAGACCCTAGCTGTGCTCACCTGTACCAACTCCCTGCCAAGGCAAAGACAGACACCTAAGCAGGATGCACAGGAACATGTCCATGTGAGGTGGAATATCTTCAGAGAAGGAGCCTCTAGAGCTTTGTAGACCTTGTCCTACTGCCCCTGAGACTAAAATGTTTCAAAGTATAGAGGCTGTCAGTGCTTAGAAAACTAAAGCAATAATGATAATTGAAAAAAAGTTTTTTTAACTTCTCACTAGTCTCACAGTTATGTGCAAGTCAGTTTTGAAGCCCTGTCATGTTTGTAATCTACCTTATATTCTTTTGGCATAATGGGACACTCAAAAGAGCTATAAGGTATATTTATCTCAAAGCCAGATCTTTTTTTATATATTTTGTGCAAGAAAAAGAGTGAATTGCAGCAGGTTGTAAGAAGCTTTGCGATTCTTGCTTTTTGTTTTCTATGTTCTTTGACTTTCTTTTGTACATTGTTGCAGATAAAACAAAATAAAGTTCCTTCATACAGTATGAAAATATAAAACTACATAAAGATGTCCTTTATTAGAGAACGAGAGAATAAACCATTTTGGGATGTTGTTAATTCACAGAGCACAGTCAGACATGAAAGTGAAGAAATGAAAGAGTTCTCAAATACAATCTTACTCTTTCCTTTGTTTGTGTTTCAAATTTTCCTGACAGAAAACAGCTGACAGGGGATCAAGAAACTTTGCACTTTTCCCAAATGGTATCAACATATGGCTACCTAAAACTGGGGAGAAGTTTGCAGACTGGACAAGTCTTGGCTATATTGAAATTCATGCTGAAAATGCAGTGGTGCATTAGGAGTTTTTAAGGCTGCAGCTCTCTGAAGTTCTCAGCCTGAAGCCTTTCACTGAAACATTTAGAAAATAACACAAAACAGGTAAACAGAAGGAATTGATATTTTTGCTGCACACAAATACTGGGTTTAAGGTAAGTCTTTCTATGGTAACTTCTGAGCATTGTGCCCATAATTCAGCCCATTGCCTTGATCTTTTGTTCTCCTCTGTGATGTACATGATATACAGACACTTCAAACAGCAGGGTTCTATATTTGCAGCTCTTTTAGCTCTAAGCTACCTTATATTATACACTGCTTTTTATCCAGCTATGCATTTGGCTGGCTTACAGATCCGTACAGAGCTGAAAATGAATGAAATATTTAAGATGCTTTGTTTATCTTTATGTTGTGATCACTTCCAGTGAAACACCCACGTCACCAAGAGTTAGGAGAGTTCCAGCAGAATTCCTGATGAACTTTTTTTGACCTCCTATGCAGTGTGTCAGCTTTTCCCAGTGGCTGGATTATGTATGGCTGTCTTAGCATCCACCACACATCATGATCATCATGGCCTTGTCTTTGCTCTCAGATAGAATGGCAGCATAATCACAGAATCCCAGAATGGTTTAGGTTGGAAGGAACCTTAAAGATCATTTAGTTTCAACAATTTCCACTATCCCAAGTTGCTCCAAGTCCCGTCCAACCTAGCCTGAAACACTTCCAGGGATACAGGGGCAGCCACAGGTTCTCTGGACAACCTGGAAGTGCCTCACCATTCTCAGAGGGAACTCTTTTTATCCATGAAATAATTAATATGTTTTTTTTTGAGTTGGGCTGTTTGTGCACCTCTCCCATAGAATGTACTTAATTAACAGCTTTAATTTTGTTTCTTTTAAAAGGATCTTGATAGATAAAGTAGTCAGTTCTGAAGACTCAAGAATAAATTAAGAATCCTCCTCAGACAGAAATGTAGCTAATTAAATCAAGCTAAACATAATTTGACTCATATCTGGAGTAAAGGTAAGAGAGATGGTAATGTAAATGAAGCTGTTCAGCTCAGACTGTAGTACTGTTGCTAGAAGTTTGAGAATCCTCAAAGTCATCATTTTCAATCCCTGGGAATATCATCGTCTTTGAGAAGCCTTGACGTAGGAAGCCTAAAAATCAAGTGTCCTGAAACAGTAATTTTGGAAGACAGTGGCAGTTTTTCTCCATCCCAATCTTTAGGCTCTGCAGAATCTCTCTCTTTGCTGTCTGATCTATGTTTTCAGGAGTCATTACTGCCAAGAGCTTTCTAATGTAGGTAAATTAACAGCTCCAAATGATTTATGGGAAGATTTCATGGCAAGTGTTGGGAAAGATCCAAACTTCACAAGAGAGGCAGAGGACCCAACAATTTTTGGTTCGACTTCTGAATAAATGACCAGATTTTGAGGAGGGCACAGTGCCAGCTTTCCTTTGTGCCATCTTCTCTTCATTCTTCTCAGCTAGAACTACTGGTTCCAGAGAGCTTTCATATATTTTAGCTAGGTTCATAAATGGCAATGTACATTGTAAATGATCTTATTCTAAGAAAAATGAAGACAACGCCGCAGTGGAGGATATGACAGAAGGAAAAAGAAAGCAGAAAATATTCTTGAAGCAATATGACAAGATAATGCAGTCTTTAAGCATGGTAAATTTGCACATTTTTCTCTTAATTCTATCCAAGTGCCAGGTCAGTGTTAAGATTAATGAAAAATATTCCTCAGAAACTGTTTGCTAAACTTTCCTCTCTAACCTACTTTCAACTCTACAGGGTGAGGAGCTGAATGTAAAGCATTTCCATATATTTATGGTCATTAAATATCGAAAATGTTGAAAGCAATAATGAAATGTCCACTATATTAAGTGTTCTTGAGGAGTTATTAGAGCTGATAGTTTTATCGGGTTTGAATAGCTGAGCAAGTTGTTATCTCCTGCAATTGCACCTGTTGGAATTGTGCTCACAAGGGGTTTGTGAGAAGTGATTGCAGTGGAATGCTGGGAGCAACACCCAATACTGTGGTTTACTTTTTGTTTAGATTTGATACTAAACCTCTAAGGACAGCAAACTCTTTTTAACTTGTAGTGGTGGCTTTTAGTTGAGTCTAATTCCAAACAGACTTTTCCCTGTGAAAGCAGTTACTCTAGCAAGGGGGTTTGGTAGGTTCTATTCTGCAAAATATAACCCCAGGGAGGTTTGTCTGCTTTCAAAGATATTCCCTTCCTAAAGAAGAGTTCAGAGAAACAAGCTGGCCACAGAATTAAGGAGGAAAATAATTTTTAGTCATCTGTCATGTCTCTGCTGCCTTCCCCTCTTGCTGTGTGCTCAGTCTAATTTTTGTGTCTTGTTAGGAGCCACATATCTTGATGATGGAGCTGTCAGCCAGGGAAAATAACTTTCTTTAATTTCCCTTTCAGAGTCTGGTAGCCCCATCTGAGAGCAAAGGTTTGGAAAGTTCTGGCAGTTCTCTTCATTGAGCACATCACTGGTGCAAATAACAGCAGGTCCAGTAACCTTGTGGTGGAACAAGATATTGGATGATATATCTTACAGGAAAATCCCTGATCAGGAGATACAAAAGCTTCTAGGAAATTGCATAAATTAAGATAGTTTCAGGCTGGGAATATTCCCATTCTTCTTACCTCACCAAGGCTGGTGACCTCTGACCTTCTGCTTTGCTGTAATTGTTGCTTTTCATAGATTTTTGGAGAGATTGCTGTTTTACATTTAACACTCCTTCTCTGCCTACCTAATAGTACTGATCAAGCCAGCCAGGAAGACCAGGCAAGATAAATTAGATGCTTAATTTGCACATCAGGAACTTCAGGCAACCTAATTTTAAGAGGACATTTTTATAAAGCAAAATGGCACTGTGCATATATTACTAATTGCCAGTTCCACAAAATTATTAATGATAGATGAGCTCTGGGCTTGGAATCTTTGCATAACTTAGTGTTTGAAGGCTGTGCCATGAAACACAGACAACAAAACTCGTTAGGAAACTTATCACATAATTGTCAATGTTATTGTAATTTATATTTTTCTCCATCACTCTCCATACAAAAATACATAAACCAACAGTTATAATACAGATTAATCACATTGTGAATATTCTTCCCAAAAAATAAGTTGATTTTAGCAATCTGAAAACAGAACAATGTATTTTCCTGGACATGCTGCTGTCTCGCATTGTTCATCCCTTAAGGGTTCCCATTTTCCTGACATGGCCTGAACACTGCAGGGTTTTTGGGTGAGTTTGTGTTCTTGCATCTTCTCTCCTTGGTCCTTCAATCCCTTCTAGACACATTCTGCCTTTCCACATCTTCTATGCTTTATTTACCTTGGGAGCCAGCCAAAACCTACAAAGAATATCAAAAATATGTGTTCTGAGGTGGTTTACATATCTACTTGATTTTGGGCTGATCTCTCTCTCTCCCACATATGAATACATGAGGATCAAGGTTGCATTCTCCAGCCCTGCTCTCAGACCCTGGTTCCAAGCTCTTCTCCAAAGTTTTCCAAAGACTGTTGGAAAGAGAGCCACAGAATTGGCCCTGTGAGGTTCTGCGTGTGTGAACACAATTCAGAGCTGCTTTGTCTCTTCCAATAAACCTTTGAAAAAGTGTTCTGGTATATTTTTTTAACAGACAGATTTTCAGATATTTTTTCAGATTTTTTTCCCAGAATTTTCTCGGTTTGAACTTTCCATCACGTGAAGACAAGCCTTCTCTTTGTTTAGTTCTTATCATTATGAATTTTAATATCAGTGGAGATGATAGACTGACAATCTTTTGTTGCTTTGTGCTTCACTTTTGTGTACACCTTGAACATATATGTCCTATTACGAATACAAAATTATATGTGGATATATATTTTTAGTGATGGTACTGATTTTAAAACTTCTGAAAACTGCCTTGAGAACCCTTTAAATCAGATTCTTGTGTGGCATTTCTTGGAATGCTGAAGAGATAAAATATTGGCCATCTATAAAATTGTGCACTTTTTTTTTCTGTTTCACAAACAGGTTTTATTCTTTGCATCTCATTTACACATTGTTGAGTGCCACAGTATATCACAGTACAAGCTGGTTTGAACTGGGCAATTAATTCGGTTACAGATAAGAGACCCAACTGGCCCCTGGGTTGACTAACAGGTAGGGAAAACCTTGCCCAAACAAGTTCTTGGCCCTGATCAAGCCCTGAACCTGGCTGGTAGAGGAAAAATATGCCATTAGACCCAGATAATTCTGTGCAAACTTTGCAAAAGCTAACCCTTTTCCTTTGAGATAAAGAGGAAACCTTGTCTGGAAGAGGTTCTTTCAAGTTCTCATTGTGAAAAAGAAACACCTCAGCAATAGTAGACACCAGGTAATATTAAAGCATATTGCACAATTGTAAGTTTTGCCTTATTAATGTTTTTCAAAAGTCCATGTTTTGTTCCTATTTTTTATTAAAACAAAGAAAAAGGAAAAAATTTGGGGTGAATGTACACTCCCCCTTTAAGTCTTGGGTGATATAATGTTCTCATGTTTTTCTCACATCTTTCAATCAATCATATAACAGTACAATCATCTGGTGATGTTCAGCTGCCCAAACCCAAGGTAATGGTGAGAGTCCTCCTCACCAATAGATGGGGGGTGTCCTTGAGATCTTATTATCTGAGAGCAGAGACATGAATGCCTTTAAATGGACACTGAGACACGTTGGACACCTGCCAGATGTGTCCAGCCTGCACCACGTCCTGCTCAGGACCACAGGCAGCATCCTCCTGGTGACCCCTCAACAGCCATCACAGAGCCCAGTAACCAGAACAATTGATCACCAACCTCATGGAAACCTGGGACTCTTGAAGTGACAGTTATTTCATTTGTTTACCAATTATTTTTTCCTGTTTACAAACTGGTTTTTCTGTTTACAGATTGTTTTTCTAGTAATTGAGTTTTTCTCTAACAGTTCTAGGGGTTAAATGATTTTAGAGTTATATAGTTTCTTGCTCTTAGAGATAAGTTGTAACTTGTAACTTCTGAGAAAATAGCCTGTGACATGTTAGCCTGAAAGGCTATTAGTAGTTCTCACCTAACAGCTCCTAGGCGTGAATGCTGCAGCTCTAGTGATACATGGCCTCAAGCAAATTAGACCCATTCTGTCTTCTGTCACCTGGTTTGCAAAGGGCCCTTGCAGATGGGTGACAGAGAGCAGGTTGCAGTTTTTAATAAAGAAAAAATGGAGGAGATATCACCCTATATCACACTACAATCTGGCTTGTACTGGGATAATTAATTTGGCTATAAATAAGAAACCCAACTGGCCACTGGGTTGACTGACAGGAACCTCAACCGATTACATTCCATCCTAAGCTACAGACATCTCACTGGTCAGTGTTAAAAGATCAGACCAATGGGGTTATCCAGACAAATCCCCTTTATAAAGAGGGGCTCAAGGATTAAGCTCTCTCCGTTGCCATGTGAACATTGGGAGAGTGGCTGTGTTTGTCCGCATTTACAGCTGAGAACTGTAGCCGGCAAAGGGTGAAGAAGAACATTCTCCAGAGCCTTTGCATGCTCTGTGTCAACTTGGATGAATATAGACATCTGTGTGAATTTTGAAGTAAATTTAAAAATTTGAAAGGAATAATATAAAAGAAAGAACTTTCCAATGTTTAACTTGTTATAATCTGTTAATAATATATAATCTGCATTTCATAACAAATGCTCTAGTTTTGTTTTTTGGTGTTCGTTTGGGTTTTTTTGTTTGTTTTTTGGGTTTTTTTTGTATTAGTAAAATGTTTTTGGATTTATGGGGACAAAAAAAAATCTGAATTCATTCATCTGACCTGTGAGTATCCCAACAGGTGGAACACACTCTGGGACAGGGAATGAACATGAGGAGACCCTGGAGGAGCTGAGCTGGAGAGGAAATCCAGCACCTGCACAAACCTCCTGTTTTCATCATTAAACTGTTGTTCTTTCAATCTACTTTTGACCATCTGATTTGGGCTAGGGAAAAATGCTTCTTCTTGATACAAGTGTCACACTGTGATGGGAAGCTAAGATATCCACTGTGATGGGAAGCTTAGATATCCACAATTTAGTTGTTTTTTCTCTTCTCTCTACATTGTCTTGTTTTCTCTGCTCAAGTGAGACCCCACCTGCAGAACTGCCCCAGCCCTGGGCCCAGCACAGCCAGGACCTGGAGCTGCTGCAGAGAGCCCAGAGGAGGCACCAGGATGAGCAGAGGGATGGAGCAGCTCTGCTGGGAGGAAAGGCTGGCACAGCTGGCATTGTTCACCTGCACAGGAGAAGCTTTGGGCTGAGCTCAGGGTGGCCTTGCAGGGCCTGAAGGAGCTGCAGGAAAGATGGAGAGAGACAATTGCCAAGGGCTGGAGGGACAGGAGCCAGGGAATGGCTGCCAGTGCCAGAGGGCAGGGCTGGATGGGATCTTGGCAATGAGGAATTGTTCCCTGGCAGGGTGGGCAGGCCCTGGCACAGGGTGCCCAGAGCAGCTGGGGCTGCCCCTGGATCCCTGGCAGTGCCCAAGGCCAGGTTGGACAGTGGGGCTGGGAGCAGCCTGGGACAGTGGAAGGTGTCCCTGCCATGGCAGGGGTGGCACTGGATGGGATTTATGGTCCCTTCAAACCCAAACTCTTCTGGGATTCCATGATTCTGTGATTGTACTTGTCTGCCAATGGCCCCTGTTTAATGTTGATACCCAGAGGCCACATTTGTTTCCTTCTTGAACAGAAATAAAATGCAGTTTTACATGAGACGCTGTCTGTTTGCATCTCCTGTAGATGTAAGGAGGTGCTGTAGATATTTCAGTACCCTGAGGACATCTTTATATAATGATTGCTCTTGGGCTGAAGCAATTTAAAAATCCCAGTGCATACACTTGATGTTTAGTATAACGAATGAGGGCAAATGCAAAAAGAATTGCAATAAATAAGCTAAACACTGGAGAATACTGGATCTAGCCTACATTTAATAGAAGTGCAGCCATCATAGAAAGAATTCATGTTTATAAAGTACAGCTGTACTTTGTTCTTTTAACAAATCGTTGGGGCAAGTTTGTCTTGAAAGCTGAAGTTCTAAATTCAATTTCCCATCTCACTTCAATTTTTGCCATCCCAATTAATGCATTTAACTAAATGCTATTTTTAACCATAAAGCTAATAAGAATAACAACAACAGGAGTTTATCTGAGCATCTCTTTCCAAGATGTTGTAAATAAAGTGTGCAAGTGAAAGAATTAAAGCTCTCCTTCCCCTTTAGCCGCTGCTGGTGTGGTCAAATCCACAGTTCCTCAGCTTTGGGTTTTACTCCTTACATTCCACACTTACTGCTCAGCTCTGCCCACTGCTCTTTGAAGATTTCCCCCTCTTTCTGTCACTCTCTCTGGTTGTCATGGTTTAAGATGGTGAATCCTTTTACCGTCACATTTTGGTTTTTTCTTTCCCACTCCATATATGTTTTTTGAAGTTTGATTTGCAGCAGCACTGGGCAGCTCAGGAGGCCCGTGGGGATGCAGTGGAGCCCTTGTGTGAGCTGGATGTGTAACCTGGACTGTCTCAGTGTTTAGGCCCCTAATTCATTGCAGAGCTGCAGTGGATCTGACAGTCTGACCCATGCTCCTGTAACCCAAACCCTCCATCTTTGCCTTCATCCCAGCAGGGCGCAGCCTGCTTGCATGTTCAAGAGATCTTCCTCCTAGGAGAGGATATTAAATGTTCAGCTGCACAGTCAGGATGAGAAATCTCCTTTATGAGCATGGTTGGATAACCTTTGGTCTTGCCATGGGTATAAAACCTAAAATAGAACATACAGCTGGTTCCAGTACCAGGCTGTGTCAGGAGAAATCACAGTTTTTTTATTAAGATGGTGTGTTGAGCATCATTCTACCACTGACTGAGTTTTGACAGCAATTGTTTGTATCCTTTAGAAAGAAAACAGAATTAAAAGCAAAATTTTTCTGTGAGCTTTAACAGTGGAAGAAGGAAAGCACATTAGTAAGGAGACACCACATTGCAAATTAATGTAAAACTTAGAGTTTCTCAGCAGTTGCTTGGAATTTTAGTGCTCTAGAGTATATTTGCATCCACAGTTACACTGAGATTTCTTGAAATATTTAATGCAGTGCTTTATTCATAATTTATATATTTTTAGACATAATGTGAGCAGAATAGATCTTTCTTGTGACTGCACAACTGCAGGTGAAAGTATCAACATTTACAGGAAGGATAATATGAGCTGTGATGTTTTTACAGGAATTTAGATTTACATATGAAGGAATATTAAAGTCATAAAGTAGCATAAGGAGATTATTGATTTAAATCTGGTTCAATTTTTAAAATGTAATCTGCTCTTCAGAATAAGAAGTTCTTTGCAGTATCTCACAGGCAAAACAAATTCTTTTATCCCGTAACCTTCTTAATCTTTTTAACTGAAAGAGAGAAGATTTAGATGGGATACAAAGAAGAAATTTTTTACAGCTAAGAGTGGTAAGGCCCTGGCCCAGAGCAGCTGGGGCTGCCCCTGGATCCCTGGCAGTGCCCAAGGCCAGGTTGGACACTGGGGCTGGGAGCAGCCTGGGACAGTGGGAGGTGTCCCTGCCATGGCAGGGGTGGGATAAATACAGCTTCTTCAAGAGCATTATCTGTGGATGATAGCAATTGTTTTAAATGGCTTAATGATATCACAGCTAATTACAATTCTTTGACTTTTGGTCACCGAAATCCAAGTGAAGCTGATTTACAAAAGTTGTGCTTGTCTGTTGTTGCTTAGTGAGAAAAAAAAGAAACTAAAGAAAACAGAAGTACGTTCGAATGGATAGGATAGTATCCAGTGCATTCATTAAATATCCCACTATTAATCAGTAAACTCTTAGAGGCTGTTGATTCTTTGTTCCCCTGGTTCATTGCTGAACCAGAGATGATTTTGCTGTAGCTGACATGCAGTGGCCAGTCCACCCTTCCCCTCCTCTGCTGGCCCTGCTCCAGGAGCTCCTGGCCCTGCTGTGCTGAGGATCCAGAGCTGGACACAGCACCCAGAGGTGCCACCAGGGCTGGGCACAGGGGCAGGATTACACAGTTTATTCATCATCAGCTTTCGCTGGAGATTTCTCTTCTTACCAGGGTTTATATAATTTTTAACCAACCCTAGCATTTTCTATCATTCATTTCTTCTTCACTAATTAGTTGCTAAGGAACTGTACTCGCTAAGTAGGAAGGTGTCCACTGCACAGATTTTTAGAGCCCTTTTGATTAGGAGCCACATCTAAAACCCCTGTGAAATTAATAGGGAGTCATAAAATCATAGGATTATGAAATGGTTTGGGTCAGAAGGGACCTTAAAGCCCATCCAGTGCCACCCCTGCCATGGCAGGGACACCTTCCACTGTCCCAGGCTGCTCCCAGCCCCAGTGTCCAACCTGGCCTTGGGCACTGCCAGGGATCCAGGGGCAGCCCCAGCTGCTCTGGGCACCCTGTGCCAGGGCCTGCCCACCCTGCCAGGGAACAATTCCTCATTGCCAAGATCCCATCCAGCCCTGCCCTCTGGCACTGGCAGCCATTCCCTGGCTCCTGTCCCTCCAGCCCTTGGCAATTGTCTCTCTCCATCTTTCCTGCAGCTCCTGCAAGCACTGGAAATCCATTAGCTTTTCACCAGACCTTAGAGCAAAAATTCTTGACTTTCTACAGAGGCAAATTTTTTGGAGGAGGATGCACAGATCTGATCAGCCAAGAATCTGGAGGTGTCACTCTTGAGGTTGTTGGTGTTGTGTTTGTGCTCAGCTTCATCATGAGTTTTATGGGCAAGAACGTTGCGATGGGATTTAATGAGATAATTTGGGCTTTCTGCTATGGAAGAGAGCATGTTTGTTTAGCAGGTGTTTTCCAGGATTTCTGAGGCCAAGCTACGTGCACCCACTGATTAGGGAGCCTTTGGAATGTCCTCTCCCAGTTTGTATGACTGCAAAAATTCACCAAAATGAAGTTACATTTGGAATAAACTAAAATCCAGCCAGGGAGCAACTCAAGGTCTTTTATTTCAAATGTGGAATCCCTAAAATTTCTCTTTGACTTGGATTTAAGGAAAAGAGGTTTGAAACTTTCATTCAGGGAAAATGATTAGTGTATTAAAATTCTCTCTTAAAATAATTAAAAGTCTCTATTTTTTTTCATATTATGTCCATTTATCTGAATCATGAGCTTGAGTACCTGTTGTGCATGACAGTTATATGTAAATAGTGACTTCTCAGAATTTAAACTGTAATAGAGAAGTCAAAACAATCTATTTTAACCATTAAATCTGGATTTGCTTAGCATATACTAAAACATTTTTCTATTCAAGTGACTTCCCATCACTGGTTTTTTATCAAATCAGAATTTATAATTTTATCAAGACCAGGTCAAGGTTCAGTGATTAAGAAGAGCATGATTTCAAAAGAGATGTTTTCTTAACATCAGAAACAGCCAGGCTTTGTTTATCTGCAATACTGAAATTTGAACATAATTCTGTGTGAATTCAGTATGGATTAATATTCTAAACACGGAGTATGTGGTCACTTCCTACCTCTAAGGAGAAATGAAATTAAGATACTGTATCAGACTGGCTTTATGATAAAAGTAGTATATGGGTTTTCTGAACCACACAGTTCTTGAATAAGTTCTCTCAGCATTCTTATTCAATATGTTAATTTAATCTAGAATCACAAGTGTGGTCTTTCCATGAGTAAGATAATTAAAGAGTTTGAAAACTAGGATTAATAAGACATTATAGCAAGTTTAGTTTCAATTAATATTATAAATGCAACTATTTTAGTAAGTAATTGACATCTGATTAGCATGTTGTTGGGTATAGCTGTTTAGATATTAATCAAACTTCCAAACCTTGCTTACAAAATCCCTTAAAGACATGTACATAATTTCCCTTTATTTACATGGTAACTAAGCTTATCTTTTATGTGTGTTTGCTCAGGGCCACAACTTGGAGCATATGCTGAGACTATTATTTATTAATTATAGGCAGAATTGCCAATATGATTCAAAAGTCCATGGGACAGCACTTCTGCCTTTTTTGATATACTCTGTGTAATCTCAACCATTGCAGAGATTTCTTGGCTCTGTGGGTGTCAGCTCACAGAACTGCTCGGTTTTGTGTCTGAATTGGAGCAAAGCAGCAGCTTCGTTTGGAAAAAATGAATGAAACTAATTTGTTAGCAGCTTTCCTTTGAAAAATGAATGAAACTAATTTGTAAAAAATACAGCAATGAGTCTTTCTGATGAAAAAGGTAATAAAAATTCAAGGCACAAAAGCATATTTTATGCTTATATCCAGTTAGTTTGTGCTTGAGCAGACTAAATTAAATACTATAAATTCTGTCCAAGAAATGTAAATACTAGAAGGTAAATCTGACTAAAACATGCAGCTAAAAAGGAGGGGCTACTTTTAAATTTAATCTCTTAGATTTGAAATTATTTGCTCTAACTAAAATTATGTTTGGTCACTGATAATATACTTGTTATCATTAAATATATGGGAAATATGGAAAAAACTTGCTTTAAAGATTGTCACAATAATGCTTCAGTAACAGAAGAAAAGATTGTTGTTTCTTATATTGGATATGAATCAGAAGGAAAAACCTTAAACTATGGGGAAATTAGTGATTTATCTGATGGGATGATGAGTGAAAATATCAAATCGCTCTCTTTTGTCAGAGCTCTCTTTGCTCTCCTGAGACATCCAGTGCAGTAGACTGGGTGGCAGAGCACGGCCTGAGAGGGCACAGTGCAAAGGTGAGGATCCTGCTCTGTGCACTCATCAGAAATGGAGAACAGGAACTCCAGCCATTCCTAAGGAAGATCTGCAGTCCTCCATGGGGAGGAGTTCACACAGAAACTTTATATCTGACTTTTTATTTGATAGTGTTTCATTTTTCCACTCCTGTCCCTGACTGGCACACACCACACCAGAGGGCTCTGGCCTCCTTTGAGGAAGATGAAGGCACCGTTCATTCCTCTGCAAGAATTCCACTCAGGAGACTCACTCAAAGGGCTTTGGCAGCCCTTTGAAGCCACTGAGGAGTCAGAGCTCCACATCCAGGGAAGGCAGAACGTGGAAGGTTGTTGGGAAAAACTTTGAAACATTTTTAGAATCTTGAGAGTCTCATTGAGAGCCTAATGGGGTTTATTTTATTGTGAAATCACTACTGCCCAGGGTATGGCTGTGCTGGCTCTGCCTCCTTAGGAAAGGGGCTTTCCTAAGGCATTGGGAAGTTTAGTCCCTCTCAAATCCATCCTGACAGAGGGTTCCCTGTACCCCATTACCCCCTGTAAGGAATGAAAATAATCCAGGAGTGCTATAAAACAAACATTCAGCCCCCGTAAGAGCACACCCCAGGTTACTGCCCAAATTGTTGGCTGAGGAGGGGCAAAGAAACCAAATTTGCCCCATTTGAATGGTTTACAGTGAAATACTTCCCACATGTCAGCTTTTACTGGCAGCATTTACAGAAAAATCGAAGAATTCCAGTAGTTGAACAAATCTCTCATCTTTATTCTTTTGCATAGAATAAACAAAAATATTATTTCAAAATTTAAATGAAATGGAAATTGGGGATTAACCAGGCAGTAAGTGAAAGCAAGCTGCAGCCTCGAGCACATTTGTAATTAGGCAAGTTACAAACACTTCAGTAATGAGATTAATAGAAATTCTGACAGGTCCTGTAATGGAGAGAGCTTGTAAGCACCACTGTAATAAATAAACAGAGATCTATTTGATTTTTTGTTAAAGGCTAGAAGCCCCAAGAGTTTTATGTTACTTCCTTTAGTGCTTGGTGAGGCTGTTTGTATGAGACTTTCCCCTACATTTTAAATCACTTATTGCTGCTTTGGCAGCGTCTGTTAGATTCCATTAGATACATTAACTCTTCTAAAGAGCATTGCTCTGTGGAAATAGCTGAAACAGCTGCCCTGTGTAATTTTGTTATTGCTTTAATTTACTCAGAATTCTGTTTTAACACTCCAGCTGTTAAAGAGGAAAAACCAATCAATATAAAAGCACTTTCTCCCTCAGTATTCTTACATGTACAGTTTGGGGGAAGATGGCTGAGAAAGTAAACAAATGTAAGCCTTGTTTCATTATTTTCCAGGAGATTTCATGGAGCTACTGGAAGTAGATAGCACTTCTGAAAATGTCAGCGATGGAGCACTTCGCTGTGGGGTGAGTTATGCTCCTCTGCCAAACTGCTTCTCTCACACCATGAAACATCTGTCAGTCTGCAAGCCCAGCTGCCTTCTGTCCAGCACCACTTGTTCCCTCTTAGATCCTGGCCAAATTGAGGTGAGAAGATCTAGACATGGGCTGTGCTTGTGTCCTGAAAGCCTTTTTTATTTCCTCCAGGAATAAGGGATAAGATTTCACTGAGCATCCCTGTGCAGCTGCAGGCCTGCTGCTGGAAATGGGTGAATCCATTTGTGAAGCTCCTTTGATTTGCTAACAGAAACCTTTATGTGTTGTAGTGTGTATTCCTGTTTCAAGAACACAGAATTGCTTTATTTTTATGGTTCCACCAAGACCATCCAGTGAGAAAATTCAGGGTTCTCCCGTTGTTGTTGAATACTGATTAGAAGTACAAAACTGCAGAGCAGGGTATAACAACAACAACTGATCTGGCAGCGGTTCAGCTCAGTACCTCTTACAGAAATTGATTGAGTCATGCCAACTTAAAGCTTTGGTCTTTGTTACCAATATCTTAGAA
The DNA here is from genome assembly GCF_037042795.1 of Molothrus aeneus. Taxonomy (NCBI): domain Eukaryota; kingdom Metazoa; phylum Chordata; class Aves; order Passeriformes; family Icteridae; genus Molothrus; species Molothrus aeneus. The sequence continues at coordinate 560,553 of NC_089656.1, forward strand.
ATACAGCTACAGAAGGGTTAAATCCATAAAGGAATGTTTGGTTTCTTTCCAGGTGGAGAGAGGGGAGCAAGAGGGAAAAGAGATCTTAATCTCTTTCATCTTTGCTTCTGTTCTGATGTCTTTAGTGAAATGAGGCAATCTTCTTAAATGGGACTTTAAGATGAGATCTCGTGGAGCGTTTTCCCACTCCAGAGGGCAGGGTTAGATGGAACATTGGGAAGGAATTTTTCCCTGGCAGGGTGGGCAGGCCCTGGCACAGGGTGCCCAGAGCAGCTGGGGCTGCCCCTGGATCCCTGGCAGTGCCCAAGGCCAGGCTGGACACTGGGGCTGGGAGCAGCCTGGGACAGTGGAAGGTGTTCCGACCCTTGGCAGGGGATGAAATGAAATAGCCTTTAAAATTCCTCCCAGCCCAAACCATTGTGGGATTGTGTGTTTATCTGCATGGGATGAGTCTTATGTTTCCCAGCTTTTTTCTGCCAACTTGTGGCATTTGCCTGTAGAGATTTGCCTGTAGACTTTGCAAACACAGAAGATCTATTGCCTTCTTTCCAACAGGCAGATCAAATAGTATTTTCTTGAACAAAACTGCCAATTTGAGCACAATCAGCCAGTTGTGCTTTAAGATGTGTAGTCTGTAGGGAGGTAGTAAAAGTTCTGGAGTACTACTTTAGAAAAGATTCTTTCATTGCTCTTTCCTAGAGGGCTTTGCTCTCAAACACTGTTATCTCCATTACCTGGGTTTTAACCGAACTATTCTCTATTATTTAATTTAAAATGTGTGGCTGCATTTCTCGTCACAGAGAAAAGCAAGGCACAACTTCCCAAGGATATTTCTGGGATTCACGTTCTCTGAACCTCAGAGAAAGGAAAAACAATTCTTATCTCATTTACTCTCCTGTGTTTTGGAACAAGTGGAATGCATTGAGGAAGATTATTTACCTGAAGGAATTTGTTTGATTGGATTCTGGTTGTGTTTTGATTCATTGACCAATTGAATCCACATGTGTGTCAGGACTGTCAGCTGATGTTGTATTGCACTAAATAGTTATTTAGTTGTTTGCACTGGATGTTGAAAAAAATGTTATTGGGTCACGTGGATGGTATATTCCCCCTCACATGGTTTCCGTATGCCCTGGTGGTCTGTCCCATGGGTGGTCTCTCCCTTCGCCCCTCCCCAATGTTATCCCATTGGCCGCGGTCCTCTTTCCCCACCCCCATCACCTGGGGTATAAAACCCTACGGCAGGTGTGGTTCTGCCTCTTTGCTACCTGGGTGGTTGCTGCCACCAGAAGTGTCCTGTCTCTAGCTAATAAACTGGATTACTCATCTCCATGTGGCAAAGAGCGCTTCTCGTCTTTTATCCTCTGTCTATGTAATTCCGTGTGGGCTTTAGTCCCGAGCAAGCTGGATCTGGATTTATCTTAGCCCAGAGACCCACGGATTTATTGCAAGCTGACAGTTACAAGATTCTGGGCAGTTGAGTTGAGTGCTTGGCAGATTCAGTTTAGAAGAAGTGTAATATAGTATAGAATAAGATAGTATAATAAAGTAAATAATTAGCCTTCTGATAAGATGGAGTCAGATGCACCAGTTCTCCCTGTGTCGGAGGTTGCCTTGATTTACTATAAAAATGAGTCAATTTTTTTTTAAACAGTCATATGATTTCATGTCCCAAATCCAGTGAATTAGGAATGCTGGTCTTGTGCCATCTGATAGTTAAATGCATCTCTTTCAAATTAAGTTCTTTTAAAAGCTGTTTCTGATATCCCAGTGATGCAGAGCACACAGGGAGACCTTTTACTTCTCATTGTTAATAAGTTTTCAGATGTTAAACTCTAGATTTCTGCTGTCAATGGCAAATGTTTGTTTATGTCCTCCTCAACAGCTGTCATGTTAGTGTCACTCTTTCCTTATTTTTCCCTTTAATTGCCTTTCAAAGTATAGTCTTGAAGATGAAAGGCCAGGTGCCTTCTTTCAAAGGTCAGGCTAAACTGGCAGTGATGCTCATTGCTGTTTTCTGAAAGTCAGCTCCCTTGTCTCAGCAGATGAATATGTTGTCATAGCACAGGTATGCAGCATATCAAAAATAGTATACTTTGTACTGTTCTTCTCTGCAAGTTTCTAGCATGTTATCTTTTAACACTAATTTACTGCCAGAAGACCCACTTAGTCCCAATATACTCAGAATTAAGGTTAAGGTATTTCTAGTGTGGATAATGCAACAATGGATATGAAGTTTAATCAAGTATTTGGACAGATATAAATATATTTTTCCCCTATTAATTTATTTCTGAACACACTAAGGGTGCCCAAGCCTTTGGCTGAAGGCAAAGCCTATCTTAAGATTCTCTATTTTATTAGGGATATAATATTTTTTTTCTCTGTGCTGTTTATTACTCTGCTGCCTGCTAGCAGCTAAACAAGAAGATAATGGTTCAAAGAAAACACGTCACTGAGAATTAACTGCATATGTACAACACAGTCCAGTCTTTGCTGTTGGAATATATGATTAGGAAATCAAGTGGTAAACTAAATACTGATTGAACTGCTTTTCTTAGGACTGCTGTTGCTGATAATCCCAATATTCTTTGCAGCATTAGTTGATCACATCCCTTGTTTGAAATAAACTCCTCTCATATTATCAAAGGACAAACTGAGTATGGGAAGTTAAGATACTTAACACTGTAATGGTTCACTGGTCTGCATTAATTGGGGAATTTCGAGAGCATTAATTATGAATTTATATTTGCTGAAATTAATCTGTTGCCAGTCCTTTGGGATTCAGGAAGTGTTGATCATGGTATTTTGTCATCACCAGACCAACTGGGGAAGAACAAAAGTCAGAAGAGAGCTGCATCTGCTGAACTGAGACTGGAATTTGGCACCTGCAGCCTCATCCTGCTCAAAAAGGAACCTCTGCACAAAAGAGAGTTGTGTGAGAATCCCTGCAGATTCCCAAGGAATTCCCTCTCTCACATTCCCAAGGAATTCTTTGCCTGAGAGCCTTTCCTTACTTTACTGCTACTCACCAGTCTGTTAGGGACATGGCTGCTTACATTAATAAGACTGGATTTAAGCAATTTGTCTACTCATTGGAAACTTAGAGTGGACAGAATGGACCTGTCCTTTTTTGCAGATATATCTACCTACAGCCAAAATATAGCTCAATAGAGATAACTTGTTTTAAAAGTTTGTTGTTTAAAATATAGTCATTAGATTTAATTCTTTAGATGGCTTCTTCATGTAAAGCATTACCAAGAAGTCCCTTTGAGGATAAAAAGTTGTGTTCAGAAAATTCTTGAGCTTCCATTTCTGGGCACTACAGACATCTTTAAGGGTAATACTTTAAGGATACTTTCATAAAACCCTTCTCCACATCAGATGTGCTGTTAAATGCTTTAATCACATCATTAGTTTTTCCTGAAAGACTTCAGCATTATGCCACACATGGATAGACACTAACTTTGATGTTCAATAGGTCACCAAGCTGGGAGATGAAATTCCTCTTGCTCACAAGTTCCAGCTAGCTTTGTAGGTTTTGTACTTTACTGAGGAAGAACATTCATATTGTGTAGTGATCTCTTTAAGAACACTTCCACTTTGGTGAAAGAAATGTCCATTTAAAAACAATGTGGTATGTAAAATATTTTCCAACTGAATAGGATACAACAGAGAAATGAATGTCCACTTCAGATGTCTTATCATCAGTTCACAGAGCAATGATAAGTGTCTTCCAGGCACTTACAGGTCTCTTCCAGAAGAACAACAGAACCACCTAAAGACATCCATGACCGAATATTTCAAGAGTGTCAGAAATCAAATTACATTCTATACTGGCAGGATGATGTCTTTTGGAAGGTGTTTGACTTGGAGGAGGAAGCAACCTGCCCTCCAGAAAGATCTCTCCAGTAGCCAGCACTCATGGCACTGCCACTCCTCCTCAGGCATGTTCAAAGACCCAGCAGCAATGTTCTGGAAGCTTTCTGCAATAGATTTTGCTGATGATCTAGGAAATAAATGGAGGAAGTTCAGAGCTGTGGTGGCTATGCAGCATTTTTTTCTCAGGAGTGTGAAAAATTCAACTATCATATGAATCACAGGTGCTGTATTGGGTTGGTGTGGCAAGGGGTCTTTTTGGGGGCATGGGGGGGGTATGTGCAGGGAGGGGGGATACAGGTATGGCTTTTGAGACAAACATCCAGAAGCTTTTCCTATGTCTGACAGAGCCAATTCCAGTCAGCTCCAGGACAGAGCCACCCCTGGCTAAGGCTGGGCCCATCAGCAACAATGGCAGCACTTCTGGAGTAAAGTATTTAAGAATTGGGAAAAAAACCCTGCAGAACTGAGGCTGGGAGAGAGGAGTGAGAATATATTAGAGAAACTGCTTAGCAGATCCCTAAGTCAGAGCAGAAGCAGGAGCAGGAATGTCTCAGTTCTCTATTAAGGCACTGGTTTAAATAACTTTCTTTTTTGCTAAACTTGCATTTTTCTTCTGAAGAACTTTGGATATTGTATTTAAAAGAAGGATCAGGAATCTGCTGTTTTTCTTAAGCATTCTCAAAATGGAATGGAAATGTTCTTTTGTTGCAAAAGACTGAGACAAATTTTGGAGAAAAGAAGTAATCTGAGAATTTATGTATGATTCTTTCTAATATAAATGAAACAGCATGGATGACAATTGAGCAGATGATTATAATTTTTTAAAAAAAATTTAAAATAAATATATGTATTTAAAAAATTATTTTAAATAGTGATGTTTTGGAGAAAAATACTGAATCTGCTCAAAATGAACTACTTGGCAATTTATGTAACTGAAGTGGTACCTGGGAGATGACAGAGACAACTGGGATACAGGTTTGTGGAGTTTTATTTTTAAATTATTCTTTTTAATGGCAATTTATTGAACAAATTTGTATTTAAAGTATTTGAATATGCATTTGATGCTACATATTCTGAGCATGTAAGATGTTCAAGGACTACATTCACATTTTTATAATATTTTAGAATATGGTTCATCAAATTGTGGTAGCTTGGCAAAGAAAACAAGGAGCTTATAAAATGTGTGATAGATGCAGGTGAAGAAAATAGAAAGATGTCTGATATTGGTAGTTAAAATCTTACTCTGTGACTGTGAAGAAGAGTTAAAAGGTAGATATCAGCAACATTTTGAACTCTACAAGGAAGATTGTAATTGTACTTGATTCATTATTCATCAAAGAATGAATCTGACCAAAAAAACCCTCAAAGGTAAGTGCATCTAGTCTGTAAAACCAGACATTCTGATAGTTATTGCATAACCTCTCTACTACACACCTCTATTTATTTATTTATTTGTACTCCTGGTCTAATTTTTAATTTCTCATATACTCTTCTTCAAAGGATGCAATTATTCTATTCACATGGTGTGTGTAAGATACTCCTCAAAGGTTTTAAAAACAAGCCCAAGCTGCTGGCTGCACTGGAAGGCAGCTAAATGTTCCAGAGATTGCACAGCTCCCATTATTTTGACAGGAATCTGTCTGGATACAGATCTTTGCTCCCAGATTCTGGGTGTCACAAGGGGGATTGCTCATTCCTCTCACCAGAGGTCAGGACACGCACAGAAAGCAGAGAAAGGGGCTCCCAGCTCATCAAATTTTTGTTCCCAAAGACCTGGCAGGTGAGGGTTTATCAAGGTTTGGATCAGGCACCTTCACAACCTGTGTGACAAAGGCTTTTGTCAGCCACAAGTCATGCTGCTGTTTCATCAGAGGTCTCCACGCTCTCATGTGGCTCTTTTATCTGATTTATTTCTTCTGCGTTATATTTCAGTAATTTTACTGTAATTGCATCAGATGGGGGAAAATACCAAAAGAAGAGGTTTTTATTAGCTAAAGCACAAATGTTCTTGGCAGTCTGGAGTCAGGAGATGTAGCAGGATCATGCATCTGTCACAATTTTGGAAAAGTGTGTGACCAGGGGCAGAACGGTTAATTTATGTGTAAATTATTATTGTTCACAGAATCTCTGCTCAACATGGACTCAAACACTGTATCCAAATCTGAAAGAGTAGCATCAGCAAAGAATTCCAGCTTCCTCACTTGGATCTGATTTTTCTAAACCTCATAATATGAATTTGCCCATTTGGGTTAACCTATAAGAGCACTCAAAAAGCAACCACAAGGATAGAAATTTAATATTCCAGGAGCTTGTGGTTACACTGATGAGTATAGAATTTAGGGATCTTCTCTAGTTTTAGGAGATTTTCAGTTTCTAGGTTACTGTAGCTTTCATTAATAATTTTAAACTAATTAAACAATTTTTTCATGCTTAATTGGAAATCTCTGTTTAAAATATTATATTCATTTTTCATGTGTTTTTAAATTATATACAAGTCCTTGAGATGGATAATAATTGTTAATTAAAATGCTACATTAGCTTAAAACATTTTAAGGAAGAGGTAATAACTTGCATATTATGAAGAAAAATGACATATGTATTATTTGGACAACATTTTTTTTCTTAGGCAGAAACTGCAATAACCAGGATCAGCCAAAGATAAATAGAGACTACAAAAGGTTGAGATGGCAGAAATCCAACAAGGTGAATCGAAAAATAAAAAAAATATTTCCAAATTTTCCTGTTTGGATGGTTCAACTGGTACCCACAGTACACTGTGAAATATTCACACAATTTCTTTTTTTTTGTATCATACAGAGCCATGAAAGCCAATTTCGTTTCTAAACTCGATCAATTTTCTCTCCTAAATGAGCTGAGGTAGGGTCACCCATCAGTAAACCTCTGTCAAATGAGTATTTTTAGACTATCCAGCTCTGCTCTTTAATGGCACCAGTTTGAATTAGACCTTAATGTAATGTCACTTTAAATTAGGGGCTTCAGCCTGAACATGGCCATAAAGAATATTATCGAGGCAGAGTAAACAGATTTCTATCAAAACAAATCAGTGTAGGTTGGAAATAACAAAGTCACTGACACTTTGGAGGTCTTGGATTTCATCATGAAATTGGCTGTGTCTGTTCAAACCAAACACAGGAATGTCTTCAGGTGACACAACTATTGTGTGTTTAACATAATAAATGCAAAAAAATGTACAAAGACATTGCCTCAGGTTGGCTTGAACAGGTCTTTCCTCTGATTAATGCCCTCATTTCAGGGTTCTAAACCAGGTTCCTGCTGTTCCTCTGCAGCAGGAGCTGCCACCTTGCTGTGCTCAGTAAACCTCGAGTAGTTCTCTCCCTTTTGCCCCAAATTCCTTCAGCCCACACAGCCCCGCTGTGCTCTGAGAGGCACTTTGGCTGTGCCAGATGTCACAGGAATCACTGGGGCTTTCTTAATGTCGTTGTTTAGTCCTAGGAAACCTGCTGACATCTTTTTCTTCCCCCAAAATAGCATCTCTATTTCCAGAAGCAGGGAAGATGAACGTGTGTGCGCGCACATAATCAGATATTGATTTCTGGGCAAAATGTTCATCATTTACTTACAGGAGAAATAATTTGAAGCACTTTTCTCAGGAATAGTTATTTCTAAGGGATGAGTTATTTATTTTGGAATTCTGTATCTTTATGTAGTGAAATCCAGCAGGGAATGGTTGTGGGTGAGTTATCTGCCAGATGGCAAAATTTCTCAGCCCACTCCAAGTCAATGGTTTATGTGCACTTCCTACTACACACTGCAGGGAAAAAACTCTGGAACCTGGACTTGACAACTGGCAGTCAAGGGAGAGAATCAGCTGAATTACCATTTGTCAATCTGAATAGTCCCTAGCAAAATAACCAGAGCTATTCTGAGCTGTTCAATAGATAAAGAAGAGTAGAAATCAATGGAAATTAAATTACTGTAATTTTGGACTCAATATCCATATGGAATTAAAAATACATATAGGATCTGGTGCTTACTAAGTAAACAAAATTGATGTGAAAATCTTGTTCTTAACTGGATAATTGTCAATTACAGCACTGCCTTACAGAAGAAGGAGCCAGCTGCTACAGGACTAGTCTGGAACTTCAGCTGCTCAGATCACTCTGGGCTTTGCCACTGACTTGCAGATTGGAAAAAGCCATGACACAAATTGTGGGGGAAGAGGGGAACTTGTCAGCTTTGAAGTGGAATTATTTAATTTTTTTTCCATCTACTGTTGAACCCTGTGGAGGGTATAAGAGAAGTTCAATACCAAACAAGCTTGATATAGAGAAAAAATTAGTGGAGACAATGATAAGAAGCAGAAATTGTATCTATAACTCACTCCTGACTCTGGATCTGGGGCCTGTTTCCCACCATGCTGAGGCCAGCCCCATGTGCTCCCTTCAGCCCCAGATCTTCTTCTGGACTGCTGGAACTCTCCAATGATTTTCTGATTCAGGAGATTATATCCTGCAAGAAAGGAATGGTTTTTCTTTCTGAAACTATCATTTATTTTGGCCACATTCAGCAATTAAAATATAGTGAGTAGATCTGATGTCATTAAATGTCTGAAATTCGTAAGTACTTTCAGGATCTCGATAAGCCTTCTAGTGTCAGGATAGTAGAAAATTTGGGGCGAAAAGTTATTTATGGTTACGCTGGTGAAATCCAGAACAACCCATTGATTAAACCATATAATTATAGTTTCTGTAGTAATGTGTAACTTTGCAGACTTTGGATCAAGCTGTTGGAACTGGTGACCCAAGTCAACCAGGGCTTTGGGGTGTTTACAGTTTATATTTTGGCGCACTCAGTTTCAAAAAAAGTCCTAAAGAGCTTTCAGGTGAAGCAAAAAATTTAAAAAATAATTAAAAAAATAAAAAGAATGGGGATGGGGTGGGGAGAGAGAAAATGACTTAATGAGAATATGAATTCAATTGACTGTACAGAGAAAACTCGTAGTGAATGGAGTCACAGAAACACAGGCTGGTTTGGGTTGGAAGGGACCTTAAATCCCACCCAGTGCCACCCCTGCCATGGCAGGGACACCTCCCACTGTCCCAGGCTGCTCCAGCCCCAGTGTCCAACCTGGCCTTGGGCACTGCCAGGGATCCAGGGGCAGCCCCAGCTGCTCTGGGCACCCTGTGCCCACTTCACAGGAAATGGAAATTTACCACAAAAGTCAGGATAACATCCCAGTGTTACAAAGAAGAAGGCATCTTATTGTCACCATTTCTAATTAACAGCAACCTGGCTGCCACTATTTCTAATTACCAGTGGAAAATAGACCACAAAGCAGTACCAATAGCAGATGGTTATATAAAAAGGCTAAAAGAAAATATGAGCAGCATGAGATCTGGTTTTTCAGTAATTCCATTTGTTCTGCATTTCAGGTGGTGCTGCTTTTCCTTTCAGTAAAACTGAAGTGACAAATAACCGAGTGAGAAAGAGGAGAAGGAGAGTTAGCAAATTATGTCACCAATGAACTTTGTATGGAATATGTTAACATTTTGGAGGTGAGATGAATGATTTTATTAAAGATCTGAGAATGCTTAAAAGCATATTTTAGAGCCTAATGTTAATATCTCTTGCTGTCTTGAGTCTTCAATTTATATTGGTGCTGTGCTTTGCTGTTCCATGCTTAAAAATAACATTTCAAATTATAAAAATTGATTTATCTCTCTCATTACTCTTTTTTTAAATGGTATTAATATATTAGGAGGAGGAATAGTGAACTCTTAAAAAAAATTACAACTCCTGTGCTTTTATAATTTTCACATTTATAAGAGTCAAGGCTCATAATTTCTAGGCCACATAAGAAAATGGAAAGGCAAACTTGGAGAAGGCAGTGGAAACAAGACTCCAGTCCCTGGCATCTTTTCCCAAGTCTGTGATTTGCATGACAAATGCCAGCATAAAATACCCTGGAGATGTGTGATGGAGATGTGTGTTTGCAAAATGTCTTTTCTTTAAGAATTGAATTACGGATGAGCAACAAGTTTTAATGGCTCAGTCTGACAGCAATTTTTTAGTGGTTGATATGAGAGTCCGTTTTAGGAATTATTTTATCCCTTTGGTCCATTTAGTGACATATAAAGCATTGCCTGAGCACTAAAAATTTTGGAAAAAACCCCCAAAGTTTCATACAGGAAGAGAGTTGCCTTCACTTTTTTTTACTCAGGTTTTCACCTGCTGTTGTTGTTGGGTCCCTTTGTAACTGATTAAGATGTACTGTACTTAACATCTATCATGGATCTGAAAAGTGGAAAACCTTATAAAAAACACAATCAAGTAAAAGTCAGAATCATAATATGATGTTTTCAATGATTTGGATAAAATACAAAAATCCCAAATTGTATTGAAGACAAATTATGAAGGAAATATCAGAATTGCTTCCTTTTTTGTATTTTTTTGATCACAAGGGAAATTTCAGTACTCCAGCCTCTACTGTCTTGTTTCAATCTGTGTATATGTGTTGCATTTAAATTGTCCAGCATTAAATTGCTGATCCCTGGGATCCTTGACTAATGGGAGTGGTGGTTCAGGTGTGCCTATGAAAATTCCCATTACATGATGGATTTCCTGATCCTCCAGGATATAAGCTAAAAAGAATTAGAGGTATAAACCTAGTAGTTCACATGGCAAGGCTTTGGATGTAGTAATACTATGCAAAAATTAGGGACAAATTAAGACTTCCATGATGTCTGAACAATGCACAAGTTACTTGATATCACTGTGGATAATTTTATGAACTACTGTAAAAAACCTGCTTCCAAACTACCAGAACATTTGGACTTTTCACAGGAATTAGTTTCACCTCAGTAATATTTCAATAGAGCATTTTAAACTGTTGTCTTTGTAGAAACCTTCCAGAAAGTGTAACTTGTACTAGGACATTTAAGGTTGCCTAATATTTCTGTCTATACAGTCGTAATTGCAATGTTCAACTTAAATTCTATGTAGTCGTCAGTGTTCACTTCTACATCTCCATCAAGCTGATTTTGGGTTCGCCACATCAATTTTTTTTTCAGTATCTGATTTTTAGTTTTGCAATTTCATCCAAACCATATTTTCCGTGCAAGTAAAGAGGTTTCAATTCTCATATCTCCTACAGACCATTGCACAGTCAAGAGATTTCAGATGTTGTAGCCTCAGCTCTGGTTTTTATAGATCTTACCAGAAGAAGGTCAGAGCTGAACACATTTCCCATCCCGCAAAAAAAGGCAGAATTTTATCTGGAAAGGAGTTAGAAAAAGTTTTGCTGGTGCGTATTTAGTCATAGAGGGAAGATTGGATTTATGTCAATATCAGGATAGATTAATTCAGTTGGAAATTCCTCAAGTAAAAGGAAATTGTTACTGAAACATGTTTTGATTTCAGCTCCCTGTCCAGGGAGATAAAGTACAGATTCAGGTAATGTGAGGACAACTCTAAAATCCATGGTTCAATTTACTGGTTTTAATCTAACAAGCTAAAAACATTTAATTAATGCCTCTGTAGCTAGTTACATTTCACAGCAGTGGCTTTTATTACTGGATATCTCCTGATTTCTGTTTCTCTCTCTGTACAAACATGCATGAGGTTCTCAGTTACAACTCCTTAGCATACATTAAATCATATGAAAAAGTAGCAAAGCAGTAGTTTTTCTTCTTCCCATGGAACTGATTTTGGTACAAGAGGTCTCATCAATATTAACCAAATAATAAATTAAGAAGACTTATTGAGATGTGATACATTCATGTGAAAATAGAGAATATTTCTGCAGTGTCCTTGGTTTCCCAAGTTCCAAATTGCTTTTAAATAACTCAAATTGAGTTATCCCACCACTACTATCTGTAAAGAATGAACAGATTTTATTCTTTTTCATGTATCTTGTAGCGGTTCTTCTTTGCCTTTAAAAGTGTCAGAATGTTCTAAGAGGTGAAGAGCCCATCTCCAGGAGGTTCACAAGTTCACAGGAGGAAATTACTGAGTTGGCCTTGTCCGAGTATGTCCAATTCTTTTTTTCAGCTCAATATTCTATGCTACAGCAGACAGAGAAATATGTCCTTTATTTTTTTTTATACATTTCAAAGGAAGCTCTATTCTGTTTCATATTTTCACATTATGGATATTTTCAAAGAAAAACACCACCTGCTTTTCTATTTTTATATCCTTTTATGAACATTAATCTAAGAAAACTTCTGTGGCCTTGCTTTCTTTCTTCAATGACTGGCTACAGCCAGGCCAGTTGAATTAAAAGCCAGAAGGGTTGGTTCGTGGTGCCTGTTTGTCAGGCATGAAAGAAGCCATTGGCACAGGGATGTGGGGACTGAAAATCCCCCTGGGTGTGCTTAGTTCCATCTGGGATAAAGGCTCTGCTGTGGCTGTCAGCCCAGCCCAACTGGGAACATGGCAGGGGGAAGCAGTCGTGGCTCCTGGTGCTGCTAGGGCCAAATTGTAGATTTACAAAAAGGTCATTAATTATTAGATTGAAGAAAAGCAATGTGAGTTTTTCAATACATTAATAATCACAGAATGGTTTGGGTGGGAAGGGATTTAAAGCCAGCACCACCCCATCCATAGCAGGGACACCTTCCACTGTCCCAGGCTGCTCCCAGCCCCAGTGTCCAACCTGGCCTTGGGCACTGCCAGGGATCCAGGGGCAGCCCCAGCTGCTCTGGGCACCTGTGCCAGGGAACATCTCTAAGGCAACTCACACTATACAAGGTCTTCCTATGCATAAATTCCTTGATTTGCATCATCCTTTCTAAACAGGAAATCCTTGCTAGGATCACCTGAAGGAGAAAGGGAAGCAGCACAGCCAATTCAGAGCCCATCTCTCTCATCACTGGCACAGGAAATCCTAAAGTAAATCAGCTTTTTTAAATGGTGAAAGCAGATTGTGGATATGAGATTTGTAATTCCCAGGAGAGCTCTGGGGACCAACATCAGGCAAGCAGCAGGACAAAATTTATGAGCACTCCCAAGGTAGAATGTACCATCATTAACCTGATTTAAAAATGCACGTGGGGTTCTGAGAACATGAATAATGTGCGTTTAATTTCTCAGGATGTATAGGTGGTGTTTCCTTTGAAAAGCAGGGTACCTTAGGACTATTGTTTTTGAGGACCTGGAAAGGTTCTGCAAAAATCATAAAATAATTACCATTTACAAGATGAATTATAATGGTTTTGCAGACTGCTTGAAGACAGCTGAAGAGTGTGCATCACAACACAATTCAAATATTTTGTAAACAAACTCATTATCACAAATGCATTAATATAGATGTGGTTGCAATTAGGTTCTTCTCTCTTTCCCCGTATTTCATGAATTGCTACCTGATGACTCTTCCTTTACCATGAAGAATTTTTGCCCAAACTAAGAGAGTTAATGCTGTACATCAGGTATTCCCACAGCCTTGATCCCTTTCCTACACCTTCTAAATTAGAGGGTTGGTCCTTTGCACCCCTGCACTGTTCTTTCTCTTCTCTTCTCTCCAAATGCTCCAGCTCTGGACCTAGAAAGAGTGGCAACTTTCTTTCTGTGCAGTCTGGTGTGTAGGTGTTCAAGCACCAGCACATTAAATAGTCAGCACAGTCCATTTAAAATAATTAGGATTAATTTTCTCAAGCTCCCATGAAAACAAAAAGAAAATTATTTGCAACTACCTGCACAGCACCAACTTAAGGGGGATAGACTAAAATCATTACAAGTAATTTAATTTAAACAAATATTAGCCAAGCTTTGCCCATGTGAAAAGTGATTTTTTTTTTGCAAGTCCAAGTCAAAATACATCTTTCTGAGCACTCTTACAAATGGATGATACACATGGAAAGAACATTTTTCATTGTGAAAAAACTGGATCTGATCAATTTACAGGTGGCTTTTGACAGCCAAAATCTATCTAAAAAATTGTCAAATTCTGTCCAAAAACAAAAGGGTTTTAATAATGGCAGCTGATGTTTCCAGATATGCTTAGCCTACTTATAATGAACTGGGTGATTATTTAAGAATTCCATGTAAGCAAATGGATTGCTGAGTTCAAAACTTAATGAAGTTTGATATAATCAGGGAGATTGAAATAAGGCTTGAAGGGTTTGATTCTTGATTAATGGAAATCTATATAGTTCATGTATTGTTTTCCTAATGTAATACTGTCTTGGTTTACAAGACAGGTGTTTGCTAGGGCCGGCAGAAAAGCTTCCCTGGGAATGGAAAATGTAAACCCCCTCCCTCCAAATTATTAGAATTTTGAAATCAAGGGGCTCTCAGGCAAAGATATGAGAATAGGAATTAACAGTTCTTTACCAGTGTGTATAATAAAGCAAACAAAGAACAATGACTCTGGCACTGACAACAAACAGAACCCGAACGCAGTCCCAGAACCCGAACCCAGCCCCAGAACCTGAACCCAGCCCCAGAACCTGAACCCAGTTCCAGAACCTGAACCCAGTCCCAGAACCAGAACCCAAACCCAGTCTCAGAACCCGAACCCAGTCCCAGAACCCGAACCCAGCCCCAGAACCTGAACCCAGTCTCAGAACCTGAACCCAGTCCCAGTCCCAGAACCCGAACCCAGCCCCAGAACCCGAACCCAGTCTCAGAACCCGAACCCAGCCCCAGAACCCGAACCCAGCCCCAGAACCTAAACCCAGTCTCAGAACCCGAACCCAGTCCCAGAACCCGAACCCAGTCCCAGAACCCGAACCCAGCCCCAGAACCTGAACCCAGTCCCAGCCCCAGAACCCGAACCCAGTCCCAGAACCCGAACCCAGTCTCAGCCTTTGTGCCGCGGCACTTTCCCCGCTGGTGCAGTTCCGGGCACGGCCAGCAGGGGCGCTGGTGGCTCCCGGCGGGCGGGGCAGGTGCAGTGATCCCCGCGGCGCTGCAGGGGGCGCTGTGGGGCGGCGCGGGGAGCACGCGGCAATGGCGGCTGGGCCCAGGCGGGGAGGGATGGAGGAGAGGCTTTGCTCCACAAACCCCGGGGGCAGCCGATCCCCTGCCCCAACAGGACTCTCGGGAGCAGCGGGCTGGAACAGCAAGGATGAGCAGAAATTCCAGGGCAGTGAATGAGAATGTCACAAAGCTGCACAGCAATAGCTGGAACCTGCAGGTGTCTGGCAGGGCAGGGGGATGCAGGGCCCAGCAGCAGAAGAAAGGTTCCCCAGTGGGTCATGGTGGTGGCAGCGAAACTCCTTTTTTCCAAGCCGGTCCGGCCGGCCTCGGTAGGAGAAGGCAGCAGGGACAGAACATCACAGTACTGGTAAATCCTCCCCACAGTGCCCACACCTGTCTCCCCTCTGGTGCTGAGAGAGCGGGAGCCAGCCAGGAACTGCCCCCAGCCCCTTCCCCCTGCCCGAATCTCCCAATATGTCTGCCCTCCTCTGAGAGAAACTCTCAAAACCCAAAAGAGTTCCCCCTGCCTGCCCATCTCAAGCATCCATCCACCAGTTTCCATTAGCAACTCAATGGGAAGAAATGCCACAGGTGTTAAGGAAAGAACAGAAAAAATACCCAACCCTCAACAAATACCTTTGGAATAAAAAAGGCTTATGTAAAGTTTAATAATAAACAAAAATTAGGAAGGAGTTGAAGACTGTAATGTTGCATCAAACTTTGAGGGTCCCTTCTTCCTTGTCCTGTAAAATTGGAATAAATACCTTCTGAGAGGGCTAAGAATTAGTATTCACTGGTCAGAGGAGCAGCTTAAATAAATATTCATGTATTTTCCCAAAAAATTGGGAAAAAATCCACCATAATTTTTTTAAGAACTGATAAAAAAATCACCAACCTCTTGTCTCCAAATCCAGAAGTTGTCCAAATGACAATCTTAATTGTTTAGCAGCAACAGTTGGTGCCCATGACCCCAAATTTGCTGTGATTTTCCATGCAACATACAGGAGAAAACGTGAATGAGAAATGATGGTATAAATAGGCTTGTTAAAAGTGCAAGGCAGACTAATTAATTAATAAACTTGTCTGAAGTTTGAAGTTTGACATATCAGTTAGAAAGATGAGAGAAAACAAACCTTCTCTGTTCTCCACTGCTGTACCTGAGCACTGTCTAATTGACAACAACTAAAAATCATCCTTCAGTGTGATTATTGTTCTCAGGATCTGTGCCCAGCACTGCTATGTGCTGTCAGCTTTATTAGATGCCACAATGCCAATTATTTCTTGTGACTCTGTGATCTTTATAATCTGAAAACAGGAAGTAGTCTCCCAAAAGCCTGATTTTATTTCCTCCCTGACCCTTTGTCAGCACTGGGGTGGTGGTGCCTGGGGACAGCAGCCCTGGAGAACAGCCAGAGCCAGCACTGCTCACTTTTCCTGCCTTTTCCTTCCCCTCCACCCTCTCATTATTCCTCTCCCCAGCCACAGACACAAACCTCCAGTCTGTCACCAGTTTCAAGTTTGTCCTCTGGTGGTTTTTTTGCTGCTCTTGTCTCCTTTCCTGCCGCTGCGTTTATCGTTTGTCACTCACTCCTGTTCCACCCCAGCTTCGCACTCCTGTGTCAGGAGATGTGAGTGGCCCTGTTACTCAGAGTTCTACAAGTATTTCTCATGTTCTGCTGAGATTTGATTTTTCCCAGAAAACAGGCTAACAATACATTTCAGCCTAACTTAGGAGTCACTGGAGAGAGGCAGGGTGACTATGCAGACAAGCTTTCTACAACTTAATCTATGTTTTTAGAATCATTTCTTGGAGAAAGAATCAATCCGTACTGAGAATGAGGCTTTTATTAATGCATGAAGAGATTTTGGGCAGTAAGGAGCCAGGCAGGTATCTGCTGTCAATGATTTATTTATATTCTTGAGATGTATTTGTAAATAAACCAAGCCATTTTTGCCTTAGCTGCCTGTGACACATGTACTGTGTGTGTGCGTGGAAAATGTGACATCTGTGCTCTGTGCTCACAGCACTGAGTGAGGCAAAAGCACTGAATCTCACTGGCAATGCAGCTCCCACAGAACCAGGACTTTCCAGGATAAAGCTCTTCATTGCTGATCTGTGTTGCTATCAGAGCTGCTTATCCTGCAGTCTTTCCAAGGGGAGCAGCAGTGGTGCTGCTGTAACTTCCTCTGTAAAACACTCTAGGCAGTTGTTGGAGCTTGTGTTGAAGGATGGATAAACAGCCACCATAAGGATGGATAAATAACCGCCATCAGATTCTGAGCATGAGAACCCTTGTGCTTATTGTTTTTTCATCGTTATTGCTAAGATCCACCCTCTCTGAGAGTTTCCAAGGATACCTAGCCTGTTCCTAGCACATGGCATTCAGGCAGGTGTACACACTTCAGCGGCCTTATGCAGGTGTCCCCACTGGGTCACAGAATTTCCTAAACCACAGGTTTCATATTAAAAAACAAATCATTCCTAGAGATGAACTAACATTTTGTCTTTTCTGCAAAATCTTTGTTTACTGCCTCTTTTTCAGTCCCCACCTGTTCCACAGCACCAACTCCTGGCCAGGGTGCAGCAAGAGCTTTGGCTTCAGGACATTTGTGTGAACTTGTGCCAGTCTCCAGTTGCCCCGTTCTGACTGAGGTATTGATACTGTCACCGTGTGCTCGGTGTTATGCGCTTGACGGGGCGCAACACCTCCCCCAGGACGCTGAACCTCCTAAGCAGTCGCCGGTGGATCAACGTAGAGAAAGCGAGATGGGCCTTGCTTGTTTAGCTGAGGATCGTTTAGTAAATCATAAGGGTGAAAACAAAACCATCCATAACTCAAATGGAGAACAGAGGCAAGGACTATGAATAAAGGCAGGGCAGTGGGTATAAGGGACAGGACAAGGGTGGAGATTAGGATTGGGAACCAATAACAAAGGGACTGCGGAGGAACACAAGGTGGGGATTACAATGTTTAAACCAATAGAGAGTTACAGGGGAGGGGAACAGTTTAACTAAACCAACGAGGCATTGAAGGATACAAAAATTTCCAGGGAAATCTCTGGAAAAAGGGGCAGGTATGAGGGAGGACTGACATCTGGGATTAAACCAATGCCTCAGGGGAGTGGGGGGGTATTCAAAACCAACTGTTCAAAACAGGAACATAACAAAAACCACACCACAACATGATAGTGTGATAAAAGAGAGTTGGCAGATTTCCTAGGTGAAATCTGTTAGTGTGGAGAAAAGGAGGCTCAGGGAGGGCCTTCTGGCTCTGCACAACTCTCTGACAGGAGGGGACAGCTGGGGGGGGTCAGGCTGTGCTCCCAGAGAACAGAGACAGGACAAGGGGAAATGGCCTCAGGCTGGGCCAGGGGAGGCTCAGGTTGCACATCAGCAGGAATTTCCCCATGGAAAGGGGGCTCAGGCCTTGGCAGGGGCTGCCCAGGGAGGTTTGAAGTCCCCATCCGTGGAGGTGTCCAAGGGAGGCCTGTACGTGGCACTCAGTGCCCTGGGTGGGGTGACCAGAGGAATCAGTCGTAAGCTGGATTTGATGATTCTGGAGGTCTTTTCCAACCTTAATGATTCTCTGTGGCCTGAGAAAGCAAATCTGTATAAAATCATCCTTCTGGGTGCCCTAAGCAGTGGCAGCTCTAATCCAGGCAGCTTGGTGCACATCTTTGGGTGTTGTGGGGCCAGTCTGTGCTGGTGTGTGCCTCATGTCACCATCCCAGCATGCTGGAGTGGAGGGAAACTCAGGGCAAGACTTCACTGAGACAGCCCCTAAAGTTTTGGGGGGATGGACTTTCTGCCTTCAGTGGAGGAGCTTGCCCAGAGCCAGAGGCCTAGTACATGGAGCTGAGGGATTATCCAGCCTTTCACTCCTCTCCCCATCCCATGTGGACATTCAGGATCCCTGAGCTGTGTCCCTGTGAGGGGGCGGGGGGGGCTCTTCCTGCACTCATTCAGCCCAAATTCACAGGACAAAGCACATTTACTCATTGACATGAAGCAATTATCAGAGCATGGGAGAGAGTAAACCCATAGTTTGGATGGGTTGGGCATTTGCCCTCAGTATCCTCAAATCCTTGTGCCCTTGCAGAACTCCTCCTGGATCTTCCTGTCCTTCAGAAGGAGAGCACTGAAAGAAGCCATTTGAACACCAAGTATTGGATATTCTGCATTTGGATAAACCAGCTTTACTCTGCCATCCCTTCAGAGCTCCCTGGGCTTATAGACAACAGGAAAATTATTCTGTTCCATTTTCACATACCTCTTTTTAATGCTGCACAATAACCTGTACAACAATCAATGTCCAGTTCTGTTGTCTAGCATTTTTCTTTCCTCTTGGAGAGTGGTATAAATATTAATAGCAGTAACCATGGATATTCTTTTTCATCTGACTTGGTACAAAAGAAGAAAGCTTCTCCAGATCAAATTGACTATTGATCTTGATATTTCTATTTGTGCAACCACTGTCACTGTAATTTCAACACTATAATTAAAAAATTGAAGCAAGGTAACCTTACTCAAATTCAAAAGCAGTAAAAATAGATAAAACATGATAGATAGACTTCTTCTTCTCTCTTACAGAACAAGGGTTAACTAGGAGCCAGAGATGAGACTACAGGGTAAAATCAGTGCTAAAGTAGTGTCAGCCTTTGAATTTGTTTAAGTGGAAAAAAAATCTATATATTGTGAAAGAAATAAGAATTCTGTTAGGAGCAGAAGCCTCAAATTAACTGATCTGAAGCAAGAAAATGACTTGGAAATAAGAGAAGGCTAGAACCAGACTTAACTTTGGTTATTTTCTTTCTGCATCCATCATGTTTAGTGATTATGCTTTGTTTAATATCAAGGACAAACAGTGGTTTAGCACAGTTGTTCTGTCACTTGCATTTTCCTGCAAATAAAACTATTAAACAGGCTTTTTTTTCTGACTACCAGCTCTGTCTATGGCAAGAAGAAATTATTACCCCCCATAGATTCCTTTTCCATTCCAAAGCACAATGATCTCCTTTGGCTACTGAATGGCTTAAAGATGGAACAGATTGTTTTTAATGTGACTCTGATAGACCTTTGTGTTCCCCACACTGTCTGGCTTTAATTCTTCTTAGAATGGCATTAGCATTTGTTGAATACATATACAATTATATTTGCTGAAACTGTTGTATACAAAGAAAGCTCTGCTACAGACTCTGTTCTTCAATAGAAATGTAAAGTCTTCATGCCAGCCATGAGGATTGCAAATCTCTGATTATGGGATTACATTTCTGCAATCAGGAGGGTTTTGTGGCAGAGTATTTTTAGTTTTGCTGCCTGTTTTGTCTCCCTGTTCTTCATCTGTAAATACATCCCTTCTCAAAATTTCCTTCTTTGCTGGGTTTGCTGCACAAAGAGCTTATGAATGGCTGAGACATCCATTCATAGGTTTTAACAGTTTATTCAGGCTATCTCTCTGGGAGGTAGGGATGTACAGTGTGGAAATGGAGAGAGAATGCTGAGATGTCTGAGTTAATCCTGTGCAGTGGCATTAAGTCACCTTCTGACTCAGCTTGGGAATTGTTGTAATTCATAAGGGATTTATGGTTCCCTGATGCTGCCTCAGGAAAGGTGTGGAAGATTCTCAGAGTCCCCAGTGTTGGTTGTGACATTTTTGTTGCTTTTTTTGGTGGGGAGGTTGTTTGCATCTCCCCACAAGGAGATGAAGGTAAAGCTTGTGTTTTGAGGGGAGGGGAAATGTGAAAAATATTGCCAATAGATGGAGT
The DNA here is from genome assembly GCF_037042795.1 of Molothrus aeneus. Lineage (NCBI taxonomy): Eukaryota > Metazoa > Chordata > Aves > Passeriformes > Icteridae > Molothrus > Molothrus aeneus. Next base: position 581,097 of record NC_089656.1, read on the forward strand.
ATTGATTACTATAACAGCAGAAAATATAGGGATGTTAAATATACATATTCATACCTTCTGATTCCTAGAAGCCCTTGATCCTATATAAATGAGGCAAAATCTTACATAAGCAATAAGAAAAATTGTCCCAGGAAGCCACCAAGCCAGAAAGGCCTCAAAGGGGAGAGAGAGTCTTTTCTCCTTTAAATTATCTAAGGAGATCTCACATTTTTGGGGAACACCTACTGCTCCCTCTGCAGCACCCAAAACCTGCTCATATCATGTCTTTGGTGTAGAACAATGCAGCTGGAAGTGGGACCTGCAGGTCTGACCTGGTTTATACTTTAACTACTGATGATTTGCCCTCCCCAGGCAGGGAATTTACTCAATGCTTAAAATCCCATCCAGAATTTTGTTTCTATTTTGTGAACTCTGAATACTAAGGCCATATGGAGTCTCAATGTTCTTTGTACAGCAAAATTTTGTCTTTTATTTTAACTCCAGTCAAAATATATAGATTTTCCTTTATCTTCACACCTCCACCTTTGACCTTCAGTAGAATAGAACAGACTTTCCATGGTGGGGGAGCACAACCATCACTTACTCCAACTGCCTGAGCAGTTCAGGGCTGACTAAGCTAAAGCTTGTTCTCAAGAGCATTGTCCAAATGGCTCCTAAACCCTGAGAGACCTGGGGCCTCAACCACCTCTATAAGAAGCCGTTCCAGCACTTAGTCATCCTCTCTGCAAAGAAATGCTTCCTAAGGTGTGGTAAGAACTAGAAGAGCTTTTCCCACATTCCATCAGTAGATACCATGTTCCTTCCTCTGTAGAGAGCATTGAGGTCACCCTCTTCCCAAGTTTAACAAGCTCAGAGTCCTCAGCTCCTCACAGAACATCCCTTCCAGCCCTTTTTAGGAGCTCTGCCTCCTTCTGGGTGTATCAAGGACTGGAGAGACACTGCATGTCCCTGACTTTTTCATCAGATTCATTAATGTCTTGTGTTTTTATTTAGAAAAGGAAAGTAATTTTGAAAGGTTTTTTTGCTTAGTCTTCACTCTCACCAACCTCTTGCTGAAAATGGAATGCGGTGACTGCAGTGCTAGAAATGTGGTGTGGGGGCAGCAGCAGTGACAGCTCTGCAGTGAATCCCTCACACAAACAACTTTAATGTAGGTCAGAGGAGCAATAGATATTAGACAATGTCCAGACAACATCCAAAAAGCCTTTATTTTTCACCCGTTTTGTTTTTTTTTTTTTTTCCCCCTCAAATATCAATCATCATTTCTTGTTCTGTTGTCTTACGAGTTAATGCCTGTATATCTCAAGCTCCAGCCAGTCTACTTGATTTTCCTTCCCTTTTCTAGTGGGTTATGACTTGAATGAGTGCCAAGATAATCTTGGCTGTTCTTGAGGGCACCTCATCTCAATATTCTTTATGGCTGGAGTCACCGGAATGAACCTGTGGTTGGAAGGACCATGATAAATTCAATATTTTAAAACACTCTCCTAATCAGAACTTTTGACCTGTACTTCTGGACTTATTTGTCTCAGGAAGACACTCACTTATCTATTCCAAGTACCTTTATTTAGCATGAATATATTTCATGCAGGCAGCTTCTCAAATTTATAACATTCTGAAGAAGATTTAGAACTCAGCAGACTTGAACAATTCAGAACTAATACTGACCTCTAGTGACTAGAGAATTCAGTAGGTCTTCTAGAACAAGCTTGAATTTGTTGTAAATCCAGTATTTTATAAAAGTTTAGAATGGCATTATATTATTTAAGAGAGGGAATTTTTGCTTTTATGCCTTTTTCAGCTGAAATTCATGATTTGTCACTAAAACTGGTATCTGCTTGGATTTTCCTTTCTTAATAATCCTTGAAGTTATTTTAATACTTTTATTCTAGTCTAAAATAATTAGACCTTATTTGAAGCATATCTGAACTTCTTTGCTGTGGCATATAGAGGAGAAAATGAGAATACTCCAACTGACTTCACACTTCATCTCAAACTCTTTGCATGGGTTTAATTTTACAAATGCTGTCCCCTGTGGTCTGAATCCCCAGTTGGGTTTGATTGAGAACTTCTCACATGGCTTTTTGATTAAACTGGAGATAATGTTCATTAAAAACCACAAAATATTGTGCTTTTAATGCCATTTTCTGTAAGAGTTAATATCTCACTGCTGGAAATATTTTGGATTTCATGATCCTCTGCCTTGAATGCACTCAGAGCACCCAGTGCTCGGGTGTAGTAAAGTCATGGAATGGTTTGAGTTGGAAGGGGCCTTCAAAGGTTTCCTAGTCCAACCCCTCAATCACTGACACAGTGATTGAGGGGCTGGACTAGGAAACCTTTTGCTTTTGCTTGGCACTGGATGGCAGATGTGAAATTGATTTTGTTCCTACTATTCAAATAAATGTGGCATGGGTCAGTGGAGGCTGTGAAGGGTTATTAGTGGGACGTCATGATCTTAAAGGCCTTTTCCAACCAAAATGATTCTATGAGAGTGCATAGAGCCATCTATTACCCAGCCACCTTCTAACATTCACAGTATTCTCCCACACAATTACTGCAACAGCTGCACTAAATAATAGCTGTTTATTTCTTTTAGTGACGTGCACTGAAAACTTTTTATTTTTTTGTTAAATATACAGTTTTACTTAGGGGTAAAATACACTATTGCAGAGACATGACACAAAATTACTTAAGGGGAGGAAAAATTTGGAAAGAGAGGAAATACAAATTCTATATAAAGCTCATCTCCACCAACAGAAACTGTGTAGAGGAATTCCTCATTGATCAGGGGCATGGGTTGCCCCTTAGAGGGATTGGACAACCCAGCCTTAACCTAACAAGGGACTGGTGTCCTTGGGGTCACCTTGAAGGCCCAGAAAGAGGAAATGTTGCAATGTTGCAAGAGCTAAGACGGATGTTAGATCGGATGCTTTAACCACAAAAAGGGCTGTACCAAATCATGTGGTGCCTTGATGCTTACCAATGAAATTGAGTAGCAGATGCACGATCGAGGCTGTGCAACCAATCATAGATAGTTGGCTGCCACATGCACAAGGGGAATATGTATAAAAAGAGTGTTGTTCAGGCAATAAAGGGAGAATGCCATGTAACTGTATCAGTGTGATTGTCGTTACTCAGCTGGCTCTCTGTGGACTCTTGTCAAAACTGCAGTAAAACATAACCCAAATGAAAAGACGAAGTCTTGCACTTGTCATTCTCACTGTTTCATTTAGATATTACTGAAATGAAAAGGCTTTTTGGTTTTGGTTTGGTTTTTTTTTTTTTTTTTTTTGGAGGAAATGATACAATGAGCTAGAAATATGACAGGTCAGTCAGTACCAGAACACCATGTCAACCTTCAGTGAGGCCCTCAGTGAGCAATTGCCATTCAATTTCAAGGAGGTGTTGCTGGCTAAAAAATCTGCCCAAGGATGGCGATCAGGTTGTTCTGTAATCAAAGACACGACTTGCTGACAGAAGCTTGGGATGCAGATGTTCTGCTGTGCTGTAACCTCAGTGTGGTTATACTAGACACACCTTTTATCAGGCCTACAAATCCATATATTGAGTATAACTACAGCTCCTGTTAAGCAGGGAGTTTAACGTTGCTGCTTATGAATAGCCTTGTTTATTTCTAAGCCAGTCTTAATTCAGATGAGATAAATTGCCTAAAGTATTTGGAGCCATTTAGATTTAAAATCACTGAGAATCTGAATCCCTTTAACCTTTGACATGTACACAACTCATAACACAAATCCATAATTCGTTGTTCTGTTCATGTTTGCTTTGACAGATCCAGTGTTTTCCTGGTTCGCTAAAGAGCAGATTTGCTCTTGATGAGTTTTTCATATCCTTCCTGTGCCCTGATATTAAAAACTCTGCAGAGGCATCACTTCATGATGATTTCAGTGTCAGGTAGAAGAAAAATTTTGGGTTATTTACTATTAGATTCTGTACTTCTATGTAATTGGTGAACTGAAACCAGACTTCTCATGTGTGAGAAGAGGTGGTTGCTTGAGTTAGTGTTTTGGTTGTGGATCCTTTTGTAGAAGTTATTTTGATTGCATGGTAAAGAGATTTATGTGATGGTGTTGAAGATTCTATAGTAAAATTTACTATCAATAGCAAAATTCCTTGTTTGTTTTGTGGTTTTTGTTTGTTTTTAAATTGAGAATTATACTAAAAGCAACACCATATTTTCCAGAGTGTGAATCTTTTACAGAAATTACAGTGCTGCTATGGAGAAAAGCTTTAGAGAAACACATACTTTTGAAATTGCTTGCCTCTATGAAAACTTAGGATATAAACTTCAAAAGCTTGCTTCTCATCTAGAAAACAGACATTTCAAAAGTGAGCAAGATTGTCCAAACCTTCTTGGTGTCCAGCACCTTAAAAATTCAACCCTTGGAGGGTTCCTCTTGCAGGCTGTGGAGCTTTGCAGCAACATGGGCTGTTCTTACCCCTGTTCTCAAAGAAAAGCCTTGACTGGTATTTTTCCCTTATTTGGCTTCAATACCATCTCTTAAATCTTGTTTGGGACAATAAAACTCAATCATATTGGCTTATGTCCATGGTGTTACCTCTGCTACCAAGGTTGGGCAGAATTTGGAGCAGCCTGGGACAGTGGAAGGTGTTCCTGCCCATGGCAGTGAGTGGCACTGGTTGAGCTTTAAGGTCCTTTCCAGCCCAAACCATTCTGAGATTCTATGATCATAGAACTTTTTCAAAAATATATCAGGGAAAAATATATCTGGAAAATCCCAATGAAATTTTAAAAATTGAGCAATTAAAATGCATATCATAGAATAGTTATGTCAATGGGAAATCTTTGAATAAATTGTTTTCAAAAGGGGTTTTTTTTGGACAAACTAGCTGAGATTTAGCTCCGAGGATTTTTTAAACTCATAGCTTTATGCACCATTAATGATATGATACAACTTGTTTTAAAAATGGAGTTGCAACAGAACCAAACCAAATATGAGGCATCAGCCTCTGTGTTGTGTGGGACTTTTTCAAAGCACTCTTCCAAAGCCAGAGTCAGTGTTGACAGCAGCACTCCCTCCCTCCTGTTTGTTTCATCCCTTCTTTTTTTTTTTTTTTTTTTCTGTTCATTTTTAACTTCTACTGAGTTGTTTGTGGTAGCAAAGCTTAGGGGGAAATAGAGGCTGATGCTTCAGATGTGGAGAATTGCAATTGGGGATGTTTGCCATCCTTCAATGCTCTTTACACCTCTCATTCTGAACTCAATAACATCATTTTGAGGGTGAATTATAGAGGGTGATGCTCGTCTTACTAACTTCCAGTTTTAATTGAAGACTCAGATGAGTCGCAGACTGGAAGGGGGAGAGGCACCTCCTCTTTGGGGCATGCTGGGGTTCCTCTAAAAAATAGTGAGGCAGAGAGAGCGAGCTCTGTGTTCTGCACGTCCTACATTTGTAGGTCATAGCTACAGGCACAGCACTCCCTGGCAGAGCCTTTTTAGAGATCACAACCTCACTAGGCTGGAATTGAAAAATACACAGTGCTGCTCTCTATTTTAATTTTTTATAGTTCATTTCTGAGGTGACACACAGCTTCTGGAACAAGGCCTCAGATTAGACCCTGTAGGCAGGATCTGGACTAATAAGATGTTGTGCTATGGTTATTTCAAACTCTGCTTTGCCTGTCTGCATTACTTTTGTATTTTTCTCCTGCATGTAAAAGGAAAGCCAGATTTGAAGGTTATATTCGCTTACCCAAATGTCAAACTCTTTATGAACATCTCAGCTGACATTTTTCTCCCTGCTTGTTGAGGAATGATCCAAATGTGTGACAGTAGTGCCACACCACCTGCATCCTACTCGCCATGCTCAGATATGAAAGCTCGATTTGGTCTCTGTCTCAGAGAGCTGATAAAGACCTGAGGTTGGAAAATGTTAACATAATAGCTTGACATTTTGCTTCTTTTTGTCCAGCCTGGGTTGAAAGCAACTTCATGTGTTTAATCTAAGGGAAATACTTCTGTGTGAAATATTTAATGGACTGATTACTTCCACTTCAGCCTTTGCTTGCACACAACTCTTTCAGCAGAGTACAACCCCCTATCACCAGTAGTTAATGCTTCCAAAATAAGAGAGGCGATTCCATTTCTGTCATACTCAGAAGTTTCTGGTGTGTATTTGATATCAGAGTTTTAAAAAGGGCATGAGAGTCAGTAGTGTCTAATTAGACACCTAATTAGGGGGCTGTGGCTTTCTCTATGTAGCCATGTAAGTTCAAGGCTTACCATTCTTTTTGTTGTATTGCACTAAATAGTTTATTTAGTTGTCTTTGCACTGGGTGATGGGAAAAATTTTACTGGGTATGTCAGGTCACGTGGATGTTTTGTTCCCCCTCCCTTTCACATGGTTTCTCCCTCACATACCCCCCCCCCCCCCCCCCCCCATTTCTGTATCCCCTGGTGGTCTGTCCCATGGGTGGCCCCTCCCCTTGCCCCTCCCCAATGGCATCCCATTGGCCACGGTCCTCTTTCCCCGCCCCCTTTTCCCTTGGGTATAAAACTCCACTGCAAGGGTGCTACACCCTGTTTCCTGCCTGGGCTGGTTGCCTTCTGCAGAAGCGTCCTGGCCCAAGCCAATAAACAGGACACTTGCTCCCGCGTGGGGAAGAGCGCTTCTCATCTCCTACTTTGTCTATGCAGGCTGTGTGGGCTAAGGGTTCTAGCTAGCTGGGTTGGACTTATATAAAGCCCAGAGAGCCACGGATTTCTGCATCTTTTATTTATTTTTTCTTTTTTTTTTTTTTTTTTTTTTTTTTTAAACCTAGGTTACTTTATGGAAAGCATTTGAGGCAGTGTGCAAGGGAAACTTCTTGTCTGGGTGTATACCAGGTTCCAAATATTATCACAGACAGACACCAAGCAATGCCTCCCAGGAATGGCAGCAATGGTGTGAGCTGTGTCAGCTGTTTTACACAGCAGCTTCTGCTCCCAGGAGAGTAAATGGATTTATGCAGAACTAGAATCCTGCTCTGGAGCTGAGCCAGACCTGCAGGCTCCTGAAAAAGAGGGAAGTGTCTGTGTCTTACTCCAGCTGGAGGAACACAAAAGTCTCAGGGACTCCCTGGCCCAGGACAGGGCTGCTGCTGGGAGTAGGAACAAAAACCAGGGCAAAAAGCCAGACACAAAACTACCTTGTCATGTTCTTTTAAAATACCACCAAGGGCTTTCTCCTACCCTCTCTCTCACTCCCCCTCCCAGCATGTGTGAACCCAGCACAGCCAAAATGGGATATTTTGCTTAATGGTGTGTATAATGAAAGTCTACACCAGGTTAGGAGCCTTGGAGATGATTCTTTATATACCTTCCTTATGAGCAAGACTTTGTGCCAATTCTTGGTTTAACAAAAATTGCAAAATAATTTACATTCCTTAAGCTGAGGGATTTTTTTCTCCCATTTTCCCAATATTTTTTTTTACCAGGTTGACTTAGGCTTGTGTTAAGAAGGATTACACAAATTATTCCAAATACAAATTACCAAATTATTGAAAAAGTCTGAAAAAGTTAGAGGCTGTGAAATAAACCCAAGTTTATCGGCTCAAACCCTGCTAGTAAACTGCTGGTCATTTTACCCAGGCAAAGGAAGCCACTGGCACCAGCTCAAGCTTTTCAGAACCTTCTCTTTACATTAGAAATATTATCAATGATATGGTATCTTACTGAAAAGGATGTTAAAATTGTTTTGGAAGGAACTTATCCTTGATGGCATTGCACAACAGATGACAGGAAGAATTGACCCTCAGGAATCAATTTAATTTGGAGCTCTATTTGGGAGAAAATTCACTGAGTGAAGGTCTGCTGTTAAATAAAAATATTTTAAAAGCCATAAAATGTCTACAGAAGAACTCTTGCACTTCTCCTATTAACTTCAAAAAAGCTTGTAAATAGAAAACATTTGAAACAGAAATTTTAAATGTTGATTTTTTTAACAGAAGATATGAAAGAAAACTTTCTGAGCTTTTTTTTCTTCATTTGTGAGACTCACAAGGAAAATTATGTAATCCAAAGTGTAAGATGAGATGCATTGTTGGGGTATCAGTCAGAGGATATTCAAAAACTGATTTTCACAAAATTGGTAGGTAAGCTCTTTTGACACGATCATATTTTGCTGTTTAAAGCCTGCTTGTACATAATTATATACTCAATTCATATGACTGACAATGGTTATTTCCTTCCTTTAAAATCTAAGCAAATAGTTTGACAAGAAAAGAAGTAAAGTAATTCATATTTTCTGTCACTGATCATGAAAAACAAGCTGCAAATATAGAAGTAATATCTTATCTGATAATTCAGCTTAGATTTTTGGACTGTTTCCATGGACTATATTGCTGGAAATAACTGTGCTTCTATTCAGAAATTACCCACACATGCTTCCACTTTTTACCCTTTTATTTCTTCAGTTAATGTCTAAAAGCTTTGTAACTTGAACTTTAGATTTTGGAAATACTCATTGTAGAGATTTCTTTGACTCTCCTTCTGTTTGGTATTTCTTTTTCTTTCTATAATTGTTGTCCAAGTTGTTCAGTGCTGTTTTAACTTTTACATTGCATGTATTGACTTTAGTAAATTGAGAATCTCAAGGACAGAAAGCCAAGAGACTTAGGGATTAGAAGCTGAGTCAGTGGTGTTTAGTGGCATGCTGAGGTTTTGTGACATCCAAAACTTCAGCAAGGGTGTGGCAGGTGTGATGCTGGAATTAGACAGCCACACCAGTCTGGATCACCAACAGGAGGCTGGGCAGGGGTCCTCAGGATATCTGAAATGTCGGTAGGCAGGTGAATTTAAAGAATTAAATCCAGCCCTTACATTTTATTGAAAAGAAAATGGAAGTGCAAAATCTCACTCCATGAATTCATACAATTATTTGTGGGGAAAGGAATCCTAAAGATCATCACATCCCACCTCTGCTATGGGCAGGGACACCTTCCACTGTTCCAGGCTGCTCCCAGCCCCAGTGTCCAACCTGGCCTTGGGCACTGCCAGGGATCCAGGGGCAGCCCCAGCTGCTCTGGGCACCCTGTGCCAGGGCCTGCCCACCCTGCCAGGGAACAATTCCTCATTCCCAAGATCCCATCCAGCCCTGCCCTCTGGCACTGGGAGCCATTCCCTGGCTCCTGTCCCTCCAGCCCTTGGCAATTGTCTCTCTCCATCTTTCCTGGGGCTCCTTCAGGCCCTGCAAGGCCACCCTGAGCTCAGCCCAAAGCTTCTCCTGTGCAGGTGAGCAATGGCAGCTGTGCCAGCCTTTCCTCCCAGCAGAGCTGCTCCATCCCTCTGCTCATCCTGGTGCCTCCTCTGGGCTCTCTGCAGCAGCTCCAGGTCCTGGCTGTGCTGGTCCCAGGGCTGGGGCAGCTCTGCAGGTGGGGTCTCACCTGAGGGGCAGAGGGGCAGAATCCCCTCCCTGCTGCCCACACCAGCTCAGCCCAGGGCAGGGCTTTGGGGTCCCAGGGCACGGCTGGGGCAGGGCCAGCTCTGCCCCACAGCTCCCCCAGGGCCTCTCCCAGGGCTGCTCCAGCTGCTCAGCCCCAGCCTGGACTGATCCCAGGGGCTGCCCCAACCCTGGTGAAGAACCTTTGCCCTGGGTAGAGCAGCTTGCGGCCCTGCATGGTTTCTTGAGCCAGAAAGAACAATTCCAGCTGTGCTCAAAAAGTCAAACTATTGAAAATATAAATCTGGACCAAGTCCCATTTTTATTGTCAGTTACTTTTTTTGGTAGATAATTTCAACATGTTTCTATTAAGAATAATTCATGTCACCGTTGTTCTTCAGAGTTTTTTGTCTAAGGATATCTGGGCTGCTTTCCTGTATTTTGTCTGCGGCTTTCTGTTTATAAACCCCTTGTTTTGGGCTTGAACTGCAAGCTTGGGTCACCTGCACTGCTGAAAGTAGAGCCACCAGGAGTTAATTAGGATGAACTTCTGTAGGATGAGTCCAAGGCATGCATAGCTAAAACTTTGTGACGTGAGCAATGGAGCAGTAGAATCCCTATGGTATGAGCAGCCCCTTTTGTACTTATGCTGCTTCAGCACTTTTTGATTAGCTGGCTTTGTTTTTCCACCTAAATCTTAACCCTCCAGACTGTTTTCTGTCGCCACAGGCACGATTCCGTCTGAACTGTGCTTTTCTGTCTTTCAGTCACACAGCCAGAATGCCATTAGAACCTGATGCCACAGCTGGGGTAAGGAAATTACTTTCTAATCCACCTAAATGTTTTAACCTACTGGATGAAATAAGAATTAAATGCATTTTCAACCATTTAGCAGTGATCCATATTTGGAGAGAAAGTGACTCAAAGGCGAAGAGACATCTCCCTAAGAGCTGGGGAGTTTGCTCCCTGCTGAGCTGACCTGCTGCTGAGGTGAGGGGATTTTTGGAGGTCCCTCTCACTCCACAGGCATGGCAGGAAATGGTCGTCCCCCCGCCCTCCCCCGTTAATTCAGTACTTACTCAAGTACTTCCCTCATTTTGTTTCCAAAGGAATGGAGGTAAATTCCACCATCTGGGTTCATTCTCTTGACTTCAGGTTGTTATTGATATGCAGAAAGGATATTTTGTATGAAATAAAGCTATTTAATATCAACCTAAAACAATCTCCTGGCTTCTTAATACAAGTACTTTGCTATGAGTTTTTTACACACAAGCTCTTTCTCAAAATAAGAAAAATTGTTTCCATTCTGGAGAACTATTTTGACAACTTACTGAATTAAATAAAACTGGGATCTACATTACATGAACTTAATGTTTTAAATGGAACTATTTTATTTGCTGACATGTGACACTGCCAATGTATTTGCTTTGCTTACTGGGATTTCTGTTCTCTGTTATACAATATCAAGCCTGATCTGTAATTTTCCAAAGGACCTCTGGGTATCAAACTAAGTTTCCATTGATTTTGAATGGTCTCTGTGATAAAATAGAGATGGTATTAAAGTATTTTCTTCATGGAAGGAGATATCTGTCACTATTTTTCACTGCAGTCATGCTTGAAAAATTGCTATGCTCGTTGTTCTATCTAATCTGGCTATAATTAATATTCCATAAAGTGTAGAAAACCAAAATACCTTTGCTAACAGCTGGATAGTGTGTACCTAAATTTCTGCCATCTGGTCCTACAATCTTGGCTAACACAGGGGGCTGAACTTATCACAAAGTCAATATTCAATAGAAATACAAATTAGGAGGGCTGGTGAGCAGAAGAGCAAAGGGAAAGATTAAATACATATAGCAAGGAGATGGAATTTTACAGTTAATTCTTCACCTAAAACACTTTCTCATTTGTGTCTTTATATAGCTCCTCAAACAAGAAGCTGAACTATTTGAGTATGCTAATGGATTCAAATGTTAATCAATATCCTATCTTTGCCCTCTGCCCTCTCTCCCCTCATCAGTGAATTGTGCCCGCATCCCTACCCTAACTTCCCACCTCTGCTTCCAGCTGGCCCTGCTGTTCTTGTTGCCTGGATACAAGAGGAGCATGTGGAGGAATGCTCCTGAGCTGCTGTGGGATGGCCTCTTTATCACAGGGATTCATCCACGGATTAGCTGGGAAAATGGCTCAGCCTTTTGTGCAGACCCCCAAAGGAGACACAGCTCGACTGAGCTGCTCCCACAAGGGGCCTTGCTCTCCTTTCACACCATTGAGCTGACGCTTTCTTGCCAATGTCAGCTATCTACTGGAAAGAATTATCCAACTCCCAGGAGTGGTAAACTCCAAGTGGATTTATGCACATTGTTCATAGATTCCTTTGGAGTATCTGAGCACCCTTTAACCAGACCTGTATTTTCTTCCAAATTCTCTTTAACAATGGGAGGAAATGAGGACCAACCAAGATGGAGAGGAACTGTTGCAGCAGAAAATCTTGGACCAGGATATTTCCTCTTGCCTTCCCAAACAAGGACTGTGTTGAAGTCCATGTTTACGGGCCAACAGGGATCACCCTGGCTCTTGCTCTCTTCATTGCCCGTATTAGCACAATTTCCCAATTTAATCCCTTGGGGAACGCTCAGATCTTGTTGTGCTGCAAGGAAAGAAACCCAGAACTGTTTGTGAACAAAATTATCAGTGAGGGTGTTTATTTTCTGAAATATCAATAATCTATGAGAATTGCAATCATTTACTGTCACTTTGAGAGCAGGATGGTCAGAAGACTTGCAAAGCAGGGTGTTCCTGAAGTTTTTGTAGCTGAAAGGAAATGCCAGTTTTCATCGCTAGTGAGGAGACAGTCCATTCTGATTCCTTCTTTCTACTGTTTGACACTTCCCAGCATAGAAGAAAAAAATTATTTACCGAAAGTAAGAAGGACTAGTGATCAGAAGTGACAAAAAAAAGTGTATTTTCCATATTTTATTCCGCATGCATTCAGGACCTCAGATCACAACAAAGTCATTGTCTTGGCAGCTGATAAAAGGTGTTTTTTTAGACATATCAGTGGTAAGAAGCTCATCCCTAAGTAGCAAAATAGAAATTTACCCGGTTCTTATATTTAATCTTTGGGAGGGTTTACAAAAATTGAGTTTTTCCAATGGGTTTTTCATATAAGGAGTAGTTAGGTTAATGTGTCAGGCCTATTTGTTTCTCTGGGACAACATAACAGTTTAAAAACACTAATAGTAAAAAATGCATGTTAGGCATTATGATACTTTAAAAGCTGCCACTAATTCATGTAAGAAGTTCTATTGTTATTCCATAAAAAACAGTGCTGTTTAAAATAAATTAGACAATAGAAGGCTTTCTCTCAGAAACTTGTTACATCACAGTCTGTTAAAAATCATGTTTTGCCTTGTAGTGTTTTCTCCTAATTCTCAAAGCCAAGAGGACCACACAATCATAGGCTGGCTTTGTATGAATATGCAGAAAGAGTATTTAAGCATTAGGAACTTTAATCATGAAGAAGCTTTACTGAGAGATTTTAAATAAAAGATTTGTGCACATTATATTATACTGAGCAAAGCATATTTCTAGCACTGCTATGAAATATTGCTGTAGTGAGGACAGGGCAATTCAATCAAAAACAATAAATGTTTTGGGGGTTTTTATTCCTCAGATACCAGAATTTGTCAATCTCTGCTAGCTCCATGTAACTTTTCAGAATTTCTCAGAAAGATTGTGTGGTTACTCAGATTTCCTCACTGCCTTAGGAGCACTGACTACAGCAGAAGCGTTGATGCAGGTAAGTGGCCACATCTGTTTCAGTCTGGTTCTCCATCACCTGCAGCCTGCAGTGAGGTGCCAGATGTTCTGCTCAGCTGGGTAAGAACTGCTTAGCAGCTCAAAAACATTTTGAAGAGCAAAAAGATTAAAAAAAAAAAAAAAGCGTATCTTGAATCTCACTTCTGGAAAAGTCTCAGAGCTTCTTATATATCCCACAGGCACGTTTTCTGTTGCCTTTCCTAGAATTTAAAAAGACCATTTAAAAAGGCCTCTTAGCTGGACTTGTAGCCCAGGCAACAGTTACAATAAGTGCTGCTTATTTTAATCTTGGGGGTCACAATAAAAATATGATTGCAACAGGCAACAATTTAGAAACCATAGATGCAAGGCTCTGGGAGTGAAGAGAGTGCCACCTTGAAACACTTCACACTTCCCATCACAGTCCCTCTTAAGTCCCTGTCCCTTGAAATTTAAATATAAGTAACCTGTCTGTGCTTCAATCCCAATTCAGCAATTTATTAATTAATTTTTATTTAAAGGTTGCTGCTGTGTGTCCCTTTCTGAAATGCATTAGGTGTCATTAAACAGAAGTTCTGTGTGCGAAATCCTGTATCATTGAGTTGAGTGAAAAAACCACATTTATTTCTATTGAGATTTTCATGTTTCATAATGGTGTGAGTTTCAATATGTGCTCTTACCTTTTGCATTTGGCCATTTGAAATTTAGATCTGTATAATGAGGAATGACTGATCTACAGTTGTCTGGCATTCTGAGCAACTTTAATGAGCTAGCAAGCAGCATTTATTTAATAATTTTATCTCACACATTCTAAAAAGAGACAAAGAGTATATGACATCTAAGACAGAGAGAGACAATTGCCAAGGGCTGGAGGGACAAGACCCAGGGAATGGCTCCCAGTACCAGAGGACAGGGCTGGATGGGATATTGGGAATGAGGAATTGTTCCCTGGCAGGGTGGGCAGGCCCTGGCACAGGGTGCCCAGAGCAGCTGGGGCTGCCCCTGGATCCCTGGCAGTGCCCAAGGCCAGGCTGGACACTGGGGCTGGGAGCAGCCTGGGACAGTGGGAGTTGTCCATGGCATGGCAGGGGTAGGATGAGAAGAACTTCAAGGTCCTTCAAACCCAAACTATTCCATGATTCTCTTCAATAATTCTAAGATATTATAATTTAATATCTGATTGCAGATTGCAGTTTAATAAGCACTGACACTATTTTCTACATGACTTCCAGAGAGGAGTCTTGTGCCCCAAATCCATTGATTTGGCAGGTGGGTCTGGAGGAACAAGGAGGGGCACACTTGGTTTCTTAATATGCCTTCATTGTGGCCTATGAAACTATTTTTGGCTAAACTATTCATTAGGTAGTTTCAAAGAATGACCACAGCACTACAGTTTGTTCCTGTCCCTTATAAAAATACGGAGGTGTGTACTCAAAAAAGTGCAGCAGTTGCTTTTCAGCTTTGGGCGACAAACACATGAAATAGAGACATCTCCAGCCTTCTACCTCCACACTCTTCCTTATAAAACTCTATTTTACAGACCTTAACATTTACAAAAGAAAAAAACAAATGAGAACCGAAGAGCAAAAGGAAAAGCACTGAAATAAATAAAAAAGTAAGTACCTCCATCATAACTTGGTCTAAACTGGAAAGAAAAGCCCTAATGACAAAGAAACACTCTTTTTGCTAAGTATAGGTTTTTTTCCAAATCATATTACCAATCACAGCTGTTCACAGAAAACCATAAAATGCTGAAATAACAATAATTTCAGAAGAAATCTGCTTCTAGCCAGGTCCGACTCTCTCCAAGGGAGGAATCAGTAGTTATTCGCTATTTCTGGTTTCCCCTTCTTTACCAGTTGCCAGGAGTTCCTTTTTTTTTTGCAAAACCCCACATGAAAGTGGCCTTATTTTCTCAAATAATTTGCTTTAGTCTGAGTGGTGATGAGCAGCATCCCTTGTCAACCAGCATTTTGACTTTTGTGTGTTGCTGATTCTGAGCACAGCAACAGCAGAAAATTGTGGGCTCTGTTGGGTGCTCTTCAAAATGACAGGTTTTATTACCTTTTTGGATTATAATTTATGGGTTTAGATAATTACATACACAGACTTGAATCTCAATTATCTCATCATTACACTTGGACAACACACTAAATATTACAGTCAAAAGCTGAAAAACTTTCTTTAGAAACTGTACTACTGAGTTACATTTCAGCAGTTTCCAATTATTTTTTCTGTATTGTGATGAAAATAATGTCTGATTTGGCCCTAAATATGTACAGATAAATCTATTTTGGGGCAATACTTCACTGAGGTGTGGAGAGCCTGTGGGGACAGGGTTGCTGGGCATTTCTTCCTCCAGACTTCATCTGCTTCTTCTATTTATTTGTACAACACAGGAAAGCTTTTCTAGGACCAAACTTTCTCCAGGAAAATCTATGGATTTGATTTTCCATTGTAGTGTCCCGACACTGGGAAAGGAACATGAACTGATGGATACAGTTGTTTTCTCAACCCTAAAGTCTTTAAGAAATCCCAGGCTTCCTCTTGGCCTGCAAAGGATTACAGGAGTGTTTCTTTTGGAGTCTTATCCAGTTTCTTCTGGATCCTTGTCCAGCCTTTCAACAGCTCCATATGACATTCGACACTTCAGCTCTTGCTTCTTCTGAAGCAACTCTCTTTCATTGATAATAAAACTCACTGTAGAAGAGATTAATTAGTATGAGGCAAATTGGAGGGGGGCAGGAGGGAGATGCTTCCATAAGAAATATGACATAATTAAAAATGTAGCACATAAACCATGGGCCTGCTTAAAAAAATGAGAAGTGTCTCATAGTGCCATATTTGGGATATTGGGAAGAAACTCTAGTAACATATAGGCAGGGACACCTTCCACTGTCCCAGGCTGCTCCAGCCCCAGTGTCCAACCTGGCCTTGGGCACTGCCAGGGATCCAGGGGCAGCCCCAGCTGCTCTGGGCACCCTGTGCCAGGGCCTGCCCACCCTGCCAGGGAACAATTTCTGTCAGAGCCACACTGGTTTATGCCAACAAATCAGACTCCAGTCCAACAGCCTTTTTGCAACACAACACTGAACGCCAATGATGGTACTTTTCATATTTCTGTCTCTTTTTCTGAAGGAGAACATTTTAGTCATTGTGGGGCATTTTCACTGAATATTTTACATGTATGAGAACATTCTCTCATTGTGGCATGCATTGCAAGCTCAAAAAGAAAAGAGAGGCCTGAACCACCCCTTTTCTCTTCCTATGTTACTTCTGCCTGCAGTGGTACTGTTTACATAGAGAAAGGTAGAAGCAGTTGCTTTAAAAGCACTGTGCAAACTTTTATGCCCATTCCTGTGCGTGCACACATACTTTGCTGCTGCAAACAGAAGCAGAGGTATAATTGCCTTTGCTCAGTTTGGCTGTCCTCCAAAAATGATGCAGACAGTCACTTCTCAAAATTATCCTTATCTGAACTTCCCAAAGTCCTGGAGCTGACTTTCCAGGAGCCATATGTATGGTTTGGGCACATGTTGCTATTTTGCTGTGTGTTGTGGGAGGTATGCACAGGAGGACATAGAAAGAGCTGCATTTCCATATGTAGGATGACTTTTTTAAAAGGAAAAAACATGTATGACCAGAATTTGTCTCCACAGATTTGGAGAATGGTGCAAAAAGAACATATACAGCAAGATGAGAGGCAAATGAGCTCAGGCAGGCTCTGAGATGGGACATGGGGGAATTACTGATTAGAGAAACTTGTTTGTCTGTGTTGGGATCAAAGGGGCAAAACAGAGTCCATAGCACTCACCATTTTTTAATTATAAACTCCAATTAAGTGATGCAGAATAATCTTCAGCATTCCATCTGGCAGCTATGAGGAGAGAGGGAGAACAGCAGCTAATGACATTAATCAAGGCTTGAAGCAGACAGGTTCAAGTACCACAGACTTTGCTTTAAAAAATGAGCTGAGGACAGGGTTAGTCTTTAAATAACATTCCAAAAAAGCTTCATGCAGCCCAGGAGAGAGGAGCAACATTAACCCAGGCCTCTTTCTTTAACTCTTAGGCTGCTGGCCTAACTGCAGCCACATGACCAGAATCCTCTCATTGGCTACTGATTGCTCAAGCCATACAGGGGGTTAATACTGAAATGTGGAAAAGAACTTTTAGGAACACTAATGCCAGGCACTGGTGTCTGTGTAGGGAAAAAAATGTGAATCTGAACATCACAAGGGCTCAACAAGTAAAACATAATCTTCTTTAAAAAAAAAACAAACCAAAAACAACTAACAAGTGATCCATGAAATCACCAACCCATTTTAACATGTAATGTGGTGGTTGGGATTGGACATTTCTCACACACCACAAGTGACAGGATGAGGGAAATGGCCTCAGGCTGGGCCAGAGCAGGCTCAGGGTGGACACCAGCAGGAATTTCCCCATGGAAAGGGGGCTCAGGCCTTGGCAGGGGCTGCCCAGGGGGTTTGCAGTGCCCATCCCTGCAGGTGTCCCAGGAAGGGCTGGAGGTGGCACTCAGGGCTCTGGGCTGGGGACAGGGTGGGCATCGGGCACAGCTGGGACTTGGCCTTGTAGCTCTTTTCCAATTTGAATGATTCTGTGAGGTTTTTCCAACAGAATCTTTGATGTTGGGAAAGGATGGAACCACAAATCGTGGAAGAAAATAAATATAAAAAAAATAGAATGTCTTACTTTTGTTTCTATATTTACATACCACTGGTGCTTTTGTGTGGTCTGGCTCTAACCTGAGTTTTAAGCCACAATTACCAATTCGAATCCTCTGAAAGAGGCTTCATAATTTCTGTAGCAATAAGGTATTTCTATCAAACGTTGAGAAAGAACCAAACAAATTATACTGGTATTTGAATGAATAAAAATGTTATTTTCACTACTGACTTAATAGCTTCAATTTATATTATACTAAAGCTTTTGGAATTTTGGAAGCTACATGTTCATATCAGAATTGAGAATGAGCCCTTTTCCGGATCCAAGGGGGAACAGTAACAGGCCCTTAGCTGAGGAGGGATTGTTGGGGATTTTATATGACCCTTTTTCTTCCCTACATGTTTGAGTAAAATCAAATTATTCCTATAAAAATTACTTACATATTGAAGGATTTTTGGCCTAGGCTGAACACCAAGCTTGAGCTAAGATTAAAATTCTCAGAACCTTAACTTTTTCACAAAAACATGCAAGTGCCAAATGCCCGCTCAGTAAAAATCTGAACTAATAATTTAAGAATGAAGGCATCAAGAAGTTCCTCTGAGACAGTTATTTTTATGTGTTGTTTCCCAGTATTTACCCAGCCTCACTGCAGAGTTTCCAAAGGAACAGATTACCTCTGCTTTATTCCAGGGAGTTTTCATCATTCAGGA
The DNA here is from genome assembly GCF_037042795.1 of Molothrus aeneus. NCBI lineage: Eukaryota > Metazoa > Chordata > Aves > Passeriformes > Icteridae > Molothrus > Molothrus aeneus. The sequence goes on from NC_089656.1 coordinate 599,700, forward strand.
GTAAAACAAAGGTTGCAGGGACACTTTTATCAAAATATCACCTCATTCCTGGAAGTTTTGGTCTCACTAAATGAGGCCAATAGTAAAGATGAAATTTCAGTGTTTTCTTTTACTCTGTTGGGAAGATTGGATCCATTTAAGCTTTGTTAATGCAATTATATAATTTTAAATACTGCTATATATTACATGTTTCTACAGTTGCTAATTTAAAGGAGAAAGAAAATCAGGCTGAATTTGACCAAGAGAAGCAGTAACTGAGTCTTTCTTTCCACATCAGGGAGCAGAGGGAAAGAGATCATGTGGACTTACTGAAATTGATACAGAGTATCTGTAGATATTAAAGATTAGGGTCAATAGAGCATTACCTTAAACATTTGGATTTTTGAGAATTTTATGGACTAAATATAAATAATATTAAGCCTCTGAGGAAATTCTCAGGCAATTAAGGGGATAACTTGATGCCAGAAAACTGAGAGAACTCAGCTGAGGATGGAATATCTCTCTTTCTCCTGACTTTTACCAGGTGGAATTTTTCAGTATTTAGAAACTGAAAAAGGCAGAAACAGTAGCTCCAGTATTTTGTCTTTAGATAAATACAAATTATATTAAGCTACATACCGTTTTTTGAATCATTCTAGTTTGGGAGACTTTGGGGTAATTCTTATGATATGACATCAAACTAGGATTTTTTTAATTTTTTCTTTTTTTAATTATCAGAATGAATTTATGTTTACCAATAGGTTTTTCTTCCTTGTTTCTGGTTTTTATTGACCATGGGCAAGCCATGGCAGTAAATCATTGCCATCTGCTCCACTGCCTCTGCAGAGTCATTTTCCATTTCCGTCTGCCAGAATTCCCAAGGAAACAGCCCAGCAGTTGCACCTGATTTCTTGGGATGCTTCCCCCGTTTTTGAGATGTCCTTGTGGTGTGGAACACTTCCCAGGGGGCTGTTCCTGTTTTCAGGGCTTCATTTCCATGGTCACTGCTGGCAAACCACCTCCATCCAATCCTCCCTTCCCAGAAACCCTGAATGACCCTTCCCAAGGATAACACAGCCTGTGGAGGAGGTTTTCTCTGGAAGCACTGAGGGGGATGCCATGGGAGTGTGATCCTGAATGGATAAAGCTGGAAGGTTTCACCCCCCGGCTGTCAGCCGTTACCTTGTGCTGGTGCTCAGTGCATTTCCATGGTAAATAAATTGGGAAGAAACAGGAAAGCTGTTCCACCGTATGTTTTTGGAATGGAATCAAAAGGAAAATATCAACTGTAATACAGAAAAAGTCAATGCTTTTTTTTTCCTGAGAAAAACAGGGTATAGGAAAGTGATTGATAAGTAAGAGTTTGTTCCCAGTTTCTGTAAAAGGTCTTTTGAGTCCACAGCTTCCGTGAAAACTGGCAGCAACTCACTAATTGTCTTTACTTTCCCTTTTCTTCTTGCCTGGATGCACAGGCCAGCTTTCCTTTGCGAGTTCCCCATTCAGAGATGAGTTCTCCATTACAAACAAGCTCCTCTGCTTGGGATTAGATGCATATGGCAGCAGTGGGTTTCAAGGGAGGGGATCAGCTGCCCTGTCTTAGCACCAGAATTCTTAGCTTGATGCTTACATGGACTTTTCATTAAATTCATTACTCTTCAATAAGGTCTCTGCAAATGAGACAGATAATCCTTAATGAAAAGGCTTTTCCTTAGGTTCAGTTAGTCTAAAGGTATTGAGCTTCCACTAAAAGAAATATCTAGTTTGAATTAGTGTTATCTCCTGAGAAGGCTGATTTGATTTCCTTTTCCAAGCAGAACTTCACCATTGCTTGCTCGTTACTCAAAACATACACAAGATATTACTTTAGCTGCTTCTTTATACTCAGACCTAATCTCTTCACTTTGCTACAATATTCACTTTTCCAAGCTGGATTAAAACGTGCAAATGAAAAAGAACCAAAAGAGTCCTTTTGACACTTATGCAAAAGCATAAATAGGGAACTCTGAACAACCTGGTCTAGTGAAGGTGTCCCTGTCCACGGTGTTGGAATGAGATGATCTCTAGGGTCCTTTCCATCCTCAAATATTTGGTAATTCTATGACTTTATGTTATGTGTTCACTGAAAGGGAAGTGTTCCAATACATTTCGAATAATTACGTTTTAATCCCAACCCCTGCCAATAGCATTTCAGTTTATTCTCCTGAACAGGGAGGTTGATTTTTAAGCATTAGCAACACATTAGTATTTTTTACAATAAGCATGAGAAATACCTTAAATATTATTTAAAAAATCAATTAATTGACAAGCATGGACAGAACAAAAAAAGTTTTCAGTTAACAAAGCTGTGATAATTCTGTACAGGGTAAAACAGAAACACAGTAATTTCCTTGGATAACCAGAATGTTGCTTGCATTTTCTCCTTACAGGGTGCAAATGCTAATGTTGTATTTGCCTGATGAAACAATGGCTGAGGCACTCAGTTCCTGTCAGTAAAATTCAACTTAAGGTTTATCATGGAAATCCATGAAAAGTGCTATAGACAGTTACAACTGAATGTCAGGTGCACAAAATTATTCTTTAAATTATTGATATGATACTGTTTTCACTGTAAGAATGGAAATATCTTAAGGATTTAAGTAAGATAGAATTTACTCATTCCAGAACCAGGCATATCTTTTGACTGGTTGTGATTTTATCTAAACTGGAGTTAAATACAATTTGGATTAAAAAATTCATAGAGAAGCATGGGGACATGGTTCTATAAAGTTCCTGTAGCTCTGATGGAGTGTAAATTTAGTAATAGTATTTTTTAATATTAAACTCATGAGTTTTGGGCTAGATAAGCAAATATTGATTTAGCAGTTGCAAAGGAATAAAAATACTGGGTCTCAGTCACAATTTCACTTTTATTTTATATCCATGGATCTGTTATTGATAGACAGTGGAAAAGTCAATCCTTCATTTTAGTGTGGTTAAGATAAAACGTGGGATGAAGCAGGAATACTTACTCAGGATGAATTAGAAATTGTATGCAAAAGCAAGGTTTCCTGAAAGAGATATCAATATTTTTTAGCCTATTTCTTTCAAATATACAGGATATGACAATTTTCTACCAAACCAATGCAGATTTCCAAATCAACTCTATGAAGGTACAACAATAACTTTTTGGAACAATGACATATTGTTGGAATTGGATGACCTTCAATGTCTCTTCCAATCCAAACTATTTTATGATCATAAGACCAAAACCAAGGTATATATAGTTACTATACTATATATCTGCACCTTGGTAGCTATACTATATATAGTATAGTTACCAAGGCAGATATATAGTTACTGAAGGGTCTGTTGGCTTCATTGGCTCCCCATTAAGCTCATCCACTGCAATCTCTAAATCTTCCTGGCAGTGTTATGTGGTTATGTTTGAGGAACATAACTATTATTTAGGTTACTTCTCTCTAGACTGCATGGAATTTAAGAACTAATAGAAATAAAGATGCAACTTCCTTGACATTTGTTAGTTTAAAGTATTTTCAATAATAGCTTCAATGAATTGGTTGAACGTTTTTCCATTAAATGAAATCTCATTTGGAGGCGGGGGGGAGGCACCAGCAGTAAAGCAGATTTTAAGGACCAGAGCCCTCAACTGAAGGCAGGATTGATGATGGGAGCTCCTCTTCCTTTTCTCTGCAAAGTAAATTTCTGACCCATTCCTGAACTGAACGAATCTTACAACTTTAACTTGGGAGAGTTTAAAGGTGCTGACAAAGATACCTGAACATGACAGGAGATTTTAAAATCTTTTCTAAGTTTTGCCTTTACTATGCCAAGGTGCAGGACTGGCTGTCCCAGCCATTTGCAAAGTTTTCCCCAGTCACCTCCAGGAGGAGTTTGAGCTCAGGGGCTGGATCCTGTGTGAAGGCAACTGCAGACAATGACAGAGGCAATTAACAGCCACTTGGGAGATGGCAATTAGCAGGGAAATACTCACTGCATTCTTCCAAGTCTGATAAAATCCTAGCCCAGTGTTGCTCTGGCCATCAATGACTCTACATGGAATGGCCACAATGGGCAGCCCAGGCAGGTCTTGCTAATATGTACAATATTTTGGATATTCAAGGCAGATGAAACAATAATGCTCTTTTGTTTCAATGAAAGAGATATTTGCATAGAAAAACTTCAGCATTGATCAAGTAGTTTATTAACACAGTCCTATGACTTTAATTTCATAGGCATCACATATTTCTATTTATGATTGTGTTTCTGACCTCTCTCCTACATTTCAGTGTCACCTTGCGTGTTCTCATTTTGACTCCTGTGGCCATCTCTAGTGGATTCAGTAACATTTTCTACCAAGGAGCAGGAGCCCTGCCTGCTTAGGAGACAGAACATTCCTTGGCAAACAGCTAGCCCATGGCTAAATTCTGCCCTCAAAATCCTATTATCTTAAAATTACTTTTTAAATGTAAATGAGGGCTTACAAGGCAGAAACACTTTACACTTTTGTGTTTGCCTGAAATGAAATAATACAGCTCATCCTACTAAAGAGCTGATGTATTCATTGCATATAAATGTTTCAAATAGGGAGCAATAAAATCTCTGTCTAAAATTAGCAAGAAATGGAAATTTTTACTTCAATTATATAGACTGTTTTGCCAACTTCTGAAATTTAGCAGCATTTCTTATGGATATGGAAAGAAAGAGATTTAAATATAAATTGATTCTACGTAACTCAAGGAATGATACAGCTGACAAATTGTGTGCTTTTTGCTGTATGACTCCATAAAACACTCCAGCCAAAGAATGGAGATAGTGTAAAAAGTTTCATTCTAAAAATTCGAAGTTGAATAGTTGTGGAAAAATTAAAATCCAAGGGTTTGGGTATAAATGTTAAAGACTCTTGATACTTCCTGAAGTCTTGAGGAGGAGATAAATTCTGTGTCTATCTGAGGCAAAAAGCAATGGGAAGCAACAGGAGGTGAGTTATTTCTTCCAGTGATAATAAAAACACTTGCAGGAAAATGCTTTATATAAAGGAATTTAAAAAAATATATGCCTAAATTTTTATTGAAGAACATCACAGTAATGATCACACTAATTTCTTTTTCTGTACCATAATTACTTTTTGAAATTAATGTTTCTACATGATGATGAGGTTTCATCAGAAACTGTTTTTCCTATTTTAGCCCTTAGGAGTGAGAAGATTCCTGTCTTTTTTTCTTGTTTAGTAACACTTGAAGCACATGAAGTAGGTTTCATTTTTAGCAGGCTATGGGCAACTTGACATCCTTCAAAATGATTCAGTGAAGAATCCCAGCTATCCCCTAATAAAAGCTTTTTCTGCTTTCGTGTTCTTTATGTTTAAGGTACATCTGAAAGTGAAAGGAAAATGAAGAATCTATAATTCCTAAATTCAAGTTGAGTGCCTGATGCTAAAACTCATGTGGATCAATGTTTCTTATCGTTAACCAGATATTTACCAATTTTGGAAATCGAATAGCAAGAAGATGGGATTTTTTTTTTTCTATAATCTCTTGTTCTTATCCTTTAATGACTCTTATAAGGAATTGACATGTCAATGAGAAGGGATAGAAAAATTGAGAGTGATCACAGGAACAAAAATGAATTCTCTTGACACAGTGCTGGATTTTCCCCAGCCAGTTCCCGACACCGGGCCAAGAGTGGGCTGTTCCCAGAAAGCAGCACAGTCTGGGATACAGCTGTAGGGCTTAAACTCTACAGCACAGGCTGTCAAGCATTGGGGGCAGGAGTAACAATGAGGGAGAGGTCTTCTGTGTGGTTTCCAAAAGGATTTATTCCAAGGAAGGGTCAGGGACAAGAGACTGAGAACACAAGCAGGAGTTTATATACGGGGGAGGTCTCAAGGGGAGGGTACAATCTTTAACCAATAGGGAAAACACAGGGGGAGGATTATAGGGCAGGATTCACAATATACAAACCAATGGGGAACCCAAGGGGAGGGGAACAGATCAAACAAACCAATGTTTTTGGCTGTGGTAGTTTTGAGGACCATATTTTGGTGGTGCAAAAAGATGAATAAATCTTTTTGCATTTTTGATAATTTGGCTTTCAATTGATCATTTATAACAGTATGGACTTTCTTTAAAAAAGAGGGACTAATTACGATGAATGGGCTCTGCAAGCTCTGCCCATGTGGTGCAAGAACCATGAACAGCATGTGTCTGAAAGAGCATCATTAGACTTACCAGTTTGGGAGCGGGCTGGACAAAATATACTGGCAGCAGCTTCCATTGGCAATGACACAGCCATAGGTGTTATAAAGCCATGGACAATCATTATGGATTTGTTAAAACAATTGAATCAAGAGTGGCCAAGGAGGATGGGGGCACAGCCACAGAGTGCCGTGAAACCTCTGTGCGGAGCTGGGAAGCTGCCCGGGTTTTCTTCCACTGCGTGGAGCCGTAGGGCCAGCTCGCACCAGTACGCACTGCTGGCAGGACATTCCCCCGCGGAGTGAAGCTGCAGGGAAACACCTCAGTGCCAGGCCACACTGGGCAGCAGCGCAGCCATTTCTTTGTGCCCGCCGTGCTGGAGCCCCGGAGGCTGCAAGAATGCGCCCTGCTGCTCTGGGATCACGGCTGGTCACTGCAGAGTGACCGTGGGGAGCAGCGCAGCTCTGGCAGGTGGGGAAATGTCCCAGCCCCTCTGAGTGCCACTGAGGGAAACCCAGCCAGCCCCAAGATGGTGAACACTGGGGGCAGGGGGACACTCTCTTGTGCCCCTGCGGTATGGAAGGCAGCCAGGCTGATCCCTGGAGGTGCAGAGGGCACCCAGGCTGATCCCCGGGGGTGCAGAGAGCACCCAGGCTGATCCCTGGGGGTGCAGAGGGCACCCAGGCTGATCCCTGGGGGTGCAGAGGGCACCCAGGCTGATCCCTGGGGGTGCAGAGAGCACCCAGGCTGATCCCTGGGGGTGCAGAGAGCACCCAGGCTGATCGCCTGCAGCAGAGGAAAAGCTGGAACAATGGCGGAAGATGAAGGGGTCGACTCTTAGCAGAGGTTAATCCAAGATTTATTTCAGGAGCTCCGGGGAGCCCCTACGACCTCAGGGGGCCTCCTGCTGAGAGCCTTGGGAGAGGTGCCAAGGTTACATTTAAAGGGAGGTGGAAACCAAAAGTAGGTAACATTTACTGACCAATAAGGAAACTTAAGGGATGGATACTGGGAAAATGGACATTTAGGACAGCGTATGGGGTAACACTTAGGGACTTGACCCCTGGCCTCTGGCTAATCACTTGACGTCCTAGACTGAAAGTTCTAGATGGAGGGGATGGGTGTTGTGGTTTGTTCGATGTTTGTTCAGTTTTCCCCCGTTGATGTATTAGTGGTTCTGCCCAAGTTCCAGTTCTTGTCAATTACGGTGCCCCTCCCACGTTTCCATGGTTCCCCCAATGTATCTTGTTTGTTTCCCTCCCCTGGCCGCCTGCCTGTCACCCGGCACCCCTGCCTCTTTTTCCAGAAGCTTCTGGCCGGGGTGTTGGGTGATTGGTTCAGGGGCCAAGGCCCCACCCGCAACCATCTCCCGTTGGCTGTTTATGGTTGTCAGTCTTCGATGTATCTTTTGTACCCCTCTTCTGATTTGTCGTTCCCGGCCCCGCCCATTCCCTATAAAACCTGAGGCTTTTCCCTGCCTCAGGGCTCAGACTTCAGCTCCCCGACCCATCACTACCCCTTCCAATAAAACCTTCTTCCCCACGAAGTTCTGAGTCGCCCTTTCTCCCACGCCTGCAGCTTTGGAGTATTTTCACCTGCGACCGACTGCCCTCAAGCTTAACATCGCTTGGGCACAGGGCCCAGATTTCGAGTCTGGGCAGTGCCCGATTGGCTGGAGGCCGGCTGGACTTCTCTCCTAGCCTGGGCATTCACTCATTTTCTGGCCGTTGCTCCAGTTTTGGCGCCCAACGTGGGGCCCCTCTTCAGACAGTTCCTGACCGGCGTTCCGGGTCAGTAGAGCTCAGAAGACCATCGGCCCGCGGACCCCACGAGCAGGATTATAAAATCCCTTGGACGCAGAACTACCCCGAGGTTGAGCAGACCTCACTCCTGAGACAGTGCTCCCCGGGGACCCCGGACGGCAGCTCCAGCACCCGGAGTCGTCCCCGCTGCAGGACCTTCTCCGCCCCGGTTTTCTGTTTGTCACCCCGGACTGGTGAGTGTTCCGTCTCTCTCCCTGTCGCCTCTCTTTTCCCCCGGTGTTCCGTCACCTCCCCTTTAGTGTCCAGACAGGGGCTGGTGGGTGGCACCCTTTTTGTTTTTTTTGTTTTCCTTAGCTGGTGCGGGGAAGGTTTGGCTGAGGCTGCTGGCTTATAACCCCTTATAGAGCTATGGGTGCTAAGCTCTCAGCAGCCCAGAAAGGGCTCTTTTTCCAAGTTGCGGGTGTCCTTGTTGGGGGGGGTGTTTCGTTTAATAAAAAGGAAGTTAGGAAATTAGTTAAATGGATCTCTTCTGAGTTCCCCGAGGTCTCCCCGCCTTGATCAAAGATCCTGCCTTTTGGCGGAGAGTCTCTAAGAGACTCTCGGAGTTGGTTAGGGCAGGGGACGCCTCACTCTCCCAATTGGCATTTTTGGCAACTCAAGTCAAAAACATTTTGAGAGCAAAAGGGGACTCAGAGAGACCAAGAGTTACGTTTAGTTGTCTCCCCGGTTCAAGTTCGGCTCCCTCTACCCCTAACCCTCCTCCCCATCATCCTAAAAGCAAGTCCGGGATTCCCAAGGGTGCAGCTCGCCCTTCCAGCCAGGCGCAGGGGATCCAGTCGTCCCCTGGCCCCTTTCGGAATTCCCCGTCCCCCCGCCACAGGAGTCCTGGCCAGACTCCTAGGGGCTCCTCATCTTCTCCTGTTTCCCCAGTTCCCGTCCCGAAATCCCCAGTTTCTAGACCCCCGTGTTCACAGTCCCCGGTTGTTAGATCCCCAAGTTCCTGCTCCCCAGTTGCTAAACCCCCAGTTTATCCCCGGTTGCCTCCAATGACTCAAAATGGCTCCCAGGGAGCCCAAGATGGAGGCGACCGCATGGCTGAGTTGGCGGGAAAACCCCCTCCTTCTTCCCAGAACCCCTTCCTACAGAGTCCCAACCCTTTCCTGCCACTCAGCCACTCCCATAGTCCCGCCCTTCTGTCCTGCCCCTTTTCCAGTCCCTCCTCCTTCCCAGACCCCTCCTCCGTACCTCCCACTCCTCCTCCCACCTACCCACCCATCTCTCCTCCCGCGTTTCCCACCATAGCTCCTCCCCTGGCCCCTCCCAGACCATCTCCCATGGCTCCACCCCCTGTCGCTCCGCCTCCTGTCGATCACTGTGTCCTACCTCCTGACTCCGCCTCCTGGGAGGGTCCTTCAACATCGGACCTCCCTCCCCAGGTTCCCAGTCACGCCCCTGCCTCCCTCTCTTCCGGTTCCCACGCTCCCCCTTCCGGTTCCCACGGTCCAGGGTCCGGGGGGGGGGGGGGGGGGTTGGGAACCAGGGACCGGGGTCTGCTGCCATACCATCCGCAGCCCCGGTCGTTTACCACCCTGAGGGGGACGGTGGGGTGCGCAGGCAGTGGGTCCCCCTTAACCATACTCAAATCAAAGAGCTGGTCAAGGCCCAAAAAGACTATGGCCGGGACAACGAGTACTTCCGGGGAGTGTTGCAGGCGACACTCTCCGAGGCCGATGTCACCCCCTATGACATCCGGCGCCTCTTCACATGCCTGCTCAATCCCACCGAGCGGGCGATGTGGGAGGCCGCCTGGAAGAGGGGAGTGACAGAAGCTCTCCCAGGCCTGTGGGGTCAACCCCATACTGGGGTGGACATCATGGGCAACGTCCTGGCTGTTGACCAGCTCTTGGGGACCGGGAACTGGGAAGATGGGTACTCGCAGGCGAGTACCCTACCCCAGGAGGCGCTCCGGGTGATGGCCCGTGCGGCTGAGAAAGCGTTCCTGGCGCTGCTGGGGGCGGCCCCCCCTCTCTCCTTTTCAAAGATCTTCCAGGGCGCAGAGGAGCCATTCCTCGACTTCGTTGAGAAGTTGAGGAGAGCTGTCGAGCAGCAGGTGGCCGACGAAGTTGCCCGGGAGCACATCATCAGGGAGGTGGTGTCCTCCAACTGCAACACCGCGTGTAGGGACGCCATCCTTAGCCTCCCGGTGCACCCGTCCCCCTCGCTGCATGACCTGCTCGAGGTCTGCGCCCAGAAGGTCCACATCATACCATCTAGAGAAGGAGAGAGGAGAAGACCACCACCGCCCCGAGTCGGCGCCGCGGAGGAGACACCGGGAGACGCTTTCGCCGGAGCCGCTAGCCGTCAATCCACCCCTGGAGCTACTGCTGCCACCGCACCTTGCCATCTGTGCGGCCAGCTCGGGCACTGGATGCCAGACTGCCCGTTGCGGCGGGAATTTTATGAGTTTAAGAGGGCTAAGGGACAAAGGGGGACACTCCCGCCAAAAAACTAACAGTACAGCGCAGTTCCCCCCTGCGCAAGGACATAAATAAGGCGGGAAAGATAACATCTCGCAGGGAGGGGAGGAATCAGGGACCGCCGTCCGCCGATTTTGACATTCTAATACCGGACTTGACTTCTACCAGTGCTCCCAGGCCGACACCGACTCTAACCACCTTTTCTGCCTTTGAACCCTTCAGGTTGCAACTGACGGAGCCTCTCCACCTCAAGGACTCCAACTTTCGACTTGTGTCAGTTGACCCGGAGTGCCCAGGTAACTGGGGGCGGATAAGGTGTAAGTACGTCGTTGTCGGGGACACAAAACACACACCACACGAGGTGAACATAATCCCGGGTCTCCTACCATCGGACCTGGGACAGTTCGCCGTGGGGCTGCACTGTGTCCAACCCCCCATTTTCCTGCCAAAAGGACAAGTGATTGCACAAGCGATCCCTGTCCCCGAGATGACTTGGGCCATCGGGCGTCCACCAGCAGAGAACGCCAACCCAACTGTCGTGTGGGCCCAAGTCCTGGGGCGGGAAAGACCACACCTAAATTGTTACATCTCCAAGGGGGGAGAGGGCAAGCCTCTTCAAGGCTTGTTGGACACCGGGGCAGATGTGACGATCATTCCCTCCCGGGAATGGCCGTCACATTGGGAATTGCAAAACGCGCCAGGGCACGTTCATGGTGTAGGGGGCTTGCAATTGGCCAGACAATCAAAGAGCGTTGTACAAATTACGGGGCCGGATGGGCAATTGGCTTCTGTGCGCCCATTCATTTTGGATTATGCGGAACCCCTGTGGGGGAGAGACCTCTTGGCCCAATGGGGAGCCCGAATTGACCTCCCAGTGACTCCCCAGGTTTTTCGGGCAGCGGTCACTGATGAGCGCCCTACCTGGAAGCTGAATTGGAGATCAGATAAACCAGTACAGGTAGTGCAGTGGCCGCTCAACAAACAAAAATTGGCAGCGCTCAACGAGCTCGTCAAGGAGCAGCTACTCAAGGGCAACCTGGTGGAGACCACGTCTCCGTGGAACTCCCCAGTGTTTGTCATCAAAAAGCCCAACAAAGATAAGTGGCGGCTCCTTCACGACCTCCGCCAAATTAATAATATCATCGAAGATATGGGGCCTCTCCAACCAGGGATGCCGTCCCCTACAATGCTCCCCCAAAATTGGAATTTGGCAGTCATTGATATAAAAGATTGTTTTTTCCAAATTCCCCTACACCCGGACGATGCTCCGCGTTTCGCCTTCACGGTTCCCTCCATCAACCGTGAAGCCCCAAGTAAGCGCTACCATTGGCGGGTTCTTCCACAGGGCATGAAGAACAGCCCAGTGATCTGTCAATGGTACGTCGCTTCCTTGCTGTCCCCGATACGTGCAGCCACCAAAGACACCATCATATATCACTATATGGATGACATCTTGGTGTGTGCTCCGACCAGCGACCTACTTACCCACGCGCTTGACTTGACAACCGATGCGTTGATTGGTGCAGGGTTCGAGCTTCAGCACAAAAAGATTCAACGGATGCCACCCTGGAAGTACCTGGGTCTTGAAATAACAAAGCGGACCGTTGTCCCGCAAAAATTGGCTATTAAAACCAACATAAAAAACCTGGCGGATGTCCACCAACTGTGTGGGTCCTTGAACTGGGTAAGGCCTTGGCTAGGCATTCCAACTGAAGACCTAGCCCCCCTTTTCAATTTATTGAAAGGGGGAGAGGAGCTTAGTTCTCCAAGGTCCCTTACCCCAGAGGCCCAGGCAGCGCTAGAGAAAATCCAAAATTCCATCTCGGCCAGGCAGGCCCACAGATGCCATCCGGGTCTGCCATTTAAATTCATTATCTTGGGTAGACTGCCACACCTCCATGGGGTGATTTTTCAATGGGACGTGACCATCAAAGGCAAGGACCGGGGCTCGGGGGATCCCCTCTTAATTATAGAGTGGGTATTCCTCAGCCATCACAGGTCCAAGAGGATGACGCAGCCCGCCGAGCTGGTGGCAGAACTGATCCGAAAGGCCAGACCACGAATCAGAGAGCTGGCAGGTGTGGACTTTGAGTGCATACACATTCCATTAAAATTCGATTCGGGCCATTTAAAAAGAAAAATGCTTGATCACCTCCTTGAGACCAATGAAATGCTTCAATTCGCTTTGGACAGCTACACCGGTCAAATTGCAGTTGATCGACCGGCCCACAAATTATTCAACCAGGAATTTACATTATCTATCAAATCGGTTCAAAGTAGAACCCCTTTGAGGGCTTTGACAATTTTTACAGACGCGTCTGGAGCATCTCACAAGTCAGTCATGACTTGGAAGGATCCTCGGACTCAGCGGTGGGAGGCCGATATCACTGAGGTAGAAGGATTGCCTCAGATTGCTGAGTTAGACGCAGTCGTCAGAGCCTTTGAGAGGTTCTCTGAGCCGTTCAATCTTGTTACGGATTCGGCTTATGTAGCAGGTGTAGTGTCCAGAGCTGAGAATGCCATATTACAGAAGGTATCAAACATTTCTTTGTTTAATTTGCTCTCAAAGCTCGTGTATTTAGTCTCCCACCGAGAGCAACCATACTATGTGATGCACGTCAGGTCTCACACCAATTTGCCGGGGTTCATTGCGGAGGGCAACAGGCGCGCTGACGCCCTTGCCGCTCCAGTTCAAGCTGCCCCTCTCCCTGATCTGTTCGGTCAGGCAAAGATCAGCCACCAGCGATTCCATCAAAACGCCCCTGGCCTTGTTCGACAGTTCCATCTAACCCGCGAACAGGCCAAGGCAATCGTGGCTACATGTCCCCATTGCCAGTCCCACCAGCTCCCGTCTATACCTTTGGGAGCTAACCCCCGCGGTCTATCAAGTTGTGAGGTGTGGCAGATGGATGTCACCCACATTCCATCTTTTGGCCGGCTTCAGTTTGTTCATGTTTCTGTGGACACTTTCTCTGGCGCAGTCTATGCCTCTGCCCACACAGGGGAAAAGGCGGCGGATTGTGAGAAGCATCTGCTTCAAGCGTTCGCTGTCCTGGGCATCCCCAAGGTTTTAAAAACAGATAACGGCCCAGCGTACAAGTCCAGGGAGCTGCGAAGCTTCCTGCAGCAATGGGGAATAGAACATAAAACCGGCATCCCCTATTCCCCGACAGGCCAAGCCGTGGTGGAAAGGACCCACCAGAGCCTTAAAAGAGTTTTGGATCAACAACGAGTGGCCGTGAAGGTGGAGTCTCCCCATATCCGTCTCGCGAGGGCGCTTTATACTATCAACTTTTTAAATTGTTCGTATGAGAACCTGAACCCGCCCATAGTGCGACACTTCGGGCGACACGAGCAGCTGCAGCTCAGGGCCAGGCCTCCTGTCCTCATTAAGGATCCGGAGACCTGGAAAACGGAAGGGCCTTTCGACCTCGTGACTTGGGGAAGGGGATACGCTTGTGTGTCCACCCCCTCAGGTCCGAGGTGGATCCCAGCCAAATGGGTCAAGCCCTTCTGCCCTGGGAAGACTCCAGGGGCAGAAAACGTGGGGCAGGTCACCGAGGCGTGTTGGCGGCGGCGGCGGAAACCCTAAGGGGATGGGGCCACCCTTAACCTGTATCCCCCCCCCTGCCTTGGGCAGAACCAAGTTTAAGTTTTTTCTTACGTTTCTCCCTCTTGTTCGTTTTAGTTACTTTCATATCAACATGGACCTGGCCCATCATTTCATCATCCTGGCAGTCATCCTCATGTGGTCGACCATACCGTCAGCAGACCCTTGGATCATCCCCCAGCCGAAGGCCAACGTGTGGCGAACCCTCGCGAACGCCCTCGGCCAAGAGCACATTTGTCTCAACCTGGCATCAGCAGAGGACCCCATGTCGACCTGCCTCGTGGGGATCCCTCTCCCTCCCATTCAAATTCCCTATCCTATTGGCCCTCCCCTTATTGCTTTAGCTGCCAAACCCATCCCCTCGTCAGTTGACCCCAGGTTCGTGTGGAGGGACGCAATTAAGAACTTAGCTCCCATGAGCACCGAACCGTCCCAACTTGAGTTGCTCGGCTCCGCCAACGCCTCCTTTTGTTTTCAGTTTGTTTATTCTCCCTCCCCCGGGGACAAACGGTTTGAACACATGAGGCAGTTCAAAGAGGAATACACTGCCAGCTTGTGGTGCAATTCAACCTTTCACATCTATTACCCATCCACCTACGCTGGGCAGCCGCTGTCTCTGCCCCGGGGGATCTTTTTCATTTGCGGGGACCGAGCATGGGCAGGCATCCCCTCTCGCCTGGTCGGAGGCCCTTGTACCATTGGGCGGCTGACGCTGCTTACACCCAACAACATGCAAATTCAAGATTGGAAAGTAAAGAGAGCGCAATCTAATTCGACTCGCACTAAAAGAGATCTCAAAGATCTCGACCCAGATTGCGACTCTGAAATTATTCATTGGTCCAAACCCAAAAGTGTGGCTGTCACCCTGTTTTTGCCGTGGGTGTCCATCGCCAAGTCTCTAGGTGAATTGGCCCACCTAGAGTGTTGGGTTGCGAAGCAAGCCAATTTAACGTCAGCTACGCTGTCAGACCTCCTAGCAGACGAGGAAACTACGAGGAAGGCGACCCTCCAAAATAGGGCAGCAATCGATTTCTTGCTGCTCTTGCATAACCATCACTGTGAGGAATTTGAGGGCCTCTGCTGCATGAACCTGACATCACGGGCCGAGGACGCGAGGGTATCCATCGCCAAGATGAGAGGCCTAGTGCAGGATATTAAGCACCAAACATTGGACTGGCTGGGGGACCTGTTCCAAAGATGGGGACTGTCGGGCTGGGCAGGCTCCATCTTAAAAACTGTTTTTACTACCCTCTTAGTTTTATTTGTCGTTTTGATAGCTTGCTCTATTGTCTGGGGGCTGGTAAAGAAACTCATTGCACAAACCATCAGTGCCCCTGAAATCCGCCACGTGGAAGTCCAAGGACAGATGGACAAAGATTGGGACTCCGCTTCCTCGGAGCATTCTGGTTCTCAGGACTTCTGCCCAGACCCCTGTGATGTAGAACAGACCCAGACCTCGATTTAGTTGTCGTTCTTTTTCTTTTTAAACAAAAAAGGGGGAGATGTTGTGGTTTGTTCGATGTTTGTTCAGTTTTCCCCCGTTGATGTATTAGTGGTTCTGCCCAAGTTCCAGTTCTTGTCAATTACGGTGCCCCTCCCACGTTTCCATGGTTCCCCCAATGTATCTTGTTTGTTTCCCTCCCCTGGCCGCCTGCCTGTCACCCGGCACCCCTGCCTCTTTTTCCAGAAGCTTCTGGCCAGGGTGTTGGGTGATTGGTTCAGGGGCCAAGGCCCCACCCGCAACCATCTCCCGTTGGCTGTTTATGGTTGTCAGTCTTCGATGTATCTTTTGTACCCCTCTTCTGATTTGTCGTTCCCGGCCCCGCCCATTCCCTATAAAACCTGAGGCTTTTCCCTGCCTCAGGGCTCAGACTTCAGCTCCCCGACCCATCACTACCCCTTCCAATAAAACCTTCTTCCCCACGAAGTTCTGAGTCGCCCTTTCTCCCACGCCTGCAGCTTTGGAGTATTTTCACCTGCGACCGACTGCCCTCAAGCTTAACATCGCTTGGGCACAGGGCCCAGATTTCGAGTCTGGGCAGTGCCCGATTGGCTGGAGGCCGGCTGGACTTCTCTCCTAGCCTGGGCATTCACTCATTTTCTGGCCGTTGCTCCAGATGGGATGCTGAGTGACTGACAGACTGACAGGGCGGGGATTTGGGGATGATCTCAGCAAAGGAGAGGGATTACACAGGTAGAGGGAGAGGATACAAACTGGGGTAAACCATTTGGGGAAAATAAGGGGATACACAGACAAAATCATTATGAAACATAAAAACACACTACAACAGGGAAATATCAGCAAACTGAGATGATCCACGGGCTGCCCACACCGTGGCTGCTGACATTGCCCAGGGAGGTGGCAGAATATATTGTGCAATCCAGCTAGTGGAGCCATGGTGGCTACCATGGCCCTGGCAAGCTGTGCTACTCCAGAGTGCCATGCCGAGCCTCGGGCTACCATATCGCCGATCCAGGTGGGCACACCATGTTGCCCTACTCTGGGGGACCAGACCATGTGACGGGATAGGCGGGGGTCCTGTGGCCATGATGACACACCATGGGGTCACTGGGACCGCCCCCTCGCCAGGGCTGCCCGTACCCCCCATCCAGCCTGCGACAGGGGCTGGGCTCCGCCCCCAAGCCAACCTTTGGGGACACACAGCCACGCCTCCAGTGGGCGTGGCCCCACACTCGACCCTGCCTCCAAGGACGGGTTTGAGAAGAGACACCAAACCCAGAAGCAGAGCGTGGGAAAAGCCCCTGTGGCAGGGACACCCAACAAAAAGCAGTGAAAAGAAGCGTGCTGGGGTGTGGTGCCATGGGAGTAATAGCAATCAAGCTGTCCTGAAAAGATAACGTCAGCCACATGGCACAGCTGTCTCATAGCAGCTAAGAGAGAGCTACCCTCTCACCAAGTCCAGCAGGAAAACAGCACCTCCCTGCATATGGACAGTGAAAAAGCAGACAAACACCAAGTTTTTACCCCTCAAATCTCAATGAAACTTCACAGCCAACCTGCCTTCTGAAAGGTTCTCATTCCTAATAAACTAATAACATATGCTAAGAGTAAAGATATTGAAGGGGTGTCACACAAGAGTTACAAATTTACACAACAGTCTATGAAATATGTTCTAGAATTCATGGTACAATACTTATTATTGTTGTTTGCATTTTCTAAAGCCAAAATTGATAAGCCTGTGATAGCTGATTCTGCTAAAGTTAATAAGAAAGCATTTCTGTCTCAGGCATGGGCTACTTTGTCCTAAAGAGATCCTAGGACATATGTTAACAAGTCTTCTCTTGGTACTCCTAGTATTTCTGCTTGCATTATTTCTAGATCATACTAGAAGATTCAAAGAATGTCCTCGTCCTAACATTCTAGGTCCACTAAAGCATACATAGAAAATAATTTAGAAATATCATAAGCAAATTTCAGTTGCAAAATTCTTTTTAACTGAGAACATGCCACCTGTCAACATTTTAAAAACCTAAAAGTCACCTGTTAAAGTCAATAAAAAATTTCTAATTTCTAAGAAAAGTGTATTACTTGCACTGTTACCATATTAACTAGAAAATTTAAACAAGTTGTTCATGTAAAGATTTTTTTGCACTAGATATTAATACAATCTTATTTTTAAGAAAAATAAAATACAGAAAAGCTCTCCTGACCAAGCTCATTGTCCCTGATCAAGCCATGAGCCTGGCTGGTAAAGGAAAATATATTAGTATACAAACTTTGCAAAAGTTAAACCCTTGTTTTTTTTAAGATGAACACCAGAGTCTCATCCAGAAGAGGTTCTTTCAAATCCTCATAGTGAAAAAGAGATGCCTCAGTGACCCCCTAAGTAATAGTATCTTATTAATACTATTCAAAGTCCATTTTTTGTTCCTATTTTTAGTTATTAAAACAAAGAAAAAAGGGGGCAAAAAGGTTGGGACTTACCCTCTCTAAGTCTTAGGTAATATAATAGCTTTCAGTCAATCATATAACTACAATAAACCCAAGGTAAATGTATTTCAATGGACACTGGAACATGCTGGATATGTCTGCTTATCTTGATGTCCCCATAACATCACAAGGAACAATGATGACCTACCTTATGGAAATCTAGGACTCTTGAAGTGACAGTTCACAAAAGGACTTGATTTGTTTACAAATTATTTTTTCCTGTTTACAAACTGTTTTTCTCTTTACAGATTGTTTTCTCTAATAGTTGGGTTTTCCTCTAAGGGTTAAATGCATTACAGACTGGTTTTTAGCAGTTGGGTTTTTCTCTAAGGGTTAAGCGGGTTAAGCATTAAGTGGTTTCTTGTTTTTAGAGCTAAGTTTTAACTTGTAACCTATAAGCATGAAGCCTGTGACATGTTTGCCTGAGTTCTCCCCTAACAGATGCTGGACATGAATGCTGCAGCTCTAGTGCAAATTAGACCCATGCTGTTTTCTTTCACGCAGTTTGCAAAGGGCCCTTGCAGATGGGTGACAGAGAGCACATCACAAATTTATATAAAGACAGAAGGGTGAGATGTTGCCACGTACAAGCTGGTTTGTGCCAGGCTAACTAACCTGGTTTGGCTGACAGGGGTCTTGCCCAGTCACACCTCTCCCAGGGCTGCAGCATTTCACTGGCCAGGGCCTGAAGGGCCTTAGAGATCAGACCAATGAAAGTTTCCAGACCAGGTTTTTCAAATGCCCTTTCTAAGAAGGGCTTGAGAAGACACGCTCTCTATTGCCATATGAGCGGTCTCTGTCTCCAACTCCCTCCCCCCCCCCAAGTTGACATTACAGGCAGGCACACAACCACACAGTCCACGCAAACACACACTATGGACAGCTGAGGTCAGCAACTGAAAGACAGGAAGGGTCTTTATAGAGTTCTGGTGGGTTTAATGCAGCCAACATTGAAGACAACCAGGGACAGAAGACAAGGAACAAAGGAGAGTCCAGGTTTAAATATCAGGTAAGAGTGAGTGGAGATGTTCATCAGGGTGCAATAATCTGAGGGCACAGGAGCAGTACACAGGCGGGACAAAGGCTGACAACTGTGCTAGCCGTGACTTTAAAGTCCCGCCTGAGCTGCCGTCCCCGCCTGCCAGCAGCCGGAGCGGGAGGAGTGCGCGGTTTCTCGGCTCGGCGCGCGGGAGCCGCTCCGCTGACAGGGGCGCGCTGGCTCGGCGTCAGCTCTGCCAGAGGCGGACAAAAAGGCACGGGGCCACAGACAGGGAATGGGAGAGCGACCCCCGACCGGGGCAAGTCCAGGTTTTATTCCAGAACGCGGAGTAACAGCCAGGGGAAGCCGCCGGATCGAAGGCCGGCGGCGGGAGGGAATACACGTGTTATATAGGAGAGACGGGAGGGGGAGAGCTCAGACAGGCAGCGAATGGGAGCCCACGGTGAGCGCGGGCTTTTCAGAGAGACAGGACGGGAAGCCAACCGAGAGAGCTCAAAGGTGGGACCCCGGTCCCCAGCCCAATAATTCCATGGATAGCACCGAAGATTCTGCATAAAAGGGGGGTATTTGGGGGGGGGGGGGGGGTGACAGAAAGGGCGCGAGTTTCCAGGGTAACCGGTGATTGACAGATAACTGGGAAAGAGGGGGAATTCCAGACAGAACCATTATACAGAAAAAGGGGGTAACAGAACATTCCAGCTTAAACCGGGGGAGCATAATAACACAACAGAACAGACAACCAATAGGGAATGCCAGGGTGGATATGCAGAATACAAGGGCCAATGGGGAAACAGGAAATAGAGAACTTTTTAGGACTGGGATATATATGGGCAAAGGGGGCAGGTAAGGCCAACAGGCCAATGGGGAGGACACACAGAACTGGGGTTAATTAACATGGTGCTGCAGAGCACTATGGGGGAAGCCTTTTTTCTCTCCCTGTGTTGTGAGGTGTTCCTAGGGCCTACATATGCCCTTCCAGGACATGGCCATTGGTTTTTCCCTGCAGTTCAACAATGTCCTTCCCTGTGCACATGAAAGCCCCACAGTGTGCTGGAAAACAATCTCTATTTCAAATGAACACCCAGGGAAGGGACATATCTGTCAAAAGGCCCTGCAGCAGCTGCCCACCCCAAGGGCACCTTTAGGAGAATTAATTATTCCTGTGGCTGCAGAGCTACAGAATTTTGGTGTCAGAAGGCTGTGAAATCACCCTGTTCCTCCAGCCCAGACTCCATGACACAACACTCCCCAAACACATCCCAGAGACAGAGCAGGTGCTGTCATGGAAAAATATTTAAAGATGCATTTGATGCAAAACTTTTGCCAACCAATATCGGGAGTAGCTGACAACCACATCCCTGTCTGCTTTAGCAGCCTATGAGCTTGGTAATTCTTGTGAATGAAGTCATGGCATGAATGGAAGATCTATGCTTCTAATTCTTCAAAAAGGTTTTTCCCCTTTTGTGAGATAGTTTGCGAATTTTCTGAACAGACAGTGAAATAAAACCGCACCCTTTCTCCTACCAAAGTATCTCAGCTTGTCTCCAGCAAAGTAAATCAAAACAGTCGGTCAGCCATTGGACTGCATTCAAAATATTTTGATTAACACTGGAGTTAATGATAACTGTAAATAACATAAAAATAGTTCTAAAGATACTAATTTACTACATGACAACTGGAGTAATAGCAAGTGTAGATCATTCTGCAAGAGGGAAAAGTAAATATTTATGTGTTTATCTGCAAGGTGCTATAAAAGCTCTGAGTGTAAGAGGCTTAAAAAGTAGAGAGCTCAGTAAGTGGGAACATCAAATCTGATAGTTTTTCTTTACCACACATAAAATAAATCAACAAAAGAAAAATGTTATCACATAGTGATAAGTGAATCACGTGTTCAGCTAGTTCCAAAAATAAAGCTAACACTGTAGACTCAAAATACCTTATTTCCTTCAACATTATGGTATCATTGAGTTCAGCTATAAAGGAAAGTTTCCATAGCATGGTGGTGTATTAAAATAAGATATCAGTTAGTATAGGATGCATGGACAAAAAGCAGACACATCTTAACATTTGTTTTATGTTGTACATTTTGTTCACTGCTTTTATTGTGAGAAAAAACCCTTTGAAACTTAGACCCATTTAGCAGTTGCCTGGGAGGGAATCCTGAATGCACTGGTGAGTTACAAAATGCCTTCAGGAAAGGGAATTAAATAACTAAAGGCAGTTTGTTTCATCCAGCTTTACTCCTCTGCTTTACCAACTTCTGCTCCAGATTGCCAAAGTTCCAGTGAGGTGAGGAAGTAGGGAGGGCACCAGGGGTTTGTGGAACCCTCACATTCCCATTTCCACTGGAGGAGGGTCAATACCTGCCCCAGGAGCAGCAGCTGTGCTGGGAAGGGTGTCCAGGCAGGCAGCACTGGGAGAAAGGCATCCCAGGGCTTGGGTAGAAAATGTGCACAGGGACCCTTTGCACTCACCCTCCTCCTCCCCGGAGCAGCTGAGGCACCAGGGCTGCTTTAACTCCACCAAGTACCAGCAGGCTCTGGTGTGCACAGTATTTTTTGGGGAAACATTCCTCCAGTCTGGTAGGAAAAGGGAGTTAAGGGAGCAGCTCAGTACCACTGGAAGATGCTCTTGTTAGTGCAGGAGAATCAGCCCCAACCTGACTTCAGTCCCTGTCAGAGCTTAAAATCCTCTCTATCAACCACACCATGGATTTGTGACATAGCCCAGCTCAGCTGGGCCTGGTCCTGAGTCAGTGACCGCAGTGGTGCTTTGTTTCCAATAAATTGTATGCAATCTGTCCATTGACAGCATTGCTCCTGTGGTTCATGTTCAGCTCATTCTTAAGCAAATGAGTAAATCCCACTCTTTAAAGGGAAAACCACAAGTCATTAATGAAAGTTACATATGCTGTGAACAACACATTTTGTTATTCAGTAGAGCTGACTTTGACTTTTCATTATAAAGTCTCAGGCTCTTGAAGAAATGACTAAAGAAGGGACAAAATTGAAAGCTGCATTTATGTACCTTTTCATTATTTGCACAGGTATAAACAGAATTTATTCAACAGGTGGTTAAATCATAAAAATTTCAGGTTGCTGGTGTATCATTCTATAGATGTTAATGAGCTTAGAATTAGGGGAATTAACTACAAGAAAGATAACAAATTCTATTAGCGTGACAAATTATTCAGTGCTAGAAATCCGAAGTGCAGGAGAAGAACCCCACAATTTTGAAAACTAGAATGGGATAGAAAACTATTCAATAAACAACATATGGTAGAAAATTTCCCTTTGTTGCTTTCACTTGTTACATGGATATAAAAACAAGATCTCTTAATAACCAAGGAAAATCACTCTTGGTTCATTTTATTTTATATATTTTTAAAATCTAAAATCAACTAGTTGATAGAAACATTTCTATATTCCAACTATGAGAGGCAGAGTAATTTTTAATAATCCAGACTTATTCTCTATATAATCTCTTTGAACTCCAGTTGATCTTCTACAAAAGTACTACTAACAACCAGCATTTTTTACATTATAGTTGCATTAAAAATTTTCATAAAATTGGATCTCACTTATGCCAGCTATGGGATAAAATATCTGGGATACATCTCACATCTGGGAAAAATAGCCCAGCTTGCAATAAGGTGTGGTGATGCATTTTTGTTCTAATACCTTGTTTGGTTGTTATTGAATGTTACTCAATTTGTTTTAAGTGGTTCATTCTTACCTATGCCCTTGCAGTTGGTTTGGTCCACCATTGTTTCCTCCCCTCTCCCTATTTCAAGTACCTACCCCTTATTCCTGACCCGTCCATGTCAGTCATTGTAACCCTGCCCCTCTCCCCAGTCAGTTAATGTAAACCCAACCTCTCCTTCCAGAACCCTCTGTGTCATTTATATCCCTAAGTTCCCATTGATTGTGGGAGAGTGCTCTCCTCCCCTCATACCCCTCAGCCCATTGGCTGTGAGATTGTGTATCCCTGCCCTATACTCCTCCCCTGACTCCTTTTGGTTGGTTGATGTATTGTATCCTCCCCTAAGACCTCCTCCCTTTATAAGTTCTTTCACAAGTACTGAAGGTGGTTCTTTGTCCTGACACCCTTAGGAGAGTAAAGCCTCTTGGAGACTCACACAAAGGACCCCTCTCGCTCCTTTGTCTCAACCCTCGACACCACTAGCCATCCATCTGGAGTCGGGATCTGCGCCCCGGCTGCACCGCTGCCCGTACCGGTCAGTCGGTGACTGGGCGGGGAGCGGCCGCTCGGTGGCGCGGTTCGGGGGGAGAAAGCGAGCCAGCCTGACGGAGCTTTCTCCCGGAGAGCGGGCACTGCGTCACAACAGGCATGAGTACTCGTGCTTTATAGTGTCCAGTAACAAAACTAAGATCTTGAGTGAAGCTCACAGCTCCTCTGCAGCAGTGATCCAGTTCTTGTCCTAGAAACCATGGATGCCAGGAGTTGTGCTTCATTCCCAGCTTTCTTCTTATGGGAGGAAGAGTTCTGTGGTTTGTTAATCTGTGCCTCCTCACGCTGGAGTTTCATGCTCCCGGAGAAGTTGGGTGACTTTGCTGGCCAGCTGATGCCATCTGCTGGGGTCTGCCTAAAGAACTGAACTGATTCACCAGATTCTTCTGGGGAAGTCACTCGATTTTAGTTACAGCCAGTTTAAATGAACATGTTTTTCCTCTGGGTTTCAGTTTCTGAGGCAAGGAGTTCACGCAAGACAACAGCTTTACTCACAAGTCTCAGTTGATTGTCGTTGGTTTTTTGTGTTGCATTGCTCATTTAGCAAATTTTCAGGTCCCCAAAAATTGCTGGCAGGATATAGTTACTGAGATTATTTAAATACTTACTTAAAGAAGCTTTACCTTATATATTCAGTTTTAAACGTGTGATTTGTAGTTGTTGCCATCCATAAAATATTTCATAAATGTGTGTATATGTATGTATATATATATATATATATATATACATATATATATATATATATATATATATATATATATATATATATATATATATATATAGCATTTGTTTAACTGGGCTATTGCTCTGCCAGGTATAACAAGACATAACAAGCTGTAACATGGTTTCATGACCTGCTGGACTTTCTCAGAAGTTTCAAGTTAAATAGTTAATAATAGAAATTTGCTATGTTGAGCTATTAGACAGAAATGTTTGGGCCCTCTTGGTTTAGAAAAGAGGATCTTCATCTTCTCCAATGGGGAGGAATTGCCCTGGCAGTTCTAAGGGAAGTAGATTCCACCAGGAAACCTCACTGGTTCTGACTTCCCTGGAGCAGCAGGTCCCGGATGGAAATTAAAGCACAGAATGAGTCTGAGTGTGAAGTGGCACTGTCCAGAGGTTCCGATAAAGCCTGAAGCACAGATCCCTTCCACTGGATGGGTGTGAGGCTGCTCTTTTTTCTTCTTTCATTTATTCAGTTGTCTTTACTACACTGACTGAGCCAAAACTGTAGCAATGGAAACATAAAAGCTGTTGTTAGAAAATCAAAATACAGGAAGTGAGACAGGATGTAAATGTCTTTCCCAAATCCAATGATTTCTGAAACAGTAGGTACAGGCCTTTGGGTTGGTCAGAATGTGACAGAAATGTACGTACAAAGAAAAATAGCTTAATACTTGTTAATGTTGCTACTTTTTCATGAAGATGTGTTGTGAATCACCCCACTAAATGACTTGGCACTTTGGTAGTGTTTGTGTAGAGGAGGAGGGAGAAGAGTTTTAAAAATTCTTTTTGAATGCATTCTCATATTTATTTAATGAGGTCTCCACCTGCCAATGAAACATGGAATTACTGCAGATGAAGCCGGTGTCTCCTAGAGGTCCTGGAGGCAGCACTGCTGATAGCCCACTGTGAACTGGGGTATTTCAGTGGTGGCTGGTGGGTCCCTGGGCTGGTACCAGAGCAGGAGGCACACAGTGTTCTCAACACAGGTGGATTTGGGAATAACCCCACTCAGAAGAGTTACCCTGGGTTTGCTGTTTAAACACAGCTCTGTTCCTTCTGTAAACCTGCACATGGGATTTCTTTCAGATACTTCCCTTAAGTGAGCTTTAACTAAGTCTGATGAGGGGATTGGGAATTCCTGATCCCTACTCCAGCCCTGTCCTCTCTGGTAGCCTGCACTGATGAAAATTACTTAGATTAGTGCAATTTGCTGAAACACTACAAGGCTGAAATTCCTCTAATGGCTGCAACAAGAGATTCTTGCATTTGCTGCACTGAAATTTTGTGATTATTGTTAGATCTCTGAAGCACATCATGATAATCTGGATTATCCTTCTGAATTCCACATCATGCAAGAACTGTACACTTTAAATGCCTTTAAGGGGAAGAAGGAACAATCATTGTGTGATCAGTAAGGCTTTTTTTCAGACATATGATTATCTTTGTCCTAAACCTCCTGACCAGCAATTAATTCCTCTGATCCATTACTGTTTCCAGTGTTCAGAGCTGCTCTGAAATGACAGATGCCTCCTCTGTTCTTACTGAAGTATCACTTGCACAATTGTATTTCTGTCACACACAAGCTTTTTACTGAAGCTTATTTCAAAGTGAATTTGCTTAATATGTGAAGGTGGCTGGTGACATTTTTTTAAATGTAATTGAACAGTTAAGATATCTATCTGTCTGCCTTGTGCTGAAAGAAAGGAATAACAAGTGGGTTTTTTTCCTACTAAACTTTGTATTAATTGCTGTGGTTCTTTTTGCCTGCTCTGAGAAAGCACTGCACTTCCAAATATTTCATTAAAGAAATAGGCTTGAATATGCTATTTCAGTGTTTCAATAATATTTTAGTGGTATTTAATTTTTAATCTTTATTCTTAGACCAGAATTATCAAGCTGTTGCATGCAGTAGTAAGTTAGATAGGCATGTGTATTCCATCTGTGGAATTTAGGAAAATATATCCCTTCCATTAATTGAAAAGGTGCTGGCACTAGACTTGTAAATATTTCCATAAAACTGAATTGCCTTGTCTGTATCTCAATACAGCAAGTCACTAAGGAGAGAGGAAGTTATAGAGTAAACAAATTTCAGAAGAATAAAAAATCGTAGTGAATAAACTGACCATGCACAGCTCTGAGAGGATTTCCCTCCTCCTGTCAGTTCAGCTCCAGATGCACCATGGGCACACAACTTCTAGGCCTGAGTTTTCACATTTCTGCCTGATAACTCAGATCTGGGTACGGCAACTTATTTTCCTCATTTATAATAAATATAAAAATACAAACAATATGAAAATTGAAGTAGCTGGATTGGAGATTCCTCTTGTAAGGATTACAGAATAACTTAAGTCCCTTTTCCTTGTGGCTGGATGAGCTGGACTTATCACTCTGCAGTTATTCCTTTTTGTCAGTAGTCAATTTTACTTGCTTCACAGAAGATCCAGGATTTGTTTTTGTAAAGGAGAGGATTTCAGAACATCATTAATTGCATCATACGACATTTGCTCTCCTTGAGACTCAAAGTAAAACACTGTAGGTAAAGCAGGAATATTTAGGCCTAATGATGGTACAATAGGTGATTTGGATTTGCAAGAAATTACAGTTAAATGATTATAAATTTCTTTAGAAGTTAAAAAAAAATTATTCTCCTTCCGAGTAAAGCATGGCTGGTGGCAAGGGAATGTCAGCTCAAAACAGCCCCTAAGAATTTCAGACATTAAGAAAGAATGCAGTTTTCAGTTATATTTTAAATTTCAGTTATATTTTAGTTCTTTAGGCAGCAGGGGAACATCTACTGCTGTTTAACAATAAAAGAAGCAACAGCTTTGTTTCTGACCAATAGTCTGAGTTTAAAAAAAAAAAAAAAATGGAAGCTCTGTTTGGATTTGTAGACATAATAGATTTCAATAGAAGCTTATCAAAAGGGTAAGAATGACCTTATCACTTGGCCTTATTATCAAATGAGAGTTATTTTAGCTGACAATGGACCAGGCTGCAAATGAGGTGCAACTTCAAAGTTTAAGGAAGGAGGAAAGTGAAACAGTCAAGAAGTCATAAATTTTATAATGTGAATAAAATAGATGCAGAATTTCCATTAATTAGAGACAGGTTAACTCACTTCATGATGTTTTACTGGCCTACTTCCTCCCAGTAACTGATCTCTCACCTACTTAACTGTGCTTAGGATCCTGCTGTTAATGGTCTAACATATCACAACAATTTTAAAATAACTACTTTCTTTTTTTTTTTAATGATAAGCTGACCTATTTTTTTTTTAACCTGGAGGATAAACTAAACTCAAGCTTTGTCTATTACAACCAAGTAATCCAACCACTCGATGAAATGACCTCTTCTGAACTGTGTGGTTAGGGGAAATTGGTAAAATGTGGCATGTATTAGGTCTTTACTTCATTTAACTGCCCTGCTTCTTCCTGTGGTTACGTTGCTGTTTTCATTTCATGTTTGGACTGCAGCAGTACTGGAGGTCAGAGCAGAGACAGAGCCCTGCTGGGAAAAATGAATCCCTGAGATGGCATGGATCCTGCTCCAAGCATGCCAGAGCCGCCAGGGGTTGGGAAGGAGCAGTGCTGATCCCATCCCAGTGCCAGGGATGGTGAGTGGGCCTGGATGCAGACCTGGGCATTGCTCAAAGCAGAATCCTCCAGTGTTTACCTGCAGAATATAGCAGCATGGTTTGCCCTGGCACTTCCTTCTGGCATTTCTGCTCATGAAAAACCATTCCCAGCCTGCCCACATGCAGCCACTTCTCCTGCTGAAGCAGTCAGTCACACTCAGCCTCTTGTCATTCTACATTTTTCCTCCTCCCTCAGAGCTGGAGTGAATGTGTCCAAGAGCCTGGCTCACCCCTGCCTGTGCTTAGGCACACAGTCAAGGGATTGGAGCACTACTGCACGTGAATACTTTGCTTACATTATGTTTACTCAGTGCTGAGAGGTGTTAGGCACTCCCAGAGGTCCCTTTACCTGGTGGTAGCAAAAGTGTTCCACTCACCCATTTTACAGAGAAAATCTGGACCCACATTCAAATATGGGAAGGAAGATTTGCACAGTTATCTTCCTGGGTATTGCTCCACAATCTTGTGTTGTCCCATATTCCTAACTTTATTCATTTCTGACTTGATAATATAATAATAGAATATTTAATTTTATAAAATCATAGAATCTTAAGGTTTGGAAAAGGCTTCTAAAACCATGGAGTCCCAGCTGTGCCCGATGCCCACCCTGTCCCCAGCCCAGAGCACTGAGTGCCACCTCCAGCCCTTCCTGGGACACCTCCAGGGATGGGCACTGCAAACCTTTCTGGGTAGCCTCTGCCAAGGCCTGAGCCCCCTTTCCATGGGGAAATTCCTGCTGGTATCCACCCTGAGCCTCTCCTGGCACATCAATATAATGAGATTAATAGTAATAATTTAAGAATTAAAGTGGCTATCACCTTGATACAGCTTTTATTTGTTGGGCAAAAAGGGATCATTTAAAACCAAGCCAAAGAAATCCTGCATTCCTTCAACAGTGGAACAGCTGAAGTGGAATAACTACGTGTAGCCCTAGGTAGGTTTAGCTCCAGCAGAGACGCCCAGCCCATAGGAGATCCCATTGTCCACCCACTCATCCTGATCTCCTGGGGTTACACTGCATAGATTTCTCAATGTGCAGGAAATGACCTGAGGCTTGGGGGAATGAAGGGAAAACAGGGAAGAGCTGTGATGATGGATTTCAGACAGAGTTGTTTTACAGAGGCGGTCAGTGAAGTTAGCTGATCTTACTTGATAAAAGCTTGTGGGTTAACAAGATAAAAACATGAAATTTCAGGATATACCTAAACCTGGCTCATTTTAAATGTAAAGATTCATGTGGCAAAAGAGTCACTTAAAAGAGTAAAGGGACTTTTTACAAGGGACTTTTTGCAAGGGCCTGAAGTGCCAGGACAAGGGGGAATGGCTCCCATTGCCGGAGGACAGGGCTGGATGGGATCTTGGCAATGAGGAATTGTTCCCTGGCAGGGTGGGCAGGCCCTGGCACAGGTGCCCAGAGCAGCTGGGGCTGCCCCTGGATCCCTGGCAGTGCCCAAGGCCAGGTTGGACACTGGGGCTGGGAGCAGCCTGGGACAGTGGAAGGTGTCCCTGCCATGGCAGGGTGGCACTGGGTGGGCTTTAAGGTCCCTTCCAGCTCAAATCATTCTATGAGTGGATGATATAATTTAGAATAAGTTTCGTGCTAAAGGGCACATTTCTGCATGACTTCCTTTATTAACTGCAGTCTCCAGCCTAATTCAGCCTTTGAGATAATTGCAGTGTGAGCACATTTATTTTTCATAGTTGTACAGTGAGTTATTTTATTCTTGCTGTAGTAAAAACATGATTCTTGTTGTTGACTTTTTAAATAGTGATCACTTAATTGGAAACAGATGCTACTGTAGGAGGAAAAACATTTTAATTAACAAATCTGAGCTGGAAAATTTCAGATACCTGAGGAGCTGAAGCAGATTTAAAACAAAGGGTAGGATTTGCTGTCCATTATTTAAATTACAGATAATTTCATCATAGGATAACTAAACAAAAGTTAATGAGACCATTGGAAAGTTTGTATTATTTAGTTTGTATACAAACAGACTAACACTGAACAGAAGAAACAAGTGAAATATATTACTTTAAATGCAGATTTTTCTCTCTCTTAACAAAAAGCCCATAGAAAATTGTTTTGAGTTGTTTTCACCTTCTGTGAACTTTATAAAGCTTATTTATATATGATTTTCTTTAATATTGTCTTTTCACTCTGAACTTACAGAAACAAAGAAAGTATTTCAGTTTAATGTCAGCAGTATATTAACTTCAAAAATTCTTACATTAGGACACGATGCACTTTGGAAGTGATAACTGGGTGCTGGTAAAAATCCTAAAACCCCAGGGGATTTTTGTGAAAACTTGGACTTAAATCCAAATAAAGCAACATATTAAACACTTGATCATTACCAGTGAGCTGAAATAGGCGAGCCTCAGTTTAATTTTGGTTGAAATAATATTATGTGATTGACAACCTTTGATTAAAAGCAACAACATTCAAATTGAATGTCTCATCTTCAGGTGAGTCCTCAAGGGCAAGGTAATAATCTGCCGGAAAATTTGGATAAATACATTTCTTGTGACCTCATGTGGAATAGATTTGAAGCACCATTTCCAGTTGCAGTTTTCTCAATCCTCAGCACATCAAATACATCATGTTGGGCTCAGTTGATTTATAATTTAATTCTGGGGGAGTTTGGGCAGGAACAAGCCCAGCACCAGCACAGGCTGGGGGGACCTGCTGGAGCAGTGCTGTGGGGAAGGACCTGGGGGACACAGAGCTGTCCCTGAGCCAGCAGAGTGTCCTGGGGGTGCTGGGGACACAGAGCTGTCCCTGAGCCAGCAGAGTGTCCTGGGGGTGCTGGGGACACAGAGCTGTCCCTGAGCCAGCAGAGTGCCCTGGGGGTGCTGGGGACACAGAGCTGTCCCTGAGCCAGCAGAGTGCCCTGGGGGTGCTGGGGACACAGAGCTGTCCCTGAGCCAGCAGAGTGCCCTGGGGGTGCTGGGGACACAGAGCTGTCCCTGAGCCAGCAGAGTGCCCTGGGGCCAAGGAGGCCAAGGGTGCCCTGGGGACATGGGGAAGAGCCTTGGCAGCAGGTCAGGGGGGATCCTGCCCCTGTGCCCAGCCCTGGAGGCACCTCTGGGTGCTGTATGCAGCTGTGGATCCTCAGCACAGCAGGGCCAGGAGCTCCTGGAGCTGAGCAAGGGCCTGGAGCATCTCGGTGCCCAGGAAAGGCTGAGGGAGCTGGGGCTGCTCAGCCTGGAGAGGAGCCCCAGCTGAGAGGGGCCCTCAGCCCTGGGTGTCCCCGTGTGCAGGGAGGGGCAGAGCAGGGCCCAGGCTCTGCTCCGGGCCCAGCCATGGCCCCAGAGCCACGGGCAGGGCCTGAGCCCAGGAGCTGCCCCTGCCCATGCCCAGAGCTCCTGCCCTGGGCAGTGCCCAGCCCTGAGCAGGTGGTGCACAGAGGCTGTGCAGGCTCCTGCCTGGGGGTACTGCAGAGCCACACGGACACACTGCTGTGCCCTGGGCTCTGGGATGGCCCTGCTGGAGCAGGGAGGTGCCACCAGAGCAGCCCCCGTGGGCCCTTCCAGCCTGACCCAACCTGGGGTACTGTGAGTTCCCATGGGGCAGTTTAGACTCCCCATGTGGAGAGAGAACAGGCAGGATTAAGTTACTGCTGATTAAGTTACATCTGATTTAGCCCAGCATGTCTTGTCTAAAAATATGGCCTGCTCTAGGTGAAGACATCAAAAGCACAAATCCCATTGTGTATGATATTCCCTACACAGAGGTGTGAAAAGGGAGCAAACATCTCTCCACATGGTGGACTAAGTGGATTTAATACCAAAATGTCCTGACTGTGCAGCCTTTCCTTGGTGAAGGGTCTGTGCTGGGAATGGGCTCCATGCTGTGGAAGTTCCTGCTCAGGGCACTGTTCACTGAAGGCACTGAAGGAAAAAATAACGTTTGGCACACAAGGCTGAGTTTACGTAATAATAAGACATTTTAAGACCTATGACCTGGCACCCATTTACTGTTTCTGGGCTTCAAACTGACTCCAAAGTCCTGCAATGTTGGTACAGTGTCGTTCTCACAAAAGCTAGAAATAAAAATATCTGCACCACATTCCCTTTAGCGTTTATTTTTCTGGCTTATGTCACATGAGGGGAGTGGCAGCTCTTGTGACCTCAAATAAAAATTGAACCCAGAGAAGTAGTGGGAAACCTCAATGTGGTTTCTGGCTAAAATTCTCATCCTTGATCACGACATGTGAAATGAGGACCTGCAGCTGTGGTGTCTTTCCAGCCTCCCAGTAACTCACCACTGTCCCTGCTCATAAGTGGGGACATCCAAGAGTGCCATAAGTGATGCACAAGATCCAACATCAGCCTGGAAGATCCATATTCTGATTTTTCACAGCTTTTTAATGTTGTACTTTTCTCGGGTTTTTTTGTCTTCTTGTTGGTTT
Organism: Molothrus aeneus; assembly: GCF_037042795.1. Classification (NCBI taxonomy): domain Eukaryota; kingdom Metazoa; phylum Chordata; class Aves; order Passeriformes; family Icteridae; genus Molothrus; species Molothrus aeneus. The sequence continues at coordinate 631,698 of NC_089656.1, forward strand.
TTTGTTGTTTTTTTAACAGTAAGAGAGATTACAAAATGAAGATTTTTGGTTGCATCTCTCTGGAGCAGGGATCAGCATTTTGGATCAGCTCAAGACCTCATACTTGTGTTGTTTTAGAGAACTTTGACATCTGGACTGAAACAGGTATTTTACATGATAATACCAAGTATGTAACTGCAGAATAATTGATGTCTCTTCAGCTATATTTTCTGACTCCTCTGAGCTGATATCCAGATGATGTGTGAGGTCAATTAACCTGGCATGATCTATATTTAAGTCACTGTAATGATTCTTCAGACACTTTTCTATTTGTTTGGTTTTATATACACTTCTAAATAATTGCCAAACCCCAAAAGACTATGGGCATAAATTGCTTAGGAAATAGATTAAAAGAATTATTTTTGTTAATGTGCTTTTTCTATTTAAATATCTATTCAAGCTATTTTAAGAGCTTGTGGAATTCATAGCATAGGTTTGAAGTGCAACATATTTTGTAACATTTCTGTGGACAAACTGTACAAAATTGCTTTTAAAATATTTTTAACAATTCAAGTGTTATTAGGAACAAAACGTACTGATTTTATATTTGTTTCCTATAAAATAATAGGCAAAGGAGAAAAAAGAAAAGTGATTCTTTTTGTTAAGAGGGCATTTCAGAATGATCTACTAAAGCATAAATAAAATTTATTCAATCCAGAGGATTTTCCTTTCCTTCTTGAGAAGAATTAGGAAGAAGAAAAATGTGTCATTCATTTTCTATCAAGGGGAGAAAAAGCCATTTTCCAACAAATTCCAAACAATTCTAGATCTGAGAAAAAGAAGATACCTTTTGATCCTTAGAATCAAAGAGAGACATCTCAGCAAAGCAGCAGGTAAGTCTGCAATGGCAGAGCAGTTATTTCATCTGTTTACTTCCTGTCTCATCTGCGCTGAGCTATAAATTCCCACAGTTCTGTGGACTCAGAGTGAGATAGGAAGCAATATTTTACCTCTCTCTAGGATGAGGGAGAGCAAACTGGAGGAACGGGTCCTGTCTGGGGCAATGCACTTCAAGGAGGACAAGTAGTTGTGGCCCATTTGAAGAAATCTCCCTAAACAGCTTCAAAAGATATCAGAGCAGCTTTTGAATAAAAATATAAATGAATTAAGGTTGTTTAGCCTAAGGGGAAGAGCATTAAACACAGGAGACTTTCAGTCTTATTATTCAACAACTTTTATTGTAAAAGAGCAGGTGTGTGTTCATTACTCCATCACATCCACCCTGGAGATGATGGGAATAATGCAATAACAAGCACAGCTTAGGTCAGACACGAAGAGAAAACTGCTCTAATGGCTGGGCAGACTGTCACTGGGTGAGAATCCCCAGGGACCTATGGAGTCTCCAGATTTAGGAACAGTTTAGCACAAAGCTGACAACTGTCTCCTGGGAAAGATGTAATTGTGGGTTGTTTGGGGAGGGGAGACAGTAGAGGATTAGTGCATGTCTTGTGCTCCTATCCAACCTCTGCTAGGGTTTTTTTCCTCATGCTATAGATTCTGATTTTGTTCCCAACACTTCATGTCTCTTTTGAGTGGTGCAGAATTCAAAATGCATTTGAGAGAAAGGAGGGATGAAATGGAAACCCAGATTTATTCTTTAAAAATTGTATCCACCAATGTTATGGGACAGAGCTTGCAAGTGGCCTTTCTGGCTTGAACATGGGGCAGCTGAATTCCATAATGGATGGAACTTTATCATCATCATCATCATCATCATCATCACTATCTGTTTTACAGAAAAGAAATTAACCTGTTCTGGAGACCTGTTGAAATGAATTTCATACTCTGTAGCTCTCGGGACTCTGCTGGTCAGAGTGACTCTGGGATAGGTACAAGCTTCTTTTTCCAAGCCCAGCAGTCGAAGAAGGAGTCAGGATTCTTTTGTTCTCGTTCTCAAGGTTGTTTATTATTTCTTATCTATAAAATTCTTTTGCCAACCTGCTGAGGTCTGTCTGGCAGGTTGGGTTGAGGCACACTGGCCGCCCTTGGGGCGGTGTTATCTTTTTATACTAAAAACTATATGTACATTATTTACCATAACTTCCCAATACTTATCACCTATGTTAGACCGTGAGTTCCTACCTTAAACCAATCCAAAAGTGCTACCATCACAGCAGAAGATGGAGACCAAGAAGAAGAAGAAGTAGGAGAAAGACTGGACACACCCAGATTTCTCCATCTTGCCTCCTGAAGCCCCATTCTAAAAACCCCAAAAATCTATTTTTCACCCTGTGACAAACTAACTATTATTCTACTTAAACTGTTTTGACTTGTATTTCTTCATATAAAGGTGGTAATTTGCTCCATGGCTCAAAATCAAAGTCACAGGTGTCTTGGGCTCTGTGCCAAGGTCTCTGAGCTCCCCGAGCAGGGGCTCGAGCCCTCCAAGACAGCCAGAAAGATGTCTTGGATTCCGACACATAGCATTTACAACTAAGAAATAACCTGATGGTGCTCTTTTAAATAATTTAAACTTCAAAGCTATTCATGAGTGAGCCAAGTGTTTCTCATAAACTTGTTATCATTTTTGTATGACACAAATAAGTTCTCAAGAGATATGAGAAAGGTTCACACAAAATGAGGCAATGGAGGGACTGAAATACCACTGGAGCTGAGCTAATTGGACAGCTCCTTCTTTGGGCAAGAAAACATCTACTTGTTCATGATGTAATGAAAAAATAACATGTTCTGTCAGTCAAACCCTAGACAAAATCCAGCTGAGAATTTTGGACAAGCCTTCCTGTGGCAAAATGGGAGTGTTTTCCTATGACATCATTTGATTTTTGCAAGCATCTACAAGGTAACCATATCACACATCATTTCAGGCGGAACAAAATCAGCTTTTATTATTGTGTATGTGTCTTGTTGTCGCAGACATCTTTTCACTAAAAATCCTTTCTTAGGATTTTCTCCCTTCTGAGGAGCTGAGGCCTCAGAAACAAAATGTCAACAATGGTTATCTGCTGCTGTGGAATGCATCAGGTGGATTTTTGATTGGCCCATCTTGGATGTTTATAATTAAGGGCCAATCAAGGCCAAGTTATCTCAGACAGGGTCCAAGAGAGCTGCCTTTTGTTATCATTCTTTTCTATTCTATTCTTAGCTAGCCTGCTGAGGAAACCTTTCCTTCTATTTTTCTTTTTAGTATAGTTATAATGTAATATATATATATATATATATATATATATCATAAAGTAATAAATCAAGCCTTCTGAACATGGAGTCAACATTCTCGTCTCTTGCCTCATCCAAGAACCCCTGTGAACACTACCACATCTTGTAACAGTGTGGAAATGTTTTAACATCATTCCTCCTGGACTGAGAAGCCAGCTCCTTAGTTTTCCCTAGGGTGTGTGGAAAACTGTGCTCTGCAGTCCCTCTGGTGTCACCTTGAATTTCAGTGCACTCTGCAGCTTTCTTTTCATAGTATTTGCAACACCTGAAAATTAAGGTTTCCATTTAGTGACAGCATAATGATTTGGCAAATTGCTTCTAAAATGCTGAAAGCACTGTCTTGGCTGCTCTATGGCAGAGGCATGAAGAGACAAATGGCCACAGTTCTTTATGCTGCAATCTTTTATACAGAAGGAATTGGCCTTTGATGAACGATTTGGCCATACACTCATTTCTCATTCAGGGGGCAGTTGTAGAATCGCTTGACTTGTTTTCTTATTGACGTCTGTAGGGATACCTGTTCCCAGGAGGCCCTGAACTAAGTGAAAAGACAAATATTTAGTGAACGTCATATCAGCCACACTGAGAATTCCTCAGTGCTGCTCTGTGTTGAAATGCAATATCTTCCAGCACCTTCTGCTCATAGGGCAACTGATGTCCCCAGTTCTTGGCCTGGAGGGTTGTGATTCTGAGATTGTGTTCCTGCATGTTTTTTTACTGAGGACATGGATTTTTTCAGGACTAATATTAATGTGGGTGCTCAAAAAGGGAGGCATCCTGGAAAATATAGTTCAAACAATTAATCTGCTTGAAGGCTTGGGAAGGGGAGGAGGGAGGGAAGGCACGGCTGATTGTCTGTGCAGCCAGAGAAGTAGAGGGATCCCTTCCCTGAAATAAAGGAGGGCAGGTCTTGCCTACTGCTCCCCCTGTAGCAAAATAAAACTCAGGGAATGTTTCCTGGAGTTTCTACTGGATTTATAGGACGCTGGGCAATAAAAGGTGCAAATTGTAGTTATTTATTTTTTCTAATGAGTAATGAGACCAGGATAGACTTTGATTGTGCTTTCTATTCTGGAGCATTCAGATGTTCAGTTTTGCTGCTATTGTGGGCAGAGAAATCACAGAAAATCGCTGTTTAATTCTCTCATATTCTGAGATTACAGTCTTGTGAGCTTTCTTTATGAAACAGGTGTATTTTCTCTCATAATTTTATTGGACAAGTTATCCTTTAGGCAAAATGGGAAATATACTCTGCAAAGAATTAATTATTCCACTGGTGTTCATATAGTAATTGTGAAGATAAAATTTAAAGTTTATCACTGTAAGTAAATCAGTGAAGTTGACTTTTTTTTGTTTTTAATTCAGAGATTTAGGAGGGTCCTTGACATGTTATAGATTCATCTAATACTCTGGCTTTATGGATATATCCACATTCATATGAACAATCAGAACCTGCTCTCTTTGTAATGCACTGAGGAAAACAGTTGAAACTTAACATTACTCAAGTAGCATTGGATTTTAATTAATAAACACATGGAACAACTGTTCAGATAGGAATACTACTTTTTCTAGTGAAATAACTAAAATAAAGTGCATTGTGTGAATGATCCTCCCCCTGGACCGTGCAAGATAAATATTCATTAAGTGAGCCCAGCAGTTGCAAGCAGAAGATAGGCTTTATCAATATGGAAGGGTTGTGTGATAAAGAAGTGTTGAATTGATGGCTTGATGTGACACCCGAGAGCCCAGAGCTGCTGTAAGGAACGACTGGGAGCCAGAGCAGTTCCTGGCTGGATTCACTTGGATCTGTTTTCATTTGTTGTGTGCTGAACAACTGTGTGTTGCTGCTGTTGGTCCTGCATCAGACAGAGGAAGAGTCCTCCTCTGCCTCCCCTTTTTAATGCCATGTCTGATGACACTGATTTCCACTCAGAGAACTTTTCCATGCTCCCTCTTATCCCTGTGCAACCCCCTGTCAGAATGACTGAGAATGTTTGGGGATAACCGTAGGATTATTGGGAAAACTCATACAGAATTTGCCAAGGAAGCAGCAAGAAATAAACTTACTTATGTGTTACACTTGCAGGAATAGAGGAAGAGTCTGGATGTAGATCTGAATCCTGTTTATGAACTTTTTCCACCTAGATCTCAAGGTAGGGAGTAATGATTTTTAAATAATAGGTGTAATATAAGAAAGAAGCAAAGAATTTCCCTTCCAAGCTGTCACACATATGGTCAGGCAGTGACAGATGAGGGAGGGAACAACTGGGACCTTTTACTTTCTAATTTTGATTTTATATTAAAACACAGAGCATGATCTGAATCTCACATGCAGATCTGTACTAAAGGATGAGCCAGAGACAGGTAACCCAGACTTAATTCTCAGACATGTGAAGACTCTCAGGTACTCTTTTATCACTTGAATTTATCTCAATATCTGCAAGGGGAATTAACTGTTGTACAGGTTATTCATTCAGAAAAGCACACAGAGCATTACACTATTCTTCATTTCTGTAAAGATACCACATGTAATTTAGTGAATAATTTAGACTCCAAGTGATCAAAACAAGAGATTGGTCAGGATGCAATTTTCCCACCAATGTAATTGATATCTTTGACCTTAATTTCAGATGGAAAGAAAACGAAGGAAGGCAGATGCCTGTATCATGTACAAACTTGCCACTTTCCTTCACTAATCATCTAATTTCATAGTAACTACATCTCCTATTATCAACTGTCCTTATATGGAATTTCTCATTGTAGCACATTACTCCAGTGAAGTGACTCCACCTTGTTCCAAAGCACCATCCCTGATATGCTGTGATAAACTAAATTTGACTAAAATATTCTGGTTTTCTTGAATTGAGAATGTAAGTGTTTCTAGTTTCTTTGGGGAGGAGTGGGTTGGGAGGGGTCTAAAATATCCTTTGCAGTGCTCTGGTGCCTCTAATGCCATCATGGTGCATGACAGTTGTATTTTTCTTACTTTTGATTTAATTTTTTTTTTTCTGTTTCAGGCATTACTATTGTCAATTTGGAATTAAACAAGGCACATCCTTAAGTGAATTTGCCTGTTATTGAAGAGATTTTCTGGGGAAAGACTGTTACAGAACTCAAAGCTGGGATCTCCATGAAGTGCAATTTAAAAATTAGTTTTAAGTGCACTTCACTTCGGTTTGCTCACAGTGAGGAATATTTACTTGGTTTTACACTGCTGGTAAAAGCAAAATGGACAGGCTTGTGTGATGGAGACCACAGTAGCAGGATCTCCACTCTGTGTTCAGGCACACTGACACCATAGAAATTTAAAGAAGTAACACACAAATAAATAAAATACTTATAAACCACATGTATTAGATTTTGATCCTCATATTTAGCTCTGGCTGGGATCCTAAATCTAAGATTGCTTTACACTTGATTTGCAAATAGAGAAGTTTGCCGAATTTGGCAGAATTTGGCCAGAGAATGCTGAAATTCCCACAAAGTTTCCAACATTCAATTTGGATGATGTACTACAAGATCAACTGCTTTCTAACTTAATTTCTCCATTATTTGCAGCAGAAATGTTGTTAGCTATGGATTTCAGTAATGTGATTACCAGTGAGTGATAATTTTGAAGGATCTGTGTGGGAACTGCTGGAGGAATTATTGTGCTGCTGAAATCAAACTGTCATTCAGATTTAACCTAATCTTACACTAAGCTATTGTTTCCTTGTTTTGTGTCCTGACAAAATAAAACAAATATATTTCAATTTTCTATAATTAGAAGCAAAGAAATCAAAACTTCCTAAGCATTTTGAAGAAATATTAGGGAAAAAAAAGCTATTGATCAAATTCAGGAACTATTCTTGGTATAGTGGCCAGGTTTTATTTAATATTTAGAATCTCATATACCTGAAAACTTCCTGTGGAGAATGTGTATCATCTCTGTGTTCCTCCAGCCCATCCTCCGTGGGGATGTTTTCCAAACTGCTGCTGGTCTGAGATGACTGAAATGATGGCTTTAAGAACTTCTCTGTGGTAAATATTGGAGTTTGGTTATGTTTGCTATGCTGGTATTTTTTTCCATTTAACTGTGCCTTGTAATAGCTGCTAAACAACAATTTATTTAAGGTTCAGTTGGGAAATTCAGCCCCAAGCCCAGGGTGAGTTAATTGGTAAGAACAGCGAAGCCCCAGCAAGGTGAACCCTGATGCACATCAGATTGTTCACTGTGGCAGTGCAGTAGTTTCCAGATCACTTTCCATTCCCTGTGCTTTGGGGTTTTCCTGCTTTATGGCCTGCAGTGCCTTCCTCTTCCTGTCCCTGCCAGCAGGGGTTTCAGTGCTCTGTCTTTGGCCAGATTTATGTCATTGCCCGGACAATATTTCTGGTTTCCTTATCTGTTTGTGGTTCTGGGATTACTCCTGACCACCTCCACCTCCTACTCCCCAAACCCCAGAGCATGCACCCTGCACTCGTGCATCCCTGTGGAGCATCCCTTGGTTCATCCCTAGACTGGATAAGGGGGCTAGGAACAAGCTGGCACGGTGAAATTTAGATATTGAGCCTCCATTTCAGTCCTCAAGCAGAACAAATTCTGTGTTTGCCTCCATTTATCTCTGTTGCTTGATTTTTCACTAAGACAAGTAATAATTCCCCAAGGATTGGAGTCCATGATGCTCCTCTTCCAGGGAATTTTAAAACGTGGCCTTGCAGAAAATTGTCACTTTCCTTCAAATCTTTCTCAGGTTGCTAGAGCTTACTGAATTACTAGAACTGACCTTAAAGAATGAGTCTTTTGCGGGGTGAAATCTGCAATAGCTGGGGATTTGGAGGTTGTTTTCCTTAGCCAGGGTCAGATTTTGGCTGTATTTCCAAGTGTCATCAGCCATCCCACTGACAGTAGAAAACTTCTATAACAACTGCATCAACACAGCGAAACCAGTCTTGTTTCCACATTCGGCAGCTTTACTTCAAATATAGAATAAACTGAAAGAATTGGAATTTCTGCAGTAATATCTTACCTGACAGAAACTTGAAAACTTTTACATTTTTGTTGAAGCTCTTTGCAAGGAAAAAAATATCATATTTATCTTGTTCAGCTGACAGGCTTTCCAAGATAATGGTATTGTGTTAATGTTTCAGGTTTCCTGTTAATATACATATATTGCTTCAGAATCACACCTGGAAGGCTCAAGCCCTGTCTGGTGATAAATGTTAGGTGATAAAAAGAGCAGATGACTCAGTTTATAAACATGCGGCTGTACAATGTATCTGCTGTGGGGTTTTTTAATAAATAAGAGAATGAATTAAATTATTGAAACATATTGATCACTTGCATGTTTTGAGGTGTTGGGGTTTTTTGAAATTCTGTAGCTTAAAAGGTAATTTTGAAAAAATGGAAAGTGAGGAGTTTTGTCATGTTGGGAATATATTTTCTCTATCAAATAGTCTTATTAACATTTGAACCGGGTTTTTTTTAGCAGTTTCCTTCTAACCTGACCAGTAAAGAAAAGCCCTGATTTATGGTGTCCCATAAGGATTTGAAATGTTGTCTTACAGGATTTAGATTGTTTGGTGGGTTTTGTTAGCTTAATTATAGTACTTTGTTCTACAATACTGGATTCTGATTTGCTTTAATAACTTGACAAACTGTTTTTATTTCCTACTGAATTTGTACAAAAGCCACACTGACGGCAAAATTATTTGGGCTCTTTATAAGAGGGGAATGGATGTGCTCCTTTTGCTGCGATTCAAGAGCTTGGAACCGTCGAGTCAGCTCTTGGCTCTGGGACAATTTGGGTGGAACACAACATCATGAAGTGTGATGAGAGGTCTTGTAGTTCAGGGGATGCTCTTGAACAATTTGCAAACATCTGTCAGTCCTCAGGAAAAATATTCCAAAGCTGGTGTAGCCCTTGAACTAGAGGATGAGAAAGGCTGCCTAAAAATTTGAACCTTATCCTTCTTGTGCCTCACCTGCAGTCTATGCACTACAGAAAGATAGCAGTGCTACCCTCTGGGTGAGTTCTTTTAAAATTGTAACAATTGTAAATGTTGCATTAATGGGAGCCATTGGAACACCGAGCTAGAAGCCCTGAAATTACAAAAAAAAGCAAAAATATGAAAGAATATGTGTTGCAGACATCTTTTTATGAAAAATCCTTTCCTTAGGATTTTTTCCTCCTGAGAAGCTGAGGCCTCAAGAACAAAATGTAAACATTGATTATCTGCTGCTGTGGAATGCAACAGGTGGATCTGTGATTGGCCCATCTTGGATGTTTATAATTAATGGCCAATCACAGCCCAGCTGGCTTGGACAGAGAATCCAAAACAGCTGCCTTTGTTATCACTCTTTCCTTTCTATTCTTAGCTAGCCTTCTGATGAAACCTTTTCTTCTATTCTTTTAGTATAGTTTTAATGTAATATATATTATAAAATAATAAATCAAGCCTTCTGAAACATGGAGTCAGATCCTCATCTCTTCCCTCAACCTGAGACCCCTGTGAACACTGTCACAAATATGATCTGACATATATCTGTCCAATGAGGTGAGTGCTGTTCCCAGCATCCATTCAGATCTGGACAGGAAGGGTATAGACTAAAGCACTGAAAGAAGAGGGACAGGGTTGGAAATCTGCTGTAAAATAAAAGAAATTTAATATCAAACAGCTTATTTTTAAATAGTAACTGCTTCTGTGTTATCTTGGGCATCCATTTACTACTATTGGCACTCAAATCCTGAGGGTGAGCTTATAATTCAATGCTTTACATTAAAGAACTATTCTCATCTAGCACATCTGCCTTGTAGCGTCTACAAATAAATAACAAGTGTGCCATGAATCACAGGCCTGTGAGTGCCATGGCCAAATGGCTGAAACTGCCCAGGCCATTTTTTGTAGCAGTGGAATAGGAAACATTTATTACAGCCATTATAGACAGCCAAGTGATTTAAGAGCCAAAGAGGTGTCATTTATACAATGTTAAAATTCTTTTAACTTTGAGAAATAAAATAAGCAAGGATCCAAATGGCTCTACAGCTGCACTGCAGCCCCACAAACCTGGGCATTGCTATAAACCCAGATCATCAAGTGGAGCTGAATTTTACAGCTGCACATTTCAATGCTCTATCGTGTTGCCTAACTTCAATATCCTGAAACTTTATGCTGTTTGAAGCACCAATAGAGATAAAATTTCTTTCCTCTCACCTTGCTTCCTTTGGAAGTTAGAAAAAAACTTGGTAAGTGACAGAAAACCCTTCAAAAACCCTTCACTCTATCACTGCAAAACTGTTTCAGAAATTATAATATTGCTAGCTGGTCACAGCTGCTTCCTTGAGCATTTGTTGTTTTATCAGACCTTGCTCATGCTGATGCCAGGAGTACGTTCTGGAGGGGAAGCAAAGATTTATTACTAATAGTGCTCATTCTTCTGTTGTCACAGAATCACTGGGATCTGCTCTTTGAACTGGGCTCTGCAGAAAGAAGGCCGCAGATATTGAACTTCAAAGCAAGAGATAGCTGAGAGAAATAAATGTTCCAAATGGTGGAGTGTATTCTGTAAGCACTTGGGAGACCAGCCTCAGTGAGAGACTGGAACAGAGACTGCACTGAAGTGAAATAATTGCTCAAGGGGTTGATGTATTTTCTGCAGGCACTCATACGTCACCAGAGTTCTCTGGAAATGGTTTGAATCACTTGTCTTCCAGACATTTGGCAGAAATCACATGGAGATGTGGGGGTGTTACATCTGTTCATGGCTAAGGATGGCCTTCAGAAGAAGATTTTTACTTGCCTTCTCAAAATCATTTGGAATTACATCTGCTTCTTTGCAAGGTATCAAGTTCCTTACCAGGAACTGCTTCATGGTTTTTAATGTTGTTGAATTTTGCACTTTGAATTTCAATGTAGGTTTAGAAAACGACACCCTATTCTTTGTGTGTGCTGTAAAAGGGCCTGATAAGTGTCTGAACACAGGAAACTTGCTGAATTTCCCCAGGGCTGGTGATCTTATTACTTTCTATTAGTTGAATTAATCCTCCTGGGAACCATTCAATTTTTTTACCCCTTAAAACTTTCAGAGCTCCATATTATTATGAAAGGTTTTACTGAGCTAAAGTTGTTAGGACAGGGTTTAATTTTGCAGCCCCCATATTTACAGCCTCATGAGGCTGCCTGGTTTGCCCTCCAGTGCATAAAATATGAGACTCTGAATCATTCACCTCCAGGAAGCACTTTTCAAAACTGGGGAGAAAATTGCATAGCAGCAGAATGTGAATTGATGTGATTGAATGCCTCTCCCTCCTTATCCTGTTGCATTATCTCTTCCCAGCCTCCTTTTGAACAATCCCAGGACCTGCTGCTCCAACTGTAACTCTCTGCAATGGCTGAATTCCACTCTTCAGCAGTAATTGTCTCACTCTTTTCCCTGCAGCTCGAGCAGGATCCTTTTCAGCTTGCAGGTGGGTTCCTGGCTAGGAGGAAATTGTTTTCTTACTGCCATATGGGGTCTCTCATCCACAGTTTGCAGCACTTCTGCTTCATAAATCTTTCTTGTGAGGTAGTAATTTGGTTTAACCCTCTTTGCCCCTCTTCCCAAAGCCGGGGATGTGCCTTTGTGATAACACAGGACCTACAGCACAAATTCCTTCATCAGTGGTTTCTGTGTCTCCAGACAGATCTTTCACAAACCTGTCTTTATTCAGGCAGAATCTGAGCTATTTGGTGGGCTCTGTGTGCAGTAGTTTCATGCCAAGGTGTAAATCAGATTAAGACAATTGACTTGTCAGTGGGAGATTTGATGGGATAAGGAATGAAAGCCCCTGCTCTGAAAGGAATAGTGGTGACTGTTTGTTTGTGTGTTCAGGACTTCACCTCAAAATGTACCTATTCCAACAATGAATTTCAGTGTAGGGTATGGAATGTGTTTCTGACACAGTAGGAGTATATTGCTAAAGCTGATTTGGAATGTAGATTAATAATGTACTCAGTACAGATTTCTCTGTACATTTATTATGCATCTCTTCATTTTCTACAGGACCTGAAATTTCTGCTGTAATTTCAGCTCTAGGAAGCTGACAGGGCTCAGAAAAGATAATCTGATTGCTGCACTTGCAAAGCAAGTCCCTTCCAGGACCAAAGTCAAGGGCAACAAAAATGCCAAAGGAATTACTATAAATTACATCCTTCATACTCTACACATCCAGGGGCAGTGTTTGTCATCAGTTGTGATCTCTGATCGCTCAGTGAATGTGCTGGTCCTGCAAATGCTTTTACCCAGGCAGAACTCTAAGAAACATTTCCAATTAATACCGTAATGGATCACATAATTTACCAGATTGAAACCATTCTTGATTTCCAAATTTTTGACAGGCTGACAACATTGAGGCTGTTCAGCCTGGGGAAAAAAAGGTTAAGTGGAGACCTGATGGCATCTTTCCAGTATCAGAAGAGGCTACAGGGAAGATGGAGAGGGACAATTCTTCAGGATCTGGAATGACAGGACAAGGCAGAATGGGCTGAAACTGCCAGAGGGGAAATTTAGATGGGATATTGGGAAGGAATTGTTCCCTTGGAGGGTGGGGAGGCCCTGGCCCAGAGTGCCCAGAGAAGCTGTGGCTGTCCCATGATCCCTGGCCAAGGCCCTGGCTCACTGGATCCAAGTCCAGGTTGGACACTGGGGCTTGGAGCAGTCTGGGACAGTGGAAGGTGCGTGCCCCTGGCCATGGCAGGAGATGGAACCAAATGATCTTCAATGTCCTTTCCAACCCAAACCATTCTATGATTCTATGATTCTAAGTGAACCTTGGCCAATTTGAATGGTCCTGCTTTTTTTCAGTCATAGTTTTAACTCAAATATTCATGGTTTTTAATATGTGTGCTTGATGCATCCAGATAATAAAATGGGCAATGATTGTACTTTCCCCGTCATCCTGAGAATATGAATTTCTGCTCCATCAAACCTCTGCCTATATTTCTTTAATCCACTTTTTCGTGTGAAATAGAACTTGAGAAGTTTGTTCGGTCCTAAAAATGTCTTCGTAAAATTTTCTTTATTAATATTGGAGCAGTGTGACTAACACAGAGGTTTCTGGGGATCCAGGCAGGAGAAGACATGGATCAGCTGGGGCGGCTGCAGTCAAATTTGTGGTGCTGCACTGGAACTCTCCAGTCCGCTTTGAAGGTGTCACCCACTGGGTGCTATTGTCACCAGCACCTGGAGCCCCTCAGACCTTGGCTCTCTGAAGCTGTGATAAGCTCAGCTGGATTTTAGTGGCTGCCAGAGTTGCCATTCCGTTATGCCATTGTGTATCCAAGGTTCACATCTGTCTGCTCTGGAGGGCAGTCTTCAACTTAGAACACTTAAGAAAAGGATTTTTTTGACTGTGGAAATTGATAGAAGATGCATCACTTTTTATTCAGAGCACATCCCTGTGCTGAAGGGGAGAAAATGCAACTTGTGGAGTTGCATTTTGCTATTTGTTTGTCACCAAAGACTTGAGTTCTGTTCTTCATTTAGTTAAAATACTGTTTTCTGATATATTTGAAAGCAATTGATAATCTGTCCTTAAATTACAGATGAAAAGACTGTCCCATACTTACAGATGTATCCCAAATACATCTCCTGGTCTCAAGCAGATAAAAGGAACTACCTTTTCCACAGCATGTTGTTAAGTTTACTTTATTGCTATAAGAGTCTGTGGAGCCTGGAAGTGTAAATGGGTTCTAAAAAGGGTTTAGCTAAATCTGTCGGTTGCTACTAAACAGGATAAACAAGCAAGTGCCAGCTCTGAGAGTTCTTAAACTTGTCATCAAAGCTGAGAAATACCCTGTGGAAGGACTGGTTTCTTGGGGTGGTGTGAAGAAAAGTGTCTTCCCTCACACAGAGAGATGTTCCACAAACAGGTCTGGTATTGGTTTTCCTTGGGTATGGCAAGAAGTGAGTAAAAACCAGTGTGTGAGTAGTACAGCACCAGGACTAAAGCCCCATTCCTGAGGTAGTCCCATGGAAAGTGAAACCATTTCATTTTTACCAAATCATTTTTACAACTTGAAGGAATATCAAGTAAATTAGCAGATGATACTAGATTGGAAGGAGTTGTTGACTGGAAGGCAGGGAGGCCGTGAAGAGAGACACTGACAAATGAGAGGGCTGTGAATCACCAGTAGTGTGATGTTCAACAAGGGAAAGTGCTGGATTCTGCACCTTGGATGGGGCACCCTGGATGTACAGACAGACTGAAGAGTCTGGGAAGTGGCCATGGGAAGGGACCCGGGAGCCCTGGTGGATGGCCAGGTGCATCTGAGTCAGCAGTGTCCTGGAGGCAGGAGGGACATCCCTATCCTGGGGGGAGAAGGTCCAGCAGCACTGGCCAGCCCAGGGAGGGATTGTGGGATTGTCCCTCTGCGCTGGGGTGGCCTCACCTTGAGTGCTGGGGCAACTCTCAGCACCATGAGGTAAAAAAAAAAAAAAAAAAAAAAAAGACATGAAGTCATTAGAGAGTTTACAAAAGAGGCCATGAAGATGGACAAGGGCCTGGAGGGGCCACCCAAGGAGAGGCTGAGGGCACTGGGGCAGCGCTGAGCTCTGCTCAGGCCAGGGGCAGCACCCAGGAGTGGCTGGAGCTGGGCCAGGGCAGGCTCAGGCTGCAGAGCAGGGCAAGGTTCTGCTTCCCCCAGAGGCTGCTGGGCACTGCCCAGGCTGCCCAGGGAATGGGCACAGCCCCGAGGCTGCCGGAGCTCCAGGAGCCTTTGGGCACCAGGGAGGGACAGGGGGGATTGTTGGGGGTCTGGGCAGGGCCAGGGGCTGCATCCATCATCCTGGGGGGATTGTTGGGGGTCTGGGCAGGGCCAGGGGCTGCATCCATCATCCTGGGGGGATTGTTGGGGGTCTGGGCAGGGCCAGGGGCTGCATCCATCATCCTGGGGGGATTGTTGGGGGTCTGGGCAGGGCCAGGGGCTGCATCCATCATCCTGGGGGGTCCCTTTCAGGATATGAGATGAGAATATCTATCTCTGTGATTCTCTGATTCCATTACACAAACAGTTGTGCTTTTTCAATGAGGAATGGCAGTAACACATTAGGAGAACATCAGGAAGGGGCATTGTTCCTGGTATTCCGAAGGCAGGCAGAAATGGGTATTTGCACAAAAATAGGATAATTCTGGTCTTTATAAAAGAATAAAAATGAACTCTTAACAATTTTTAATCAAATGGAAAATAGCAGTATCTTATTAGCTAATAAATTCACCAAGAATTTAGGGAATTTAATCCATTAATCTTAAATCTCTGCATAGACAGGAGGTCATTGAGATAATGAGTCACCTGAGGCAATAAAATTCAGTAGAAATCAAGCAGCTAATTTTTGTCAGAGCCTGTGAATATTTCTTGCAGGAATCCTATCTCTTTCTCTTGAGAGAAATATTATTAGCACCTTCTTCACTCCTTTCATGCCAGAATGCTGGAGGAACCACAAGCAGGACTGGGTCTCTGTGCTCTTTCAGGCATTCATGTCTTTTTTTGATGCTGAATAATTCATGAAGAGCATTTGCTAATAGAAACATCTCAAACAAACATTCCATCTAAATTTGGCTGTTTGTTTTAACATTTAAATTCCTCAGCAATTTGAAGCGTGCTTTTTTGTGCATTTATCTACTTCCAGTAATGCTTTTCCCACTGGAAGAAACACCCATTTCTTTTTTTTTTTTTCAATCTAATCTTCAAATAATTGCATCAAATGAGCTTTTTTTTTTTTAGCATATTTGGCTTTTTGAATTTTCAGTTTCTACAGAAGAGCTTAGAATCAAATTACTGAAATGTGATGTATTAGAGTGTGGATGTGGTGGGGTGATGTGATGGAATTCAGGAATACCAGCAGGGAAAAATCAATGTTTATCATGATCTTTTCTCAGTGTGAAATGGACTGAGAAAGGATGTTATGTAGCATGAAATCATGTAGAATGACCTTGAAAGTATTTAGAAGGTAATCATGAGCATTCTGTCTGAGCCTGCAGATTTATTGTAGCACAAAGATGCTATGAGTTCACCTATTATGCTCCTAAGTAAACAGAGGATTTATAATGGACATCTGTGTGATTAAAAGCTCAGTCCCCAGAGAGAAGTGAACACCTCATAATTTACAAACTGAAAAACAGCAACTGAGATGTCAAAGACATTCCTCATTCTTGGAATTAATTTCAAATTAAGGACATTTAGAATGGGGCCTCTTTCTCCACGTTGGAGGGAGTGATTAAATCTTTGTTTACTGTGTTTTGGTTTTTTTTTTTAACTTTCTGATTCTGAGTCTGTGTATGTGATTATTCTGGAATCTTTGCACGCAAAAGAGACTTGGGAAAAAGTCCTGCCATTTTAGAGTCTGTGTGATCATCAGGAATTTGTTCTCTGTCCAACCAGCACAGGACAAATGTTTATCACCCAGTTGTCCTCAGTCTGGTCACAATTCCTACATCTCCTTAACTTCCCTCCTGTGCCTTTATCCATAAAAGACAGCATTTCATAAGAATTCAATGGGAAGATAATGAGCATCACTACTAAATAAACATCGTGTGAGCAGGAGATTTGCATGTGTATAGAAATAATTCTGAGAAATATAAAACTGGCTATGTTCACAGTGATGCTACAGAACAGAATGTCCAAATCCATTCCATTCTGGAATATTTTCAGATGCCTTAGAAAATTGCAATTGACCCATACAACCTCAGGTTTTGAAAATGTCTGAACATGCTGTTCTTCTGTATTTGAAAAACATATATCCTGGAAAATATTTTCTTGCTCTTTTCATTACTTTAAAAATAATTCAGAAGCTCTTCTGCTTCTGCAGGTTCATTTCTCTGTCACTTAATTTTTGTGGTCTTTTTATTAATTGATGTCAGCCAGGTGATTTTCATCTGCCATTGTTCTCCCATCTGCCTACATGGCCTCCTCTGCAAGTCTTGTCTTAATGTTATTTTTTGATGTGATTTTTGATGTCCTCCAAACCCAACTGCTAAATGAGTGAGACAGTGTTTCCAACATTTGTCTAGTGGTTATAGATGTAATTAACTCACAGTTGTCTCAAGGAATGTTAACAACATCATGTAGCATTTTTGTCTATATTTTTATAACAAAAATCAAAATTCAATTTTTCCTATCCACCACTCACCATCAACTCTCAGGCATGACAGTCTGTTTATTGTATGAGCTGGAACAGCTTTGAAGTAGAGGGTTATTTTTTTTCAAGACAGGCATATTAAAACATTTCATGTATTTGAAAATTCTCCTGCTAAACAGAAAGAATATTTTCAAGGTATGCACTTAAAATGGAAGCATTAAGTACATTGGTTTGCAGTGGTAAATCTTGATAGATTCTTCCTTTTCTCTGTCAGCTGTAATTATGTTATAGATGTGTATTAGGGAAAGCACATTATTTTCTGTTGAATTGTGTGAGTCAAAATAGATTTCTCTCTTTTCTCATCAAAGAATATCTTGACTAATTTTCTTAAGCAATATTTTATGGAAGAGGTTTAGCTTTGAACTTTTTTCCATACTGGGGAATTTTTTTCTCCTCAGCTGAGAGCTTTACCTATGTTTGCATTGCAGAAAGTGTGAGAATGAAATTTCATTCCTTTCACCTGTCATAGATGAACATTTTTAGGCTGTTCTTCATTGCAGTAAGAGGAAAAAAATAGTAGCTTACATTTCCATCTAGGATGCTAATCTTTTCAGATGTTGGCTTTGAAAAGGCCCAGTCTGAGTCACCCAGGCCACTTTTTCATAATTACTCACCTTGATGTGCTGCATTTATGTTCTGCTTTAGTAGCCTGAATTGGAGGGGATCAGAATTACTGGACTGTAATGTCAGCTGGGGGGTGAGTGGGTTGGAGACAAAGAGGCCACTCACCCTGATGTTCATGTGGCACCAGAGAGCGTTTATTCTCAAGCCCTTCCTTAGAAAGGGCATTTGAAAAACCTGGTCTGGAAACTTTCATTGGTCCATCTCTAAGGCCCTTCAGGTTCTGGCCAGTGAAATGCTGCACCCCTGGGAGAGGTGTGACTGGGCAAGACCCCTGTCAGCCAAACCAGGGGCTGCTCAGTAGCCTGGCACAAACCAGCTTGTACGTGGCAACATTGGACATTTGTGAAAAGTTGTGCCTAAACACCTACTACAGTGTCCAAGAAAAGTTGTTCACAGCATTTTAATGTGGAGGGGGTGGAAAGGGAAGTGACTGAACTGTGAGTTCAAAAATCATAAGGAGCAGTCCCTGAATAAGTATCATCTTCTAAAGTCATTGCTTCCCCTCCCATGATGGACTGTGGAATCATCACCTTTAGGAACTAAATGTAAATATCTCTCTTTTTCCTCTCTACTGGCTTGTGATTCCCACCTGTGCCTAGCTGAATGTTTTCTCCTTCTTGTCCTGGCTGTTCTGCAGGGCAGAATGATGGCATTTCCATTATATTCCCAATCTTCCTCAGCCCCATGATTTTAATTCAAGTGCTTTAGTTTTTCCATGTCAGATAACTACAGGACTATGCAGCTTTTTTGCAGGTGAAATTTGCATTACCCACAAGCATTCCTCATAAAGTACACATTTCAATTAAAGTTCCTGCTTCCTTATCTTAAGAAGGGAAAAAGACCCTTAGTGGAACAGGTAATTCTGCTACAGATCCACTATATCCTTAAAAATTATCTACCTTTCACTGTGAAAAAACTCCCCCAGCAGAGCAGCACAGACATATAAATAACTATCTTCTAAATTTTCTATCAATGAATATTGTTTTCTGTCATCACAATTGCACCATGAAATATGAAAGTTCAATTTCCTCTTCATTTCCTTTTAATAAAACTTCTGCTCATTTCATTTTTGAAGAGATTGGATCTAAATTACTTTGACTTCTTCTGGCCCAACTTTGGTGAATGTTTCAAGAGAGAATCTGAAACCCTTTTAAAACCCACCAAAGAGATCAAGGGCTGTGTTCTGGGGATTTAGTACTCACATTCTCATCTCTCTTTCAATACAAATCTTTTGCATTTAGAAGTGGGAGTATTGATTCCAGGACATGGTTTCAGGAAGTATCAATATTGCACCCACTGATGGAGCTGCTGTTCAAAACTTAACAAACAGCAATTTTTTTGTTAAAATGGTAGGAAAGGGAAATATGTGCAAGATTATTTATCAGCAAAGCCATTTGATGTTGTAGACCTTATTAATCGTTCCCAATTTCCACAGAGAGAATTTGGGTAGATGGGATCTGTATGATCTTTATAATTGTACCTACCTGTGATCAGGTAAATGGAATTAAACCAAAGGGAAAAATAAATAGGATAAATCAAATGCAGATTTCTCAGGTTGGTTCTTCATGCAAGTTCTATTTTTTTCCTTTTGGAAAAACATGGGAGTTTTTCCTAGAATTACATCAACAATTCAGAGTAAACTCAGTTAATGCATTAATAACTTGAGCTTCTGGGTCATGGACATTCCTGACGTTAAAAGGTTTCTGGGCCAAATAACACAGAACCATGGAATGGTTTGGGTTTGAAGGGACCTTAAAGCCCATCCAGTGCCACCCTGCCATGGCAGGGACACCTTCCACTGTCCCAGGCTGCTCCCAGCCCCAGTGTCCAGCCTGGCCTTGGGCACTGCCAGGGATCCAGGGGCAGCCCCAGCTGCTCTGGGCACCCTGTGCCAGGGCCTGCCCACCCTGCCAGGGAACAATTCCTCATTGCCAAGATCCCATCCAGCCCTGCCCTCTGGCACTGGCAGCCATTCCCTGGGTCCTGTCCCTCCAGCCCTTGTAAACATTCTCTCTTCATCTTTCTTGTCAGGTCCTTTCCAACACAACAGAAGCCTGGCCCTTCCCATTACAATGTGAATGTTTCACATTGTTAATTCACTTCAGCTAAAAAGTATGTGGTGAATGCTGTGGCATTGATGGAATTTCTGCCTAAACCTCTCTGACAGAAGTTTGATATTTCCACTATTTTCAAAGATATATTGGGACTGTCAGAGGCACAAATAGCAGCAGTTGTCTCAGGGTGCATAACTTCCTGCACATGTGTCTGCATTAGTGAGGGAATGTTTGTACTCAAGAAAGCAGATTTTTTTCAGCCTTTGTTGTGGGATCAAGGAAGAAGCACTGGATGTTCCAGCTATTCTGGAAGTGATCTTTCATCCCTGGATTATATGGTATGGCTGACAATGAGTCCCTGTTCATAATTGCTCTTTGGGCAAATCACAGCCCTCAATTTTTTTGTGACACATAAATCCAGGCAGGAGATGTGTTTCTGTCTGTGCAGAAGCTCAGTATTTGCAGAGCCAGCTTTTGTGTGTGTGTCCATCAAGGAGCATTGGAGACCACAGATCCTTTGGAGTTGCTTCAGCATTGCCAAGGCTGGTATTTTGTGGGTGAAGCTCTGTGTGCCCATGAGGCTGCACCTGTGAGTGCCTCCAAACACCCTTTCCTGCAGTCCATCATCTCCATTTACAGCAGTGCCCCAAGTCACATGTTTAGAATTTATAATCCAAGGTAAATATATGAACACAAGATTTTGCTAAAGGCTGTTTCCCATTAAATTGATAATGAGTTTGAATTCTCCAGAAATCATGTAAGACAATCCACTGGCTCCACAGTGATGTGATCTCAACTGTGTTAAACTATTCCAACAACTCTCTTGTGCTCATGAAGTCAAACAATTTTGAAACAGTATTTTATTTAATTTCCAATGTGTAATTGTGAAATGTGCTCTTAATTTTCTTTTTTCTTTGTTGGCAAACTATTACAAAAAACCCTTCATTTGACAGTCTTGGGTTGGCTGAGGGAAAAAAGAGAAACAGGACCTCAGACCTCAATTTCCCTTATTATAATAAATCAATTTCATACTCATTTGTGTTCAATCTCCATTGGAAATTTGCATTATCCAATCAGACCTGGACAGATCTCTCAGGGGCGATCAAGTGTCACATAAAAATTCAACAGGAAATTCATGCAATAAATCAGTAAAAGTACAACTCATATATGGAGATTTTAAACCCATCTGAATTCTATTAAAAACCTGTAAATCCTATTTTAGACAAGAAGGAAACTTGGGAACTGTAACATCCCTAAGAGGCTCCTCAAAGTGCACATACTAATATTTAATCATTTATCCTTTTTGTATGTCCAAATTAAGTAGTTTGACTGAAGTGAGTACAGCTTTCATTTCTACTTCTGATGAGGAATAGTTCATAGAGACAACATTATATCATTATAATCTTCTAATATTTAGCTGGTAAAAATATATTCTGTAAGTTGTAGGCAACTTTTTATCCTGTTGAATTAAAATTTGAAATGTATTTAATGGAAGAAGGGTTTATGTGAGTCATAGTGGCTCCAGACACAGCTTCAGGACACTTGGGCATGTGTGTATATGTGTTCTTTGAAAAAAAAGAGAGGCAACAGGAGGGATGGAAAGCAGGAGGAAGCAGACAAAAGGCAATGGAGAAAGGCAAAGCTGTCTGCAGTGGAGGAATTAGTAAATTCCAGGTGATGAACTTTACATTTTCTGCTTTGAAATGAGAAAAAGATGTGTAGTAAGGGTGAGCTTCTTGCTGTTCAGCAGCAGACAAAAGGGAAAAGAGAGCATTAGGTCTGATTGATTGATTGATTGATTGATTGATTAAAAAATCAACAGTTAATGCAGAAGCAGGAGTCAGTGAGGCACCTTCCGTCCTATCCAGCTCCAGTTCAGGGGCACAACTGCTCTGAAATCATTTGCTGTCCTAACTGCTACATTTGATCTTCTGGATTTCTAGGATGTTCCTCATCTGGTGGAAGAATTCATGCTGAAGCAAGAGACAGAAGCCTGGAATATTTATTTAATATCAACAAGTAATGCTGGAAAAACTGCACTGAAGAAAGTCTTCAGAGACATTCAAAACACTGTATGTACTTCATATTTAATTAATTTGACTGATACACTTGCAGTTGGTATCTGTGATAAAGCAATTCCTTAAAGCTCTAAATGTGGTGCTGAAACAAGGTAGGAGAACCAATCAGAAACCCACTGTATCTAAGTGATTGCATAATAAATGTCTTGCTTTGAAAAATGACATAAAACCTCCAAAATTTATATATTTTAGAAGGGCTGAGCTAAAATTTAAAATTATATTAGAAGACACACTTTTGGTTAAAACATTTTATTTGGACTAATTTAAACTAGTTTTGTTTGAAGGTCGACCTTAACATTAGGTATAATTAACCTTTGGTCTCTGTGTTTTTGCATCCCTCATTCAATAACTTGAACGAGTTTCATTTTCACTTTAAAAGAAGTTGTTCTAGGGGAGGCTCATTGGAACTGGCACATTGCTGCTGCCCACATTTCTCTGATATTTCCTCAAAACATGACTCACACTTAATCAGAATAGGCAGGGTGTCTTTATTACTTTGGATTGTTTTAGGGAAAGCAACAGATGGTGGTATTTGAGCTGTCCAGATATAGAAAACATGGCCTTCCACCATCAGGCTGTCTTTGCATCTTGTTAGCCTTTTTACAGACATAATTCAAAATAATTAGGCAAGTATTTAAGGTCCAAAGTAAGTAGCAAAGTGGATCAATAATGTGCGCTTGAAGTTATCCATCTGGTTGGAAGCTTCCTGAAGTTAATATTATATGGATGAACCCTTCCACTTTTGACAGAATATGAGTCTTTATCTTCTGCATCTGTTTAAATATGTCTGCAGTTAGCACCAGGCAGGACTAACACTTTACTTATTTAGGGAAGGAAATTTAAGCTTTAGAAAGTTCTACTCTGAGGAAATGAAAGCTGTCTCATTCTCATTAAGACACATTCCATTTCCTTTTTTCTTTTCTATTGCTCTTATTTTCCCTTAAAATTTCTCTGAAGAAAAGAAAATGTAAAAAACATATCTTCTTGCTTATGACAATAGGAAAAACTGTGTTGAATCAAATATTCTTGGGTTTGGGGAAGTTTCTTGGCTGATAAAAGGTGCTCACATTAATCAGATCTGTTATACAGTGTGAGGGTGTAAAGACATGTAGGAAGTAGATCTTAATTCTACTTAATGTTTATGCAGATGAATTGGACCAAAGCAGCAATTGTAGAGGAACACAAATTAATATTTCATTTGTTATTGTATCACTCTTGTAACAAGCTGATGTGAGAGATCAGAATAGCACAATTCAGATTTATTTACAGTCTCCTCACTTTATCACTTGGTAATACAATAAATAGAATTGGTGTGGGGGGGGGTGTTTGTTTAAACCACAATTTGAAATGTTTATAATAAAGCTCCTTTTTTCTTATCTCGTGCTGTGAATGAAAGTCTGCCAAGAGTGATAAGAAAGTTTTGTTAATCAGAATCTGTTGACATATTTTTTAAAAAGTGTAGTCATGGATAAGAGTCACGGCAGTTTTGGGTTGGTGCTGATTATATTTCATACAAATAAAGAACCTGTGGTGGCATTTTAGAATTGGTAATATTACTTTCTCAATAGAAATACTTTTTAACCTTTTTTTAGGGGTTTTACCAAAAGCCCCCTGTTTTCTGTGTACATATAGATGTACACTGGGGGAAAACAGGAAAAGCACAGCTCACTATGAAAGAATGCTGGGGTAATATCTTTTCAATGCTTGCTGGCTTTAGAAATCCTCTAATAAATTACAAAGTAATTTAATCATACTCCATAATTGCATGCTCTTGAAAGAATAAGATTTAGATCCAGGCTGTCTCCTGCTCAGAATGCAATGATGTTGTGTATCACACACACAAATTGCACACAAGCAAAATAATGGCCCTGAGGCTGCCCAGCAGTAATAGATAAGGAGTACATGCTTACAACAAAGCGCACATTTTATTAGAGACTGAGAAATGTAATTTGACTCCAGCACACAGAAAAGTTGTATGGTGATTTTTCAAAATTTTTTGGGGCAGGTTGAAATAACTTGTTTTGAAGTTCTGGTATTGTCACCAAAATTAACTAATTTGGGATTGGCTTCTTAATTCCAGTTGATAAGAGCAGCACAAATGAATTTTCTAAACCTTGCTACATCAAGATAACTTAGGCATGGAGAATCGTGGAGAGGGGTGGCTGTTTGTGGGGTCTGAGCAGCCCAGAGCCCAGGTCTGGTCTGGGTGAAGGGTGTAGAGGGTGCTTAATAATCCAGCCTTCAACCAAACTAAAGCAATGACCAAAGAACTGTTTGTTTGCTTGAATTACCGGGACTGAGGATGAACAATTTTCTTTTAATGTGCACCAGATGTTGTTGCTTTTTCGAGTCCCTGACAGCCATTCTGCTGTGAAATACTCCTTCAGGGCTGGATCTCTTTCTCTAGCAATTTGTTCTCCCCAGCATCAAGATTTTTACTGTGGCTTTATGTCATTCCTAAGGAGAGTTTTGGGTTTAGTCACATATGTTTGGGGGAAAAAAAGTTTGTAAAGTTTACATTTCTTTAAAAGAATGCACTAAATTGCTTGAGCCCCAAATTTGGTTATTTAGTGTGACTTTTTCATATAGGCAAAAATAGACACACAGATACAAAATAATTCCTATATATGGAGCCCAAATTGCCTTTTATGCCACCACAAACCCCATTTTAGAGCACACATTCAACATGGGAGACAATAAATCATTGTATTACATGAATGAAATACTCTTGGCAGTTCATTGGGATTTTATGCATGTAAAAATATTTGATCATCTGTGTTCATTTTCATTTTAAAAATTGAGTTCTTGTGGAGATGAGAAAATTTCTAAAATAATCAGCTTGCTCTCCTCTAAAGTTCCTCTCAAGCAGACTACTATGTTGCCTGATTAATGTTGAACTTTCATAGTTCTATAAGGCAAAGAGACATCTTGTAGAATGGGAGTTACTTTTCAACCATCTGAGCTGGAAGAAATGAAAAGAACTTTTTTTTTTGTGAGACATTCAGATTGGCCATCTTTTCATCTCAGAAAGCAAGGCATAATTCCATCTTCCCAAAGTTTTCAAGTTGATTCATTAGAAGGACAGGCTTTAATTAATTTAAAATGCATTTCATATTTGCTCAGCTATTAAATCCGAGATATTCTGAAGACTGTGGGAAAATGCCCACTTAAGACTAAAATTAGCTGGTATCACTCTTTGTTCCATCTGTGTTCTATTTGACTGCCAGAATGGGGAAAGAAAAGAGATAGAAGGTTAGGAGTGGAAGCACTTATAAAAAGCAGTAATAATTGACCTTGGTGGTGTGTCAACAGCATGTTCAGCTGCTCCTGAGAAGAACCAAATGTTCGGGACGACTTCAACCCACTCCTGTGCTGTTCCCACCTCGGCAGGGAAATCACAGGGCGAGCACTGGCAGAGTGATCCCAGCACTCCTTCGGTTGTGCTGCTGCTCAGAACTCCTTCTGGGCCTCATTTGTAGACAGTGCTGCACTAAAGGCATCTCCAGTGCAAACGGCTTGTCCTTCACACTTCTGGAGAGCAACTGTGTGACCTTGGCTGTACTGGCAGTGACAGCAAAGCATGTTCTGTTCAGCACTGGCTCTGTGGTTGAAGGCCAGGCTTACTCTTCCTCCTCCAGAGCAGCCCTGTGACCACACACACTGCCCATGAACCCTTCGGCGCACAGAGCTCCACAAAAACAGGAAGCTTATGAAATCACTCGTATCTCATTAGATTTGTAAAATCACTCACATTGTAACTCATTAGTTTACCTATCTTAATGCCATTAAAATAATCTAAGTTTATAAGTTTAAGGTTTTTTAAACTAATGCCAGTTTATAAGTTAATGCTTAGAACTATATAAGTTCATAATACTTTTAATTAATAGAAGTGTAAAAGGCATTTGAGGGGAGATGTTAGAGGATGGACAAACTTATGCTCTGTGCTCCCCAGAAATGGGACAAAAGGCCACGGGCAGGGCCTGAGCCCAGGAGCTGCCCCTGCCCATGCCCAGAGCTCCTGCCCTGGGCAGTGCCAGCCCTGAGCAGGTGGTGCACAGAGGCTGTGCAGGCTCCTGCCTGGGGGTACTGCAGAGCCACACGGACACACTGCTGTGCCCTGGGCTCTGGGATGGCCCTGCTGGAGCAGGGAGGTGCCACCAGAGCAGCCCCTGTGGGCTCTTCCAGCCTCCCCCATCCTGGGATTTTGTAGAATCAACCTTCACTTTTCTCTTACACTTTAAAGGAAGTAAAATAAAGTAAGATCAGTCTCCCTTAATGCTATTCTCTATTTCAGATGGAATTCACTTCACAATATATAGACTAACGTGGTTATATTTTGGTATTCCTGAGTTGGAGTTGTGCTAACTTTATTTTCAGTCTTGATATTTTTCTTCTGCTTTGCTATTCCTACACATTCCTCATTAATCCTTAATTATTCCTTAGCTTTAGCTGTTACTGATCAGCTTTGATTTAATATGGTCCAAGTCCAGCATAGTCCAGGATCTGGAGAACTGCCTGCTGTGATATGACTGAGGAGATCTTAGGCCTGACCTATGCAAAATCTGCATCTCTTCTGGGACATTCCACGTAAATTTGCTTGATCTACAGAACAACTTCAGACAAAGCAGTTTACAGATAGTTTTGATCCTATTTTCAATCCCATTGCATCTGTTTCATTTTTTTATCAGTATAAAAATGTGGGGCTAAACCTCTCCAAGCTTTGTTTCTTGCTGTTATCCTAGAAGGGACCATTAGAGATCATGAAATCATGGAATGTTCTGGGCTGGAAGGGACCCCCCCAGGATGATGGATCCATCCCCTGGCCCTGCCCAGACCCCCAGCAATCCCCCCAGGATGATGGATGCAGCCCCTGGCCCTGCCCAGACCCCCAACAATCCCCCCAGGATGATGGATGCAGCCCCTGGCCCTGCCCAGACCCCCAACAATCCCCCCAGGATGATGGATGCAGCCCCAGGCCCTGCCCAGACCCCCAACAATCCCCCCAGGATGATGGATGCAGCCCCTGGCCCTGCCCAGACCCCCAACAATCCCCCCAGGATCATGGATCCACCCCTGGCCCTGCCCAGACCCCCAACAATCCCCCCAGGATGATGGATGCAGCCCCTGGCCCTGCCCAGACCCCCAACAATCCCCCCAGGATGATGGATGCAGCCCCAGGCCCTGCCCAGACCCCCAACAATCCCCCCAGGATGATGGATGCAGCCCCTGGCCCTGCCCAGACCCCCAACAATCCCCCCTGTCCCTCCCTGGTGCCCAAAGGCTCCTGGAGCTCCGGCAGCCTCGGGGCTGTGCCCATTCCCTGGGCAGCCTGGGCAGTGCCCAGCAGCCTCTGGGGGAAGCAGAACCTTGCCCTGCTCTGCAGCCTGACACTGAAAGGTTTCTGTGGAAACTGGCCCTGGGGAGGAACTGGGGGGCTGGTCGTGGCTGTGGCTGGAACCTCAGTCCCGAGGGAGATTTGTCAGGAAAAGGTTTTTCCTCATACCAAAAGATCATGGAGGTGGATTGCCACAAGGAATCTAAATGTGCTTTTATAAGGAGAGGGGGAGTTCAGGGTGGGTTTTAGCTGTGAAGCTGAAGAGGAAAGGCACAGGAAAGGAGCAAGGCAATCTGAAGCTTTCTAAAGTTAAACCTCTCTTGTGTCTTGCTAATTCCTACACGTTCCTCATCCCACCATTTAGCACAGAAAGTGGCTTCCTTCCAAGATTGACTTTCCAGGTCTTGAGAAACATATTCATATTTGGAGTGTTCATTCTCTACATTTTACATTGATACACCCCATATTCTTTTTTCCTTTGGGACTAGAGCAGGAGAGAATCCTGTCCCGCCTTTCTTGGCTGGGGACCACAAAGGTGCTGTGAAAGCTGATCAGAGGATTGCTTGTTTTTTTCCAATTCACATCAACTAGCATGCTTGGAGAAAACAGGTTAGAGATAAATGAAGCATTCTCAGGGAAATTAATATGTTCAGCCTCTCTAGAAAATGTATTACTTTGTTTGCTTTCATTTTAGATGAATATAAAAGGACCTTAAGACATTATACATATGCATTTTTAGTGTGTGTGAAATTTATGTTTCTCCATTACATGGCATTCTGCTTCATGTTTTAACCTCAAGAGTCTCTGCTATAAAGGTGAAGTTAATTTCCAATGCTGGTAATTTCACTGGGTTTGATTATCTATTACGTTATATCATAAAAATTTCTATGATCTCAGCTACCTATTAAATATGGACCTGGGTGAGTGAGAAAAAGCTCTCAGGTGATATCATTATCAAGGTAGATTCCAGCTGTACTGATATAAAATAGAACATATTCATTGTGGGAAATGTCAAACAAATAGCTGCGGGCTGGAAAGCATTTTCTTGCTATTTCTGATGTTTATAAAGAAATATGACCAAATATTTGGAAAGCCATAGTTCTTTATGGCTTTTTTCTTGAGGTGACATGTTATAACACCAGGCCTACGTAGTGCTTCCTGCAGCAAATTACAGCCTGATATCTTAAATTATAGACCAAATTACACGTCAAGTGAAATTCAAACAATACCATGTCTTTTTCTTTTAAAAATCCACTACCTGGAGCTGTAGAGCTTTACAGATTTAAACTCCTGGAAGATTTTAAAGGCTTTTTAAAATCACTAAACCTGTACATTACCACACTCCAAGCATTACGAGTTGTTTATGTCAGAATTTTAAATGTGCAGCAGCATTTTTTTTTGAGGTGCAGGTGAAATTACTCCGTTATTTGTCTTTGTCCTTCCCTGCATGATTTCACTGCATCTGTAATTCCCCACAAGGATGAAGCATTGCAATCACATCTAGATGACAGAGAATGAAATATATATGTACAAGGGAAAAACTCCGGCGGGATGAGGGAGATCAGATGGGGAGAGCAATGTCTTTTCCATTATTCCAGTATTTCAGGATATTTTGTTTCCCAATCCAACTGTTGAATGTTCCTCATAAGTATTGTAACTTCTGCCTTTGCCCCAGGGTACTATTTTGCAGTCTAACTATTCTTTCAAAAAGATGTATTTCTCCCTGTGAGCTTTTTCCCTGTGAAACATTTCCTGGTTCAGTAAAAAAGCCTTTTGAAAGCTGTCTTCAGAGAAGCTGATCAGAACACCTCTTTTCCTGTCCATTCTTGTCAAAATAATGCTTGACTATGAATTTCCTTAAGAATCTCTAAGCAGTTACAGTAACAATATAAGTAAGAAAGCACTTTTATAGAATGCTGACAGATATGAAAAATGCCTTAGAAAGGTAATTTTGAAGTGTCTTATTTAAAAAAAATTTCATTCCTGAATAAGTGTTTTGTTTAAATTTATAATTTTTTTATATTCACAACATAAGTAAAAAATTCTCTCATAGCAGCACAAGAAAAAAAGGAATTTTGATATAGAAAACTAGATTTAGGCAGTAAAAATGGCACTTTTTTGTGAAACAATTAAAAAACCCTACTCTTTTGAGATTATGATGGTATTGTTATTTTGATATACAATTTATAATGAAAGTATTTTCCTCACTGCTTGTATTTATAGAAGATTGGTGCATATGTTGAGGTGGAGGAATACTTTTAAGAAAAAAAAAATCTTCCTACAAAATGCCAAATTTTTACTTTGACCAATTTTTTGCTACAATAGTCTTTAAAAATTATATTATTGTTTATGAAGTGCTTTTAATTTCATTCAACATTTTCACTTTATGGCAACGATATTTTAGTGATCAAGTCTTTTGAGTGTGACCTTAATCCAGTTCTTAACTGAATTAGGGTCTGTAATTGGAAAACTCTGATAAACAGAACCCAGATTTTATAATCAACAACCCTATTTACTGAATCACTGATGAGCAGAAATAATTCAAAAGGTGTCTGCACTATAAATTGTTTTCTAGATATAAATTTGGATGTATAAAATACAAATATGAGGAAATACACTGCATTTTCATTTAGAGAACCAGTCCCTGGCTGTCAAAGCAATCTGGCTTTAAGAGAATTGAGTTTTCTCAGCTCTTGGGGAAGTCAGAGAGAGCCGATGCAAATGGCAGTGCCCACATTTGATGATGAAAACACAAGCTCCAGGAACCTTCTGTGTGTTCAGTTTAGAATGTCAGCCCTAATCAGCGTTGCTGCTGGCACAGCCCAGGGCTGGCTCAGAGATCCTGGGGAACAGGAAGGGAAAAGGACGGCAGAATGCGCTTGGGTTGTGCCCACCCCATCTGTGCGTGTGGTTTTGGCCTCTCCTCGTGGTAGGCTGTGGGTGCCACAGCAAATTTCCAGTTCAGCAGCCCCCTGGGCAGGAACAGATCCCACTTCCCTCTGGACTGGGACCGTGATGGTGCTGCCTGGCAGGGCAGGAGGAGGAATCCACGACTCTGCAGGAATCTCTTTGCTGCTAAATTGATTTTCTTGGCTTGTGTTAACATTTCCATAATAAAAAGTAGGTCTGCAGGAAAAGGAAGCCCTTTTTAGGGTTTTATTAAATTAGAAAATAGAAAAAACAGAAAAACAGAAAAAATATTAAAAAATGGATGGAGAAGAGGGGAAAAAGAATCTTGAACATGCGTGTGTGTTTCTGTGTGCATATTTATCGAAACAACTTTCTTTGTGTCTCATTCTGGAGGTAATGTTGTACAAATCTTTTCTATAGACATCATTTGTGAAAAAATATGTTCAAAATTAGATGGATCTAAAAAAAGATCCTGGAGCCAGGCACACAGAGTCAGAAGGGCATAAAATCATTTTCTAGCAGTCTCTTGCAGGGAAGGTCAGCTGGAAGGGAGCTCCAGCCTCCTGCTCCCCAGGCTGGTGAGGCAGCTCCTGGACCTCGCTGCCTCTGGAAGAGTCTCCCTCTGAACAGCTTTGGAAGTCAGAGCTCTGCACACAAATATTAAAAGTCAGACTGTACAAGGGGGCACAAAACAGGTTTGACTGTTGTGGTATGTTTATTTTTTAGTATTAGATGATAGAAACTAAAAACGTCAGAGAAAAGAATTTCTGCAAACAAAAAATGGCAAGAGATCAAGAAGAGAAGCAGTTGGACAAGCAAGATACAGTGGAAGGAAATGAACAGAGGCCTGGAAAATATCTGTCTGGTCAGCCCAGTATCCAGTGCTCATGGGGACTTGGGATCAAAATGTCTAAAACAGAAACAGAATTTTCAGTTTATGATACAGAAAACCACAGTCTGGAGCAATCAGACTGGAACGTCTCCTTTGTAAGTTAAATTCATGGCATAGCTCCAGAGCATTCCAGGAGAGCCTGTAGATTTCTCTAACAAATTTTTAATAGCTCTTTTGACAATGCATGAGGGATTGGAGGAATAGGGTTGCAACCTTTTCTTTTTTTAAATTCCTGTTTTGAGAGGTTCTTAGTGAGCCAGGAATGGAGTCTGAGAAGATTTAACTCTTCTGGAACACAGATGTTAAGGGTGATAAATAAAGGATGATATCACCAAGCAGCAGGACACACAGAGTATGTTGATAAAATATACCATGACATTCACCCAAATGGAGTTTGTGGGCATTAGAGAGACTTATGGAATCATGGAGACTTATGGAATCGTTGTGGAGTTTGTGGGGATTAGAGAGACTTATGGAATCATGGACAGTGCCAAACCTAAGGATTCACACCTGCTGAAGGTGCATGTGGATGGTGGTGTTCATCTTTGGTGTTCAACAGTTCAGTGAGAAGGTTAAAAGTGTTCATCAACACCTGACTAAAAATGTTTAGATGTCTAATATTAAATGTAATTCTAAACCTGAAACACAAGCAAAAAGTTAAATGTAACAGCCTATACAACTGTATATCATAACTTGAAAAAGAAGGTAAAGATCTTCCTACACCTGAAAGGATTTTTTAACAGCTTTATGCTTGACTTGAGACTGTCTCTGAAAAATCTAAATTTTTAAGGGCTGAAAAGTTTGCCTGATTAGGTCTTTTGAGATATCTCAAAATTAGACACAAAAAAATTCAAACAGCCATGACTTTTATGTTTCCCTATAACCCATCTTGGGCAAACACTGATAATTTAATGTTAATGATTCCTATATTCAGTGATGCAGCCACTGCTTGCCTGATATTGTCATGAGACAAAGATGTTTATTTTTCTGTTGACTTAATCAGGATTTATTTGAATCCTGTCTCTAAAGATACAATTAAGAGATGTACACTGAGAGTCCTCAATGAGAATGTTCATAAAAATAAAGGCAGGTGATGATTAGCCAAGTATTTTAAAAATCTAGATGAGTAACTGGGGGTAAAGGTGAGTAGGGCCTGTTTTTACATCTACTGTGCCCTGCACTGGGGGAACTTCCCTGATTATCCTTGAAAGCCCCTGTGTTTTCTAATGAATTGAACAATAAATGGATTTGTGTGTTTTTCCTGTGTCTGAATTCAGTAGGGTCACATGTAGGATAAAATTAATGCTGATACCTATTTATCAACCATAATGCCTTTAAAGCACATGTGAAAAGTAAAACTCCTCTCTATGTACTGACAGCACGCTTGGGGTAATATATTCACATTTTAACTTGGAGCCAGATCTGATGGTTTAAATGATTAAATGTTAAATCTTGTATTTACACTTGGACTGTGCAAAAGTCAAAGGGAACAATTTGTCAGCTCATTCATATTTTGCTTCTGAAGCCAGTTAACTAATCAATCTAACAGAGAAAGAAGTAAGATAAATGGAGGCCATTCTGTTATGTAGAAAAGTGTGCATGAAGATAAATTTTTAACATTTTCCTTCATTTCATCTGCAGTTATGAGGGGTCGTAATTGCTTCTGAGCACTCAAGGTGCTCTTCAGGTTGCTTCTATAATCAGAAGGGTTCAAGCTCTTTTGGCAGACCACTGGTCGGCAGCCCTGGGATTTTTTGCATTCTTTTTTCTGTATGCTACTTTAGGAAAAAAGCCTCTGTGCTTTTATTACAGGGAACTTGCCAGATAAACTAACTAAGAGAGCATTTTCTGCTAGAAACAAACTTGCATATAGGAAATCCTGAGCAAGCTGCACCTTGCTACAATTGCTACTAGAGTTCCCATTGGTTTATATTAAAAATATGCCATAATCTAAGATCAAATATCTTGCAGTAATTTCTTTTTCTGCCATGGCTTCTCCTTATTTAAGGAGGTCATCCACTTTGCCTCATCAAAAACCTGCAAGAGGCGCATGCACCATTTTCAGCTCAGGAGAGTCATCAGGTGTTTCTCACTGCAGCTCATGACCAAAATGATGATATAAAAAGCCCTAAAAGCTATAGGCTAATGTGTGAAAAATCTAATTACTTTGAAAAGGGAGTAAATAGTTCTGTGTGAAATACGATCTTGACTATTTTTACATTGCTGCATCATTCACTGCATTGTTGCTGCACCATTGCAACATTGCCCAGGTAGGCAAGAAGGGCAATGGCATATGGCCTATGTCAAAAATGCTGTGACCAGCGAGACTAGGGCACTGGTAAGGCCACACCTCGAGGGCTGTGCCCAGTTCTGGGCCCCTCAATCCAGGACAAGAGACCTTGAGGGGCTGGGGGTGTCCAGGGCAGGGAACAGAGCTGGAGAAGGGGCTGGAGCCCCAGGAGAGGCTGAGGGAGCTGGGCAGGGGCTGAGCCTGGAGCAAAGGAGGCTCAGGGGGCCCTTGTGGCTCTGCACAGCTCCTGCCAGGAGGGCACAGCCGGGGGGTCGGGCTGTGCTCCAGGGAACAGGGACAGGAGCAGAGGGAACGGCCTCAGGCTGGGCCAGGGCAGCTCAGGGTGGGCACAGCAGGAATTTCCCCATGGAAAGGGGGCTCAGGAACTGCCCAGGGGGGTTTGCAGTGCCCATCCCTGGAGTGTCCCAGGAAGGGCTGGAGGTGGCACTCAGGGCTCTGGGCTGGGGACAGGGTGGGCAACGGGCACAGCTGGGACTCCACGGGCTGGGAGGGCTTTTCCAGTGCCAGTGATTCTGGGATTCTGTGATCATGTTGTGTTTCTTTATTGAGAACTCCATAAAGCCTAAAGAAAATGCCAGCATTTCTAAAAGAGTCTCTTCCTCTGTTAACACTGAATGATTTTGTGACTAAATTAATTATAATGACACAGTTAGCCACATATGTAGAATCCTCATCAGGGTTTGTAATCTGAGTCTGTGCACTGTGATTTTTATGATGGATAAGCAGCCAAACAGATAAGTAGACCCAGGGTAGCTGGATTAAAATTGCTGTAAAAGGTACCCAAGTTTTCTCAGCTAGATTTCTGCAGTAGTAGACGAGAGAGTCTTAAATAGACACGCTCCTTTTGGCTCCTCCTGTGCACTTTAAAAAGAATTTCAATATAAAAACCCCTCAGCTTTGTGCCAAAGGAATACAGGAGTGGTACTGGTTTTCTTTCTTTTATGGTTTGTCAGAAATTTCATGAAGTTTTATGGCATTACATTTCCAAGCACTCCAGCTGCTGCAGGAAATATATAGCTAAACAATAAGCTCAGATAGGTAAATGCATGCATGATGTTCTTAAAATACTAATGCAAACTGGGCTTAGCTCAGAATTTCCAAACCCACATCATTTTTTTGAGTTTTAGGGCTCTGCAAGCCTTTTAAAAACCTTAGAAATTTAAATAAATATATTCTGTTGGCGGTAGATTTCATATTATTAGACAAAAATGGATGGGTCATCAAATACTTTTATAGTCACAGAGTGAATTTAATTAATCATTTATTACAAACATGATATTTTTTTTTCTTAACTAGCAAATTTAATTCAATTACCAGGAGTTTCATTTCTTCCTTTATGTAGTAAATATGAATAATTTTCAAGCCTGGGGTTTTTTTTTGCCCTCAAGAAATCCAACTTGGATTCTGCCATCCTGTCCTTTCTATTCCTGTAATTGCAATATTAAGTCAAGTTAGAAAAGTATTATTCTGGAAATTTTGACAGGATAAGAAATAAAGGTTTCCTAGAAAATATTTTGTGATTTGAATTTCTTGCTCCTGGACATTCCTGTGCTCCCCTCAGTTTATCTCCTCTGATGTCTAATGGAAGCTCATAATTGATAGAATGTTCCTGGATTCCTTTCCTTCCAACTTTTTTTCAAAACTTTGCCACAACCCATTTTGCTTGTTCATACTAAAAGGGAAAACAGTATCTTTTCCTCTCCATAGCTGATTTTGTTGCTCCTTTCCCTTGCCTTGATGGCAAACAGAATCAATGCTGTTCTAACATTAATTCTGAAATTAATACGCACTTCTGCTGAAGATTTGAGAAGATTAAAAATAATGTATATGCAACAGCAATCAGAAGAACCTTCATAACTGATTTGACCCTATGAATGATATCAAACTGATCTTCTGTCTTGTGCATATTAATATTCAGAGAGAATATATGGCATGCTTTGAAAAGTTTGGTTTTTTGGACTGGCATCTGCCAAAAATCATCCCAAAGCTCCTGATGGACTCATGTTCCTTTGGGATGCAGCTATTGCTGCACCCTGAATCTTACCAGCTGGTCCAGCTGTCATTTATTGCCCAGGTTTGATAAACAAAATAGTGTGTGAATGCAGAGGAACTGTGCTGCCTTTTCAGTCCCACACTGCTCTGTCCATGCAGAGCACTATTCCATTAATTGCAGGTTCGAAGTGTGTATCCCTTCTAGGAAAATGGGGGGAAAAAGAAATTTAAATAGAGAAATTTGCTCTTGGAGTTGAGAAATGCTGGCAAATATGGTCTGCTTTCCATTTCCCAAGGAATATGGTCCTTTTCAAATAAGTTACATTTTTCTTTTGTGTCCTTTAGCCTACCCCAAGTGGCTTGCAGTATTTATCAACTTTAATCAACATGAGTGACAGGAAACCTGATAATAGAGAATAGCTGTCTCCACTGGTGGGGCAAAATCTTTTGAAATGTCAGTAGTGAATTCACTGTATTTACATTTCTTTGGGACTCTCGCTTTTTGAAGATTTTCATCTTTTACACCGTAGGGATGAAAGTAAAGGTTATTTAACTCTACATCAGAAATTGTATCTGATGACAGTGTGACAAAATATTCCTGCTTTCAGAAGGGCAGGATGCCTGCCTCTCATCTCTGGGGCTGTTCCAGTGGTGTAGCAGGTTCACAGCTACTATTTGTCCTCTAATATTGAAAGCTGTTCATCATCCAATTAATGAGAGTCCTGGAGCTTTCTTTGTACAACCTTTTTTTTTGGGTTTGGCCAGCATATTAATTCTTTGCAGAAATTCATGCCATGTTAAATATAAACAATTAAAATTAGTGGTCACTTCCTCCTGGGCTGTCATGGGACACAATGCTCTAGCCACTCAAAGGCTGAGCCTGGATAAAGCCTCTGGAAAAGGCTGAGTCTTCTGTGCTGGATCAGGGGACCTTGGTCAGATGTCCTCCAGAGCAAAAACCTCTTACAGCCATGCTGATCCCAGGGGTCAGTCTGTGAGGCCTGAAAGTTTGGAGAACTTTGGCTGAGTGTTGTCTATAGGGACCAGTGAATTCCTTGGGACTGCCAGAGGTTCCTCCCCTTCCTGTCCTGTTGTGAGTGTGGGACTGCTAAACTGGGGCTGTGAGGACTTAAAGAATGCACTTACACAGCTCAAAACCCCGTCTCTCTCTCCCCCTCCCCTTCTCTGCCTTAAATGTACTGTTAAATAAAATCTGTAGTATTGACTTTGATATAAGGTCTCGTTTGCACCTTACTTTGGGCAGAGGCATCTTCTATTAATCAGATCCTAATGGGGTTTGCGTTAATTATGGCAATCACAGTCTCTTCTGGACATCCCCTCTTCTTGGGGCAGAGCTTCTGGTGCTGTGCCTCTGGGTGCACCTGGGTTTAGGCTGGACATCACCTGATTTTAGGTTGCACATCACCGATTTTAGGCTTGAGATCACATGGTGCCACTGCTTGGATTGGGAAAGCTGAACTCTGAACTGCAAGACTTGTCTTCATCCTAGGAAAGATTTGAGGAGAGCACCCAGTGAATTGTCAAATTAAGACAGCTCTGTTTTCTGGTATTTTCTACCCCTCCACTTCTTTTGTGTTCTCCTCTGTGTTTCCTTAGCATTAATCCTCCTTTCTGGTATGAAAAAGTTCTAGATTTTCAGCTGTAACTGTGCAGGCCTCAGAATGCTTTGGAAAAAGAAAAGTCTGCATAGAAAAAAAATGGAACCAAGAGGGAGAGCTGGAAGTAGCTTGTTTCTCAGTGAGAGAGGTTTGCTGGTCTCTGTAGGTCCCTTTGGATTTCTCCATTATCCTATAGAGCTACTGACATCCTCATGGAAACATTCCTGCTACCTTTTCAAAAACTATTTTCAATTCAGCCTCAAAATACAGTCAGTTTTCCTTTTGACTATGATTGTTAAAGGTATTGGTAAAGGAAATAATTTAAATTTATTTTGGAAAAAATCTGTTAAAATATTTCAGAAAAAAAAGGAGAAAAATTATATTTCAATACCTTTAGAAATACGAGAAATTACAACACTGTTTCTTAAGAAAGTTCATTTCCCTGGATTTTCTTTCAGTTTCTAACATTGTGATTTTTTATTAATGAAGAAAAATCCCATTAAATTTGGCAGGGGAATAATCAAGCTGTATAGATCCCTCCAAGGCAAGCCCATTTAAGTGAACATGGAACAACAATAAACACCTAAAATTCCCCAATAATGATGGTTTTCCTCTGTGCCACCGCTCAGATTCAGAAGGATGCGTGGTGCCCAGGAGCCAGGTTCCCAAGGCTGACACATTTCCAGTCCATCAGGGTGCAGGAGACACAAAGCATTTTTGAGTGCTGCTGGGGACATCCCAGGGGCAGGGTGTGGAGTCTGGGGATGGCTGTGGGGTCCTTAGGGGCTGCAGGAATGGGTCCTGAGCTGTCCCAGTCAATGACAGCTCCCAGGAGCCCTCAAACTGGAGGGGAAACCAAGGAGGAGGGAATGCTTTCACCAAAAGTGTCCTCTGGGTTTGTTGGGACCTGCCTTTTAAGTATCACAAATCCATCTCTCACTTCATTATGTGCCAGAATTCCTTGACCTTAAGATAAACTGCACCCAGGAGCCCCCTAACACTTGTGAGACCAAACTTCTGCGTCTGGGATCTGTTCTGCCTCAAAAAATGCACAGGGGAGATACTGGGCCTTTGAACAGAAATGAGAGCTGGTTTGTCAGGAAAAGGAGAGGAATATGGGTGTGTAGCAGGGCAGGGAAGGGCTGTGACCCTCTAAGTGGTCTGCATGGAGCAGTTTGGAGTCTCCAGCAGAGGGGAATCACTGCCCTGGTAGTAGGAACCAGCAACCAGAAGGTTTGGTACCTCCAGAGCTGTTGCACAGACTCAGCTCCATTCCATTTAATCTTCATCAGTGCTTGTGTTTTCCCCTGTATCTCCCAACACATTCAAATAAAAACTCCTCAGTGCATAGGCAGCTAATTATGAAGCCTGCTGAAAGCATTTTGAACTGGAGCATCCAGCTATGCTGGGATTGTTGTATTTCCACACGTGCCACTCACACCTCCGAGAGCTCCCACCACCGAAATGGACCAGCAATCCAAAATACCCTCCGGGGTGACCTTCACACAGTAAAAGGCAGAAGGAGAGTTCTGCTGTAATTAAAAAAAAAAATGGAACAAGGCAGCAGGCCTTGCTAATACCGCCATGAATGTGCAGGCAGTGCTGCTGCTGAAGCGCGTTTTGCTGATAACCCAGGGATTAGCCACACGTAAATGCAGTCACTGGGGAGTGCTGCCAAGCTGCTACAGTGAATTATCTGACTGGAGCTGCCTGTACTTTCTCATTGAGCAGTCAGAGCTGCTCATGTTTGCAGCCTTGATTTATTTCTTGTTTTAGTCTTGCACCCTGAATAAGGCCACCCAGAGTGAGTTTTTGTGGCATAGCTATAAATGAGCCTTTTTTAACTGGAACAGAGAGGGGGATATCTGGAGTTTTTTGCAAGTAATGGACCTGCTGAGCACCATGGTAGGAGTAAAAGGGAGCAGCCACTCTCTTGATCCTGCACAGGAATTTGGGGCTGTTCCAGCTATCAGTCCATGGAGGAAAGGGTGATTACTTCCCAGGCACTGGTGTGGACAGCATCCTCCTGTCAGTGATGGTGAGGGGCACTGGAAGGACACAGAACTGTTGGAGCAAATCCAGGTGAGGCCTCAGAGGTGCTGAGGGGACTGGAGCAGCTCCCCTGTGGAGCCAGGCTGGGAGAGCTGGGGCTGCTCAGCCTGGACAGGAGAAGGTTGTGTGGAGAGCTCACAGCTCCTTCCAGGCTCTGAGGGGCTGCAAGAACCCAGAGAGGGACAATTCCTCAGGAACTGCAGTGACAGGAGCCAGGGAATGGCTCCCAGTGCCAGAGGGCAGGGCTGGATGGGATCTTGGCAATGAGGAATTGTTCCCTGGCAGGGTGGGCAGGCCCTGGCACAGGGTGCCCAGAGCAGCTGGGGCTGCCCCTGGATCCCTGGCAGTGCCCAAGGCCAGGTTGGACATTGGGGCTGGAGCAGCCTGGGACAGTGGAAGGTGTCCCTGTCATGGCAGGGGTGGCACTGGGTGGGATTTAAGGTCCCTCCCAGCCCAAACCAATCTTTGATTCCATGACATAGCTGTCCTGGCTGTGTGTCACCCAAGTATCATCACACTGTTACCCTCCAGGAATAACAAATTGGGGGCCACTCATCTTCCTTTAAGAACAAACTTTGGTAGCAAAAATAATCCTCATTAGAGAAATCCTTCTGTCTTGCTTATCTGACTGCAGGCACCCAGGAAAGCTCAGAAATAAGCCAGTATTGACTGATTGGAAGTTTCTGTGCCAAAAAGATGTGTGGCCCATACATGATTCACTCCCAAAAACAGCCTTATGTTTCACATTATGAGCTGCACAAGGTTCTCTTACAAGGAATCTGACCCAAGAAAATAAAGAAAAAGTGATGTTAACTGCTGCTTGGGACTGTCTGTACACTCAGCACTGAATGGAAAAAATAAGGCTTCAAAATTGTCTTTTCAATCTGCAACCCTGGTACTCTTGTGGGTATTTGCTCTCACAGAAAAACTTCTTGCATTCAGTGCTAACTCCCACGTTAGAAGACTGAACACAGAACATTGTATAGAAAAAAATACATTCTGGACTGAAAGCAGAATTTATGTTAGTTAAGGACAAGTATTTTGATGTATTTTGAGAGTTACGCTGTAAATATATTTACATAATACGGTTTGGATATTTGGAAGTACTGGAGCGTGTTCTGAAATGTCACAGCCAGTCAAGTGACACCACCTTTCCACTGGCTCCCTACCTATCAGCCGGGGCAGAATGTTTTATTTAAGCAGGAGCAGGTCAGGGGATATTGGTGATGGGAAAATGAGAATGTATGGAGCCATCAGGAGGCAGAACAATGAGAACAACGGCATTCCAAGGCTGGAGACCTCAGAGACTGTGATTCTGTGTGACACATTAACCACGTCTGCAGAGCCCTGCGAAAGCTCAATGAAAAATAATCAACAGAACTGTGAATTCCTTCCCTGGAGAGTGGCAAGGGAGGTGAAGTGATTTGCCCAGACCAAAATGATCCCATGATGGATCTGGCTTAGACACTTCTGGCTTTTGTCGTTCTTTTGGAGAATGTGGCAATGCATATTCAGCTGATGGGAAAGAGAGAAATGTGGTGCATATTAAAAAGTAGATTTTAGAAGGGTTTGATCTACATATAAGGGAAACATTCCTCTACAGAAAGGCACATGAATTTCCAGGGAATTCTTTTTGTTTGAAGGAACAAATATTGCAAATTTAAAAACAGCTCAGGAAGGAGTTAAAAGGAATGTCAGTGAGTGCAGCATTAGGGCCATTTTTGTTTATTTTATAAATTACTGACCCAAATTTGCTAGTGACATAGAAATGGGAAAGGATGATAAAG
The DNA here is from genome assembly GCF_037042795.1 of Molothrus aeneus. Classification (NCBI taxonomy): domain Eukaryota; kingdom Metazoa; phylum Chordata; class Aves; order Passeriformes; family Icteridae; genus Molothrus; species Molothrus aeneus. The sequence goes on from NC_089656.1 coordinate 672,717, forward strand.
TAAATACAGAGGACCAGAGCAAATAAATTCAATATGATTGGGATAGATTCAGCTTAGAGGCTGGATAAGTAGCTTATTCAGCTCAGTTGTACAGAAGTGTGAAGTAATAAGATTAAGAACTAAAAATAATCAAAGAGGATAGAGCCAAAAAGAAAATACAACAAGTAGCACAGTCCCAGAAGAGTAGATTGAGTACTTTCCTCTGTTTGTAGGGGAGAAGATGCAAGTTGCTGTGGGCAGAGCAGAGGGGACTTTGCCCCGAACTGGTTCTGACTGACAAATTTAATGAATCATTCCTTAACCAGATTTGTGGTAATTTTCCATTTTGCTTTAGGGAATTTAAAAAGAAAAAAAAAAGGGTTATTAAACCCAAGACTTGAGGAAACAATGCTTACCCACTTATCTTTTTTAATACAAACTTTATTTTGCCCTCATATTATTAGAAAATTGAACACATACAAGTGGGTTCTATAAAGAATAAAACAAGCCTTAGCTATCTTTTCTCATAAATGATCTTCTACCAAATAATTAAAGACACCATTAGCAGCCACCCTCTGTTCAAAACTGGGCTACTACTTTTTCTTTAAGACGTACTTTTATTGTGTTGGAGGAATTATACTGGGTATTCTCTGTCTAAAGTAGCAAAACAACTCTATAATTGCATTCGTTCAGAGTAATGATAACAAGATTTAAAACACAGTTGCAACACAAGAAAACTTAGTGTGAAAAGACTATTCTGTGTCTTCAGCTGTCAACTAAAAGTATATTGAATTTTGCAGAGCAAATTCAAATAAAAGTATTGAGATTAAAAGTGATAAAGCAGCAACAGTGAGATCAGAACCCCTCCAAAAATTAGATTAAATCCTCCTCAGGACCATAAAAACCTCATTATCTTGACATGACTAGATCAATCATTGCAAGACAATTATCTTGAGTTAAAGTTGCTCTGATCCAGGAATTTAAGACTCTCATTTTTCCTTCTGCTTTGGTACTAAAATAGGCAGTGCATGGTCCAGGCCTTGCTGGGCAGGAACTGAGACAGACACATGGACACTATCCTGGTGACAAACAAGCCATAGAGTCCATGTGTAAACATCAATAAAGGCCCCCTTTGAGCAGCAAAAGCTTCCATTAGATTGAACTGGGAAATAGAACAGCACTAACTCTTGTTCATTACATGGTTTATTAGTTATGCTATGAACTTAATGTTGCTTTTGTCACTTCTTGAACTTCAAAGTTGTTCCTGCAGCCCAGATACCAGGTTGCATTGCCCCTGTTGTTAGCATTCAGAAACACATAATCACATAAGCCATTATATGCAGGTGCTTTTATTAAGAGCTCTGGGTGTCAGGAGTATTCAACTCAAATCTGACTCCGACCATACATTCGAGATGATCGTGCTTTTATATTCTATCGTTATATAATTTTCATGTTAATTATTAAACTTATATTGTTCTATTGTATACATAGATTTCAGTCAAACATGGCTTCTCATGGCTCCCCCTTAAATTTCTAACATAGTTTCTCATGATTCTTCTTATGATTATACAATTATATTTAGTTACTAAACAATCATCACATCTAACAATTATATCATTCCTCATACTGCTTACGCAGGTGCAGTGATCTGAGAAAACACAAAGCCTAACATTTTCAAAGTCTATCTTTAACATTTTCCAGGGCTCCACTATCACTGTGGCTGCTGTGGAGAGCTCCATGCCTTACTCTGGAGGTTTGGGGTCATTCCCTATCTCCAGAGATGGCTGGTGCTATCACGGACAGATGTACAGCTGAAAATGAGGCAAGAGTGGTCCCAAAATACTCAGAACCAGAGCCAAAGAGTAGGAATCCTGACCTTTTCAGCCTCACTAATGGCAGCAGCAGCAGGAATATGATCAGTATTCCAAGTGAAAATGGAGTGAGCAGTTTTTTCAACCTTCTCTCAACCTTGTAATTCCCTTTTTTAATTGGGAATTTCATGTTGCTTCTTGCCTTTGTTGCTTCTGCTGGAATATTTGAAGGTATTTTGTCCACATTTAATTACTGTGCACCAGCTTTGTGGGCATTCTTGCTCCTTTGGAGTACCATTGACCTGGGTGTAGAGAACTTGCTCCCTGACTAGAGATTTATTTTTAGGGCAAATCAGTGTAGTTCTGTGACAAAGAATGTGGCAAACATGGGCTTTTATTTCATATCACAAAAGGCCCTTGGTGAAATCTGAAACAGAGAGTGCTTTAAATTCTTTCCAAATAAAAAAAAAAGTAATTTGTATTTTGCATCCTCTGAAAGGTGCATTAAATCCAGATTTACCTTTTAAAAATCTTTAGTTTGTCAGTTTTAGAAACAATTTCCTACTGAATGTACTTCCAGCAGGAAGCAGCTCCTAAAGATGATGGCATGGGATGGAATCAGTACAACAAGGGATTACAAACATTTCTGCCAATGCAGAAGCTGTGACTCTGTAGGCTGGCACAGCTGGCATTGCTCACCTGCACAGGAGAAGCTTTGGGCTGAGCTCAGGGTGGCCTTGCAGGGCCTGAAGGAGCTGCAGGAAAGATGGAGAGAGACAATTGCCAAGGGCTGGAGGGACAGGAGCCAGGGAATGGCTGCCAGTGCCAGAGGGCAGGGCTGGATGGGATCTTGGCAATGAGGAATTGTTCCCTGGCAGGGTGGGCAGGCCCTGGCACAGGGTGCCCAGAGCAGCTGGGGCTGCCCCTGGATCCCTGGCAGTGCCCAAGGCCAGGCTGGACACTGGGGCTGGGAGCAGCCTGGGACAGTGGAAGGTGTCCCTGCCATGGCAGGGGTGGCACTGGGTGGGATTTAAGGTCCCTTCCCACTCAAACCATTCCATGATTCTCTGACATAAATGGCTTCATGGACCCATGAAGGACAGCTGGGATCGGGCAGCCTTACACAAATAGTAAGTTTAACATTTCATACTGGTTTAATTCCCACATAGTTTTTCAAGTTTTATTAACCCAGACAACTTGTAATAATTATGATAAACAGACATTGTCATCAAAAATCAGCAGAAACTTGATAAGATTAAGTGCAATGCAATACATCTTCCTTGCTCACAGAGCCTGGATAATAAATTACTTTGAGGCTCCAGAATAAGGCATTGTATAATTGAGCAAAACATCAATTTTTAAGGATGCTTATTTAAATGCAAACCAGATTTTTTGAGAATGGTAAATTTGATTAAAATCCCTCTTTAAGTGCAAATCACAAACAACAATATCCAATACTCACAGGCCATAACCATCCTCTGAATAATACAATTTATTGTTCAGATATAATTGTAAGATCTTAATGATGTGGCAGCTGTAATCTACTTTAAAAATTAGAAACTATGAACTCCAGGGTTCCAAAGTGGCTCAAACACACACCACGGCTCAGTGATTTACATTTGGTTACTGCAATACTTTGCACCAGATTAAATGATCAGCCTTTGGCTTTTTGTCACACATAATTTTCCCCATCTTTAATGGTGTGCTCCATAAATTATACTGTTTCGGCTATTGTGTGGGTATTAAAATCAGATCCAGACATGACTGAATAGGAATTTAGCCATCTCAGTCCTGGATACTTTTAAAATTGGTTCAATCTTCACCTGCTGGCAATACTCGGTTACTTAATTTTTAAAAAATTTTCTGGATAGGTGCAGTTGTGTTTTTGCATAGCAGCAGCATTTCAGATTTGAGAAGTCTAGACAGGCTATCTTATGCTGTAAGCAAAACTGAATTAAAACCCCTGGTTGTTCCAACTTTATTTTCACTACGGGGCTGATTCAAATGGGAGGTTTTGGGAATGAGATGCCATAGTCCTTAGAACAGCTCTTCCCTGACAGCAGGGACAGCTGCCACTTTCCTTAAGGGTGTGAGTGGTGCTGTGGCTCCTCTCACACCCTCACACCTTTCTCAGCACTGTCAGAGGATTAATTCTCACTTCTAATGGTGCATTTAGGCTGCTTTTCAGAAGCTTGTTTGCTCTTGTTGGAGCACATGGGAGCTTCAGTCTCCTCTAGAAGGGGCTGAATCCATCCTGGGTGCTCCAATGCTCCTCAGACATCCCCATCCACAGCAAAAGACAGCAGTGGCTTGTGTTCATAACTGACATAAATATTGCTGTGCACAGGGTTGCCTGTTTTCTAAAGACCACAACAGACTTTGGGAAGGCAAAATTTCACTCAAAGCACATCTAAAATTTGAGCACTATTCTTTTTGAATTTTACCTTTCAGACAGTCTCAAAATTAGACAAAAGAAAAGCAACTTCCCAAAGAGAAAGAGTGAAAGCTCTTTACTTTCAGTTGCAGTTTTGCAGTCAGCATCTGTGAGCTGTTTTCGTTCATCACTGTATCAAACTCCAACAACAATAAAGTTTCTGCTTGGAGCAGAAGGAGGACTTTCCACCAAAATCCCTTTATGCTGTAAAAGCAGACTGGAAAATGAGACATCTGATCTTTGAAACAGCCTTAAACTTTGGTGAGACATGAGCATTTTAAGTGGGATATTTATGACTTTAATAACATCCATTAATGCAACATTAATTGCCATTTTTAGAAGCAATAAACTAAGTAGCTCCATGACTGTGCAGCTGAATTGTGAAAAAATGAGCTCTGACTTAGGCATGTTAATGCTCTCAGATATTAATATTAGATTCCTGCACATGTAATCCAGGTTTGGGAGCTGAGGTATCTTCGCTCTACACTCAGTCTCCTCTGAAAGTCTTGCAAACACTGTCTGGCATTTATTACAGCCCTGGCAGCACAAAACAGGGCTCTGTCTGTGATTTAAGTGAGTCCGTGGTGCTGGAGCCTGTTTCACTGGGAGTCAGATCTGGGAATAGAGCCAAGTGCACCCTGCTGTGATCCATGCCAGGCTGGGAGCAGCCAGTCCCCTGTGCCCAGGGCTGTCCCCTGTGCCCAGGGCTGTCCCCTCTGCCCAGGGCTGTCCCCTGTGCCCAGGGCTGTCCCCTTTACCCAGGATTGTCCCCTGTGCCCAGAGCTGTCCCCTGTGCCCAGGGCTGTCCCCTGTGCCCAGAGCTGTCCCCTTTACCCAAGGCTGTCCCCTTTACCCAGGCCTGTCCCCTGTGCCCAGAGCTGTCCCCTGTGCCCAGGGCTGTCCCCTGTGCCCAGGATTGTCCCCTCTGCCCAGAGCTGTCCCCTGTGCCCAGGGCTGTCCCCTGTGCCCAGAGCTGTCCCCTGTGCCCAGGGCTGTCCCCTTTACCCAGGATTGTCCCCTGTGCCCAGAGCTGTCCCCTCTGCCCAGGGCTGTCCCCTGTGCCCAGGATTGTCCCCTCTGCCCAGAGCTGTCCCCTGTGCCCAGGATTGTCCCCTGTGCCCAGGGCTGTCCCCTGTGCCCAGAGCTGTCCCCTGTGCCCAGGGCTGTCCCCTTTACCCAGGATTGTCCCCTGTGCCCAGGATTGTCCCCTGTGCCCAGAGCTGTCCCCTGTGCCCAGGGCTGTCCCCTGTGCCCAGGATTGTCCCCTCTGCCCAGAGCTGTCCCCTGTGCCCAGAGCTGTCCCCTGTGCCCAGGGCTGTCCCCTTTACCCAGGATTGTCCCCTCTGCCCAGAGCTGTCCCCTGTGCCCAGGGCTGTCCCCTGTGCCCAGAGCTGTCCCCTCTGCCCAGGGCTGTCGCCTGTGCCCAGAGCTGTCCCCTCTGCCCAGGGCTGTCCCCTGTGCCCAGAGCTGTCCCCTGTGCCCAGGGCTGTCCCCTTTACCCAGGATTGTCCCCTCTGCCCAGAGCTGTCCCCTGTGCCCAGGGCTGTCCCCTGTGCCCAGGGCTGTCCCCTTTACCCAGGATTGTCCCCTCTGCCCAGAGCTGTCCCCTGTGCCCAGAGCTGTCCCCTGTGCCCAGGGCTGTCCCCTTTACCCAGGATTGTCCCCTCTGCCCAGAGCTGTCCCCTGTGCCCAGGGCTGTCCCCTGTGCCCAGAGCTGTCCCCTTTACCCAGGGCTGTCCCCTTTACCCAGGCCTGTCCCCTGTGCCCAGAGCTGTCCCCTGTGCCCAGGGCTGTCCCCTCTGCCCAGGGCTGTCCCCTGTGCCCAGGATTGTCCCCTCTGCCCAGAGCTGTCCCCTGTGCCCAGGATTGTCCCCTGTGCCCAGGGCTGTCCCCTGTGCCCAGGGCTGTCCCCTGTGCCCAGAGCTGTCCCCTTTACCCAGGATTGTCCCCTGTGCCCAGGATTGTCCCCTCTGCCCAGAGCTGTCCCCTGTGCCCAGGCCTGTCCCCTGTGCCCAGAGCTGTCCCCTGTGCCCAGAGCTGTCCCCTCTGCCCAGGGCTGTCCCCTGTGCCCAGGATTGTCCCCTCTGCCCAGAGCTGTCCCCTGTGCCCAGGGCTGTCCCCTGTGCCCAGAGCTGTCCCCTGTGCCCAGGGCTGTCCCCTTTACCCAGGATTGTCCCCTGTGCCCAGAGCTGTCCCCTCTGCCCAGGGCTGTCCCCTGTGCCCAGGATTGTCCCCTCTGCCCAGAGCTGTCCCCTGTGCCCAGGATTGTCCCCTGTGCCCAGGATTGTCCCCTCTGCCCAGAGCTGTCCCCTGTGCCCAGGATTGTCCCCTGTGCCCAGGGCTGTCCCCTGTGCCCAGGGCTGTCCCCTGTGCCCAGAGCTGTCCCCTTTACCCAGGATTGTCCCCTGTGCCCAGGATTGTCCCCTGTGCCCAGAGCTGTCCCCTGTGCCCAGGGCTGTCCCCTGTGCCCAGGATTGTCCCCTCTGCCCAGAGCTGTCCCCTGTGCCCAGAGCTGTCCCCTGTGCCCAGGGCTGTCCCCTTTACCCAGGATTGTCCCCTCTGCCCAGAGCTGTCCCCTGTGCCCAGGGCTGTCCCCTGTGCCCAGAGCTGTCCCCTCTGCCCAGGGCTGTCGCCTGTGCCCAGAGCTGTCCCCTCTGCCCAGGGCTGTCCCCTGTGCCCAGAGCTGTCCCCTGTGCCCAGGGCTGTCCCCTTTACCCAGGATTGTCCCCTCTGCCCAGAGCTGTCCCCTGTGCCCAGGGCTGTCCCCTGTGCCCAGGGCTGTCCCCTTTACCCAGGATTGTCCCCTCTGCCCAGAGCTGTCCCCTGTGCCCAGAGCTGTCCCCTCTGCCCAGAGCTGTCCCCTGTGCCCAGAGCTGTCCCCTGTGCCCAGAGCTGACTCCCCGGCCCAGGGCTGTCCCCTGTGCCCAGAGCTGACTCCCCGGCCCAGGGCTGTCCCCTGTGCCCAGAGCTGTCCCCTGTGCCCAGGGCTGTCCCCTGTGCCCAGAGCTGACTCCCCGGCCCAGGGCTGACTCCTTTGCTGCGAGCTGACCACAGGAGGGCTCACCCTGCACCGAGTCCAGCCTGAGCAAAAATAGGAACTGGGCTGCTGGCTGTTGCAGGGACAGCAGAGTGACAAGGCCAGGAGGGAAGTGGCCTGACAAAGTCTGTTTTGCAGGACTGGTCACCTCTTCCAGGTGACTGGACACTGTAGGATAGAAGGGTAATATTTTAGCAATTATTAGTGACTATTTAGCTGTATGGTTAAATGATTGTAGATTGATCCACTTGAGCAAGAAGAAGCTTCTCCTGTCTTCTAGAAGCACAGCCCTTGAGTTGCATCCACCTTTTCCTCACTGTCTCTGTGCTCTCCCCTTGCCACGTGCCCTGTCTTACTCTGAGCAGCACTGACAATAATGAACATCATCTATTAGCTAACCCAAGGGAAGTTTACATGAACCCAAACTGGGCATGGAACACTGCTAAGGAACAAGAGGCTGGATTTTGAAACACTGGTCATTAAGCCCTCTGCTTCAGATTCTGCTTCCACAGCCCATGTGTTTTCTACATTAAAACTGATTGCTGCCAAGGAACATCAGCCAGCTTAGTTATTAATAGGTTAAAAAATTCTCTCTGCATCATGGTGTTGCTTCATCCCCAGTAATCTTGAGCTAGGGATTCATGTCCCTGAAAATGCTTGGAATGGCTGGCTAACTCCTGTCCTGGAGAAACATGAATCAGAGACTGTTATCCCTGTCCCACAGCAGCATTCCTTGGGAGCCTGCCAAGGATATCTACTTGTCTGGGCTGCTCAAAGTGTGAAATCTCTGTGTCTGCATATGCACATGCCACATCCAGTATTTTGTGTGGTTTTCAGTGCTTTTCCTGGTGTGTGTTCACCCTGACAGAGAGACAGCTGTGGGCACTTGAGGCTCAGGCTGCAGAGCAGGGCAAGGTTCTGCTTCCCCCAGAGGCTGCTGGGCACTGCCCAGGCTGCCCAGGGAATGGGCACAGCCCCGAGGCTGCCGGAGCTCCAGGAGCCTTTGGGCACCAGGGAGGGACAGGGGGGATTGTTGGGGGTCTGGGCAGGGCCTGGGGCTGCATCCATCATCCTGGGGGGATTGTTGGGGGTCTGGGCAGGGCCTGGGGCTGCATCCATCATCCTGGGGGGATTGTTGGGGGTCTGGGCAGGGCCAGGGGATGGATCCATCATCCTGGTGGCTCCCTTACAACTCAGCATCCTCTATGATTCTCTGATTCTTTGATTTGAAAATGCTACAAAAAGTCATTTTGCTGTAAGTATTTGCTGAATCAATGAATCATTTTGTTTTACAGTAGCACCTAGAATGTGTCTGGTGGCAACATCCAATAAATCCTGATATTTTCAGTTCAGATATGAAAGGAGAGGAGCAGAATAAAATGTCACCTACATTTCAGTGTTTTTATATTACTTGTATTGGAGAGAAACTGAGAGGAACAGAATGAACCAATTTAATGGAGCTGATTCCATATACCAAAAAATTATGCAAAGGAAAAATAAATGAGAGGAGCTGAAGCTGAAGGCAGGTCTGATTTTGAAATTAGAAGAGGCAGAACACTTAAGTAGCAAAATGCAAATTTATTAAGATTTCTGAGGAAATAACTGTAATTTTGACTTGGGTAAGGCAGAAAGATGTCCAGCATCTCAGGTGACCTGGGTTAGAAAATGAGCAGTTCAGTAACCATGGTTTTGCTATGATACAAAGATAAATATGAGTTGCTGAAAATAATAGAGAAAAGAAAGTTCCAGCATTCAATGTATGAGATCTCTAATGAAGGATTTTGGTTAAAATTTCATTAAAAAATAAATTTAATTTCATGCAGATCAGAGGATGGCTTTCTAATGTAGGAAGTCATAGAATTGCATACAGGAGTTGATAGTCCACTGCTCTGAGCCTGTAAGCTGCTATTAACAGAGCAAGTAATTAAAATATTCAGATTAGTGTCAGACAGGGATTACAATAGGAAACTAAAACTAGGACCAACTTTGACAATCAGTTGAAGGTTTATAATTCTTTTTATGAACTTGAGGCTGACTTCAGTTTCCAGTATGGTTTCTCTCATGTGAGGCTCAAGGTGGAAATCAAACTAAGCCATTATGACTCATATATAGTTATTCATTTACAATTGAAGTTTGCACCCAGACATGGAAACACAAATAACAGAAAGCCAGGAAAGTCTTGATTATATATTTGCAGGTAATTTCTATTGTATATGTGATTTCTGTAATCCTTTAGGCTGAATCTGGCTAAACCTGACTGTCCCAACGTGTGAAGCTGAACACTTGCCAAGGTTCCGTCTTTGTTGTCTCGGATGTTCCATTTGTGATTTTAACCCATTCTCTCTAAAATGTTCTTCGTGCCACTTTCCTTATGCAAAACACCAATAGCAAAATACAGTCCAAGCAGAATTATTGCATTTTATTTCCAAAATAAGATAACATTTCTATTTGATTTTTGCAATTTTAATGATGAATACTCAGTTCAGGATCTTCAGCTTAAAATACTCTAGGAAAAATAAATATATTTGTGCCTTGTTTGATGAATCACAGTTTGAGGGAAATGTCACATCAAAAGCTACAAGTAGGTAATATGCCTCATTAAGCTTCTTCTAAAAAGAGATATGAATATTCAAAATTAATGTGGCAAATCCATATAAGGAAAGGCTTACTTGTCAGACTTATTATAGATTTTTAGACCATCCTTTGAATTAGAAATTTAATGTAATGTAATACCTTGCATATATATATATAAAACTTGTATTTCATCCATTTGTAATTTCCATTAAAGTGTGTCATTAATTCAGCTTAAAAAAATCTTTGTGGGTCATATATATAATGTATGTGGGATGGGTGAAATATATACTGAGTGTTCCTGGGTCTAAAAATTATAACTCTATCTACAATGTTGGTATGGGAATGATGTGCTTTAGCTATTTCCTGAGATGATACATGAGCTCTAAAGAGGATATTTTCCTTGTGCACACTATATTCAATAAAAAGTTATGCAAAGTAAATGCTTAGTTTTATTAATTTGAAGCAGTGTGAGTTTACTACATACAGTTTATTATGAAAGCACAGCTATGATTAGCAGGGTTATGTACTCTATTCTCACAGGATAATAGTTCATGAGTAGTAAATCAAATATAACCATATGTAAGAGCTGTCTTTTATAGATTTGCCCTCCAAACACGCCTTGGGTGAGTGTGACACAATAAAATGTATCAGTTCTCCCCCACTGCTGGCCTGGGCTCTGCCTTTATGAGATATTTTTCTGGCTGGGCAACAAATGAGATGGAAATACCTCTGGAAATAAAATATGCAGGTGGTTGCTCAATCACACGCTCCTGTTTATTCTCAATAAATATGTCATGAGACTTCTTTAGAGCAATAAAACAAGACTAAAACTCAGACTAGGACATAGGAGAGAACTGCACATCCTCAAAATCCTTCCTGGATTTCACATCACACTTTACAAGAGCTGAGAAGTTCTTGCCAAAGTATTGACAACTGGCAGGCATGCTGTGGGTGATTAATTTCTAACACCTAATTAGTTTATAAAAGAAAAAGGTGCTGCCTCATTAAATCACACGGAACATATGAGAGAAAACCTGAAGGGAGGAAAAAGGCCAGTGGCATGGAAATGTGATAGCCACAGAAAGTGCCTAATTACAAGCAGGCTGGCCAGAGAAAGAGCCAAGCTAAACAACTCCTGGCATTGCTGGGTAGCCTGAGGGCTCTGCTGGCAGCAGCTCTCCTCCAAGCAGGGCAGGGTTAGGGCAGCTCTTGGCACCCTCTGCTCCTGGTTAGACCAGAGGTTTTGCTGGGCTTTTCCCCACTTCTTTCTGGACTGGGATTTATCTATACATGGCCCTTTCCATTTTCTATAAGAAATTAGGTATATAAAAACTCTCCTGAAACCCTGATATTTCCAGGAGGTGCCTTGCTTTGATATTTGAAGGGCAATATGAGACCTGTCGGAAATCTGCCCTTGACAGACAAGAAATGCTGGCAATAAGCACCTAAACAAATAATGCCAATAAGAACCAGACCATGACATCAGTGAAGTGGCAAAATACTCATTAGAAGCTTCACTTCAGGTTTTCAGTCGATCATCCAAGGCAGAACAGAGCAGAGATGAGACTCCAGATTTTGGAGTTATAGAATCATAAAGTTTGGAAAAAACCTGTAAGATCAGCAAGTCCAGCGTTTTACACCTCATTTGGGCTGCAAAACCAGCTGGGAGGCAGCTCCTGACTTGGCCTGGGCTGGTTTGGGGTCAGAGCTCCAGCAGATGATGATTTGGCTTAGACACTGATTTCATAATTATCACCTTACTTCCACCTCAACAGGATGAGATGAAACGGCCTCAAGTTGTGTCAGAGAGGTTTAGATTATTTATTAGGAAATATTTCTTCACCCGAGAGGTTGTCAGGCATTGGAACACGCTGCCTAGAGCAGTGGAGGAGTCACCACCCCTGGAAGAGATTTGACTGAACTTCTGAGCTTCCCTATTTTTCTTGTAACCTATGGAATGCATCAATATGAAATATTTATATTGGCCACCCATAAAATCCTGCTGTTTGCCCTCCATAAAACACCACTGTAGTGTACAGAATACTGCAAATATTCTCTTTTATTGATCTGCCTGGACCTGTAGAGTTTGAGGAATGCTCTCTCAATGCAGTGAGTGGTAATTCTGTACCCATACAAGTAGCAGTGGTGCTGGTGTTACATCCATGTATTGCTTTGAATGATTCATTATCCTTATTTCCTTGGATTTTTTAAGTAATGGAAAACTGTACAGAAACACTGCTCACACAACCCTTGATTCCACTTCTGCTCACTGCAGTGTCCTCCACTGAAAGTGTAAAAATACAATTCCTGAGCATTCCCTTAGCACACAGATAACTAATAGTCTATATCTATCAATGTCCCCAATTGTGAATTTCATGTCATGAAGTTTCCTGTACAAAAAAAGTTTGCAAATTATATGATCATTATTGAAAATTAAAAGTAAATCTGCAAAGGTGCTACTTGGAAGTGAGCAGCAGAGAAATCAGCTCCTCCTCTCTCATTTGATGAAACTGAGTTAATGCCCTCCCATTATCAGTATTTTAGGTACTTGCTTTTACTTGTCATGCTCCACACCATGAGCTAACCTTTGTTTGGGCCCCTCCAGTGAGGTAATTACCCAAATCTCATTTCATTTATATGAACTGTGGATAGTGCCAAAATGTCTCTACTAATTTTTAAGGTCAGTGTTGATAATCTTGAAGACTTATTAGTATTGATAAAGTAAGATGTTCCCTTGCATAGCCCATCACTGCTGTTAATTACTTTTTTGCTTTAGTGAGTGGCAAAAATGGTCTGTGTGAAGGGGACTGATAAGAGCATTGGCACAAGGTTTATTACTTATTATTTTAATTGGTGATTATTCACTTTTGTGGGGTATTTTTCTCTTTTACCCTGGAAATACAGTGACTACTTGAAATGGGACTTTGTCTTGATGGCTGTGGCCCGTTTTTGCCCATGAGCCATCCCCAAAAGTTTAGAACCTCTACATATACCAGTGGGTTCTAATTAGCCACGTGATTTTCATGAAAAGTCATTGAAACTCAGCTCTAGAAAGAATTGTTGCCAGCCACCTTATTTTTTAAAGAAACAATTGGTAGTAAATCCTGGAATCCCTACTCTATATGAGATTTGCCTTCTACTGGATACAGAGATGCTCCAAGTATTGTAGGAAAAAATAAGAAGCCACTGTTTTATCCTTCAAAAGATCCTGATCTCTCATGCTTTTATCTTATCTGAATACTAGTGAGCAAACCAAATCAGATTAAAGGGGGAATGTCTGTTATTCCTTAGACTTGGTGAAATCTGGGCTTATCTGCGGCGTGTCAGCTATATTTGTGCTTCAAATTCCAAACATCTGCTTTTGAGTAGTGCTTTCATTTTTTATTATCCTCCATCACAGCCCAGCATCTGGGCAGGGATTCTGGGTCAGAATTCTAAAAACCTTCAACACAACAACATGCTGAAGAACGGCAGAGTTGTGTGGGCACCTCTGAGTGGGAAGGGGAAATCCAGGAACAGCAAGAACAGCTCAGTGCAAAATTCATTTCTATTCCCTTTTATTTCCCTGCAGGCTCTTTTATTTCTAGTGGAAACTTGTCCTCCTGACATCTTCATGAGGAATTGTGGTTGAATCATCATGGTACCATGCACATTCTGTTATTTTTATGGAGAAACAGTAATTCAGGTGAACATGAGATGATAAACAGTGTCTTAAACTGCAGCATCCCATGGGGGTAAATACTACCTGTAAAAACCAATTTAATTTCTGAGATTATGTAATATTTATTTCTGAAGGAAAAGATGCCCAAAACATAAATCAAAGCAGACAATATTGTTTATCTTAATTAACTGGGTTTGAAATACAACAGAACCAAAGCAGAAGTAAGTTTATCCTCAACGGCAGTAATGGATGAAATAAATGTTCTCTTTGTTTAATTACATATTGCTTTGCTCAAAAATTGTAGCTTATATTGCCATAGATTAATTATGAGCAATTATTAACTAAAATTATCAATATCATAATTTTAACTAAAATATTATTATTTTAAAATTTGTTTTTAGGAAAGAAAATTTCTTTTTTTTTTCAAGTTAGAATAATGAACATATTTATGAGCTCTTCCTTCTTACTATTCTAAAGAATTATATTAAAATCCTTGATTGTACTTTGTGATGTGGTTTAGTGGACCTAGTGGTAATCAAAGGTTGGACTTGATGGATTTTGAGATATTTTCCAAGCTTAATGACTCTGATATTATGCAGAAGTAGCTACTTTATTACTTGTGGTGTTCAGGATGCACTTTGCGTGTTTTCTGCTGTTTGCAATGTCAGTAATTCTAAGCTCAGTGTATTGCAGCTGTTGTTTCTAAATGGCTTCACAGCAGTCTGTCAGTGTGGGTTTCCAGTCCAGGGAAAACAGAAGTGTTATAAATTGTCAAATCGAGAGCCAAACTTATAAGAAAATTTAGCAATGATTTATTAAATTGTCAGCAAAACAGAATTTCGATCGGTTAAAAACCACCACAGCCAAGGGCAGCGTCGACCCCGGGATCAAGGCTGGGTGAACACACGGACCTGAGCCCCGAATGTCAGAGTCTCCCCTGTTCACAAATGCAGCTTTGCACAGCGAGTTCTTATACAGTTTATTCCGCCTGAGGCAGAGATGACCGAATGTTCCTTTGTGTCCCTTCACATGCAGAACCGGGGCTATACATGTGCAGAGTTAGACAAAAGTGCAGTCCAGGTGTCTAGATGTTGTCAGAAAACTCTTGAGAAGTCGGCATTCACATGTAACAGGGTGGCCGGTGATCACCGTGGTAGATGCAATCTCTTAGGTGAGAATCATTCTTGAGTGGTCCTGGTATCCCAGGGAAGTCGGTGATCATCACCCAGGAAGGTTTCATTCTTAAGTTAAAGAACCTGATATTATCTTAAGTAGTCCGGGAACTGGATGAATAATAGGATGCTGCTCCTGGCTGGGGTGGTCAAAAGACATAGTTTGGATCTTACAATATTTTATATATTAACAGCATGAATTATCTCTACCATATACTACAGAAGTATCTTTTCCAAACTTCAGGTAGTCACTGACTTTTATAGTCAGATCCATATTTAGGTAAATAATGTAAATCCTCAGGGTGCCCAGAGCAGCTGGGGCTGCCCCTGGATCCCTGGCAGTGCCCAAGGCCAGGCTGGACACTGGGGCTGGGAGCAGCCTGGGACAGTGGAAGGTGTCCCTGCCATGGCAGGGGTGGCACTGGGTGGGCTTTAATGTCCTTTCCAACCCAAATAATTCTGGGATTCTAAAATCCAAATTTAGCTGGGAAAAATAAAACAAAACAAAACCTCAATATCTTTTTAACTCTTTTGTTGTTTGGGGGTTTTTCTTCATTGAACAGTGTGTGCTAGACCAGAAAATCTCCAACTGCTGTCCCTTGGTGACTCATGGCTGTTTAACTTATTGAATGCTATTGGTCAGTTCTCTTTCAAGGTAATAAATCAAAGTAAGACTGTGGGGCATTCATGTTCTTTTGCGTCCTACACCAGTAAACAAAAAGAGAAGAAGGTATTTCATACCACACACCTGTCTGATGCTGACATGTGAAACACCATCCAGTGTTGATGCAGTTTCAAAACTGCAACTAAAGAATTTTATTACAATAATTTTACATATGTAATATAGGTTATAAAGTAATTCATGCTTAAGGAGAAAATGTATATTATAAAAATTGTAAAATCCAACCAGTCTCTGACCACAAGCAGCCCAAGGACAGAAAACTTCTTTGGAATTTCGACATTCCTGAAGACAGCAGGAGAACAATGCTCTGTTAGCTCATGCAGAGATGTGGCCAGCGTGATTATGGGCTTCCTTGGGGCCATCAGGAGAACCCAAGGGTGATAATCGCTTGGTAGATACCACCAAGAAAGACACATCTGAATACACGACTTCCCCTGACACAATCAGTGGCTGCCACTACTCAGGAAAGAGCAATTGTCCAGCCCAGAACAGTGAAAGAAACTCTCATGCATATGCAGGGTTACAAAAGAAATCGGAGCACCTCTGCCTCAGGCATAAAAAACTGTATAAAACAGCCTCGCTGGAAGCGGCATTTGTGCACAGAGGGAGATCTGGTGCGATAGAGTTCGGATCTGTGTTCACCCAGCGCCGATCCTGGGCTCAACGCTGTCTCTTTGACTGCGGTTTTTAAGGACCGTATTTTGGTCGCAAAAATAAAAACTTTTGCATTTATTAATTTGGATTTCTGGCTGATCATTTATAACACATAAAGACAGTGTGGTTCTACTACAGACTTAAGAGACTTTTGCACAGCTTTGTTTGCTCAATATAGTTTAACAACCAATCTGAAGCTGTAATCAAATGCCATTAGCAGGATTACTGTTCTCTCCTGTCCATCATTAGTAGCTGGACTTGGAAACATTTGTGGTGGGATCAGAGAGATTTCCAGATGCTTAAGCATTACCCCTAAACCAGTAAAGGACATGCCTAAATTCTTAACTGCTTTAAATGGTGTCCTGTGTCCCTGAAAGTGCTTGAACAATGCAGTCATTAAGTCACCAGGATCACTGAAGCTCCAGGCACTTTTATTTCCCTGTGCTTTCCAAAATTGTCTGAGTTGTCTTTTATTTTTAAGGAATATCTTGTCAGAGAATATATCTGAAAGAAGGCAGTATTTTGGTGCAGTAGAATCACAGTGTCCTAAGTGGGAAGGAACCTCCAAGGATCATGGATCCAGCTCCTGTCCCTGCCCAACAATGCCCCCTGTGCATCCCTGGGAGCACTGTCCAAACGCTCCTGGAGCTCTGGCAGCCTCGGGCCGTGCCCATTCCCTGGGGAGCCTGTTCTGCTGACTCAGATGCACCTGGCCATCCACCAGGGCCCCTGGGTCCCTTCCCATGGCCACTCCCTAGCCTCTCATCCCCAGTCTGTCTGTACATGCAGGGTGCCCCATCCAAGGTGCAGAATCCAGCACTTTCCCTTGTTGATCATCAAACCACTCGTGATTCACAGCATGATTTGACGTGATTTGGTGAAGAGAGGAATTGTGACACCAAATTTTAACAAAGCTTTTGCCCCTAAGCATCTCCTCTGCAGTGAGAGCTCTGGGAATCCTTTGCTGTATTAGCAGATATTGTCTTATCATTGCTCGTGCAGCACCAGCTCAAACAAGATGTCTCTGATTTCTACAGCAAACCCAAACCTTCTTATTGCTTCATTTGGGGGATGGATGTGCCAGCACTGCCTCTGCTGCTGTCAGTGATTTGGGAGAGAACTTATTGTGGTCACGAGTGCCAGTGAGCTTGAAAACAGTTCCTTGTGAAGCAGCAGAGGATAAATATGGTGTACAAAATCCCTGTACATGCTTATGCAACAGGTACAAACACCTGGTAGGTACCACATCTCTCAGCTGTGATCAAGATGGTCTGAAGTGCTGCTTATAACATGTGGAAGCCCATGAGCCTACTGGGGAAAAGGCAATGGCAATGCCCTGGAGGGCTGCAGCATAGGCTCCAGGCATCACCCCCAAGTTAGGGTGAGAAAGAAGGCTTTCCCCACGGCGCTCTGCTGCATTCTGTTATCTATCCCAGTTTTGTCCTTTCCATTGGCTGCCCCTACCCGGTTTTACTCTTATTTGATCATGTTCTGGTAAGTTCTCCCTTCCCTGTTGTCCCATTGGTTTGTGTAACCCCGCCTATCCAGTCTGACATTTCCTATTGGTTCCTGCCCCTTGTACCGCCCCTTTGCCCTCATGCCATTGGTCCTGATCCTCTTCTCCACCTCCTCTTTCCCTCATTTCACCTTGGACTCTTCCATTAGCCCGGTTTTCTGCCCCTGGCCCTGTTGGTTGTTGGAGCTCAATGAGCGTGCCATGGAGCCCCACACAGAAGGCCCTCTTTGTTTCCTTGTGGGTAGCTCTCTGTGGTGTGCCTGGCTGTGGGGCTGAGTGTGTGTGTGCCATGGTGTGCCTGGCTGTGGGGCTGAGTGTGTGTGTGCCATGGTGTTCCCAGCTGTGGGGCTGTGTGTGCGTGTGCCATGGTGTGCCCGGCTGTGGGGCTGGGTGTGTGTGCCATGGTGTGCCCGGCTGTGGGGCTGGGTGGGTGTGTGTCATGGTGTGCCCAGCTGTCGTGCTGTGTGTGTGTGTCATTGTGTGCCCAGCTGTGGGGCTGTGTGTGTGTGTCATGGTGTGCCCAGCTGTGGGGCTGTGTGTGTGTGTCATGGTGTGCCCGGCTGTGGGGCTTGGTGTGCCATGGTGTGCCCGGCTGTGGGGCTGTGTGTGCCACGGTGTGCTTGGCTGTGGGTCTGTGTATGTGTGTGCCATGGTGTGCCCGGCTGTGGGGCTGGGTGTGCCACGGTGTGCCCGGCTGTGGGTCTGTGTATGTGTGTGCCACGGTGTGCCCGGCTGTGGGGCTGGGTGTGCCGTGGTGTGCCCGGCTGTGGGGCTGTGTGTTTGTGTGCCATGGTGTGCCCGGCTTTGGGGCTGTGTGTGTGTTCCATGGTGTGCCTGGCTGTGTGTGCCATGGTGTGCCCGGCTGTGGGTCTGGGTGTGTGTGCCATGGTGTGCCCGGCTGTGGGTCTGTGTATGTGTGTGCCATGATGTGCCCGGCTGTGGCCTGGGTCTGTGTGCCATGGTGTGCCCGGCTGTGGGTCTGTGTATGTGTGTGCCATGATGTGCCCGGCTGTGGCCTGGGTCTGTGTGCCATGGTGTGCCTGGCTGTGGGTCTGTGTATGTGTGTGCCATGGTGTGCCCGGCTGTGGGTCTGGGTGTGTGTGTGCCATGGTGTGCCCAGCTGTGGGGCTGTGTGTGTGTGCCATGGTGTGCCTGGCTGTGAGCTGTGTGTGTGTGCCATGGTGTGCCTGGCTGTGAGCTGTGTGTGTGTGCCATGGTGTGCCTGGCTGTGTGTGCCATGATGTGCCCGGCTGTGGGCTGTGTGTGTGTGCCATGGTGTGCCCAGCTGTGGGGCTGTGTGTGTGCCATGGTGTGCCTGGCTGTGGGCTGGGTGTCCCTGGCTGAGGGCTGGCTTGGTGTTTTGGGAGCCTGCCCGGCCGCTCTCTGCCCGAAGGTGCTGCCAGGGCAGGCGGTGGCACTGAGCACCTCACCACCACAATGCTGTACGTCAGTGAGTTTATCAGGGCAGCCGCACAGGGAAGAAGTGAATAAAACACCTCCTTTACTATTTCATATATTGTGTAGTTTCGTCTGCTTGCTTTTCATTATTTTCCTCCTATTATATCACAAATGGGTGAGATTTGAGCTGTGTCACTGCATCCAGCACTTCACTTTTTAGTCTATGAACAGTGGAATAAGGTTACCCTGCACAGGATCCAGTACACTTATATGTCAGCACCTGAAGTTTGTATGTGCAAGTCTTTGCTTGAATTAAGTGACACAAAATATTCCATGTTAGAATCTTGGATTCTTTG
This sequence comes from Molothrus aeneus, assembly GCF_037042795.1. Classification (NCBI taxonomy): domain Eukaryota; kingdom Metazoa; phylum Chordata; class Aves; order Passeriformes; family Icteridae; genus Molothrus; species Molothrus aeneus. Next base: position 691,991 of record NC_089656.1, read on the forward strand.
GCTCAGAATTACCTCAGTGACAGAGGGTCCATGCAATGAATTTTACTGTGTGTTAGCCACAGAGTGTGCCTATCCCCCAGGATCCACATGAAGGCCCAATGTGTATTTTGTATTTCAAATTCAGACAATGCTTTTATTTGGGGTTGGGAGAGAGTGAAGTTGTGGTTTGTTTTTTTTTTTTCCTTTTCATACCTGTTTATGTAAGTATCTGAAGAGAAGTCAGACATTTGAGTTGTTATATATGGGTGTAAGTTTTTAGAATGTTTTTGCTTGTTTAGATCCTCAATGTCATTTAAAGTAGTCAAATAGTTTCTGCAGTGTTTAACCAGGGGTGCTTCTGACAAACCCATCACACACCATGCTTCAACCTTCAGGTATAGGAAAGTTGGTGTTTAAAGGGTCATTTCTTACTTCTACTTGGTGTTATAAAAGCAATCCCTTCCTTTAAAGCTAAGACACATCAGATGATGTGTCCACACCATTATTTCAGCCCCCCGTGGAATGTGCCAGCCCTGCTGCAGTGAAGGGAGCCCCACACTGCTCTTCCAGCACAGAAATTGCATGGAGGGTGATGTGTCTGCTGCCTTTAGGGAGCTCAGAGAGCAGCTCCCAAAGATCCACAGCACATTTTCCAGGCTGGAGCAGGTGCCACAGTCAGGTTATTATGTAACTGTGGCTGCAGAAGAAGTGCTTCCTGACATTTTTATGCCATATGAGACCTGAAGTCCGTGGAACAAGTTGCACAGTGTGTTAATTCTTGTTATATCAGGTTAGAAGAGGATTAACCTGAAAGCACTTTTTGCTGTCATCATGCATAGGAATAACTGCAAAAATAACTTGTTCCTGGAACTGGGGAAACATCCTTGGGGAACTGAAGCCTACGGTGCCTGTCCAAACCAGCAAGGGCAGAGCATCTCAGCATGGCAATGTCCAGTGAGCATGTGCGGCTTGGAAGGGTTGGAGAAGTGGCATTTTTAATTAGAGAAGCCCCAGCCAGAGTTACAATGACAGCATGGGAATAGCTGAAGAATCCCTGGTTCCCTGGGGAGCATTGCTGCAGCCCTCTCACAGCACTGGGATCAGAGCAGGTTCTCATCTGTATGCCCAGGACATGATGCACAAACTGGAGCTCAAACATCACATCGTTTCACATCTGCACCGTTTTGTTCCCTATATTTCAGGGGAGTTAATGCCAATGAAGATGTAAGCGAAGGGTTTGACCATAAACTATTGACACCATCCCTGGCAAATGCCCCTCATTCCCTCCCTTGTCCTCTGCCCCTCCAAGCAAGCACACTGATGATTATTTTTTCAGCAACATTATCTGGTTTGCAAATTGAAGTCAAAACTCTGAAAGGTTTGGGGGTGACAAACAACTCCTTCAGACTGTTCAGCAGGAAAACAATAAAACAATATTCCAAAGCAGCCTTTGTATTGGCTCATCCATGGTCTATTTACCTTTTAATGTCTTTTCAAAATAATGGCATTATTTACGAAAAGAGAGAAAGACCTGTCCCCCAGTGCCATAAAACTTTGATCCACTGTATAAAAAAATAAAGTCATAAAGAGAATTGGACATTTAAAAAGAAGTTATGAAAGGAGGAGTTTTTACATTTTAATATGAAAATCATACAACATATCTTTCATTTGGCTGAATACTGCCCACAGTAAACTTCATTATTGTTATCCAGCTTCTAGTTTGTCACTTCTAATCAGGCATCTTTATTTTATAATTTTTACATGCTCAATAACTCTTCAAATTGCTCTCAGTAGATGAATGATGTCATGCCCTTTAAGACATTCTCTCTGTGGAGAAGAACAACTTCTTGATCAAGTTTCCCAAAGTTGTGAAAGCCTCCTGATAGCAGTAATTTTAAAGGATGGCAGTATAAGTTGAATATTCCTGTATTTTTCAATTTCTTTTTAGCCATGTGTTATGTAATGTCTTTCTATTATATTCGAATCTTTTATTTTTGAGACTTACTGCACATGAAACCCCGGGCTTCTCAAGCTCCTTCTGCTATTTGGAGTCGAAGTGAAGCAATTTTTCCAGCATCATTTTTTCTTTGTTATCTTGTCTTTCCATCAGTTTCTCCATTAGCTCAATTATCGGGCTGCTACAATTTTTACTGCTACTATTATGTGTGGAATATGAAATCATTTGCTGTTCTCCAAAACATATTTGTGCATAAAGGTCTAATTTTGAAAGGTTGAAAGCTCACCTCAGCATTATCACACTCATAATCAACCAAGTAACTACATAAAATAATCTAGAATAAGATGCACAGTAATTCAGCTTTGGGATGCACTCTATTTGTGGTTATAGAAGACATTATTTGTTTATATGGTTGGTTATTCTTCTCCCTGCGATTACCTTGAGAGTTTCAGTATAGAAATAAAAGAGTTCTGGGCATACTATGAGACAGTGCTGTAAAATTCCCATTGTTTTGTCCATCGGGTGATTTAACGGATGTGTTTTAATAAATTGTGGAGTGGCCAATTGAGGAGGGTTTGAGCTGTGCCCCCAGGGCAGTCTGTCACCGAGTCAAGGGGTGGTGACAAATGGGGGAGTGCTCCAACTGTGTCCCCAAGCAGAGTGACCTGGATGTGTGCGGGTTCAGCGCTCACTCCCTGCCACAGCAGCTTCCAGGTGTCCAAAGGAACCTCTGGAGGCTGGGATTTCCTCAACTTCACCCTTTCTCTGCCATCTGTTGCAGTGCAGAGAGTTCCTGGATGTGTGTGCTGCTGCAATCTGTCAAGTGCTGCAGCTCTGCCAAAGGCTTGTGCAAACACCAGGGGATGTCATCAGCACGGGAGGATTAATTGTTTTGGTGGGGACACCTACAGCACCCTGGAGTGTTTTGTTTTCCCTATAAAGATACGGAGTGGGTGGAATTATCTGTTTGTACGAAGAAAACCAATGAGGTCCAAATTTCTTAAAGAGATAGGAAGTTATGAGAGAGATTTGAATCAAGTGGATGCACAGAATGAGTGGTTCCAGTTGTGTTCATCAGGTAAAAGACAGGAAGTTTCCAGAGTATAGGAACCACTGTAAAATTTGGGATAAGGTGGTTCTGGACCTGCATGATTCATTGCAATATTCATTGCAAACAGCACGTGTTACTCTTTCATGAATTAGTTAATCTCCTCCTTCTTGTCTTTTTCTTTTCAGTTCAGTTCAGCTCTCAGGCACAGAGTGGGATTGTTGGAGTGATTGTGTCACTTTCAGGGCTTGGACTTGACCCCTTCCAACTTGGAATATTCTGTGATTCTCTGATTCTGACTCTTCCAACCCAAGCCATTCCATAACTCTATGATAGTTTTTGACTGACCACCATGTTTGTTATTTCAGTGTATTTCCCAGAGGCTTTTCTGGCAATTAGACACTTTCCACAGTATTTTCACCCAACGAAAATAAAACTTTATACACATCCAAGAATAGAATTTGACTATGTTTTACACAGTGTTTACATATTAAATAATTGTGCCCTGTGTAAACATAGGGGAAAATGGCAAGGTGTCTGATTTTAAAACTGAAGTATAAGAATTTCTTTAGCATTTGTCCAACTTTAAAATGGTATAATTTCTACATGTAAGGGCCCAGTTATTTCAGAATCAGTGATCATCTGAGCAGTTGGGGCACATTGCTCTGCAGATGTATGTTTTGTTCCCCCTGTATAAAAGACATAATATCTGGTCTTCTCCTTTACTGGATGACTAAAGTAAAATTTATAGAAGGTGTTAAGCCACTAAACACTGGTTGATGAGCTCATTGTTTTATTTGTGATGATATAACAAGTGTAAACACCCTCTACAGCTGAAGATATATTACCTTGAATTATATCTAACAGCTTGGTATAAAACAATACATTATATCTTCCTACCTCTTATGGACAATGTTTATATTCTATTAAAATCTGTGGTTTAATTTTCATGGTGTTACAAGGTATTGGCTTCAGAGCAGCAATGCTTCTGCTCTTGGCTGCTCCTCAGCACACAGGGATGTGCCTATGCAGATAAACAGGTTTTTTAATTTGAGGTGCAGGAATGAAATCCAAGCATCAGGTTATCCTTTCACGGGGTCACAGAATGGCCTGGGTGGGAAGGGACCTTAAATCCCACCCAGTACCACCCCAGCCATGGCAGGGACACCTTCCACTGTCCCAGGCTGTTCCCAGCCCCAGTGTCCAGCCTGGCCTTGGGCACTGCCAGGGATCCAGGGGCAGCCCCAGCTGCTCTGGGCACCCTGTGCCAGGCCCTGCCCACCCTGCCAGGGAACAATGAAGGATCAGAAATAGCTGCTCAGTGTCAATATATATGTTGGGTTAAAACATAAATGCAGCTTCCCTGCTTATAAACCTGCAGGTGTTGCAATCTTGCATTGCTTAATCCTGAATCCATACCTCAAGGGTGAAATTCTGTCCTTTATGCCATTGATTTCTGTGGGCTTGTAGTCTCTCCAAAGCTGAATAATGCTGGGACAAAATGGTAGTGTTAAGCAGTAAAGTATCATCACTAAGAGGGTTTGCTCATAAAGGTCAAATAAGAACGTCACCCCTTTTTGATTAATAGCTCGTGGTGTTAGTAGATATTGATTGCATTTAAGAGCCTGTGGGTAAGAGACAATTTAAGTTACCTTCAACATCTTCACAAGAAATAAGGTTCCTGTGAAAGCAGATCCCAACAGGGGCTTTTGCTGTGGATCCCAGAAGAAGGGGGGATAGCAGATGAGATTTACCCATTTTAGTACAAACAAACTGGTACAGGCATCAGTTGCCTCCCACCTGCTCTGCCCAGCCTCTGATATCAATTCCAGCCCTGGGACTGTCCTGCATTTTTCTTTTTTGCCACTCAATTTCCAGTCAGAGTGTGGTCCTCAACTTTTGGCATCTCAATGTACAATATTTTCTTCAAGTATTGTAGGACAAAATAACCAAAATACACCACCTTATCAAACACTTTTTCAAAGTCTTCTGGGCAATTCATCACTCATTTATGTTTTATTTATGGTAATTAAAATATACCATTCCGGAGCTGATGTACAAGAATGATCTGCACTCATCAGATTTTGTCTTATTCATTAAACTGTAACAGCTTCAAATTTAGGATTTCCTTAGTGCAACGTTTGCAGACTTCAGGAAATCTTGTGTTCCATAATCGAGTAGGGAGACCCCAGATCTTTGCTTCCAGAAGGCAAAGCTGTGCTGAGAAAACAGTGGTGAAGGATTTTCTCCCCATTTTAACCACTTCTCTTTGCAATTCCATGCTGGCAAGTGCATTACTCTAGGGGAAAGCTATTTTTGTCCAGGAAGCTGTCTTTTGTGGGGAAGTCAGGCACTTTCAACATTCGCTTTTCTTTGCAGAAAATAATCTAAAATCTGCTCTTCTGTTAATATGGATAGATCTGTTGGGTGTAAAGGGGTGAATACAGAATTATAAGCTAATAATTGTCTTTTGATGAAGATAGGCATTTTCCAGTGTTCATTTTCATGAAGAATCAAACATGGTCACTGCAGTTTTTGAAACAAAACTCTCGCAGTGTTTCTGGTTTATAACCTCCTGTGTTAATTAATTAATGCTGTGTTAGGTGAGATGATAAATTAGAGTAAAATTTTAGAAATTATTCTGAGAAATCTAACACCTGTCAGAGGTGCAGAGTCAAAGATTCAGTTAAAGCTGGCACAGATCTGCCCTGCAGGTAGAAGATAAGCGGGTTTTTTTTCATTTTTGTGTAAGAATATCCTGGAAGGGTATCCTAAGGTATCCTAAACCCACTTATTTCACAGCTACAGTACAGGTGTGTTGGGCATTACTGTTTGGAAGGTGTTTTCAAGATAAACCAAGGTTCTTGGTGAGGAAATTGGGGGTTTTCTGAGTGGAAAGAGCAAATGGGAACAGGGAAACTCCCCAGGCATGGCGCATGCACATGTCACTTCTGTATCTGCATGTCATTATGGGACAGCACTGGTTTTGAAGAATTAAGTATATTAAAATTTAGCTTTAATGACAATAATTCCATCTTTGTGGTCAGAATCAGCTTGTTCTCCCATCCCAGAATCAGCTTGAGTTCTCCCATCCCAGAAAAACATTCACATGAGCAAATTCAGTAAGACAAATCCCAGTATTTTCTCAGCCTGGCTGGCTCCATTTGAGAGGTTATTTTAAAGTTTACTTCTGATGTTTGGGAGATATCAATGCCTGCATGCAGATACCATTTCCCTGATGTTTTAAGATAATATTTAGGAAAGGAAATCACACTTTGCATCCTGCTTCAGTAATAAATGTCCTATCTCATTTAGAGTTCCTCACATGGCCAAAATTGTGCCCTGTAAACTGATTTCAGGCAGTAAGTTTGGTGTAAGACCACAATGAAAACTTAGCAGTGCTTTATTCTGTCACACCAACAGCTGAACTCCTACTCAGTTTTGTCAAATATATCAACCAAGGTGTGCCCACAAGCAAAAAGCCCTCTAAGAAAAGTGAGGCAGAAGCTGGTTGGATTTTGAGGTTTTATAAAGGTAATAGAAACCACACCCGAGCTAAACAAAGGGATGTGCATCATCCCTCTGTCCTGGTGCAGCCCAGGATGGTTTATTTAAATCAACAATAGGGCATTGGTCTGAAAACCAGCAACTTTTGGAGAGCAGATTAATTCCACCAAAAAATGGCACAAGTTTGAAAGTGCAGCCACATCCTTGTGCCTTCAGAAAAAGTACAAGCTCATGAATTATTTTGTGTGCTATGTGTTTTAAATATTTCCTGGATCCAGCTGAGAAAAACAGTGACTTGCAGCAATAATCTGATAAGACATAGAATTTCTATTAATTACTGCAACTGTTTTGTGTGTTCATCTCATGAATTAAGCATTTTTGCTTAGATTTGGATTATTTTCCACCTTTCATTACTAAGGTGCTATCAAATCATTGTCAAAAAAGCAAGACTGATAAACATTTAACATAAAAGAGGTGTATTTATTTATTTATTTATGATTTTTTTGAGCGCAAAGGTAATGAGAGTAGTGACAAATTTCATGTTTCATTGACAAGTTACTTTGAATTTCAGAATATAGAAGTATTTAAAACAACAGTTTACTCCCAAGTGTTTTGGTATGCCAAAGACAAATGAATCATGCATAAGTACTAATAAGGTTTCCAATCTGTCAGTTCTCTTTTCTCAGCTGCTCCCATGACTTATGTTTAGATTGATTAGATTTGTTTTAATTTTTAGGTATTTCCTTTGAAGTGATGAATCACAGGTACCAATATCTGTTCACAGGCTGTGCTCAAGGGGATGCACTGAGCTGGTGGGAGCTGCCCCTGCCCAGGGAAGGGCTTGGGACAAGAGGATTTTTGGAGGTCCCTTCCAGCCCAGGCCATTCCAGGATTCTGTAACCCATCCCACAACAAAACCTTGGAGTGATATTTACCTAGGGAATCCTTACTAGGCAGTGGCACTAGGCAGATTGTTTTTTCCAGAGCCATTTCATGAGCAGGAGACAGTGGTGGTGATTTTCTAATCCAAACCAGTTTGCTCATTCAATGGTATCCCATAATCACGCTGAAAAAAATATGTGCAAATATCAACAGAATTATGGATTCTTTGATTAATAGACACCAGATGAATTCCATTGGGAATTTCTTTTTGTGTGTGTAAGTCATTGAATAATTCAGAAGCTTCTCAGGAAAGATCACTCCACTTAACAAGCCCTGGAATGATCCAAAAGAGTAGCAGAGATTATCGTGATGGGTAATTAGACATTTCACACAAGAAAATTATTATTCCGAAGCATAGATGAGGGCAGTAGTTACTGGAATACTGCTTTACTGCAGCAAAGCAACTGGAATTTGTTGGAGTCATGTGAGAGTTGTTATCTTATGTGTATCTCTTCTTTGCAAAACCCAGGAGTTTTATTGTTATAGATAGTAATCTTCAGAATTGTATTGTTATTCATGTAAAATGTGAATTCTCCTCTGACAGTGGGTGGTGGTTGATTGCCTCTGTTTCCTGGTGAGATTGTCCATATATGACTGGAATGTGTATATATAGACTTTAGAAATATTGAAAATCAGGATTTAGGTAGCTCTGGTCTAACACAGCAGGACAATTCGTTATTTCAGCTCCTCATTTGCACTGTGGGTAACAACAGAAAATAATGGGAAACATTCTGGGGTGTTCACAACAAGGAAAAACACTGAGCTCAAAAGAGTTCTGGATTTTCATTATATTAATTTAATTATGCCTCCTCTCTCTCCACCCTCTAACGAAATATCTGCAGTATCGTCTAATGAAGATACTGCAGAAAACTTTATTTATTTTCTACATGTGCAGTGTAAGGATCATATCCAGACCTAGTTTCTCCAGAGGAAGCAAGAGATTATTGCAAAGGATAAGCAATTTTTCCTACTAAAGATTATTTACATTGCAAATAGTCACAGATGATGTTTAAAAATAGCAAGTGTGTTGTGAGGCATTTTTGATTCCGATCTGAAAATGGGAAGGTTCACAGGGGGGACAATTCTGATTTGTTGTCCACAGATGAGGGCCCCAGTTCCTGGGAGGTGCCACAGAGCTGTAATGAGATGCTGTTGTGGGAGTTGCTTCAGCTGCCTCTTGTCCATAGCTGGGGTGTATTTGACAAGAAAACCCCGTGATGATAAAAAAAAAAAAAAATTAGCCAATGATACCTTTTTTTTAGATCAAAGAACAAACACAAATGTTCAATTCCTTAATAGCAACCGTAAACTTCTAAACCTGCAAAGCAGATACAAACTTAGGGATGGGACACTGAGCTTTCAGCCTGAGTAGTTTGGGTTTTTCTTGTGATTTAACAGGGCATTTTCTCTGAATTCTGCGAAAAAGAGCAGTTTGGGGGAAGAGATGTCTCATCTGCAGACAGGCGTTGACACATCAACTGCAGATGTGTACAGAAATACACTTAAAAGGAATTTGTTACATTTAGTTTGTTTCATATAATAGTACTCTGATAAGTATAAATTCTCACATTAGGATTGCGGAAGAGCCATTACCATACATTTCCAAACTTTCTTCCAGAGGGCTTGATTTCTTTGCTATTTTAACCTACCCTTTCAATCGCACAGAATTTTCCCAACTTCTAAATTCTAATTTTGTCTCTTTCTGATGTCACCTCCTGAAAAAAAAATTCAAATTTCTATGAGGCACAAGGTTACCAGTAGCTTTGATGTGTGTATTCCAAGCCCTCTTGTCTGAAGACAGTCTGCCGGCAGAGTTTAAGGATGACAGTGTTTCATTACAAGGCCTTTGAAGTTCCTGAGGTACCACAAATGGCCGTTATTGAAAATTTGCCTTGATTATTATTTTTCCTGCCAGACTTTTAAGCCATACAATATCAGCTTTCTTTCGACTTTGCTGCTTAGTTCCTTTTATGGTAAAGCTTAATACAGTGACCATATGGAGCAGCTGAAAGGCTGCCAAGTGTTTAAATGACAAGGTTATAAATACAGAGACAGCACGGGGGTTTTTTTCCCTCCTTAATGTATAGTCCTATTGGTTTGAGCCAAAGCAGACAATAAATCAGAATGTATAACTTGTTTTGCCACTCACTTCATAGGATTTTATATGTAGAGGGTATCTTAGTGCAGTAGAGGGAAATAGTTTCAGTTTGGGGAGGGAGTGTTCCGTGGAGGATACCTGTGGGGGCCAAAGGAAAAGTTAGACTTTGAGTTTTACAGCAAGCTCCTACCAAAACTCAGTGGCAAAGCGACATCCCTTCTTCCTTGGCTTTGGTCCTAGCCTCAGGCTGTCCTCAGCCCTGACCTGCTCCTCTGGGTGGAGAGGAGCTGCCTTCTCTTTGTCTTTTTCTGCTGCAACTGGGATGAAATTGAGATTTCATGGCTCGTATCTCCCGAGCAGGAATCTCTGCATGCTCTGGTCTATGTTCTCCTGCAGCTCTTGTTGCTCTCCCAGAGCACATGAGGAGACAGGGCTCATTCCTGTCACTGTCTGGACACTCAAGCACTTTGGTGGTGGGAATTAAATTGTCTGTATGAGTGTCAGAGGGAGGAAAGCAGAGAAGGTACCTTGCACGTGGAGGGAAAAGGATGCTGCTTATGAAAGCTGTTTTTCTTCTGCAGTAATTACAGCAGGAGAGATTTAAAACTTAGAAAGCAAAAGCTTCACATGCTCAGGTCTGTGTGTGTCATCTGCACCTTTGCTCTCTTAATTGCACTGTGATATTTTTTGTTATCCAGATTTTATGGTTCTGTTTAATAGGAAATTTGTGGATGTAAAGGTCTAGTGTTGTATCAGTAGGATGAATTAGAAGTATATAAAGTTGTTTTGTTTTGTTTTGTTTTTTCAAGAAGGAATTGGTTTTTCTTAGCTACCTGCTGCTGAAGGAGAGCTGCCCTACCCCCAGAAACACAGCTAAGGCAGAGCCAGCACTCCTAAAAGTAATAATTTGGATTTTTGCAAACAGATGGCCAGAAACACAAACGCTTTGCCTTACAATCATCACTTATCCCTTTGGCTGCCAATACTCCACTGCACACATCTTTGCTGCTCTATGCTAATAACATCAACTGAAAGGACTTGGAATGTCAGCCCTTACCTGCTGCACTCTGTGAGTGAGCTGCCAGCTGGGCTGTTTGAGGGAAGCTTTGTGCTTCAAGCACTAGGTCGGGCCTCTGGAGACTTGTGTTCCTACCAGGGTTCTGCCTTAGATTTCCTGTGTGACCTTGAACAAATAACACTCACACAACCTCAGCTGCCCATCTGTTAACATAGGCATGGTAATTATGATGGGAATGAATTTCACTTTGCAACAGTTCTTAGGACCCTTCATCAGAAGTGTGGTTCCAACTGCAGCCCTGGAGACAGATTCCATCTGAAAATGGAATCTCCTCTGGTGGTGGAGGACAAGGTGCTTTCTGTGGTGTGATTGCTGAACTGCTAAAGAGCGACAGGAATGCAGGAACACTAAAGCTGGACTCAAACCATTCTGTTATTTTATTTTTATTTTTCAGAAGTCCCACACTGGCCGTGCCTGTCCCATCTCTTGACATGACCATTGTACTGCTGCTTCCCCTGCAGACCCAGCATCACTTTTCTTCAGTGAGTTCATCCCAGCTGTTACATCACCACTTTTCCCTCTGGCCTTTCTTTGCTTCTGGGTGACTCTGAAAATGGCCTATTTCTATAGCTGCAGCTCTTTACATCACAAAAGAGGGGTTTTTTAGCTGTTTAGTCTATCTGAGTACTTTGGGGGATGTGCAGACTTTGTTACAGGAGCTGCTGCCTCACGGGACCAGGAGGACCACGGGGACAGAGCAAAGGAGCTCAGAGCTGACAGGTGAATGCTCCACACACAAACACACACAAACACATCTGAAAATGTTAATTACCCTGCACACCCAGCTGTTAACCTGCCTGAACTGAACAGTCACTGGCCACATATTCTCTTTAGTGAGAGCCAGGCTCTTCCATTCTTCCCCTCATCCCAGGGGTAACCTGCCCTGCACAGATTGGTACTGTGGTGCCCAAGTGTGCACCCTCATCATCTCCTGCATGCACTGGCCAGTGCATCCTGACTCACCTGGCTGTGTGTAGCTGCCATGCAGTGAAACCATCTGAATTGCAAGTATTTAATTTCCAGTTTTCGATGAATAGCTTTCACTATAAACAGTGGCTTTGTTTTCTAAGGAGAGCTTTGGCACCGTTGCAGTCTTTTTGTCTGTGTTTATCACTGAGGTATCACCACGGAAGTCACAGATCTGGCAGCTGCAGAAGGAAGGCCCAGAAAGGTCAGCAATCCCCTCATCCAAAATTTTTTTAGAAATTGATTGTCTTGGAGAAGGATGAGGAAGGGAGGTGGACAGTACAGTGGTTCTGGAAATGTTCTGAGTCCACAGGTGAAGTCATAGCTTAGATGATATTCATTTGTTAAATATAGTTTATCTCTAGCCATTCTACAGTACTCTGGTGGGTGTAAATTATCTCACTTGGATTGTGGAAGACCCATTGCTGTCCATTTCCAAACTCTTCCAGAGCAGTAGAGATGTTCAAGGAGATGATGTGACAACCTTTATCAAAATGTATTGTATGGAGGATGGAGACTCTCTCATTGTTCTCTAAAAGTGCTTTTTGCATGGTTGGTGCTGTGCTGCCATTTTGTCTCACTTTTCTGTGTGTAAGGGAATAAAAAGTTGTTTCCTGCTGGATTTTAAATAGACTGGAGTTCAACTGGGTTTTGGTTCACAAGTCAGTTAGCACTTCAGGGGGAAACTGTCTGCATATGTTTGCATCTCCTGAGTTTTGCTCAGAGTTTCAGATTCAAACAAAACTGAGAGCCCAAAGGAGAACTCAGCTTGAACTGGCAGCACACTCTGACTTGGGGTTGGAACTATGCAAAATCTCTATATTTAGTTTTGTTTCAAATAGCTACACTAAGTCCTTATACAGATCCCAGAGAGAGTTTTAAACTTTACTCAGTACTTACCCCAATTTCCCTTGAAATATTTGGCAATTTCAAAGTTTTCTATGCTGCCTGCCAAAATTTTAGGTCTATATGAAAACCCGATACAAGCATTTTTCTCTCCCCCTGCCCCCTCCAAATCATTCCACTCAAGTAAGCCCTAAACAGCTAAGAGAGAGTGTGAGCTGTGTATTTCTTGTAGAGGCAGATGTGGAGTGAAACCCTGAGAGACTGCAGCCACAGTTCCTCCTTCCATCCTACACCACTTCTCATTGATTCCAACAATATTTTCTAAAGTAATAACCGACTCTGACCTTGGCACCTTGTCCTCTGGAAACTTTTGTCTGGGTCTCTTTACAGAAAAATAGCACAGAACAGACTGTGATGTGAATAACCATGGCATGTTTTCCTTGAGCCAGGCTTACCACATACAGAGCTCCAGCAAGGCACACACGTTACTAAAAATAATAGCCTCAAACTATTCCAGGGTCGTTTGTTCATTATTAAGTCTATTACCTCTGCAATGAGGCTGAATGCTCAGGCCTTTCTGGTTCTGTGCAGGGCAGTTTATTAATGGTGCCTTTGTTTCAGGGGGATGGCACAGGGAGCTGAGCCCTGGACTTGGAGCTGCTCAGCAGCGATGAAGCAGCTACTTGGTGCTGTTTAATATCTTAAATGACTCCATGCCCATAAATCAGCCAGCCATAAATTATGTTTAATGCTGAAAAATAACCACCAAGCAAACAGATCTTTAACCTGTAAATGTTAATGCTGTTTGTTAATACTTAGTGGCTCCAGCAGTGCTCAGAGCCTGCACGGGCTATTATTCATTTTGACTCCGCTCCAACCCTTTTGCAGAAAAGCCTCTCCTAGATCTCCATAAAAATGGGAGCTGCCTCAAGGCACTCACCATCAAACAAAATTGTGGGAATGGCACAGTCCCAAATTCAGCTCCTACCTGCCCTGCCCAGGACACTGCACCACAGCTGCCTTGGTGGGGGAGGTGGGGGTCATATCCCACAAGAACTGGAGCTGGGAGCTGAATTCCAGCCATGCCTTGGCCCAGCTGCTCAGTGCAGGGTGGCTTTGCAGGTGTTTGGCCCTGGGACAGAGCAGCCACACTGGCAGAACCACTGGAGCCGGCTCAGATGACTCTGACTGTCACCTGCCTGTGATGCTGAGCATGGCCAGGGCTCTGTGCCAGCGTGGGGCTGAGGGCCACACTCACTCCTGGGTGCCAGAAGGGGAAAGCAGGAGACAATCTAGGCTGAAAGGAGAAGCTTTATTCCCTTTCTTCCCTGTTTCATTTATCCCAGATCTGTGTCCCTCCCCTTCTCTTGTGCACTTTATCCCTACAGCTACAACCCCCTTTTTTTAAGGTATTTTTGGCTCTGTGTGGGGGGTGCCTTCATTTTCCTTTGTATCATCCACATGATTTTATTCCCACACATGGATGTTGGAGAGGACTCTTGGTTGCAGGATGGAGACAAGGCAGGGAGGAGTAGAATATCCCATCAGGGATGCCTTTACTGCCAGCTCCACCTAAAGTGTGTCTGGATCCTGCTCTGTTTTGGTGGTGCACAAATAATTTTGTGAATCAAATCCTGTACACCTGATTCTCCTTTAAATGCTTCATTTTGATTTAAATCAGCAAGTGGATGATTAAAAAAATTCAAGCACACATAATTAGGTGTCTATTTACCTTTAAAACTCTGCTATTGAAATATTTGTAGCATAGGATTATGGAATTACTTGGGTTGGAAAGGACATTAAAGATCATCTGTCTCCAACCCTTCTGCCATGGGCAGGGATGCCAATTATGTTATCTGGAATATTTTTTGCTTCCAATTCTGTTGAAATCATTCTCTCCCTGAGTAACACTACTGTTCACTCTGAATTCTGGCTTTCTTTGTTTCTTCTAGGCAATAGAAAAATCAAAGAATTTATAAGGTAAAATAATTTTGTACATCAAGAAGCCAGCTGGAGCTTAAATCTATTTTACACTTGATTCTATTTTATTGTTTTGTCCCTGCATTTCACTAAATACAAATGTTTGGAAATGAAGTTGGCTAAAGATAGCAAAAATCTGTAGCAAACTTTGCAATTAAATCTTTTACCTTCATTTGAGTAATTAAAAACAGTTGATAATGCTGCACACGTGAGTGTGTTTATTCTTACATTGGTAAAGTATCATTTCTGGGGAAAACTGTTTTTTTCCTATTTCGTCCCTGATAATTGGCAACAGGTCCAAACCATGAAGCTGAGGTTTGTCCCTTGTTGAGATGGAAACTATATTATCTATATAATACTTTATTGGGTCATTTTTTTTCAGTGGTAAAAACTGACTACTGATGAACTAAAGGAGGCATTTTCATTCTGAAAGTTGAAGTATTTACATCAGAAAGATTTATCAGTACAGTTCCGTTTCATTCCATAAGATAAAATGATGTTAAAATAAATATTGGCCTTGATCTAAGCTGTTATCCAGCAACAGGAAAACCATATATCTCGTTTAAAAAAATACAGCAGTTCAAAAAATACCAGAGAAACTGGGCGACAATAAAATGTATGTGAGAACCAAATGTTAACATTCTGCTTATCAAACTCTTACAAGCAGAAGAGAATGTGTAGAATGGTAATTAACACCCACTCATCACTTTCTTTTGGAAGATTAAAGAACAGGTCCTAGCCTCAGTCCTTACCTTTGCAAATATAATCTCATCAATTCATCCGATTCCAAAGAGAATGAGGTTTTTATTTCACCTTCCTCTGCCAGCTTTTTTTCTCATTGGGCTGCTTTTCCCTTTCACCACATAAGGATCCCTGTTTCACCTAGGGGTGAAAATTCCTTGGCCTTTCAGTGCAACCAGTTAAGTCTCCACAAAAATAGATGGGATATCACAGATGCAGGAATTATGACAGCAGGGTTTATGACATCTGATAAAGCTGAATTTAAGCTTCTGCAGGAATGCGTTATAAAAATCCAGCCATGGAAGAAGCAGAATTTTCCATTTCTGGCCCAAATGCCACATCTCATTGCTAATACAGATAATAATGATTTCCATCCAGAGACCACAACTCCATCTCCCCCTCCTTGTGGAAATGTCACGCAACTTTTTCTCATTCAAATCACTAAAAATATGTATTTAGTTAGCTTTTCAAAATGCATGTATTACCTAATGACATGATTGCTTGGCTGCCTAATTTACAAGAAGTCGCTTGCATAACCAGCAGATAAATATAGATGAAGGTTTAATCCATGTGTATATAAAAAGAGAATTATCCATGTGTATATAAAAAGAGAATGTGTGTGGTTTTAACTTCAAGAATACAAAAATTTACCTTAAAGCGTTTTTTTAAGATTTTTTAAAAAGTTTTGTTTTCCAAACATAATCCTTTAAGAGACTTGTGATTTGGTGATTTCTGCTGTGTTCTGAGACTTTATAAAATATAACTGCTTTCATTAACTGGGGAATCACCTTCCTTTTAACATCCTTGCATCTGGCAGCATCCATCCCTGCAAACATCCTCTCAGCCAAGAACATTTTTTTGGTGTTAGCATGCAAATATTTTCATGCACCATCTTGCTGAGACTTTAGCAGATGCAGATGCAGGTTTCATTTATTGCATATTTTCTAAATATAACCATGATATGCCTTCCATGTGATTCTGAGAGTGAAACATCTCAGCAAATCGACTTTTCCCTGGAAATGCTGGTTCTTGGCCAGGAGGTGTTGGTTGAACACTGGTAGGAGCAGATGTAACAAGGCAATGAAGGTGGTCATTAATGCTATTACATACATTTACTGGAGCAAAAATGAAACTTTCAATTTCCACGCCATTAGGAGCCTGCAGAAGGATAAAAATGCAGTTTGCAATCGTCACTCAGATAAATGATTGCTGCTCTCAAACCCTTGAGCAGTTTTAACAAATGATCACTGGCTGGATTCCACTGTTGGATGGTGTCTTCAGAAAACCAGAACTATTTAAACACATCATCAAAGATTCTTAATGACTCCATTCTCTATATCCCTCCCCTATCCTGGTAGGAAACATGGAGCTGGATATGACTGGAAAATTGAACTGATACCAAGGTTCTCTAATCTCCCTCTTTGGCTGAATTTATAGATGTACTCGTGTTGATTTATTATTGAAATTTCTTTTAGTAAAAAGCAATGATATCAGGGAGCTAGAATGACACATGAAATGTAGTCCAAGGTAAATTAAAGTACTTAAGCACAGCAGTTATCTCCTGATTATAACTAAGCACATTAGACATCTCAGGATTCTTGCAAACACTCCATATATTAAGATGATCAGTCATCAGCATGGCTCTCTTCGTCTTGCTGCTGTTATGAATCACTTTTATAAGAAAATGAGCTCTTGATTCCTATCTAGGTAGGGAGATTCAAAGGAAAAGAGAAAAAAAGGTTTGTCAGAGCAGTAATGCAAGGCGCCCTTGGCTGGATTTCCCCCTGAATTGGCGGGGGCTGCACTACTGGGGAATAATAAGGTGTTAAAGTGACCTTGGTGAATCTGAGAGTGTGACACTGACACTGGAAGAAATAGCAGGGCAAGAGGGAGTGTCCAGCTTGAAAATTACATAACTGCCAGCTGCACACACACACAAATAGCTTTTTGTACCTGTCAGTAAGAATGAAAATCTTTCTCTCAATCAAACGATGAGACAGCAGCACATCTCCTATCCTAAAAGAGTAAAATTACAGGCTTATGTCCCTGGGCATTAGAACTCCATTCCAAGTGAGCATCTGGTACAAAAGACAGCAGAGGAACTTCCCAGGAACACACCAGTCAGTCCCTGTCCCTTCCAACACTGCCCATCAGTGCTGCTATATTAATCTGATTTCCGATTATATAAATCCTAGCAAAGGCAAAATAATAGGACTGTTGCAATAACTGTACACACCTCTAGAAACTTCAGCAGCTGTGGTTTGAAGGGATCTGATACCACTCCAACAGGTTTCGTACTCAATGAATTTTTCAAAAGACAGGAGAGCAAACTGGGAACTTGTAGTTTGTTGCTGAAGATTCGAGGTTCACACCATTATTTGCAATAAAGTTGTAGCTGGTGGAATATAAGGAAAGATTGAGCCATCAAAGTTGCTTTCTTTTATCCATGGCTTCATTTTTATCAGCTGAAGGACAGACTTTCCTCCTGGTCTGCATTTAGTGAAGAACAGTACAGCCATCATCAGTGTTTAAAATAATATTATGAATTGGAAAATATAGAATGGGGATGGAGAGATCTGGAGGGCATAAAATCAAACCTGGAGTCTGAAACGAATACTTAACATTCTGTAAATATAGAATAAAATAAATATGATTACGTATATATATAAAACCCCATAATATAAAGTATTGTATTGTGAATACATTGGCAGCAATGGAGAAACAAAGAAATTGTCATTCAGCATATAAACAATCCTTTTAGATTTATATCCTGGAATGGCATTCCAAGATACAAACAAGGCTGCATGTCTCAGAAAACATCAGAGGTTAAACAGGCACAGCACAGACAAGGGCTGGTTCTATCCCAATCGTGTTTGCCCCAGCCAGTGCTGTTTGAATTTGATTACTTGTGTGACCATGGAAGGTTTTTGGAAGCCATGAGGTGAGCAGGCTGAGATGGGCTGTGATAGTAACACAACCATCAGTCACACAACCTCAGTGACACACCCCACAGTGACACATCTGTTAGTGACACTCATAAGTGACATGTCCCTCAGTGACACACCCTCAGTGAGACACCCTGTGATGCACCCTCAGTGACACCCTCAGTGACACACCCTCAGTGAGACACCCTGTGATGCACCCTCGGTCAGTGACACACCCTCAATGACCCACCCTCAGTGACACACCCTGTGATGCACCCTCAGTGACACACCCTCAGTGACACCCTCAGTGACACACCCTCAGTGACACAACCTGTGATGCACCCTCAGTGACACCCTCAGTGACACACCCTCAGTGACACCCTCAGTGACACACCCTCAGTGACACACCCTCAGTCAGTGTCACACCCTCACTCAGTGTCACACCCTCAGTCAGTGACACACTCTCAGTGACACACCCTCACTCAGTGACACACCCTCACTGTCACACCCTCAGTCAGTGACACACTCTCAGTGACACACCCTCACTCAGTGACACACCCTCAGTCAGTGACACACTCTCAGTGACACACCCTCAGTCAGTGTCACACCCTCACTCAGTGTCACACCCTCAGTCAGTGACACACCCTCAGTGACACACCCTCAGTGACACACCCTCACTCAGTGACACACCCTCACTCAGTGACACACCCTCACTGTCACACCCTCAGTCAGTGACACACTCTCAGTGACACACCCTCACTCAGTGACACACCCTCACTCAGTGACACACCCTCACTCAGTGACACACCCTCAGTGACACACCCTCACTCAGTGACACACCCTCAGTTAGTGACACACCCTCACTCAGTGTCACACCCCTCAGTACCTGCTGTGTGCACAGGGCTGGGCTGGTGTCATGGCTCATCAGGACACAGCCCAGGGCTGGTTGGTGTCAGTGTTTGCCCTGTTCAGGTCCTTGTCACCTCTCGTGCTTTCTTGGGGCTGAAGGGCAGCCTGAAGTGCCACAGGAAGAAAAGCTTTTCTGTTCTTGCACAGCACATTTTGGCTGAATCCTGGTAAAACTGGCTGAGCTGGAGCTGCACAGCTCCCACCACACACGCTGTCCCTGCCAGGCCAGGATGCCCAAGCACCTTCTGTCTGTTCAGCTTTACCCACACAACAGCACCTCCCCTACCAACAAAACACATCAGCATCTCAGAGCACAACCAAAACTAAACTGTTCTCCACTAATGGCCTCTAAGCTTTGGTCTTGGCTCTGCCTTGGAATCATGGAGTGGTTTGGGTTGGAAAGGATCTCAAAGACCTTCTCATTCCCTGCCATGGACAGAGACATCTCCACTGTCCCAGGCTGCCCCAAGCCTTGGGCACTGCCAGGGATCCAGGGGCACCCACAGCCTCTCTGCCCACCCTCCCAGGGAGGAATTTCTTCATAATATCCAATCCAAACCCTATAGCTTCACCCCTTCAGCTGGGATGGAATTATCTTGTCTTAGGGAGAAAGATCATGTTCTGCCAAAGCTTGGCATGCAGGAAGAAAATATTCTCCCCCTCTTTTTCTGTCTGAAAGTGTTTGAATAATGTTTCTGTCCTGGGATGGATATATGTGGTACGTGGCTTTCTGAAAGCTACAATATATTTTGGAATTATTTGCTTCCATTGTGGTTTACTTATGGCTAATTTATTCTTTGGGTTTGCTGTTGGTTTTGCTTATTAAAATGAGGTTTGATAGAAATTGTGTTCCTTTTAATGAGTTAATTCTTATTATACAAGAGAGGCAGGAGTTTTGGCTGTGAAGCAGAAATACTGTGACCTGTCAGGTACAGAATTCCACTTTTGTAAAAACTTTTTCTTCCCTACTGCTAATTCATCACAGATAAACCTAGCTGATAATGCACTTTGATACTGCAAAAATAGACATTGGCTTTCTTTAGCTTCTGAGGAGAAAAGCCTCAGTAACAGACCCATCAGAAAACCTCAAAAATAAGCCAGGTTTGCAAGACACAGGAGTATGTTTACAAGTCTGTTATCAATAATTTAAGCCTCACTTGTCAGAACAGAAGATGGAAATATATAAGCTGCTGTGCATTTTCCTTATGTATTTGCTAATCCACCGCCTGCCTGCCAAACAGATTTAAAAGATATTTCCATTTCTGAAAGAAAGTTGCCTCCGACTTTCAAGGTTCCATAGATTTTGTGAGTGTCTTGGAGTTAACTTCTGCTGAACAGCACACTGACAGGGAGCCTGGAGTGTGCATTGTTTCTCCATGGCTGCAGTCGGCTCTGTTGTTGTTCTCGTGATGCCTGGAAGTACCTGGGAGCAGACAAAAGTGAATCTGTGGCAGCAAGAGCTCTTCCTGTACTTTTTAATCTGGTGCTGGAGAATGCTCCCAGAAAAAGTTCTCTGCAGGTTGCTTTTGAGCTCTGCATCTTTTCTGAGCATCTTCCAATGAAGTCACTTTGTTAAGGAAACTTGAAGGGATGTGTTGTAGCTGCACTGTACACAGCAATTAGGAGTCAGGGGTGATGTGTCTGTCAGAGTCACAGGAGCAGCACAGGCTTGCTCAGTCAGCTCTGCAGGCTGCATGGCCATGTAGGAATGAGAGGGACATTGCAGAAGGTGTGATTTTAGGTATTATTTTCAAGAAATCTGCAAATTAAATTCCTGCTCCCTGGTGTGTACTGATGTCTGATCCAAGGGGACTGCACGGCTGGAAACTACCACAGCTCATTTCTGCAGTGCCCAGTGCTATCCCCAGCAGATCTATTTCTGCTTTAAAGTCAGTAAGAATGGATTTCAACTCTTATTTTTCCCTTCTATTGCTACAGGAGAGAGAAATACTTCCTATGGCAAGCTCAGAAGATATTACCATCATCACTAATGAAGACATGGCACGTTCCTGGTACATCCTCTCCTTATTCACATCTAATGCAGCATTCCCACCCTGTGAGGGTGGGCAGGCCCTGGCACAGGGTGCCCAGAGCAGCTGGGGCTGCCCCTGGATCCCTGGCAGTGCCCAAGGCCAGGTTGGACACTGGGGCTGGGAGCAGCCTGGGACAGTGGAAGGTGTCCCTGCCATGGCAGGCATGGAACTGGGTGGGGTTTGAGATCCCTTTCAACCCAAACCATTCTGAGATTCTGTGATTTATGATTCTCTGTTAGTTATGTAAAGAAGTGGATCATAAGGCCGCCCTTTGTCTCATGCACTTGAGCCAGCAATGGTTTAGCAGAGGGAGCTCTGAGAGAGCCCCAAGGATTAACTACAAAGGCAATCTCAGCTTCTCTCTGTCTCTGTCCCGTGTGTTCTGTGTATTTCCAGGCTATAGAAACCATTCTGGTTTATCATCTAAGAGGCAAACAGCACAGACCACAACTCTCCCTTTTTCTTTTTTTCTTTTTTTTTTCCTCCCATGACTGACTATTCTGCTTGTCCCTGACAAGGCTCCCAGGTAATCCAGAACAGGGATGAGCAGTGGTTCCTTATTGAGAAGCTCCCAGCCTTTGTTCCAGTATCCCAGGGGCCCAAGGGTAAGAGAAGCAAGGTGTGAAAGAGGCAGTGTTGTGCTGAGGGCAGAGCAAGTGGAACGCTCCTTTTTCCAGGGAGCAGCTTGTGTCCCAGCCAGGCAGATCTGTCATTTACAGATCCCTCTGCCCTAGCTTTGACACTTTGAGCAGTTGCAGATGAACATTAATTGCCCAAATGACTCCAAGCTCAGAATATCAGCTGAATTGAAGCAGACAGCCATCTGACAGAGAGATTTCCATCAATATTCCCAGTCTTTGGAGTGCAACAAAGAAGATTACAATGTGATCCTGAGCTCACTCTGGCAGAGATGGGCCCACATCTCAGGAGAGGACTGCACTCCAGCCAGGAGTTCTGTCCCAGCACAGGGATGCACATGCAGATACAGCCCAGCCTTGGGGAGGGTGCAGACAGTTGTCACATTTCCTTCTCCATGGAAGGGGGAAACAATAATGCTCTTTGCTTGCCTTTTAAAATAGACATAAAATTTCAAACCAAAGGGTTTTTTCAGTCTAGGTTGGCAGCTGTAATTTTAAAGGAAAATCTTTTGTATGTCTGAATTTGATCAGTACATTAAAAAGTAAAAGAGAAGCATGAATTGATGAATTGGTGATTGTTCAATCACAGAATCACAGAATGACATGATTTAGAGGGACCTAAAAGCCCATCCAGTGCCACCCTGCCATGGCAGGGACACCTTCCACTGTCCCAGGCTGCTCCAGCCCCAGTGTCCAACCTGGCCTTGGGCACTGCCAGGGATCCACGGGCAGCCCCAGCTGCTCTGGGCACCCTGTGCCAGGCCCTGCCCACCCTGCCAGGGAATATTTTTTTTCCCAATATCCCATCTAAACTGACTCTCTGGTAGTGGGAATCCATTCTCCTTTATCCTGCCACAACAGACTCCTTTAAAAAAGACCCATCTCTATCTTCCTTGCGTGTCTTTTTAACCTTAAGGCTACTGGAGATCCCTTCTTTCAAGCAGATAATGATGAAAAAAAGTGGTCTAAAAAGATATCAAATTATGGCTGACCATTGGATATCAAGTGGCATGAACAAAAAAAATGCACAGTCAGTCTTGTACCTGCCCCAGAGCAATAACCTCAACAAAACTCTGATGCCCACCAAGACAGCAGAAAAAGCAAGCAGGGAAGGGGATTTGGTAGAATTATGTTCTCTCTTTTGCCCCATACTTGTAAATATTTACATGTGCATTGCTTTTGAACTGCTCTATGTTAGTTTGGATCCAGCTAAGCTGATTCCATTTCCTTTAAGAATGAGACAATATTCCAGACTGTTTAATGTTCCTGAGGTGGATTTCTCCAGGATGTAACACACTTATTGGTGTTCTCAACTGAGCCTTGAGCACATCTGAATCATTTAAGGGTTCACCCTTGTCTAGTTAAAAATCAGTGTTTGAATATCTATCAGTATGCAAAACACTAATTTGCTAGCAGAATTAGAGCTCCTTATTATACCAGGAAGAATTTAAGTTTTAATTAGCATTTCCTCTAGTGTACTAAACCCACTGAGACTACTAGACTTACTAAAATTTAATTAACTTGACAAAAGATCCTAATTGTTTTCATGCCACTAGTCCTTAGTGGGACTAAAAATAATACCCTTCAAATTAAGTGTCTGCAACCCACCTTCCTTTTGGATGTCCTACATACATCAAATTGGTTGGCCTACATATAATTATAGCTGGTAGGAAGCCTTGCCCACTCTGAATCAAGATTGTTTGCTCAAAAATGGATATTTTTATGGCAATGCACAGTGATGAAAACCTATTATTTAAAAGGCCTCACCTAACATTAATTCTTTCCACCATCTTATTAAGTTTTGGAGGTTTATTGATTTATCTTGATGCACAAACTAATCATCAAGATGTAACATTCATTTAAATTAATATAGAAGCCTAATATTGGCAATAGAAAAGAAAGATTAATGTATTGGTAGTGCAACTATGATAAACAGTATATATCTATATGAAGTGTAGTGTGAAATTTGGAATTAAAATAAAAGTACTCCCTGCTCAGGATGCTTCTCATATTTTTATCTCTTTCCCAGTTGAGCTGCTCACATCATTCCAAAGCTTTGCTCACTTTGAGACACTCATCATGAAAGAAATGTGAGTGTGGAAAGCATTAGGACACAGCCTTAGGAGCACTGGGGACAGCTCTGTTACAGGAGTTTGCATGCAGAACAGAGGAACAGCAATCCAAGGAATGCTTTGGCTATGGATGTCTGCAGACAGGGTTTAAGGAGAAGGGATCAAGGAAAAGTACCTGAGCTCTTTTGCCCAGATAAGGATTCCTTTGCGAGCATCCCTACATTACAGGAATCAGATCTGTTTGTCTTTTACCTCCAAAATTTAAAGAATGAATCAGCTTGGAAATCAAATAAAATCCATCACTTGTTCTTCCTCTGCTGAACTTTGTTGGGACAGAATATCCCTGAAGTGCCCAGAAATCAGTGCTCATACAGATGTGTGTTTGGCCATGTAATCCATTATGTGGATGTTCTTTGAAGAAACTGGGGTTTTGGGAAGGCTCAAACTCCACTGCCTCCTGCAATAACACAGTTCAGGCTGAGGCTGCACTACTGTGAATGCAAGAGAATATAAAATAGCTGCATTGTTACATCCTCTCAGCACTGGGAGGGAGAAACCTGTAAATCTCTGTGCATCCACAGCCTTTGGCTCCTTTTTCTGCCCAAACATCTGGCTGCTTTCTCACTTTCTCACATCTGAATACTAAGGAGATTATCTTGGCTGATGAACCATCCAGACTGTCTGTTCAACACCTCTTTTCCGCTTTCCTTGCCAAGTTCCTCCTTTGTTTCCTTCCCTCTCAACTGGAACCACAAGGTACTCTCCACCCCCAGTTTCCATCCAGATTTATGGATGTGAACTCAAGGTACCCAAGTACAATTGCATTGTACTGCAATTATTAGAATCTCCTGAATATACGTACATAAAATATTTTTAATGAACAACACCATAGAGTTCACATTCATAACTTTTGCCCTAATAAATAAAGCCTTTTTTGTGAGCCTTTCACTAAAAAACCACCAGATGTCTGTATGTGTCTCTTTAAGACAAATATTTAAAATTAAACTCTCATTAACTTTTCTCTGCATGTATAAAATAGTGAACTCTAAACACTTGTCAGAGGCATAAGTTTAGTACATAAAATTTAAAGAAAACCTGGTATACAGTCAATAACATGGGACTGCAGGCCACCAAATAGTCACTGCAGAAACCTTTATGCATTTGGAAGAAATTAAGTTCATGTTTGTAGGAAAATGTTCACCTTTGTCCCTGTAGATAACATCTTATGAACAATAAAAATCTAAAGTAAACTTCGTTCCTCTTCCCATCTCTGCCTTGTATTTGATTTCTTTCCTGTGGCTAATGAATCATTTGCAACTTTAGATAAAACACAGGGATTTTATCTCCTGGGTTTAACAATTGTGAGGATCAGATTGGAATCCTCTCACATACTTATCATCACTTCTTAGAATGCACTGACTTTTAAAAAAGCTGCTTTCAGCAGTTTTTCGTGGCCTGACCTCCTGTT
Source organism: Molothrus aeneus (assembly GCF_037042795.1). NCBI lineage: Eukaryota > Metazoa > Chordata > Aves > Passeriformes > Icteridae > Molothrus > Molothrus aeneus. The sequence continues at coordinate 717,177 of NC_089656.1, forward strand.
CACCTTGAGCATTCAGACACATAATATCTCTAATGAAAGAGAAGGTATTTTATTAAAACAATTCATTATAATCCAGTTTTCTGATCCAGCATTTTTGCACACCTTTAGAGCCTTACATTTGACCAGAACAATTTATGAATTTAGAAAATTGAAGCGTAATTGAAAATTATAATGTGCAAAAGCAGTTGTGATTAACATAATGTGGAGACAGGTAATAGGAATGGCAAAGACTCAGAGAAGAAAATAAATTACTTCAAGCTTGTGAAGTTTAAATGTCTTTATCCAAATATAAGTCATCAATAACAGAGGGTTTTTTGAGAATGCTGAGAACACTTACAAAATCATCTCATTATCTTTCACTGAGAACACTGATAATTTCATTTGGATGTAGTCTTGCTCTGTTCTAACATCTTTCTTTTCTTATGCAGATGAATAGTTTTTAAATGGTGTACTTTTGATATTTTATTTTAAAATTGTTTGTCCACTATAAAGTAAAAACAATTGGTACTAAATTCAGAAGGAACCTTTTGAGAGAAATTTTTTAAAAAGAGAACACATGCTCAGTTTTAAATGAGTCTGGGTGTCTTAGGTACACTGCAGTTTCTCCTTTTTTATAGAAAATGTAAGATTTAACTCTGTCTGGTTCAAGCAAAGGAATAATTCATTATGGATAATTTATCAGGACTTTATTTCTTTTTTCTGTTAATAGGTGATGGAAGGATAGATATGGTATAGTTCCCTTAATTGGAAAACTGTGATAGAAAAACAAATCTGTGGTTTGGATTGGGATTCGATTTAGGAGAGATAAGAAAAATATATGATTGGGATGAATCTCTGATATTTGCCCAGGAAAAAAACTTTGTATAACAGTCTCTTAACCAATTTAAATATCAGTATAATGAATATTCATTTCCTGCTGCTTAAGAAAAAGCATTAAAAAAAACCTGAAGAAGGAATAGCCTAGTAAGTGTTAATATCTCTCTCTTGAAATCAGTTATGCTGATTTACACTTCAGGCCTGAACAACAGAAATCATACATTTTTGTAAAGAAAAACAGTTTATACTTTAATTATCAAATCCCTTTGCAATTCCACAGTGACAGATTTTTCTGGGAATGAAACAGCATCAGGCTGGAAGAACATTGGTGCCATGAGGAAGGAATAGCTGCTTCTCAAAGGTTTGCCAGCCCTGAGCATAAGATACAAAATTGAAAAGAAAAGTCAATATTTGGGTAGGAAAAATCCCAAACTGATGGAAAAACATCTGCTCCATTTAGAAACTAATGGAAAATATCAGTGCAATCAAAAGAAATAGTGCAATTAAAAGACAGGGAATTGCTGAGGAAATATAGTTGGTGGAAAATGTTTATTAACTTTGAACATCTATGAGAATTGTGTAGGCATTCCTCTTCAATCACCAGAAACACAAGTAATGCTCTAGTACATGCAAACAGTGATTTTTAAAGCATATCTTACCAAATTTAATATTACTTCATAGAAACCATCACAGCCTCAGTGTTACAGGACTTTTTCCTCTGGATTTTTCAATAAATGGAAGACACGGATTCTATTTACAAGGGGAAAGAGCATGTTGTTCTTATTCAAGAAAATATCCTTATGTTCTCTGAACCTAAACAAAAAGTAATAATAATTTGTCTTCATGTCTGCAACAACCACAAAGCCATGAGTATATATAGGTATTTTCTGAGTATATTGGCCAAAATCACAGGGTTCTCTTCCAAACTTTACAGAATTCAGGGAGTTTTGTGTGCATGGACAGTTTGGTTTTCATTACAGCAGGATATGGGATGGAAGAGAACTCATCCCACTCTTGACTGCATTATCCCAAATTCATCCACAGCTCCCCAGACTTCATGGAACAGAGGCTGCAGAGCTGGAATACAAATATGAGCTGAAGAAAACCCAGTTAGAAGTGGATCTGAGCATTAACCCATGGTAACTGTGATTAGATTGGAAGGCAGAGCTTGCAGCAGAGAGTTCAGGCTGCATTTATTCCCCTCCATCTTGTTTCAGACTCAAAGTGCCCAGGACTGTGGTCATCCACTGGTCTGAGCCCATTGTGACCGTGTTCACAGGGGTTCTTGGATGAGGCAAGAGACAAGAATGTTGACTCCATGATCAGAAGGCTTGATTTATTATTTTATAATATATATATATTACATTATAACTATACTAAAAAGAAAAGGAAGGAAAAGGTTTCCTCAGATGCTAACTAAGCTAAGAATAGAAAAGAAAAGAATGATAACAAAGGCAGCTGTCTTGGACTCTGTCCGAGATAGCTCGGTCCTTGATTGGCCATTAATTATAAACATCCAAGATGGGCCAATCACAGGTGGACCTGTTGCATTCCACAGCAGCAGATAACCATTGTTTACATTCTGTCTCTGAGGCCTCAGCTTCTCAGAAGGAAAAATCCTAAAGAAAGGATTTTTAGTGAAAAGATGTCTGCGACAGCCCATCATTGCTCTGAGCTCCACATGGGACCTCTCTGGACAGAAGAACTCAGTTCCTGATTTAGGATGCAGGGTGAATATCAAAACTCTCAGCTAAAAGCTTATACAGCTTATACAGTTCTCAGTAAACATGTGGCCCTAAACCCAGATCATCTTAATTCTCATGGGTTTAAGACTTGACTTGATTCAAGTCACTCATCAGTGACAAAACTGATGTTTGTGACTTAAAACCTGACCCTGGCTGCTTCAAAGCAGGACCTGAAAATCAGCTCCAGAGGTTATTGAACTCCCCTTAATCTCATCTCTGATTAAGTTCTATAGGAAATAGTAACCACAGAGAACCTCAAAATTTCCTATTAGATGTAATTCAAGGCACATATCTGAATTTATGAATCCTGTAGTAAATAGCTAAATATTTTGAGAATGATAATATTATGTGAGAATATTTGAACCTGATGGAAAATTTTAGCTGGAATTTTCTTCTAAAGTAATGTGACATCAGATATCCTATTCAATCTCTGAATATACTAGATAAGCATGTTCATTACCATTTCTGATTCAAGAATTTGCTTAGTTAGCCATCTGTTCTTTTATTTGTAAGAATTAATTAGATTTAAGTATTGATATATGATTGACCACAAATCAGGAAGTCTCTGATTTATGCTTATACTTTTTTTTGGTCTTGGTTTTGAAAAATTGATTGTAGTAGGAAATAGAAAAAAAAAAAGAAAAAAAAAGAAAAAAAAAAGAAAAATAAAGGTAGGCACATGCTGACCACCTTGAAACATTGATTGGAAAATGCTGGGATCTGTAGACCCCAACAGGACTTGATAGGCAGGAGCATTGTCAATATATGCAACCTGAATTCTGAATTAATATTTTAATAGAATTTATTTGCAGAGCTAGAAGAGCAGGATATAGGACGTCTGTCCTTGTCACCTGCTGATGTGTGATCCTGTGCATGTCCCTTTGCACCTCAGATTTCCCAATACCAGCCAAAGTCCTGCATTCCCTTTTGTCTCCATTTCCCTCTGGTTCTGTCACCTCTGGAGATCAGCTTCATTGTGGATCTCAACACACAAAGAGGGGGGTCTGACTCCTGATATTGGGCTCCCAGGGAGATGGGTCACAATTCTCTAGTCCCAGGCCCAGGCCCATAAAATGTAATGCTCAAATTCCAGTTTTAAATGTCCTGCTGACTGTCTAACCATGGAACCTGACTGTGTTCACATGATGATAAATCTAGGGCTGCTCTCCTTGTTGTTGTTATGTTTATGTTGTCTATCTGCCTATATTAAAACCAGACTTCCCTGGTGGAATGTTGATGTTAAAAAAAGACCTCACCCAAACCAGGAATAGCTCAGAAAATGCTCTCTTTACTTGTCATGGTTAAACTGGTCCTACTAGTTACCCTTCCTGAAAAGATGGAGATCTCTCAAGGAGCTGCTGCTGGTGCCTGATGGGCAGATCATTCTGTAGATAAGCAAGTCCTGGAAGCCTTCTTCCAAAACAATGTCCAAAAATGTCTGAAATGCTGGAAAAGGAGAGCTCCACTGACCAGAAATTAGACCCAGCAGGCCCTGCAGGGACACTGGGGATGGAGAACTCAGAACTGCAAAATGATTTCTTGGTTATGCACAAAGCCTGTTCAGATTTCTTTTATAGGAAGATCAAAGGCTATGGAGGGAAATGCAGTTTGAATCCCTGTAGAAGGGAGTGTGCTGCATTCAAAGCAACCATGCTCTGGAGTGCAAGGGGGGGGAACTGAATTTATAGTTAATGGCTCAGTTGTACATTGTCTCTTCAGAGGTCCCAGGTGCCACCAGACCTCAGTTCAGACACTGTTGTTTTGTTTCCTGAGTTCACTTTTTGAAGTTTTATCTCAGATCAAGAAAGGGGTGGACAAGAATATTGATGGTACCAATGGAAGCAATCAATTAATATGCTTGGTATTTTGGTTCTAAATTCATAATTATAGGTGAAATCACCCTTTCTGAAGAGCTGCCAGGAGCACTCATGTAGGGCACAGGCTTTATGCTGGCCTGCACAGAAGATAATTTGTGTTTTCAACAGTGTTTTCTTGTTTGATTTATGTAGATCATGCAGCCAAATGCTTTGTATTTTTAGCTGACATGAAAAGACTTTCTCAATACAGTGTGGTTTAGAAAAATCCATTCAGTCAGGAAAAAAGGTTGTGATGACCCATTAAGGAAACATTCCTTAAACCCCAGCAGTTTAATTTAAAAACATCTTCTTTCTTCAGTCTGTTAATCCTAAAGAAGCCCTGGACATTTTTGAACTATGCAACTAATCCTGAGAATGCTCACCCATGCAAATTGTTGCTTAGAATGGGAATAAAAAATTATGCTGTCAGGTTTCATATCTGGGATATAGAGTGTAGCATTGTGTGTCCTGTATGGGTTTATTGTAAAGTTGGTTATTTTTTATAAGTTAAGAATTTGGTTTGACCCTCAGTTCCCCCCATGTTCTCCCTCATAATCGTTCGTTCCTTCCACCAGTTACCTGTCCCTCATTGTAACCAACCCCCTTTCCTTTCTAGAAATTTCTACGTCAATCTTCCCTTACCTAACATATGATTTGTCCCCTGAGCCTTTTCCCTCCCCTGGGCCCTTCCTATTGGTTCTGTGTGTCCCTCACTCCTCCCCTGGGTTTTGTTCATTGGTCCCTGGTGTCCCCGTTACACCGTCCCCTTTATCAGTGCCTCCCTAACGGTTTTCCCTGACACCGTTACTGGCCCCACCTGAGTCAAATAAAGCGCCTTGGCATCCACATACGTGTCCACTCCTTCCTTCCTTCCTTCCTTCCTTCCTTCCTTCCTTCCTTCCTTCCTTCCTTCCTTCCTTCCTTCCTTCCTTCCTTCCTTCCTTCCTTCCGCCACTTCCGCCACTTCCGCCACTTCCGCCACTTCCGCCACTTCCTTCCTTCCTTCCTTCCTTCCTTCCTTCCTTCCTTCCTTCCTTCCTTCCTTCCCCTCAGTGCTTTGCAGTCCTGCTCTCGCCTGCACCACCATGCCGCAGACAGAGCCACTACTCAGGGTTCTCGCAGAGGACCTGGGAGTGGCGGGATTTGTGCTCTCCAGCGGTCACTCTGGGAGCGGCTGGCCGGGACCTGTCAGCTCCAGTGGCCGCGGTACGGGACTGCAATAGAGGACTTCGCATTTTAGATTATAGAAATGTCACTAATCTTCTGAGGGGATGAAACACACTTTAACCTTGTCCAAGTACTCCTTTTGCTGTCATTAAGGTAAACAGAATGAATATTAAGAGGAGAGTTTGGCCTGTTAAGGATGGAAGGCAGTATCTGTACCAAAATGCAGTTCAGAACACTGAAGTTGGCCTGCTTGGCTGAAAATCCTAAAATGCATTAACCTGCCAAATGCCATAAGGAGCTGATGGGAGTTTTTAAAGGTATGAGGCTAAAACTTCCTTCAACACTTGCAGAGTAGAGGATGCCTGCTGATGGAATGGGGCAGGATTGATTTGCTAATGGATGTTTGTCCATTTACATCCATGGATCTTCCAGCCACAAGGTAGCAGATATGGTGGGAACTTCCATTTGTTGTGGCAAGAGGAGGAGAGCATGAGATCATGGCCCTGGATAATATGGCCATAGTAAATCATTCATTATTGTGATGTATATATAGTCCTTGCCTTGGGTTACCTTCAGCAATGTGAAACGTGACAGGTTGTTTCTTTATTTCTAATGATTAAATAGACAAAAAGCATAAGATATCTTCTGTTTTCCATTTCTCCTTTTTGGGACTTTTATCTACCATTGTTTTCAGCTTCCTGAGGGTGTTCTTTATTTAAAATAATGGAAGAATGGGGAAGAAATGAAGAAGGAAGGAAACAGCAGAGAATGGAGACAGAACTCCTTCTCCAACCACTGTGTGAATCTTCTGACATGCCTTGACATTGCTCCTCTCATACAGATTTAAAATATGTATTTCAAAACTTCTCCATGCCCCTAAGCCATAAATATTTAATTCTCAGTATTACCATCAATCAGCTTAGAGGATCTATGAAAGATACTGGTGGTAAAAGCTTCTTGTGCTATTTGCTGTAGACCTCCAAAAGCACTCCAGTTTCTCAGAGAGCTTCTGAGGAGCTGCTGGCACAGGGGGGGTGTTGATTATTGGCTCCCTGGGACTCTCGGACACCTCTGCCTGGATCAGAGAGATGAGAGGCAGCCCAAGAGCAGAGCTTTGTGCAAGGCAGGCAAAGGTTGGCAGCATGCAGGAATTCCTGCAAGGAGCAGGAGAAAGGCAGCAGCTCCCTCTGGGGCAGGATAATGGGCTGCAAAGGGGAGCCAGACAGTGAAGGAGCATTTTGTAGTACTCAGGCAAAAACAAGAGACAAGACAGATGATGTGAGAGGGTTAGAAAAAAGGCAATAACAAGAATCCACAGAGAAAAGAAGCTTAAAGTGTGTCAAGTTTTGGGGTTTTTTTATAAAGTATAGTTTAATTTATCATCCATAACAGAGGGCTAGTATCAGGAGGGTTTTTTTTATTTATTGGTTTTGCTACCAAAATACACCGTACTTTGGACAGCAGGTGAGGGAGGGGATTCTCCCCCTTTACTCTGCTATCCTGAGATTCCACCTGGGCTGGGGTGGTGCCACCTGTGAACAGTTCTGGTGTCCAGACATAAGAAGGACATGGAACTGTTGGAGAGAGTCCAGAGGAGGCCATGGAGGTGCTGAGGGGACTGGAGCAGCTCCCCTGTGGAGCCAGGCTGGGAGAGCTGGGGCTGCTCAGCCTGGACAGGAGAAGGTTGTGTGGAGAGCTCACAGCTCCTTCCAGGCTCTGAGGGGCTGCAGGAACCCAGAGAGGGACAATTCCTCAGGAACTGCAGTGACAGGAGCCAGGGAATGGCTGCCAGTGCCAGAGGGCAGGGCTGGATGGGATCTTGGCAATGAGGAATTGTTCCCTGTGAGGGTGGGCAGGCCCTGGCACAGGGTGCCCAGAGCAGCTGCCCCTGGATCCCTGGCAGTGCCCAAGGCCAGGTTGGACACTGGGGCTGGGAGCAGCCTGGGACAGTGGAAGGTGTCCCTGCTCTTGGCAGGGAATGGAATGAGGTGAGCTTTAAGTCCCTTCCAACCCAACCCACGCTATGATTCTATAATTTGCCATTCTGATCAAAGCTCATTTCTCTATCCCAGCAGTATCACCAATTCATCCAGTACATCTAACAGTCCAGTATTTAGTTAAAATAATGCTCACACTCAGGGGTACAGGAAAATTCAGATAGGTTGGTTAGAGCAGCTTGTTCTGCAAATGTGAGCTATTTGTGATAATTAGCACAAAACATCTACTGTAGCCAGGCAGTTTCTGTGTCTCAGGGACATTTCTTCCATGTAAAGCAGAACAGAGTGCAGGAATTTGCATTGCTCAGTCGTCCATGTATTCCAGTGCCATGCCATGTGAAGAGTCCAGAAACACATGCTCCACAAAACTGAAAAATTGCATCTTAGAGTAACTTTATCGTTTTCTCAGCCCGTGCTTAGAATTTCTGGTACAGAGAAAGTAGGGTTTTTTCACTCAGTTTCCACTTGAAGTCACTGAAATACTTTTCTGGAGTAAAATGCCATCCCACAGGTTGCCTTCCTGACCAGCCAGGGAGCTTTGTTATTTACAGATCTAACTATCTGTAAATGCCCTGCATGGAAATAAAGGTGGCTTTACTTTGCAAATGACATTTGCAAGGCAAGGCATGAGGCAGTCTTGGGAGAATTCTGTAAATAGGGGTTGATTCATAGAACCTGGGAGTCATTGGAGGGGAAAAATAAATTGGCTTTAATGAGCTTTGATTTAGTATTCAAAGTAGGAATTTTTGACACGTTTGGGAGTACTTTGCATTAGTGTGAATGAGCCAGGAGCACAAATCCTTGGAATGGGAATTATTTCATAATGATGGTAGGCTGACATCACTGAATGGGTCTAAGTGCATCACTGTTAGTGGGAAAAGTAAGGGAAAGAGGTCCTTCAGGGCATGACAATATAGAGTAGAGCCTGGCATGGAGTCTCAAGAAGGGAATACCTACAACATCTCCCAGATGTGGGTGGGCACTGCCTAAAAACCCAGGGGTGCTTTCTTCCATAGGAGCCTCTATTAACTGGTGGCCATGGAGGGAGAACTGCAGAAAAATGACAAAAATGTCAGGGATATCCTGCTTGACATGGAGGTATGGCCACAACTGAAAATCACCTCCAGGAACTCAAGGAAAAATGGTTTCTTTGGGTCAGGAAGAAGGGTTTAGAAAGGTTCTCAAGGAGCTTTTATTGGAAGAGTCATTTGGAGTGACATTTTGAGGCTGCAAGGACACATCATCCACTTCTTACAAGTGTATGAGTCCTGAGAGATCCCACACCACCAATGTGTGCAGTACTCATTTCCTAAATGACAGCAGCAAAACATAAACTTGGGAAGCAACACAGTTTCATATGGAGTTGGTCTTTCTGGTGAGGATTAGTTACTTCTAATTTGAGACAAAGCAGCAAAAATAAAAATATTGCATTTTTTCATGGTAAGAAAATGATTTTTAACATTTTGGTGTCAAATTATGTGCAGAGGGTACAATGATCTTATTTGCTGCTGGGCATAAGTGAGCACTAAAATTTGTGCCATGCTCACTTCTGAGAGGCAGCATTCTAATCCAAAAGCATAAGATTTTTAAAAAGGCATTAAAGAGATATTTTTATTGGGCAAGTGAGAATTTTGGTGCCTATAGATATTTTTAAAAATCCCACTAAATGCCCTACAACAGTGAAGTAGCTTAAGAATGAAGGTTTGTAATTCCTCAAGGAAGAGAAGGCACCTCCTTCACCCCCAGGTCTGTGAGATCTGGCCATGCCTTTCTCATGGACTTGGGCCTTTAATGTCAAGGCTGTTATACCTTGACATTAAAGAAAAAGAAAAGCAACTCTGTGAGGGGACTTTTGCTAGTTTAAAAATCTTAAAAGTACCGTCTCACTAGGGAGGACGTTTGGAAATAAAGGGATAAGCTAATTATTTATAATTAGGTCAGACTGAGTAGGCTGATTGCCATAATTAACACAGCCTAATGACTGGCCGAGGGGATTGTACTTGGCTGTACCGGGTGAAATCTGGTCAAATGGATCTTGATTGTGCTGTGCTGGTGTGAGAGCATCCCCAGCCCAGGCAGGCTGGGAGCAGGGAGTGTGTGGGTCAGGGAAAGAGGTGTGGGTGACTGTGCTGGAGGGCCCAGTTGGGATGGTGCTCCTGGGCGGGCTGTGTGGGCTGGGACAGCGCTCGGAGTGAGCGGTGAGGGATTGGGTGAAGGTTTAGAGGGATTGGGTGAAGGTTTAGAGGGACTGGGTGAAGGGTTAGGGAGCCATGCACCAAAGCAAACAGCAGCACCCGGGCTGGGTGAAGGTTTAGGGAGCCCTGCACCAAAGCAAACAGCAGCACCCGGGCTGGGTGAAGGGTTAGGGAGCCATGCACCAAAGCAAACAGCAGCACCCGGGCTGGGTGAAGGGTTAGGGAGCCATGCACCAAAGCAAACAGCAGCACCCGGGCTGGGTGAAGGTTTAGGGAGCCCTGCACCAAAGCAAACAGCAGCACCCGGGCTGAAAAGAGATCACTGGAAAGCAGAGGAGCGTTCCTGCGGCTCAGGGAACCGAGGGCACGTCCCAGACTGAGCTAACCCAGGGTAAATACTGCTCAGAGAGAATGAGCCAGGAACATTCCCAGTCCCACAGCCACTTGCAAAGTTTAAAAGCTTCTTAAGTACCTTTCATCAGTTTTGCTCACCTTTGGGCCGTGGGAAGGGAATTGAGGTTTCTTTCCAGAGGACTGTTCCACCAGGCGAGGCCTGATGACCTGAACATCTCATGAGCAAAAGATAACAACCATCAATGACCATCAACTCCAAACATCGCTGCCATGGTTGAAAAAGAGAGAAAAATGGTCTGGGAAACAGAGAGAAGAAAGAGGACCTAATCAGCATCAGAGGATCCATATGCAATAGGAAACCAAATACTGAGAACTGCACAACTTACGACCAATGAACATTTAACCAATGAATTTCTATGGATTTTGACTGTATAAAATATGTGAAAAATATGGTAAAAATCATGTATCATGGAATTATTTTCTCTGCACAATGTGGGCTATGTGTGGATCAAAGTATTTCTGTTGCACGTCCTAGCCAGAACAACATTCTGGCTAGAATAAAGTAATGCCTAACACTAAAAATTGATTTTCTAACTCTAGAAATGTTTTTGGAGAGTTTTTGTTTTCCCCACAGTTTTGGTGACATCAGGCATCATTGTAGCACAGGAAAATGCTTGCTCTTGTGCTTTGCTCACCAAATAGAAGTTGCCTGAGAAGAGAAGACATAAAAATGACTGGTATAAATAATTTCATACATAATAGGTGATAGGAAAGAGACCTTCCTGAGACCTTGTGTAGCTCAATAAAAAGATTATTTCCATCTTTACTGACATCAGGCCCAAATGTTTTAATGTTTTAAGATCTCCTCGTCTTTCATAGGTATTTGGTAGGATGGTGAGGGAAAATAAATAGTCCCAACTCCATTGCTCTGATCTGAGTAATGTTGGTGCCTCTCTGGTGCCCCTTTGGAAATGTGGCTGGGTGTGGGGGTCTGTACTCAGAGTTGAAGTGGTTGTCTGAGGAAACAAAATTCTTAGAGGATCTGCAAGACCCACAGTTGTCAGATGCACAACCAAAATACAGACTACTGGAGCTGTGTGACAAATACAGACTCTTGACATTGATGGCCATTTTCCCATCGCATATTGCTTTCATCAAAGTATCCATGGCTCCCCAAAAAGACAAACACAATGCTTTACAAAAATCAAAGGGGTTTTTTTGACAATTTTTAAACATATTTCCCTGCTCCTATTTGCATAAGATTTCATTTGGAAGTTTATTTCAAATTCAGGTAAACTCCCTTTGAACTGTACAAAAGTGTTGTTGAAATACTGAAATACAAAATGAAGTGTTCAGTGCAGATCAAAGTAAAGGCTTCAAATACATGCTTGCCCATCCCCCAAACTTTAAAAATATCGTTCTTACAAACTTACCTTTTTTTTTTTTTTTTTAATTAATGAAAAGCAAGGCAAAAACTTAATCTGGAGGTGACATGGACAACCTCCTGATCAAACTCAGCCAGAAGCTCCCAGTGCCACAGCACTGTATGAGCATCTCTCACTAGAATGACTGTTAAAAATGACCTTGGAAATGCAAATTTTGGTAACTTAGCACAGTTAGGTGCTCAGAGGGCAGTTTTCCCACTTGCTTCTCTGATGGTCACTCTCCCCAGGCTACCACCAGCACCTCATTTGTCAAAACCCCAATTATCCAGTGTGTTAAACATTCTCTGGGGTGCAGAGCTTTGACATGTCCCGGGACCCCAGGAACAATAATGCTGCACTGTCTTACAGCCACAGAGTGCTTTAGAGAGGGGCATTGTACCCTGCAACCCCCAGGTGATGTCAGCCTGGAATTGGCCCTTGGAGGAGCCACAGCAGAACTGGGAACGCAGTGAATGAGAGCCATTGGAACTGGTGCTGAAAGAAAAGCCCTTGTAACCAAGACTGGTCATTATAGATGCATATATATACATATCTATATATATATATATATCGCACATCCACATTTTAAACTAATGATGACTTTTAGGCACGGTGTAATTACAGCACCAGTGGGAACCCATATGTCAGCAAGCTTTCAAATGGAAAGGTTGTGCCTACAAAATGAAGCCATATATTCCCATTAATTGAAGCAGTTCATTTCCAGTTACACAATATTAGTTTTAATGGTGGGACTCATAGAATGTCCATGATTTTTTTTCTTTTTTCTATTGCTCTATGGTGTTAAGGTGGCATAATTTAAACTGAGCTGAGTGATACTGGTGCCAGCAGGGTTGTGAATATAAGTGACTTTCAGGGTGCTTGTCTGTGAGGTGGGGTCAGAATAACCTTGGAGGAATGGTCTGTCAGCACTGCCTGCACAGCCAGAGCAGAGAGGATTAGCAAGAGAAATTTTGATTAAGGTATTTACTACTAATGACTGCCTTCAAAATTGCCTTTTATCTACAGCTTTTCAAAGCATTTTCTATTCATTAGGCCTTATAAAACCTTGGTAAAATTGGTAGAAGATATAGAAATGCAGATATCTCTGTGCCAAAGCACACAGAAACACTTTGACAGAAAAGGGCAGCGGTACACACTGAACATTATTTAAAATAGGAATTGCACAATGTTACAGTGATGCTATCATTCCGTTAATTAGAGTTAGACCAGAACAGGAGAACAGTCCTGCTCTTATGAAAAATAGTGCAGAATGATCAGTAAATAGTCCTCAGGGCTTGTGTTTTGTGTAGTAGCAGTGAGACAGATGTATGTTATGCAGTGATATAAAAAAAAAAAAGTTAAGAATAAGAATGGCACCTGTTCTTTTATTGTAATGAAATCTGCTTCCCAAACTGCCATCCCCAAGAGATAAAAGCAGTGAGTCAGACCTACTAAACTGCTAAGCTGAAAACACTTAGTTTTAAAAAATTATAAATGTAGGGTCTTTTTTTAAAGAGCCTTTAGAGTCAGTTTTCCTTTTCTCTGCAGCCTCGAAAGAAAGAAAGAAAGAAAGAAAGAAAGAAAGAAAGAAAGAAAGAAAGAAAGAAAGAAAGAAAGCTGAAGACAAATCCACAAAGATGTTCAGTCTGGTGGTGTTCAAGAGAGGCCAGGACCAGTCCTGCAGCTGCTTCAGAATGTGAGGGCAGGGAAGAGAAGTTGGTATTTGGAGACTCTGTTATGGCAGTCATGATCAACAAAGACTTAGATAACAGATTTTTTGGTAAGCTCTATTTCCTTCCTTCCTTCCTTCCTTCCTTCCTTCCTTCCTTCCTTCCTTCCTTCCTTCCTTCCTTCCTTCCTTCCTTCCTTCCTTCCTTCCTTCCTTCCTTCCTTCCTTCCTTCCTTCCTTCCTTCCTTCCTTCCTTCCTTCCTTCCTTCCTTCCTTCCCTCCTCCCTCCCTCCCTCCCCTCTCTCTGTCTCTCCACACAAATTCAAACTTTAACAGGTTAATTTTCACTGTTGATGTTTAAATTCCTCCTCCTTTGGAGTACCCCAAGAATTCAGCAGTTGCTATAGGAGCAATGTTTAAGGGCTATCAAAACCATTAGTCTATCCTATAAAAACACAAGCAGTTTAATAGTTGAAGGCTGCCAAAAGATACAGTAATCTGTTGGAAACCTGAAGTTCTGTGCACATGTGTCAGAGTGAGTCAATTTACATTAAATAAAAAAAAAGAGCAAATTTTTTACATGGAAATGATTTGTGGAAGGAATCTCAGAGAATGTCTGAATATTTTTAAAGGGAAAGATGTACAGATAATGCTCAGGATGACTTGCAGATTCAGCCATGCCTGCTCTGAGGGCCACAGGAATTCTGTGCATCTCTGAATGCCAGCTCCTCCCTGCAGGGCTCTGAAGATGTGGTAAGAATGAAGGGTCATCATCACAGTGAGTAAAATGTTGCATCCAGCTTGGGTGGCTTCCAGGAAATTCTCATATTTAGTTCATTTGCTTATTGCTTTACCATTTCTGCTTGTTAAACCAGCCAGTGTGAAACTCAATTGCAGATAAATAAATTAATTAATTGATAAATATTCAGTGATGCAGAAGAAGGCTGGATAAGAGCTGGCACACTGAGAGCTGAGGAGGAGGGTGCAAGAAGGCTCTTTGCAGCCCTCCCCCATAGCTTTTCTAATGGTTGGTAGAGGGAATCTATAGAAATTTGCTTTTTGATTTTTGGACACTGTGAAAATCCCCACTAGACTTGTCTAAGGGCCTGACTGTGTCCATAATGGTTGTATTAAGATTGCTATGAAAAAATGACCGAAGGGTTTTCTAGGTAAGTCAGTCTGTAAGCTTAGGAAGAAGTCAGATTTTTTTTTGTTTCTCAGGGCTGTAAAGCTGCATAATTGTTGATTGAGGAATCACTTGGTGGGTGAGAAGTACTCTCATTCCTGAGTGCAGTTCAATTTGGTCATCCTGATTAAAAAATTCCCATGCTGCAGTGTTAAACTACTATTAAATAGTTTATTTTATATATATATATATATATATATATATATATATATATATATATATATATATATATATGTAATATTAAATACTATTAATAGTTGAACTACTATTAAAGAATAGCCTGGCCTTTGGCCATTGGAATTCACTGTAGGATTTTTTTTCACCCAGTTTATTTCATAGCATTTTGGACTATTTTGACAAAAAACAGACAACCAAGCAAATACAAAATTGCTTCGTTTCACAAGAAGATGGAAACTTTCAGAAAGGTTCATGGAACACAGATCCTTATACAGGGAGGATCTCAGGAAATGCTTTGGGAAAAAAGGACACTGTATTTAGGGTCTTTTGAAGCCTCCACCAGGCACCAAAGAGCTTTGAAGTTTTTTAAATGGTTCAGTTAAAGCACTCATCTAATTTTTAATCAGATATATGAAAAAGCGTAGAATAAGAATGTGGATTTCTTTTCTGAGGCTTGTTGGTTTTCAGAGTAGTGCTGGAAAAAAGGCAGCTCCATTTTAGTGCTTAATGTGCCTTAATACTGCATGACCACAAACCATTAGGTTCTTCATCTATAGGTGATTAATTTCCAGGGAACATATGCTAAGTGAATGAAGTATATCCCCAGATTTCCTCCCCAAAAGGTTCTCACCAGGCAATGTCAGTGTTTTGTATTTACTGACACAAAAATGAAAAAAAGAAAAAAACCCAGAGAGATGAAAAATTAGAAGAATATTTTTTTTCAACAAAACTAGTTTTAGTCATTACAGGGAAAACAAATATTTCCCAAAGCTCTGTGAAGCAGTATGGTGATGATGAGGAAAAAAATATTGCAGCTAACTTAATGTGAGCATGAAATGCATCATCACTGTTCCCTGACTTCTGAAACTGGTAATGCAAGTTCATAAAATGACTATAACTTCTTAGGCAAACCCCCTATTTAATCTCCTTTCAAATAAGCAGAAATGTAATTATGTTGCCCCTTTCCTACTTTAAACAGACAGCTCAGTGCTCAGCTCCTCTGTGGGGGCTGATGCTGAGCCTGGGGAGGACAGGGGCAGGATGGGAAAACTGTCTGCCCAGACTCCTGAGAGAATTTGGCTGCCAAGTGCTAACAGGTCTTCACTGACCATCTGTAAACTGAATTCTGTTCCCCTCCTCCCCACCCAGGCTTAGACATCTTCTACACTGGGATGGGTTTTCTTAGGGCAGGATCAGTGATGAACGGACGTGGTTATCCAGGATCCTGCCAGCCCCCACAGCTCAGCCCCTGAGCAATGCTGACATTCCATAACAAAACTATTGCCAGGATTCTCTTCATCTTAGCTCTACCTTTACATTGAAACTTTTCACCCGCTTTATTTCTCCAAAACTTGGTGTTCTTTGAACAAAACCAGGAAAAAAATAGTCTAAATAGTTTATATTTGACAAATTATGGATGTTTGTTTGTATGTGTGTCTGTTCAAGGCAGATCTTAGTGTGAGGTTTCAGTGCTAGCTCCAGTATTGTGTAAGGACAGCCCAACAGGGTTTTCAAGTTATATCAGTGCAATTGTTTGAAAAATTATGTACAGCTAAATCTGTCTTTAAAACTTCCTATTTATTGTGTAAGCTTTCAACAGATGGACCTAAATATCAGTATTGAAGTCATCTATTTCACCTGTCTCATTAGAGAATTAAATGTAAGAGCCATAAGAATGTAAGGGTTATATAAAATTGTATTCACTATTTATGTATTATTGTCTCCAACACATATGTCCTTTCCATATGGGATGTTCTCACTGTACAGAACATGGTCGCTTCCAAGTATAACTCAACAGAAGCACTCAACCTTTGATTTTAAAACTGTGATCATCCCCACTTCAACAGCCCACGTTGGGAGGAGATTCCAGATTGTGGGGGGAGGGGAATGGCTGCCAATCTGAATAAGGAGGAACGTCGTCAGATGGCAGGGAAGTATTTGTACGAGTTGTATTAACAGAAGCACTGACCTTTACACACTCCAAAACAAGCCAGATGGGCCTTGGATCACAACACCCGTTTGTCAAGCAGAACTCCTGAATCATCTCAGGCAGTGTTCAAATACAGCCAGGAGAAGCCTGAACACAAAGATCTCCCCTAAAATACAGCCCTGATGCAGCGAAGGCACACCAGGTTTTGAGGTGAATGCTATTCAAACCTTCAAATCCTAGGCACTATTTTGTTGTGTAAATTTTGGCCTATCCATTGTCTGGGATGGAAAACAGATGGGCTGCAGTTTAGCTTTGCAGCAAGAATCCAAATTCAATTCTCTGGCTTGTTGTTAAGAGAGTTAATGCAAGTTGAATAATATGCACTGGCAGCCCCTAAAACCCTCTGTGGTTTTCTTTCTCTTTTCCTTGGCAGGGAGAGGCCATTCTGCATTAAATTTGCATATGGCCACCTTTCTCCCTAGAGTAACTCCAGTGGTTCTTCTGACCATATTTCTCGTGGATAAGGGTCCTAAACTTCAGGAACTTTGCCCTCACCGACAATCCCCATGCTCCTTGCAGCTCCTGCAAGTGAACTAGAGGGACCTGCAGAAGTGAGCAATGATTTAGCATTTACCCTGTTTATTCATTAAACTGGTGAGGGTGATATTCTGCTCCTTTATGACAACACTGATCTTTACCTGAAACAAATTAAACTTTCTTAAGGGAGAGAATACATTGAGTTGTGGATGTTTGTGGCAGGGATATTAATAGATTGCTCAGGGTGGCAAACAGAACACATTTTAAATGGACTCTAAGAGATCAAGGAAGAAAACACCATCTTTCTGGAAAAACAACAATAAAAAACCCCAGACAAATGGAGCATGTAAGCTTTGTTGTGAGTAGTGTGAGTAGAGCAAAAAAAGTACATTGGGTTTTGCTTGGAGAGTCCGGAGGAGAGGAAGGGCTCATGTGTCAGAACTCAGAGCTAAGAAAACACCACAAACATTGCAGTCTTCTGAATTTAAATGATGATGGGATTCAACCTGATAGACTAATTTTGAAGTTTCTGAGAGAGATGGAAACTCTTTGCCAGATAAATAACTCTGAATTTGGCCAATTAGGAGCAAGAGCCTTCTTCCAGCTGGACACTGTTTCCCTGCCATTTCATTTTGGGCACGGAAGCTTTCCAGAAGGAAGGACTGGAAAGATTTATCCTGCTTTTGTTTTTCTGACCTGCCTGACTCTCTTCTCAGACAGCAGTGATGTGCTGAGCCCATGGGGAGCCCTGGAGCACAAGAGGGTTGGAAGGAACACAGTAGAGAGGGGATGAAAGTTTTCAGGGGTCTGTCACTCTTAAAGATCAATGGGCTCATGAGAGAAAGGGATTTTAAGAGCTGCAAGGTGATATTTGAAGTCAGCAGGGACCTGGATTCTTTCAAATGTTGCACCCTAACAGACCTGCAGGGCCTGTCAATGGAGCTGGTCCCACTCACCTGGGTGTAGAGCAGCCCTTCCCTGTGGCACAGAAGCCAATCTACTGCCCATGGCTGTGTGTCCCCTGGGCTGTGCTCTGGAGCTGGGTCTCCATCATGGCCATGCAATCAAAGTGGTGGCTGAGGTGAGCATCAAGGCCTGAGTCCCTCTCACTCCCTCACACATACTCAGATTATCTTGTTGGCTTTGATTTCTTATCCCATAGGACATTGAGCCAATCAGACCAAAAGCACTTTGCCTGAATCTTTTCTTCTCACGCTCTTCTCTGAAAGAATTTTCAAGACAAAGAGTAAAGCTCAGAGAGACCAGGATGGTTGAAGGTGAGCTCCTCCTACTTCCCCTGCAGTCTGGTATTTTCAGGCAGGCTCCCTTCCTTAGAAATGCTTTTGTCCCACTGTTTCCTGATTCCTCAAATGAAAAAATGTTTTTTCTGGCTGCAAGGTGGTGGTTTTGGTGGTGTGGTCACAGCACATCATTCTCTTGGAAGATGCAGCTCTGCATTAGCTTGCCTCCACTGCTGCCAGGGCAGCCCAGGGGTCCCATCCACTGGGCAGGGAGCCCTGCATCTCTCATCCATCAGTGGCTGTTCCAGCTTGCAGCTCCCAGGGATATTTCATTAATGCTGCCCTCAGAGTGTGCACCCAGCACAAACTGGAAGCAGAGGATGATGACACCTGCGAGGTGTGAGGGAGGTCACAAGAAAGGAAATAGCCTGGGCTGGTGGAGACAGACGATTCCAGCAACCCCCACAGCACCAACAAACAGAGCAGCCGACTGCTCCTGGGTCTGGCTCACCTCTGGAACGTGTGGTGGGAAGGGGCCATGTCTGCAGTGAATTGCTGGCATCTGGCTTCCTACATTGCATGGGAAGGGTTGGTTTGGGCTCTGAGTTTTATAGGTACACTGGGAGTCTAATGCTCTTTTATTAGCACGACTCCACTCTGACCTCCATGCTAAAAAAAGCAGGGACTTTCATTTCATCTCATAATCCACCAAGGGCAAATAAACAGACAGAAATTCTACTCTTTCTTTTTTCCCAACTCTCATTAAAACTGTGGTCTCTGTTATTACCATGCAGACATTTTGCACTAGTTTTTTATGACAGTCAAGTACAGATGCCCTTTTTATTTTGAGGCAGAGTTAATAGCAAAGGGTTTTTTTGCTAAAGTTTCTGATTATCTGCTATGGCTGAGAGCACTTTGCCAGCAATAATCTCCTTGGAATATTCAGGGTTATGCACAGCTTTTAATTCTTTAAAGAGTTTGTCGGTAAATAGCTTGTGAACACTGTGATCTCACTTGAAAAGCAGCCAGCAGATTTCTGAACGTGCTTGTCCACTTCTCCCTCACCCAGCCACTGGTCCAGCATCAGGAACATGAAGCTGCTGATGCAAAAGGCACATAGTGGATTTAATTTAGGGGATTTTACAATGAGCCATTTGGCACAGCACAAGCCGTGCCCCATGTCCATTATTTTGGTATTGTTGTGGCTGTTTGCTCTCTAGGATATCTCTGTGCTCTGTAGGGTGGCTCTGTGCTCTGTAGGATGGCTCTGTGCTCTGTAGGGTGGCTCTGTGCTCTGTAGGATGGCTCTGTGCTCTGTAGGGTATCTCTGTGCCCTGTAGGGTATCTCTGTGCTCTGTAGGATGGCTCTGTGCTCTGTAGGGTATCTCTGTGCTCTGTAGGGTGGCTCTGTGCTCTGTAGGGTGGTTCTGTGCTCTGTAGGGTATCTCTGTGCTCTGTAGGGTGGCTCTGTGCTCTGTAGGGTGGCTCTGTGCTCTGTAGGGTATCTCTGTGCTCTGTAGGATGGCTCTGTGCTCTGTAGGGTATCTCTGTGCTCTGTAGGGTATCTCTGTGCTCTGTAGGATGGCTCTGTGCCCTGTAGGGTATCTCTGTGCTCTGTAGGGTGGCTCTGTGCTCTGTAGGGTGGCTCTGTGCTCTGTAGAATGGCTCTGTGCTCTATACGATGGCTCTGTGCTCTGTAGGGTATCTCTGTGCCCTGTAGGGTATCTCTGTGCTCTGTAGGATGGCTCTGTGCTCTGTAGGGTATCTCTGTGCTCTGTAGGGTGGCTCTGTGCTCTGTAGGGTGGCTCTGTGCTCTGTAGGGTGGCTCTGTGCTCTGTAGGGTATCTCTGTGCCCTGTAGGGTATCTCTGTGCTCTGTAGGGTGGCTCTGTGCTCTGGAGGGTATCTCTGTGCCCTGTAGGGTATCTCTGTGCTCTGTAGGATGGCTCTGTGCTCTGTAGGATGGCTCTGTGCTCTGTAGGGTATCTCTGTGCCCTGTAGGGTATCTCTGTGCTCTATAGGGTGGCTCTGTGCTCTGTAGGGTGGCTCTGTGCTCTGTAGGGTGGCTCTGTGCTCTGGAGGGTATCTCTGTGCTCTGTAGGGTATCTCTGTGCTCTGTAGGGTGGCTCTGTGCTCTGTAGGGTATCTCTGTGCTCTGTAGAATGGCTCTGTGCTCTGTAGGATGGCTCTGTGCTCTGTAGGGTATCTCTGTGCCCTGTAGGGTATCTCTGTGCTCTATAGGATGGCTCTGTGCCCTGTAGGGTATCTCTGTGCTCTGTAGAATGGCTCTGTGCTCTGTAGGATGGCTCTGTGCTCTGTAGAGTGGCTCTGTGCTCTGTAGGGTATCTCTGTGCTCTATAGGGTGGCTCTGTGCTCTGTAGGGTGGCTCTGTGCTCTGTAGGGTGGCTCTGTGTCTTGTGGGAGGTTGCTGGCCTTCCAGCTCTCACTTGGAGGTGGCATAGGAAAGGTGAGGCGAGGGCAGCAAGAAAGAAAAAGCGATTCTGTTTTGATCTGTGTGCTGGAAGTGCCCAGGACCAGGCTGGGCAAGGGCTCTGTGCCCTGGTCTAGTGAAATGTGTCCCTGGCCATGGCATGGGGTGGGAATAGGATTGTCCCCAAGGCCCCTTCAACCCCAGTCATTCTGTGATACTTTGATACAGTGGCTGGACAGTCAAGGCTGACCCTGCTGGAGATTTACAGTGGCTCTCAATACAGCAAATTTCTGCTGATTTTTTCTTTCTTTTTCAAAATATTGAAAAGCAGCTCCTATGTCTTTATTTGTTTTTGTTTTTATTCTTACTACACTTGTGTATTTTTACTTAGGTGAGTGAAATAGTCAGCTCTCTTTGGGTGGCCATGGGAAAAAAATCTGCCTTTCTACCTGTTCTTAGTGGAGGACTTAGGTGTTATTGGAGGGATTTCCTCATGAAAGGAATGGCTCATGACACCAGGCACTCCAGAGTAGTCTGCAGCGCAGTGGCAGCCTGGGTGGGCACACAGAGTGTCCATATTGCTTCATTTTATGATGTTTAAACACAATGTGACACAGCAGCCTCAAGGAGTGTGGGAGCACTTGGATTCCAGCAGTGCTAGCTCATTACACTGACTGTCCTGAGTGCTACCATTTAGTCACAGTAGTAAACACTGTGCCAGAGCATGTACACAGGATCCAGGCTCTACAAAATGATACAATTATGAGGACTGAGCAATCCTGAGAGACTGTGCTTAGTGGAAAACATTTGCTGGAGAATTGTATAAAGCCACAGAAATGGGCAGTTCTTAGATGTCAGGAGACTTTCCAAGGTTTTTTACCCAGATAAAAAACTCTGATAGAAATTAAATATCTGAGATTAACTATGATTCATTAGTGAACAAAACTGCAGAACTTGGGGGCCATTCAGTACCTGAGCTCCTTTAAGACTCTTAGCAAGGGTGAAGGATGGCTGGCTGAGGACAGCCTTTGAAGCGTAGATTTCTGCTAAATCAATGGACAAGATTTATCAAATTTCCAGTCATTTCCCAGGGCTTCTGCCAGCCCCCAAAACCAGCTACTCTTTCATTCATTCTGTGCTAGAGACACATAACAGGAGAGCAAACCGTGTTCTCTGGGGTTTTACACTTAAAGGCATCCAGCTTTCCATTTTAGAAAGCAAAGAATGTAAACAATTGTTTTGTTTCTATGTCTGGCCAACGTACAGCAGGTCTAGAATCAATAACAGAAAATGTTCCTGAAAGGCCCAGCAGACCTCAAAGAGATAATGTGAATTGTCCATTAACAGTAAGTCATTATGGAACTTATTAAGTGAAGCCTTGGGACTGTCATAGAGCCTAAAGGTTGACATAAATTTTTCATACACATTGAACTTTGCTAAATGTGCTTGCATTTGATTAATGATTACTTTCTCCAGTGTGCTAATAAGAAGAAGGAAAATGTGATCTGGGGCTGCAGCAGGGAGAATGGGCTCCTACAAGGAAGGGCAGTGTTGGCAGCAGGAGAACAATGGGCTTTTCTAGAGATGCCCTGCCAAGCAGGAGGGAGTTTATTACTCCCTGAAAAACTGCTCCTTACCACCCAGAGACAGGGCACTGAGCACAGCATGAAAGCCAATTTTGTAATTGTGGAAGTAAAAGCCTCATAGCTCCAAAATACTGGTGGAAAAATCCACCTCCCAGCCCCCTAAAGCACTCATATATCACAAAGAACAACCCGAAACCCCAACCTCAGCCCCTAAAGCCCCCCATACATCACCAAGGACAACCAAAAGCCCACCCTCAGCCCCTTAAGCCCTCATATATCACACAGAACAATACAGAAGATCTTCATATTCAGCAAGAGAGAGGACTTGTCTGCAAGTCCTGCTGGAGACAGAACTGCAGGAAATTTGCCTTGGCAGCAAATGCAGTGAGTCATGGACTCATGGAATGATTTAGATTGGAAAAGAAGACAACAACAACAAAATAAAGCCTTCACTTGCAGCTAGGTCTGGACAACAGCATATGGATTTGTTCAGTTAAAATAAACATGTTTTTCCCTTGTTTGGAAGTAGAACAAAAAGGGAAAGCAATCAGCAACCTCAGTCCAAAGCAGTCACAAAATCCAAGACTCTTTCACTAACCACCAAAAAATGCAAGGCATGCCCTAAAATTCAATTAAAATTGAATTCTTAAAAAACCTACAGGGTAAGTTTTTTGGGATTATTTTTATATTTCTAGTTTTAAAGTTGCTAAAAGCCAAACTTTTAAGCTTTTATTTTGTTTTATTTTAAAAGAGCACCCCTTTGAACAAGAGTCTGCCAAACAGCCATAGCAAAGAGGACTCAGGATGAAGTCTTCTCCTGGCTTAGATAGCTGAGCAATCAGGTATTGGTCCTGATTTTACAAAAGGAAGAAGAAATGCAGAAAACAAGAGATGTGGCTGGCTATTCCATTTCCTGGCAGCATGGGGTAGAAGACAATAATTGTTTCCCCATCACCATCAGCTATAAATTTGCCACTACAGAGCAGTTTTCCCCCAGCCATGGCACACTTTACCCATAAACTTGGTTGGTGTATCAGCTGTTGCTCTTCTCTATGCAGTTATGAACACTGCAAATGGACTAAACAAGTACAGAAAACAAAAAGGGGGTGGGGAGGGGAAGTATCAGGTTTTGAGTTTGACAGTTAAGAGAACTCACAAGGACTTTGAAAATCTCAGGTTCAATTCCCTGCCCTGGATAATATTTATTTATAAAACACAAACCGGCTTCACTGGGAAGTCTGAAAGACTCTTGAGAAAGACCTTTGCCTGACCTGGAAGGAGTTCTGAGAGCCACTCACAGTCCAAACAAGTCTCTCTTTCTCTCCTCTTTCTCTCTTGTTTTCTTTCCACGGGGAAGCATGAAGTGCTCTGTACCCTCTGCAGGCCACCCCCCAGCCATGGATCAGGAGCTGTCCCTTACAGCACATGGCCCCAGCAGGAGGAGGCGGTCTGGGGCATCAGCAGAGTCCCCTGTGTGTGCACACACATGAAGTTCCCTTGGCAGGGCTACTGCAGCTTCTGCCCCTGCTCTGTGGGACAGGGCAGGACACCCACTGTGGATGTGGGATTTGCAGCTCATTAAGGGAGGGAGTACAGAGATCTAGAGTGGGTGAGCAGGCAATGCCCAAGATGCAGAAATACAAGAAAAATGTTTTTCAAATTACGATGAATTCATGAACTGGAGTGGGCTAAAATTGTTCTATGGCTTGGGTAATTGTAGCCAGTGCAGCTAAGTCAGGTTTGAAAGGACCTTTCTTATCAAACACAGAGACCAATGACAATAAATAATGGAAAACTTGGGCACTTGCATGCAGGGAATGGAACTGGAACAAGATGGTTGATCCCCAGTCTTGAGCTATAAGAGTGAAACAATAATAGAGCTCCAGAGACCTGCAGCTCACTCCCTGAAAAGCGCACTCAGTCCCTTTCCCAAGCCATTTCTTTTGCTTTTCTCTCTCTCATCTTTTTCTTTCTTTTTCTTTCTTCTTTTTCTTTCTTTTTCTTTTTCCTTTTCTTTCTTTTCTTTTTTTCTTTTTCTTTTTCTTTTTCTTTTTCTTTTTCTTTTTCTTTTTCTTTTTCTTTTTCTTTTTCTTTTTCTTTTTCTTTTTCTTTTTCTTTTTCTTTTTCTTTTTCTTTTTTTCTTTTTTCCCCTTGATACAGAATGTGATTCTGATGCCAATTAATCAGTTTTGGTTACAGTAGCTCAATATTTAGAGCAAAGACCAAAGGGAAAACCTGCACAAGTCCTACCTGGATTTTTGCTTACTGACTCTTTCATTACAAAAGTAATTCTGACAATGCAGTTAGATGGGGAAGATGTACAAGAATTTCACACTTTTGGGTCCCCGAGATTGTCCCTTTGTGAGCCTTATTTAAATTCCTACTGTTCTCTTTACCTCTGAGCTTACCAGCAGCAACACGATAAGCTTCAGCATTTTATTTTGCCAGTCAGTCAACAACATGGAGCCAACAGAACCTATAAGCTCTTTAAAAAGCTTTTCTCATCTGAGTTGTAGCAGTCTCTGGGGCAGGATCTCGCCCGAGATCACAGAAATGCTGGTGGTGAGCTTGCAAGCTTGTATCCCTTACCATGGTATCAAAGACTGCTTGACATGGTGGCAGGAACACGGCAGAGGAGATCTGAGAATTCCCAAACAAACCCTCCCCTTCCCTATCAGTGCAAGTTGGGAGAGCTCCCTTAGCAACCAGCCCTGCACTTGCTTCCCTAATTGCTTCTTGCCAGGAGGAGGAACAGCGTTCCAAACACTGCAGGGACACCGTGGCACCTCAGCCTCCTGCTCTCCTGGTGATACCCAGCTAGACCAGGAGCTGAGCAGTTCTGTCAGCTGCAGCTCAGGATTCGCTCAGTTCACTACAAAATCCCTCTGGTCAGGTTGTCTGTTGCTGATGGTGTTTGGAGGGGCATTGCTGTAGGCCCTCAAATGAGCCTCAGGCCAAAGCACCACCTTCACTTGCCACCGTCCCCTGCCTTACCTGGCTCAGCCATGGTGATCCTCCTTGTGGTCAGGGTTTTCTCCAGACCCACTGAGGTTGTAATTAACTTTTCAGTTGTCTTCCATGGATGTGAGGCTCCATCCTTGGGGAAGGCAGTGCCACTGCGCTAAAATAACTGGAGTGGGTGAATCCTTTCCCAGGTGCCTTGGATCTTTGGAAATGCTGCAACAGCCCAGGGCCCACAGCAGCCTTGGGTGTGTCAGGACTAACCCGGAGCCGCCGTGCTGGGCTGGGTTTTACCAAGCTCGGATTAAAGACCCGAGGCTCCCGCGAGTGCCGCGGTGAAGTTCAACGCAAAGCAATGTCCTGTCGTGGTGCCAGAACACGCTGCTCGTCCAAGGTGCTGCCGACAGTCCAGGGTGAAGACAATTCCCAGCATTTCAGAGCTGGCCTTGGCTGAGAATAGCAAGCATAACTTAAAAAAGCACTATCATAATTGCACGTTCACTGGGAAGGGGAAAAACAATCAAATGAAAAAGGACAAAACCAGCAGGGAAAGAAAATTTATTTCCAAGCATCTACGAGAGTGCTACAAACAATAGAGACTAAAACTCAAAGCATTTGAAACTATTAAAAAATGTAGTTGACAATGTCCTTCTTAAAAATTAAACATAAAAACGTAGAAAATGCAGTTATTAATTCTAAAACTTGCTCAAAAGTGAAATAAATCCAGATAGCATCAATGAGGATGGAGTCCTACAAATTACCTTTTTTTTTACTTTATTTCAATTTGTTAATTTTCAAAGTGATACTCATTTACTTTCTCTTTTTTTTAATGTTTATTTAAATTTATAATGGAGAAATGTGCAAATCTAGCAAAATATTCTTTGGATTATAAACAGAGAAAAATCAGCAACCAAAGAAATTTGAACCAAGTTAATAAAATGCTATAGAATTATATAGAATACATACAGCTATAATAAAGTGAAATATTACAATAAACATTGTAGAGCAAATCTGCTAATTTAGCAAACTCTGCCTTATAAAACATAGGGATATAATGGGACAAGTGAATATGTTAGGGATGTAGAGCTGAAACATCAGTCATCATTTTGAGGAGTTAAATTTTAATCTAACTACATATATGAGGGGTCTTCAGAAAAGCAACACACCAACAAATCAGATTTCCTCTCAGATCAAGCAGTTTAGTACCCGACTGCAAATGAAGGACAGGGTCTGTAAAACAAATGTAGAAAAATGTAGATAATTTTTATTTATTGCCTCTTCCCATATTGCAGCTGCTGATCTCTGACCCTAAACAGCCAACTATATTAAATTCAGCAGAGGTACAGCTGTACACAGATGCAGAAGATGTTGATGTGCAGAACATACCCCAATCCCATGCTTCCTCTGAACTAATACTTAAAAGAAAAAAAAAAGTTATAGATCCCTTTTTTGATTAAAACATGCATTACAAAGAACAATTCTGAAAGCATTCTGTATTTCTGTCATCACAAATTAAAATGTTTCCCTATCTGCAGATGATGCTATTCTACTGGAAATTAGAAGAAAAAGAAAACCAAACAAACCACGCCCCCCCCCCCAAAAAAAAATAAAAAAAGCAAAGAAAAAAAAGCCAAAGGAAAAATAGGAATTAAGTGCTGGAATCTTAATTACTACTCAGGTAAGGTAATTCAGGTGGAAGAGTCCTTAGGGAAGTCACAGCTAAACTGGGTCAGATTTCAGTCTCTAGAACCTGCAGAAGCTCAGCACAGATACGGAAACTCACAAGGCTGGAGTAAAGTGTAAGCACAGAGAACTCCCGTCCACCCAAAAAGTCACTCCTGAAGCCTCGGGAATCTCTAAGATATAAGATAAATGCTAGTACATGGGAAATATTGAAAAATATTACACTTAATTTAATCCAGAAAACACAGTAGGACTATATGATGATTCTTACTGTGTTCTGGGAGCAGCCACAAGCTGTAGATAGAGAGGGTACAAAATGTTCACCAGACGTTACATTTGTTTTAATCTAAAAAACATTTGTAAAATGTACTTGATTTTTAAATAATCACTTAACAAGGCAACAAACCAACTACAAACACATAATAAATAAGGCTATTAAAAGGTCACAATTGTAGTAAATTAGTCAGAACTATAAATGGGACATTAGAAACACTATGTTTTTCCTTATATGCTTAATAACCAGAACAAGAATTAAAAAAGAATCAGTTTATTTCAAAGTTTGCTTCTTATATTGAAGCACATATTAAAGCAACAGTACAATGTTCATAAAATATAAGTGTGATGCTGTAACATTTCTTACATGTCAGAATACTGATATTTGTATGTATACTAAAATAAGAATTTTAAAATTGTACAAATAGATACATTAAAAATGACATAGAAATAGGGTGCCTCCCACCGAACAAGACAGAGTTTTTATATCTGGCACGTATTAGTTTAAGATGAAAGAATAAGCAAAAAGATTTACAAGAATCAGCAGTAACAAGTTTGATGCTCAAGAGACATAATAATTGTACATTGTACTGTACATACATCATATGGGTTTAAGCTGGCTGAATATTATATATTTCAAGTTTAAAAATGCACTACCATATAGAGTGTCCATAGTTTAAGGCGAAATTACAGCTCAGAACTGTTATCTTTTCTAATTTGTGGAAGCTTCTTTGAAATAAAAGATTTAGATGTTCATAACACGTAAAAGATTTCCCTTATTTGTAGGTTTGCTTTTAGCATTTTCCTTCATTTAAATATTTCGCATATCTTAAGTGGGTTTTTTCCTTCAGTGAAGCTGGCAGCCAGCTTCCAGATTTGCCTTTTGTAGGAAAAGGTACTTCACAGTATTTACCACTTTCATGTCCTTTTTTATCAAAGGAATCCTCTCTGTCAAACTTAAATGTTTAAACGAGATTTTTCTTGATTTTTAAAAAAATACCTGCTTACATTTCCTCTGGATTCTTCAGAACTTCGGACACAGTTCTTAAGGCCAAATCTTAAACTTTATTGTTAAGAATCATCATCAAAAGTGTCTTTGGAGCCATACAAGTCTGCAAGTTTCTTAAATCGAGGTCCCCAGTTTTGTAGATAGTCGTAGTCCAAGTCAGAATCTGTTGTTGCTGACTCCAAGGAGCTGAGGGACCCAGCCACGGAGCCCCTGCCCTCGTAGCCATAGATCTGGATGGAGTCATAGGGAGGGGCAGTGGGGTCGTTGTCAGCCTCCTGTATCCTGCTGTTGATGAAATCATCCACGTCCACGCTGTTGGGCGCGGGCCGCAGCCCCGGCCTGGGCAGGTACTGGTACTCGGGCTTGATGTCCTTGCGCGGGATGAAGCCGTTGATGCCGTCGGGGTTCTGCAGCGTGGCGATGTCAAACGCCTCCGTGTCCTCCTCGCCCCCGCCCTCGTCATCGTACGTGATGATGTTCTCCCGCACGTCTTCCTCCTCAAACACGATCAGGGGCTCTTTCTTCTGCCTCTTCAGGGTTACAAACAGCACCACGATGACTGGGAAAACAAAACATGGGTTAGACTGCACTGTCAAACAGCAACGCCTTTGTAAGTAATTATTGCATCCCCGAGCCCTTGGCTTTTCTGCTGGATTGTTGCAAACTTCTGCATTTTTAGTGCTCCTTGCTAGGTAAAAGCAGAGATGTTTGTACACAGAACTAAACATACTGATCTGAGGCTTTCTGTCTGAGCTGCATGCCAGTGCTCTTACTAATTGCTCATTACTGCAACACTAATTCAAGGGAAGTGTTTGTGGGGCCTCAAGTGCTGCAGAATACTGTGACACTGCCTTTGAGTAGCCCAAGCACATAAATATCTGCAACAAAACAAAGATGAATCTTTATCCTCTCCTGTATGCCCAAAGCTTAACTCTAGTTCCAGTGTGTCATTTCCATTAAAATGGAATTTTTTTAAGCAACACCTTCAAAGACATGTTTGTTATGCATTCTCACTTCAAATTTCTATAAAATAAAATACATGAAAAAAAAAAAAAGAAACTAC
Source organism: Molothrus aeneus (assembly GCF_037042795.1). Taxonomy (NCBI): domain Eukaryota; kingdom Metazoa; phylum Chordata; class Aves; order Passeriformes; family Icteridae; genus Molothrus; species Molothrus aeneus. The sequence continues at coordinate 746,476 of NC_089656.1, forward strand.
AAAATATTGCAGGGAAATTAGAAAATATTGTGTAATTTTTTTCCAAATAATCAGGAAACATTTTGCAGCACTTTCTTAAAAGCAGGTCTTCCAAGCCACTCATCTGGTTTCAACACAAGATGGGTTTGAGGGAAATAGCTGTAAGGGGCCATTAATCCTGGATGACCTCAATAAGGAACTTGTCATTCAGGGAAGATCACAAAACTTGGAACTGTATGTCATGACCTCCTTTAAGCAGTGTCCCTGATTAGCTGGCATTAGGCCACGGCAGGACACTCTCTGAGCACATCTACACAAATTCATTGGTGTTTGCTATTGAAGATATCACAGAAGCCCAGAATGGTTTAGGATGGAAGGGACCATAAAGCCCACCCAGTGCCACCCTCTGCCATGGCAGGGACACCTTCCACTGTCCCAGGCTGCTCCAAGCCCCAGTGTCCAACCTGGCCTTGGGCACTGCCAGGGAACAATTCCTAATTCCCAATATCCTATCTATCCCTGCCCTCTGGCAGTGGGAGCCATTCCCTGGCTCCTGTTCCTCCAGCCCTTGGCAATTGTCTCTCTCCATCTTTTCTGCAGCTCCTTCAGGCCCTGCAAGGCCACCCTGAGCTCACCCCAAAGCCTTTCACAGCCAGGCAGATCAGCACTCCCTATAAAAATAAAAGCTAAAAAATTCAGATTCATTTCTCCATCCTAGAGCAGAGGGCAGGATTACTTTTTTAACACAAGCCCAGAGAAGCAGCATGGATGGAGCATTTTTCACCTAGGAGAATGACGATGCAGGCCAGGATGGCGATGAGGGCGCCGGTGCTGAGCCCCGCGTTGAGCACGTAGGCCTCTGCGTTGCAGGACAGCAGGGAGCCGCTGCCGTCGCAGCCGCACACGCGGATGCTCAGCGTGTTGGTGCTGCTCAGCGGGGGCACGCCGCCGTCGCTGATGACGATGGGGAGGAGGTACAAATCCTGCTTCTGCCGACTGAACCCTTCTCGTCTGACCAGCACACTCGCTGTGTTATCTGGTTGAAGAAAAGAGAGGATCATTGTTAATTCTTCCATAGTTGTCCTCTGAGCCAATATTGAAAAGGAAATTATCTCGCTGCAAAGGCTCTCAATTTTCTGGGGCTTTAGCGTCATTTCTACAATAAACCAGTAGAAAGTGCTGCCTTTGTAATGACCTAAGAGCAATTACAGATTGTATTTAATTCATATAGCACCACACTCAGCTTTAATTCTTTAATTAACACAAGCAACACAGATAATCTCTGTCTGATAGCACCTATTAGTATCTGTAACTTTCTGAGAAATTCACAATATTTTTTCAACTATCCAAATGGCTGGACCTTCTTTTTGCTGTCTTATCTGGTTTTACTGTCTCTCCAGAATTAAAGCTTTCAATGGAGGGGTAAAACCAGTATCTTCCTTATGTGTTCTTGGAGTCACATCCAAAAGCGTGGTAGATGCTGTCCCCAAATGGGTTCTGATAATGAGACTCCCACCATAACGAAAGCCAGTATTTGCTGTGTATGAGCAAATTTGAGCCTTGTTTTTTCAGCAAGAAATGCTGAAGGTAACAGCGTTTTATCAGAATCTGGTTTTCACCCAAACTTCCAAAGCCGTAATTCAGGGAGCTTGATCATACATGCACAGTATGTCTGGTCACATTTTGAATCGTGGATGTGAGGAAGAGTTAAATCACAGTCTCAAAAATGCTCTGAGTTGGAAGGGACCCACAGGGATCCATGAGTTCAACTCCTGGCAGTATTTCTGTAACTCTATTCCCGTTGCCCTCATGAGAGGTGACCTGCCATGGTGCAGGACATTTTGGATGGTCCTGCATACTTCCTCTGGCTAGAGCCTTGGAAAGGGGACAGTGTGAGATGACACTCTGGGCTGAGGCAGCCCGTGCTTCCTGCTCTCAGTGGAACACCAACAGGGCTCCCTTGTTGTGCCCCTCCTCTGTCTCTCAGCTCAGCCTAAACCAAAGTTTATAACAGTTGTAAACATCCCAAAGTAAATAAAGGGAAGCAATCACATCCATGGTTTTCAGACCTTCAAAAGCCAGTTTATACTGAAGATTTATTCCATGTTCTTTATTTTTCACTGTATAACAGAAAGGGAGGGGAAAAAGAGCAGTTCTTTTATCTTCTGAGGGAGGGCTGTTCACCTCCAAAGGTACCTACTTTACTGCTGCCTCAGGCTTCTGCAGATTAATCGTTTTCGTGTTGAAGAGTCAGCATAAATCCCAGAATTTAATAATGCAAACCATAAAACCTCTCCTAATGATCTAATCACTGTGATTTCCATGAAAATCTGTGAATAAATTATACCTGAAGAGAAGTGTTCTTGCCTTGCATTAACCACCCTCGCAGGCAGTGCCCCTGATGTAGGACAAGGTCTGAAACTGCCCCCAAATTTGGTCAGTCTATGGGATGAGAAGGATTGCACTGCTTGACTCTCCCAGGAACTTCACCAGAAAGGATGAATATTTAAGGTAGGAGCTGTTTGTTACACAGCAAATGAATCCATCCCCCATGTCTGCCCCCTGTCCTGCTGCACCCCTGGTGCCCTGAATGGCCACCTGGGCTTGACACAACTGTTGCTTTTTGGTGTCGAGTCTCACAAAAACAACAACTGGGTAGAAAGGAGCTTGTCAGCTTGTTAACTTCTCCTTTGCACAATGTCACATTTGCTAAGGACAGAGAGGCTGATAAAGATCTGATTGTTTATTACTTGTGGCTGTTGGAGGTGTCTTTTGTCTCCCTCAGAGTCCTCCTAATCTGAATGTTTACATGCACCATCTAAACTTTGAGGCACAATTTTTTACGGGACCTTGGTGATATCAATGTCTGCATAACAAAAGCCTTATTTTAGGACTTTAATGGGCTCGTAACAATTTGGTACAAATAGGAATGCAACATCTAATATCTATTAACTTATCAGCTAACTTGAACTAATAACAGGGGAGCTGAGCTACAGCTGCCCCGAGGCTGCCAAGGCAATGCGTAAGGAATGACAATACCATATATTAGTATATATAGTCTTTGGCTATGCATTTTTTTATCGTATATTTTATTTTTCTTATCTTTTGTTGGCTGAAATAGTATTCCTATTTTAAAATAAGAAAAGGATGGCAAATTATTTAGCTGTTATGCAGACTGGCCTGGTCCACTGCAGTCACTTACACTAAACAAAACAGATTTTGATCCAATGGCTGATTTATCTGTTTTAATGGGAAGCAATTTTTGGTTTAACATAAATTTTTAAAAAGAAAAATCCAATCAACATGCCTGACTAATGTTTAAAAAGGACTACAATACATCAAGCCCAAAAGGTCATTTTTTAAACTTTTACTGTTTATGTTCACTTCTCACATTTAGAAGAAACATAATATCCATTATAGGAAAAAAAACCCCTTTCTTACCTAGATAAAAGATAACATATAATCCTAGCTAATATTCTCATCCTTGCTTTTTTATTATTTTCAAGGCCCAGGAGTAGAACTATAATCCTGGTAAAATGGCATTTTTTAAGCCAACAGAAGTTAAATGTCAATACCAGCTTAAAACTATTACTTAAAACATATGGGAGCTACTTGACTGTCAGTCCTAATTAACACAATGGGGGTTAACACAGGAAGGAAAAGAACAGTCATCTCAAGGCCATTCCCAAAATATATCACATTTTTCCAGCTATTATTGCCTTGGCTGTCCAATATCCAGAGATGCTGCAAGTGAAGATTCCCTGTGCTCTCCATGAAATCTTCACAATTAGAAGCTAAAATTGCATTATTTTTTGGTGATACTTATACTGATCTCCCTGACCTTTGATTTTTGTCTTTTTCTCTGGTGATCTTATTGATGATTTCCAATTTTTCCTGTGTGCATAGACAAATGTAGCTTAGTTTTTGGGGCTTGTTAACACATAGATTGTGTAAGGAGGATTCTAGATTACAGGAGCTGACTGCAGTGTGAACTTTATCACCTATATCAAGTGTGAGTGCTGATTCAGCCAGAAAATGAAACAATTTCAGGGGTCAAGCTGTCTAAAATCCTTACCTTACCAGGAGTGGCAATCACTGTGGATAATCCATGACAAAATCCTGTGACTTGATTGTGTGTTTCAAATTTTCTTGTTGAAAAAGTGTGAAGCACATGTTTGAATTTAAAAAGCGGACTCTAGTCACTGATTTTCGGGGGCTCACAAGTTTAATTTCAGGCTCTGTAAAGCTCTAACTTGTGAATTTGGGACTGCAGCCATTCCAGTAATGCCGTGCTGAGGGAGCCCAAGGAAAGGGCATCTCAGCACAGGACCCAGCAGGGTCAAAAGCAGGAAATCCATTCACTCAAAATCTGCCTCTCTGCTGTGAAGTGCCACGAGCCTCTGCTGCTGTTTTGAAGGCCTGAATTCAGTGGGAGCGGAACTGAGCAGAGCCCGGGCAGACAGTGCTGTTTGTTTATGAGCTATAATATAAGGAAACAGTGCAAAAGTAATTCTGTGTTTTATCCCAGCGTGGGCCAAGCCATTATCTCATGTTTTCTATGGGAGATGGGCTCAGCTGAAGAGTTGGTAACACAGTGGGCTATTAATAGGATGTAGAACGTGATTATGCTTTTTTGGATTACTGCAATATGTGATTACTTTCAGGAGCTGGTAAAAAGAAACTCTATTAAATGATAATTATGAGACTGTATGCACTTTAAAGTTCTGTAATAGGCCCAAACACTGGAGTTTTCATTAACTGTTCTCCACAGTTAATAAAGCCATTTTTCTCTGAAAGTAGCAATTCCCTCTGAAAGCTGTGGCATGGCTTATAGAATACTCTGACTTACAACTGAAAAAACAACTTTGAATGACCATGGACATTATTTGACTTGCAAATGGTAACACATTCTCCCTAAGAAGTTTTTTCATATGGGAGTACACAGAATTTTAACTTTTTTACTTTGTTCTAGTATAACTTACTATAAAAAACTCACAAGAATATGTAAATAATAACATAATTGCACTGAGGATTGAAAATGAGGGAAGGAAAGGATGGAAATGAATGAATTTCCTCAGACTATTCATTTCCTAAAAAGAAAATTATATGGGAAGATTCAATCCCTTAATACTATCTTCTTGAAATAACCTTTTGCATTATTGTCAGGTAGAAGCCTTACATTAAACTGACATCATAATTTCAACTACAACACATTCTATCTGAGTTAATTTTGTCAGAAACAAATTTTGCTGCATATGGAAATGAAGGATGAGTGGGATTGGCTGGACTCAGAAACCATAATACCATTCAGAGTATCTCCACTCTGAGCTGTGCTTCCTCTGCTAGATTGTAAAATCTAATCTAATTTCAGTTTGATGTGGTGACCATAAAATGTATTTTATAGCAAGACTTGGCCTCCGGGCCTCAAGCAAAGAATACATGCTTATTTACTCCTTTCTAAAAATACACCCATGAATTTTTCAAAACTTGTGTTTTACTACTTTAAAGAGAATAAATATATGCCCTGCACTGGCTCCTTTATGAATTGCTTAAGTATGTACAAGTGTCAAGCACCAGGCAACAGTGTTACTTTGATCAGTCAGGAATAACAGAGATTCTGTTTGGGAACTCTGATGATAATTACACTCCCTTCAGATGAGGAGAGAGATATAAAGTGTGCCTCAACAGAGCAGTTTTTACTGAAATCATGTATCTGGATTGTGTTGCCTTTTGCATTTCTGGCACTCTTGGATTCATTATTTAAGCCAGTTCAACCAAGTTTTACTTTTCAGAAAACAGTCAAGTTTCCTTCAAACATTGAAGCTTGCTAATCAAAACAAATTCTTTAGAAGCTGAACAGGTTTGGCCCTGTGAAGGGAAATAAAAAATGAGCATTTGAAAATGAAAAAAAAAGAATCAGAATATAATTAAATAAATTGAATAAATACATATAATGGCCAAACCTGTCCTTTTTTTTTTTTTTTTTTTTCAGTTTGCCCACTTCCTCTGGCTCCCTCAGCCTCTGGCAAGTTCAGGTTACTGATGTTATTATATTGTGATCGATTGAATTTTGACACTCACCCAGGCCTGACAATTTTTGCTTACAAATTTCTTACATCTTGCCATCAATCTGAATGCAAAGCTCTACTTTATTTTGTGAATATGAAAACTGACAAAGGGATCAGGATATGCAGATCCTGAGACAGCCAGTGCAGGTATGTTCCACTGCACAAATCCCTGATTCATTTCCTGCACTGGGCAGTGATTTGATTCCATTGGGAATCTAGCCCACGTCTCGTGATCCATAATTTACAAAAGCTGGCAGGCACAGTGGTGAACAAATACAAGCAGCCTAATAATTTATGCTGTCTCAGCTAATTTTAGGTTTGTCTAATTCAAGGAGATCTGCCAATTCCATTTACTGAGTGTTTGGCAGTGTTTTTATCCTCTTCCTGGGAGATAAAATGGCAGTGGATTCTTCCTGTTGGGTATTATGATGTAATTTATAATATGTATTCAAGAAAATTAAAGTGAGTTAACAAACATCCCATTTTCCCAATAACATCCTTGTATCTCAGCTGTATGCTTTTGCTTTCCTCCCCTAAATCTTGGAGAAAGACACTCTGCCAAAGTTAATGACAATGCTGTTACATGACATGACATTGGCCATTAGTTCTACTTTGTCATTTCTTTGGATTCTGGTAGAGTGGGAATCTTCACACAAACCTCTGTTGTCTCTGAGTGTAAAATTTGGATTATGAATAATTTCAGGTGGTAAACTGAAGATAAATCTTGGTCCATTGGCCGAGTCATCCTTATCATCAGCACTAATTGTAATAAATTGCTGTAAAAGAAAAGCACTCCGTAAACAAACAGCTCCTTCTCTGGGTACATCACATACAGACAGCATTCTGAGACAGCCCTTGAGTAAGAATTGTAAAATAGCAGAATCCCCCTCAAATTCAAATATAAGCAATTAGAAACACAGAGCTGACTCCAAACTACAACAGGCAAACTTTAATTACTATTGCATTAACCACCCCAGAACTACAGCTGTAAAAGCACACATCTTCAACATTCTTATACACAAATATGTGTTAATAGTAACACAACAGATTAAATAAAACTCTGCAGAAAACTCAGCAGCTGAGAAAGTCTCTTTTAAGCTTCTACACTGACTGCAGAGGCACAGATCATGTGCAGAACTGAATTTCTCTATGATCCTAACCCCTCTTGTCACAGACTGCCAGGAACAAATTGTTGGCTAGACTCTACAGGCACTGCACTGCGATTCTTCCCATAAGACACTGACCATTTCTGTAATATCCAAACCAGTCTCACAACTGGGAAAGCTGCCCCCAGCTCCACTGGCCCTGTGCTGGTGGGAACTCCCAGCCAACACCAATCCCACTCCATACACAAAGCACTGGATAACTGCTGATAGCAGTTCAGAAATAAAGTGCCTTTCTGGGTGCTCAAGGCTTTCTGGTCAAAACCTCAAAACAAATGTTCATTTATTCCCTCTCATTGGAGCTGACAGGACAAAGCTGGGCTAATGCCTGAGGGAGGAGCTGTGTGTGCAGGGAGGTGGGGGGAACAAAGAAGGTGGTGGGAACAGTGAAGGTGTTGGGCACAGGAAGGTGGTAGGAACGGGAAGATAGCTGGAACAGGAAGATGGTAGGCACAAAGCAGTGGGCAGAGGAAGGTGGTGGGCACAGGGAAGGTGAGGCAGGGGAGGGTGGTGGGCAGAGGAAGGTGCTGGGCACAGGAGGTGCTGGGCAGGCCATACCTGGTTGCTTCGGGCATTCTCACACACGAAGGCTTCATAGGCAGCTGCAAACTTGGGAGCGTTGTCATTGACGTCAACGACCTTGATTGCAACGGGAACTTTGGCTTCCTGGTGCTGTTTATCTGAGGGAGAGGCAACACTGAGATGAGACAGAAACAGGAAAACCCCTCAAAACAAACAAATTCCCAGCTGCATCCAAGGAAAGATGAAATATGCTGATGTAATTCTGCTGAGATTTCTTGCAGTTTATCAAACTGAGACAATTGGAGGATTACAGATTCGTACCACTGATTCTCAAACACCTCAGTGAAATACTCACGGACTTCAACTGCAAAGACAGAGATATTATGCCAAGCCATTTCTTCCCTATCCAAAGTCTTTATTGTCTTGATATTGCCATCTTCTGCATTAATAACAAAATATCTTTCAAGGTCGGTGTGTCGATCAATTGAATATCTAAAGAAGATTGAAAGCCAGTAATTAGAGAAAAGAAGGACTTAGGAGTTTCATGCATCCAGATTTGTTCTATATAATTATAATTTCTAAATAATTGTAAGTAGTACACCTATTGTTGTCCTCAACATCATTGTCAAAAGGACAATATGTGTTCTTTTAAAAAGGAGAATGACCTGGTTGGTTTCTACATTTAGAAAAACAGTACATCAGAATGTTTGTAATAAGTGAAAATGCTGGCCTTTGAAGTCTCTATATCAAAGCTCTGATATATTCTTTATTTTCCTCTCTTATAAAATATGATAAAAATATCTACTGAGATATTTTTTCTCTTCTGTTTCATATTAAACTTGATGATTTTTTAAGTCTTCCAATCTTTGGTTTACTTGGAATAATAATTGATCCTACCAGTTTATCAGATATTATCCACTCTCTGCACATTTGTACAGCTTTACACAACTCTGACTTTCATAACTTCACATTAAAATTCTTTGAAATTTTAAGTATACCCACAAAAGAGGTCTTCATAATTTAAGTTACACTGAGAACATGACAAATAAAATTAAATTAATAGAAAGCTATTATAATATAAGAATTCTTTACTATGAGGGTAGGCAGGCCCCGGCACAGGGTGCCCAGAGCAGCTGTGGCTGCCCCTGGCAGTGCCCAAGGCCAGGTTGGACACTGGGGCTTGGAGCAGCCTGGGACAGTGGAAGGTGTCCCTGCCATGGCAGGGGGTGGAAATGGATGAACCTTAAGGTCCTTCCAGCGCAAACCATTCCATGAGTCTGTGATTCCAAGACGATCCAACATAACTGCAGTAAGTAGGGGTCTGTGTGGGCTTGTCTTTAATAATTAACACTTAACAATTACCCAGCCCAATCCCTAATCTACATCTTAGACTTTGATATGATGAGAAAAATCCATGCTGTGATAACAGCACAAGATATTTGTGGAAAATTTAATTTAGAATAGAGTCTACCAAAGATGCCCTTAAGTATATTTGAATTAGACATAGTTATAGTATGATACAGCCTTTGAGAAACTGGCAGCTTGTGGAACAGGCACATAAACAATGCTGGATGGTTAAACTTTCAATATTCTGGATGTCTGTAGATCTGTCGCACTGTCTTCAGAACTCGCCTAACAATTCCATAGCTAATGCTCAGAAGGAAAGAGGAAATCCAGCAAACCTTATAGCACTGTTGGCAGCATCCGGATCTTTGGCATGTACTTTTCCAACCACAGTACCAGATGCTGCATTCTCCTGTACTTCAAAAATGTAACTTGGCTTCAAAAACACTGGTGGCTCATCAGCATCTTCCACTGCTATTTTCACTGTCACCGTGTCCTTGAAGGGCCCATTGCTGATGAACTTGGGGTCAATGTGGACATTGGCTGCCTCCACCTTCAGGCTGTAGGACTTTTTGGTTTCATAATCTAAGGTCTGTGAGAAACAAGAGGACAGTGCGTTCCAGAGTCAGGGAAACCAGGCTGTAAGAGCAGCAGGCAGTGCCCTAGTGTTCAATGACATCAAACAAAGGTGAGCGTCTGTCAACGAGCTTGGACTGAAATGTGTGTATTTAAAAACATAAAGACTCAAATGGAAGGAGCTACATTCTATGTATGGAGCAGCATAGAAAGGCACTCAAAATATCACCACAGAGTCTTGGTCTTGCTCTTTGCTTGCGGTATCACTCAGGAAATCATCTATACTGGAAATGTGAATTTTGTCTCCATCCAGCCTTCTAGGCAGCACAAAAGTGCAAGGGATGGGAAAGGGGCTCCCACAAGAGGCCTGGCTTTATCCAGGTTGGCAGGCATTCCATGTGGATGTGGTTTCAGGTGCTCCTGGGTGCACCATGAGATAGCATACTGATGAGTTAAATTATTTAGGTAGTGGAGAAAATACAAAGATGGTTTGGAGTGCTTTCATTCCTGTAGTTCTTTCCAGCACAGAACTCATAACACTTTCCAAAGGGGAGGTAGAATAATGCCCCATAGTCCTTTTGGGAGCCTGATCAAAGCCACAGCACCTCTGTACCTGCATTGGCATGAAGCGGCTGCGGGGTTGCACCTCAAAATGATCACACAGGTGCCAATCACAATTACAAAGTATGTTAACACCAGTAGAGTGGAGTGATAGCTTACCCACATTTCAAAACACACAAAAAATCCATTCCCACCTCTAGAACAGAGACAGAAATCAAACCAGGGCAGTTTTGAGCAGAGGAGACCTCTGGGTCCCTTTCTGATGGTCTGCCCTAAAGGGCAGGGCAGGGTTGACCAGAAGTTGACCAGGCCTTCTCCTTTGATTTCTGATTATCTTCAAGAGAGATAAATAGCTCAAAGATACAAAGGGCAAAATGATGATGCTTCCATAATAGTAAAATTTATGTTCTGTAATTTGCAATTTAAAATTAATTTGATAATGCTTTCAAAGCTCCCGCTGACGGGTTGTGTGTGAAATCCCCTCTGCTGCTTTTCCCATAGCCTGTGACTCCTTCAGAACACTATTGTGGACAATGCACAGCTGAAGAATTCAAACTATAGGGTATGAGGCTTTTCAGACTGAACATAAAGCAACAGTGAATGTCTGCTACTTATCAGCACTAGGCAAAACTTCATTAACAATGAAGCTGATGGCATCGTATTTTACCGTGACTTTTTATTATGAATTCATTTAGTTTGTGCAATTAATCCACTGTACAGTATTTATGTAACTCTTCTTGGTTATTTTCTTCCATTCCAATTCAGCTAATGGGGAAATGGAATATTAAGAGTTAATCACACCTTGAAAAATTAATTAAGTGAAATTTGCATTTAGTAATATTTTAGCTTAGGTGGTAATCCATTATTACCAAATATTCTGTCAGCAAAAAACATTACATAGCAATAGGCATCACTCACCTTCTTAAGCTTCACAACCCCTTCCTGAGTCTCATAATCTGTGGTGATTTCAAACATATCCATGCCATCTCCATCGATGATGCTGTAAGCCACCAAGCCATTCTCCCCAATGTCAGGATCTTTGGCCTTCACTCTCCCCACTTCCTCTCCTGGGACAGCTGCTTCCGACACCGACATCTGGTACACACCTGGGCCAGGGAGAACAGGGAGAACCGGCGTGTGCCCCGAGTGAGCAGGTGCTCCCCACTTGGGTGTTTACTCTTTGAACTTGGGAGTTCCAATAAACACAACACAGCGATTTTTGGCATTGTCACCCCTGTGAAGGAATGTTGTGTTGTGCTGTGTTGTGCTGTGTTGTGTTGTGCTGTGTTGTGTTGTGTTGTGTTGTGTTCTGTTCTGTTCTGAAGAGCTTTGAGCAGCAAGTCAGCTGTGAAACCTTAACCCACATGGATAACGTGTAGAACATGACCTCCTCCCTGTTATCCCTCTGCTCAGGGAGGGGCTTAAAAGGACAACCAGGCACCCAGAATGCAGCAATTGTTGTGGCATCAAGGTTACCATGGATAGCAGAGATGTTATTACAAAAATGGAAGGAAAACTCTCTCACATGTCTCATGGTAAAACCTTCATCTCTGTTTCTCATTTCTGCCCATTCATTCAAGAGCCATAAATTAGATACAGTGAACTGGATAAATCCTGTCTGCTGTGCTGGCTAAAGTGTAAATCTGCTGCTTTCTATGGCTTGAATTTGGAGTGTGAATGTAGAGCAACAATGATCATTAAAATTTCACACCACAGAGAGTATGCACCAATTTGTATGTGATTTCATGCCAAAGAAAAAATGGCTTTCCCATGGCAAGCTCCAACAGGAAAACCATCCCCAAACATCCCCACAGGTGTTTCCCTAGCTATTCAGGGACACCAGAGAAGAGCAACACTGTTCCTGGGTAAATATCTCTCCAACAGTTGTCCTTTAGGCACTACTGATTCCAGAACTTTCCATCCACTTCCAGAATTCAGATAACATAACCTGATCCTAAATAGATAAATCTATGTCAGCATTTTCTGCCACATCATCAACAGTAATAAATTGGGGAGAAAAAAAAGGAGGATGATGAAATAAAATAATCTAATTTATTCCCCTTTGTAATTGCTCTTCTTTGCTTCATGGGCACCCTAGGAACATTAGGAGACTTACACCAGGCAGGGACTTGGCTCATTACCCATAAAAACAATTGCCACATGTCATTGAAATAGGTCATTAACTCCAGTCACAAAGAACCCAAAATATAAGCATATAACTCATTAACAGCTTGAGCAATGAACATTAAAAAAAAAAACACAAAACAAACAACAGAAAAAGGAAAATAAGAATGAAAATATCAGTCATTTGGCTGTTTATACAGACAGCTAAACCCTGGTTCTGAGTTACAAAACATTCCCAAATCAGATTTAACCTGGGGATGAATGATTAAGTAGAGGAACTGCTTTTGGGCGTTTCTGATAATTTAGCATGTTCTTGCAAAACACTCAGTGAAGGGGCTTGAATTCATATAAAAAAATCCATAATTTGATGGAGTTAACAAAATTTTGTATCCTGGTGTCCCAGGTTATGATGTGGAGGGAAAAGGCTTGTTTGTAAGGTACATAAAACCTGATTTTTTATTATTTAATCCTTATCTTTTTGAAGGGTAAATAATGCTGACACAGATTTTTGCATTCAGCTCTTGCATGAGAAGTCAGGGAGCTGCAGCACTGGAAGAAGAGCTTTTAGAGCTGTTAGAGGGATGGCCATGGCCAGGACACATCAGGGTCAGAAGTGCTGCTCAGAGGAGAAACACGGTGGGCTGAGACAGCTTTGAGTGAGTCTGCACTGCACTCAAAAAACCCCAAACCCACGCAGAGATGAGCTGCAGAACAGATGTGTGGGCCCATTAATGTACTTCCACCCAGCTGTGAAGGCTGAGTCTGGTAATGTCAGCCCTGATTAATTTTATATGTGAAAAATAAATTGCTCAGGTATAAAAAAATTCCTGTATTCGACCTCCATTAATACACTTCAACAATTTAAAAATGTAATTGTGCAAAATTTAGTTTGTTTTGTCATGGTAACTATGAGTCTTGAAGAATATATACATAGGTCTCTCTGCTCATGCAAGTTACACAGCATGGCCCGGTAGCTTCAAAAATGAAGTGTAGGGTCAGGAATCTTTGCAATTCAATGCTGGCCCTAAAAATGTCTCACTTTGCAACACAAAGCAAATATTCCAGACACTAAAGTTCCATATTTTACCAGCCACAACTTCTTTATTCACATGTGGTGCAATAATCCATCAGTTATTGCCCCTTCAAGCCTTGGGTGTGTCTGATACTTCACAAACATGGGTCCTGGTAGGAGATGGGAGAAGGACTGTGTTGGTACTCACTCTGTGGGAACTTTGGTGGGTTGTCATTGACATCTGTAAGCGTAATTGTCACTTTGGTTGTCCCTGAGAGGCCTCCCATGTGTCCTCCCATGTCCTTGGCCTGTATCACCACGTGGTACTCCTCCTTGGCTTCTCTGTCCATGTTGGGAAGGGCAGTTCGGATGATTCCTGCAGGCACAAAGGAAAGTGGTAAACACAGATTTAATGAAAACCTGGCTGCTGCATTTGGAGTGCATTAAACACAGCAATATTTTCAGTGATGGTGGAGGTTCTGCTTTCCCTGAGCATTGCTGTGAGGAAAGCAGCCCTAATATTCCACACAGAGGACAGGCCTGCAGAATTACAGCTGAGCACAGAAACAGCCTTTCCAGAACACCCAGAAACAGCATCAGATTTCTGGTGCAGGGGCTCCAGCAAATGCAGGAGAGCAGCCTGCAGCAGAGCAGGAAGATGTGCTCAGACCAGCAGCAGCTGTGCCCAGCCAGTACATTCAGTTCGCTTTGATGCACTCTGGTCATGAGGTGCCACTCAAAGAAACTGTTTAACAATACCTGTTTGAGCCTCCACTGAGAAGTAGGGCTGACCTTCAAGGATACTGTAAACCAATTTGGCACTGTTCCCATAGGTAGGGTCATCAGCATCTGAAGCTGTAACCTGAATAACTGATGTACCTAAAAATGGAGAGCAAACACAGGAGGGAGAGTCAGAGCACGTCTGGAAGGACCATGCAGAGATGCTTTCAGTCACACAGCAGAGCTATTCCTAAAATGTTTTCTTTCCATGTTTGGTAAATGAAAATCAAAATTACTTTACAATTTCTACATGACAAAATATACTTGTATGATCCAAGAAGATCTGTCACCAGCTGTGATGTGGATTAATGTTCTAACCAGTGAAGATATAAAAGTCAGCAGTCACCCTGCACCGTTATGGTTTTTCCCCTCAGTAGTTTAAGCCTTATATTGCTTTTGTCGTTAGACAGCCAAACAATAGAGTTTTCCTTTACATTTTTCTCAGTAAGTTTCAGACAAATCATTCCTGTAGAAATCTCTGAGACAGACACAAGCTCAAACAGGAGATGAAAATGGAATAGTTGGTGAGGCAGTAACTTCCCAGCTTTATTACACAGCTCTGCCAAAGGAATGATCTTTGTGTTTACCCCAGAGGATTCACACTCCATAAATTCCAGGGGACTCTTCTGCTCCTTCCTAGGAGGAAAAATAGTTCTATTCTAGGACTGTCTCCCAGTTAGGAGCTGTGCAGGGTTTGTTTTGGGCAGCAGATTAAATACATCAAGTGAATGACTGGCTGAACATGAAAGTAAATTTTACTTCCCCGAATCCTTGACAATAGGAATGAAATAAAGCCAAGATATCCTGACAGTGCAGCACCTTCCACAAGGGCAGTGCCCTTCTGAGTACTCACCTACATTTGATCTCTCGGGCACATTGGCATGGTAGTTTTCATGGAGAAACTCGGGCGGGTTGTCGTTTATGTCTTGAACTTTGACAATGAATTCAGAAGGGGGTTCCAAAGGTCTGTTTGTGTTCCTGTCCACAGCCTGAGCTGTCAGGGTGTACTGAGCTCTCTCCTCCCGATCCAGTGTCTTGGTTGCATGGATGTTCCCTGATTTGTCATCAATAACAAAAATGATTCCTGCTCCTTCACCTGAGAGAATGTATTTAATGTTTCCATCTCCAGAATCAATATCTGAATGAAGCTACAAAAGGAGAAACAGACATACCTTAACACGGGGCACACATTTCCTGGATGTGCTTATAAAACAAAGAATTGCTATCATTTCACAGTTTTCAAGAATTGTGGCTTCCATCAGGCAATAATCCACACTCAGGGACACACTGTGACCATGGGTACCCTGCATCCAGGGCAGTGCCAGCCCAGACATGCCTCCTGCCAAGTGCAGGGTTCTTCTAACCCCAAAATTTCAGATTTAAGGAAGAAAATACACAAAAAGATGCTTAGAGCAGGTTCTATATTCGCATGAAATTGGTAGGAGGAGTAATTTTTACAAAGCTTTTGTACACTTCAGTGAACCATGTTCTACTGGGTTGCATGTAAAATGCTGTTAAATAACAAATGGGATGAGTTAAGTGATAAATGAATGAGTCCAGCTGCACCCAGGTGTGCAAGAAGGCCAAGGGCACCCTGGCTTGTAGCAAGTACAATGTGGCCAGCAGAACCAGGGCAGTGACTGTCCCGTGTACTGGGGACACTGCTGAGGCCACACTCGGGGCTGTGTCCAGTTCTGGGCCTCCCCATTCAGGAAGGACCTGGAGGGGCTGGGGGTGTCCAGGGCAGGGAACAGAGCTGGGGAAGGTTCTGGAGCCCCAGGAGAGGCTGAGGGAGCTGGGCAGGGGCTGAGCCTGGAGCAAAGGAGGCTCAGGGGCCCTTGTGGCTCTGCACAGCTCCTGCCAGGAGGGCACAGCCAGGGGGCCGGGCTGTGCTCCTGGGAACAGGGACAGGAGCAGAGGGAACGGCCTCAGGCTGGGCCAGGGCAGCTCAGGGTGGGCACAGCAGGAATTTCCCCATGGAAAGGGGGCTCAGGAACTGCCCAGGGGGGTTTGCAGTGCCCATCCCTGGAGTGTCCCAGGAAGGGCTGGAGGTGGCACTCAGGGCTCTGGGCTGGGGATAGGGTGGGCAACGGGCACAGCTGGGACTCCATGGGCTGGGAGGGCTTGTCCAGCCTCAGTCATTCTGGGATTCTGTGTGATTCTGTGATTGCCAACTAGTTTTTAATTATGCGCTCTCTAATATAAAAGAGACAACAAATGCTTACGAAACATTCTTAATTCCAAAACCAGTGCACATTTCAGTTTGATGAATGAGGGAAACATTGAGCCAAATTACAGATTTATTGATTTTATATTGACAGCTACAAATTGCACCATTTTAAACCAGAATATCCGGCATGGTATTTGCTGACATTGATCCTGTTTCTCCACTCCTTTTGTGCTGTGGTTAAGTCAACCATTCTGCTGCTCATTTAGAAACTAGCAAATATATTGGTTTATTTACCTGTTTATATTTTACCTGTGTTAGACAGTAGCAGAATAAAACCAGTCCAGGATGTGTGTACATATACATGTGCACACAGATATTTACCTTCCTCTATACATGGCCCTCAATATATTTCATTTTACTGATAATTTGAAAATGAGAGGATAAAAAGATACCTATTTTACTGAGCTGCTGGGTCAGACATTCAATTTTTAATTGCTGTTTTTAAAGACCTGAGAATGATATTCTTGAGACATATTTTTGCTCAAGTTGTTGATGTGGTTCTTGCTGAGTAACTTCCTGCATACCTTCATTCAGGGACTGCTGAGGTCAATGGAAATATATGTATTGACCTAGGTAGTATTTTGCTTAGCATCTAAACTTATCTACCAGAAAATGAAGAAGCAGCTTATACAGCACAAAAGCAACAGCAAAAAACAAACAAACAAAAAATCCCACCAAGAAAACCCCCCAAAACCACCTCAAAAATAATAAAAATGAAGAATATTAATCAATGGCTGAAAAAGGAATTGTTTCTTACCCTTCCTACCAGCACAGGATCTGGTCCCGTGTACTCCTCTATGACAAAGAACTGGTTCCACACCCAGCCTCTCTTGGAGCGGTGCAGGACTTGTCCCTCCTTGCCCTTGTCGCGGTGCCCGTGCAGCGAGGGCCGGGCGCGGCCGGGGCGCTCCGCAGCCAGCCCCTGGCTGCAGCACAGCACCCCCAGGCACAGCAGCGCGGCCTGCACACAGCGCTCCTCCTTCATTTTTGGTTAGAGTGTAGGCACAGGAGTATCCGAGATTCCACCCCTTCCACCTTGGAAGTCAGGAAGTCTGGGGCCACTGAGGAGTTTCAGACCAACCCTTGTGCACATAGGACGCCGCCACGCATTAAACACATCACCTTAATGCTCTGCAGCTTCCCAGCTCAGTTCCTGGAAGAAGGGAAAATGGAAAAAATCATCAATTCTTTGAGGATCTAGTAGGTTTTTTATTCAGCAAAACAAAACTAGGACTTCCTTGGTAAATATCAAGATAAGAAGATTAAAATAAATACACCAATGCTGATGAAATCCTGAGTAATGAGCAGATTTGATGCTTTGCTACATGCAGCTGCCACATTGCAGAATCTCCTGGCTGGCTTCTTTGGCCACTCAGTAGCTGGAAGTTGAAAGATGGACAGGGAATCATCTTTTCTCATGATCTTTTCAAATAGATTTAGCCCAAGATGCAAGGTAACTGTAGAAATACCTAATTTAGACCTAATCTCTCTTTGGAGCTTAGATATAAGCCTTTGATATAAGCTGCTAAGGCAGAGGTCCAGATACAAGGGAGATCCCAAGACTTATTAGGAATGCAATATTTCTCCACCAGCCCTTGCATGATCAACACATCCTTATGCTGAATGTAACCACCCCTGGGTTTTTCTGGGCAGGAGCAGGGGCTGGCAGACCTCCAAGGGGCTGCAGTTTGGATTTGGACCCTGGAAGGGTCTGAGGATCAAGGCACCATCAGCACTGATTGCCAGTGGGATGCATTCAGATATTTTTGATAACAATTGATTTAACTATTTATTTCTACTTTCCCTGGGTGTCAAATTACTAGGATTACATTGAGCTCCTACTTTCTAATACTTCTTAAAACACTAGGTCAGATTTAATATTTGAGGAAGAAATTGCATTATACAGTGAAACCTGAACTAAGCAGCCCTCAATCCATCACAAAGGCCAATTCCACTTATCCCTGGGGTTTCCAACATATTCTCCTTAAATCTTTACAGAGCAAGAAATTTTACAAGGTCCCTAAAATGTTTGGTTTAGTTTTTGGTATGATTCACTTTACTCTTCTGCAAGATACTGATAAAAATCTTGATGTTATATTTGTACAGGCAAATATATAATATGTACCACCATCAGCTGTAAAACAGAATGATTTTTAAATGTGAAGTAGAAGAAGATCTTAATGGTATTTTCAGCAGAGAAAATGTGAATATAGGCAAAAGCTTGAAGCTAAGCACATTCTGTAACTCCAGCCACAAACATCTCACTAGTCCCAAACCCACTCATTTGGGGCTGTCTTTCTCCCATCCTAAGCAGTCATGTTCTCCTTCCACATCCATTTTACAGTTACATAAAAATACATTGGCTGACAGGGGTTCATGAATAAGGAATGAAATATATTGGTTTATTCCTCAAAAAAGATCAGCTTTCAATTTTATTTTACTGAAAACTGAAATTACAGCACCAAACTAACTCCAGCATAATGAATGAAATGACATTCTCACACATAGATGCAAATATAGTCTGGCTTTCCCAAGCATATTTATTAAATAGATTTGGTGTATCCATTTGGCATTTTCCTATTGTTACATGATGATACATTACACATTACTCACACCAGCATGGAAGACATAAAAAGGAAAACAATCCCTATGATTTTGCTCAGGAAAATGCTTCTATTTTGACACAATGTATGTGTGTGAAGTGTGGAGCATTAGGTCTGTGGTTTCATGTCTCCATTTCATGTCTCCATCTTGCTGAGAGGTAAAAACAATGAAAGGCTTAAATGGTGTGAAAACTGAGATTTCACCTAATTTGGATGCTTGTTTTGCACCCAGCTTTGCACAGGGATAGAAAAGGATGGGATTTGTGCTGTAGGGATCACTCATATGCAGTAGTTAGATGGGATTGGGTTCCTGGAATGTTATAAAGAACTTCCATACTCCAAACATGGAACAGGAAGATATTCCTGGACAGCAGTGCATTTCTAAACCTGCTGTGAAAAAAAAAAACAAAAAACAAAACCCCAACCTAAAAGCTGTAAGTAAACTTCTTATGTTAATAGACTTGGGGTGCATTTGAAAATTAAACTCCCTGACAGTCATTCATCATTAGCATCACAGAATGATATCAGCTACTGAGATAAATAAACAAATCCTTCCACTCTTCCCCAACTCCTCAATGCTGTTATGTAAACCAGTAAACACTTTTTAAAGCTGCTTAACCAGAATGGCAGAGCCAAGCTGATACACACACTGCTTATTATCAGCTATTCAAGTGTGAAGTGCTGGAAACAAAATGTTAATCACAGATCCATGCTTATTTACTAACAAGGATTTAAAGCAAAAATTCTTTATTATCTTTTGTTTTATCCTCTACATGTACAGAGATGAAGCAATAAGGCTCCATGTCTTCAAGCTAAAGAAAACTATTCTCTCTCATCCACCACTTCAGAGAATCCCAGAAACTCAGCATGGTTTGGGCTAGAATGGACCATAAATCCCACCCAGTGCCACCCCTGCCATGGCAGGGACACCTTCCACTGTCCCAGGCTGCTCCCAGCCCCAGTGTCCAACCTGGCCTTGGGCACTGCCAGGGATCCAGGGGCAGCCCCAGCTGCTCTGGGCACCCTGTGCCAGGGCCTGCCCACCCTGCCAGGGAACAATTCCTCATTGCCAAGATCCCATCCAGCCCTGCCCTCTGGCACTGGCAGCCATTCCCTGGCTCCTGTCCCTCCAGCCCTTGGCAATTGTCTCTCTCCATCTTTCCTGGGGCTCCTTCAGGCCCTGCAAGGCCACCCTGAGCTCAGCCCAAAGCTTCTCCTGTGCAGGTGAGCAATGCCAGCTGTGCCAGCCTTTCCTCCCAGCAGAGCTGCTCCATCCCTCTGCTCATCCTGGTGCCTCCTCTGGGCTCTCTGCAGCAGCTCCAGGTCCTTGCTGTGCTGGTCCCAGGGCTGGGGCAGCTCTGCAGGTGGGGTCTCACCTGAGGGGCAGAGGGGCAGAATTCCCTCCCTGCTGCCCACGCTCTGGGCAGGGCGTTCTGGCTGAGCCAGGTTCCTCTTGGGCTACAAACAAGTCCCTTGGGCTGTGCAATTTGGTGCAATTGCTTCTGCTTTGGGTTATAAAGGCCAAGGGCTCTGTGCCAGCAGCAGTCCCAAGCTGGCTCTCTGTAGGCAGTGACCCCCAGGTAAGACAGGCTCCCGGGAAAGCTGGAGCTGCAAGAATGTGTCCCTGGCCTCCTCATGCCCCTTCTCCCCTCCTGGAGTTCATGCTCTGCTCACTCACATTGTGTTCACTCCAGCAGTAAAACCTCGGACTCCTATCCCCAGAAAACCTAAAATAGCATAAATCAACAGGCTCCCACTGAAGGCTGTGAAATCACTTAAATTCAAACCAGCTACAGTCTGGATTTTCATAAACTACTTGTATTCTAAAAGATTAGGTGCACAAGATGTTCTTAAGTTAAAGCTAAAATAAACTTCATTAAGAAATGAAGCAGTAGCTTTTACCAAAAAAAAAACCCAAAAACAAAACAAAACAAACCCAAAAAAACCTCCAAATCTCTTTTTTCCTTCTTTTATTTTCCAAACAATCTACTTAAAACATTTCAAACATTTCAACATTAATTCAGCTGCTGAAAGCCTACAGTTTCCTTCTACTTCAAGCAGAAAACATGGAAAAACAGCTAAACAATTTATAAAGCAATTCCTTTTTCTCTTGGGGAAAAATACCTCATAAGACTGAGACTTTGGAATACAAATGTGAGGATGGCAATTGTTGCAGCTGCTGGGCTGCTGCTCCAGCAAGCTCCTGAAAATTCTGTGTGCAGCACTTGGATTCAGGCACTGCACAGATTTGTCAGACTGATTCGCCATGAAAGGTTGCAGCCTTTTTTAAAAGTCACACCTTTCAGACCTTTGGGTATCTCTGCCCATAGGTTATAATCCTTAACTGCAGCAAAGCCAGTCTCAGTGGGCAGCTGACCAAACTGCAACACTGGGATAGAGTTAGCCTTCCTCCTGGAAGCTGCTCCAGTGGTGTGCTTTGGATTTAAGGAGGAGAATGATGTTGATAACACTGAAGTTGGAGCTGGTGCTGAGCAGTGCTCTACTCTGAGTCAAGGACTTTTCAGCTTTCAGCAGGATGCATGGGAGGCACCAAGAGCAGGGAGTGGACACAGCTGGGATAACTGACCCAGCCTGGCCAGAGGGATATTCCAGACCATTCCACTGTGCTCAGCACATAAACTGAGGGGAGCTGGCCAGGTGTCTCTCAGGAGCTGGCTGGGCAGAAGTCTGTGAGTGGTGAGCAACTGCAGTGTGCATCACTTGTTTTGTATATTCAAATTCTTTCCTTGCTGTAATCACTATTTCCTTCCTTTTCCATCCTATTAAAGTGTGTTTATCTCAACCCATGAGTGTTCTCACTTTTACTCTCCCAAATCCCTGCCCCATCCCTGGGGAGTAGCAGGGAGTGAGCAGTGCCTGTGTGGTGCTCAACTGCTGACTCAGGTTAATTGACAAACGTCCTGATTTTTTTTTTACATTATTATTCAGAATTGTGCAAGGTATCATTTTGAAATCCCAAATTTTCCTAACAAATCTGTAAGAAAAGCTGTTTCCCACTTCCTTGAGCATAGTTGATCCCAAGTTTCATGGAAACATACATTATCCTGAGTGGGACGGGACCCACAGGGATCATCCAGTCCATCCCCTGGCCCTGCCCAGACCCCCAACAATCCCCCCAGGATGATGGATGCAGCCCCTGGCCCTGCCCAGACCCCCAACAATCCCCCCAGGATGATGGATGCAGCCCCTGGCCCTGCCCAGACCCCCAACAATCCCCCCAGGATGATGGATGCAGCCCCTGGCCCTGCCCAGACCCCCAACAATCCCCCCTGTCCCTCCCTGGTGCCCAAAGGCTCCTGGAGCTCCGGCAGCCTCGGGGCTGTGCCCATTCCCTGGGCAGCCTGGGCAGTGCCCAGCAGCCTCTGGGGGAAGCAGAACCTTGCCCTGCTCTGCAGCCTGAGCCTGCCCTGGCCCAGCTCCAGCCACTCCTGGGTGCTGCCCCTGGCCTGACAGAGCTCAGAGCTGCCCCTGGGGAGGAAGTCTCAGACTGCTCTGGCTGAACCAAGAGGGACCTGCACTCAAAAGCAGGAATCCCATTAATATCTGTGAACTGTATACAGATGAATGTTGACAATTTTGGTATTGAATAACAGCGTTATCAGGGGTAAAGAGTGAACAAGAGTTAGATGGCCACCACACAAGGCCTGATCTCATTAGCAATGCACATGAGTGCAGTGAAATCCCTGAATATCATTGGGTGCATACAGGACAGAGAAATATTTTAAAAGTCTAGTCCAGACTCTAAAAAACAACCTGCATGGGGAGGTGTATACCAAATGTCTGCATGGAAATAAAATGTGTCCCTAAACAATTGTGAGAACAGGCCTGCTGGGCATTTCTAGCTGCACAGACAGCGTGGCTGTGCTGTGTGCTTGTAGTTAATGCAAACCTCACCACTTTCAATTTTAACATAAGAAAAGTCTGCTAGAAAATAACACCCATCAATATTCCTAATGGAAATATG
Organism: Molothrus aeneus; assembly: GCF_037042795.1. Classification (NCBI taxonomy): domain Eukaryota; kingdom Metazoa; phylum Chordata; class Aves; order Passeriformes; family Icteridae; genus Molothrus; species Molothrus aeneus. The sequence goes on from NC_089656.1 coordinate 769,423, forward strand.
CTGTTCATTTGAGAATTCAATCAAGAACACAACACCTGAAAAATAATATATCCATGTCCATGTGGAAACCATATTACAAGCAGCCACTCTGCAAAGTCAGTGTGTTCTCCATAGCTTCACACAGATCTGAATGACTGCTCCAAGATACCAACAGTGAAAGATGAAGAGGCAGCAGAGATGATTTCAATGACAAGAGCAGTGGCGGAAGTGAAGTCTAGCCAACTTTAAATTCCTTTCATTATTTTTATAGCAACAATAATCCCCAGCGTCCATGATGATTTCCTGTATGCTATTAAATGACCATATGCCAAATTATAATAGACTAAACAATTTTTTCTGATTTGTCTAGACCATAACTTCTGGATGATGCATTAAAATAGCAATTGTTCTCAGGGATACACTTGGCAGAAGGCAGCCAAGATCACAGTGTTGCAATATAATAATGGATGATTATGTTCTGAAATGTTTTGCAAAAGTATCAAGTAAACATAGCAAACTCCCAGTCTAAATGAGATTTTAGCTGTAATTAGAATTAGCTGAAAAGATGAAGGATTTATTCTACCATAATTTTATCATCAGACAAGGAAATGAATAGCTTTTTAATGAGAGAATAAATATTGGATCATATTAGTTCTGGAGTTCAGAGTGCCTGAGTTTTGGGCAGAGAGGTGGAGGTGGGGCTCAGCTGGAGGAGGCCTGGGAGGCAGGGAGGGGCTTGCAGTGTCCAGGTGATGTCCCCAGCTGGGCAGGGACGTGTCCCCATGGGATCTGGCGCTGCAAAGCTCCCCAGAAGCTGGACAGATTCCTGCCTCTGGCAGCGGGGCTGTTCTGAGCAGCCCCGGGCTCCCCTGCACGGTTTAACCTCAGTGCTCTGCAGCGAGTCCCTTCCCTGGACTGTGCAATGTCCCTGGGCTGTGGGAAAGGAGCAGCTCCCAAGGAAAGCAGGTGGGGAGCACCTCTCCAGATCCAAGAATCTTTAGGGCATATCACAAAGGTAACTTTGGGAGTTTTAATGAAACACACGAGGTGAGGGATGTGGAAGAGTTCTGTGCACAAGGGTTTCATTCTCCTGTGCATCGATGAGAGTGGGAGGAGCTCAGCCTGCCATGGATCTTTATCCTATTGCAGATTTCAACATGCAAACCCTTGATGCCTACCAATTTTCAAGAAAATTGGTGCATATTAATAAGAAAATATTTTTGAAGGATAAAAGTTATTGTTGTAGAAAGCTATTCAGCCCTAACCAGTCAGTCTCCCACATTTAACATTTATTTTTTTCCTCTTTGACAAAATGTTGTTCTCTTCCTTGAGTCATTTCAAGAAAATAGCATAATAAAGTAAATTGATAGCCTCTTCCTTATTGTTCGTGAAGCAAGAAAAACCATCAGGAATCAGTACCTTGCACGTTTAACTTAATTCTCTCCATTAATTTTTGATTTTAAACTGTTCTGCATTATCAGACCAATCTTTGACTAGTTTTTAGCTTGGACTCATGACAAACTTGTGCAAAAGAGGGCCCCTCGTTTTATTTACACAAAATAACATAATGATATCAAGATCTACTTTGCAGCACATCCAGTTGCATGACACATATGGCAAAGCCAGTTCTTCAAATAAACCCTTTAGTCCTGAAAACAGCTGAAATTTTAAATTCCAGGTGTGCTAAATTTGGACAAGACTCAAATGAGGATTATTGCATCTTTCTGCAACTAGAAACTAGAACTGCAACTAGAAAGCAGCCTGAATTTACCCTTAAGCAGAATTTAGGGAGGTGCAACACTGCTGTGTCAAAATTTGCAAGGCTTCCTTTAAAAGGACAGCTGAACTGGGAGATGAGACAACATCAGCTTTCAGCTGTACCCCAGCAGATTAGGGCTTCCTGTGTATTTCCAGGCAGGAAATCATCCCACTGGGAAATGGAGTTTTGGTTCCTGAAATGAACCCCATCTCCCAGGGCAGCACTGGGACACAGCACCAGCACACTTCCCTCTCAGTGCCAGCACCATGGCCCTCACTCACCAAGTGTGAAATAGGAGAATTAAAAACTGAAGGACTCCCTGTGCATCATGCCTGTAAGCAGCCCCAGAGTCTGGTCATGTACATCTGTGTGTGCTGGGAATCAGGCACCAGGAGCATGGAATGACCGGACAACTGATAGAGGGAAGATTTAGAGGAGATATTAGGAAAAAAAATGTTCCCTGGCAGGGTGGGCAGGGCCTGGCACAGGGTGCCCAGAGCAGCTGGGGCTGCCCCTGGATCCCTGGCAGTGCCCAAGGCCAGGTTGGACACTGGGGCTGGGAGCAGCCTGGCACAGTGGGAGGTGTCCCTGCCATGGCTGGGGTGGCACTGGGTGGGATTTAAGGTCTCTTCCAGCCAAAACCATTCTGGAATTTTTTAATAAAAGCCAATGTGCACTGGTCTCATGTAAAATGTTTTGTTAGATGACAAGAGCTCTGATCTCTATACATTCCTGCTGTATATGTAGCAGATAAATTTCATTTTTCCCAGCGTGTGATCCCAAAGCAGACCAGCAGCAGTTACTCCCTGTGAGCCCCTCTGCAGCTCTGGGTCTCTCTTGCTGGAGCACATTCCAGGCCTCACTGGAGAGAACAGCAAAAACCCCTCAACTGAATGCAAATGAATATGAAGTTTTCTGTGCCATTCACAAAACATAATTAGTCTTATGAGACAAAAGTATTTAGTCCAGAAAGGGAAATTCTTCATATTTAAAGATACTTGGGGGAAAAAAAAAATCTCTTATTTATTGCACTGAATAATGAGAACCTCACACTCCCCCAGTTCAAGTTCTGTGTTTTGCATGGGAGTGCTTTACACTGCAATGTAAAGAATTAGAATTTGAGGCTGCAGTTCTACAGAGGTAAGTGTATATATAACTTTATACATAACTTTATATTTGGTGAGCAAACAGCCAAGATTCTAGAGGTATCCTACCACAGAGGAATTCTAGGTCATGGCAAGATTTGTATGTACTAAATACAGAAGTGAAATCTTTACAGAACTGGTGATTTGCATCTTGACAATAGAAGTCGCTTCAAAAATGCTAAGCAAGTTTTGTAGAATCCTATTCTGAGTTCTGTAGAATCCTATGAAAGGAAAACTTAATCCTTTGCATTTTTAAATTATGTTTTATAGCACTGTATTGGATTACTGAGATGTTTAAAGCCAATAATCCCCACCTGCTCCAAAGAAGAGTTTTTGAAATGTAGCCACCTTTTCCTGTAGCAGCATTGAGACTCAGCATTACAAAACCATAGACAAAGCCAGAAAATGATGGCTCTTTGAAAACAGAAGTCATTGTGCAGAGAAGAGGAGAGAAATAACCCCCTGAACAGTGTGATGTGCTATCTGTCAGCATCCACCTCTGAATTCATCATGGAAGGAGGGCATTTTCCCCAAGCTTTGATTTAATTTGTGCTTGTTGGGGAAGGGTGAGATTGCCTCTTGTCTGTACCTCATATAAAGCAGGGGAAAGCAGGAAGACAACTTAGTACATTATGGAGTGAATGACACAGAAATAAGCCTGAGAGAGTGATATTAAAAGGCTTGGGAAATGAAAAATGGCTGTAAACAGAGTTTTACATTTACTTGCTGCCCTGGGGAGATCCACTTAAGATAAATGTGACAGAGGCTGTCTGGTTTTAAGCATAAACTCTACAGGAACACAACCAGCATAAGAAAGGCAGTCTTATTAAAGAACATGGTGATTGATAGAGTAATTTCAAGTAATGACTAAGCTTTTGGTAGAGTTTATTTTAAATAGTAATTGTGTTCTTGTGCTTCTCAGACAAACTAGAATTCTCATAATTCTGTGGATGCTCCAAGGCCAGCAAGGCTGCAGCCAAGCCCATGCTCGTCTCAGTCATTTTGTTATTATGTAAGTGGCTATCAATGACAGCCTGAGGAGGACACAAATGACAACTAAAGTCAACTTACTTGCAACTACTAATGCTGTATTTACATGCTAAGCCAACCCTGAATATTTTTCCCCCTAAGAATTGATATGTACGCATATCTGAATAGCATTTGTGCTGTGACTGATAATCTCTTTGGTTTGTGCCAGAAATGAGACAGAAAGTCAAGATTAAAGGGTGAAAACCTATCAAAAACTAATGATTGCAGGCAGGTCTATTGAGCTCCCAAACCAAGGCAGACAGAATTCCAGCCAGCAGTCCCTTTCTGCTCAGATCCATAACCTCTTGCTGAAAGGCTGGCAGCCCCCTCAGGAGCAGAAATCTAAATTCAGTCTGTGGTTCTGCACTTACAGCTTCATTTCCAGAGGCAGCTTCAGCAGTGCTGCCCAAAAGCCAGACTACTAAAGCATGCTGGGTGGTCTTTGTGTGGCCAGTGTGTTCCTCTACAAAACATTCTTCCCCTTTGAATTTAATCCTACCGGACTCCTCAATCCCCTTGTCCCCTTCAGTTTGGTCTCCCTCACGCAGGAAAGTTCCTGATGAAAGACTTCCCCTCCTTAGAGAGGTTCACATTACAGGCCCTGGAACATTTATCTTTCTAAAACTCGACAAGTTAGGGAATTACTGAGAGTTCCCTTTACAAATACATTTGCTAAAAAGAGAAAGGTGAGAGCTGAATTAGCAACCAAAAGCCTTCTCCTGTCCCCAGCTTTCTTGGAGCTGCAGAAGGAAGAGCTCAGATCCTTCAGCACTGCCCATGGAAGGTTCTTCTTTTGCTAGCTTGCTTAACTATTCCAGTTTAGTGCAGATTTCTTACATAAAGAGCATAAAAGCCACTTTGAGACTTCTGAATGAAAAATTGAATCAATAATTAATTTTTGCCTGGGCAGAGATTGTCTGTGAGGAGACCAATTTTGGCTCAAAAGTATGAGATAACAACCTCAGAATATTCAAACACACTCCCAAAGCAGCCTCAGTGGCACTAATAAAGGAGACCATCACTGTTTAAATACCTAATGGGAGGCTACAGCTGAAAAGATCAAATCTTCACATTTCTATTATTATTTGCAACCTATTAAATCACAAGATTATAATTAAAACAATGTTTGCATGACTCTTTTCTGAGATGCCTTGCTGTAATTAGTCACCACAGAGTATTTCCATTTAACCTAAGAAACTCCCAAGTACACAAACACAAAGAAAACACCATCTTCATTAAAACATCTTCCTTTTGGCTTCCTGATCTGCTCTGAGCACAAATGAGAGGAATTATATGGATTTTTAGGGTTCACAGGCTGTAAGAACTAAGGCATAATAACCTTTTATTGCAAACCCAAAAATCCAGCAACAGGTGCTAGGATGATGCAATGAGATGCTAAGCATACAAATAAATACAATAATAGCACAAAAAAGACAGACTGGTGTCAGCTTGCAATTAAAATTTGATTTTCATTCAACTGATCCATTAAAAAAAAGGGCAAATGATTCAGCATATTTTTCATTAGCATAACTCATTCTGAGTTAAACCTGTTCATCACATCTTTCTAACTGATCACATGAACCACAAACACATCCCAGACCTGGCTTGGCACTATTTCTGACCTATAATTAAAGATGATGGTGGCAAAACATTTCAAATCTGTTCCTGTGACAGAACCAGTAGCAATGACAGATTTAAGGCAGTGCCTTGCATTAGCTGGAATGATGTTTGGTGCCATTGTTACCATGCAGAAAAGGCAAATTTTAAATACCTGAACTGATATTTCACAGAGTTTGTCATGGGAAATTGCCCAAAAATGGGCATTTAAAAAATTAGCTTAGTGATACTCATAGCTGAATCGATGAATCAACTTCATTAGATGTATTTTGGAAGTGCATTAGGGGGTTTGAGGCTATAAATACCTTTTGTCACACTTACTCTGGTGCCAAGGGCAAGCCTTGGCCTTAAGAGTGCAATAACCAGGTCTGGGGGGGTGTACCTGCAGGTGCTGGAACACCCAACCTCATTTCTGCACCAGCAATGTCTTCTTTAACCAACAGGAGGTTATGGAAGTACTGAGTGGGAATGAACCTATGTCCAGGCAGGTAAAGCTTCACCTTCCACATCAATAACAATTTTCTCATTAATGAAAATGCCTGAAGTGCCCTTAAAAATGAGTTTGGGAAAAAGAAAGAGGAAAATCTTACAATTGGTGGGACTGCTGGATCAAGAACAGTTTAATTTTTTGATGAAATGACCTCAATATGAGGCAAATAGAAGGGAAAAATTTACATTTATAGAAGTGATATAAATCAAAAAACCTATAATTAAAAAAAATGCCATGCATGTACAAATATACACATAAAAATACTGAAAGCTTCATTCACCAGAACAGGATTAGGCTTTTTTTTCCTCCACATTAAACATGCCCTTACATTCAGCCTATTTTCTACCAAAATGTTCTTTTCAAAATGTTGCCAGGGTGATATCACTATTTCAATCCAACCAATTTCCTTTGAAATCTCCCATAACAGTAATTAAATAAATTGCTCTTGGAGTAATTATGTTGGGTTTTTTTTTTCTGGAAAAGGAACTATTAGGTTAAAGAGAGATGAGAGAGTCTGTCACCAAACATAATCTTTCTAGAAACACTGGTGCTTGCTACATTTATTGGAAGAAGGATGGAATACTTAAAAACTTGGGACATTTTTAGCTTTTTTAAAGGAAATGTCAACTTCCCAGCTGAAGTAAGCACCAAGCTAAAATGACTGCTGACAGTCCTGGGAGTGCAGAGGGAAAGAAAATGGAAGTTGTGTCAATAGAAAGCTTTTCAATTCTATGTATTAAGCCCAAGAGGGCTGGTGAGAACTGGGAGGCCAAATTGCGGTGTTAAAGCAAGTGGATGGTGAACAAGATGAAGGGGATGGAGAGTCCAGGACTGATGATCCAGAGGAGAGCACAGAATGGAGCAGTCCCTTAATCCATCATGTTGGAGCCCTTGGAGACTGGGCTGCTGCAGCTGGGGAGGTTCTGTGTGCGTGGCCATCCATCAGCTCCAGTGCCTCCCTCTCTGGGAATTTGATCTGCCCTGACAGAGGCAAACGAGGCTTTCCCAGCTCCACAGAGTTTCCAAATGTGTAACTTTATGTTCCAGCTGTACTTTGGCTTTGGCTCCAAGTCAGGCTAAAACTGCTAGGTGTAGCCTGTTGGGCATCTCATGAGTTTTCGAGTTTGTTTTTTTTCCCAGAATAAATTCTTTTACCTTTGCTAGGGATTCCCTTTTATTTGTGGGGATTTGGCATTCATCTGATAAGCAGCACTGATTTCAGAACAAACTTAGCTAACTCTCACTTTGTTCTCTGGCTCAGTCTGGTACTTCAGATTTCAAGGAATTTAAATTCTGGTGCTTGCTACTATTGTTCACATTGCAAAGAACATGGAGATTTCCATTTAAAGCTTTTCTTTTAATTCCTTGGCTATGTTTTCCTTTATGTGTGATGCTGAAACACCCATCCTCCTTTTCCTTTAAATCTCTCTGGTATATGAGATAATATTGCATAAGGATAACCCACATGGATCAGTATCTGAATTTCTTTATGGATCTTTACCATATCCCACCCAAGGACAGTGAGCCAGTACTTGTCTGCAAGCTAAACCTCTACTTTCTCACCACAATGAAGACCCAAGGACAGTGTTTTCAACTTAAAAACTCACAAGGGTGAGCAAAAGGACAATAAGAAATAACTTCCTGGAAATCCAGTGGTCAGAGGGAATAAAGCACCAGACAGGCACCAGCTGGAGAAACTGGATCTGGGGATTCATCCAAGAACAGGGAACATCTTTCTGAGCAGACAGACATATTTCATGTTCCAATGGATGGCTGACAGGGTAAACATTGCTATAAAAAACTTAACATGATATTTTATTTTTTTTTTTGAACTCTTCATGCAAATTTTGTGAACCCCTTCTGGCTTAAGCTTCAGCAAGTGAGTTTAGAATCAGACCCAAGGAATGGCAAATCCATATTATAAGCAGGAAAAATAATTACAGAGGTCATGCACAGGCACTTGAATTATGTTTGTAAACACAGCTTGAACTAAACCCAACCATGATACGTGACCCGAATGATGGTGTAACAATGAGATTGCCAATAGGAGTGTTTACTAAATGCTTATTTAATAATGGAGCTTAAATAAATAGTGTAAAACATAATTTTCCACATGTTAATGTGAACTTGTTAAAATTTCAGTGCCTTGTAAGCCCTTAGGACAGTGTCACCGTTGCTTGTGACATGCCCAAGCTGGAGTGAGCTGCCAGCACAGGCAGCAGGACCCAGCTGGATTCTTAGGCAGCATCAGCACCACTTTTGGCCTGCCCAGGCCTTGAGTTTGGTTAATTTATTTGGCTGTAAGAAGTTATTTAAGGACCAAAGGGCCATTGCCTGATTTGCTTGGGTTTATTGCTTCACTCAGGATGACTCTGCTGTAACACAGTGGGTTTATGTGTATGTTTGAAATGAAAGGGTAAAAATAATAATGCACTGGTCCATACACAGCAAACTACTTGTGCAGCCAGGAAACAGCACAGGAGGAGAGAGATCTGAAAATTGGAGGATGATGGGGCTGGAAACTGCTCCCCAGGGCTCAGCCGTGGAATCACTGCAGCCTGGGAGCTGCACAAAGCTCAGAGGCAGCACAGGGAGCAGAGGGTGCTGTTCAACACCCAGAAAATCACCTTTCACAGCAACACAGGCTGCCATGTGCCCTACAGAGCCCAGGGGAAAGTGCAGCCTGAGGAGCAGGTTTGCAAATTTAACAGTGACTCTGGAAAAATAATGTGTTAGAAACAGAACAATGGCTCTGGGTCCAGGGAGAAGGATCCATCCCTGAGTTCTCTGGGATAAGGTCCTACCCCCAATGCCTCAATACCTCTGCCTGAGGCAGCTGATGGTTCCTTTCCATCAGGAAAAGGCAGGGACTGGGAGGCTCCTCTGCATCACTTTTGACTGTACATAACTTGTATAAGAGCTCAGTGTGGCAGAACTGATAATTCTCTGGTTAGACTCTTTGAATTTAGGCCAACAGAACATTCTTGGCTTTTAATTTCTGTTCTTTTGGGTTAGATGAGCTCAACAAGCTGCAGCAGATTAAACTGGTGGACACTTCAAGGACCCTGCACTGGGACCTGGATGTAACTCCACAACTGCTCAGAGGCAAAGCACTCAGCTGGACAAAGGGCAATGTGTCAGCACTGTGTGAGCAGAGGAAACAGAGGGAACCTGCATAACCCTAACCCAAGAGAGCACCAGCCCCTGCTTGGGAAAGTGGTTTTGACAGCTGTTAAAAGTCATAACCATTCTATTCTTTGCTGGGAAGTTTTCCCACTTAAACAATTAATTATCTCTGTATTTGTTAAATATAAAACAAATCAAATGACTACAAACCAACAAGGAGAAAAGTGGTCATTCCATTTGTTGGACACACAACTTTGGTGTCATTCTGCTAAGGCTGGGAGCAGCAGAGGGGTGATAACCAGTGGGTCAGGGGCTTTACTGGGAGAGAGCACAGCACAGTCTTTGTTGAGCTGTCCTTGGGGTGAGCCTGTTCCTGGGATGGGGCTGTTCTCTCCTGGGCCTCACACATGGCAGAGGGGGACAGGAGACACAGCTGGCACCTTTGGGCTCATGAACAGGCCAGCAGAGCAGTGAAGGCTGCAGCTGGCTCCCACCCTTGGGATGAACAGCTCATTAGTGAGTGCTAAATGTTTGTGTGAGCACGTTTTCTGGAATAAATAAGGAATATCTTCTACCCAGCGTGCTGCAAGTCACACATGCTGCCTGCAGTAAGAAAGCATGAGAACAGCTCAGGAGGTCAAGGCAGAGCCTTTGGCTTGGTTGGTTATTTTTGCTTCAGTGACACCCTGGTTCACAAAATGCAGCTGATGGCACGAACCCCAGCCAGGATGGCCAGGAGGCCTCTGACAGTGGCCAGGCTGTGCAGGTTATGTAACCTGCTTTCTGTTTTGGGGGAGAGATGGGAGAGTTGGAGGCCAAATGGCCAAGTTCTCCTGTAAAAGAAGGGAAAAAGCTGCAAAAGTACAGGGGGTCAGACCCCATGACCATGAATATTCAGTATTTTAGGCTGTTGTTTCTAAAAGAAGATTGTGTTCATAAACAGAACCAGAAAATACCCTTCAGGGTCAGTCCTGCTTTTGATTCCAAATGGTATGTTGGCTCAGACTTCCCCTTTCCTGGCCTCTCCCATTATCCCATTGAATTCATTAGGAGGCTGTGGCTACTGGCCAAAAGAAACGGGTAATGCATCCCAGAGCCCATATTCTTTGAAATATCTTCTGAGACAGGAATTTATGGCATCAATATAATGAAACTCAGATTACAGCATTAAAGTCTGAGTCTGTCTGCTTGCCACACATACCAGAATTATACAGAAAATTTGAGCCACAGAACCCTGAGGAAATTGGGGAAAATATGCACTCCCATCTAGAGGGAGGCTTTAGGAGATGGTTGCACCAAGTCAGAGAACAAGTTAAACCAAGTTTAAGAACAGCCTCAAGCAAGAGAGAAATCACACATGATGCTACATAGGTAGCAGCAGCAGACCTGAAAGAACTGCTATGGAATCACAAACACTTTGGCTTTGGCACACTGAACTCAGCAAATTTAGCCTGGTCTACAGCAGTTACTACATTAGATAAATAAAAATACGATCAAGTCCTGACTCCATTTTCATTTTGTCCCTCCTCCCCCTGACCAGCCCTGAGAGAGTTACTTTTTTGCTTTAAGGTATCTGTTTAGTACTTTGTATTCTATGCCATTCTCTTTGATATTATGTTTATTATTATATATTCAATGATTATCAAATGGGTGCTTTCTATCCCAAAAAATCCACGTTATTCTCCTGCAGTGATTACAAGAATTGCTTTTATAGACCAGAAACCGGACAGCTTTTTCCTGTAAAAGAACAGGAGAGACTTCACCTAAAACCTTGGAACAAACCTTCATTTATGAGACAAGGGAATCATTTTTTTCCCACTACATGAATTCAGTGGGCTGCCACAGGCCAGTCATAATCTGTTATTGTTTCCCTACAACCTTGTACTATTAATTTTTCTTTTTAATGAACTGTCCAGTCTAGTTTAGCTGTGGAAGCTATGATGGAGCTGCAATAGAAATGGTTTATGTCATGCCTTTGTCAAAAAGCTTTCCCCTACAGCAGCAGAATGTAATTGAAAAGCCATTTTAAAATAAAAGTAACTGAGCGCTTGCAAATGCAGGTTGTCAGGACTGGAGAGGGAAAAACCTTTGCATTACATTAGATTTTACCAATAGCTACTTGTGTGTCTTTATTAGTGTTTATACAGATGAGGAAAGCCACAGAAACTGCATCTGCTGCATGGTTATATCAGCAAGTGTTCCTGCAAGATACATTTTTAAGTTTTTCTTCAACTGTGACTAACAACGTAGTAATTGGCTGGGTTAAACACCTCAAAAGAATTAAATACACTAAATTGTGATTTATTTTATGGCATACAGAATATGTCAATTTTTGAGACAGCAAACTAACATCTGAGCAGAATTCAAATAGTTTTTATTGCATATGAAACCTTGAAAGGCTGAGTGCACAGCCATCTTTTCATATGCTATATATATGTGAAAGGCATGCTATTTACTCTTCTCTTGGGTTTATTTTTCTAGCCCTGGCTATGTGTATTTTTTCTTGGGGACACTATAGTATAGATTTTAAATATGCTATTATTCTCCTCCTCACCATCACTATTAAAATACAAAGTGAGCAACTATATCTAAATATATATATGTATATGTATATACACACATAGATATATAGATATAGATATATGCACAGAGATATATGTATATAGGTATATATGTGTGTATATATACACACTGTCTATTTATGTATTTATTGTTAAAGCTGACAACAGTTTTATCCACAAATTCCCATTAAAATTGTTTCAGAAAGACTCCGATTTCACTTTTAATTCCTACTTTTCACCTTTGAAGCAACTGTGGAAATTTTGCCAGTTCATTTTATTGGAGCACAATTTCCAAGTATTTGAGGTTGTTTTGACCCAGAAATGATTGGAGTTTTGGGGAGTTTTTCAGTCAATGGATCAATCTTTTAATGGCCTTTCTCCTGTGCTGGCCAATCTCTGCAGCCTGTGCAATGCAAATTCCTTAGGGAATCTCATCCTGGAGGGGGATTTTGGAGTTTCCCATTCCTTAGCCCAGCCAGGCTGCTCCAGATCCTGCTCCAGAGCTCCACCCTGCAGCCCAGACATGGCTGGGATGCCCCAGAAAGCTGGAAAATGCAGGGATGAGTCTCTGAGGACTCAGTTGTTTCAGGATTCAACCAGCAACAAACTTTTTTGCCACAAAAAGCTGAATTTCAGCTGAGATACATGTTCATTGTTTCCAAAAACAAATCACTCATTTCACCATTCTTCTACATTGAAGATTCTTTCAAGGACATTGAAGATTCTTTCAAGGCAACATGGAAATAACTTTCTATTAAAAAGTAGATAGGAAAACCTGAAATGTCCATGTTAGTAAGTACTGAGACCATAAGAGACAGGACAGTGACAATGTATTTCCCCACTTGATGTCTTTGAGGCCATTGTAATTTCTAACAAAATAAGCATTCTTCTTTCATATCTGTTTGACCAGATTAGGTCTTATAATTATCCTAACAATGTTTCCACAGGTTTTTCAGCTCAAGCAAGGACTTGAAGAGAACCAAAAAGGCAGAAGTAATAAATTCAGACTCCATCTCATTGCACAGACTATGTGAAATGACACTTACTCTTCTTAACAGTTCACTCTCAGGCATTTCTTTAAGAGCCAACTGGAGATTCCCTGTATTTTGGAGTGTCATCCTACTAAAATCAAAGCTTTTGCCCTCACATGTGAGCCTATTTCATTTAGATTACTAATATCCATCCTAAAATACATGTAACAAGCTAATCCTGGAGACACTGAGTGTCTGTTCTGTGGGCTGACACTGAGAATTCAAAATTCAGGTTTTAAAAACCTACAGAAGTGGATATTTGTAGAGAAGCGAAGTGAAGATGTGAGACAGGATAAAAGGCAGCTGGAGGGGGAACACTGCTCTGACTTGTAGGCTGGGTTCAACATGCAGAACAGGGATTCCAAAGGAAAATTAATTTTCTTTCCACGTGCCATCTGTGCAAAAACAAAACTATAGAGGAATTTCATTCCAGGATGTCCTCTGTGCATTGTGAACAGCCTGGTTTTCCCATTATGGTCTTTCTAGATAAGAATGAAATATTACATATGAAAGAGGCAAAGTATGCATTATACAGCACTAATTTATAGATTTAGGAAGTGAACTTCAGTTTCTCATCCCATCTGAGGAACTCATCACAGCCTTCCAGGATCTGAGGGGGCTGCAGGGAGAGAGAGGGGCTGGAGAGGGGCTCTGCACCAGGAGCTGCAGTGCCAGGGGCAAGGGCTTCACAATGACAGGGGGAAATTCAGTCAGGTATTGGGAATGAGGAATTGTTCCCTGGCAGGGTGGGCAGGCCCTGGCACAGGGTGCCCAGAGCAGCTGGGGCTGCCCCTGGATCCCTGGCAGTGCCCAAGGCCAGGTTGGACACTGGGGCTGGAGCAGCCTGGGACAGTGGGAGGTGTCCCTGCCATGGCAGGAGTGGCACTGGATGGGCTTTAAGGTCCCTTCCAGCCCAACTCATTCTGGGATTCCCTGATTTTATGATTCTATGAGAGTATTCTTCTTTGGGGTCCTGAGGACCCTTTATTCCTGTGGGATGCTTTACAGGATAATATAAAATCATAGGGAAGTGTATTTGTTGTGCTTATCCTCAATCTCTCTTGCAATTCAGTATAGAAAATCCATGCAGCACAGGAAGAAAATGTCCAGTCAGGATATTCCCAGTTCCTGTAGCTCCCTGGTCACCTTCTGCAGTGACTGAGCCAAGGCTGTGTCACAGCCCCCAGCAGCTCAGCAGGGCCTTGCTCTCTGCCCCGCTGCTCTTTGTTCCATGAACAATAGTTAAGCATGAATATTTTACCTTCTCAACTCTTGTCATTATCCAGATACTGTAACAGGAAATTTGCATTCCTGAATAGGCACAGCTGGAAGTAATTTAAGAAAGATCCTTCAAAAGAAGGGAAGAGAATTTAGGAAGCATATGGAGTCACAGGTTTACATGATAATCAACAAAAGCAGCTCTTGTTCCTCCTCATTTGCAGGGAGACACTTCACACTCCAAGCAGAGGGAACATCCCACAGTCTCTCTGCAGGAAGCTTTCTTTCACAAATTATTTGCTTTAACTCTGAAATGCAAAGAAGTTCATGAAAAAAAAAGACAACACTTTGTCAGATAAAACTTGGGTAGGGACCCAGTTAAAATTCACTTATCTCACACACTAGTGAGAGTGATGGGCTGTTTTCCTTCAAGCCTATTCCTCACAGTCCTTTAATTTCTAAAAATTAAGTCTGTTTGGAAGTAGCTCTGAAGTGAAGAACAAGTGGAGTAGAAAGGGGCCTGAACTAAACCATGAACTGAGATATTAGAAAATGCCAAAAGAGGCAAAACTGTGGTGAGAAAATTCATGTAACTGTGCATGGAGCAGAGACATGCAGAACTAATTTCAGATATTTTCTCAATGTCTTCTTGATACCCAGGAATGAATTTGAAACCTAGTCAGCACGTCCTCAAACCAAGCCCTCTTTAGAATCGTTCTGTCAAGAAACTGGATTTGAACAACAGCTGAGCACTGTTTGCAAAATGTGGCTTTTGTGTTCAGACAGGACCAGAATCTGCCATGCTGAGCTCTGTCATTGCTCAGGAGTTAATTCAGCCCAGTGCTGCTGGTGTCACCCAGCCTGGCTGCTGCTGTCCCCTCCCCTAATCTGAGGACAGCACACACACACACACACACACACACACACACACACACACACACACACACGTCCCATAGAGCAGCTCACGAGGATGTTGAAGGGTTGGTCCATTTGGCTGCCAGAAATACGATAATTGTCATTAAAGGGATTTTCACAGAAATTAAGCATCTGTCAAGCAGGACCTGAGTGAATTGAATGTAGAAAGTGTGAATGAGTCAGCAAGACAAAGAACTTTTATATCCTGGCACTGTACTTTTTATCCCACACGATTCAGGTGGGCTCGTGCCTTTGATTCTGTATAAATGACAGTGTTTAGATATTTATTACCTGTTACACCTAATCTGTTTCTGTGTTAAACTTAGAAACAAACAATGGACACTCCTGTAAATGAGCAATTCTCACCTCTGTGGAATTGCAGCAACAGCACAACTGAAAGTCACAGAGAATTTGAAAAATTAAAGGCATCAGAGCAGCAGATCCAAGTAGTTTTACATCTAGTTTCCTAAACTCTACACTCCCACACTTTCCACCTTCTCTGAAGCCTAAGGGTCACCATGAAGTTACTTTCCTAACCCAAGTCTGAGCAGTTATACTGAGCTCAATAGTATTGCACAAAATATCAGAGAAAGAGTCCAAATGTGGAATTAATCACTCACTAGAATAAGGAAGGTATAAACCTGTTTGACTGATCACTTCCAGCTGTAAACCTAAATATCAGAACAATTCTTACATTCCTGTTCTTCAGTGTTCCACTGCTGTGAATTTTCAAGTGATACTCTGATGTTTAAAACAAGAAATTCAACAAAAGGGATTCAAAACATGTCCCTTCTCAAACTGTGCTGTACAGAGGTAGAAGGATGGTCTGTGTCCTACAGCTGACAGCTATCAGGAGCTCTGGTTAAACTCTCTGAGGGATCAGTGCTTGCAGAAATGTTCCCTATGCTGCACAAACATTGTAGACACTACAGAAACAAGGCCCCAGCCATGGATCCCTGACATCCCTCAGGAGATCACAGGGCTGGACGCAGGACTTACCTTCACCCACTGGAAACCTGCTGCCAGTTGATGTAGCATATTCCACACATCTGAAATGCCACCTCAGGAGCTGTGACACCTGTCAGCCCTCTGCTGCCACTCAGCCACTACTTCAGCTCTGGCTGCAAAGAAGGAAAAAGGACATTTGAAATCCAAACTATTGGTGGGACCATAAAAAAGGAAACTGAAGCCTGGCCTATAAACTACCACAGCAGCCTAAAGAGAGTCTAAAGACAAGCAATTAAATACTACTTATAATTAATAAATAGCGTTTATCTAGAATCACAGAAGTCCAGGTTTGGAAAGGGCCTTAAAGATAACCCAGTGCCACCCATGCCATGGGCAGGGACACCTCCCACCACCCCAGCCCTGTCCAACCTGGAATATTTAAGACTCATTTTTGCTACAATGTTCCCATAACTAAAATGCTTGAGGCCATATCAAAATTCTCTCACATCTCTTTCATGTTATCTATGGAAAAAATCTCTTCTGGCAATGTTATCCCAGACAAGACACACTGTAGTGAAAAAAGGAACAGCTGCAGATGCCATTAACCAGCAAGACGTGCTTTGAACATTTCTAAGTGCTCTAAAGGCATATTAGAAAATTAGTGGGTTTATCATTATGATGGAAAAGGGAGAAGATTATTTTAGGAAGTGGAACTGTCACTAGAGTAGTGAAAAAATACATAAGAGAAGACAAAAAAAAAAAAAAAAAAAAAAACCAAAAACCCAAAAAAAATCACAAACCCAAAAACCCCCCGAACAAGTAAGAGGCGCCTCTGCCTGTAAGAAGTTAATCTACAGCTGTTTCAGTGGTTACAATTCTTTCATAAATAGGGCAGGAAGTTGAGTCAGTCTGGACAAAGGGAGCAGGAACAAAGAAGAAACCTGCTGAATCATTTCTCATGACAAGTCTTGAATTTAAATTGGTACATTAAGGATGGTCACAATTTCCCGGAGCAGTCATCCTCACACCTCATCATTTCACACCTCATCATCCCAGGTGTTTCTGACAATGTCCCCACACAAGTAAAATATAGATAAAATATAATTAATGTGACTGAATGCAAAGGAAATACTCAGTGTGATCTGTTGTTACCTACTGGTACAGACACTGCATTCCTGAGGTTCATTTGAGACCCTGATAGACACTTAAACAGCCCTAACTGAATTCTAGGACTAAGATCCATTCCAGCCAAGGAAACCAGGCTAGATTCCCTACTACCTCCAAATGTATTAACTGAAAATTTCTAGAACTAATTATTTAATTATTAAGAAATAGCCTCTGTAATTTGGGCTGATAGATCCAAGTCAGTAATTTTCTGTAGCGTTTAATTGTTGATGATACCTCATCCGTATCAATCCTTCATTTTATACCCACTCTTCACCCCTGTTAAACCTATCAAGTTTTAATTGCAAAAAACCAGTTCAGCAGCACAGGTGGAATTTCAGAGTTCCCAGCACAAGTGTTGAAAAGGAAACAGGCATTGACTGGCTATTTTATATTCAGTATTGCACAAACATATTTCACTCTTGCTCCACCAAAGAAGAAATAAATTCATGTGGCTTCTGTGGCCCCTCACGACTGCAAATACATTGAGGTTTTTTTAAAAATTTGGGATACACGTGCCATAAAAGCACATCCCTAGACAGTGCATTTTGCTAAGGTTAAGCTCTGTGAAGTGATGATTTGTGTGATGACTGAGCCACTAATATAAAAGCACTTGGTTGGTAAAAGTACTCCACACATTCATGCTATGAAGTACCTATGGCACTTTGAAATAGATTCATTTTGCAGGTATTTTTTTTTTAATAAAGGACCCTTTTGAACTAATTCTCAATTCATATGAATGACTGAAACTGAATAAACTCCCTCATTTTGAGAATTTGTTCAATATCTTTACAGGAAACAACATCTTTATGGATGACTTTGCAGCTCAAGACTCCTTTATGCCCGAGGCATTTGAATTTGCTTGGATAAGGACTTCTCAAAATATCCTCTTAAATATCCCTACCATCCAATTTTTTAAGCTCTTTTGTCTTTAAAAGCCTCAGAGATTTGATAACAGCTACTGCCAGTCCCCACCTGACCTGCAGCTCCATTGACTGCATGGACCTGGCCACCAGCAAAGGCACCAATCATGGAACCACAGAGTGGGCTGGGCTGCAAGCATCTTAAAGAATAAAAGATAATAAATGGCAAATGATCATTTCACTGCCAATCACAGCCTCTATTCTGCAGTCACACTGCATTTCAACAAATATCAGGGGTTACACACTGATACTTTTTGTAGCATTAACCATTATTAGAAGTAAATAAATCTTCATATTAACATCGAGCAAGGAGAAACTCCTCCAGATGTCAATTTTCATTAAAAATATAGTTTGAGACTATTTCCATCCTTGTGATTGTAGACAGAACAGTTTGAGTAATTGATATTTAGGTGTCAGATACCTATTTACTTCCTATTACCATTTCATTTATCAGATGCCTATTACTTACTGTATAATAGTTTTATTTTCCTATTTCCTCTGCAGCTGAATATGCCTTCAGGAGTTCTAATAACTTTATAACGCTTACAAAAGGGCAAAAAGCCAAGGGCCCCCAACTGCTGTATTTACAGAAGGCTGTTTCAAAGTCCAATTACAATTACAAGAAAACTTTAAAAAAAAAAAAATCCATTAAACAGTTGCAATGCTCCAAAGAGATTTGCCACAGTGTCTCCTTGAAGCACACGGCCTGACAAGGGTTTTTGGGGCGACAGAAGCCGCGGCTCAGGGCTGGGGGATGCCGAGCGCCAGGCGGAGCCGCTCGGAAAGGCGGCCGGGAGCGGGGCAGAGCCCGGCCCATTGTCCGCGGGGAAATTACTGCACAATGCCGATGGCAGAGCGGCCCGGGCAGCAGCTGAATCCGGCATTGTCCTCGCACCACAAAAAGATTTGGGAGTCTGAAAAGCAGAGGAACGGAATCTCACAGCTTCTTAGAGTCCCCTCTGAAAGGGCCATTGTAACATCATCATAAATCCTGGGCTCCCCAGGCACTTGACAACTAAAGCGGTGGACAATAGAATTCTTGTGCTGGACAAAACACTCCTTGTCTGCCAAAGCGCTTATCTGCTTCATTTACAAATGTCTTTCATTGTACCCAAATAATTCCCTATTAGAAAGACGATTAGGAACAGCACTAAATAAATATTCACAGCTTTGTGGGCCGTTTGGCAAAGTGAATAAACCAATACAATCGAGGTGCACGCAAAATACGAGATTTATGCCGAGGAAACCCAAAACAACCCCAAAGCTCTGTTTATTTTCATTTTCTCTTTTCCTGATACACTGCACACACATTTGTCCCTCTAAAAAACACCCAGGTACATTACTCTTATCAAAAGAGATGAAAAATATTAGAAATCCACAACAATCTCAAATTGGAGAAAAATTGCATCCAGTGTACCCCTAAAATTAAATATCTCCAGGAGAGCAGTTCCAGAAATAAACTTGGGAGCATATCTGAGAGTTTAATGAAATAGAGACAAATTGCTCACAATCACAAAAGGATTTAAACTGTGGATTTCTAACTGCATATGTTTAGGTCCCACTTACAGAGAAATCCAAAAGCATCAGGGATGAGTTTCTGAAATGAAATGGTGCCAGATTTTTGCAACTCTTTTCAAGCCCAATGAAAATTCTGGTAAATATCACAGAACTGACTGAAAGAGACTAAAATATTCCATAAATATGACACTTCAAAAAGCATTTCTAACACAGTCAGAACTCCATTGCCTCAGGTTTCCACATAAATAGTTATTTGATTACAATTTGCTGGAGAAGCGCCTATGGAAACACAACTGACACCACACACAATGATTAAAGAAAAACCCTAATAATCTAAATTATTGCTTAAGCAAAGAGTGCTGATCATATTCAAAGTGCCAGAGACATCTGCATGGCTGAATTAAAACCTGGAGAAGTCAAAACTTCTTGACTGAATTATTGATCATAAACTACTTATTCAAATCCAATATAGGAACAAAGTTTTTACACAGCCCAGGCCAATGGACTGAGTGGCTCAAGGGCTTTTCCCCCGCTGTGATTAATTATTACAAGCCTACAAAAAATTGCAAGTATTCATGACCTATGAAACAGATTACTCGTATTAAATATTCAGAATGTATGCAATAAACAACATCAATAATGGTCAAATAAAAAAAAAGAAAAAGAAAAGAAGCTAATGTAATTTAAAATAAAAATTATGCAGGTTTGAGCTCACAATCACAAAGGTTTAGGAATATGTGAGCTTTCCATGGTTCTATCATGAATTTGCAGTCTGGCCCTGCCACATGTCACTTAACCTTGGAGCCATTACTGAAAGTGAGCAAAGGCACACTATAAAACATTTCACCTCTGAAAAATGCATAATCCATATAAAACTCAGAGCTCCCACATGCCAGCTGAGGATCTCTGCTGTTTGGGTGCAGAGCTTCCCCATTTCTTCTCTCACTTCTCTCCTCACTGAATAATTAGCTGTTCTAAAGATGTAGGTATAAGTTCTGTCTTAAAATAAAGTTTACACTTGACTTCCCTGATGCTGTTTTTTGGTGTTTGCTGCTCTGTGCTATGCACTACTCAAACTCCCCATTCTCCTGAAGCTGGATCATCTGTATAAATATAATTTGCATGAAATTATTATGATTATTTCTGCAATTTGCATTTCAGGAACACAGTTTCAACAAAATCTGCTTCCTGTCAGCTCTCTGAGTTTTATTCTAGGCCCTAATACACACCACAGCACCACACCACATTTTTATATAGAGTAATCTCTGTTTAGGTATAAAAAAATGGATCTGCACTGGGGTTTAAGTCTCAGTGTACAACAGGGATTATTTAACCCTTCTGGAGAACTCAGATCTGGGGGCCTTGACCAAGGTGATTTTCCTTGGCTGTGTAAAAATTGCTCCTGTGCTAGCCATTATCTTAGCAAGTAAATAAGCTCATGCTTGGAATCACCTTGCAGGAGAAACTGTTTTTCCCTCTGATTCCAGGCAGATGAGCCAAGCAATGGGAATCCCACAGTCAGCAACCAACAGAGCAGCCCAGGGATGGGAAGGGGCTTTGGAGGACACCTGGTCCAACTGCACCGCCGAAAGCAGCTCCAAATTCAAAGCTCATTTAGGTTATTAAGGCTGTCAATTAATGTTTACAGCTGACACCAGCAGCACCAAGGTCTCTGTGTGCACATGGACATGTAAGGGTTCCCATCTTGTGCTGAAATATGGTCAGGTGCAAAGGTACAAAGCAAAGGGCAAGAACTGCAGCAGAAAGGACAGAGAGCAATTTGGATAACCTGCCTTCCCCACACACCCCAGTGACAGGTCTGTTGGCAGGCCAGGGTAACTAACTCTGATTTCAGAGCTGGGGGTGTTTTCCCTGCCCTGTGCTCACTCCTGAGCAGCAGGGACAGGAGCACACGCTGTCCCTGTACCACAGAACCCTGCAGCACCTGAGATGGTTCTGCTGCCTTCTGCTTCCGAGGCAGGGCAGAGCTAATGCCTGTGTGCACACACAGGGCTCAGCCTGGAGGAGCCGTTCTCAACCCAAGAAGCCTGACATAAAATGAGGATCAAAACCAGAATTTGGCTCAAATGTTGTACAGTCCTGTACCTTTGTCCAGGAGGAAAGCTCCTCTCCATTCGAGGGGGATGCCTTGTACAGGACAAAATGTGAGAGCTGCAGAGAAGGTTTCACCCAAACAAGGTTCTGTTCTAAGCAGGTTAAGAGCCTGATTTGCTTTCTTATGAACTATTCTGACTTCATACTCTGCCCAAACATTTCCCCTGGTGCTCCCAACCCTTGTCCACCCACACTGCTGTGGCACAGACAGGGAGCCAGGAGAGCAGAGCAGCTCTGCCAAACCCAGCACCCCAACACCCAGCTGGGAGAGCACAAACCAGGCAGAAAGGAAGCTTAGGAGCAGAGTAGCTGTGTGCTCTTGTGAGAGACAAAACCACATCTCAGTGCTTTGCAGGATGTTAACAGTCTGCAGACTAAAGCCCAAATCTCACCCATCTGAGGCCAAATTACCCAGCAGGACAGAAAATGTTCATGTGGGTTCACAAGGAACAAATTAACCTCCCTCCAAAATCCCTCTGCAAATCACATGAGTGCCCAGTCCTGTGCTCACCCATACAATATGACTTTATCAGCTTTTTCTTGCTTTTGGGTCACAAGGGCCTGGAGGCAAACGATGGGCCCTGGAGGGGGAAGTCTGTATTAATTATCCTCATGCTGCTGCAGCCCCGTCCTACCCAGGTACCAGGAATACAAGTGGATTGGGAGGCCTGCAGGCAGGTGTGTTCTGTCATTTTAAATATCATAAATCAAGCCCTCTGTTTCAATGTTTCCAACTTCCCTGAGCTTCCTCTAAAATCTAAATTTGGAAGCATTTTGGATCCACAGTAAGCAGCTACAGACTTTTTGTGCATACACACTTATATAGATGTATATGCATGTAAATATGAATTAAAAATTATACAAGTTTTTCATGCTTAAATAAATATTTCTATGTAACACACTCCATATAATTCAAATTACCTACATGTGGGAAAAGCACTTCATTTGTACTCTAAAAACTTGACTTTTGATTTCCGTTGTCTAGCAGATTATCTCAAACCTTTGTTCTTGAGCCGCTACCAGTAAAAGGCTCGTATATATTCTCTCTTGGAAAAGCAAATTCTACATGCAGAGCATACCAAATCAGTTCCTGCCAGTGCAGCAGGCACACAGAGCTGCTCTGAAGCCTTCTGAGTCACACTGGAGCTCAGCTTCCACTGGCAGCAGATGTCAGACACCACGGATTGGGAGCTTGTCAGCACTGAAAGATTTTTATGGCAAATTTACCCTACAGTTTTGGGGGCTTTTTTCTGGTTTGCATCCTCCCCTTGCCATTTTCCTATTCTTTGGTGCTTTTCTTCCACTAAACATGAATGGCCAGATCCTTCCTCTAGAGCAAATCCATACCAGAGGCTGTCTTCACTAGCATTTGGTGCTCTATTTATATTATCTTTCAGAAGGCTGTTCTCTATTTCTTTCCTCTGGCTTTCTTCTGCTCTCTTTTATCAATCTCTTCTAGTGATCTGAAAAGAAAACCTAAAAATTGAGAGCCACTAAAGTATATGCTGAATGCCCCCATTAGTCAAGCTGTAGGGGACACTCAGCACAGAAAATAAATTCAACTAACCTTTGGAAAAATCTTTATATAAATGTTCTACAAAATCATCCTGCTGGTTCCAGGTCCACTAGAGACACCCAAGGAAGAATAATTCTGGGACATCAGAGATACCATAAAGGAGAATAGCTCAGAGTCTGCCCAAGAGACTCAAGAGAGACAGAATTCTTTGGTCTCAGGGACATTTTTTTCCTACCTTCTTCCTTTTATTAATAAATAAAGAAAAGAGGAGTTGTTCAAAGCCACCCCAGAGATCTGATGTTTCTGAATTTCTGTGAGCCTCATTCAACTCACTGAATATCTCTGTCAGCCCAGGAAGATTCATTATTCATTCTGGGGACCCTATTGCAAACCCTGCAATGACTCTTCAAACATTTGTAAGGCTTTTAAAAAAGTTTCATTCAGTCTTATTTCTGGACCAAATATATCCCTTTGCCTATTCCTATTCCATTCTCCTCCCAGACTCCCAGAGGTCACAGCTTGTCTAGATCTGGGGAGGGTGGCAGGAAGGGAAAATGGATTGTAAATTCATTTTAGGTCACCCAGAAGCCATTCTGTCTCTGTCCTTCCTCACTGGCTTTTCCTTATTTCCTTTTGTGTTTCCTCAAAGGACATTACACACTTGGCTTCTCAATCAAGGACAAGGCAATGTCAAGCACATTAATTTGTCCATGAAGCAGTCTTTAAGTGTGGACAAAAGAAAGCCTAAAGAAGTGCAGACAGACAAGATAAACATTACTGATTCAAAAAGGAAAACAACCCCCAAATCTTCTTCAACTGGTAATTTCAGTTTTCAGGACTGAACAATACTGAGCAACGGATATTTTGATACTGTAATAATATCATTTATTTGTATATATATATTATATACACACATATATATTTTTATGTATATTATATATATGTATATAATTTTTAAGAAATATCTATTAAAATTAAGAAATATCCATTAAAAACAGAGCTAAATACTCAGTGAGTAAGAACTTGGGAGATGAGAAAGGACTAGGAGCATTTCTTGATGCCTGCTGTGCAGTTCTTACTCACAGCTAATAGAGTTTTGCAGAATTTCAGCAACATTTATAGCAAGGATGACATGATTTTCCACCACCTATCATTTCAGGATATCACTCCAGAAATTACAATACACTAATATTTTTTATGGAGTTACTTTGTTATTTGCTAACCTGCCTTCCCATCTGTTCTTGGAGCTGTAACTTGAGCACATATCTGTATTTCAGCTGCAGCAGGTAATGACATGTTCATAACACCAAAGTTCACAGCCAAAATGAACCAGAATAGTTGACAATATTAATATTTAACATTTGTCTGCTCTTCATTATGCCGCCCAAAGCTTTAATTTTCTGTGGTGTAATTATAACAAGCTATAAGCAAGTGCATTAGGAGGTTGCTTACAAACAATGGTTGTGAAGTAGAAATACACACAACCAAACAATAACAGTGCAAGTGCTCTGTTATTCCAGAGAAACTGCACAATTAGGGAAAAATTCCTGCTGGTATCTGTCAGTGATATTGCCTGGTGGAGATAGTCCTAGGTGCTGTAGGCAGTTCTTTAAATAACAATAAATGAGCTCCAAGGTACCACTGGCAATCATGTGCTAAACTTATATTCAACCAGCAAGAGGATATGTTTAGGAAAATAAAAGGATCATTAAAAAAACAAAACAAAACAAAGATGAAACAAAGACGAAACAAAAACAACAAAAAACAACACTAACAAAGCAACAAACCCTCACTGGCCAGATGCTGAGAGCCTGTCTCCACTGTTTCACCAGATTTCAGAACTTCTCCCTAAGTTTCAATGGCTTTTATTTGGGATTGAGCAAGCAGTGCCCGGTGTTAACATCCTTAGAGAAAAAGGAAGACTGCATGGAAATAACTTCCCTGGGAGCTGGGCAGGGGCTGAGCCTGGAGCAAAGGAGGCTCAGGGGCCCTTGTGGCTCTGCACAGCTCCTGCCAGGAGGGCACAGCCGGGGGGGCCGGGCTGTGCTCCAGGGAACAGGGACAGGAGCAGAGGGAACGGCCTCAGGCTGGGCCAGGGCAGCTCAGGGTGGGCACAGCAGGAATTTCCCCATGGAAAGGGGGCTCAGGAACTGCCCAGAGGGGTTTGCAGTGCCCATCCCTGGAGTGTCCCAGGAAGGGCTGGAGGTGGCACTCAGGGCTCTGGGCTGGGGACAGGGTGGGCATGGGCACAGCTGGGACTCCATGGGCTGGGAGGGCTTGTCCAGGCTAAATAATTTTACGATTCCATGATTCTAATTACTAATAAAAGTCAAAGATAGCTTTATAATAATGGAGTCACTTTACCAGCTGTGCAGAAATGTGACTCTCCCCAAAAGCACAGAAAAGCCTGTTTGCCAAAGGCTTGTCTAAAATAGATAAGTGCAATAATTCTCACACAGCAGTAACATTTTTCCTTTTCAGCTGAATTGGACAGGGGTGGAAGAATGTTCTAGGCCATAACCGAAGCCTTCTGGGTGGCCTTGGGCAGCTTTGCTGGGAGTGTCTCCACAGGGCACTGCTGGCAGATGTGAGCTCTTCCTGCCCGAGCTGCAGTTTGAGCTGAAGCTGCACCAGCATGCTCAGCACGGTGTGCCCGGGCACAGGGGCACAGGGGCACAGGGGCACAGGGCTGCTGATCAGAGCTGCTGATCCAGCCCTGGCACGGGGACAAGCACGGGGCTGGGCTCAGGTGCCATCTGCCAACAGCAGGCTTTGTCAACACGGGCTCTGCTCCTCAGCGCCAGGAGCTGGAGACAGCAATTAACGCCTGGGTCTGGGAGCGGCCGGGCAGGGGAGGGAATTCACTCTCACAGCCAACGCCGAGATGCTCTAAACCCAGAATGAGATGGCCATATAATTATTTCTTCAGGGAGCCAACCTTTTTCCATATGTGTGCTGTGGAACTGAGCCAAACTGAAGCTGTCTGCACACTTAATGTTCAATTTGGTGAGCTCTCCACTTGGAGAACGTAAACACACACTCATGTCTGTGCTATCAGCTTCGAGTTCGTGAGACTTATGAGTACTTGACAGCTCAACATGGCTAAACAAACCTGTTATTTCATTTTCAGATAGTGTCAACCGGAGTTACAGGGAAACAAGCCCCCTGAGTTTACCTGAGAGTGTGGACAACTCAGCTTCAACACCTTCCTGGTGCTCCAGTCACAGAAATGATAATTACACTGCAGCCCTTTCTAACAGACAGCATTCTGCATGCTAAATTGTGGCTGAACACTTCACAAAATTCATTTGAGAGGTTCTAAACGCCAATAATAAGCTTCCCCACTCCCTTTCAAAAAAAGAAATCTAGTTATTCATTCTGTCAATCTCATGCAAGATGTTCATTGTTTTTACATAATTGTTTTCTTATTACTGTAACGGCAGTGCCCAGAAAAAAAAAAAGCATGAGGAAAAAACCACAGAAACTCCACTAAATGTTGGATTTTTTCTTTCTTAGTTTGCATTTTAATCAAAGGCTGGGTTTATGTTCTTATCTTTCAGGGCACAGAAACTGCCCCAGCCACACTGGAAAAAACAAACCTCACCACATCAAGACAGTATAATTTTATGAGCAATTATATAAATTACCTTCCAAAATATTTTGTGAAGAAACATCTTGTGGTATTGAGAAACATCCACTGCTGTAACTCAAAAGGTCAAGGTTTCAGGGTCTAAAACACTGCACATCCACAAATCTGGTACAATGGACTGAGACAAAAGTGACCAAAAGTCGTAACTTGGAGAGTAAGATCTGGTGTTTCATCAGAAAGATGAAGAAAGAAATCTGGAGGAGTACCCAAGGCACAGTCACTGCTCTTCCTTCTCTTTGTGATAATCCACAATTTCACCCAGCTGGCCTGGAGCAGCCTCTGAGACACAAAAACCTCCAGAGCTGGACTTAAGGACATAGATGTTCCCAGGTGCCTTAGGAACAGGGAGGAAAATGCACATTATCAGGGAGATGAAGCACAGGCAGCCAGAAGCTGAGCTGTGGACCTGGTTTTTACCCTTCTGGTTGCTTTGTGCCATTGAGATTTCCAGGGCTGGAATTACTTCAGAACAGCACAGGAATATTTCAATTAATTAAAAATAATAGTTAGGAGGAGGAAATAGGAGGAAAGGACATTTACAGGGAAGAAGAAAAGTGATCCGAGGCATCAAAGATTTTTTTGAGCACAAATTCTATTGGCAGTCCAATGCCTTTGTACAAATAAATCATTTTGACTTGGAAAAAACGTGAGATCCTGTACATTTGAAGATCTCCCCCTATATCAGCAAACTCAAACCCTATAGTTAAGAAGTAATAAACCCACATCTGCAATGAAAGTGCAATTATTCAGCACTGTTCAGCAAATGTAATTTATTTTAATTGTCAAAACCAGAGCCAGCACTGGGTTAATGCTCTACAGAGAAAACCTTCCCAGCTACCCAAGCTCCTGGGTGTACAGAGCTGCCTGAAGATCCTTTGGGACATCCCCAGCTCAGAGCCACCACATCTCACCCTCCCTGGATTTCCCCATCTGCCACTTTTAGGAACAACCTGTGGGCTCTCTCATGGCACAGCAGGGGCTGTACAGGACCCCAGGCATCCCAAACTCAGCTCTGAGCAGAACAGAGCAACTCACCAAACAGAGAGACAAGTTTAGCTGTCTTGAGGAATTAAAAAAAAAAGGATCCTTAAAAATGAAGCCAGCAATCTTGGAAGAGCCAGCAGGCTCCCATGTCAGCCATATGCCTTCATATGTCTGTTCTGGGGGAGTGTTACAGCTCCTGCTGTTCCATTCTTCACTTTTTAAAGGAAATGTTACAAGGCCACAAGGACTCACAAACATTTGTTGACATTTCTTCTGGGTCAGCCTTAGGAGGCCTGCAAGAATTTAAACATATGGCAGTATTTAGCTGTGTGAGGGAATGGGTTGTTTCGGAGAAAAGCAGTATTTAGTTGCAAAACAGTTTAATCTACCATAAAGGTTTTAAATTTTTTGGCCCAAATCCAAACTTTTTCTCATTATAGTTTCCACATTATATTTTTAAAGCAATAGCAGCTTAGCCACTGAGCTGGTATTGAGAAATACTGTGATACTTCACAATGTTTTCTACTGCCTTCCACACAAATAATACCTTGATCTGATCAAACAGATTTGATATGTACTTAGATTTAAAGAGGGGGAGAAAAGAAGAGATAATTTGAGCACTAAAATGAAGCTTATTGCCCACACTTAAAGGACATGGAACCTTTGTATTTTGAACCACATGATGAAATTAGCTGGGTTTTCAGCATGTTTCAGTGGCCGTACATATGCATTTGCAAGGCAGAAAAATGAGATTTGCAAGGCTTTGTCTTGTTCTTCAGCTCCCATTGCTGTCAGTCAGCTGCGAGCAAAGGCACAGCAGCTCCCTGGCTGACACTCGTTAGGTCTGGCTGGTAAAAGAAATACATTGCACATCAGGAGCTGAGCTGAGGTTTGTCTGAAATAATGTAAAAAGGGCAGCACAATATTAAACTTCCTCAAAACCACACTGGGAGCACACCTGACCCAGCTGCAGGGCAGGGAAGGACCAAAGGCAAGGTACAGCCTCTTTTGCCTTCACTGCTGGTTTCCTGCAACACAAAGCTCAAGGAGGGCAGGGTTAGAGCAGATATGGGAGAGAAATTCTTCCCTTCCCCCCTGGCAGGGTGGGCAGGCCCTGGCACAGGGTGCCCAGAGCAGCTGGGGCTGCCCCTGGATCCCTGGCAGTGCCCAAGGCCAGGTTGGACACTGGGGCTGGAGCAGCCTGGGACAGTGGAAGGTGTCCCTGCCATGGCAGGGGTGGCACTGGGTGGGATTTATTATCCCAACCCAACCCATTCTGGGATTCTGTGGTTACAGCTCACAGCCAAAAGAGCTCCTGCCACTCTTTTCCCTTCCACAATCTTGTCTGTAAATTGTATAGCACAATATTTAAAATGAGCACTTTAAGCAGCTGGAAAGGAAGATCTTGCACGGGAAACAAGGATGCAAGAGCCACTCTCTGTTTATTTTTTTTTCCCAAGCTGTAGAGCAGACATGGTTTTTAAAATGAAGAGTGGATCCAGAAATTATGCTCTTATAAAATGTTCTGTTAATTAACATCTACTCGAGCACATGAACTAACATGAACCAGGAGGAGACAAAGGCCTCTGGTTTTGAACAACATTTTGGAGCCTCAGAAGGAACCCAAGATTACTTTGCTGGAAAAATTTATGAGAAAATCATGTATGAATGACTGAGATGGATGCAGAAATTTTATAGGAATTATGAGAGAACAGCAAAAATGTCTAATTTTAACAAGTAAATTGCACAAATAAATAAAACCTCTGGATGAGAAAGTTCAAAAAAGAGAGGCAGAATTTCCTTGGGGGTTCATCAGCTGGCAGCAGGCAGGGTCTAGGTGCATCACCTGTGCTGTCAGTCAGATGAAGGGAAGTTCCTTATAGGTCTTATTTTAACTCAATTATAGGCTGGAAAACCATCAAACATTCTGAAATTTAAAATAAGTCAGAGGAGAAACGTCTGTCATTACAATTTTGTGTGGACATAAAAATGATGTGAATAAAACTTCAAGGGAAGTTACTTTTATCCAACTTTCACAGTCTCAACCAAACTATCACCCAAATTTGGTTAGAGGGGTCACTGTCCAAAACGCTGGAGATTGTGCAGCCCTTAAGAAACAGAGCACGTCCCATCTTCTAAAACTTTGCAAAAAAAAGTTTATATAATCTTGCTAAAATTAAGTTGACATTTCCTAAAAGTTACCCGCTTACATTTAACCTTTATCCAAAATTACCTTTTATTCTAAACTCTTTAATAATAAAATGCATGAGGCATTAAGGGAAGGTAAAAGCTGAATTTCAGAATCCAGTTATCAGTAGTGATCACAACCAGGAAAATGAAAGTTACTCTAAGAAAGTTCCAGTAACTCCAGAGGAAACAAAATCAAAAACCCACTAATTTTTGGTCACCACATAACAAATACTAAAACTTGGGAGAGATTTGAAATTAAAAGCTGAATTGGACAATGATGGAAGGCCCTGACTACAGAAGATATTGAAGGGTATGAAGAATCTGGCGACCTTGATGGAAATAACTGGAAAGTATTAATTAAATGCTCATGTGATTAAGTAAATAAAAATTAAAAGGTGAAAACAGTCTAAGGCTGCAGTGCTTATCTTGCAGTTGAATTCCAAGCTTAAGAATTTGTGAGCCAGGTAGATCAAAAGATGTATCAGCAACACAGGAAAAACAACAAAACAATGAACAAAAGGCACCTTATGACTCATTCAGATGTCAGGGAGAAAAGGGCATCAGAGACTCGAAAGCATCAGCTTGCAACAAATAAATAAAAGGTTAAAAATAAGTTTTGTGCATTAAAAACCCATCAGGAAGGCTTAGCTGCAAACTTTCTGATACCTTAATGGCAAGGGTGGACAGCTTTAATCAAAAGCTGGGAATTGTTAGGCAATGTTTATAATGAATTTTTTCTACAAGCACTTGGTGTTAAAACCACATTTTCTCAACTTCATGACAGAAGGCAAGACCCACAAGTTCATTTTCATCTTTGGGTGAGGGAAACAATGTAAGCATTTTAAGTTCCCCGTTGTTATGGAAAAAAGGCTTGTTAGATTCTTGAGTCCATTGACATTTTTAAGTAGGCAAAAAAGAGATGGATTCATTTCTGGATCTGGAACACAAACAAATGTAAAAATAACTGTGAGCATGGAACAGCAAGGCTGAGTGGGGGACCTTACAGGAGTGGCAGTTTCTGCTGGGATGCTGAGGGTTTTCTCAGAGTGGTGAACGTGGTGGTGGTCCTGGTTGAGCTTGACGATCTTAAAGGACTTTTCCAAACTTAATGATTCTGTGATTTTATGACTAAAAGCAGAACCATGGATTTCACTGCTCTGCCTTACAGAGATGAGCAGCTGTGCCTTGGACTCCTGGATACCATTTCAGCCATCAGCTGTGATGAGAACCTCACTCCGACCCCCTGAGAGCAAAGTTTGCCTCTATTTAGCTGCTTGCCCCACGTAATTAATTCTTTTTCCATGGTAAGAAAATGAAAGTAGTCTGATGCACTCATGAGCCATTTTAAAAGCTGTGCAAATATTCTCAAAACACTATAAATATTCATTTCAGATTAAAACATTTTGATCAAATTCACACACTTTCAGGTCCTATATCTGCAAATGCTTCCCTGAATCCATATTATCAAGTGCATTTGCTGAAACAGCATATTTTGTGTAACTACTCACAGCAGCCTTTCAAGTTGTCATTGCTAATATTCCTGTCAGGATCCAAACTCCAAGAACTACACATCTATTTAGGAAACTGAAGGTTGTCACACATCACTTGTACATCACATCAACCCAGCTCAAAATGCAAAGAGCTCACAGAAAAACCCCAAATAAACACAATTTCACCAACAATGTATGTCAGTGACCTTGTGCAAATAGTCAAGTGAGGTGAGAAAAGTTGATCACATACACAAATCCTCACTGAGATTAACTAATTTTCAATTACTATGTCAGCATGTAATTATTGCATGAAAATACCGCAAATGGAAAAGCAGGATGACCTTTACTAGATGAATTCTTGTAATAAATTAAGTAATGCTATTAAAATAATCCAAAAAAATTACTGTATGTTCTTAATTACACCAAATCAGCATATTTTTCTTAGAGTCATAGAATCATTGAATGGTTTGGGTTGGAGGGTAGGTTAAAGCCCACTCAGTGCCACCCCTGCCATGGCAGGGACACCTTCCACTGTCCCAGGCTGCTCCCAGCCCCAATGTCCAACCTGGCCTTGGGCACTGCCAGGGATGCAGGGGCAGCCCCAGCTGCCAGGGCCTGCCCACCCTGCCAGGGAACAATTCCCAAGATCCCATCCAGCCCTGCCCTCTGGCACTGGGAGCCATTCCCTGTCACATCCACATGTTTAATTTTAACACATAAATTCTGAGGAAAGGAGAATGCATGACCATGATTTTATGGCAAGGTAGGAGCATCTGTTTGGATAAACCATAATAATCACAGTTAGAATTTCTCATTAGCTCCATCCAGTTGAACACCCAACAGTTCTGCTGTCAAATCCAAACTAATTGTATCCCAATTTACAGCAATCATTAGCTCCAATTAGCAAACATGATGGCTGTCTCAATGACAAACAACACTGTGAGGTTTTGTAACTCTCCCCACTTGGGCTGAAATACAGGTTTGGTCAAGATTTCGTCCATTGATATGAAGCCTAATAAGATATATTATCTCTAGCATTACTTTTATTATTCAACAATATAAATGGCTTTGCTGCACTGAAGTAACAAACATCATGAGAGGCAACCAGGTGACTTCTGATTTATACTCAGATTTTAGATCCACAAAATTAGGGAAAAGGAGACAATCTGAGCACAAGTTCAGCTCATTAGAAGAATTATTAAGAGCTGAAGCCATGCTGGTGTATTATTCTGCACTCCTGGTAAGATGTGAGCAGAAGCTCAGGCTGCTATTGGAGTATCTCTGCAGTATTTAGCAAGCACTCCATCCTCCTTCATCACCATTTAGTACCTCTCCAAATGAACAACACACAGCTAAAGAGTAGATTCTTCCTGGTCTTGGGAAGGAAGAATGGCAATTCAATAAAATGATGTTAACTTTTTTCTTGCCTTGCATTAAATACGTTTTCAGTACCAGTTTTAGGTCAGATTTTTAGCTGGAGGTAAAACACCCTGTAACTGCTCCCAGTTTAAGCAGGGCTCAGGATGAACCAGCTCCAGCTGGAGGGAAGGCAGGATGGGGCTCACAGGTCTTTAGGAAGAGCACAGCTTTTTCTGGATGGCCAAAATGCCATTCCAGCATCTCATCAGTACAGCTGCTGTGCCTAGGCCTTTCATCCCTAACTCAGCAAGTTTTAAATGCCTTAAAATTTTCATGTTCTTTTATTTTTCACAGCCTTAAGTATCTTCTGTGCATCTGCACTGGTAACTCTTTTGTGTTGACCTAACTCACTTCCTAAGTCCTAAATCCCAAAACCAAAGAACACGTTTTGCTTAATTCACGGGCCTTTTGTATGTAGAGAAGGTGACAACAACTAATAAAATCCAAAGCAGTCTATGAAATACAGAGCAGGAAAGGAAACGGAATATAAAACATTGAGTCAGAACTCTCTCCTATATACAGAGAGTAGAAACCAAAACTGCAGCACATTTCATTAAATGTAACTTTTGGAGAAAGAAGAACAAACAAACAGAACAGAAAATCGTGGTAAAGACAATATTGCCATAAGAGTATATATTACTATATATACTATACAGTAATATATACAATATATGAGGATATTCTTTATATGTTTACCTAGTACTTTTCTCAACCTACCAGCAAAGAAATGATTGGTGTCAGCTGATCCTTACCCTGTATTTGTACTCCATCCCCCCAGTATAAACTCACAGTTTCATTGCTAATAAACCAAAAATGCTGAAAGGGAAATAGCCCCACAAAGGCTCCAATGGAAAGGAATGCTCCTTACATTTGTATCTCCCATCCCTTGCATCTTTTTTCCCCTTGAACATCTGCCTTGGTGTCTCATCCTTGCTCAGCAGCTCGAGCCTGTCTCAACCCACAGCACCAGCCAGAGCTCTGACCTAAAGAAAAGCCAGGCAGCTGAGTCTGAAAGAAGCCTGGCAGATCCCTCAGCTATCAGCAATAATGAAGAGCTTTCTGCACAGCTGAGAGAGGCTCTAGAGCCACTGCTGGGAAATTTCTTGGTGGGTGAGAAGCCAGAGGGTGCAGCAGTATCCTCATGTAACTGCTGTGGGCAGACTCAGACACACACCTGGGAGAGAGGTTTGAGAACTTTCTGTAGTTATTTTTGTCCTACCTCTCCATAAACAGTCCTGTTTTCAGAAAAACACCACAGGCCTGGAGTAAGTATGTTCTGCACGTAGGAGCTTATACAGAGGAAAATGGAAATGGTGCTTTGCCCTGAGGATTGTTGCACACGGTGCATGAATGACACATTGTTCACCAGCAATTAGCGGTGTTTTCAAGCTATGAAGTGCTTTATTTTGCTAATTTAAAATGATGGAGCTAGTGAGATACAGCTCCTGAAGGTTCTGAACTGAAGGACACTGCTGGTCACTGTAACATCCACAAGCTTTTAGGTTAGCACACAGCTTTTATGTAAGAAAAGTCTTTATCCATTTTAGATTACTTAGATTGGAAACTCTTCCTGCCTTGACAGAAGGACCTATCTCCCTAAAGCCTCTAGATTTCTAAAACCATGTGCAAACCTATTCCAAGAGATGGGCACAGCCACCTGGGATGGTGTAAAGAGATGAATGGCCTGGATAAAGGCCATAAAACAAGTCACTAAAGGAATCCACAGTGGTAGGAAGAAAACCTACATTTTTTTACTCAGATGTCTCTAGATTAGCAAATGTGACATTAACCATATAGTCTATCAATCTTTTCTGTCAGATTTTACAAGACCTTAAATCCCTTGCACTGACACCTCTCTGTGTTGGTGATAACAGTGTTTCTTTAAAATTGCGACTCTAGAAATAATGTCTAAAAAATAGCAGAAACTTTAGAGATGTCTAAATTAGCAATGTCTCACTTTCTCTAGCTCCTTGAAAATTTGGGTTCAGCCTACATCAGAGCTGCCTCAGCCCCTCCTGACAGTGTAAGACAAAAACCTGAGAAGTTTTTCATCTGGCAGAACCCAAGTCCTTTCTGCCGTATGAGTTTTATCCATGAGCTGATAAAAGCATTTCTTTGCCAGCACATGCTGTGCTTAAAATAAGGAGTGTTGTTGATACAGCTATCCTGGCAGAACTCTATCAGCAAACACTTTCTGCTGCAGAACAGGACCCAAAACATATCTTCTTCATGAGAATTTTTTTTTCTTTTTGAAGTTCGAACCACAAAATACTCCACGCTTGGAGCAGACGGTGTGGTGAGAGTACATTTCTTTAGGAGATAATGTCTCCATTTGAAGAAAATTCTGTTTCCTGCCACTGTCCTGACCTAAAACTAATTACAAATAGTAATGTTAAAAACAGGAATCATCTCAGACCTCTGACCTGTGAAGTCCACCTCTATTCCACAGCTCCATGGGTCTGTGCTAGTGGATTTTCTCTGTTCCCATCCCTCTGAACAGAGCTACTACTGCTGTTACACAAAGCAAAGGCTCTCCCACCAACTGCACGCACATTTCCATGTGCGCCTTCCAAGATATCCACATATTCTCCTACAGAGAAACAAGAGGCAGACAAAGAAATAAATTTGGCAAGTAGTGTCAACTGAGTCCAACTGACACCATGTGGGTGTCAGCAGTTCCTCTGAAGTTCAATCTTGTGTCTTACCCGAAGACAGATTTGCTGGTGCCTGAAAACTGTTACATGAGTCATTTACTAAGAATACTAAGGGATGGAATTAATTTTCTTCTGAATTAAAAATTCAAGTTTTTTTTCTTCCAGGAAATAAGTAGCTAAAATTACAGCAAGTCTGTCGCTTTATGATTTTTGCCTGTTTTAGCATCTGAGAAACCATCACTTCAAGGTAGTAAATGTCCTTTCTTTTCTGCATTAAGGATGCAACTATTGGATTTATGAGCAAAATAGATACCTGACAACATTATCCTAAAAGAACCTGGAGAAAATAATAACAGTTCAAGAATAAGAAAAATAAATATTGCAATTCTATACCTTAGTATCTGAAGAAAATACTTGAAAGAAATTACTATCCTGTATTAATTTAATGTTCTTTCTTTTGAAAATCTTAATGGTTCCTTGAGATATTATTGCAGAGTTTTATCTGAATTTTGTCTCATTCTGTGGTACTCTCACACGTCCTCAAGGAACATTTTACTACAGGAATAAAATTGTTCCATTTCCTCTATTTAAAATGAAGAAACAAGTAATCAGAACTGAAATAGTCATATTGAAGTAGTAGGAAAAGAACAAATGAAATAAAGGGAACA
Source organism: Molothrus aeneus (assembly GCF_037042795.1). Classification (NCBI taxonomy): domain Eukaryota; kingdom Metazoa; phylum Chordata; class Aves; order Passeriformes; family Icteridae; genus Molothrus; species Molothrus aeneus. The sequence goes on from NC_089656.1 coordinate 805,531, forward strand.
TCTTGTGAACTGACACACTTTGAGGAATTTTTACAAAATTTATTCTTAAACTGTAAAGACAAGACTATGGATTTCACTAGAGGTCCAATATACATGCCTTGGTTTTCCCAGCCTCTGTGGGAATTGAACAAACATGCAATATTTAATTTGAAAGAGTACAACAGATATTTTATACAGAAAAAACATTGTAAATAGAATTTGCCTTCTCTGATCCAAAAGATGGCAAATAAATCTGAACAGGATGATTATAAAAAACGAATTCCACTCTTTATTTTAATTTATCAGAATCTTTTAAGAAAAGTTTTGGTGTTCCTTCACTCAAAGGCCCCCATTCCAGTGGTGTTTCCTCCAAGAGACTTTACAAGGAGCAACTGATTCAGGATGTTGTTTGGGGTGGGGCTCAGGAATAACCTGGTTTGGAGGGGTCAGTGCAGGTTCAGGCAATGAAATCTTGTGCAGCTGAGCTGGGGGGCTGTGACAGCTTCATTGTGATCATTCCTCAGGAGAAACTCCTCTGAGGAGCGCTTGGGCTGGTGCCACCTGAGGGCTGTGGCAGGAGAAATCCAACACTCCTCACTCACTGCCTTGGGCAAACCACGGCCTCTTCAAAAGCCGCTGACGCTGTTTGGTTCTGAGGATTTAAACTGGCTGGTTTAGTGTTTTGCACAACATTTACTACTCTCAAAATGTTTAAGTATGTAATCGTGCTTGAAATAATTAGAATTACGGGAGGGAGAGAGAGAGAGAGCAAGGAAGAAAGAAAGGAAGGAAGGAAGTGGCGGAAGGAAGGAAGTGGCGGAAGGAAGTGGCGGAAGGAAGGAAGTGGCGGAAGGAAGGAAGTGGCGGAAGGAAGGAAGTGGCGGAAGGAAGGAAGTGGCGGAAGGAAGGAAGTGGCGGAAGGAAGGAAGTGGCGGAAGGAAGTGGCGGAAGGAAGTGGCGGAAGGAAGTGGCGGAAGGAAGTGGCGGAAGGAAGTGGCGGAAGGAAGTGGCGGAAGGAAGTGGCGGAAGGATGCAAACCCAACCACAAAAGGAGGATCCCTGTGGATCCCTGTATTAAGTGTCCTGGAAACCCTGAACTGAGGTTGGGAATCCACTGTATGTGGCACTGTGAACCCTCAGACCTGAGCCAGGTCAGCAGGAAGAATCTCATGGAGCTGAAGGAAATCAAGAATGTGAAAAGGGAATCCATGGTGTGAGGATATTGAAAAATGGGCAGTAGAGACATGGGATAAAAGATCCAGGCACTGAAAAGGTGGGAGATGAAGCAACATTGGGGTGAAAATTTATAAAGAAGAATGAATTTTATATCTGTCTTTCATCTGAGAAAGGGCATATGGAGCAAAGAGGATCCATGTTCTTCTTGCCTCTGGCACTGCTCAGTCTATTTTACATTTAAGCTCTTAGGATGGAGCCCATAAAGAGCTTCCTGCAGGGTCAAACTTTACATGAAACAAAGGCTCTAGGTGCAACACCTCCATGATCTCTGTCTTTACCTGCATTTAACCCTACTAACCATCCTCAAAAGTTCAGATGCCTTCCACACAAGTATGTGCTGGGATTCCTTTGATATCCGAGAATATACAAAGTTGCTTATCATCCCCATCCTAATGCTGTAACCTGCCCAAAATTCACTGAAAGTATTTCAGAAAAGAGAATCAAGGAACTGGTATTGGTAATGCCCCTGCATGAATCATATATGAAGTGAAGGGTCCTTTTCCCCTCAAATCACAAGAAATTCTTGGGAAATTTCTGGAAGAAGCAGTGATGCACACGCTGTGCTCAGTGCCACAGGGCTGAGCCGAGAGATAATTACCCTGTGAGCACGGAGTCAGAGCGGTGTAAAAAAGGTGCCAAAAATCCCAGAGCTGTCATTAACAGCTGCTGGCTGCCTGTCAGCTGCGAGGGGAGCACAGCCCTGCACTGCTGATGGGCAGATGAGAACACACCTGAACAAGGCAGGATATTTATAAAATCTAATCAGGCAGGGGAAAAATACAGCCATTGCCTCACAAAGACTTGTAGCACTTATTTCAGGTACAAGACATCTCATTTTTCCTCTCGAGCTGGTAGTGTCATATTGCTGATCTTTCCCTGATTTAAAACTAAGTTTCCAAAAACCTATTAAATAGGTTTTAATAGGTCTAAGCCCACTGGGGGTTTTTTGGGTTTTTTTTTTTTTTTTTTTTTTTTTTTGTTTGGTTTTTTTTTTTTGGTATAGTCCCTGGATTGAAACAGCATCAAGGAGAGAAAGAACCATTAGTGGAATATTTTTCTACTTGCACCAGATCTATTTCCTTTGAAAGCTATCAATTCCAATATTTTTAAGAGTTTCAAAGTACCCTAAAAATAATGGCACTTAAGACAAGGGGGTTCTACTTTCACTTCTATGTTATCATGTAAATTATCAAAGAAATTGCCTCTATGCACTACTGAATAAAAAAGGAACACCAGGAATTTCTAGACTTCGACTCAGGCAGACAAAGAAGGACATGGAAAAGGTGCAGCTCCTGAAACACCATCACAGGTAAGCAGCAGACAGGTTTGAGTATAGGAAGCTCTAGATGTGCACTAGAAGATGGAAAACCTGAAGTGCCATAAAAATAGAGCTTGAGAAATCAAGGACAGATTCTGGAAGAGGAACATATTTGTAATGTAAAAGCCCTGGATGATACCATTAAAAAAAAAAAATCCCATTCCATGTTCCAAAAGAAGAAGAGTACAAATTGAAAAACAACCCCATTGAGTGACCCAAGCCTGCCTAGGTCTTGTCCAAAGCACAACATCAGAGTCAAAGGTGAGGCATCCCCTCGTTCTCCTGCCTGGGTGCCAAACTATGCCCCGGGTTAGAAAGGAGGCACAGTTGTGTTTTAATTACCCTAATCTAGGCACTTCTCTGATTGGATTAGCTATAGCCTTCTACAAAAATAAAAGTGGTCTGTTTAATTGTACATAACAGCATTTACAATAAATAGCTGCTATTTCAAATGATTCATGTACATTTTGTTTTAGTGGCTGCCCAAGTTCTGTAGCCATTTCAAGAGACAACTTGCTAAACTTGTAAAGCATTTTAACTTTATCTGATTTGGCTTTCATCTCTCACACTGAGTTGTAAAACACATTTTTCTTATTCACTAAGAGTGCCACAGACAGAGATTTGGGCTGGAGCCTGATCTACATGACAGCTGCTGAAGCCACGGACAAGAAAAACTGTATCTGAAATTGCAGGGAGCAGGCTGGGAGCGATAGCACCTGCAGCAGCCAGGAGCTGCTGAGCTGGGTTAAGATATATTGCCCTGACTATTGCATTTTATTCTCATGGCAGTAGCAGGCTGAGTGCACTGTTCAGATTTCAGCAGCTCTGATTCCCCTAGAAAGAGGACAGAGCCAGTTCAGAGGTGCTGCTGCAGACTGAGATTACCCAAGCTGACCTGGCAGGTTTAATTCCCTGTCTTAGTACAAATACAGGGCTGCTCCTGGCTCCCCCAGGTTTAAATCCCTGTCTTAATCCAAATGCAGAGCTGCTCCTGGCTCCCCCAGCCTCCAGCTGCAGCTCCATGCAGCCATGCAGAGAGGGCATATCCTTGGATGGGATGAACTGGTATTGCCCCTAATATATGACCCTTCCTATATTCCAACTTTTCCCTGGTTTTCTTTGGCCTTTTGGGAACAGCAATTCTCAGCTGGACCGGCTGGCTCCCTGCTGGTGGCCAGCAGGAGCTCTGGGGATATTCTCATTTTTGGGTGTTTTTTCAGCTGGTGCTTAATCACCAGCAAGATGTGCTGATGCTTGAGCAGATTCCAGAACCTGGTGTGGTCCAAGAGAGATTTCAATTTGACAAGAATATTCTGCAAGGCTCCCAGGATCAGCCTGGGGTGCCTGCAGCTGCCCACAATGGGTATGAGGGGGGTGGGGGACACAATTATAAAAACTGTACGCATTCCCTCACCCCCACCTCTGAAGCTCATCCAGGAGCACTCTAAGGAAGTGAATCCGGAGCACCCATGGGTTATCTCTGAGAACAGGCTGGGCAAAGAGACACCCAAGACTGACTTGCCCTTTCTATGCATCTCTCTCTGTAAACCTTGGGAGATCCTCTCAGATTTTTCAACAGCATTTAAAGGACATGGAAAAATGGTAGGAAAATAAGTAAGCAAGTAAAAAGATGGAAAGTAGGCAAGAGAGGTCTTGCCAGAGGAGCTGGAGAGAAGAGATGGCATTTTCAAAGACTGTACAGCACATACAGCAACTTCTGTGAAAAGCTGGAGAAAAAAGTGACCACTGTTAGGGCTTGAGAGTGTTACAGCTTAATCACCTTAACAGGACCTTTTAGTGGTGAACCCAGTGCAAAATGAGCCTCCCCTTTCCTGGGATTTTCTCCCTCTCAAAGGCGAAGTGGCTTTACATTTGTCTTTTGCCCCTCTCTTAACCAACTGAGCAACCTCTCTCTAGGCATTATTCTTAAAACTTTGGTAGTGTGAACTCAGAGTGCTCCCTCTCCTTTTCCTGTCTGCAGTTGTTGCATCCACAGCGACAGAACTCTGTTTAAAAGCCTTTTGGCAGACTTTGGGTGCCAACAGCCTTGTCAAAGTTTCACTGCAGTTTCAAGCAGAGATTGAAAGATTCATGATTCAAATGTCAGATTTGTGTCTGCTCCTCTCCTTACATAACTTGCAAACACAAGTCACCATGCATGAACGACACCCACAGCCCCTTTTCTTAGCTAAAATAATACAATGCACTTTGGGAGTTTTAAACTCTTCACCTCAGATGAGGGATTTAAGGATGTGTTTAACAAAATTATCTGTATGAATGTTTCCTAAAAGAACTGAAACACCTGTCCATGTACTCTTACAAAGAGCATGGCTGTCAGCATCTAAAGATGTTCTGCATTTCTGTCAGGAGCTTTGCTTTGATCAAAGGTAGATAAATCTTGTACTACCTGAATTTCTGTTCATGTTAGCACATAGAAGATACTGTTTATACTGTTGGATTGTGAGATAGCTGGATAAAATAGAAATAAACGTAAATTCCTACATTTTAGTCTGACTATCCTCAGGCAGCAAAAGGGAGAATGAAACTGTTCCACATCCAAAACTCACCAATTGAAGATCTAAATGAGAATTCTTATGCTCTGAGATGCTCCATGAAGGGCCTGGGTATCCAAACCAAATGATGCATTACATTCCTCATTTATATAATATTTTTAGCTCCTACATTTTTTTTCTCTATGTACTAAAATATAATAATCTTCTATTAAAAAAATTAAATTGTGCTAAGCACTTCATTTTCATAAAGCAAATGTTGGCCTTGGCAGACAAAAGTCTATGATGGAGGTTTTCATTTGCAGCACCTTAATAGCTTTTTAGTCCCTAACTTAGACCTGAAATTTTCAGGGGAAGGAGTCTGTGTAGGAGTTGCCATGAAACAAACGTAAAGGCACCTTTCTATTCATCCTCTGAATATTCACCTTCACTCTACAGCAACAATGGGCTTAAATCAGCTTTCTCCCTAAATCAGGAAACACAGCCCAGTTTTCAAGGATTTCCCTTAGCCCTTCTCATCTTTCAGTATGATATTTTATCCACTTTTTAATTTTTATAGGGATACTTATCCCCACTAAATATTCCAAGGGACTCAAAGTCTTGTGTAATTGAATTACCAGGTTTATAGAAAATCACTTATAGGCAAAATTGCCAAGGTGGGCGTGGGGAAAGAAGGAACATTTCAGCAAGATGTGGCCCATTATGCAAATTTGTCACCACATGCCATACATAATGAATAAACCTTGTGCTCTTAACACTTTGATTATAGACTATACAGACAATGCAAATTAAAATTCCTGCTGCTCCATAAACGAAATGAGAGGAAATTATGTAAATTCTAACACATTAGATTGATTTGGTTGAAACAAAACCTGATCCACTTGATGTTTTAGGGGAAGAGCCACAATTACAATGATTGAGAAAGTGCAGTGTTAATGAAGTGTGTTATTGCTAATCAATTCCTCCTCCTCTGGTAGTGGCATGACCATGAGCTCTGCCACTGCATCATCCACTGCCCACGGAGCCTCTGAGCCCTGGGGCACACACTAGGGCTGCCAGAAACCGCTGCTGGCACCAGGAGTCACAGGAACTCTGTGACAGACACCCAGGAGGGTGAGTGTTCTCAAACAGGATCATGGAATGGTTTGGGGTGGAAAGGATCCTAAAAATCACCCCCTGCCACAAGCAGGGACACCTTCCACAAGATCTGGTTGCTCCAAATCCCATCCAACCTGGCCTGGAAAACCTTATGGCAATCCTGCCTGGCTGTCTTGGATGCTACTGGAAATCCTAACCAAACAACTTCCCCTTGAGTAAAACAACCGCCTTTCTATGGCTGACTTCTCAGAAAATAAGGAATAGGATTTTCACCTGGTAATAAACTGACCATGTTTAGTTCATGGAAATTAAAATTAAGTCTTTCAGGCTTAAAAGTTCCCTGTCCAAATTAAAGAAACTGAAAAATGGGACCCAACGGTTTTAAAAGTTTCAAACGAAACATTCTTCCAATAACAGTTGCCTGTGTTCTGTTGTAGGAATTTGGAATGTCACTAGAATGGAGCTCAGTTGATTAAATTCTGTGATCTGCAGGGAACTGATATGCACAGAGCTGTTAGATAGAGCTGTTCTACAGTTAATCAATAGGTGAAGGTTGCACCTTTACACCAAGCAGAGGAACATCTCTCCAAGCACCCTCTCACCATTTTATACAAAATTCTCTGCAGAGCTCCTCACCAGCGAGCTGCAGAATACTGCATTGCTATCTTAATTATTTACTGTGTTGAATAAAATAATTAAACAGCTTATTAATCATACTTTGCATTTTGCAGCCCTTCCTCTAAAATATTTCCATCGCATTTTTAAAGAAAAAAAATTCATTTGCAAAAGGATCTGCATCATTAGAAATTTGCAGCTCTTATCACACAGGTAAATACGAGCAGGTGGAATGAACCACTGTTTTATTTTCTATTTAGACTACTTTTATATCATTCTCAGAAACATTTGTCACTGCACGTAGTGACTGCAATTTTCCTCTCTCTGCTGATTTGTCTCCCACTAATTTATTTTGGCTCCTGCTGAGCCATGAGGAAGCACAGAGACATCTCGCTGCCTTCAGCAGCAGCTTCACACACAGGACTGGTGCAGGTTGTGAATAAAACGCATCCAAAAGCGCATCCAAAACCAGGGCAGCACAGGCAAGGAGAGAGCCTTTATGCAGAAATGACGTAGCACATAAACACACAACACACACACCGAGGCTGGCACTTACCAGAGGAAATTCTAGTATTCTATGTTTGCTCCATGAACAAGGAAACAACAGGGGTCAGGCCCCAGCTGCGAAAGGAAACGCGGCAGAGCGAGAAAAGAGAGCGTTAAAATGAAAAGAGAAGGGAAAGATACAAAGGAGTTCATCTCTCCCAGAAATAAAGCGACATTTAGTTTTGCGGGCGGAGGATCCATTCTGGGGGCAGCACACGCTCCTCTGCTCGGCGGGGGTTCAGAAATGCCGGCCCATTCCGGCCTCATCGACTGGGAGCGATCTGGGGTTCAGAAATGCCGGCCCATTCCGGCCTCACCGACTGGGAGCGATCTGGGGCTCAGAAATGCCGGCCCATTCCGGCCTCACCGACTGGGAGCGATCTGGGGTTCAGAAATGCCGGCCCATTCCGGCCTCACCGACTGGGAGCGATCTGGGGTTCAGAAATGCCGGCCCATTCCGGCCTCATCGACTGGGAGCGATCTGGGGTTCAGAAATGCCGGCCCATTCCGGCCTCACCGACTGGGAGCGATCTGGGGTTCAGAAATGCCGGCCCATTCCGGCCTCACCGACTGGGAGCGATCTGGGGCTCAGAAATGCCGGCCCATTCCGGCCTCACCGACTGGGAGCGATCTGGGGTTCAGAAATGCCGGCCCATTCCGGCCTCACCGACTGGGAGCGATCTGGGGTTCAGAAATGCCGGCCCATTCCGGCCTCACCGACTGGGAGCGATCTGGGGTTCAGAAATGCCGGCCCATTCCGGCCTCACCGACTGGGAGCGATCTGGGGTTCAGAAATGCCGGCCCATTCCGGCCTCACCGACTGGGAGCGATCTGGGGTTCAGAAATGCCGGCCCATTCCGGCCTCACCGACTGGGAGCGATCTGGGGTTCAGAAATGCCGGCCCATTCCGGCCTCACCGACTGGGAGCGATCTGGGGCTCAGAAATGCCGGCCCATTCCGGCCTCACCGACTGGGAGCGATCGCTGCCGCCGGGAGCGGCTCCGGGAGCCCCGGGCCAGCTCCGCTCCCTCCCGGAATTTATCCCGGCATTTATCCCGCTCTTGGCCGGCATGCCGCGGGAGCCGCCGCCCCCGCACGCGGCTGCCCGCGCTAATTGCGATGTGCTAATTAGAATCTCAAAGCGTGACGTGGTCAGAGAGCCACTCAGAGATCGGCACACAGAGACTCACAACCCAAACTGCGAAACATCGCCCAAAACTGAGGAACGGGGACAACAACGGCAACCAAGCGGCTGTGCAGGAGCGGGAGCTGAGCACTTCTGCGCGGGACAGATGTTTCCTTACATAAAACAGACACAAAGAATCACAGCGGTAAATATCTCACCCCACAGGAATCATCTTAATTTCCAGCTTACAAAGACATTAGAAAACTGAGTCTCTCCACATTAGCTTTTACTTGAATTCTTTGACTTCCCACTGCTTTGTTTATAGGAACAGGCTCTCTTTGATGTTGGAACATTAGAAGGAGTGCAACAATAAATTTCCCATATTCTAATATCCAGCATCCCGAGCTTGTTCAGGGACCCCTTGATTCATGAAGGCAAATAATTCAATTACCTGAGCTTTGATCAAGGAGTCGCTCAGTCCCTTTTTGATGTCGATGGAGGCTGTTTGCAGCTCCACAGGGATAACTGGCCCACACGGGGTTTAACCCCTTTGGCACCAGCAGCTGACTGCAGCAGTGTTCTGGCACTGCCAAGTGAGCCCCACAGCATCATTTGGCAATGCTGCTCCAGAAGGAGCACAGGAGGCATGGCAGGTCCAGGAGGATCCCTGTACCAGACTGGATGGGATGCTCATCTTTAAACAAGCTGGAATTATTTTCCAGTCAAGTCAACCTGTGTTAAAAGCATTTTTTGGGAGCTGCTCTTTGGATGGAATGGCACTGAGACATAAAAATGCTGCTGAGAAGCAAAGGGGTTTGCCTTGGTTATACAAGAGATTTCATCACATCCATGCTTCTCAACAATTCCCCCCAAAAGAAATGGGAGTGGGCACAGACTCCTCTAGTCAGGTGAAAGAACACTCCTCAAACAGGAAAATCAAGTAGATCTAAGCCTTCCCTCTCCTCAAATACAGGCACCTGGATGAATTAATCTGTGCCATGACCAAGTCATAGCCCTTGTCACTGCATGTAGTGACTGCCTGCAGAAAAGCAGAAACTAGTCAATGCAGACACTGTGTTCTCAGCTGATTGCCATTCTGAATATGATTACTGAGAGAATTCCTCCACATAAATGAGGAGTTAGGCTCCCCTTCATTCATTCTAAGATTCTTTTGGGACATGAGGAGGTTACTAAAAGGACATAATTAGAAGGCATAATTAATATATAGAAATCTCTCACTCAGTTTCCTACACAGCTCCAACAAAACAGCCATGGATACATCCCTAATTTTAGCAGCAGTTGCATGGATGATGGAAATGACCTCACCAGACTACTGAGATGTGACAAAAACAGTTCTGCAACAGGACTTTTCTGGTCTTTCACGGCAGAAAGGCATCTGTCCTTCACAGCACAGCTGGGGAAAGGATCCCTGTCATGCAGAGTGACATCTCAATTCACAGGATACAGCCTGCAAAAAGCATAACGAGCATGCCTGCCTTTTCCTAGATAACAGGCAAATTATTTTGGGGCATGAGGATGTAGATGGAAATTCATGTATTTACTTTAGGATGCTTGATGAGTTCTTAAAAAGTTGGGATGTTTCTGATTTATTGGAAAATAAAACTTGGGGCCTCCTGTAAAGCCTGGAGGGGAAATGTGTATAATGAACTAGTAAGAATGAGAAAAGGAGTCAATGTACACACAATTTTATGCATTTTCCATAAAGCCAAAGGAGCTGTACATAGAACTAACATGAGAAATGGGAAACCTTCCTGTTTGAGCCAACACTCCTGGTAACACCAGTGAAAAGCATTAAAGGAGGAGCTGCTGATCTCCAATTCAACAAGCAATTAGCATTCATTAGCTCAGAGTAATAAAATGCCCAAGGCAATTACGGGTTAAATATAGTATGTTTTAAAGAACGTGGAAACAGTTAAAACACAAGCTTTACTCCGGTTTATTTTGAATTATTTCATTTCTAGTAAAAATGGATGTGATTTCCAGATGGGAGATGCCTCTAGGCAAAAACATTCTCCTTCTCTCCTCCAGTAGGCAAAATGACTAAATACCAATGGAAAAGTCTTTTGTAGACATGACTAATTTAATTTACATTATTTTCTTAATAAAGTATCAATGACCTTCTGTAAATTTTGGGCAGAAAAAAACAAATAGAAATTAAAAGTCCTGAGTTTTGGTAGCTCTCCTGTAATGTACAACTTCCAAGAAATGACTTGCTGGTTGCTCATTTCTGAAGGGAAATACCTTAAAGGCTGAGCTGTTCCCCAGACTGCTTGTGGGGGTAGTTACAAGCAGGATTTCACAGCTCTGTGATCAAAATACAGAATTGCACCCAGTCCCTCAGTGATGGGGGACACTGCACAGTCTGGTAGGAGCCCTCAGGATGCCTGGAAGGCAGAAATACACCCTCCCTGACTTGCAGCTCATCCTGAAAAAGCCAAGGTCAGGACAACGAGCAACTGCAAATCTTGGTAGATCTGAGAGCTGGCACTTCCTCTGCAGAACTGGTTATTTCAGCCCAACTAATTTCAACTTGATTGGATAATTAAACATGTATTAGTGCAATTTCATCCATTTGATGGAGCATTGAGTGCATTCCTAACACATTCCAAGACCTGGCTGAGCCCCGGGATGCACAACTCCAGCTAAACTCAAACAAACTCAGTGTAACCACCAAAACTCCCTGAAATGCCACATCAAGGGTGCTGCTCAGTAATCCCAGGGTCACTGAATAACCCCATGGACTCCAGCAGCACTTCTCTGCTTTAGATCAGGTTCACCAATCTGAATTTAACCAGGAGGTGCAGACATCAGATAAACAGCTTAAACTCGCCCACTCATAAAAATATTGTTAAAAGGCTGCTAACCACTATAACAAAATTCTGAGCATGTATTAACCAAGGTGGATATTCCCAGTGCCTTCCAAAAGTACAAATCCATACTGAAGGACACAATAAGGTGGAACTCAATGTCAAGTCCATGCCATGAGGAAAAAAATCAGCAATTTTACTTTTGCCTTTTGATTTTCCTCATGTGTTTTGACTGCTTCTTTAAAGCCCAAGCCAGCAGCCACTTGGTAATTTGTGATGCTCCACAATGACAGCACATCACTGCAGCCTGGAGTGAATCCTTGTGCTACCTTTTCCAAGGAGTTCATCATGTCCTAGTTCCATGTGACAGCTGCATATTGCACTTCTTTGGTGAGGCAGCAGGGCTGGTTCCCACTTCCTCTCTCAGGAGAGTGCTCAGGTATTTCTCAGATCACACTCTTGCCTCATTTCAATGTGGGGTTTTCTTAGTCATGAAGTAAATAATTATTGAAGTCATTGAATGCACCAAGACTAAATTTTAGCTGCTCCCAGCACTTTGATATCTACTGATAAAAATACACAGACAAATGAGCTTTTGCTGTTGGATCCAAAAAGTGAAATAATGTCAGCAGAAGGTCACTGGACATCAGCTCCAAGCTCGTAGTGAGGAGTGTGATTGCCCTGAAGGCTGGACGTGGAAACCTTGCTCAATTCAGGGAGTAGGAAGAGTCAGAGGAGAGGGCAAATGTTGGATAAGCCTGACCCAAGGAAGCTGAGAAGAATGTCTCCACTTTTGAACACAAATGGAGCTGGCTGAGTCAAGGAGAAATATGAAAATTAAAAAAGAAAGGTCAGAAGAGGCTGCTGTACCTGCTAAAGGTGAGGTTACAGCAGGGCAAAGTTTGCATTGCAAAGTGGGAAAGTCTGGGGGTGAAATGTTCACTGAATATTAGATTTGGAGCTGCACAGGGAGAGCAGAATCTGACAAACGGAGGGGCAAGGAATCTCATCCACACCTCAGCAAGGTGAGTGAACTCCAGCTGAAGGTGCAGGAACCTGAGAGACCCCAAGCCAAGGCCAGGAGCACAGGCAGGACTCCAAGGGCACAGAGACATCAGCCTCAGCTGCTGTGAGTGGTTCCTTGTGAGCCAGGGCATGCAGGTGCCCCAGTTAGCTGTGAACGCTCCAAATCAGCTTTGTTTGTCCCGGGCAGTGGCTGTGACCTGCAGCACTGGGTTGGGAAGCACCGAGTAAGGGATCAGCTAAAACCAGTGTCACTTACAGGGCTGTAGCCAAAGCACCACAGAAAACTAGAGATCTCCAAGAGGATTTGTAACTCAGTACTTGAAACATGAACATAATGAATTTATGACTATATTTTTTTCATATAAATATTACAAAATTCATAATTTTAAGGACAGAAAAAGCAATTATGACCTACAGGCTGTCTGACCTACGGCCACTTGTATTGCTACCTAATCAGCCCTTTTGTATGTAAATGACAAATTGTTTGCATGCAAATGCCACTGCCTGCTCTGTTTTCTTCTTGCTGTAGAAAGAGAAATGCTATGGAAATTGCCACCGTGCTAAAAAGAACTGAAATGCATACTAATCAGCCATATTCTCCCAGCTATACCAGCTATAATTGGAACAGTAACAAATAAAAAGGCAACAATCAGCACTGGACAAAATTTTCTATTTGAATCAGAGCCCCAAGTAAAATTATTCAGCTGCTTTTCAAAATTTTGGAACCTCTTACGTCTGGAGAAATTTGGTTTGAAACTGTGAATGAACAGTGACTTTTCACTAATGTGAAATATCGAAGATCTCTGGAATTTCATTTGCAAGAAAAATATCCTGAAAGGGAATAGGAAGGAGCCATTATCATAAAAAAGTCTGTTCTCTGTGTGCACTGGATAAATGTTGGAGTGATTCTCAGTTCCACCAAGCTGCTGATCCCTGTGGCTCATGCAATATGGAATGGAGGGGTTTGATCAGTGCTGAATTAACCTGGCAGCATTCAGCTGCTCAAATATTGCTCCTTCCTGGAAAACAGCTCACAGCCATTCCTGCCTGAACAGGAAGAGCCCTGAAAGCAAGAAATGCACTAAAACCTTGTCTTGAATGATCTGCCATGAGCTGAGTGATGCTGAGAAATCCTTAACTGCACCAGTGTGTGGTCAGGTCTCTGAAGGGAGCACTGCTCTGAGGAGGGTGAGATTGAATCCAACACTTCAACTGTTTTCTATTCTAATGAGACATTTCTTAATTTCCAAATGCCATTCAAAGTCCTGTATTTGCCTCAGGACTCTCTTTATCAAATTAAACTGTGTCAAAAAATTAGGGATAAACTTTTTGAATAGCATTTTCCTTGAGCAATATGAAGGTTGCAATTTTTACCTGTTGCTTGCTTCCATCAAAGTTTTCCTCTATAAATGGTTCAAATGCCAGCCAACTTTGCACACACTCTATTTCTTTTGTTTGCCTACCAAACCAAACAAAAAAACCCCACCAAAACCAAAAACCAATAAACCTTAGTTTATAAAAGATGAAAGGAGTAACAGAGTTATTCACTCAGCAGCCAAGATCAGTGAGATAATTACTTTAAATCAAGAAGGGGCAGACCATTTAAATTTATTACTTAATGCTGACACATGCATGTATTAATAAAACAGTTAACATTAATGGAAATAGGGTTTAGTCTCCTGATTCCAATAGAGCCATCATTTCTGCTTTCCACTGAACTAATGACTTAGCCTTGGCAGAATGATATGTATGCATGTATTTAACTATTTAACTTAACCACTGAGACCAATTAATGTGTTTCTGAAGTTTGATTTTATTTAAAAGTATATATCAGCAACCTCACTGGGATCAAAATTATGTTGAACCAGAGTTTATATGGCAGCAGTTTAACCTTAAGCGTGACTCTCTCCCTTGGAATATCTCTTGTAAAAGGAGGAGCACTAAAACGTGGGGCAGAAGAAGCAGCCCTTCAATGGGATTTGGCTTCCCAGGCTAGCACAGACTGTGATTAGGGGCTCACGTGGGAGGGAGCAGGCTGTGAGAGGGCACAGCACTGATTTACTGCTCCTCTGGGTTTGGAGGACAGGATCCAGGGACAAACCTGACCTAGCCAGGCTGAGCCAAGCTGAGCTTGCTCACAGGGCACAAAAACCTGCACCAGGTGCACCATACAAAGACAGGGGAGTTAAACGCTCAGTGCTCTGCAGCTCCCGAACACAAAAACTCTGTTTTCAAGGGTTTTTGAATAAAATTCCTCCTGCTCATCTCTTCAATGTTCCCCAGCATGGGCTGGTGTCCTCACAGTATCACCCAGGGCTCACGGCAACAGCGTCAGGCTGCACCAACACCATTGAATCAAACCTTAATTGCAATTACCAATTACTGTCTAAGACAGGCATTTCCTACAGCTGATATTCATATATCAAAGTCCTGTCCATTTTGTCTGCATTATCATGCTCCATGATCCACAATTTCTATTAGTGTATCTATAATGTGGCTACAGTCTACCTGTGGATGAACAATTAAACATCAATTAAACAATTAAACATTATAATAATGAATTGTATTTGGAAATCTCTTGCTGCACTGTTCACCAATCACTCTGGAAAATCATGGCTCCTGTTTTACATTCGGTAACTTGGTCCTTTTCTTTTAATCCATTTACATTGATTTCTACTACTCCAACTCTGCCTGCCATTGCATTCCAATTAAGAATTCTGATGAACTCTTGCTGATTCAGAAGGGAGAGGGCTCTCACTCATTGCCAAACTTTGGAGGGAAAAAACAACCAACCACACACACAAAACCTCCTTAGAATTCGCTTAAGCCAGCACTTCAAAACCGAGGAGCTCAGTTATGGCCGGTGGAGCCAGCAGAGCTCGGTGGGACGGGGATGCCTGGGAGGCACCGCAGCACCCCAGCCGTGAGGGAAGGAGCCCGAATGTCAGCGTGCCCCGGGTCTGCTCAGCGGCACGGCTGAGCTCCACACGCCCGCCTGAATTCCTGCTGGCCAGGGAGGCACCGCTGCTGTCCCTGTCCCTGCTGCTGTTCCTGTCCCTGCTGCTGTCCCGGCTGCTGCTGTCCCTATCCCTGCTGCTGTCCCTGTCCCTGCTGCTGTCCCTGTCCCTGCTGCTGTTCCTATCCCTGCTGCTGTCCCTGCTGCTGCTGTCCCTGCTGCTGCTGTCCCTGTCCCTGCTGCTGTCCCTGTCCCTGCTGCTGTTCCTATCCCTGCTGCTGTTCCTATCCCTGCTGCTGTCCCTGCTGCTGCTGTCCCTGTCCCTGCTGCTGTCCCCACTGCTGCTGTCCCTGCTGCTGTTCCTGTCCCTGCTGCTGTTCCTGTCCCTGCTGCTGTCCCTGTCCCTGCTGTTGTTCCTGTCCCTGCTGCTGTTCCTATCCCTGCTGCTGTTCCTATCCCTGCTGCTGTCCCTGTCCCTGCTGTTGTTCCTATCCCTGCTGCTGTCCCTGTCCCTGCTGCTGTTCCTATCCCTGCTGCTGTCCCTGCTGCTGCTGTCCCTGCTGCTGCTGTCCCTGTCCCTGCTGCTGTCCCTGTCCCTGCTGCTGTTCCTATCCCTGCTGCTGTCCCTGCTGCTGCTGTCCCTGTCCCTGCTGCTGTTCCTATCCCTGCTGCTGTCCCTGCTGCTGTTCCTGTCCCTGCTGCTGTTCCTGCTGCTGCTGTCCCTGCTGCTGCTGTCCCTGTCCCTGCTGCTGTCCCCACTGTTGTCCCTGCTGCTCCTGTCCCTGTCCCCGTTGCTGCTGTCCCTGTCCCCTCTGCTGTCCCCTCTGCTGTCCCTGCTCCTGTCCCTATCCCCGTTGCTGTCCCTGCTGCTGTCCCTGCCGTGCGGGATGTTCCCGGGAGGGCCTTGAGCAGCACTGGCAGCTGAAGTTTCCTGGCCAGCCTGAGCACAAGGAGCAGCTGAAGGGCTGTTCCCGGCCCTGCAGCACAGAGGATGGGCACTGAGAGGGCTCCTGACAGGAAATGTGCCCTCCTGTGCAGGAGCCACTGATGCTCTCACCAAGGGTTGTTTCTCCAAGATAATTCTTAATTAATAGTCTCTCTCAGGCCACTGACAGAAAGCTGTACAGCTGTCATGGCACTGCCTGGCTTTGTTGTAGGCAAGAACTTGGATTAGGTGCATTAATGAACTTCTCTGGCTGCATCTAGTGGATGTTCTGTGATTTTGTAGAGTTCTGTACTGTTATTTATGGTATATCCTTCTTCCACAAAGCAATGTAGTTGGTCTGAGTCAAATCAAAGGTCCAGTTTGTAGGAACACCCCAAAGGGGACGTTTAGAAGAGCATCAGAAGAAGGCAGTGGGAATAAGCCTCTTTCCATGTCTGCAACCATTCCAAATCTATATGATCATACATGTCCCTGCTGGTTAACATCCAGCATGGATGGGTTTTGGAGCAGCCTGGGACAGTGTAAGGTGTCCCTCCCTATGGCAGGGGGTAGAAGGAAATGAGCTTTAATGACCCTTTCAACCCAAACCATTCTGTGATTCTGTGGGTAGTAACATCTGGGTGCTGCAGGATATATGGAAATAATTTGGACCAATTTGCTTTTCTCAGTCCTTCAGCTGTAAGCTCCACTGACCTGGATGTGAACTGATAAAACTAGTCCAATTTGGCTTAATATGTCTTTTTTTATTATTATTTTTTCTCCTATCAGGGATTTCTTTATAAGATCTCTCAAACCTGATAACATCTCTAAAAGAAATACATCTTGTTTTGCTGTACCATTTTTTCCACCTTTGAACTCTTGACATGGTATGAACCGACCCTGCCTTTGAAAAGGGACGAGAGAGCAGCAAAAACCCTCCCGCGAGGGGCCCGCGCTCTTATTCCACGTCCCGCCTCCAGCTGTAGAGTCAGCTTTTCTGCCGACAAGCCGCACTTCCAGCATCCCAAAACTCCTCCGCCAGAGCCAAGACGGGGCCGCGCGGCCGCAGCTGGGGCGGTCAGCGGCTGGAGAGCTGTGAAAGCCCGGGGAGAGCGGCCGTGACCCCGCGGGACGCTCCCGGTGCGGGCACAGAACCGGGAACACACGGAGGGTCCGGCCCCGCATCCCGCGGGACATTCCCGGTGCGGGAACAGAACCGGGCACAGAACCGGGAGCAGCCCCGGGAACAGAACCGGGAGCAGCCCCGGGCACACGCGGAGGGTCCATCCTCGCATCCTGCGGGGTATTCCCGGTGCGGGAACAGAACCGGGAACAGCCCCGGGTACACACGGAGGGTCCATCCCCGCATCCTGCGAGGTATTCCCGGTGCGGGAACAGAACCGGGAACAGCCCCGGGTACACACGGAGGGTCCATCCCCGCATCCCGCGGGACATTCCCTGTGCGGGAGCAGAACCGGGAACAGCCCCGGGCACACGCGGAGGGTCCATCCCCGCATCCTGCGGGGTATTCCCGGTGCGGGAACAGAACTGGGAACAGCCCCGGGCACACGCGGAGGGTCCATCCCCGCATCCCGCGGGACATTCCCGGTGCGGGAGCAGCCCCGGGCACACGCGGAGGGTCCATCCCCGCATCCCGCGGGACATTCCCGGTGCGGGAGCAGCCCCGGGCACACGCGGAGGGTCCATCCCGGCTCGGAGCGGCTCGGAAGGCGCAGCACTGCCCCCTGGCGCCCGCCCGCGGAGCGGCCGGAGCGATCCGAGCCCTCCCTACGCGGGGATCGCGGACCCCTCACGGTCGGAGTCCTCAGCGTCAAAACCCGACACAGAGGGGCCGCCACATTTGCTCCTAAAATACTATAAAAGGGTTTTACTCGATGTCCAGCATGTATCAAAGCAGAGGGGCACAGTGCTCCTCGACGGGTAAGAGATAACGTATGATGTACAGAGATACAGATGGCATAAAATGACCATAAAGTCCTCTTAGTTCACCCAGACAAAGCCCCCGACCCAATCTCCATTTAAATCAATGGCCACCATGTCATTTCTGTCCCCAAGCCTTGGATTGGCCCCAACAAAGAAACAATGAAAGCTGAAGTGCTATTAAAAACATTAAAATGGTTATGGCATAGGAAATTGTACAGAGATTTTAGCTTAAAATGCTGGTAGAAAAACTCAGACGCACACACAAAGTCCAGGAAGTATGTTGCTAAACTGTTTCAAATTAATTGATTCCAGATGAGACGTCTGCTTCTCACACACTGAAGATATTTTGCTAAACATCCAGCTCACAAAATGGCTTCAAAATTCAGTTAGGGGGTTCACCAAAAAGAAGATATGCCAATTTTAGGTGTGAGATTATCTGAAATTTCTTTGATGTCTGAGATACAAATAGCTTCTATTATGGAATTCTCATCACTCAAAGATTTATTTGTCAAGTTATGCTGTTATGTTAGGGCAGTTGCAGAAAATAAAAATGCTAGTCTCAGTCTACTGTAACTCTGAACTTCACATATGTTTCTTACACTAAATTAAATATGTCAGATGTTGTCAGAATTGCATATTAATTGAAGCTGAAATCACATTATACACTTTAAATCATTTTATCAGATAAATCACAGAAATCACTCCAATCTTTGCATTTTCCCCATATTTTTATGCAGAAGAAAAATTAATTTAGCTGCCCTATCTCTCAATCAACCATTTCTATACATATTTTCCTCTGAAACTGCTGCTGATAAATTGCAATGACTTATCCCCTGGCATGCCCTATTGTAGCAGCATTTCTGCTAATGAAGTAATCTAGTTCCTACTGATTTCTTTGGACAGGCAACACTTACAATTGTAGTAAAGTTAAAGCTGATGTGGAGAAACCTATAAATAGCATTGTCTGTCCATGCTCATTCTCTGATGTGCAAGGCTGAGGTGAAAAAAAAAAATCCAATTTCAGGGCCTAAGAACAAGAGCATGCCAAAGAAAGATGTCCTTTAGGTAAAATTTTCCTAAAGGATTTCCAATTCTTTTACTGAATATCTTGTTCTTAGTCCTGTAACTTTATTTTGTTCGTCTGCAAGAGGCAGGAGAACTGCTTTTGAACTGCAGCCAGGAACTTCTGTTTTCTAGAGCACAGACTTTTCTAGACTCAGAAACCTGCTCCAAGAACGCCTGGTGTGCTGAGGCACGAAGCTCAGACCAGACCTCCTGCTCCCCATTTCCCCTGCTCTCCCTCCCCTCTCCTGGCCACGGGAACCGTGCAGCCCTGTCAGGGATCTGCTGCTCCCGAGCAAACATCTGCAGTTCCCCTGCCATGGACTCACACATCTCCGTCTATAAAGCCAGCCCAAGGACCGAGCACAAGCATCGATTTGTGTTCCAAACCCCGGCGGACAGACCTGGCTGAGGCTGATGTCACGTTAATTATTGCAGGACTCCTACACTGAAAGGCAATTTATTCATTGGGATTCCTTAGCCAGCGCAGAAAAGGAGAACAAAGTATATACCTAGAGAACCACACAGACTTTGGAAACACCGAGGCAGACGGAAGAGCAAGGGGGGGAAGGAGACGGACATGCAGCAGCGCCTGAATGCGTGCTTCCCTGCCCCTGAGCCCGCACTGCCTCTCTTATTCAACAGTTCCATTATTAAATAATTCAAAACATTGAATTTCTTAATAGAGAGGCACGGAGTCTGTGAAAACCTTATCGTATCACCATCACAAATCAACAGGAAGAAAGTCTTTCCTAGAGACTTGCTAGTAATTGGAACGTGAAAAAGAAGTGAGCATTCTCCTCATAAAGGGCCAATTTCTGAATTAGTGACCTCATTTGCTAAAGAGGTTCCTTTGTCACAGATATCTGGGTAGGTAAATACTGTGTTACACAGCCACTCTGTAGCAGCGTTACAAAGAAGCTCTCCCAGCATATACTGGTTCTCTCCTCACCAAATGAATATTTAAAAAGTAGACAATAAAGGGGGACTTCTATAGGAGGTGAAGGCACTTGTATCATGATGTCAGACTGCTATATGTGCTCCCGAAGGGCTGCACAGGAAGCACTTTTATTCTGAACTTAATGGTATTTATGGGGACCCGCAGCCTGATCTATTTTACCTTCCTTGGGGATGTGCTTATGCATGCATCACCCAGGAGTCTAATGCTTTTTGGACTAGCCCGTGTTAGAGACAGATACCATTTTGGTACCTTGTGAATAGTAATGCATTTGAAAGCCAGCAAAATAATTCAATAAATAAATAAAGGGGGGGGGGGGAGGAGAGAAAGGGTATAAATCAAAGTCTTTGCCTTTTTCATTCTGGCTAGAATATCCTTCATTTTATGCACTCCTAATTCCTGCATATCCATTTCGTGCCTGGGAGCTACGGCGCAAGTAAAAAATTTTCAGTTCGGGGCTTTCGGCATCTGCTTCTCCGGAGGAACATTTTAAAACGTCCAAACGCTCTCCCTCCCCCTCCCCGCCCCCGAGCAAGAACTGAAGGGAAGAAAAAAAAAGAAATAAAGCAGCGTCTGCCAGAGCGTTTTCCTTCTCCCTCCGGAGAGCCGAGCGCGCCCCGGGGCCCCGCGGCCGCCGCAGCGCCCGCACCGCGCCCGGCCCCGCTCGGCTCCGCACACCTGCCCGGCGCCGCCAACTTCGGGGGGCCGGAGCATCCATCCCCCCGTTCCGTTCCGTTCCTTTCCGAGCTGCCCACACGCTCAGCCCCGCCGCTTCCCTGCCCTTCCCTGCGCGGTGCCTTCCCCGGCGGGGCTGCCCCGCTCCCCGCTCTGCCCCCGCCGCTCCCCCACTCACCTGCGGGGCTGGCCGCGTCCCTCGGCCGCCTGCGGAGCGGGGACACCGGGCAAGTCCCATTCACAAGTGGCCGCGGAGCGAGCTCGGCAGCATCTTCAGCCTATTACACTCCAGCGGCAGCGGCTGCTGAATGAGGCTCCGAGCTAGTGGCAGGAATTAGAAAGAGGGAGGGAGGGGAAAGGGGAGAGGGAGGGAGAGGGAGCAAGGGGAGTGAAGCAAGATTAGAGGAAGGGAAAAGCTGGAGGCTGTTGCTTCGTCTCGATTTTCCTGTCCCTTCCCCCAGCCCAGGGGGAGCGCAGCCCCCGGCCCTGCCCTCCCGCAGGGCCCCGCTCCGCTGCTGCCCGCGGGGACCGGCGGGGGCTGGAGGCGCCGAGCAGCGGGGAAGGAGCCCAGGGCAGCCCGTCCCTGCCCCCGAGGGTGTCCCCTCCCCACGGGCCGTTCCGCACCCTCTCGGTCACGCGGGCACCCACGGGCAGGGCTGCGGGGGGCCGGGGACCCCCGCCCATGCCGCGGCTGCTGCCCTGTCCCTGCGTCCCCTCGCTGTCGCCTCTCTGCGCGCTGCCCAGGGCCACCCCCGGCCGCCGGAGCTCCGCGTGTGGGGACGCGGACACGGGGCTCGGGTGGGCAGGGACAGCGCCAGCATTTTATACTCAATCCAGTCATGTTTCCTGTCAGGAGAAGACATTTGTCCAGGAATAAAAAAAGACGAAAAAAAAAAAAAAAAAGACAAAAAAAAGTTCCTCAAGCATTTCTGCATGTGGAAAAATCTTGGTCTCCTACAGCTCACAGCCAGAGGCTGAGGCCAAGCCTGGATCTGGAGGGGGGACCCTTTCCTTCTCAACCAGGCCTGCCCCATGGCTGCCCCTCTCCCACTCCCTGTTCTCCTCACCTGCAGTGATTCGCAGGTGTGGCTGAGATCGCAGGGAGCAGCACCCCGAGCCCGTGCACCCATCCACACCCAGAGGCAGCTCACAGCCCTCCCCCCACGCCCACACTGGCACAGGTGAGCCTGCAAATCCCCTCTGATCCACGAGCATCCAGCGTGCCCCACCCGCGCCAGCCTGTGAGCACAGCCCGTGCCACCCATGCGGCTGTGGAGCAGGGCAAGGAAGGATGCAACACGTGGCTCCTCCAGAATAAGAGCTGCATTCACTGCTGGAATAAACCTGGTACCTCTTTGTGAAGACATTCTGCCCATCCTCAGGCAGCCCATCCCTCTCTTCGTTCCCCAAGGCAGCAGTGGTTCTGCTCTGGCACAGCACCACCCGGCCATGGAGAACAAGGCTTTTATATTCTGTGGTTAATTAGCTCTGCCAATAACTCCAGGCAAAAGGGGGAAAAAAAATTGGCAGAAAAGCTGCCACTGTACAAACAAAGAATTTGGAAGGAGGAAAGCTGATAAACAATGCATCCTTAGGAGGCTGAGGGACACTGAACGTAGCACAGTGAAACACTAAGTCATAAAATTGTTTAGGTTGGAAAAGCCCTGTAAGATCATCAAGTCCAACTGCTCTCCCAGCACTGCCAAATCTACCACTAAACCCTGTCCCCAAGTGCCACATCTGCAAGTCTTTGAGTCACCACTTCCCTGGACAAACCTTTCAGTGAAGAAATTTTCTCTAATAGCCAATCTAAACCTCCCTTGGTGCAGCCTGAGGCCATTTTCCCTTGTCCCATTTCTTGTTACTTGAGTGGCCACGGCCTCCTGTCAGGGAATTGTAGAGAGCTCTAAGGAGAGGAAGCCTCCTTTTCTCCAGGCTAAATAACC
The DNA here is from genome assembly GCF_037042795.1 of Molothrus aeneus. NCBI lineage: Eukaryota > Metazoa > Chordata > Aves > Passeriformes > Icteridae > Molothrus > Molothrus aeneus. The sequence continues at coordinate 828,279 of NC_089656.1, forward strand.
CCAACCCAGCCCATGGCAGCCTGGGGCAAACAGCAAGAGCCTTCTGGCTGCAGAGCAGGGATTGGAGAATTAAGGACACAAAGTGCTTCAGAGCGTGGTTGAGAGTTGCCATTTGAGCTCAGAAAGGCCCAGGGACAGGCCTGGGTGTGCATGAGCATGGAGGATGAGGCTGGAGCACGGACACAGCCCCAGGGCCATGCCTGGGGACCTGAGTGGCTGAAGAGGGTGTGAAACAAGGGCCCCGGTTGGGACAGCCCTGAGCAAACACAGAAACACCCCAGGGATTGAGCTGAAAGCAGGAGGTAACAGCACAGCAGAGTGAATAGTACTGAAGGTCTAAGGGCTTTATTTTTGTAGGAATAGGGCTATGGGACTAAGATAACACATTCTAAGACTGGGTTTTGAGAGAGAATTCAAGGAGCAATAAAAGGCCATCAAGAAATGAAACATGCAAAGGATTGTTTGAGAATGTCTTTAGGGAGATGTGGATGAGGAAGGAGGGTGGTGTGCATTAATTTGACAACAGTCTTGTCAAGAAATTGGTTTTGGACAGAAAATACATGTCCCCAAATTGGTTTTATAGACCCAGTCCAAACATGTTGCCTTCAATGGACACCAGTCAATCTCCTGGTGATGGTAAAGAATTACCATTTGGTTTTGTCATGGGTACATGGCAGTACAAGTGAGCTCTTCCATAACTGACACCAAGCTGAGACCTGAGAGCTGGCGGAGGAGCTTTTCCCTTTTCCCCTTCTCTTGCTGATTCCAGCACATGGCAGAGGGGATGACTTCTGTAATTCCCTTTTTTAAACTGCTGAGATCAGATTTTTTTGAATATAAAGGAAATGTGAAAGCAATTTCAATCTAATTAAGCATATACAATAGGTACCCATAATATTCTCTAGTCAAAGAGCATATTGATCTATAATGAAAGGTTTCATTAATTCCATTCAAGGACGCACGTTAACAAATGAGTGCAGTAACATCTGATCTGGAGAGAGCCTCGTATCTTCCCTTCCTTCTGCATTGAAGTCTCAGCATAAACTAATCAGATTCTACTATTATTTTTCTCATTTGTTCATCTTCCCATAGGATCTATGGATGGATGGTCCTTATCTGCAAACAAAATTGAAGGAAAACTCCTGCTGGAATCTGTATTTGTACCTCTGGCTAAGTCCCAAGGCTGATTACCTGAATAACCACTGTGGAATTAATTTCACCTATCTTAAACCATTTTAAAATTGAATCTCTAACAGGCTGTCTGTAGAAAAAGTCCAGTCAATGTCAATAAACAGTCCCTCGGACTGGGACAGGCCTTTAGCTGCATATGCCTCTCTGTATCCCAAAGACTACCTCCTCACTAAAATCCTACCTACAGCCATCTGCCAGCTGGAGGAGAAGAGGCAGGACCTGTTTTTTCTGTTGGGCACAAAAAAGAAGAAGTGCACAAACCGAAATCATCCCATGATGCTGATAAATGGCGACATTTGGAAAATTCCCTTCAGCCACTGCAGTTCCCATTCCAGCAGCTCCAAACCACCATGCCATGCCATCTTTCCAGGAGAGCATTGCACAGGGAATGACAGCAGCTCACACAAAGGAGGCGTGGGCAGGGAGGAAGGGCAGCCTGGAGTGGCTGCAGAGCTTCCCTATGGATTTCTGCCAGTGTTTGTGAGTTCACAGCCTGCCCAGGCCACACCTTGATATTCCCAGCACACATGGGGACAGGGAAAAGTGGATTTGCCACTCCCCATTTCTGCCTTTTGTGACTCCCCACCTTCATAGCCCTGGGCTGGTGGTTCCTCTATGAATGGCACATTGAACCAAGCTAAACTCTGTCACATTCACTGCTGGGAAATCTTTCTAAATATAACTGTCAGCTGTCTTCAAAAAATGTTAGATGCACCCCCAAAAACCAGGCTGAGCTCTCCTGCTGCCAAGGAAGGCATGGGGAGCAGCAGGGGAGCACACTGAGCCCTGCAGTTAGCATTTCCAGCTGCTTGAAACCTGGAGTCAGAATAAAATCAGTGTCAGACATAAATAAAGGAAGTTTATACATATTTTAAACAGTATTGTTTTTGCATATCCATATATTTAGGTTAAGAACATCTGTGATAACAAATCTGTGAAACCAAAAAAAAAAAGGTTTCTTTTCTACTGTGGGTTTACAGAATCTGAATTTTTTTTAAAAATTATGCTTATTGCTGGGTAAATTAACCCTTTTTTGTTTGAAGATAAGCTGGCTGCTTTGTTTTCTAAGCATTTAAAGGGATACACGCACTTCTACTAATAGAATTTTTGTTCGAGGAAACTGTAAGTTTATAAATAAGGGTAGGAAAGCTGCAAGTTTAAGTTGGACATTTGCTTTGGGGTGCATGGAAAAGCTTGAACTGTGAACTTCAGGAACTGAACTGCAAAAAGCCTTTAGCAACTCAAAAGAATTTATCAGTACCCCATTTACTCAGCAGCTTGAGCACATTTACACAGGGAATAGGAAAGGAGAAACGTTTTCCATCTCTTTGACCCTGTTTTCTGCAGCCCCCCCAGGCCTGTTTGGCTTTGCCAACACGTGTTCTTCTCTCTCAGCTCCCTTTAACAGACCTGCAATTTCCTTCACTTTTCTTCTCACCTGGAAAATATTAGAGATTTAAGAGGCACATGAGTAGCATATTGCTATCTGCAGGAGCTGGGAGCACAGGAAGGAGCAGGAAAAGCAGAGGTCTATACGAAAGGATATTCCACAAAACCAGAACAATGTTTTTTGTTCAAAATGTCCTTCAATTTCAGTGTCATTTTGCTAATGAATCAAAGCACAATTTAAATCCTATGTGGAAACATGAAAGGTGACCAGGATTGAAGGAGAGAAAAAACCTTGTTCTTAATAATGCCAAAAAAGGGAAAACTAATTAAAGTCACAATGCCGGCCCAGTGAGAAGACAAGTGTGTAAAAAGAGTATAACTAACAAAAGTGTTTTCCTTGTGGTGAGGAAGCAAGGCTTTTACACCATAAGGTATGCAGGTAAGGCTGTAGAATGCAGGTAAGGCTGTAGATGTTGTTTACTTGGATTTCAGCAAGGCCTTTGACACTGTCTCCCACAGCATACTCCTAGACAAGCTGGCAGCCCGTGGCTTGGACAGGAGCGCTCTGTGCTGGGTCAGGAACTGGCTGCATGGCCGGGCCCAGAGAGTGTTGGTGAATGGTGCTGCATCCAGCTGGCAGCCAGTCACCAGTGGTGTTCCTCAGGGTTCTGTGCTGGGGCCAGTTCTGTTTAATGTTTTTATTGATGACATGGATGAGGGTTTAGAGTCCTTTATTAGCAAATTTGCAGACGACACTAAGCTGGGAGCGTGTGTGGATCTGTTAGAAGGACGTAGGGCTTTGCAGAGGGACTTGGAACGGTTGGAGGGATGGGCAGAATCCAATGGGATGAAGTTCAATAAGTCCAAGTGCCGAGTCCTGCACTTTGGCCACAATAACCCCCTGCAACGATATAAGCTGGGGACAGTGTGGCTGGACAGTGCTCAGGAGGAAAGGGACCTGGGGGTGCTGGTTGACAGTCGGCTGAACATGAGCCAGCAGTGTGCCCAGGTGGCCAAGAAGGCCAATGGCATCCTGGCCAGTATCATGAACGGTGTGGCCAGCAGGAGCAGGGAGGTCATTCTTCCCCTGTACTCAGCACTGGTGAGGCCACACCTTGAATATTGCGTCCAATTCTGGGCCCCTCACTTTAGGAGGGACGTTGAGATGCTTGAGCGTGTCCAAAGGAGAGCAACGAGGCTGGTGAGGGGCTTAGAACACAAGCCATATGAAGAGCGACTGAGGGAGCTGGGGTTGTTCAGCCTGGAGAAAAGGAGACTCAGGGGTGACCTTATCACCCTCTTCAACTTCCTGAAGGGTAGCTGTGGTGAGCTGGGGGTCGGTCTCTTTCTCCGGGCAACAACCGACAGAACAAGAGGACACAGTCTCAAGCTGCGCCAAGGGAGATGCAAGCTAGAAATAAGGAGGAAGTATTTTACAGAAAGAGTAGTCAAATACTGGAATCATCTACCCAGGGAGGTCGTGGAGTCACCATCCCTCGAAGAGTTTAAAAAAAGACTGGATGTGGCACTTGGTGCCATGATCTAGTTGAGGTATTAGAACATGGGTTGGACTCGATGATCTTAAAGGTCTCTTCCAACCTAGAATTTCTGTGATTCTGTGATTCTGTGATAAATAATAAACTGCTCAAAGCAGCTGCTACCTAAAGCCATTTCTTCCAATAACAAATGTCTTCCTTGTTTACTTGAAAAAGGTTAAAACAAAGGCAAAACCATTGAGGTTAAAACAAATGTACACAAAACATCTGATACAGAATCTCCACAAAGTTAGCAATGCAAACATTTTTCGGGGGTTAGACTTGAAGCACTGAAACCTGTAGGGAAAAGGAAATTTTGAAGGGGGAAGAGGATCACAGTAAAAACAAACTGAACGATGGAAATGGTACAATCATAGACAGAGGATTTGGGGGTGGTTTTAAATTTCAGACATGCACATGGAGCATTTTGCAAGGCCGCAGGCTACACTGATAAACCGTCAGCTGGAAACACCTATCCCAAGTGGAACAGCTCTTCATGGAGATGGAAATCCCTCCTGTCAGCCAAACCCAGGCATCCAGGCTCAGGCCACAGGACCAGCACCTTCCTGCCCACAGAAGACAGCAGAATGGAGTCCAGTTTCATTTAGGCTGCAGTAGAAAACAGCTCATTTTTCTCCAGTGTTCAGAGACCTTATAAAGCTGGGTCTGTTTGTGTTAAGGCTTTAGTGGGAGAGTTCCCCTCATGCCTTTGTTTTATAAAATCTGAGGATGTTTGGCAATGCATGGACACTGAAACATTGCTGTCACTGAGCTTTGAGATCATCTTACCCTCATAAAATCCTCTGAATCTTTTGACCCTATTTTATGCAGTTTTATGATGTGGTATGTGACTGTTGTGAATGCAGCAGCATTCTGGCCATCATCCCATTTCCTCAGCTCTGCTAGAGGCAGTGAAGGCCAGGCAGGACTGGGCTGGTCAGCTTTTTTGTCCTGAGGATCTCTCAAGCCTGGAGGTTTCCAGAAGCACTGGGACACTTTTGGTTGCCTTGAGTTACACACTTGGCCCACGAAGGGATCAAGCCCCAGCTGGGTGATTTTGACCACACTGAAGTAGATTATCACAGAGAACATTATTTGTAAGGGCAGTAATTCAAAAATGCTCTATTCTAAAGGGTCTGCTGACCAGTGTAGATTCACAACTGTGAACTATTTATAGCTTCAACCCAGTATCCAAAAATTACAGCACAAAGAATCCAAGGGGAAAAAAGGCTTGCATGGGTGAGTCAGACCGACCTCATAAACTTTTTAACCTATAAATGTCTTCTGCTAATAAGTTCTTTAGAAACACAGATACTAAAATTAAATTTCTCATTTAGAGAAGGCATTATTTAGTGAGGAACTTGAGGCTCATTTATTTCTGACGCTGTGCATTAAAAGAAAGAAATGCATTTTTTAATGTGTATAAACACACAATATGGGACAGGCTGGGAAAGAGAGGCTGGGGAGAAGCCATGAGAAGGGACCTGGGGGTCCTGGTGGATGGCCAGGTGGATCTGAGTCAGGGACAAATGATCCTTGTGAGTCCCTTCCAACCCAGGATATTCCAAAATTCCGTGGTTCTGTGATTCCAACCATGTGTAAGGCACTGCCTGCACAGGCTGCCAAGCAGGATAACACCTCTGAATATATTCCTCTAATGTAGTCAACTGATAGCTTATTAATTTATCTTGTTAGGAAACAAGTTTAAAAAAATCACTGCATCTTCCTAGAGAGCATGCACAGCTTGTACACACATCTGACAGTAAGACATAGCACAGCTAAATAGCTGCTAATAATCATGTCTTTTCATTCCAGGTCTGAATGTCAGTTATTTGGTGCAGGATGTGCTGTACAATTAATGATTGACTATTTCTTCCAAAATCTAAGAAAAAATAGGTAATCTTCACAATGTGGGTTTTTTTTTTTTTTTTTTTTTTTTTTTTCCATTTTCTTGTTTTGTCTGGAGAAATCACGTTTGATTTGTTAGCATGTACTTCTGCTGGGAATATTGTTTCTGTGTGTATTGGGCACACCAACCATCAGTTTGTGAACAGCCCTGGCTGTGCTCAGAAAGATTTAAAGGAGAGTGCTGTCCCTGTAATCTCCCTGCTCAGCCCCCTGTGCTGAGGGACACCAGGCAGTCATGCTTATCTAGCACAAAGATCTTTCTTCATTGAATGCCCACAGCTTGAGATAGTCAATCTCGCCCAGCGAGGCATCGAGTATTTCAGATTGTTCCTGGTGATTTCTGTCCATGTCCCCTCACTATTCCAGGCACCAGGAGCTGGGAGCTACTTATCTCTCCACACAAGGCCATAATCAAAGGCATTTTCACATCTGGATATGAACAGCCATGATCCAAGAGACCAACCACTCTCGAGTTCAGTAAACAGCTATAAATTGTGCATAGACTAGCAAAATAATGGCAAAATTATGAAGTTTTATCCATAAATCACGTGCTGTCACTGCTTGCACATCTATCTGCTATTGGAAAAAACATGGTGGCTTTAATGGAGTAAAAAAGTTATAAAAAGAAATATGTTCACTTCACTATTTAAAGTCCCCAAGATTATAATTCTTTATTATTGATTTTATCAGGAGATAAAAATATAACAGACTTTGGAGTTTGTCAGATGAGTCACAACTGAAAACATCAGATGATTCACACAATAATCAATCATAAAACAAGAAAACAATCTCGGTTATTAAACTTGTTAAAAAAAAAATGAAATGGCACCTCTTTACTATAAATCTGCCACAGGGTTTAAAATCTCATTGATCACACAGCGCAATCTTTTTAAAATCCTGTGTATAATATGGTATCATTTTGCTTGAGCCCAGATAATTATTTGAAGAGTCTGCTGGTTTTTTTTTTTCTATTTTCCAATAATATAAATGAAATATTGAATGCCATTTTTAGTTTCATGTACAAGCAAGTCAGGGGTCATAAATCCCACTCAGAGAAGAGATGATTGAGCCTGAAAACAACAGACAGGAAGCTCAGCCATCTATTTGCCTTTAATTCTCACCCAGATAGATATCCAACAAGCTTCTGTGGAAAAACATGGTGTCCTTTGGGCATCTATAAGAAATCATGAGAATGCCTTTCTGTTGCTTGTCCTTTGCTGATTTTGGTTATTTTTTCCTTATAAGTGGTGATGTTTTTTAGGTTTTAAGAAAAAAAACCCAAAAAAACCAACCTACAAATCTTCTGTCAATTCCACAGTGGAGATGTGTTGCTGTTTGCTTTCCATTTTTCAAAATCAGGAGGTAGATTAACACAGATGCTTAATGCATCAAACAATGTCAGGGTTTTTTCCAAGTGAAATATTGTGGGTGCTAAGAAATCGTGAAAAACATGCCCAAAGTACTGCCACATTGTCAAATGCAACCAGGAGACAAACACATTCCATCTGAGAATCCAATGCGCCCTTCCTCCTAATTTAATCAACAAAGGAAGCAAACCTATGTATTTAAAAAAAAAACAAATGGGAATTTGCACATGGACTAGGCCTCTTCTGCCTCTGTTCAGGTTATACAACACAAAGCAATGCTTCACAGAAGCATTTCATACAATTTAACACAACTGAATGGCTCTTTCCTAGGAAAGAGAAATTGGAAAAAAATACATATGTTCTGGATCTGCAGAGCCCTTAATCCATGGAAAATGCTTTCATTTCCATAAGACCTACTCAGAGAAAGCCTCATCTTTCTCCATTTTCCACCGTTGCTGTGTAGGAATGTGCAAGGAGCCCTCACTAAACTGTTTAGCATCTAGATGAACTCATTTCCATGGAAAGCAGCACCTGCAATGCTCTCCCATGCAGAAACCTCTGAGAGGTTCTCTGTAGTTGCTTCAGCTTTAGGGATATATTGATTACTGTGACTCTTCATAGCTTTCCCAAGCATCTTGGAGAGGGGTGGCCTCCTGCAGCTTTTCAGGATCCAGTGGATGCTCTCTGCCATTGCTGCCTGCTCAGTGCTCCACACCAGGCACTGAGACCTGTCCTGAAGGGACCCAGATACTGGCCCAATTTCAAGACCATACCCACAAGATGTTAAAATGAGCCAGTGCCTACTTTCCTAAGCTTTTAAAAGTCAGTTATATCAGAGTAGTCTCATCTGGACTTGTGCAATGAAGTCATGGACTGGCAGCATGCCCTGCCCTGGGCTGAGCCTGGTGTGGGCAGCAGGGAGGGGATTCTGCCCCTCTGCCCCTCAGGTGAGACCCCACCTGCAGAGCTGCCCCAGCCCTGGGCCCAGCACAGCCAGGACCTGGAGCTGCTGCAGAGAGCCCAGAGGAGGCACCAGGATGAGCAGAGGGATGGAGCAGCTCTGCTGGGAGGAAAGGCTGGCACAGCTGGCATTGTTCACCTGCACAGGAGAAGCTTTGAGCTGAGCTCAGGGTGGCCCTGCAGGGCCTGAAGGAGCTGCAGGAAAGATGGAGAGAGACAATTGCCAAGGGCTGGAGGGACAGGAGCCAGGGAATGGCTGCCAGTGCCAGAGGGCAGGGCTGGATGGGATCTTGGCAATGAGGAATTGTTCCCTGGCAGGGTGGGCAGGCCCTGGCACAGGGTGCCCAGAGCAGCTGGGGCTGCCCCTGGATCCCTGGCAGTGCCCAAGGCCAGGTTGGACACTGGGGCTGGGAGCAACCTGGGACAGTGGAAGGTGTCCCTGCCATGGATGGGGTGGCACTGGGTGGGATTTAAGGTCCCTCAAGCCCAAACCACTTTACCACTCTATGATTTTTATGGCGTCATGATAAAGTACACAGAACTATATTATAGGCCTACATGAATTCCTTTTTAGTTTGATAATGCACCTTGGCATTATTTTGAGGATCTAATTGGACTGCACTACTTGTGGTAGAACATAGCATTGGAAAGTTTGACTCAAGAATACCAGAAACAGAATTTAAATACAATATTGATAAATAACAAACCCTGTGTTCCCAGGAGTTACACATGTTTATACATTTAAACCTGGATCTTGTGACATTTTTGACTTTTAATTGTAATATTAAAATTAGTAATAATGATGGTTACAATTGTCCAACAAAACTAGGGTTAGAAAAATATGCCTGAATGTTTGAACCTCCTGATCATGCAGTGAAAAGAGAGATTAATTTTCTTTCATTGCTGTTATTCATGCAATTAAATTAATACTGTCCCCGTACCATTTCAGCATCTGTTCTGTTTAAAAGGTAATTGAAAAAGACTCTATATGAGAATTGCAAAATAAAGAGGCAAAAGAAATGAGGCAAAGAAGTTAGATGTCCTGGGGTGACTTGTGATGTTTGTATCCCCATTTGTCTGTTTAGCCCAGAAATAAGTTTTGCACCTTTAAGACTGGTTCTGAGAGCAAAGTAGGGTGAGAGAAGGTACACCCCATGAGCTGAGCTGTGGTTCTTCCTGTATGATTGTGGAGAAAACATGAGGAGATGGGATGGAAAACCTGCTGCTGCTCTGGCACAATGGGTGCGTGAATTGAAGGAAGACAGAGCTTGGAGAGGAAGTTCCACCAAAAGGAAAGCAGCTCCAGTTGCCCGTAGCCGAACTGTCAGGTATGATGAAAATGATGATATGTCCGATCCTCTTGAAGGAACATCCAAGATATATGTCCAAGGGAAAGAAGGATAACCAGGCTTAGAGGGGCCCTGCCTCTAACCAGGTAGAGGCTAGGGAAAACCGTGTTTTCTGGACCGTGTGGATTTGTTGGCCTGGCACATCCACAAAAATATAAGGCCTTTGTCGACACTGGTGCACAGTGCACGCCAACCCCATCGAGACATGTGGGGGCAGAACCTGTTTCTATTGCTGGTGTGACAGGAGGATCACAGCAATAGAAAGCTGGAAGCTGAGGTGAGCCTGACTGGAAATGAGTGGAAGAAATATCCTATTGTGACTGGCCCAGAGGCCCTGTGCAGTCTGGGCATAGACTTCCTCTGAAGTGGGTATTTCAAATACCCAAAGGGACTCAGATGGGCGTTTGGAATAGCTGCTGTGGAGACAGAGGGCATTAAGCAGTTGGACACCTTGCCTGGACTATCAGAAAACCCATCTGCAGCAGGACTCCTGAAGGTGGCAGAGCAACAAGTGCCGAGTGCCACCTCAACAGTGCACTGCCGGCAGTACTGAACGAAACGAGATGCTGTGATCCCCATCCACAAAATGATCCATGAGCTGGAGAGCCAAGGGGTGGTCAGCAAGACCCACTCATCCTTCAACAGCCCCATTTGGCCTGTGCATAAGTCTGATGGAGAATGGAGATTGACTGTGGACTATCGTGCATTGAATGAAGTGACTCCACCGCTGAGCGCTGCTGTGCTGGACATGCTGGAACTCCAGTATGAGCTGGAGTCCAAGGCAGCGAGGTGGTACGCCACCATTGGCATTGCTAATGCATTTTTCTCCATTCCTCTGGCAGCAGAATGCAGGCCTCAGTTTGCTTTCACCTGGAGGGGCGTGCAGTACACCTGGAACCGACTGCCCCAGGGGTGGAAGCACAGCCCCACCATCTGCCATGGACTGATCCAGGCTGCACTGGAAAAGGGTGAGGCTCCAGAACACCTGCAGTACATTGAGGACATCATTGTGTGGGGGAACACAGCAATGGAAGTGTTTGAGAAAGGAGAGAGGATCATCAGGATTCTGCTAGAAGCCGGCTTCACCATCAAGAAGAGCAAAATCAAGAGACCTGCCCAAGAGATCCAGTTCCTGGGAGTGAAGTGGCAAGACGGACGGCGTCAGATTCCCACTGAGGTCATCAATAAAATCACAGCAATGTCTCCACCGAAGACATTGTGTTCATTCCAGCAAGAAGGAGACACAAGCTGTCCTAGGTGCCATAGGCTTTTGGAGGATGCACATTCCTGAGTACAGTCAGATCATGAGCCCTCTTTACCTGGTCACCCGCAAGAAGAACACTTTCCACTGGGGCCCTGAGCAGCAACAAGCCTTTGTCCAGGTCAAGCAGGAGATGGCTCATGCAGTTGCCTTTGGCCCAGTCAGGACAGGACCAGAGGTAAAGAACATGCTCTACTCTGCAGCTGGGAACCATGGCTCATCCTGGAGCCTTTGGCAGAAGGTGCCTGGGAGTACTTGAGGCTGACCACTGGGATTCTGGAGATGGAGCTATGGAGGGTCTGAAGCCAGCTACATGAAATTGGTGTTTCTGCCCGGTTTCAAACTGAAACCACCACATTAGAGAACATGATTCATTACTTATTGATGTCACAAGTCTTCAGGTCAAGCTCAAAAAAAGAAAACAAACCTTTTGGCAGGTAAAGATGAAGAAACAAGAGCACACGATTCAGAAACTTTCCCACTTGCTCCCTCAAGGAACTAAAACATAAGGAGGCCATGCCAGATTCTATTCTCATGCCATAAATCCAAAATAACACTATTGGCTTACTTTGATTTTACATTGACTTCAGGAGAGTTACTTTGAATTTACATCACTGTAGGATCAGGATCAAACTGCTGAGAGGATATTAAAAGGAGATTAAACATGATCTTAAACAGTGATTTCCCAGGAGATCCGAGGATTTTCAATTTGCAAGATTTTACAACTGTCTGAGAGTTGGATAAATTTCAAATGCAGTTGTTGATAAGAGCATTTGCAGCTGCCAAAAGAACCTGTTTTAAGGATCTGGAAGTTGGCAGAGGAGCTGAACATCCTGGAAGAGTGTAAGAGAACAAGGGAGGCTGTGAGGGAAGGGAGATCTGAGAGCATTTCTGGCTGCACAGGGGCATTCCTGGATTAATTCTATTCAGATATTGGATGGATTTATGCTCTGGTCACTTATTCAGTAAAAATTTGAGTCTAGGTTTAAGGCATAGATATCAGATTTTGATATCATTCAGCTGCCTGTCTTCTGTTCAAGACAGACTTGTCCTGAAAGAACTCAGAAAACTTTTAAATACTTTGGTCTGGGTTGTTTTGCTTTTTCCCAGGCACAAGACTAATATTCAGCATTTCCATGTCTGAGTGTTGATTTCAACCTTGATGCCTTATCTAGCTTTTCCTTCATTCATTAAACAGGATTTCTACAGAATTTAATGGAAAAACTAATTTTTGTCTGGAACCTGTGCTCTTGGGTCTCTCCAGGTGCAATTTGCAGGGAGCTCTCAGAGCATCAGCAAGAGTGTAACAATCCAATCTGTAATTCTTGAAACAGAGGATGAGTTTCATTTCACTCAAATTAATTTCTCATCTGCCATAAGTGGACACCATATCCATCTTCTCATACTTTAAAAGTCATATGCTTGGTTGATAAATTTTCCTGAATAAATGAGAACCTCAAAGAACTGATAAACAAAGAATGAAGCCTGGTTTGGTGCTCATCTTTGGGAAAGAGATATAAGAAGAAATTAATGCTCCACTCTCAAACTATATGTGCAGTTCTGAGCATCACGTGCCCTTTAAATTTCCTTATGCACCCATGTACAAACTGCCCAGAAATCAAGTTAAACAGATCTACAGAGGCTTTCTGAGCCCAGCTGTAGTGGTTCTGTACACCAAAGAATTGAATAAAACACACACAAAGCAGACATACAAAATTTTTTGTAGCTTTAACCCTGAAAATCAAGCACTGTAAATCATCCTCTTCAGAGATGTGCTGTAGTAACTAAAGTATGCAGATTTTAAAGATACCAAGAGAATAATTTTAAATAATCTAAACTACATTACAGACATGATACATTAAACATGAAACATTATATAATGGGCTAATTTGAAGAAGTCCCTGAATCCTACTGGCCTTAAATTTGGCTGAGGAAAATCCTTAAAGAAAGCATCTTCTCTAATTTACAAGTGATTTTTTTACTGTTTGTGTTTTATGATGCAACAGTGACCTAGTTCAAATTTTATTCAATTATGTAGGGCTTTTTCTGGAATAAAATGGAACTGAAATACACATACAAATAAAATAGTTTAATTTTATTGCCCAGAGCAATTACAGCATGAAATCAGACAAAAAGGGGGCAGAGCCTGCTGTAAAAGATCAAAGAAAGTATTCAGATGCCAATATAACTTAATTCTCTAGAAACAAATCTGCCACTAGGAAATAGAAAAAGGAATTTTTCATTTGTTATAATAAAAATCCCAACAAGAGTATGGCAGCTACTGGAGCCTGTCCCACATGACATTCCTGAGTAATCCATTAAATGTCATTATTTCTGCATTACTTCCAGTGGTGTCCACGGCCTCCATGCATTTCACCTTCCTGTCCCAAATCCAACAGCCCTCGTGGCACCCAGTGTCTCACCTCTCAAAGCATTCCTCTTCAGCTTTTCCAATTAAAACCCCAATTAACACAGGGATGTTTCTTTTCAGCACAAAATATTCAGTGCCTTGTGCAATTTGGGCCTGAATTTGCATGTGCTTTTCTCAGCCTCTGTTTAAATTGTTCAATTCCATAATGGATTTACTTGTTTTCTTTGTTGCTAGTCAAAATATTAAACTGAAATTTTGGCAACAAATTATTGATAAATTGACATTAAATCCAGTGTGCAAATGGAATTGAGACAAATGGAGAAGGGAAACATTTTAGACAAGTCAAAGCATTGTTTTAATATATTTTAAACAAAATGTGTGAAAATGTTATTTATAAATGTAAATCAAAACAAAATGTAACTAAATTTCTCAAACCTAAATGTTTAAAACTGTCTTTGAGCACATTAAAACATCTAGTTCAACTGTAAATACATTTTGGGAGTTTCATTTCAAACAGAAAAAAATGTTTAAATTGTTTCATCGAGTGACCAAAGTGGAAAAAACAGTTCTCAATTTAAATAAGGTTTATGGGAACACGTATAAATGTTGGTAACAAGTAATATGATAATGACATGCACAGAAATATTCCACTGAACTTGTAAATTATGAAATTCACTGGTTTGATAAAAAAGTATTTCCATGACCTTTGTTCCCCAGGATCTTATGGATAGGTTCTCATGTTAATGTACCCAGTATATAAATATATTTTTATAATTGACATATTCCCAGAATAAAAAAAGAGCGGCCTATTTTTACCTATCTCTATACATATTAAGCAACTAAAAGGCAATGATATTGGAAAGGCAGCAGCTAAAATGTGTAAAACCAAACATTTATAAAGATCTATCAAGACTGAGCACCAATGTCACCCTATTCATGGTGCAGATTACAAGGCATCTGAGGACTGATGAAGATGGCAACGTGAGGGTGTATCAAAAGCAGTTCCATGTTCAAGATAACGAGGTCATCACTCCATTGTGCATTTTTGGGATGGAATTAACAGAAGAACTCATTGAAGGTCAAAATCCTGTATTGCAACCCAAGTCTTTGAAAGTGCAGGTTCTCTTTGAGAACCCGTGCGTCCAGATGGCAAAGAGAGGGCGTTAGGTAATCCATGCTTATAAAATGCTATATAATAAGCAAAGTAGAGAAATGCGTAAAAATAAGAGGAAAATTTGAGTGTTGTTCCCAACTACATAGTATGGTTCTTCCACAGAAAACAAAACCACTGCATTGGTTTGTAGTATCCATGAGCTGCACTCAGAAAAAAAAAGAATTGATTCATTTGTTAAAAATAGAGCTTTCCCCAATGACAGAATTAGAAATTTCCTGGGCAAAACCCAGGACAGCCATTAAATACAGGGCTGACCTGGGTGTGCTGATGGTGGCTGAGATCTGGGAAGAGACATCTCAGTGCATGGAAGAGAGACTGAAAGAGGGGAAGTTTATATGGAATATTTGGAAGGAATTGTTCCCTGGCAGGGTGGGCAGGCCCTGGCACAGGGTGCCCAGAGCAGCTGGGGCTGCCCCTGGATCCCTGGCAGTGCCCAAGGCCAGGTTGGACACTGGGGCTGGGAGCAGCCTGGGACAGTGGGAGGTGTCCCTGCCATGGCTGGGATGGGATGGGATGAGCTTTAAGGTCCCTTTCAAACCCAAACCATTCTGTGGTTCTGTGACACTAAGAGTCACACATCTTTTTTCTAAAGATGAAGACTTTTTGTCCAGAGAAGTAAATGTTTCCAAAGTATTTTTTGAAATATTTTGGAATACTAGCAGTGGCAAGAGGAAAGAAAACTTGCAAGTCTAATCAGATTCCCAGCCATTTTAATCTCCAGAATGATGATCGACATCAAGGAAAGAGAAGAATGACTAATTTAAATTAAATTACATCTAATGAATCTACAGGCTTGCCAATGGATTAAGAACTTATGCACTGTCACATTAACAAACAAAATGCCATAACTCCATGAAACAAAAATGCTAAAAATTTGCCTCAAAAACAAGGCAGTTCTAATGAGACTTGTCATTCATCCCCTTCACACGAGGTGTGATTCATCACCTTTGTAAAATGCTTTGAAAGCCTGAGATGAAAGGTGCCAAAGCACCACCACGAGGATCCAGAGGGGTGTCATCATTGCCATGGGACATGGTGGCTCAGGAAAGGGCACTTTCCACAGCAATTCATTTGGGATTTTAATCCTCACTTAGTCCTGGGGGAAACTGCTGCTGCCATCAGATCCAAACCTGTCTCCATGGAGGGAAGCTGTCAGGAATAAACCCTTCACTCCCAGCCCCAAGGCTGCTACCCAGAGAGTTGGATCTGAATTAGAGCTTAGCAGGGTGCAGCATCAATTCAGCATCCAGCTCTGTGGGCAGCAGCTCCAGCTCTGGAGTCCTCTCCTGCAGGACACCGGGCAGACAGTTCCAGAGCTCCTCTCATCCAGGACAGTGGGCAAATCATCTGCCTCTTCTGAGTTCATGCAAATGCTGTTCTAAAGAATACTACACAGAGAGTGCAAAAAAAAAAAAAAAACAAATGCATAATATGCAAAAGCGAAAGTTAATTTCTTTTTAATTTATTATTATTATATTATCTTTTTTATTTTAACATCCCCCTGAATACAGTAATAGTTTAACTTCACAGCTACACTGAATACCTTCAAATTTTCTTCAGTATTAGCTGAGGATTAGGGATTTTTTTTTTTTTGCCAATCTAGGCAGCAACACAGGCTCACTTTGACATCTGTGTCATTAAAATAACAGGGCTGTGCTGCTATTGAAGGAGAGATTGTGGCTCCATACATCAACACCAACTCATCCCCTGTGACACAGCAGCAGGATATCCACAGCCAGCATCTGCCCAGGCAGAGGAATCTGTGGGAAGCTTTGCAGGAGCCCCCACGAGCCCAGGCTCTGCTTTTTGCCACTGCTGTTTCTGATGATGAAATATTAATGATTCTTTGCAAGGTTCAGCTATGCCGTGCTGTAATCTGTCACTTTTACCCACTTATCTGTAAGTAAGCAAATGACATCAATGGTTAAAAGGTTACATTTTTTACTGATCTTAAACCACGATCTGACGGATGTTACTTTCTTTCCACAGATGCTGTTTGGCAACACACCTTAGCAGGATTGCCCTGAAATTAAATTCCTGCTTTGGTTCATTAGAATATTCAACAAGTGAATACATTTATAAATTATAAATAATTTCTCCTTTCTGTTTTGTTTCTCTCTTGAATTGCTTTGCATTTGTTTGTTACAGTTTTGGGGCAGAGAGAAAATACAGATCTATTAAAGATTTTGGAAATTTCCTGGAAAAAAAGTAACTTTTATTGATTGCTGCTGAAGGAATTTGTTCCTGCTTGGAGAGGATCAAGCTATCCTTGTCTTTCTCCAGTTAAACCCAAACCAGTCTGCAAACTTCTGCAGCTGACCAATCACATACGGGGTCTGGCCCAAACTACACCTCTGGCTGTCAATTCTGCTGTTAACTCACAGAGCAGTTTTGAAGTTAATGGAGTTGTGCCAGTTTTCATGTGCAGAATATTCTGCCCATTATTTCTGACACCCCTCAATTACAGAGCAGCTCTGCCAGGCTCCTTGTTTATATCAAGAAACAGCTTATTTAAATCAAGTGTATTGTATTATACAACTCTTTAAAAAGGGCTTAAAAAACCAAGGGAGTGGAAAGAGTAGATCACTGTATTACTTACAATAGGGGGTTGGAAGAGCTTAATTTTGATGTAAATTCCTCTAAGGAATGATGGGTTCATTTTGCCTTGATAACATTCAAGGTGTCAGTAATTCTTTGTGGAAACAACATATCAGTTATACAGAGGAGCTTCCATAAGAGTACACTGGAAACCAACATGTTTGTTCCTTTTAATAGACTAGCAGAGTAGTTTGGGAGCAGTTCCTTTCCCTTTGCTTTTTTCTGATGGCTTGGGAAATAATGATCAGCATTCTCATGGCTCAGCAGAGGATGGTTTCAGGGCATCAAAGGACACATGAGCGTGAACAAAGGGTGAGGGGCTGCTCTTCCTCCTGACCCCACCCGGCCAGCAGAGCAAACTGCCAGAGCTGCTCATCGTGCTGAGGGATGATCAGCACGGGGCTAATCCTGTCTGCTAAGTGGTGATCACAGTGCTAAAGCCCTCAGACAGAGGAAATCAAGGATTGTGCTCCTGGGGTCATTCAGTTCCACAGCTCCACACCGCAGACGTGCACCTGTCTGCCACAGTCTGCCTCTGCTGGCCTGCTGAAGGGTCTGCTACAGGAAAGCACAGGGCTGAAGCTTTCTAAACATGATTCCCAAAGACAATGCAGAATTTAAACATGCCTCAAATCTATCTATGCCTCCCTGCCTCCCTCGAATGAGGGCAAATCAGGGAACAGATCCATCCCCAGCCCTGCAGTGCAAACTCTGCTCCCCTCCCACGAGACCAGGGCACAACACCTGGGACACACTCAGTGGCTCAGGATCAGAGCAGACCACACCACCACTGTTGGGAAGCTCTTCCAGAGGGGCCAACTGCTTGTAATTCCCATCCTCCTACCCGGGAATAAGAACCAGCAGTGGGTTCTTGGCTTGCAGACAACCAGCTCTCTATGGAAGGGCCACAGGGTTCACAGGGAAAATAATGTGATTTAGAGCAGCATTTGCTCTCCCTGACTATTCATTTGGATCATTCTCCTGGTTCAGAAAACAATTTCTCTTATGTGCTGCTGTTCTTCAAGTCACCACTTAACTAATTTGCATTTTTGCCCCTGGCAAAGAGAAATGTTCTGGTCCTTTCTATGTTGATCCTTTTCTGTCTCCAGTTCACAATGTGATTATAAAAAATCAGTGTATTCAGTAAATAAGTGTTGATCTTCCAATAAAACTTCATCTGAAACATTGTCCAGGAAGCCCAAGAAAACAATATAAAGTGAAAGGAAAGGTAGAGGGGGAAGCTGCATATTGCTGCTTCTGTTCAAAGCCCAGACTGCCTGAAAGAATCCAGTGTGAATATAACATTGAAGTGACCTACAGAAACCATAAACACTTGATGTTTGATTCACAAAAGAGAAGAAACTTAGGTAAGACATCAAATACCATAAAAAACAGCAGAGAATAATAGCTACAAGGCAATATACAAAGGTGAAAGAAGACAGATATTACAAAAATCCTGAAACAAAAAGGTGCTAATTGCCATTCATCTTAAAAGTAGGCAATTTTCCAAGGCACTGTAACTAGCCCTCATCTTCCTGTTAGATGAAAGAATAATATTTCAGGTAGAACACTTCAAATACAAAGCAAAATCACCCGACTCAAACCTCAAGTAAGAAAAAAATTCCCCCAGAATATTCTGCGTAAATTGCACCAAAAGTCACTGGATTTGTAAAAGCAAAACATGAGAGCCCAGTTCAGTGTTTAATCATTGCAGCATCCTGTCAGTAATGACTTAGTGAGCAGGTTAACGTGCTTATTTGTATCATTTAGCACAACCATCTGGAGATACAGAAAATATTGTTTAAGGACTCCCAGGGCCTGTTCTGTTCTGGTTCACCTGACACTATCACTTTGAAACAGAAAAGTTTGCTTTTAAACTAGGGTTTTTATTTACTGTTAAATTAAACACATCAGAATGCACTTTCTGCTTGATTATTAGGTATCATCCTCACTCAGCCAACAGAAGTTTGCAGGAATATCTATTCCCAGCTGTACACATTGCAGCCATGGAAATATGCAGCATGTGGAAGATTTGGAGCTCTTCCTCTACCTTTAGAGCCCTAACTGAGTGGCTGAAATTGCTCCTTTGTCTCAGAAAACACTGGCTAGAGTTCACTCTTGGTGGCTCATTGGAGTAGGTTTTGGGGGCCTGTGGAGCAGGAGTAACTCCATCCCGTCAGTCTCTACCCAGTGGTCTCACCCCAACCTCTTCTGGCAGGAGAACTGGCTGGGCTTTCCCCCACAGATGCTTTGAACAGTATGTTTGGCTAATGTTTGAAGTCAAATATTTCAATAGGTTAAGGCCAGCAGAATTAATGATCTACATTAGTAAATCACGCAATCATGTCGGTGCTGGTTTTCCCTCTGTGGACAATAAAGGTAATGGGGTGTGGAATGCAGAAACACCAGATCCTTCTAGCTTTTTTTTTTTTTTTTCTGTCAGTGTTTCACAGGATTTTGGGATAAATTCTTACACAGCCATTACTCCTTTTGTTCTAACCTTTACTGATCTCTCCATAGCACAAAAGGTGGGGATACTGGGCTCTGTTTTGGCTTTTCCACCTGATCTTCCCGCTTCAAGAATACAGAAGGAACTGATCTTCACCTTAAAATGTCAATCCCATTTCAGCTGAAATACTTATTCCAAACCAGATAAGCTGAAGTCATTTATCCAGGGTTACAGAATTCCATTTTTCCTCCATCCTTCTGGCCAGGCCATGCTGGGACCTGAATTACACACCGCCTGTGGACCTGGAAAAGCTGTGCCATGGCCACTTTCCTCCTCTGAATTCCCTTGTATAAAAGGACTTGTTTATGAGAATAAACAGCCCCACAAGTCATGATTCAAACCTTCTACAGCATCTTGAGGGTTTGTACTCATTAAAGTCTTAGCACAGACTCCCCAGAGGAAGCCAAAAACCTCTCAAACTTTAACAGCACTAAGGGATTTATAAAGACTAAAATATCCACCAGAACACACTCAAACATCCAGTGAAAGAATGTTTGGTTTAGACATTCTGATTAAAATCTCCTGTCAGTCTGACTCCATCTGTGACGTGTTGTGTTGGCCTGTTCACCACAATACAGAGCATGGACCAACCCAACCCCAAACCATCCACAGGTTACACACCTGGGACTTCTGCTGGACAGGACAGTGCTTCTATCAGGGAAAATTCACTGGGAATGACAGCAATGGAAATGCTGTGAAAAAAGGAAATGTTTCCATGTTGTTATGCCTCAAATGAAGAATATGACAGAGAAATAAGTTGGATTGCATGTTGTAGGTGCAGAGCTGGCTGTGAGAGGAGAGAAAAAGCTGTTCATGTGGCAAGAGATAATCATGGACAATGACAGGATATCTCATAAAGTCTCCTGGGGAATAAAACTGATCCAGGCTATCAATAAAATAATTCCACTTTATTTTTTCATCTTTGTCTCAGCTTCTTTTCCTTCTTTCCACTTTACTACTACTCTTATTTAACCTTCAGCTCATCATTAAAGTAACCATTGAGCAGCACCAATAATTTTATAGTGTACTCTATAATCTTCTTGCTTTTGGTATTAATCTCGGGTGGTTTTCTTCTTAATATTTCCAGCATGATAAAGCTATATTCTCTGCTTTTTGAGTTGCTTTCTATTGGTGCTAATTATTTCCCAAAATCTGAAAAACACTGCCAGGCAGTGAGATCCCCAGCTTAATTCCATCTTCCTGGCAAAGACTTATTTTGGATTTCTGCAGAGCTCTAGACCTGGTTGCATAACAGCAACCCTTCAGTCCACTGTATCCTTCAACAAATAAATAAGAATTTCATAAAAGTCCTTGGGCTTCTCACTGATGGGTGACACAAATGTACCAGAACACTGGTGCTGATGTGGCCCTGCCAAAGAGGGGAACAAGTACAAGCTTAAATTAAAAAATAACACTCCTACTACTCAGGTTTGTTGTAATTCCGGATATCCTATTATATTACCTATTACCAGGGACTTTTATGATTTCAGTTCTGCAGAGCATAAACATCACCTTAACAGAATTAATAACTCTAAGTATTATGGCTACTAAGAAAGTACCAGCAAAAATGCCGGAAAGCATTAAAGATATTAACATTATCATTTAAAACAAGCTGCAGAGAAATCAAACTGAAATTAAATAAGAATCTTTCTGCTGGCTCTTCATTTTGAGGAAATCCATGAATTTCACTCACAGGAATGCTATTAGGAAATTAAATTAAATTAAACCGATTGTGCTTGCTGAAAACGGTGCGAGCCCCAGCAGATGAGACAGCACAAAGAGGTGACTTGGGAAGCTTTATCCTGACCAGCCCCTGCACAAAGACAGGGAAACACTGGAATTTAAGGGCTGGTTTGTAACTAGAGCTGCACCAACCAACTGTTCTTCATGCCACAGTGACAACAGGGACTTCCAGTGAGAACTGGAGGATGGGACAATGCTGGTTTTTACAGTGTAAATTCTCTGGCAAACACGGTGAACTCACAGACAGAAAACTTTCCTGGGGAAATCCTAAACACACCTGGCACAAACCATGCTGAAATCAGACAAATCCCAACCAGGCATGGGTTTGTGCTGGCTAATTGAACACAGCAGTAATTAAGCAATGGAACCTTCATCTTCTCCCATCGAGGTGCTGCTCTTGTTCAAGCGCTGTTGCCTCATATCATGGGCCCAGCACAGAAAAGGAAAAGGGCAAGAGTTATTGCACAGAAAAGGTCAAACAGATAATCTAATGGTTCCAGCCAATCCTGAAATTAAAACCACTTTTATTTATTTGCTCTCTGAGCTCAATATACATGCACATCTTCATAAAGGCCTCTGTTGCAGGAGAAACTTCCTTCATGTGGTCCATTGCTCACCTTTTTTATTGTTTTTCAATTGATTTTCTTTCTTCTTTTTTTTTAATGGAGAAGAAAACGGAGGGCAAAAGAGATCTATTGATTAAAAAAAATATATATATTTTTATATTATATATACAATATAAATACATATATTTTTGTAATATGTATTTAAACATATATACAATATGTTTAAATACATATGCTCCCTTATGATATTATGGCTGATATTTTCAATATGAATATACCAACAAAGGGGGTGAATGGTCTGGAGTAGTCAGTCAGAGGCCATTCACACTGCAAAAGTGAATGCTGCTCAAAGGAAAGGTTTAGTTTATGTATTTTTATGAAAAATAACCCATTTTGACTTTTTTCCAATCCAAAATCACTTTATTTCTGGACAAAAGAATGCACCAGAATGCATTCAAGGTGAGCTCTTAGAATTAATAAAACCAGGATTTATGTGCTGTCTACAGAAATCTCTAAGATGTGACTCGCCAAAATTACTTAATGTGGCATAAATACAAATGAAAGAAATCAAATCAACAAAACAAAACCCAGGAAAACCCACCATACCAACAAATTGAATTTCTAAACATCCAGTGAATATCTTTGTACAGAAGAAAAATGCATCAAACAATGCATGGATCCCTTCCACCCCAATTTTTATGGCTGGAAAACTGGGCAAAATTCCCAGCATAAATATATGGAATAGATAATCACCAATACTATTTTTATGTAAAAAAAGTTTGTGCCGTCAGGATGTATTTAAATCTTTTTGTAGCTCTCCACCCAAGCACATGCTGAAAGAATGTCACTTTGAGGGTAATAAAAATGTGTTCTAGATTAGAATTGCACATAATGAAGGAAGAATTCCAGTCAAAATAGAATGATTCTCATGTTACTTTATTGGGTTCAAGAATCAGATACAGTTTCCTTTTTTTTTAACTTATGAATTTGAAAAGTGTTTCCTCTTTAGGATATAATCAGGAACATGTGTGAGAAAGATCTAAACTGATGATACTCTCACAAAGCACTGAAAGAAACAGATTTTCAGAGGCAGGATTCTGATTTGGTAATGTATGTACATAATTGCAACTAGGAAGGTGAAAGCATAAATTGCTACAGGCACCTGCACTCAATCCACTTTAAAAAGCAAATAGAAGAGCTCTAAAATTCCATATTTAACCCCTAAAATGTTTAAATCCCAATCCTGTAGGGAACAAAATATCTTTAAAATATATCTAAGTAGCTAAACATTTCTTAATAGCTCACTTAAAATACCCCAATGGAAACAAACAAAAACTCTCCACTGGATCTCTGATTCTCTAAAACACATTTTAAGGATTTTACAATCCTTCCCCTTTAAATTTTAATTCATGTGTTTTTCATCATTCATAGAGTTTATTGTTCTATCCAAAAGGCAATAACCAGAAATGGCCCAGAGCCTATTTGTGGTGAGGACAACACCCAAATTAGTTTGAATATTTTTTAGGAAGATTTGATTTGCAAGTCTTCAAAGAGATGTCTGCTGAGAAATATGGATGTCAGACATAAATTATCCTCTATGTAGCACCTGGAATCTGAGTGGAGCAGTTGAAATAACATCACAGAAGAGAAACACAGACAAGAAATCAGGGAACTGAGTAGCTCAACTCATTTCTCTTCATCTCCACCTGCATCCCCTGCACTGAGCCACATTTTGTGGCCAAATATCAGTACCCAGGAGCTCTTTGAGGGAGCTGGGGTCAAGCAAAAATACAAATTTCCTTCAAATTTTTCTCCAAGTTCTTCCCTGTGACATAAGAAGTCCCATCCTGGCCATTTTGCTCCTTTTATACATTTATTAATTATCATAGTTAATTATAATCTCCCTTATTCTCTTCAATCTTTCGGAGCAAACTTGGGGTTTGTAAACAAGTCAAGCAGAAGAGGTGAAAATATGGGTACTGGGAAACTTGGACTTAACTAACTGCACTGAGAACAGGATTTTCCACCCTTCAATTTTTAGGGGATATTTATGAGATAGAGCACAAAAACACAGTCATGCATTGGGTAAAGCTTAAAAAATAATATTAAAAAAAAAAGGCTTCAAAGCAGTTGGTATTAAGTAAGCTGGTACTTTGGTTCTCTCCTTGGCCTAAATATTTCTGGGAATTTTCTGAGCATAGATAAGACTGTTCTGGTGCAATTGGAAGACAGTAAATCTGAGCTGGATTCCTCCAGCAGAAGATGTGCCCTTATAAGACGAACTTGAAAAATCATATAAAAACCAACCAGACTGAAGGAAGAACACAATTCCAAATGTAACAATACTGATTTAAAAACAAGCAATAGTTCTGTTAGAAACTGGCAGCATTCCCAATAATAATATTTAAACAAGCAAAGACAGAATACAATATGCACAGGCATACTCCAACTATTTTTAACTGACACATTACTGTATACTTTCTGAGAAAAGTTCAACGAGATTTGTCAAATCACTCAAGGTCTGGCTATTCAAACCTCTCTGCACAGAACAATGGCCTTATTTTGCAGAGCTGCCTCTCTGCATCCCATCAAAAATGTGCTGAGGAGCTCCAGTCCCAGGAGGCACCTTGGTACCAACAGGAACATCACACACATTGTCCTGCACAGTTTCCTGTGACAAAGAGAGGGTTCAGTTACTGACGTGACATTCTGATTTACATGCTGTGGACAAGCTGCTTCCTGCCTGCCCATCTTCAGATATTTGGCTCTTCAGGGAGAACATTCTATTTTCCCTAGGAAAAAAAACCATCTCTGGTGACAATGCTCTGCACCAGGATCTGGAAGTTTTCAGGGAGGCTGCTGAAGACTCAGAGAAGTGTGTCCCAACAAAAACTACCAGCAAAGCTCTCTGAGGTTTAACTCCTTGACACTCATGGCATAATTGGAAATTTTTAGGGTGACACAGATTGTCGAGGTCTGTCTGATACTTAAAGACATCCAAGAGTTATGGCTGCACCCAGGCTTTTCAAAGGTTTCTTTATCAGCAAATGACCAAGTGGAAGCCATCAGTGCAGTCCCATGGATGAGATTAGATATGTTTTAGGTCGCAAGCTAAAAGCTTGCTAATGCTTACAGGCATTCCTTGTCTAGGAATGTTTGTTAATTTGAACTCCCCTCCCTTGTTGGGTTTCTTTAATCTCCCAACCAGCTGTCTCCCATAAAAAGATATTTCTGTTTTTAGTTACAAATCTGTTTAGAGATAAAACTTGCTCATAAATACACAACTGCATCCATGGTTGGATTTTTGTTTTTGTTTTGGTTTTTTTTTTGCTGACAGTAAACCAACTCCAGATGAAAAATATTGAACTTTTTTCTGGGATCAGAACATGTTTCCTACTTGCTCAGAGCATGGTGCATGTGTAATATATGCTCTCAATTTTAGGGCTGGCATGACACTATGAAAGAACTCATTGAAACAGCCATTTTTGTCACCTTTTCAGATTTAGAGTTCATGAGATAGGATAAATTGAAGCTCTCTCAGGAGACTGGCAGTATTTTTACCTGCAGAACACCCAAATATCTGAAATGGACTCAATGTAAGCAACTAAAAACCCTCCTCCAAGCCCCACAGTTTTTGCTTTTCTAGTAACAGCAAACCCAGGAAATCTCTAACTTGTTTTCAATTCTCTTATATTCTAGATTCTAGCTAAATAAATTGCAATTATTTCTTATTTGTATATTCACTACAGATACATCAATCCAGAGTTCAGCACTTCTAGGAACAGCATTGAGCACAATTAAGGGCTATGAGCCAGAACCCTCTGGTTAAAGCATGCACATTTAAGGGGTTTTTAAGCATTTTCACTAGAATGTGATAAGAATTCTTTAATTTACCCAAACTATATTCCTCTTAAAGCAACCTCCATCTTCTGAATAATTCCAGTTTCCACTATAATGATTGCCAGGTATTTTATTAGAGATAAATTGAAATACTTCTCCCTGTAATTCAAGTTAAGTAAAAGAGCAATAGAATTCTGGTGATGAATTTCAGTGCTGCAGAAAGTAACATTTCAGAGATACCCCAGCAACATTCTCAAAAATGCTTCTACCCATCACACCTCATACCTACAGGAAAACATTTACTCTCCCAAACCTATCATTCTTCCACTGGTCATCTGCTAATTGAGGCTCTGGAAATTTATCTTGCAGTATTAGTTTAGGATTTAGCCGTGAATATTTCTATACATACAATGTTTCAGCACATCTTAATAATTAAAATACTATTCCAAATGTATTTTCATTAATATTTACTTTACTCCTGCTGCAGTTCAGCACACAATTCAGTAGAAAACTGATTAAAAATATAGTTGCATGAAATACATGAAAATTAAATTCTGCTTGTCTGAAAATATCAAGATTTTATGGACAATGTGCCAAAAGTCTCTGTTATAGTGTAGAGTATAAATATTTACAATTGGGTTTATATATTAGCAGTTAAATGCTGTGGGATGTATTCGTTGTCCCAAGTGAATTCCTGTTGGAGGACACCCTGCAGTTGTCAGTTCATTATTGCACAAAGTTGTTTTATCTAGGCAGTCTTCCATGGGAGGCCTGTGTGGTTTAGATCCTGAGGTGATATGTGCCTTATAAATACCCTGGGCTGATAAAGGTGACTGACAGGAGCTACAAGGAGGCAGAAAACTAAAGATGAAAAAATCCTTCCCTGCTTTTCACCTCTGCAATGTTTTCCAGGCACAGGAGCTGCCCTTGGCTCCTCCTAGGGCTGGATCTTCAGGGGTTCCATCACAGCTGAGGCTCCAGGGGTTTCCTTCTGTGCAATGGGGACCCAGCTCTGAGGGACAGAGCCAGGAATGAGGAGCTTCAGCTCTGGAGGAGAGGAAAAATTACCTGAGGATAGGATCACAGAGTGGCTTGGGTTGGGAAGGACCTTAAAGCTCATCCCATTCCTCTCCTGCCATGGCAGGGACACCTTCCACTGTCCCAGGCTGCTCCCAGCCCCAGTGTCCAACCTGGCCTTGGGCACTGCCAGGGATCCAGGGGCAGCCCCAGCTGCTCTGGGCACCCTGTGCCAGGGCCTGCCCACCCTGTCAGGAACAATTCCTTCCCAATATCCCATCCAGCCCTGCCCTCAGTGTGAACCCATTCCCCCTTGTTCTGTCACTCCAATTCCTGATGAGAAGTCCCTCTCCAATTTCCTTCTGGAAGGTGGTGTGAGGTCTCCATGCAACCTTCTCTTCTCCAGGCTGAGCAGCCCCAAATTTGGGAAACTGGAACCTTGGAAAGTTTGAGGTCTCCTCACAATCCACCTTCACACAAACCATGGGATAACACTGGGATTGCCTTGGTTCCAAGAAGTCTTGAAAGCAACTGGAAGCTGAGCTGGTAGTAACAACAACAGAAATTCCACTGGCTCCTACCATCCCTCCGGTCCTGCTGTGCTCACACCTAAACCAGAGCAGAGCCCTGTAACCCTCAGAGCTTCTTCATAACAAGATTTTATCCAATGCAGAACAAACCCTCCCATGAAAAAAACTAAACATTGGCAAAACGAAGATTTAACCAAAATTTATTTTAAAAGTAATAACAATAGTAAGCAGCAACATGGAACTCCTCAGTGTCCCATCTATAAATTAATTAAAGAACTTGTTACAGAGAGAATGAATATCACTCTCAGGCCTGTGTGGCACAGCTGAAAAATGATCTGACAAACATGATGCCTCCAGAGGAATGAGCTGGCAGTTAAAGCAGACAGGTTAATACCCTTCCTACAGCCACAAGACACTCACTGCTCCCTTGTAACTGCTGGGCCTTGAGACTAAAAGCTTTAACCAATAAAAACCATTAAACCCAGGCAATAAAACAATGTCAGCTACAACAGACCACATGACTCCGGATCAATACATGGTATTTCCTCTAGAAATCATGGCATAATGTTTTCAGCCTGAAAACATTTAGAAATGCAGAGGGGGAAAAATAAAAAGGAAATTTAGTCAGATCTGTATTTAAAGAACCCAATCCAAAGGGCAACAAATAGAAGAGATTCATGGTGAAATGACTCCCAAAATGTTAAAAATGAAACGTTGACAGCTGTGGGGTGGTATGGACATGGGTATGTCTTTGTAGGACCAGTGGACTCATGGATTCACCCACAGCTACATTTTGCTTTTAAATACGTACATACATATATATTAAATAACAATCCACCAGCTATTCGACAGAGCTTTTGAATTTTTATCTAGCATGGAGCAGGAAGATAATCACTAATGAGAGCTGATGCCAGGTAATTCCTCCCCAGGATTCAGGCACTGCACACACAGAATCACTAGGCCAGTACTAGGCAAAACCACTTTGCCATGAAGCAAAATTCCTCCAGGAATTGGGTGTTCTGGGTTCCCTGTGCTGTCAGCACAGAGCTTTCTCTGCATGTGAGCCCTTCCACACCCCTGCACAGCCTGTCAAAAATGGGGATTTTTATCCCTCACCAGATCTCCATCACTATGGGCATTTGCATGCTCCCAACACATTATTTAACATATTCAGAAAGTATTCTTTATATTTATATACTCAGGTAATACTCTACAACAGAGAAGACAGCTCAAGACAAAGGCAAAAGAACATCCAAAGAAGGTTAATTAAAGACATTTCTTTCCCATTTTCTATCCAGCCCCATTCCCCCCTCACCCACGCCTATAATATAATACCAATGATTTTAAACATTCAAAGAAAGCTGAGGATGAACTTGCCCCACTTGTCCTGAGGCCCTTGCCAGACCTCAGGAGAGCTTTGGGGGCAGCTCCCCAGCTGTGCTGTGGCTCCTGAGCACCCTGAGCTGCTCTGCAACACGAGGATGAGCTGTGCTCACCCTCATTTCTGGGGCCTGGCAGAGATAAAGCCAAAGCTGAGCCCCCACACTGCAGCCCCATGATTTTCCAGTGCCACCATCCTTCCTGTCCAGGTCACTGCAGCAGACACAGGTGTTACAGCCACACAGGCAGGACATTCCCAAACACTTGAGTCCAGCTAGGCAATACCACGCTTTGCTTCTTTATGACAAACAATAATAAAAAAATGATATAAAACCATGATGAAACGTTAATTCTTAACTGAATGACCCCTTTGACATCAAATTACTCTGATATTTCAATGTCTTGTGCCTTAACAGGGCAGCAGCTTTATCTCTCTCATTGTTAAAGGCCTTGGGAAGTAAGATCAGCAATCAAAGTAATAGAAAAAGCAATAGAGAACGTACATAAGGCTGAGCTGAATATCCTCAAATGTTTCTCAGCATGTTGGCTGTTACAAGATCCGGTACCTGGATAGTAAATTACTGGACTTTGATTTGTGTAACAGGTATTTTGTGTGTGGTGTCCAAATTAGTAGAAACAATCCAAAAATTACCCACAGCTACTGGTGCCCACATTCTGTTTTTGAAATGTCATTGCAAGTTTACTTGGGAAGGAGCTTTGAAGGGCAGTTTTCCAGACCCAACTTAAATACATTTTCATGGGTCAATTTCTAAAGATTATTATTGTTTCTATTCTGAATTGTTTGACCTTCATGTTATGAAAATCAAAGTCATGCAAAGCCTTTTTTATATAAACTGAAATTAGGAAAAATGTCACTACTTACATTGGAAAGGGAGGTTCAGAGGCACACAAACACACATATACACACTACATTTCAACTCCCAGCCAATTTTTTATTCCAGTAAATAGAGAAAAAGGAAGATTTATGGCAAGAATAGTTTCCATTTCTTTTTCCATTATTTGAACTTTTTTTTCTCCCTGTTATCCATGTATCAGAGAAAATATATTCAAGAAAAACAGCCGTAATGAAAAAAAAAAGGTGAAACTTTTTTGGGTATAGGCACAAATCTTCTGGACCTACTATCTGCTTTTTATTTTTCCGTTGTAGGTAAAAAATGGTTTGGGAGGGGGGCAGGGTGTGGAATTAGAGCACACATTTCATAGGGCACACAGGAGAAAGCCAGGTGAGGAATTGCTCCTGCTGAGAGAAAGCATCAGGTCAGGAAAAGGAGAAGGCATGGGAGGAAAAATCCTCCTCCATGCCACCTGACCCCTCCCTGTGGAATCTGAAAGATTTTCTCCTTCCAAGGCTCCAAGTCAATAGATGCAAGAACATAATGACCAGATGACCTTAATGAGGAATAAAACACTTGCACTGCTTTTCCTGTCACTAATACCACAAACCCTTCATACTTCAGTGTCCTCTCCCTCCCTCTGGAACTGCCTATCTTGAAGTGTAACTAAGGTCACCTTTATTAAAGACTGTTTCTGCCTATTTCTAGTAGGAAAATCAGAATTCAGCCACTGCATTAAAAGCTCCCAGTGCTGCTGTTTGTTCTGCTCCTACAGCCACAGACAGGTCAAACAGAATGACACAGACAGAGGGAGAGGGGTGCACTAATATCTCCCAAAGCAAAGGTGAAGACAGGCAGGTACATCAGGATGGTCCCGTGCATGTGGCTCTATCATTAAACCAGGCAAATGATTCACAACGATGGATTTAGGCTGTTTTTGAAAGTATTTTAAATACTTATTGATTTGTAAGGCAGCATGACTGGAAATTGTGCTGACCTTGGAAAGGCAGAAATCTTTGTGTTTTTTACCAAATGAGCTGCAATAGCTCCAGGAGCATTCCATGAACCTGGGAGAGCCTCTGCAGCCTTGGCTCACCCCAGGAATACAACCCCAAACTCACCATCCCAGAACTGCACAGTGTCCAGGTGCTGGGCCTTGGGGAGGGAGGAGCAAATGATACATCCAGGGAGAGGGAAAAAGTGTTTAGTGGTGGAGAAGGGAAGGTGGAGAAGGAAGAATTCCTTCTGAGAAGGAGGTTTTTATTTCCATTGGCTTGATTAAAGGCCAAGGCTCAGATATGAAAGTTCAAAAGTCTCAAAAGACTGTAAAATTAGGGGTGAGAAATGCAGAAAACTCCAAACAAGTGCTGATAAGACTTTGGTACCCTGAGCCATCTCATATATTGTCAAAAAAAAGTATTTATTGAAAGATGAAAAGGAGTTTTAAAATAGATTTTTGAGACTATTTTTGCAGCCTGTGCCCATAAGCCCCTGTTCTCCAGTGAGTGCCAAGACTGAGGGCTCAGAGAGAGAGAAAAAAATGTGAACTGGTAAATTCAGCTTTGCTTTTGTGACTAAGGCACCCCCTCCCAACCTCATGCTGATAAACCCTTTCTGCCTCTCTCTCGCATGTTCCCCCTCTCCCTCAATTTTAATTCGAGTTTTTCCCACCTCATATGTAGCATATGCAGAATCCACGATGGTGCTGAGAATAAAGGTTTCATTAGCACTCATTTGGGATGCAGCAGAACTCCCTCCTGACTTCACAACATGGGAGTGAGGGAGCCATTCCAAATACCTCCTGCTGAAACATTTATAATGCAACCAGCGCTCTCCCACTTCGCCTTTCACTCCCATCCACTCTCCACCCACACACGCTGCCTGCCCCATTGCAAACTCAATTTTCTGTGGTTCTTAAGACCTGAATAAGCAGACCACAGCCATCTAAATGTGCATGCAGTCCCTGTGTCTTCATGGAGATTAATATAATTTTAACTCCTCTGCTTTGGTGGGGTTTTGGTGATGGTTTGGGAGAAAATAACTAGAATGACTCTACTTAAAAAAAATTTATAACCCCCATCTTTATTGAAATACCCTTTCAAATTATTGGGGCTTTGGCTTCTTTTTCCTCATAGAAATCCTGTTGAAAGCTCTTGCAAGAATTTAGTTAACATTTTCTCTTTAAATATCACACACATTCTGAGGAATCTGTATATTAGAAAGAGTTTCCCCTCCAAAAAAGCTGAAAAACGTAGCATTTTAGCAACATGCAATTGTGGGTCTTTACTTTGCTGGCCATGGAAATGAGAAGAAAATGTGTATTTATTTTAGCTCATGGGTAAGTAAAACTCTCAGGATCACGTCTTTGAATGGATCTGTCATTTTAAAGTTAGGTACTATACATAGTCCCTAATGGTACTGGGGGAAACTGTGCTGGTATGAAAAGCTATTAGGAAGAGGAGGAAACTTTTGGGTGGAATGCAGTGTTAATGAGAGCTCATTATGTTATTGCAAATTTTGACATAGTGCATGTTTTTCTCACAGCCCCAGCTTCCCCAAGTAAGGCAAACCTTAGTTCTCTAAAAAGGTAAAATAAAATCATCCTTCCCCTCTGCCTCCAAAAATAAAAGCAGAATAAAAGGATCCATAATTTAGATCCCTATTACCTGAAGCTACCCTAATTACTCAGGATAAAGAAATTTATGACTTCTAAAAGATGTGAGTGGCAAAACAAAGAATATTTAATATCTGCCACCCTAAAGAGTAGCGAGGAATTGCCTTTCAGGGAAGATGGATCTGCCACTCCCCAGCTCCAAGCCTCTGGCACGGCTGTGCCAACAGGAGCCACGAGCCTCATTTGTTCAGTGTTTGCTTTGCAGCTTTACCTACTGCAGGAAACATGAGACCATTACTTCTTCTGATTTCCAAACTAACAGTGATTTAAGAATGGAAGCTATTTTTGTTAGTCTGAGACAGTTTCTCAATGACATGATTTATAGAGGTTATTGTGGAGGGGTAGAAAAATGCACACAGACCTCTGTATGTGGAGACACTGCCCCTGAGGAGTTCTGCAGTCACAGGTTCTCCCAGAAGATGGGCCTTTCCCACCAATTCAGTTATAATTTGAAGCATCTTAAATAAAAAGGGTGAGTTTTCCTTATTCTTCTTAACTTTTTCTGTATTAGACAGCATTGGAGCAATCCAGACTTTCTGTTCCATTCAAGTGACCGCTTGAATTCGCTGCATGAAAAGGTGGAAAAATTGTGAACAAAAATAAAAATGATACTAAGATGACATTGCCTGATCTACATCTTTATCTATTGTGAGCCCTTACAGAAAATCAAATTAGCAATAGAATAATAATAATTTATAAATATGAGTGCAATAAACCCTTCAAACAGCCAAAAAGGTGGTGTCCCATATGAGGAGTGTCTTTGAATGAGACTGAGCTTCTCTCTTCATTTCCCAGAAAAATATTTTGGACTTTTTTGAGAAGAATACACAACCTTTCTGCATCTGCTGGATGACTAAAGAAAACTGTTTCATTATTACAGCAGGAGCATCACAGTGACATAGTCAAGACTGTATCAAATCTGATAAAAATTCTATTCTCCCCTGTCTTACAGCTGGACCAGAAATGAGATCAAGTCTGAATCCCATCTTACAATAGGATTTTTCTGCCTATTTGTATTCTTTAGCATATTTTACAGTCTTTTCCCACCAGAAAATTAGAAGTGATTTAGTCCATTTCTCTTTTCTTTCAATACTCAATTTAAGGCATTCTTGTGTGCATAACTCCGGCACAAGTCTGTTTTGAAAACTTAAATTCATCACTCTGTACATTCTAAATTTAGTCTAATTACTGTTGCTGTTGAGCAGATAATGCCAACACAGAGAAGTGCCAGAGCAGCTCTGCCTCTGTGCTGTGCAGAGGTGAACCCAGCAGCAGAAACTAACACAGCCACACAGATTTCAGAGCAGAATCACAAACACATTTCCTGCTTTGTCTCTGTTTGGAATACAGCCCCTCTTCTGCAGTGCACTGACAAAGCATACACAGCTGAGAAAAAACTGGGAAATTCATCCTGGTTTTTCTAGAGTCTAAAACAGGAGGGGTTTAATTCTAACTGGTCTCTTTGGACACCACCTGAATCAATAAAAAATGGCAATAACAGAAATCCATACTTGTTTTCATCAGCCTTTACTCCTACTGTTTATTTCTTGTGCCCTTCACCAAGAAAAGGAAAAAATATTTTTTGCTGGTAAATTTCCTTCCTTCCTTCCTTCCTTCCTTCCTTCCTTCCTTCCTTCCTTCCTTCCTTCCTTCCTTCCTTCCTTCCTTCCTTCCTTCCTTCCTTCCTTCCGCCACTTCCGCCACTTCCGCCACTTCCGCCACTTCCGCCACTTCCGCCACTTCCGCCACTTCCGCCACTTCCGCCACTTCCTTCCTTCCTTCCTTCCTTCCTTCCTTCCTTCCTTCCTTCCTTCCTTCCTTCCTTCCGCCACTTCCTTCCGCCACTTCCTTCCGCCACTTCCTTCCTTCCGCCACTTCCTTCCTTCCTTCCTTCCTTCCGCCACTTCCTTCCTTCCTTCCGCCACTTCCTTCCTTCCTTCCTTCCTTCCTTCCTTCCTTCCTTCCTTCCTTCCTTCCTTCCTTCCTTCCTTCCTTCCTTCCTTCCTTCCTTCCTTCCTTCCTTCCTTCCTTCCTTCCTTCCTTCCTTCCTTCCTTCCGCCACTTCCGCCACTTCCGCCACTTCCGCCACTTCTGCCACTTCCTTCCGCCACTTCCTTCCACCACTTCCTTCCCTCCTTCCTTCCGCCACTTCCTTCCCTCCTTCCTTCCCTCCTTCCTTCTTCCCCACTTCCTTCCGCCACTTCTTTCCTTCCTTCCTGCCTGCCTTCCTGCCTCCCTCCCTCCCACCACTTCCTTCCTTCCTTGATCTCATCCCCTTGGGATGCAGGTGATGACCCAGCTCAGTGTCCCCTCCAGATACAGAATTCTTCCATGTAGATGTAGGAATTGCTGCTGCAACCAAGAAAAATGAAACCCCCAAATCAAGTCCAAGAGAAGTCCCCACAGAATGCTTTGAATAAATGAGTTTTCAGAATGTTAAACAAGAATTGCCCTGTTAGGACTCTCTCCAAAGTGGTGTCACTGCGTTGGCACTGAGCTATTCCCTTCAGTGGCTCTGCCAGGCCTGGAGAGGAAGCAGGAATTCCAGTCTTGGTGCTCCAAACACCAGGCGTGCTCCTCCCACAGAAACAGAGAGTATTTGGGTGGAAAGCAACCCCCACCAAAGCAAAACACTCCACTGCACACCCCTCCCTCAGGGACAGAAGACACACGGGACAGATGTATCTCATGATGCTTATATCACTCCTGAAGGCACTTGTAAAAAGCCTCTCAAACCAGAGTCATTTCCTGATCCTGCTCCTTTTTTTCACTCCACCATAGCAATAAGAACTCATTTTGAAACTGAAGATAAAATTTAGTACAATAACACTAAGCTCATCCTGTGCTGTAAAAAATAAGGAACCAATGTCTTCTCAAAGAGTCAGCAAATTCCAGGTGAAACAAAGCCATGCCAAGCCACAAGGTCTGGTGCCACCAGAAGCAGAAACATGAGGCCTCCAATACCTCACACATTATATTCTGTTAAAGGAAGACAAATTAATTTGAAGAAAATATCTTGATTATGTTTTTGTACAAGCACAGCAAAGTTCTTATTTGCATAGCTGAAAGTATACACTAGCACACATTTACTTAAATAAGCATTACCTTTTAGCACAATTTTTCTTCATTTCTATAGTTTTTTCCTATGAATGAGCAGAGATGACAACAAAATAAGTGACTAATTTGACTTCAAGCCCATTTGCTTTGATGATAAAATAGAGTAATGTAGGTATTAGCCAGTTTCACCTATGGCTAAAATATTTTTAAAATATATTTTAAAAATATCTCAAGTGTTCCTTGTCTAACTCTGAAAGATTCTCACCATTTCTACATGCTGTTTACAAATAATCAAACTCTATTTTGGATGCTGTAGAGTAAATCTAAAACTCTTGGGCTTTTTTTAGGCTCACAGTTTGATTTATAGCTCTGCAGGCTGGTAGAGCTGAGGGTGGAACCCTGGTTCTGCCCATCCATCACACGTCAGGGCAGCTTTGGGAACATTCCCTGGCACTGGAGGAAAAGCCAGGTGTGAGCTGCCATCCTGCACGGATGCAGGGCAGCAGAGGCACACCCTGCCCTCATTCCTGGCACCACTTCCCTGCATTTGGCTCCCCATCTCCACATGAATAACCAAGACTCCCCTGAGGAGGAGGTTTTAAGGGAACTCCCACATATTGACACGTGCTACAGAATTTCAGCCAAAAAATGGAAAGTGCGGAGAGGACCAAAAGGTGCCAAACTAGAATGAAAACAATATATAAATCAGCAAAGTTTCTGCTGCTAGATTCACTCATATTGTACTTTGATTTATGTCAAGCTTCAAAATAATGTTTGCAAACATGGGATTATTGAAAATCACAGAATGATTTGGGTTGGGAGGGACCTTAAAGATCTTCTCATTCCACCTCTGCCATGGCAGGGACACCTTCCACTGTCCCAGGCTGCTCCCAGCCCCACTGTCCAACCTGGCCTTGGGCACTGCCAGGGATCCAGGGGCAGCCCCAGCTGCTCTGGGCACCCTGTGCCAGGCCCTGCTGCCCACCCTGCCAGGGAA
Organism: Molothrus aeneus; assembly: GCF_037042795.1. Taxonomy (NCBI): domain Eukaryota; kingdom Metazoa; phylum Chordata; class Aves; order Passeriformes; family Icteridae; genus Molothrus; species Molothrus aeneus. Next base: position 864,549 of record NC_089656.1, read on the forward strand.
CAATTCCTTCCCAAGATCCCATCTCACCCTACTGTCTTTCCCTATGCCATGGGAGCCAGAAATCCTCATTCACAGCACTGTTGAGAGCGGATGAGAAGAAAACTCAGTCCAGGAGCAACCCTTGTATTTGCCCACACAATATGAACTAATCCCTAAGGTGTGGGCTGAACAATCATGACTCTGATCCAGAAAATTGTGCATTTGCTCAAACAGAGCAGTCAATCCCAGCTCCAGTGAACATTAACATGCTGCATAACATGCAAAATAAATGATGTGTTCTACCACCACCGTCAGTGCTATTATGCTTTGTCTGTACAAAAAGCTTCAAACACAGCCTTCCCTCATTTGTATTGCATGCAGGCAGGGCATTGTGTTAAAGACTTCTTGACTTAGGGATTAAAAGTGAGCTGTAAAGGAATGCAGACATTTCTTATGCAGAGAATTCTGGGTTTCTAAATACCTTAACATGCCTTTATTTCCTTCAGAGGGAAACCACAGGAATGGGTGCAAAACACTGGTGTGTCTCTGAAAGCAGAAACTCCCCAAATTTCATACCAGAAAGATATAGATGAGTGTTTTGTTGGCATGGCTCAGGGTTTTGTCATAAACTCACATTTTCCCTTTCCCTGTGGCAATCCTCTGGGCAACCTGGGATTTGTCTTAATCATTAAAGAGATGATTTGCAGATTGCATCCCCTTCTCTCTCACATGTCTATTCCCATCTCAGAACAAATTTATCAGCAAGAAACTCCCATGTCACACTGTTTTCATCCAATAAACACAATTATTCACACTGAAACCATAAATTTGTATTGAGGATCACTATTTCTTTTTCTTCCACTGCAAGATGTAGATTTCTTGGGATAGAGAAAAATGAAGGAAAAAAAAATTATTCCAGGCTACTTTCAGAGTGGTAGTTCTAGATTTTACAGAATCATAATCATAGAATCATAGAATTGTTTGGGTCAGAAGGGACCTTAAAGCCACCCCAGTGCCACCCCTGCCATGGGCAGGGACACCTTCCACTGTGCCAGGCTGCTCCCAGCCCCAGCGTCCAACCTGGCCTTGGGCACTGCCAGGGATCCAGGGGCAGCCCCAGCTGCTCTGGGCACCCTGTGCCAGGGCCTGCCCACCCTGCCAGGGAACAATTCCTCATTGCCAAGATCCCATCCAGCCCTGCCCTCTGGCACTGGGAGCCATTCCCCCTTGTCTGTCACTCCAGGGCTTTGTAAATAGTCTCTCACAGATTTCTTTAGCCAGATGTGTCATGGGATTCTGTCTTGTCCAGCTGACAGAGAAGAAAACCTCAGGCCATGGCAAGGAAACAGCACAGAGCAGAAGCTAAATCTGGCTCCAGAAGAGCCAGACCCAGGTTTTCAGACAAAAATCAGTCCTGAACCCCCACATTTCTGACAGAAATGAGAATAAAATTTTAAAAAAATAAATAGTTTGGACATTTCCATAAAGAAACCACCTGTTCCCAGGCACAAGGAGCAGCAGCGATACAGGGATTGCTCTGCAGAAGGCCTCAGCAATGAGGCCTCATTAAACAGGCAGGTAAATCCAGCTGGCAGTCATCACCTTTGTGTCACATCCCCAGTGCAAAGCCTTGTTCCAGCACTATCAGAATGGTAAAGATGTCCTTAATCTGTCAATCAGAACGGAGAAAATCTCCCCAGCTACACTTCCTCAAAATGTGCCACCACCCCTCCTGCCCCACAGAGATTTTAGGTCACGTTTGATGCCCGCCGCACAGACAGAGTCTATTTCCAGCCCCAGCTACAGCAATCCTGCTGGAGGCCAGCTGGAGGCCAGGCCAGGACACCACACCCCGAGTCCCACAGAAAGGCAGGAGCCCAGGCTGCTGCACCCTCTGCTGGGCAGGCCATGGGCCACCGCCATGGGCCTCCCCTCCCTGAGGGGACACAGGGCCAGAGCCATGGGGCACTGCCATGGGCCTCCCCTCCCTGAGGGGAGACAGGGCCATGGGGCACCACCATGGGCCTCCCCTCTCTGAGGGGACACAGGGCCAGAGCCATGGGGCACTGCTGCCATCCCTCCCTGAGGGGGGGTGCGTGATCAGGGCCATGGGGCACTGCTGCCATCCCTCCCTGAGGGGGGGTGCGTGATCAGGGCCATGGGGCACTGCTGCCATCCCTCCCTGAGGGGAGACAGGGCCAGGGCCATGGGGCACTGCGGCCATCCCTGCCTGAGGGGAGACAGGGCCATGGGGCACCACCATAGGCCTCCCCTCCCTGAGGGGAGCACAGGACCAGGGGGCACTGCGGCCATCCCTCCCTGAGGGAAGACAGGGCCAAGGCCATGGGGCACCGCAGCCATCCCTCCCTGAGGGGAGCACAGGAACAGGGGTACTGTGGCCATCCCTCCCTGAGGGGAGCACAGGGACAGGGGGTACCATGGCCATCTCTTCCTGACAGGAGCACAGGGACAGGGGGTACTGTGGCCATCCCTCCCTGAGGGGAGCACAGGGACAGGGGTACAACGGCCATCTCTTCCTGACAGGAGCACAGGGACAGGGGGCACCGCAGCCATCCCTCCCTGAGGGGAGCACAGGGACAGGGGTACTGTGGCCATCCCTCCCTGAGGGGAGCACAGGGCCAGAGCCATGGGGCACCGTGGCCATCCCTCCCTGAGGGGAGCACAGGGACAGGGGTACCGTGGCCATCTCTTCCTGACAGGAGCACAAGGACAGGGGGCACCGCGGCCATCCCTCCCTGAGGGGAGCACAAGGACAGAGCCATGGGGCACCGTGGCCATCCCTCCCTGAGGGGAGCACAGGGACAGGGGTACCGTGGCCATCTCTTCCTGACAGGAGCACAGGGACAGGGGGTACTGCGGCCATCCCTCCCTGAGGGGAGCACAGGGACAGGGGTACCGTGGCCATCTCTTCCTGACAGGAGCACAAGGACAGGGGGCACCGCGGCCATCCCTCCCTGAGGGGAGCACAAGGACAGAGCCATGGGGCACCGTGGCCATCCCTCCCTGAGGGGAGCACAGGGACAGGGGTACCGCGGCCATCCCTCCCTGAGGGGAGAACAGGGACAGGGGGTACTGCGGCCATCCCTCCCTGAGGGGAGCACAGGGACAGGGGGTACCACGGCCATCTCTTCCTGACAGGAGCACAAGGACAGGGGGCACCGCGGCCATCCCTCCCTGAGGGGAGCACAAGGACAGAGCCATGGGGCACCGTGGCCATCCCTCCCTGAGGGGAGCACAGGGACAGGGGTACCGTGGCCATCCCTCCCTGAGGGGAGAACAGGGACAGGGGGTACTGCGGCCATCCCTCCCTGAGGGGAGCACGGGGACAGGGCCAGGGCCAGGGCTGGGACACTGCTCAGCATGCAGAGACTCCCAAAACCCACCTGCCACAGTGAGCTCGGGGCAATTCACACCATCCCGCCAGGCTGAGGCTCTAAATCGCTCCTATAAATGTCTTAAGGGAGAGAAAAATATATTCCATGAACTCGTGATTCACTGAATATGCTATCATAGTATAAAGTGCACTTAGGCCCAGGCTAAAATAAAAGAGCTATAATTGGTCTCTTGTCCATATTTAAGGTAAAATAAGTGCCTGGATTTCCAGAAGCACAGAGCTCAGATCACTCAGAGTGAATTTGGAAAGTGCTGAGCAATTTTGAAAATGAGAACAAACATTTTTTTCAGCCTAAATGTGAATAAAACTAAGCAGAGGCTGCAGTTCTCTGAAAATCCTACTGTCCTATATTTGTTTTTCACTTATCTTCAGGTTTTACACCCATACACAGAAAAAAGTCTTCTGTTTCCTGCCTCCATCCTGCTTTTAACCAATTCTTTTCCTAGTGGAAACTGAATATCTACATGAATCAGACTCCCAAAGTCATAAGTTGAGTAAAAATCTGTAAGTACACTAAGGGAGTTCACTCTTTTCTACCTAAAATACAGCTTGGATTTTGCTGGAAAAAAAAAAGTCATGGTAAAAGCAGGGCATTCATATGAAGTATACGCATCCAGTAGTTACAGTTCAAAATTTAATTACTCAGTTTTCCATTGGGAAGCACATCCTATTCTTCCTGCCTCTATGTTTGCTTTTTACTGCTAAAGGAAAAGATTAATACCTGCAATAAAGAATCAATAACATTATAGTTGCAACATATTTTCACTCTGAATTTAGACCAACATGGTTCACCAAGGAGTCTGAAGGGCTGCTTCCAGTCCTCTGAGGTGGGAATTCTAGAAACTTCGATTTGCAATTAATAATTTCAGCTGAACAGGCACAATAAGTGAGAACTCCACAGCTTTTTAAGCTTGCCTGACTATAATGACTTTATAATTGTTGGAAATAAAGATTCGTCTACATGGCAGATGAATCTGCAGCATTGCTGTGTTTCACAAACTGTCAACATATTTTATATAATCTCCTAAGGCCCTTTAAATGCGCAGCTTGAGGGGGAAAGATGCAGCTCTCCAAGCTGTCTGTGCTCAGAGAACATTCCCCTCTCCTTTCAAAGTGAAGATGAAAATCAGAGCAGAAATTTCCCTTCACCACTTTTCAGAACATAAATCTTTGTCTTGCAGTATTTATCAGAACCACCCTCAGATATCAAGTCCTGTAAAAATCCTCCACAGGCAAAAGAATGCAGTGACCAATTTATACAATTTATATTCTTTTAGGTATCAGAATATCATGGGCACAGGGCTGGGTTCCCTGCAGGCACAGGAGCACCTGGCACCACCTCACTCCCCAGTCCTGGTCAGACCAGGCACATGTCTCACACTAAATCTTGAATTTGAAATGTTATATAAGCCCATTACTTTTACATTTTTTTCACCATCTCCTCTGGCCAGGTTTTTATGTTTGCTTACAAATCCATGCTCGTATTTAAATTCAATTAAGAATGCAAATTACACATGCAACTTGCTGGTTAGAAACACACAGATTCTTATTTCCTGATGTGACTTCCCTTAAGAGTGTGGAGAAGAACATTAAAAGTACCCCAGGAATTAAATAGGGAATGGAAATTACATTGGACTGAAGTGAAAGGCCACTTTAAACAACAGAATAATTAAACCACATTATTTCACATCTCAAAGTGCAGAAACTTAATATCAAACTGATTGGAACTTCCAGGTTTTGTCCCACAGAAAATTATCATTTTCCAACCCCTCCCCAATGGTATAAGAAGGTTAAATATCAAGTAATTACGGAATCAAATATTAATAAGGAAAGGTCAGTTCTAGTATGGAATCAGATGTTCCAAAATCACTGACACAATGGGCATTGCCCTGAACTCCAGGAGTCTGGATTTGCTCTGGTCACAGACCTGGGAATGTTTTTCCAAGCTCATGTAGCACCAAGGATTACTCAGCTAACAAAGGCAGGCAAATCCCATGAGGTGTTGGACAATTACAAATCTTGGAGCGTGAAGAGTTTAAAACAAAACACACATGTTGTATGGCCCTGAAGCAAACTTGTAATTATGTGGTTTTTTAGTACAGCTCAAGATACATATAATTACCTTTAAACATTTTGAAATCCAAAGTGACAAGCATTTTTCAATACAGACTAGCAAGCATATATCAGTCTCTTAAAAATATAATTTTACCATTTTAAAGAATTATCCCAAATTTCAATAAGAACATCACATCATAGATATTATGCTTGGGAAATAATTAGAACTATTCAAGCATCTTGGTTATCATAAAATAACCAGCAATGATCCTTCTACTTGGAGGTCTTGGTCTAATTAAAAGATTGTATTTAATACAGTAAGAGAAATTAGTGTTGTAAGAGTACAAGTATATATGTAAAACCTACATTGGTTCCAATTGAACTACTTATTTAGCAACTAAATATTCACAGGGTGAAGCTATTTGCTTCAGAATTCTAAATCTATTTAATTTGTGAGTAATTTAAACACCTTTGTTGCTCAATATGGTTGTTGATCTCTACCAGGGCCTGTAGACTGCAATTAAAAATATATTGATCTATAATTTCTTTATTAAGGGTGCTAATATTTAAGTGAGGTTTGAGTTTAAAATGTCAGGTAGGATTTTGAGGGGGTTTGAAGGGGAGAGGAGGAAGGAAAGTTATGCAAAGACAGCTGATAAGACAATATTAAATTAAATACAAAATTCACTGGTAAGTAAACTCCAACAAGCTCAGAGTTGCAGTTCGGGCATTCAGAAGTCCAAGGGCTTATCTAGGCTTATCAGAAACAGCTAAATCCTCTGGGTCTGCAGAACTGAGCTGAAATCTTGCAAGAGAGCTCTGCTTCTGCTTAGAAACACTTCACAGACATTATTTCATTGCATTTCAACATTTTAATTATCACTCTGATTGGGACTCGGTAGGCTTATGAAAGTGAAAAGAAAAATGAGGATGCTGTTTTTAGAACTTCCATAAAGATTCCTCAGTCAAAGTTCAAATTATCTACAAAAAAAACCAGCCCACTTGCAATTTTAGGATTGGATCTGGAGGAAATGCAGGGATTTGTTTGCTTTTTTTGATTTTGCAGCTCCATTTATTATCCAGACTTAGTCAAACTAATGAACCATGGAAAGGGATATTAATTTTAGAACTCACCTAGCATTGTTCTGGGATCTGCTGGAAATGTCATCAATAATAGAGAACATATCTACTGTGAAGGCAGCTTGTCAACAAGATGACTGAGTCCTGCACTCTTAAATTGGTTATTTTAGCTCACATAAGTTCTTATTGACATGGATATATCTGAAACAATCGTCCCAGACACAGTCATGAGCTTTAGCAAGTTCTGAAACCAAGATAAACTATTGAGCCACATATTTCCAAAGGCCAGTATTATTTATCTCCTTCAAAAGAGGAGCCAGTGATGAGCAGGAACCTGCAGAAATGGGTGTTCTGGACATAGGAACTCAAGCTACCCAAGAAGACAATTTTTTATTTGCCACAGGCAACATTTTGAACAAAAAATTTAGTTGCTATTTGTTAATGCTCCACTTTGTTACTGAAGGGATTTCTCTGTGATGAAACAGGGCTTCCCAACCACAGCAGCAGCGTTTAGAGCAGACTGCCTTTGAAACTCGAGAGCTCTGCCGAGGCACAGCTTGCTCTGCCCTGCCCTGCTCCATCAGGCTCTGCAGGACACACCTGGACCTGCCCTCTCCCTGCCAGCACTGCCTCTTGCAGGAATTTCCTGTCTAGAGAGATGTCCTGGGATTGCAGGAAGATGCAAAGCCCTGCCAGTGCTCTCTCTCATTTTGAGGCTCTTTGATCAGACCCTGTTGCTGCTTCCTTTCTCCTACCAACTCCTCACTTGGCTTTGCTTCTCCACGAGCAGCAATGCAGAGCTCTAGCACTCATCTTGCCTTTCCCATCTTCTCCCCACAAACAGAAAGAAGAAGAAGGCACAAACATTGAGGGTTCATGGTGAGATTTCATTTAGCAGCTGCCTCAACACTCTCTGAAGCCAAGAGAACGTTTCCATTGAGCTTGGCACACTTTGTTGGGTTTTTTTAATTTATTCTGAAGCACAACAGAGTTTCACAGGGAATGGTGGAAGATTCACCTTTGTTATTAATCTTTTTAAAGACACAGCAAAAACTGAGGTGTAACCATTAATTCCTAAGTCTGATATATTCTGTAATATCTTGTGTTACCTACACACAAGAGCACAACTGCAAAACTTTGTCTGTCATCTGCCACTAACTTGAACTGGCTTCATGCAAATGCCCAAACAAGTGGATGAACCTCAGGAATTTCCTGTCTCAAGCTTGGTCAATGGAAGCCTGGAGGAAGGGACCAGTCCACTCAAAACACTCCTAACACTCCCAGTGCAAAAAGAACTTTTTTACTGCCACATTCCACCAAGTGCTCTTGGGGTTATCACAGAATCCCAGAATAGTTTGGGTTGGAAGGCACTTTAAAGCTCATCTCATTCCACCATGGCCTTCAATTACTTCCAGGCATGCAGCTTCTTTGAGAATAGAATACTGTCCCAGTATTCTAGAGAGGAGAAGCAAAACTAAAACAATTTTTAGACACAAAGGGATAATTTTAGGGAGCAGTCCTCCCATGAATATCTTGGTAGTCAGTAGCCCAATGACCAATCCCACACCACAAAACCCAGAGCTGATTTCAGACCACAGCACCAAGTACTACATTCAGAAAGCTCTGACACCTTCACTTTTCAATGCAGGAGAAACCACTGACCTGACTCTGCGCTTATGCACAGGTGTTTAAACGTCCCCTCTTTCAGCACTTTTCTGGCAATGAAGCTCAGCCAGAATTTTGAGGTCACTCTGGCATGCAAAAACAATTCACATAAAATTATCATTGCTCATTTGAAGGAAGATAAGTGATTGTACAGAACTGTGCTCTCCATAGAAATCCAAAAGACACAGAATATGGGCTGAAATGTCCAAATCTGAACGACTCATTCCTGATCCTATTCCATTTTCAAGATACTAATTATATATTAGACTAAAAAGTCAAACCCAGTGGACTTTCTGGCTATGAAGATTTGCAAACAGCATATTATTATCAGGCGTAGATTTCTTTTTCATTATTAAAAGACTGCTCTTGCAGAGATGTAAGTGACATTAGACATTTACTTTCCAAGTCACAGCCAGGTGGTGTTTTCCCCCTTATGAGGCAACTGTGGGAGGAGGGAATATTTTACTTTTATATGTGTGTATATATATATGCATATGTATATGTATATACACACACACTTATGCACACATGTATATGTATGCATATATTATATATGCATATGCAATTGTGCTTAAGAATATGTACATAAAAAATAATGTAATGTCACAAAATGTTCACCTGGGTCGGGGGCAGCCACCGGGATCAGTCCAGGCTGGGGCTGAGCAGCTGGAGCAGCCCTGGGAGAGGCCCTGGGGGAGCTGTGGGGCAGAGCTGGCCCTGCCCTGGCCGTGCCCTGGGACCCCAAAGCCCTGCCCTGGGCTGAGCCTGGTGTGGGCAGCAGGGAGGGGATTCTGCCCCTCTGCCCCTCAGGTGAGACCCCACCTGCAGAGCTGCCCCAGCCCTGGGCCCAGCACAGCAAGGACCTGGAGCTGCTGCAGAGAGCCCAGAGGAGGCACCAGGATGAGCAGAGGGATGGAGCAGCTCTGCTGGGAGGAAAGGCTGGCACAGCTGCCATTGCTCACCTGCACAGGAGAAGCTCTGGGCTGAGCTCAGGGTGGCCTTGCAGGGCCTGAAGGAGCTGCAGGAAAGATGGAGAGAGACAATTGCCAAGGGCTGGAGGGACAGGAGCCAGGGAATGGCTCCCAGTGCCAGAGGGCAGGGCTGGATGGGATCTTGGCAATGAGGAATTGTTCCCTGGCAGGGTGGGCAGGCCCTGGCACAGGGTGCCCAGAGCAGCTGGGGCTGCCCCTGGATCCCTGGCAGTGCCCAAGGCCAGGTTGGACACTGGGGCTGGGAGCAGCCTGGGACAGTGGAAGGTGTCCCTGCCATGGCAGGGGTGGCACTGGATGGGCTTTAAGTTCCCCTCCCATACAATCCATTCTGGGGTTCCCTGATGTCACTGGAAAGCCCAAGCACTGAAGCCACACTTTGTCTATCAAGCAGAGCCCTGCCAGGTGTGTGAGCAGGCACAGGACTGGCTGCCCTGCAGCAGCCCAGTGAAGGCTGCTCTGGAGACCCTTTCTGGAGTGAAAGTAATCCTGATTCTATATTAACTTGCTGTTTTTCAAGCAGAAACTGGGATTGCTTTGCCAGGCTAAATTTTTTTACAGTTAATATCTTCACAGGAGGAACACTGTTCCAAAAGTACCAAGCTGAAACCAACAAATAGATTTCACATGGGGCTGGATCACCAGTTAGATGGCAACTTCAGTCCCATGGCACAAGTTTATTCTTTCACCTGCATCTTTTATTTATTAGCAAGGAGAGACTGAAGAAGAAATTGAGACAAAGCAAGGTCCTGCAGTTTAATACAAAGTCTTAATGTCTCAGATATGGGAGTTGAAAAGAAGCCAAAATGAGTGAGTGAAATGTGGTCAGTCACTTCACTGCAGCCCTCACTGGTCAGCAGGGTGATAAGGAACTCCTTTTCCCTCTGAGGATTACATAACTGGAGGCACATGGAAAATGAATTAGTGCCTTCTCAGGGAAGCATGGGCTACAGGGCACAGCCCAGGCTCACTGAAGAGACAGTGTGGGCAAAACTGAACTTTGAAAGACTTTTTAGGCAGAAAATCAATCTTGTTTTTACCTTGTCTTAACAAAGACCTTGTGAAAAAATAAGCAAAATCGGTTTAGTTTGAAAGCTTTCTCTTCTGGAAGGAGAAGCAGGTCAGAGAAGAAGCAATAGACAGGCAGCTTTCAGGCTGAAGAGAGAATAACACCTGTGCAGAGCCAATGACACCTCAATATTCACATTCAAAGCTGCATTAAAGGCCTATGATTCCAATAAAAAATCCAGGCTCCCATTACCTGCACCTATTGCTCCTGCTGTGCTACAGAAACAGCCTGACTATTCTACTGACTGAGAGTGTGAAATGATATCACTCACTGGAGTGAAGCTTTGTGCACTGTTCCCCAGATAACCAATCAGTGGAACTCCCAGGATGGCCCTAAAGTTTCCTTCAGGTACCTGGGATGCTCAGCTCTCAATCTATGTCCTCAATTACACATGGAAGCAAATGGAAGCACATCCCAGTCCTCCAGCTGGTGCAGTGTATCCACATCAAACCAGCCCACCCAGCACACTGGCAGCTTTATTTTGCATTGAGGGAACTCCAAGTTCATTTGCACACTGAGAGCAGGAAGGTAATTGGACTTGTCCTAAGGAAGCCATAGATCCACGTGCAGAGGGGGAGATTTAATGGAGAAACATGTAATTACCTTGCTGCATGCAAATGATGGCACATTTACCCCAGGCTACAGCCGCTGGCTATCTAATCTCAGCCACAGGGCAGATACATAAATCCCACTGTTCCTGTTCCCCAGACTTCCTGGGAGAGGCATGTAACCTTTTTTCACTCCCTTAGCACAGCTTTTCTCCAAATAAATCTAGTCCAATGGTTAAAGTCAGCACAGACTTTAGCATGCAAACATCTCTTCATCTGAAATTAATTCCGACTCCTACCCAACACTTCAATCCCTCCACACCCAAGAGTTTATTGCCCTCCTCATCTGGTTCTGGAAGCTCAAACCAAACTGATTTGTCTCAAATGAAAAAAGTTTTCAGTGATTTCTCAGCACCATAAGGAACCCTGGAAATCACAGTCCTTCTGGATGACAGGAATATGTGTTTGTCACACAGAGAGGGATCTGGGTATCCATTCTTCTTGAGAAGCTACATCCATGAATTTATGTCCCAGAACCCTTCTGAGTTCACCAGGAATAACAGCAAGGCAGAGAATGACTGTGATCTAATCCATGGCAATCCATACGTTTCATCTGAGGAGACAATCAGTGAACCTCCTCTGCTTTCTTCCTTGCTCTGGATGCATTTACTCTGCATCTCACACTCTCCACGAGTCCCTAGGAGAGCTTGTCATGCCCTATTGATATTAACAGTCACCTCCCTCCTAGAATTCAGAGTTCAGACTTGAGGATTCTCTTTGGAGTAATGTCCTCACACATAAAAGTCTTGTTCTTCAGCTGCAGGAGCACTTCTGCTGTGCTTCAGCTCCTCTCACATGATTTAATCAAAAGCACCTCAACTTTTTCACTTCTAAAAAAGAATCAAATTTTCAGCCATTTTTCTTCCTGGCTGCCTGCAGACTACTCCTGAGGTGAAGCATCGTGGCAGAACATCACACCATGAGAAACTCCCAGTTCTCTGCAAGAAAAAATTGTCCTTCAAAGCACTCCTCACTCACCCTTACCTCTCAGCCATTTAAATCCTCACCTGTAGGCCAGTCAAGATGGTGGATTAGGAATTTCCAGCCTGACTGAGTGCCTAATCCCCTTCACTCTTTGTAGTCTGGGGGTGAATTTAATCCTGAATCACCACTGAGTGTGGAAAAGGCAAAACTGCTGGGAACTGACAGTGTTTTCCCTAAATTTTGTAAGACAAAGTTATTTATTTTCTTCAGAACATATCCTGAAGACACATTGCTTGAACCCTGTAAGTCAACCACCTGGAGAAGTTTCACACATAAATATATGGCTATGGAAGAACACAGGAACTGCCTCATATTTGGTCCCCCAGCCTTCAAAAAAATTAAATCATGGTTGTTGTTACGAATTGCAGCGCTGTATTTACGAGGGGATATTGATCTCAATTTTCTCTCCTTCACACTGAAATAATGCAATTGCTTACTTCACTATGGGAAATCAGGGGACTTTAAATCCCTTTGAAGAATAGCTGTGAAGTCTTCAGTTTTACATAGTATTAATCAGGCCTGAAGGCAAGTGACAGGAAACCAATAGTGAAGTTTTAAAGTGTGGAGGAAAAAGCTGAAAGCCTCAGATTCTCTGCTGGAGCATCAGTTATACATTTGCACCCCAGTTCTGGACAGAAGTGGAGTAAAAAAAGCTACTGGGAATGCAGAAATATAATTTCCCATGGGTCCACCTGGAGTAAATCCCTACAGGAAGGAAAATCAGTGTTTCTGATGACTTCCTGATAGGAAATAACCCAGGGAGACGTCCTGCCCCACTCAGAGCCTGGAAGAGGGGGCCTACAGTAAGGCAATTGCGGCTGTGGAAGTTTCAAATGGAAGGAAGGCAGGGCAAAGAGATCTTCTGCTGGTTCACAGATGTGTGCTCAGGGACTTTAATCCTGGGATTTCAGAAGGGGCTGTTTCTTGCATGCCTTGGTGTGCTCCATATCTGCCCAGCTTCTCCGAGCTCCACAGGCAACACAGTCCTATAAAGATGCGCAGAAGAAAGACATCCTTATCACCTAACCCAGTGAGGTTTTGTGTCAGAAGATAGGAAATGTACCAAATTTATTACTGCCATTAGCATTTTCACATTGCATTAGCAAACAGCATTGGCAAGCAGCAGAAAACTACATGGAATTCATTACAACCTTCTGGGTTTGGAATACTAGGGAGTGGAAATAATGATGGATCCTGCAAGGAAGGGAGCAAAATTTGCTGCCTGAGACCCACAGACACCTCAAATAGGACAAGCAGGACAGCTGAATTTTTTAGAGACCTTCAACTATCATGAAGATCATGAGTTAGCTTTGAATTTTCAAATCAGCAACAAAACTCCAAGGATTTTTTCCCTGTGATATGTAGCAGCTGCAGAGGAGGTTTCTCATGCCCTTTAACTGGTTTTCTGGGGGAAAGAATGAGCATATGTGCTCTGATAGTGTGCTGAGAGAGCCGCAGCACCATCAAGAGCTGACGCTGCAGAACACTTCCCATCATTTATTTAAAGTGGTCTGAAAATCTTTTGAAAGCATATTCCATTCTCAGAGCTCCAGCTGTGAAGATACTTATCACAGTACACACTATACATGCTCCTTTGGTCAACTGCTTCCCACACATCCTTGGAACCATTCCTGCTCCTCTCCAGTGTTTACAGCCTTGAGATTTTTGCAGATTGTTATCACATCCATTAAGCTACAAAACACAGAACTGCAGGCAAGAAAAACACTGAGCTGACTTTGCAGGGCTGCCTCTGGCCCCTGGAATGACACAAAACCCACACAGAGACAGGGGAGTCAAAAAGTTAAAGGGAAAGAAGGACAGGGAAACAACAGTTTAGATAACTGTGAACTGCACACTGAAAAGAGCCCTGTTAGACAAAGTCATTAATTTCCAGGGTCTGGGGAAAGAGCAGAGAAAATCAGTGATCAAGTCAAGAACCAGGACTAGAGTTTATGAATAAGGCATTCTTTTTGATGCAAACACAGCAGCCAAACATCAGACCAATGAGATAATTAAGTTTTATAACCTTGCTTACTCACACATACTAGATTTACACACATATCTCACACTAAGTATGTTAATACAGCACAGTAACAAATTTCTGTAGAATATAAATTTTCTGAGCACTCTCATGAGAATTTCTAAGACTAAAGCTTTGCTGCCCTTTCAGTCCTGCAAGCCCAAGTGGCAGAGACCCTGTGCTTGGGGAAACTCTGGACACAGCTTCTTTTCTGCAGCATAAATTCTAACAAGTAGGGCTGGAAGGGGCTCAATAAGTCAGCTACACCATTCTCCTGCCCAGAACAATACCCACATAGTCCATGGCAAAGATTTGCCTCATTCCCCCTGAAAATCCCTGATGTTCCCCAAGCCCGAGGCACTCTCTTCCAGTCTTTCCCCTCTTTGCCACTTGGATGTCTTTGCTAACAAACATCTACCCTGGTTCTGGGCTGCAATTCATAAATGTATATTGCTTCTTTTATTAATCAAGAACAGAGCAGATCCCTCCTTTCCTCACCTCAGCACCTTTAATGAACATGAGCACTGTGAATATCCACAGCAGCACAAGCCAGGGGGGACACTGGCAGGAAATACTGATGCCACCTGCTCGTGTGCTGAGAGAATGTGGGCTTGGGGACAGGCAGAAAGAAACCTGACTCTGCAAAAAACTCTGCTGTTGTTGAATTTTGTATTTCTCCAAGCATGGGGAGATGGCAGAAAATTCCACAGCAGAACAGACCAAGCACTCATCAGACCTCCCAAAACACTCAGAATAAAACCTAGCAGGAAAAAACAGAACCAAGCATTAAAAGAGAATATATCAATAGGGGCACTGGTAGCTCCTTTTGTGGGTTTTTCCTGTACTGAGAAAATAGGAAAGGAATTTTTTAAATACCAAGTAAGGGGCACAACTGTGCTTTGGGGAGAAGGTGGGGCTTGTGTGTGCTTGTTAGGGACTCATTCTCCAGGATCTGTAGAGCCTGTGTGAACTAGAAGCCTCTATACATCAATCCTGCAGTCTCCAGGCATGCAGCTGTCTTGGAATTCCTGTGCCAGGGAGTCTGTTAAGAAATCTGACAGTGATTTTAATAAGAAAGTACCAAGCCCTTGGGTGGTGTGTGCTCCTCCTCACCTTCAGCAGCCTGGGTCTGTGATGTGGATGTGGGCCAGGCTGGAACAGGGGTTTATTTCACTGTGTACAGCCCTTTCATACCCTTTGCAGCATTTCTGCCCCCTATTTAATAACCCATGTAATTAAGAAATGTACAGAAAGAGGAGCCCCTTGGGTTTAAAATTAGCAAGAGCTGACTGCTTTGTTCCACTGAAACCCAGCTAAAAGCAACTGTGAGGGGAGACCTTTGTGCAGGAACACTCAGAGAAGCAGAGGGTATAATAATTCTTTAAAAGCAAAACCTTAAGAGTACTGGGAAAAAAAAAAAAGAATTTTCATTAGGACTGAAATAAGAGGCCTTCAAAGTCAGTTTTGTGCTGCTCTGAGTATTTAGTGAACACCAGAACGATAACTTGTGGCACAGTCACTCCCTATTGCAGAAACAAATCTCTTCCCAAAGAGAACCAATGCAAGAGTCACTCTAACATCATTATATTCAAATCCAATCAATATTTTAATAAATTTGCCTAATCTTTGAGCATTGCTGAAACCCTGCATGGCCACAAGAACATTTTGTTTAAGAAACAAAGCACTTGAATAGCAGATTTTTCAAGCATTCTATGATATTTTAAATCATTGTGTTCATTGTGTCTTCTCTCAGTTTTATTTTTCTGCATTAGACCAGGCTAACCTTAGAGTCTTACATTGTAAGTTTGAACCCCACTTGTTGCAATCTGGAAGATGATGGCCCCATTTTCACATTGATTTTGTTTTAAATGGGTTATGCAGAGCTCCAGCAAGATCTTCACCATGATTTTCATTCCCACTCTAAGCCACATGGAGACTTCAGGCTTAGAACAAAGAAAATGGCATACAAAAATTCTCTTATTAAAATATCTACATCCTTCCACATCTAAATGTGCTGGTCATTTCCAGCCACACTTCAACCTGTAAAACTTATAATTACCAGGCCCCCAGACAGGTTACGGTCAAGCCACTTTAGGGAGTGAGGAAAGAGGCCCATCTGTGCAGAGATGACTTGTCCCTTGGTAGGATAATTAAAATCAGAATAAGAGGTGTCATGATATACAGCATTTTCCCACTCCATTTCCCCTCCCTCTCTCTGAAAAAGGTTCCAATTATACATTTTAAAAATGGGGCAATGTCAACTATGAATTTCTGGACTGTTTCCTACGTTCTTTATATTTCTTTAACCCTGTTTCCTCCAACACACACCATCCTGGCAGCCCATAATTTTTTTGCCATTTTCATTCCCCCTTCAGATCTTACTGTCTTTCCTCCTGCCTGCCAAAGGCATGACAGTCACACTCTCTTCTGCTCAACAGGCCATGTACAGTTTATTTTTTCTCCAACCCTCTTGGTTTGTTTGTTTTTGGAATGACAAAGATCCTCTCCAGTTCACAGCACCTGGTGCACACACAGATGTTCCACAGCCTCACTGCTCCTCAGTGCTCCTCTGCCTTGCCCAGTGCCATCCTGCCCTTGTACCTCTCCCACATTCACACTGATCTTCCACCACCTTTTCACCACCTTCTGCTCTGGCCTTTGCATCTCTCTGGTGTCAGAGTCAGCCCCCATGTCAAACAGCACAGCAGGAGCACAGAAGGGCAAGGAAGAGCCCTGCTCCAAAAGTCTGGTGCTGCCTGAGATGCAGGACCCATTCGAGCCAGGGGCTACTCCTCTTGCACGCCAGCCTCAGGGCAGAGGCAGCAGTGAGGAGAGCACTGTGCTGGGAGGTGACAATATGCCTGTGCCAGCCGTGAACTCTGTGCCTGGGAGGGATTTACAACCTGAGGAGGCTGCAGCACGCAGCATGCAGCACCTGGAGATGCAGAAGTTAAAAGAGGAGAGAAGAAAGGATGTGCAATAAAGGAGACACAGAGGCACGAGTGCAAGCTCCTGCTACCAAGAGGTGGTTCCCAAAGGAGGAGTCTGGAACTCTGTTGGCCAGGGAAATGGAGAAAATCTAGCTGGGTCAGTCAGCCCCTGGAGCCAGAGGGGAGCAGGGGGGCAGAACAGCCCCAAAAGAGCTGCTGTGGGTGCTAAGGAGAGTTAATGCAGGGCTGGACTTGCACATCAGGTACAAGATGCATTTTTGGAGAGGAAAACCTCACCGCTCACTTTCACTGTGGGTTCACTCACAATTCTGCTACACAGGCTCGAAGCTTTCAGCTTCTGGGCTGTATCTGCTCTTTCCCACTTTGCTCCCTGTCTGCACCAGCAGGACCCAGGGGCTTGAGGCCACCTCTCCTGGATGGGGTTTTACAGAACACACCATACACTGCAAGGAACCAAAGTCCCTAAGAGTAAGGAAAGCAGCAGAGCTGGCTGTGGCCAGAGCCTTGGGCTGGCAGCAGTTCAGTGACACAGCAGAGACTGAGCTGGAGTTTGTACCACGTGCTTTGCTCCAAGGGCCACACCGCAGCTGCCTCTGGAGTCTGAGGCCACTTTTGTTAACAGCATTAAATTTATGACACAGCAGTGATATAACTCTGGCAATACAAGCCCTTGATGTGAACCCAATCTTTCCCATGGAAAATTTTGTTATTATTACTATTTTGGATGGTTGATGCAGCAGCTCTTGACAGCAGTGGTTATGACAACTTTAAACACATGCGAAAACACTAAAGCTTTCCCTGAGTGTCCTCCTAGATCCACCTGAGGAATGATTCCTTCAGGAAAGCTTGGGTCCTTTCTGTTGCCTGCAGTGAGGTGTGTGGCCTTTGCTGTTCTAGCAGCAGGCATTCCAAACACTGATCTTTGCTGGGTTACCCGAGCAGTAACACCCACTTTGCCTCTGAGCATGGTCCATACATGAGGCTAAACAGAGGTTTTCATGTCTTAGCTGGTTTGTGCAAGTTTCAGCAGTTTCTCCACAGAAATTGGCAAGAACTCCCATGGTGTTTGTAAAACTTTGGTTCTGCTGTGAAATGAAAATTGACATTTCAGCACAACACTAAATTCCAACAATTAGGCGTAAATTAAAGTTCTACTGTATTCCCTAGAACTAAGGTTTTCAAAACGTAAAGGGAAGCAATATTATGCTAAATACCAATTCTGTCCTCTCTCATGCAATAATCAGTTTGCAATCATGCCATTCATTCTAATGGCTTTGCATACATTTCTTGCTAGAACTGTCACATGAAAGGCTTACACTGGGAACTCAGCAAGTTGGCTATTTCTTTCTACTTTCAAAGGTATTCAGAAATACTGGTACTAACTGAAAAGCATTTGCAAGACTTGATGACACAGTTAATTTCATTGCAACTGACCAGACAATGAAGTGGCACACACATAAATATAACACACACAGAGCTCACCAGCGAGCTTCAACAGCAAAACGGAGAAGTTGGAAGTGCCATCAACATCACCCTGTAACTTGAATACACCCTGTCCATGGCATCTGTACACACATAAATCATAAAGATAAACTTTACAATTGTGTTACTCCACCATATTTTCCTTGCCCCAGTGCAGCAGGCAGTGCTTACTTAAAGAACAGTCACTCAATATTTTGTTTTCTCATCACTGCTCAATGCATGGCCTAAATCTTATTTATTGCTCCCTAAGTTTAAACCTTACTCTGCAGACAATTATTCTGGAGTCTTCCACTGTCCCTATCAGGACAGTATTTAGTACCCACCACTGAAAATTTGAGTCTGTGCTGCTAAAGTTTTGGGGGAAATCTGACAGCCACAAACCCATGTTTTTAATGGGAAGCATCCCTTGACTTTAACAGCAGGCAGTGAACTCCTGAATCACAAGTTTGCACTTTTACATACTCAGGGATCTCAATATCTCAAGGGATGTCTAAAGACAACCAGTTCCTACTGTAGTTCTGCACTGATTCAACACCACCCAGATTAGGACATGTGAAACACTCGCCTCTCCTACAAGAACCCATGACCACGCTTTTAGGCTTCAAAGAAAACCAGAAACTGCCATGCAAGCATCTGTGCACATGGAGGAATGCAAGAGAACAGAAGCAAGGTGGGAGCAGAGGAGGAGGGCAGGGGGACACCGAGGCTCTGCACATGCTGCACACCCCAGGCTCCTCCCGCAGAGCAGCCCTGCGTGCCTGGCTGGGAAGGGCCCGGCAGCCAGGAACTTCCTCTGCCCTTCCCCATTTGGTAGGCAGACTGCTAAAATGTTCTCTGCAAACCAGGCTGGGCAGCAGAGAGCAAAGCAGCTCCCAGAGCAGTCCCAGGTGTTCCCAAATACCCTGACAGCAGCTGCAGCACCCCCATCCCTCCCTCCCTGCAGACAAACCCTGGAATGTCCCAGTGCCCAAACTGCAGTCTGGCTAAAAAAGCAGAATAAAATGAAATGGTCAAATTCAGCTCTCTCTCTCAGCACAAAGTTTCCTCTGCTGGAAAACTGCATTTTT
Organism: Molothrus aeneus; assembly: GCF_037042795.1. Taxonomy (NCBI): domain Eukaryota; kingdom Metazoa; phylum Chordata; class Aves; order Passeriformes; family Icteridae; genus Molothrus; species Molothrus aeneus. Next base: position 883,913 of record NC_089656.1, read on the forward strand.
TTTTTCTTTTTACTACACAGGTTAAATCCCTTCTGCTTCATCCTAAGCATTCCAGCCTTCCACCTATTTAGTCACAGTCTTTTTCCAGACACCTAGAGAGCCTTAGAGCTTGACATGTCAAAACACTCGTTGTGTTTGGGTTTCTAGAGGCTGAGGATGACCCTAAAACTGAGGCCAGGCACTCCAAGATTACTTGTACAATGACTTTACATTGCACAATCTGCTGCAGGAAACCAAGGATAAATAATGGGATGTGTATTCCATATGAGCATGGATGTGAGTGAGTCCATCTGTTCATCTGCATGGTCAAGGTACCAAATAAAACTGAGCTGCCAACCTATCATTAGCAAAACAGTCAGAATCTTTACAGAATGACAGAAAAAAACATATTAAAGAATGTTAAAACCCTGTTTTAACTGTTCTGACCACCAACAGGAAGCTTGCTGAATAGAGGCACACAAAAGAAATACAGTTTTTGAAGCATAAGAAAGGCTTCTGAAAATGCAGATCATTTGTATATGCATCAAACAGAAGAGACTTCTCTATACCTTAGCATAAAATGTTAAAACCTCTAAAAGAGTCTCTAAAAAAGCCTTGAGGCCTCCTATGGCTACACATATTCCAATAGGACTAATGTGATGGGCTTTTTGGAAAGGATATTAATCCATTTTGGGAACAATCTTAGTAGAAGAAGGTGTGGAAATGCATCCAGTCAGCTACTCCACATGATAGCTGGGAGAGCATACAGAGAGGATGTTTTTACAATAAATATTAGGAACAGAGAGTTAATTGTTTCCTATGCTACAAAATGGGGACCTTAAAACTGAGTTCCATAAGCAGCAAGGATAACAGACAGAAAGGCTGCACTGATTTACAGCAGCTCTGGATCAACTTCACAGAATTCACAAATTTCAGAGGGCCAGAAATGGGTTTCGTCAGACAAACCTAGATTGAGGCATTTCTGTTTAGACAATTTCACCCAGTCCTGTGCAAACACAGAGAACAGCAGGAGAGAGAGCCCAGGGTGAAATCCTGCTCTGCAGTTTGTGTCCCTGACCTGCTGGGAAGGGGCAGAGCTGTTGTGTTTATTTTTCCTTGCTGTATGCCTTGGGGCTAAAGGTGACACCATTTGTTTCTCTTTAGGCTCCACATTTATTCTGAGCTTTTGGCTCCCTTCTGTTCATTATTCTGGACCTGGAGCTGCTGCAGAGAGCCCAGAGGAGGCACCAGGATGAGCAGAGGGATGGAGCAGCTCTGCTGGGAGGAAAGGCTGGCACAGCTGGCATTGCTCACCTGCACAGGAGAAGCTCTGGGCTGAGCTCAGGGTGGCCTTGCAGGGCCTGAAGGAGCTGCAGGAAAGATGGAGAGAGACAATTGCCAAGGGCTGGAGGGACAGGAGCCAGGGAATGGCTCCCAGTGCCAGAGGGCAGGGCTGGGTGGGATCTTGGCAATGAGGAATTGTTCCCTGGCAGGGTGGGCAGGCCTGGCACAGGGTGCCCAGAGCAGCTGGGGCTGCCCCTGGATCCCTGGCAGTGCCCAAGGCCAGGTTGGACACTGGGGCTGGGAGCACCTGGGACAGTGGGAGGTGTCCCTGCCATGGCAGGGTGGCACTGGATGGGCTTTAAGGTCCCTCCAGCCCAGGCCATTCTGGAATTTGCACAGCAGTTGTGTGGTACCTTTAGTCTGTTCAGGAGTGGGTAAGGCCTTGATTCCCCATTTGATTTCCCATTTGAACTCCCAAAAGCCAGGCAGTTCACCATCACTCTGGACTGACCATTCACAGCTCGTTTTAGGATGTGGTGCAGTGGTTAAACATAAATGGATATAAGAGCAGCATGTGATGTTGTTTGAAGTATATCCTGTTTTTTGGTTAATGCATGCAGTTCATTTAGCATCTGCTCTATAAATATCGCTTCCTCTTTCCACATCTTTCCAGCACACACCACTGTTTCCATGTGATGATGAATCCTACCCCAGGCAACCTTGTAAGAAAGGAATTTTCTACATTAGAGCAGAGCATTAAACAAAGGGCACTTTATGTTGCAAAGGGCCAGCTAAAGAATAGACCTCCAGATTTGCATTCCCTTGACCAGTGAATCTCAAAAGACAGAGTTGCTCAAACTTGGAACCCTTTGTCTTTAGCGAAATTTTGTGAAAGCTTTTGCTTTTGCAAGGTGCACATCCCTCTGTTCCTCTGAATTCATCTTGCAGTCTGTCTGATGAGGATCACAGACAGAAGTCTCAGATGATGCATGTTTGCTCTCACAGAGATTAAAGGGCTGCAGAGTGGGGATGTGAGAACAGGGCTTCTGGAACAAAGCAGCAAAGAAAGGAAAACACCTCCAGAGTGAAAATTAGAAGAGAAATAGCATTGGAAGGGACAAATTGGAAATAATTAGGCAGAAAACAAAAGGCACAAGAAAGCAGAGGAGTGTTAGTTTCTAGCATGAAGTTGTGAGATACAAGCTGGAGCAAAGACAGATCAAGTACCTCAGGGTCCACCATCAGCGAGTGCCAGCCTCCCTTTGCCTGGATCATTTTCCTTGCAAAGCACTCATTTCATCTGATGGTTCAAGTCCTTTGCTCTTCCTGTTCTTAGCTGCCTCTTCAAAAGCTCTCAGCATTTCATTGCCATGTCTGTCTGGAGATATTGCATTGTGCTGCAGCAGGGTTCTCTAGGAACCAGCAATATGTGTGCCTTCCTCTTTTTTCTTCTCTTTTTTTCCTCTTTCTCACTGAGGAAGGCCCTGAAGCCATGTTCTCATTAAATCTTTATGGCTTTTTAAAATGAGAAGCTATTGTCCCATATACCTCCTTAATTATGCACCAATCAAAAAGTTTGAAAGAACAGCTCTGCCCGTGACAAGAGGAGCAATGGAAAGGGAAGAAACCTAAGGAAAGACTGCTTCAGCTGTTTTCCTGTAAAACAGGAACCTGTGCAGGCACAAGGATGGCTTGGCACAGGAGAGGGACTAAAGGCTCCCAAGGGAAAAACATTCTGTCTAAGATTCTATTTTTGTCAAATTTATATACTTATTAGAGGATGTATATGTGATTATTTACTGCCTCAAGTAGGCTTCATGGTGCTCATAAACCAAACAAATATTCAAAACAGACATTTGGAAAACTCTTCAACTTCAAGTGTCCACACTGAGACACCTGGAGCTCAAGCATTAGGAATGAGTGACTTTAGAAATAAAGCAGTTTATTGCTGCTTTAGCAATACCTAACCAGCCAGGTTTGGACATGGAATATTCAATGAGCTAAATTATGGCAGATGTGACCTGTGTAAATTGCTTTGGCCTCAGTTGACAGCAAGGCCAAAATTAAGAGAATAAATTTATAAAATAATACCAGTGGTATGATCTGGAATTTCTGTGTCTAATTCCAAATTAGGTATGTGTTGATTCATACATGAGATTTGGAAGTAACATTACAGATTCATACAAATGTTCTTAAAGAGGCTTTTAGACAAATTGCAAAAATCTCTAGAAGAAAAGTTATTTCTACCACAGAAGCAGTAAAATGCTGGAATGTAGTGATAATTCTGACATCATGAGTTGATCCCCGAGGTCAATGCTCCAAGGCCTGAGAAAGATCAGGAAAAAAACACCTTCTCCAGTTTTCCCTCTGTGTGGAACTGCTGGTGAGAGTTTAGGCTTAGGCTTCTTCAGTTGAAGTTTAGACGATGACAATCATCTACATTTGTTTGTAATTAGGAGGTTACAATTTTTTCTCCCACCACCTGCACAGCTGCCCCAGGACAGGAAAGGTCCTGGCTGCAGGCAGATGCAGGCTCTGGGACAGGGCTCTCCAGCACTCCACACTGGCTCTCAGGAACGCCACTGTGTCCTTTGCAGCTGCCTCCAAATGGTCAAAAATCCCACCCTGGAACAGCAGGCAAAGATTCCCCAGGGATTAAATGCTTTTCTAAACCTAGATGATCTTGGAAATAAATTAACATAATTATTCACAGCTACTTGTTCATTAAAGCACCAGCGTTTACACTGCAATGCACATGCCTCTCTGTGCATTTTGGCCTGTTTCCCCAGGAAGGCTATCCCTGAGCACAGCAGTGCTGCACACACCCTCGTGATGAGTTCCCAGAGGAAGAGAGGGGCTGAGGCTGTGCCCAAGCTGAGCCCTGTGCCCAGGGCTGTGTGAGCAGGCCCAGCAGAACAGCACTGAGCTGTGGCTGAGCCCGAGCCCAGGCTCTGCCCCGTCCCTCCTCCAGCAGCAGCAGCAGCAGCAGCAGCAGTGACAGATGTTCTGCACGGGTAATCCCTCATCCCTCTAATCCCAGCAGAGGGGGAGGATTGATGGGCACTGGGCGCTCAGGAATAAAGAACGTGGAAATGCGTAAGTTGGGGCTGGAATAAACAGTATCAAATAAACATATTAATAACAGTACGGGCATTGGAGTGAGATTAGCTGCTGACACAAATAACATTTATTCACACTACAGGGAGTGATTCCAGAGAAACAACATGAAAGTGCACAGACAAGTACTGCTAAATCAAAAAGGCTTTGCATAAAGCAACAAAAAAAAAAAGGGAAAAATATAGCATGAAAAGTGATGATGTTTCCTCTTTTGTCAAGTGCATACAAAAAAAACCAAAAAAAAAACCTACACAGCTGTAGCAGCTACAGGTGCCAAGGAGAAAAGAGAAAATAGGGGGATCAAATCAATGTTTCTCTTCAAATGTTCATGACTCTTCCAAGTGTGGGACCTGAACAGAGAAGAGAACTGTTTGGTTGTGCACCCTGACATAGCTCATCACTAAAATCAGGCACCATTTCATTTTGTGGTGGGGAATTGCCTCTTTAGAAATGTCACCACAGAAACAGAGTGTCTACCTTCCATTTGCTGTGGCTGAATCCATCATGTTCACATCTCAACACTTGCTTAAAATGCTCTAAATTTGTCATCTGCTGTTCCACTGAACATGGTTGATTCAAACTAAAGGCTTCAGTTACAGATGGGAGCATCAGCAGGTCTAATTTTTGCAAATTTGGCCCCTAAAAATTAAATTATCTAAAGGAGTCTCAGCATCTCAAATCTGCTTCACTGACCTGTAATTCATACAGGTGATTTTATCTGAGATTTCTGCTCATAGGCTGAGCAGAAAATAACAGGGCAATTTCTGGGAGGAGTGGAACAAAGAGCCGGGAGGTGGCTGGCACAGCAGGAGTGGAACACACATGAGGGATGCAGAGGGCAGGATGGGGCTGGAGGCTCTGGGAAGCACCTGGGATTTCTGCCTGGAATGAAAGGGACAGATGGGTTATCCTGACCCCAGGGATTAACCACTGTGCAGGTGAGCACAGAAACACCAACCCCCAGAACAATGCAAAATGTGCATTTGGAAGGAAAGCAGCAGCTGGACATGCTCAGCTTGAAAGGCAGGAAGGACAGGAGGAAAACAATGGGAAGTAATTATGAAATTCTTTTTTTTTTTCTTTCACTTTCTGTCCCTAATTTTGCTTTAACCAGGCATCTGCTGTGTAATACAGTCTTCATATGCAAGAGGTACAGAATTCCATGCATTTAAAAAGACCTGTGTAGAGTTGCAGTGTCAGACATGAGCAAAGCCTCTCACTGATTTCATCAAGGCCCAGCCTGTGGGTGAAACCTGACCACTGACTCCATCAAAATGACATACAAAGTTCTTAACTGCTTTACAGTCCTTCAACCTCACCTTTTTTTCCATTGTTTTCCAAGCCAAAAAACTAAGGAGATAGAAGAACAAGGGGCAAAGTACCAAGTCCTCTATCCTTGGCACACCCTTCGCTCTGACAAGTCAAGAAGATGATCGAAGGCCAGTGAAGTGTCCCAGATTTAACTGAATATTTCATGTATTCAGCACAAAGGAAATACTTTTTTATTCTTCAGTGGTCTCACAAGGAATAATGGAAGTGAGTTCTGGCTAATAAAGTGTTTGTATCCTAAACAAGCAGAGTTGAGTAAACTCTTTCTCTGACAAACTTGAACCACAAGTCAATTGGAATCTTCTTACATCTCAAGAAATTTGCTTTATTTCAATTTTTCATCATGAATATATAGGACACAAAATCTGAGTTTCCTTGGATAATTATGGCCAACTCAAGACTGACAATGACTTTCAAGATGAACCTGGTGCATTGTTAAAAGGGCCAGGCTCAGCGTCCTGCTGTCAGTCCTAACTGGTGATGTGGTTGCTGTCAGGGAATCAAAACTTGGGAGACCAGTCCTCCACTTTATCCTCTGTCCACAGGCATCTTCACTGAATTAGGCTCTGGAATTTCCTACCTCTGCACTGAAAAAATGGGACTAAAAGTCTCTGTCAGTCTTAGGGGTACTGTAGGAAGAAGCACGTGGAAAATGAACCAGACTCGCAGCTGCCAGGGATGAAGGCTGCACATCTGACACCTAAAAAGTTCTCCCATCATCTGTTTTGAGGGCTGGCACATCCCTTGGAACACGTACCTGTGAGGAGAACAGTAGTGTGATGTTTCCTCCATTTCTGAGAGCTGAGGGCAGCAGAATTCTCACCCCACAAACAAACCTGGCTTCTCTCTTGGTGGGGTGGCACGAGCTGCCTTCTGCTGTGCCAGTCACAGCCAGGCCCCCTGGAATCCTCCTCACACTCACAGTGAGCTCCCCATGAGCTGCCAACATCTGTCAGAAAGGGAAAAACACCTTAAAGCACCCACCACATCTGGGAGGAAAAGATAGCAGACTGCTTCCAGAGGAGAACAAAGCTGAAATGCAGTAGCACAATCTCTGCTGAAGCACAGTTAGAGGAGGGCTTAGGAGAGCCACACTCTGCTGCAGGGTGAACCAGGATGGTGGCACTGCCCCTGTCAGAAGCCACAACACAAGGAGTGAAGGGTCTGAACTCAGCAATGTGACAAACCCTGATGCCAATCCAGCTTCATCTGTGCACTTCATCTCTGCTGCCTGCCCCCTTCTGTCTCCCAGAGCAGCAGGAGAGACCCCCAGGTTCCCAGCCCCTGGGCTGGGAGAGCACCCAGCAGTTTGTTGATGATCAGCAATATCTGCTGCTGGTTGGGACCTAGTTCCAGCTGTCCTGGCAGGAACAGAGCAGATCTGGAAGTGCCATGGGGAGGGAGGGCTGCTTCCACAGCTTGCACATTTCCCTAAGATTTGCATTCCAAACAGGCCACGGGACTTACCACAAAATCACTTGGTGTCCTGACAGCAGCAGTGAAAAAACAGTCCATGGAAAAGGAGCCGAATGCTTTTATGGGAGGGCGCAGAGCTCTGCTCAGAGAATGGCAAAACTCTCTTGGTGTGTGGGATGAACCTCCCTGTTCCCACCAGCACTGCCCTGCTGTCTGCTGAACACAATGAGAAAAGCAAATTGTCCCTGCCTGGCTGTGATGGTGTTTTCCTCGAGGTGCTGCCTTTCTGTACATCTCTGCACCAGCCCTGAGCAGAGGTTGTGGGCACAGCAGAAGGACAAAGCCTCTAAATGAGCCCAGAATTTCCCATGGCTACATTGTCAGGCACAATCCTAATGGAAGCACCTAAAAGTAAACCTTATAATCTAATTTTCCCCCTTTATTTGTTAAGCAGCAACACTAATGATTTGATTGTGAAACACTTATGCATATGAATGAGCTTTTACATAAGGCCTGATTTTAATTAAAAAGCAAACCCAACCTTAAAACAAACCCAACCCAAACCCAGCTTCCAGAGCCAAAAAGAGGAAAAAACTCTGTGAAAGTGGGGCAGGAACAGTGCAACTGGTACCAGCTATTAAACAGAGCTACACTGCTGTAATTTTATGAATTCTTTTAGAAACTACAAAGAAATATGCATTATCTGCCAGAGGAAAGATAAACAAGATTGAGGCAAAAGGGGGAGTTCAGAGGTAAATGAGAAGGTGTTTGAAAGAAATTGGTTCCAGGTAAGGAAAGGGTTCAGGAGAAAAGTGCAGGCAGCCAGGGAAGGTCAGTGAGGAGCAACACAGGCATGGGCAGGCCTAGAAACAGAGCTGGAAAATGCTCTGACAAAGAGTCCAAGAGCTACAACAAGTTCTTCTGCAAACAAAGATCAGTCATGTGGTTTCTCCTCCACTGAAATAAAACAACAGAGGGACACGAGCTGGATCTTTATCTCCTTGAGTGACACTGACAGTTATTTTAGAGGAAAGAGCTAATTCCTGATCCATATTTCTGTATTTCAAAAATCAGGTTTCAATTTGTACATGCTGTTGCAAGACTTTTGATCCCATAACCTGCACTCTCTAGTTTCCTTACTAAGGTCTAGCAGAAGCAGTTCATTACTTGGCTTCTGATGAACAAATTCAAACCAAAGCCTGGATATTTTTTCATCCTTTTTTTTTTAAATGAACAAATCAGAAGCCCAATGTTTGAAATTGTAGTTCTCATTACTTAATAAGGCCAAATTAATAGCACACATATAATTTCATTTAAAGAATTTAACTTTCTATATCTTTAGAGAGAATTAAGAGTTCTGCTACATTTCAAATGAAGTCATTCCAACCAGCAGTCAATGCAAAGTATCTTGATAAATTCTAAGTATTTTCTACTCTCATGTCTGATTTTAGCCCTCTATCTGCTCCATGCTGCAGCTCTCAGCTCTCCCATCTTTCCTTCACAAGTGGCCATCAGTGCAGGTATCTGTGAAATCACCTGTTTACCTCATACACTTAACCAGGTATAGCTGCTAGAGATCAAAGCACCAAACCCACAACTTCTATTTATTTCTCTGTAAACCAGCTCTGTGTTTACAAAACCTATATTTTTTTATTTCCCCACAGAGCAGCCTTTGGCAATCTCCTTCTCAGCAGCAAAAATAAACCCTTTGTGCTCCAGATTACTGCTGTATTGCCTTCCAATTTGCCTCTGTGTATCAGCAGAGAGGCGACCCTCAGCCAGCCCCAGGGCTCTTTGAGGCTCAGATTCACAGCCCCAGCCCAGCCCGTTCCTCCCGTGGCTGCCTGGAGCTCAGCACTCCCCCTGCAGAGGGGAGCAGCAATGCATTTCCTTTATTTATTCACATTTTTCTCCAAGTCCATCAAAGCGTTGGTCGATCAGCCCTGATCAATGCTGAGGTGTCAGTTTAGATGTAAACCCTTTAAAAAGCTGCACTTTGGGGCTTAACAATAATCAGGAGGTTTCCAACCAACATATTTATTGAGCTTGAAAGCATCACCCTCAGACCAAATGTGTTTGACTCTTCATTCACAATCACTGCAGCAGAACCTTAAGCAGCATTTTGCACTGGAAAACTCCTAAATATCCCAACTCCAGAGGTGAACTCCTTGGTAATTTGTTCATAATTCAGCTTTCAATGCTTTCCTGCTTCCTTGTGTGCTGCAAGTTAGGCTGCTGTGCAAACTATAGGGACCCTAGGGACCACCCTTTCCCCCCAAAGAAAACCCCCAAATCCCCCAAGCAGTGTTTTCAGACAGCCCTTCAGGGCACACCTGCAAAACCTTATTTCCTTTAATGTTCTCCAGAGACATTAATTAATCACTTATCAGGTCATGAGCCCAGAGAACATTACAAAAGGGTTTTCCAGGTGCAGGGTTTTAGCTGCTCTCTGTGCTTTCAGCACGGAGCTGTGCTGACACCACTTTGCCCCAGGAGAACTCATGTGGTTATGTTTAGGTGAAAATGTTATAAGCAGCATTGTAGGCTTTCTGAATATTGATTTTGTAAAAGTTCACTGCTCTCCTTCTTTCAAGGGGAAATCACAGGTACTGAGGACTGCAAAGATGGACATGTGGCTGGAGCATCTCTTATGAGGAGAAGATGTAGGGAGGGAGCTGGGCCAGTTAAACTGGAGAAGGCTGAGAGGAGACCTTATCAATGCACACAAATATCTGAAGATGATGGAGCCAGACACTTCTCAGTGGTGCCCAGCCACAGGACAAGGGCCAAGGGGAGCTAAGGGGAACACAGGACGTTCCATCTGAATAGGAGGAAAAGCTTCTTTGAGAGTGACAGAGACTGGAGCAGGATGCCCAGAAAGATTGTGGAGCCCCTTCTCACAAGATACTCAAAAGCCACCTGTGTCACCTGCCCAGGGGTGACCCTGCCTGGACCAGACGATCTCCAGAGGCCCCTTCCAACCCCAACAATTCCTTGATATGCATTTGGTACAATACAGACTCACTGGTATGAAAACATCAAAAAGGACTCTGCAGGCAACCCCTGAGAACCTCCTCTAGGATCTCCTTTGCATCCCACCAGCACCTGCATTAAAGAGGGCTTGGCCACAGAGTGATGCAAAAATTCTCCTCTCAACAAGCCCTAAGTGTAGCCCATCCTGGAAAGCATGCAGAGCAAATTAGTCATCTAAAAGCTCCCATTTTGGCATGGGGAGAGGTAAAATGTTACACTGATTTCCCAAGTGTCTAAAAGGTAGATCAAGTAACACTAAAATGAAATCGTCAAACTGGAACATGCTTTTCACTGAGATATCCTTAATGCTTTGGAAATAAATATTGCAGAGGATTTCCAGTCCAGCCCAGCTCTGATGTGCAATATCCCTTTATCAACTCTTCCCTCTTGTCACACACTCATTTCTGCCCTTTTTCTGAAGACTGCTGCAATCAGCCCCTAATGTGGTACTCATGAGGGTCTGGTGAGGATTGAGGGTTACAAGATTTACAGTGACTGAACCCATGAATTGATACAGAACATTTTCCTTCTGACTCTGTCTAAACTTGATCCTTTCCTATACACTTTATCCTAATTAAATACAATTTCCATTGATGCTCATCACAAGTCACAGGCAGAGTCCAGTCCAAAATGCACATGGCTTCTCTGCTCCATGTGCTCCCCATTCCTTTGCTCTACATGGTACAAGAAGTAAAAAATCCTGGAGAGCTCTGTAAAAGAAACCTGATCTCTGGAAACAACACAAGGAGGTCATGAAACTGTTGGAGAGAGTCCAGAGGAGGCCATGGAGGTGCTGAGGGGACTGGAGCAGCTCCCCTGTGGAGCCAGGCTGGCAGAGCTGGGGCTGCTCAGCCTGGACAGGAGAAGGTTGTGTGGGGAGCTCACAGCTCCTTCCAGGCTCTGAGGGGCTGCAGGGAACCCAGAGAGGGACAATTCCTCAGGAACTGCAGTGACAGGAGCCAGGGAATGGCTGCCAGTGCCAGAGGGCAGGGCTGGATGGGATCTTGGCAATGAGGAATTGTTCCCTGGCAGGGTGGGCAGGCCCTGGCACAGGGTGCCCAGAGCAGCTGCCCCTGGATCCCTGGCAGTGCCCAAGGCCAGGCTGGACACTGGGGCTGGGAGCAGCCTGGGACAGTGGAAGGTGTCCATGGCAGGGAAGTGGCACTGGGTGATTTATAGGATCCTTTCCAAACCATTCTGTGATTCCATGGTCCTTAACTCCATAAGGAAAACCTTCTGGAAGGTTCTCTGAACAAATGCAGAGTTCAGTCTCTGCACTGTCAGGCAGCAGCTGCTCTCCTGAGCACAGAGGGCACATGGTGTCACAGGACACACAGCTGGGCTGTGTGGAAAGCTGCTGGGCTGCCTGCAGAGCAACACAGGAGCTGCTCCGTGTGCTCTGGGGTTTGCTCAGATCTGAGATCCAAGTGTTTTCTTCCCTCTGCTGTACCACTTGCAGCACTGGAAAAGTGGGAATATCCTTTCCCATCCCATGATACAACGACACAAGACCAATGGAGTGTCCTGGAATTTAAGCAGCTGCAAGCATGAAGACCTCACTTGTGGATTCTCACTTCTCCATGTCTCTCCTGGTAGTTGCAGCTGGGGAGGTGCCTTTGGTCCCTGAGCAGCACATGAAAGTAGCATTGCAATTTCAGAAGGAACTGTGGCATCATTTCATTAAGAGATAAGGGGCTGACATTCCTAAAAATACAACTTTGGTGCTAATCAGGCACCTGGCATCACAAGCTGAAAGCAAACATTGCTTTAAAAGCAAAGCAAGCTTTTAAATAGGAGCTAAAGTGGAACTCTCCCTCCTTAAACCTACAGTGTTTCTCCACACTCCACTTCTCCTGGGACCTCTCACTAATGCTAATTAGTCATGTTCCAGGTTACTGGAGCATTTCTTTGTCTCCCATCCTGCCACAAGAGGGAAGGACAGTCTGAATCACAGAGTTAGAAGACAGGGAAGGAAAACAACTCTTCATTTCAACTTTCTTCCTTCCTCTGCAGAGCACATGCACACGCTCTTTTAGAGCCTGCACTGATTTGTTCCATCCAGTTACATGATATTCCAACAGCAGGAAAATGCTTCACAGCATTGGAGTCCATCTGCAGGGAAATTTCCAAAGGGGCTGCTCATGGAACAAAGGACCACGGACCTGCCGCTTTTATCCTCTCTGAAATCTTGGCAAGTAACTTCATAAAAAGGTTTGGTTGTTGACTTTTTTTGTTTTTCTGCTATTTTACTGTGTGAAATCCTCTCTGCTGCAGAGAGGACCCTCCTGCCAACTGAAGGTTACAGAGAACATTTCTGGTGGCCCCAGTCCTGAACTTGGTGCCCACTCTGCCAAGACCAAGCACACGTGAGAGCCTTTTCAGCTCTGCTCCTCCTCTCTGCAGGTCAGGCTATGCTCACATCTCTACTCCATCTTGCTGAATATGGCTTGACTCCAAGGGAAAAATCAGGCTTCAGACTTGTGAAACACAAAACCAATCAAGATGGTCACTGGAACACACATGGAAGAAAGGAGCTGGGGCAGCATTTTCAGTATCAGATTAATATTTTATACTTTGCTACAGTTCCCCACCTGCGGTGCTCTTGAGTCAACACTGAAATAAGAGCTGCAGGGAACCAAGGACCCTCAGCTCCCAAAAATCAGAAGATGAAAAAAAAATCAGCTTCCTTTCTTCACAGCCCTCCAAGTGCTGTGTCAGAAAAAGCTGACAGGAGAAGCTGAGGAGACAGGATGGGGTGAAGCTGTAAGAGATGCTGAGAAACCAGAGGGTTTACTATGGAATGTGGTACAGCAGCCAAGCTCCATGGCACTGGTTCAGGAAAGCAATTATAAACATTCTTAACTGCCTCCCTCCTCAGGAAATGTCTTAATAAGGTACTTTAAAAAATATACTGTGTGCTGGGAGGTGTATGTCCTGAACTGGGACTGCATCTGGAGATAAGACCCTCATGGAAAAATGGGGCTCATCCAAGGCCCAGAGAATAAAAAGTTCTTTTGGGAAGTTAAAAAAAAAATAAAATTAGTTAACATTTTTATACTCCTGGCCAAGGAATCTTAGACCTGTGATATATTGAGCACTTCCAGGGATCCAGGGGCAGTCACAGCTTCTCTGAGCACCCTGTGCCAGGGCCTGCCCACACTCCCAAGGAACAATTTCCTCCTAATATCCAATCTAAACCTGTTCTCTGTCAGTGTGAAGCCATTCCCCCTGGTCCTGGCATTCCAGACTCCTGTAAATAGCCTCTCTCCATCTTTCCTTCAGGCACCTTTACAGTGCATGCAGAGCTCCCTCCCCTCTACCTGGAACCAGCTGCAGCTCCATCATTCCAGGTCCTAATGTGACCACATCTGTAAAGGCCATGATGGGTCCTCGGCATTTTCACAAAATTACAAAGCTTCCAGAAAGCTCCAAATGAATCAATGTACCACCATCTGGAGGGGCACTTTTACAGGGCACTGGGATTTTTGCCAGTCCCTGAGGCACCAGCATTATTTCTGCCTGGCCTGGGTATGGGCAGAACTCAGCACAAACTTTCCCACAGACACCAAACTGAGGAGTAAAGGATCATCCAGAGAGAGGCTCCCCTGCACCAAGAACTTGTGAGGAATGGGGAGAAAAGCAGGGGGAACTAGGAGACACAGGGCACCCCACAAAGAGCAGGGTTTAGGTTGAGGCTGGATGAGATCTCCCTGCTGGTGGTCTCTGGTGGCACTGTCCACTTCTGAAGAGGTCCAACAGGCCCACAGAGGTGGCTGTTCTCTCTCTCTGTCTGATTTTATTCTTGCTTCCATACCCACAGTCACTCTCCTTTATCCCATAAATCTTCCAGCACTTGCAATACAAGCAGAAGCACAGAGGATTCATCATGAAAAATGGCATAACAATGCTGAGATGGGTTATCAGCACACTCCTGCTGAAAATGAGGGTGTGAAACAGCAAGGAAAGCGACAGCTCTTTAAGAGGTCCAAGGACCTCACTCCTACTAAAAGAAAACGAGAATAAGGAATCCAGGCTCCTCTGAAAGACCTCCAGCCATCATTTTCAGCTGCATAAAGGAAAAAATCTCGTAGAAGTAGCTTGTCTACAGCACTGCAGCTAAACCAGTGTCTAAACTGCCATAATTCAGTATCCTTTGATAACTGGAGATTCTGGGAAAACATAATCCTGCTCCTTCAAACATAAACATTGTTCCTCCCTTTAATTTAATGTGTATAAAAATGTAGGATCAGGCCTGAATAGGCAGGACACACGTGAAAGCCATTGAAGAATTTGCAGAGACCTCTACTGTCTGTGTGGGTGGGGTGGGATATTTCAGCCCAAGTCTGTTTTGAAATACATCAAAGAAAAAATTAAAAAAGCAAAAGCTGAGAACAACTGCAGTTCAGTCAGTTTTTTTCTAACAGAAATAGATAATGGAAGAAGATCAGCTAAAATTCCAAAAACTCTTGAGAAGATTGTAAAAGTTTCTGTTTCATCAAAAATTTTCAGCATGTTCACAAAATCCAGAAGAATACAACAAAAATAATAAATGCAATTTATGTTGGGCTTTTGCTTCTAACTGTAAAATACAACTTCCAAGCTGTCTTCTGCTCTGACACATTGTGAGAATGAGCAAACAAAAGGAAGAAAACAAAAGTCAAACTGAGAAAGAAGCTGCCCCCAGCCTGCAGCCTGAGTGCTGCAAGAGATGGATGTGGGGTGGGCATGAACTCAAACTGCAGCAGAATAATGGGAGAGGATTTTAGTCTGGATTTAAACACTGAGAAAAAGATGGGGGAAAGAAAAGAGGAAAGAAAAAAAAAAAAGGAAAGGATTTAAAAGAAAAGAAAAGGAACAGTTAGATATGACTGAGCTGAGACATTCCTGTACAAGAAGTGTAAAAGCAACTATCACCTTTCAGGTATTTATAAAGTAAGCAACATAAAATCCAGCCAGGCCAGTGCCAGAGGTGCACAAGGGAATTTTCACAGGGCTCCTATTAGCTGCACATTTTCCCACATTCCTCAGGGCAATGAACACATTTCCTGTTGAGAAAGGCGAGAGCAGGGCAGTCCATTTATCTGAGGGAGTGCACCCATCTTATCACAGTGTCTGAGCAGATCAAAGCCTCCTCACACTCCAGCACTGCCACCAAAACTGGGGAGTGTCTGAACAAACTCCTCATTCCCTTAAGTAAATTAAACAGTCAAAAAAAAGTGAAAGCATCAGTGCCTTCAGCAAAGCTTTGCTGCAGTGCTGGCAGTGGAGCAGGGGGTTCTCCTGCTCTGGGAGGAGGATCACACACCACAGAGTCAGCTCCAAGCCTGCCTCTCCTGTCTAAACCTTTGCCACACATCGTGCCAAAAAATACGTGCTGAGGCTTAAAATACCCAGCCCTGCTTGTCACTGGGCTTTTCAATCTCTTCTAATGGACTGCATCCTGCTTGACAACTTTCAGCTGAAAGGGATTCCAAGTATTTATTTTCCACATACAATTCCTATTTATATATATAAATGCTTTCAAAATGGTCTAAATTTTCAAGTGGTCCTAGGAGTGTCAAATTCAATTTTTTAGAATGAAATACAGACTTCTCAATCATGAGAGCACTTCCAAAAACATTATTCTGACTGTAACACTAGCTGAAAAAGAATTCTGTAAGTAAACATCAATTTGAATAAAACCCGAAAATGCCCATAGGCTCACCCCTAGTTTATCCAATTAGCTGCGTGTTTGAGAGATTATAGCAGTTATCAACATCATAAAATACTCCTAATGAACGACCAGCTGGGAGGTTTGACTCCATGGGATATGTGTGGGTGGTTCACTCTGACTCCTGTATTTAAAGTATTCCTTCAGCTAACCAGGACTAGCAATAGTTAATTAACTTCTGGTTCTTTGAAATCTACAGACTCAGGGATTAAACCTGAAAAATCCCAGGCATCTTCTACTCCCAGTGCAGCCAGGACAGAGTCCCAGAGAGCCATTAGGTAAACTTGAAGTAATCTTATATAATTAATGGAAAAATCCTGTAACTTTTGGACAGCAGGTGGGTTTAGGAAAAGGATCTCATAAAACCCCCAGAAGCCAATTGAGAGATTACAAGTACCATAATATGCTGTAACATTCCTTCTGTAATTCCTCTGTGCTGAAATTCCAGCCAGGGAATGAGATGGAGGTATGTCTTTATGTCTCTTAAATTGTCATTTGATTAAAAGTCAGCAGCTGCATCATCTGAAACAATACAGTGCTCATGCTGGGAAGTCACAAATGCAAACTGCACTTTATTAAACCAGTTAGAAGCTGTTAAAATGCAGAATGCTGCTGGCACACCTTTTAGAGCAGATACTAAAATGTGCATCATGTGGGCACCTTAAATGAGTCACTTTTTAAAAGATTTATTTTTCAATCATTCCATAAACAAGAATAAATCAAAAACAACTCAGTCTTTCACCCCACTGAGATAAAGTAAATGCAAATGCTGTTTTCAAAGTTAATTGGCTCTG
Source organism: Molothrus aeneus (assembly GCF_037042795.1). Classification (NCBI taxonomy): domain Eukaryota; kingdom Metazoa; phylum Chordata; class Aves; order Passeriformes; family Icteridae; genus Molothrus; species Molothrus aeneus. The sequence goes on from NC_089656.1 coordinate 900,575, forward strand.
AAACACTTAAGTCTTGGAAAATAATTTTGAATGGCAAAACTTTTGCAAAACATATATTTTTCTATATCTGTCATCTTTTTTTAGCATTGCAGCTCCCAAAGCATAGAAAGGTTTTAATAAGTTAACAGAGCACCATGCAAATGCTGGAAAACATATCATCCATAGTATGAAATCAGGTTAATATGAGTCCTTATACCAGTGCTGAAATAAGAGGCTGGGACTGGAAGTAAGGGGTGGAAGTGTGGCTGTGACACAGACGAGGCTGTGACCAACTGTGCTGGCAGTGTCTCTGTGCTGGCAGTGGCTCTGTGCTGGCAGTGGCTCTGTGCTGGCAGTGTCTCTTTGCTGGCAGTGGCTCTGCTGTGGCAGTGGCTCTGTGCTGGCAGTGGCTCTGTGCTGGCAGTGGCTCTGTGCTGGCAGTGGCTCTGTGCTGCCAGTGGCTCTGCAGTGGCAGTGTCTCTTTGCTGGCAGTGGCTCTGCTGTGGCAGTGTCTCTTTGCTGGCAGTGTCTCTTTGCTGGCAGTGGCTCTGCTGTGGCAGTGGCTCTGTGCTGGCAGTGGCTCTGTGCTGGCAGTGGCTCTGCTGTGGCAGTGGCTCTTTGCTGGCAGTGGCTCTGCTGTGGCAGTGGCTCTTTGCTGGCAGTGTCTCTTTGCTGGCAGTGGCTCTGCTGTGGCAGTGGCTCTGTGCTGGCAGTGGCTCTGTGCTGGCAGTGGCTCTGCTGTGGCAGTGGCTCTTTGCTGGCAGTGGCTCTGCTGTGGCAGTGGCTCTTTGCTGGCAGTGGCTCTGTGCTGGCAGTGGCTCTGTGCTGGCAGTGGCTCTGCTGTGGCAGTGGCTCTTTGCTGGCAGTGGCTCTGTGCTGGCAGTGGCTCTGTGCTGGCAGTGGCTCTGTGCTGGCAGTGGCTCTTTGCTGGCAGTGGCTCTGTGCTGGCAGTGGCTCTGTGCTGGCAGTGGCTCTTTGCTGGCAGTGGCTCTTTGCTGGCAGTGGCTCTGTGCTGGCAGTGGCTCTGTGCTGGCAGTGGCTCTTTGCTGGCAGTGGCTCTGTGCTGGCAGTGGCTCTTTGCTGGCAGTGGCTCTTTGCTGGCAGTGGCTCTGCTGTGGCAGTGGCTCTGCTGTGGCAGTGGCTCTTTGCTGGCAGTGGCTCTTTGCTGGCAGTGGCTCTGTGCTGGCAGTGGCTCTCTGCTGTGGCAGTGGCTCTTTGCTGGCAGCGTCTCTGTGCTGGCAGTGGCTCTGTGCTGCCAGTGGCTCTCTGCTGTGGCAGTGGCTCTGTGCTGGCAGCGTCTCTGTGCTGGCAGTGGCTCTCTGCTGTGGCAGTGGCTCTGTGCTGGCAGTGGCTCTGCTGTGGCAGTGTCTCTGTGCTGGCAGCGTCTCTGTGCTGGCAGTGGCTCTGTGCTGCCAGTGGCTCTCTGCTGTGGCAGTGTCTCTGTGCTGGCAGTGGCTCTTTGCTGGCAGTGGCTCTGTGCTGGCAGTGGCTCTGCCGTGGCTCTGCACTCGCCCGTGCCCAGCGGGAAGCACGGGCTGCTCGGGCCCCTCTGGAGCGCCTGTGCAGCGCTGGCTGCTCCCAGCCCCGCTTAGTGCCGGGCGCGATCCGGAGCCTGCGGAATGCGGAGCATCCGGGCCGGCCTTCGGAGCCGGTGCTGCTGCCGGGCTGTCCCTGTCCCCAGGGGAGCCCGCTCCGCTCCCGAGGACGCGGCGGTGCCAAGGCGCTGTGCGTTGGCACGGGGGCTGCCAAGGCGGCCCGGCCTGGATGTCACGGAGGGCCCTGCCCATCCCAGCGCCCGGGATGCCGTGCCCAGGGGCCGGGATGCTGCGGGCACTGCTCGGGAGTGGGAGAGCCTTGGGCTCTGCCGAGAGGAGGACACGACAGGGTCATTCTGCTGCTCCGTGTCTGGTCAGTGTCCCCTGCATGGCCATGAGCTCAGCCAGCTCAATGTCCCCTCCTTGGCCATGAGCTCGGCCAGCTCAGTGTCCCCTCCATGGCCGTGAGCTCAGCCAGCTCAGTGTCCCCTCCATGGCCATGAGCTCGGCCAGCTCAGTGTCCCCTCCATGGCCGTGAGCTCGGCCAGCCCGGTGTCCCCTGCATGGCCATGAGCTCGGCCAGCTCAGTGTCCCCTCCATGGCCGTGAGCTCGGCCAGCCCGGTGTCCCCTGCATGGCCATGAGCTCAGCCAGCCCGGTGTCCCCTGCATGGCCATGAGCTCGGCCAGCTCAGTGTCCCCTCCATGGCCGTGAGCTCGGCCAGCTCAGTGTCCCCTCCATGGCCATGAGCTCAGCCAGCTCAGTGTCCCCTCCATGGCCATGAGCTCAGCCAGCCCGGTGTCCCCTGCATGGCCATGAGCTCGGCCAGCTCAGTGTCCCCTCCATGGCCATGAGCTCGGCCAGCTCAGTGTCCCCTCCATGGCCATGAGCTCAGCCAGCTCAGTGTCCCCTCCTTGGCCATGAGCTCGGCCAGCTCAGTGTCCCCTGCATGGCCATGAGCTCGGCCAGCTCAGTGTCCCCTCCATGGCCGTGAGCTCGGCCAGCCCGGTGTCCCCTGCATGGCCATGAGCTCAGCCAGCCCGGTGTCCCCTGCATGGCCATGAGCTCGGCCAGCTCAGTGTCCCCTCCATGGCCATGAGCTTGGCCAGCTCAGTGTCCCCTCCATGGCCATGAGATTGGCCAGCTCAGTGTCCCCTCCTTGGCCATGAGCTCGGCCAGCTCAGTGTCCCCTCCATGGCCATGAGCTCAGCCAGCTCAGTGTCCCCTCCATGGCCATGAGCTCAGCCAGCTCAGTGTCCCCTGCATGGCCATGAGCTCTTGGCCAGCCTCGTGTACCCTCCATGGCCATGAGATTGGCCAGCTCAGTGTCCCCTGCATGGCCATGAGCTCAGCCACCTCAGTGTCCCCTCCATGGCCAGCCTGTTCTGTGGCACCAGCAGCTCCCTGCCTCCTCCTCACGCTGCCTGCTCCACTGGCCAGACCCTGCTGGAATACAAATCCTGCCTGCATCCCTCCATCAATCCCTGCACACTCTCCTTCTCTGCCTTCTCCCTTCCATCCCCAGTCACAGGATGCTTCAGGCAAAAGGCAAGAACATTGTAATAAAATGACATCTCCAAACAGAGAGCCTATTTTTTTCCCCGAGGCCCCTGGCTATCTCAGTTTCATTACATGTCTCAGGAGGGGGCATCACTCCCTGACAACTAACATCTGGCCCAGGAGACCTCCTAATTTAAAACAACAAACTAATTATTGTCACCTACTCTTTCCTGGAGCTTTTATCTTTATTTATTTTTTTCCTGGAAGAAATATGTCAGCATATTTTTCATTTGAACTGTGAAAGCTCTGGGGTTTCTCCCCCTTAAGTACTCTTAACTTTCTTCCATGGAGAGGAAATCCATATTTTATCAATCAGCTTCAATTACCTTCTGTATTTCATTCTGCGGTGTTGAATTATGATTTGGAAGAATGTTGTGATTAAAGACCTTACAAACATCCAGATATCAGAACCACCAATCTTCCTGCCATATGACTTGCTGTAAGGAACACTGAGCTGACATTAGGGAAGATTTTGTTTACTGCGATTCCTTTTTCAAATTGGAACTCTTGGTCTCTTTGTTAGAATATTGATAGAAGGAATAAAGAGCTAGAAGCATTTATTTGAAAAAAAAAAAAAGTGATTTTTAAATTTTCACTTTTATTTCTTTTCCTCCCAGAGTGCTGTTGAAGATCTAGAGGCCAGCTGATTTTTTCTTTCTGGGCAAGGAAGAGCTGTAAGGGCTTTATTCTGTAGAACAAACTCTACATTCATGGCTTAGACATGAAAAGTTGTCACCAATTTTTCATGGTTCTTTGGCAACTTATTTACCAAAATCTGTTCCTCAATTTTCCTGCCTTTAAACTGAGGCTCATAGTGCTAAACTTCATGCACTGTTCTCCAGTGCTTTCAAAGCCAAACACTTTTAGAAAAACTCAGCATTTTTTATTACTGCTAGTGAAAAATTCCATTAGTCCACACAACAAATATTCACCAAGATTACCACAGAGCTGTGTCTGAGAAGATGATTTTTTTTTTGAGGTTTGATGGGGAAAAAAATCAGTGCAGCCAGGAGGAAACAGTAGAAAGTGAAATCACAGCCCATTTTAAATTAATAAAAGTTTTTAAATTGACATAGATGGTGTCAGGATTTTATTTTTGACCTACTATAGAGCTACAAGCCCAAGCCAATCCAGTTTCTAGGACATTATGGACACAACAGCACCTTATGCCCTTTGGTTGCTGGTACATATCGTCTACCAAGAAAATCTCCAAAATAATTTAGCAGCTTGAGAGACTCTTTCCTCAGGAATCATCCATCCAACCCACAAACCACTAGATGGACACATCTTTGGATCACCCCAAGAAAATACTTTGTCCAAAATGAAAAAATAGTCTTTTTAAAGAAAGAGAAAAGCCCCTTTTCAAAATAAGCAAACAAAAAAAAAAAAAAACAACCCAAAAAAAACCAAAAAAAAACCAAACCAAAAAACCAAAACAAAACCAAAATTGCCTTTTAATTTGAGGCTAATCACCATCAATCATGAGTTCTACAAGAAAAAGGGAAAATTTTTCTCTATGACAATAAAGCAATGATATCATCATTAATGACAAAAATGGGCCAGTTAGGAAAAGAACAGGGAGAAGAGAAGAGAAGAAAATTAAACATTGGGCTCATAAACTTAGAGGGAAAAGTGAGGCTCCTCCAACCCTTTCTGCCCCTGCCTATTGTCAGCTGAGCACCTCCTGTCCAACCCCATGGCCATGGGGCCATGTGTGGGGGCACTTTGGGGCCACCAGGCAGCACCACCAGGTCCATTAGCACTGATTGACTGATTGATTATCACATTCCAAGGCTCTGCCCTTTGATGCAGACCAGAGCTGCTTCCATAAGCAAATGCTTGGAGGGAGATGGGAGCAGTAAATAGCCAGCCCAGCCCAGCCAGGCCCAGGGAAGGCTGATAAAATGTTCCAGGCTCATCAGGAAGCAGTTGTGTTTTACTGCTTACACTTATTCCATAACACAGAGCAGGCTCCTGGCCTCTGCATTTTTACCAATGAGAGCACAATGCTTTCAGCAGAAGGAGGTGATGCTTCCAAAGCTGTGCTTTTTATCTGAATACGTTGTTCTAAATAAAAGTAAGTAAATTAAAAAAAAATTCTCTTTTGTTTACCTTCGTATTTTCACTGTAGGAACAATCCATGACTAAACTCTCTCTTTAAGAACCCTGGAGTTTATTGAAAGAGCACGAGTTCCTTGATTGTGCTTTGCAGGAGAGCAATAAAGGGCTCATTTAAGTTTAAACTGGCTGTAGAAGTCTTTAAAATTATTAACATTATCCTTCTTTATGAAAAACAATTTTATCCTCACTTTTTTATCCTGGTATCAGGAGACGTTACCGCAGATGGTTTTACATTCCTCAGTGAGGTTGTTTTCAGTCCCTCTTGCTGACAGCACAGGACTGAATTACCCAGTGTAGCCTGGCTCTCCCTCCCCGTTTCTGCAGCCCTTCAGGAGAGCTGCCTGCGTAGAGAAGCCAGGATGGGGGGAAATTTTGGCAGAACTCTCCATCAATCACTGGGGCCAGGCTGAGGGGGTGGTTTACAGCAAAATGAGTTTTGAATATGATGAGGGAGATAAAGAATGTTGGTTTAGGCCCAGGAACTTCAGCTGGGGGGGATTCAGCAGGAATCAGGGACTGCCCACATGGAAGCCAGATGACAGCAATTTAAGTCCAGGCTTTCAGACTCCCCAGGAGTCCCATTTAGTGCCACTGGATGGAATCCTGGCTCATGACAGATATCTCAAGGGATGGCAATGCCTCTGGCTTTCACTTTTAAGTCTCAGAACTTCTCCCCACCTTTTAGGCTCATTGGAGAGAGTGGATTTCAGCCTGGGAAGATCTAAGAGTTAATGTGGTCCTTCAGTGATTTGCTGTAAGCTGGGAGTGAGGAACTCCATGGTGCCCAGCACCTTGAGGGACCAGGCGACTCCAAGCCCTCACCTGCAGTTTAAGCAGCTTCTTTTTCTCCCACTAAATTACACAGTGACAAGGGCAAAGCAGCCCTTATCACCCTCAAACTTCATGGGGACCCTGGATCCCAGGCAGAGCAGCTCTGTGCTCCTCCAGGGAACAATCCAGTGCACATTCAGATTCCCAGTGCTGCTGAGCCTGATTTCTGCACACCCCAGGGACTGCTTAGGACCAGGGAAGCAGATTTCCCTCATGTACCATTGAAGTCTGAGCTGAACTGAAAGGCAGAGTGAGAAAAGACATAATGCAGTTGTTTACTTAAAATGTTTGAGCACAAGAAGTTACTTTATCATGTCCCAGCCAGTGACATTGAATTCCCCTGAGCTCCCAGCACGTGCTTGCCTTGGTTTTGGCCTGTGTGATTTGGGAATGAGCTGCTTGGCATTTGTAATACACCCAGTAATCTGGCACACACCAAAATGATCTTTGAATTTTTAATTTTTTGGTCTTCTGGGGTTTGCTTTTGGCTCCTAACAGCACGACCTTGATGCAGATCCAACAAAAAATTTAAAATAATTAACGGCATAAGTTTAACTGGATCATTGCTATAATTATTGCAAGAGTACAAGCATCTACTGGCATTTCTTTTAAAAGGGGAAATTTGATAGGGCTGTTTGGAACAGTTCTGAAATACACTGAGATTCAGGTTATTTTATGCATATGGTTGTAATATAAAAGGACAGACAACAGGAATAATATTTTAAAAAATAAAATTAGAAAAATCTCTCCAGTCAGAGCATTTGCACTCAGAACTAAGTGACGTCACCAAGAAAATTCTACAGGGTCTGAGCTCCAGCTTATCTTTACTTAAGGGTGCAGATACCAGAGTTGTGAGAATTTCTATGATGCAGAGAGAGAGGCAGAAATAACTGCTCAACATTCAAAGAACCCCATTTCCCCCTTTCCTGTCATTTCCTGGGCTCAGGCTCTGCAGCCAGTCTTTTGGACAACACATACTGCCCAATTTCCCACCTTATTAAACAGCTCTGAATAGAGAACATAACACAAGAAGTAATTATTCAGTGACCAGGGTTATCAGGAAATAGAGCACAAAACTTTCCTGAAGTGAGACCCCCTACTTTTGCACATGCTTTAAAAGGAGCTGAGAAACACTGTCTGGCATTTGAGAGTAATGGTGTTAATTCCAGATTTAGTAGACAAGGCAAGACAGAGACCACAGGGAAATGAAAAGAGTAGGTGACACCAAGAGAAGGAGGGAAAAATTCCACAGCAGGGATGAACAGGGTGGGATTGTTGGGGTGTCTCTGCAGGAACAGGATCCTGGTGGGTCCCTTCCAGCCCTGGTCATTCTGGGATTCTGTGAAATATTTAGAGACCCAGCACTCAGTGAACTCTCAGGGGACCCTGCTGCTCTCCCACAGAACAAATCCTTGCGTGCTGGGATCCCCTCCCCACTCCCTCCATGGAACTCTGCCTTTTGGAGCAAAGCACAGCATCCCCCTGCAATGAGCAGCCTGCTCTGTGCTCAGCATCCCGTGGCATCTTCAAACAATCTCCCCTCATTTTCTAAGTAGCCTCTAAAAATAACCCCTTGAGATTGATACATGGGGAATTTATTTTGAACTGTAGTTGATATGGAAAAAATCAGTGTTTGAAACTGTGTCATTTGGGAGATTATGGCTAGTTAGGTATTTACTGGCATAAAGGTGCCTTAAAGTGAAAGGTGGGGGGGATGACTGGAAAGTAAGTTTGGTCCTACAGATCCAGAACAGCCTGAGAAAGTGGTTTGTTTAAATTTCCCTGTTTTGAAGATTTTTTTCTTGAGAAATTTCTATACTACTTTTGATTTCTGCTTCCCTGAGTGTATAATGGTTGTCAGCAGCAGAAATGACAGCTTAAAGAGGACAGTGTCATGAGACTGTACATATAATCGTGTGAAAATTCCAGCTGAAATTCCTGAACTCCTGTAAGATGTCCTGCTCTGCCTCTTCCTTTCTTTCCTTCTCCCTCCTCAACTTTTTCTCCCTCCTTGAAATTCTGAAAGTCTTAGTCCATGGTACTGCTTTCAGCTCTGGCTGAGATGGAAGGACACCTTTTTTTCCTTTGGTACAGTCAGAGAATCAGTGGAATTGGCGTTATTTTCCATCCTCTCTTCCCCATATCAAATCACAGCCCCGTAATTATCTTTGGACCTGATATCTGCCACTTTCCCAGCAGACCACTCAGCACAGCAGATTTCCTAATATTCTGTTATTTTCATCTTGTGGCTAGCCCCCTTTCACCTTTGCTAGAGTTCTTTGCAATTTTTTTGGTTTTCTCCTAGTCTGTCTGTCATAAATATCCTCATGCGACTCCCTCCTTTGCAGCTGCCAGTTTTGGAAGGAGAGGTCTCTGTTTACTGGCATTAAGCATTGCCCTTAAATCTCCACCATGTGGGGGACAATTTGCTTTTCCAAAGCAGCTCTGAACAATCAGGTATTGGGACTACCAGGATGCCATCAAGTCCTGCCCCAAAATCTTAGCCAACAAAGGCCCTATGACAGTCTCAAGGCCATCCCTACATCATTTTTGGCTTTTGGAATGTTGTTTTCTGCATGGGAGTTTCAGGAATGTGTACTTACTTTTGTAATAAAACCCAAACAAAACCAGGGTTTTGTTTATATGTGCAAAATTCCCCAATTCCCCACTGATGTAAAATGGTCCAAGAGAAGAAAATAATGACAAAGATCTTTCAGGTAGCAATGAAACCAACTAAGCAGCACCTGTCAGACATGCAATTCACCCTCTCTGAATGAAAATCACTCTCAAAACCACTAAACTGAACTGATGGAAGAATCAGGATCATACTTGAATCTACACTTTCTCTGATGAAGAATGAAAAGCACAGAACTGGGCAGAAATTAAAATGAAACAAGCCTGTGATTACTGTAAATCATCGTGGGCCCACCCCAAGCCCACATGCTTATCCATTCCCATATGCTTTTGGAGAGAAAGTTCTGCAAAGCACAATACCCATGTTTGTATGGCACTGAATTATGGCTGCAAATAGGAAGCCAAATGCTCAGTTTCTTCCTTGCTCTTTGCAGCAACAAATTGCAATTTGCAAAAGGTTTTTGATAACTTTTGGTGTTAATTGGACTTAAAAATGTTAATCGCCCAAATCACTGTGATCTTAAAGACACATGTAAATTATCTCAGCATGCAAGGGAGCCAAAGCTCAGATTGCCTTGAACTTCTCAGGAAATGGGTTTTCTCAATGTACAGCTAAAAGGTAGCAGGGTCATTTACTGTTCTTGATCTTTCTGGTGTGAAAATTAACAAAGCACTCACACTATATTTAACATACAGAGATAACAGTTTCAGAGGTTGAAAACAAAAAATATGTATTTTCTTACTAAATATATAGGAAATTAATTATGACTTCCAGCCACAGAGAATGTTATCCTTCCTTCACTAATCTACAAAAGGATGAACACTTCCTGGAATAGAAGCTGCACTCCTTCATGATATACAAGACACATAATTCTGTAGAGAATCACCGGATCATTATGTTGAAAATCCCACTAACCCATGTCCCCAAGTGCCACATCCACAGGTCTTAAATCCTTTAAGGGATGGGGGACTCCACCCCTGCCCTGGGCAGCTGTGCCAGGCTGGAGAACCCTTTCTGTGAGGAAATTGTTCCCAGAATCCCCCCTGAGCTGCCCTGGCCCAGCCTGAGGCCGTTCCCTCTGCTCCTGTCCCTGTTCCCTGGAGCACAGCCCGACCCCCCGGCTGTGCCCTCCTGGCAGGAGCTGTGCAGAGCCACAAGGGCCCCTGAGCCTCCTTTGCTCCAGGCTCAGCCCCTTCCAGCTCCCTCAGGGATTCTGCAGCCCCTGCCCAGCTCTGTTCCCTGCTCTGGACACCCCCAGCCCCTCAAGGTTTCTCTTGCCCTGAGAGGCCCAGAAGTTGCCCAGGACTGGAGAAGGAACTTAACCACTAATGCCCCAAAAACATCACAGGGGAAATCATCAGGGTCAGAAGCCTTTTGGGTTGACATTCCCAAGAGTGAGAATTCCAATCCTGTCTCACATGGACTGTCCCCCATGCAGCCACTTCCACCCAGTTAGCACAATTTCACTGCAGAGCAATAATAGGGCCTGTTTAGCTGTTTGTTCATTATAAATGTTATGAAAATGAGATCAGAGGTTTTTTCTTTTGCTTGAGAGAGCAGCACAGTCCCCATTTCTCTGATCTTTGCACAGACTTCCATTCTACCTGGACTTTATCTGATTTACCTATTGCTCTCAGCATGTCCAATTGCATTTCAGTAGCCCTTAATCAATTTTCTCATTAAATAGGTCATATAGCCCATCACCTGGGAGCTCCATGTTATTTTCCATCGTTTCCTACACTGTTTTTCACTTCCTATTTCACAATTGCACTCAAAAGCCAACATTTATTTTTCTGTATTTCCCCACAACCCTTCTAACCTTAAGTTCTTATTACTGTGTCTGAGTTCCACGTCCTGTTTGAAGCCAGCCTCAAAAGGGCACAAATTCTGAGACACAGCTTCCTGACTCTAAAGCTGGACAAACAAACAAACAAACAAACAAACAAACAAACAAAACCCCTGAACTAACACAACCACCCCAAAAAGGGTATATTAAAAAATAGGCTGGTTTGGATCCACCCAAGATGAGCCCAAACTGTCTCCTCCTTCATTTATCCATGGAAATTGCTGGTTATTCTCCCCCTTACAGACCGGCCTGAACACAGAACTTGACTTTTCCCTCCTTATTGACACTCAGAAATACACTTTTTATAAAACCTTATTAATTTTGGAGTGGTATGACTGAGGTTACAGAAGTGGTTCTTCACTTTTCATCTTTGTGGGAGAGTTTTGCAAGGTGTGGTCATCTCTAAACTGCTACATTTACTCCAGGCAGCAGGACAATAGAAGGAATAAAATCTTTAGGCTTCCAGAACTAATAAAAATACACTAAAGTTTCACAATCACAATCACATAAACTCCAGAAATGTAGAAATAATATACAGTTCATTCCAGCAAGAAATCTCTCTTAAATTTTACTTTGTGAGAGGAAAATATTGGAAAACATCAAGTTTTCTTCAAATTTCTTCATGTATCAATGCAGAGCTTGGCAGATGAGCAAGTCTAAAAACTCTTTTAGATTCTGAATTTAGAGCAAGCTACAGATTTATAATAGAAAAATGAAATAATTTTATGTTGTATATACATTTGGAATTCAATACTGTTAAAGATATTTTAAAATATTATACGCTAAATTCCCTTTGAAAGTCTCAGATTGTGACCTTGATCTCAAGTTCAGGACTTTTGCCCAATACCAAGCTGTGCTGGGCACTCCAGTTGTCCTTCCCAGCCTTACAGTATCTTCGACCTCAGCACAACACACAGAAATAAAAGAAAGACCTGTTTATCCAAACTTTGTCATCTCTCACCAGCTTGTTAAACTAAATTTAGATTAACTAGCAATGTTTTTACTGCAGAGAAGGCCATCTCTGTCTCTTCAGGAATCTGATAAAACTAAGGCCACAGTATCAATCAGATTATTGGGTTCAACACACATTATTAATTTTGACATAATCAGCTACAGTCCACATCTATTTATCCTAGGACACTCAAATCCATATGAAGGCAGTACTATAAAATTATGGAAATCATATGATACCATCTGTAACAGAGGGTGAAGGAAAAAAACCAGGAAAAAAATAAAGAAGACTTAAATGTGTTGACCAGACTGCATATGGGGCACATGAAAAATCAAGCATATGCTGCACTGGCAGAGATATTTTTGTGACTTTAGCCATTATGAGAAATACTTTAAGAAAATAAAACTGTTGTTTTTAGGATCTTTGTATCAAAGACAACATGCCCACATGCAGGAAGCAAAGGAACAGGCTGCCTGCTAATAAAAGCTTACATTTTATCATTGAGCAAAAAGCCTGAGTGCTGTTAAAATGATGCAGTCCTTCGACTATCCCATAGGGCATCCCCAGCTTCAATGTGGGTTCCTGACCCAATGTACTGTACAGTTATGCCAGGCTTAAATAAAGTTGCTTTCTCTCTTTGTAAGATGCTGAACTGGAAAAGCCAAGTGAAGGAACCTTGCACACAAATCAAGGGCTTCTGAGGACACTGAGAGCCAGCAAAGAGCCATTGCTTTGTCACAGCCCAAGAAACTCCCCCTGTGTGTGCACTGAAATATGTCACAGATGTCCTCTACCCATTGCATCCTAATAGGCAAAACACATGCTATGAGAATATTTGATTTGATTTGTTAGTGACAAAGGTTTGGTTTAAAGGATTAAACAGCATTTTCATTTCACAGAATCCCAGGATGGGGGAGGCTGGAAGGGCCCACCGGGGCTGCTCTGGTGGCACCTCCCTGCTCCAGCAGGGCCATCCCAGAGCCCAGGGCACAGCAGTGTGTCCGTGTGGCTCTGCAGTACCCCCAGGCAGGAGCCTGCACAGCCTCTGTGCACCACCTGCTCAGGGCTGGGCACTGCCCAGGGCAGGAGCTCTGGGCATGGGCAGGGGCAGCTCCTGGGCTCAGGCCCTGCCCGTGGCTCTGGGGCCATGGCTGGGCCCGGAGCAGAGCCTGGGCCCTGCTCTGCCCCTCCCTGCACACGGGGACACCCAGGGCTGAGGGCCCCTCTCAGCTGGGGCTCCTCTCCAGGCTGAGCAGCCCCAGCTCCCTCAGCCTTTCCTGGGCACCGAGATGCTCCAGGCCCTTGCTCAGCTCCAGGAGCTCCTGGCCCTGCTGTGCTGAGGATCCACAGCTGCACACAGCACCCAGAGGTGCCTCCAGGGCTGGGCACAGGGGCAGGATCCCCCCTGACCTGCTGCCAAGGCTCTTCCCCATGTCCCCAGGGCACCCTTGGCCTCCTTGGCCCCAGGGCACTCTGCTGGCTCAGGGACAGCTCTGTGTCCCCAGCACCCCCAGGACACTCTGCTGGCTCAGGGACAGCTCTGTGTCCCCAGCACCCCCAGGGCACTCTGCTGGCTCAGGGACAGCTCTGTGTCCCCAGCACCCCCAGGTCCTTCCCCTAGAGCTGCTCCAGCAGGTCCTCCTAGCCTGTGCTGGTGCTGGGCTTGTTCCTGCCCAGGAGCAGGACCTGCATTTGCCTTGGTTGATCATCAGATGTTTTCTCCCTGCTCATCTCCCCAAGCTGTTGTGGCCACTCTGAAGGGTTGTGGAGCCCTCCCACATTTTTGTCCCTGGCTCCCAGGTCAGGCACCATGGAAATATTGAACCAGTTAATCATTCAAGGTACCAAATTCTGAATAAAAAAGCAAAGCTATGAAAAACACTCACAGTTGCGTATTAAGCCCATCCAAAGCACTGCAGCAGACTTTAGAAAAAGAGACCCTGATTTCCATGAGTGTGTTCAACCATTACTTGTATAAACAATTATTTCAGTTGTGTGGCTCCACTTAATGTAAGTGTGCCTGCAAGAAGCCAGCTAAAGATCTAATTGGATTTTTGTGCATACAATTACTGTGCTGTGGCCACTGAAGAAACCCTCTAAAATACAGATAGTTAACAGAAATTACAGGGGCAAATATTCTGTCCCAGGGCTTAAATATGAGAATCCTATTTTAGAAATCCAAGTGCCCAGAGCACGGCTCAGATACAAAGCAGGTTTATAACCAGGATACTAAACTTGAAAAACTGGAATTTGTAGTACTATTTAAACCAAAGAGTAAAACAACCTTATATTCTCTCAATACTTCCTGTTTCTATTTGTATTCTGCTCATTTGTGCATCCCCATTTCATGGTGACTTTTTCTCCCCATGCACATAGCCATGCTAATATCTTCATGGATTTGTTTATAATAGCCTTTAAATCCTTTCCCTGTCATTATGCTGCAGAGATTTTTGTTGTATATACACTTTTTACTCTGGTTCATTGCCTACACATCGATTATTTCACATTTGTCTATGTTAAACACTGAACACCATTTTCCACTTGCTAGTCCAGCCATTTGAAAATACCCAAATCTATCAGAAAAAACTTGGTTCCTTTCTTCTCAGTTATTAGCTGTATATTTAATTTTGATATTATTACCAAAACATCCAAGTTGGTCACAGGGAACAGAGTATTTTTCAGACAAATGGCCACAAAACACCTGTTTGGATACTGTCATTTCCAATAGGGACACTCATGCTTAGAATGAAACTGCTGAGGTCTCTATGCTGGCTTTAAAGACACTTCAGAGTCAACAAGAGCTGCTTCCCCTGATTTTCTATGTAGGGAACTGGATTTTTCAATATTTAATGCTATCTACAGTCACCAAATTATTATTAATCTCATATTTCCAGCAACAAAAAAATCATAGAGTCACGGAACATTTTGGGTTGGAAAGGACCCTCAAACTCACCTCATTCTACCCCTGCCATGGCAGGGACACCTTCCACTGTCCCAGGCTGCTCCCAGCCCCAGTGTCCAACCTGGCTGCTCTGGGCACCCTGTGCCAGGGCCTGCCCACCCTGCCAGGGAGCAATTCCTCATTGCCAAGATCCCATCCAGCCCTGCCCTCTGGCACTGGCAGCCATTCCCTGGCTCCTGTCACTGCAGTTCCTGAGGAATTGTCCCTCTCTGGGTTCCCTGCAGCCCCTCAGAGCCTGGAAGGAGCTGTGAGCTCTCCACACAACCTTCTCCTGTCCAGGCTGAGCAGCCCCAGCTCTCCCAGCCTGGCTCCACAGGGGAGCTGCTCCAGTCCCCTCAGCACCTCCATGGCCTCCTCTGGACTCTCTCCAATAGTTCCATGTCCTTATGTCTGGACACCAGAACTATTCCCAGCATCCACATCTCAGAAGAGCAGAGTGGAAGTGGATAATCACCTGCCTCACTGCTGTAATTAATGTATAAAATATGCTTAATTTATTTATTAATGCTCTGCATATGAATTGAATAATACTGAAATACTTTATCTGTGATGTCTGAGCATGGTACTATGGTCCAAATGTTTTTCAACCTCCCATAGATCTCTTTACAGAAATTTCCTGGGCTTTCCATAATGCTGACAGTGATATGAATAAGGACTGGTCAGCTCTGGCTGTTTTGCCAAGTAATTGTAGCAGCAGGGTGAGATGGTGAATGTTGCTGCTTTCCCTGAAGGGGCTTTGGTGAGGCATTGGGGCAGGCACACAGCAAACACTCACAGTCACACGGCACAGCTGGTCAGGAGGAGACACCATAGGGGCTGCTGCTGGGAGCTCTGGCACAGCTTTATTGGGTTCCCTTGGTGAAGGGCTCCAGGGAGAGAACACAAGGAACCCAGGAGGGTCCAGGTTTAAATATGGGCAGGAGGGGCTGGAACAGCATCGGGACAAATGGGCTGAGGGCACAGGGACCATACACCTGGGGCAAAGGGAAGGAACCAATGGGGAATGCCAGGCTGGAAATGCAGAGGTACAAGGGCCACTGGGGAGATGGAACAGGGAACTTTCTAGAACTAAGACAAATACGGGAAAGATGGGCAGGTAAGGCCAATGGGCTAATGGGGAGGAGAGAACTGGGGTTAATTAACATGGTGCTGTGGAGCACCATGGGGAAGCCCTTTCTCTCACCTGAGTTGGAGGAATGCCCATGGTGTGTCCTTCCATGCCCATGGTGTGTCCTTCCATGCCTGTGGTGTGTCCTTCCAGGCCATGGCCATGACCTTCCCCTGGTGGGCCCACAGCCCTCCACAGTTTGTGGCTTTTACATTCAAGCTGCAGCCCCTCCTGAAGTTATGAGGCAGATACAGCCTGGGTATAACAGAGTGACTACAGCTTAAAGACCAACCTAAACATCTTCCATTTTCTCTGAGGCTTCCACTTTTGACTGGTTGAGTTCTAACCTTCACTGGTAAAGTCAAAGTATTTTTGCAGTTTTTCTTCTCTACTCCCATTTTCAGTGACATTAGAGGCAAAGGGAGGGACTGTGACACAAACAAATTAAAAGCCCCATAAGATGGTGTGAACAATCTGAATTTCTGTGGGGGGCCCAGTTATTTGCTGCAGAAACAAGAAAAGTTTTAGGGAAGTGTCCTTTTCAAATGTGTTACCTGTAGGTTTTTTAGAATACCAGCATGCATTTAAGACTTTATTGAGTGAAAAGACCCACATTACAAGTGTAATGTCTTATCCATAAATATTAGTATCATCTCCAGATTCTTTGTGTCCATTTCCAATAAAACTTCATTAAAACATCAACCTGAACTTTGCCAAACTTATTTTAGCCCATTCAGTGCTTTTCCTTTCTATGTTATCTCCACACAACAAACTCCTGTGTTCTACCACAGCTGTGGAACCAGGACTAAGGTTTTTCACCAAGCCAGATTTGCATCCCATCTTTTATGTCTTTGGAACCATGCTTTTATCCATCTTTAGAGAATTCACTTTTCTCTTTAAGCAAGATAAGAATATGTGCCTAAAAAAATAAACCAAATTTGAGCAATACAAAAACCATCATTCTAATAGAATAAAAATTTAAGTTGTAAATATTGACTTAGGCCAACTGTTTCCATATGAGGTGTAACCAAGCACAATTTATGGTGTAGGTTGCAAATAAACCTTTGGAAACAGAGTCAGAACTGCTGCTGGAAACAGCACCATTGAGTAGCAGCCCTGCTACAACGGGAGATAATTTTGTGCAGCCAGTGTAATATATTTCTAATGCAGACCTGAGAGAACAGAATAAAATACCTAAAAAAAAAATTAAAAACTCACTAAACTAATAAAAAAACCCCTCAACTCGTAAAGAAGAAGCCTAAAAATATTTTTAAAAAACCTTTAAAAGTATCAGTTCTCTGCGCTACATAATTATTTTTTCTTCTTTTCTGTACCCTTCTTCCTCTATAAGCACTCAATTCCAATGCTCATCTTAAGGAACTGCCTGCTGTAGGTAATACGAGCATTACAAAGGAATGCATTTGCCCTGGACGTAGCAATAGCTACAAAAATGCAACTTAAGGAACACAAATTTAGGAATCACTCATCTCAAAACACTGGCAGTCACCATACTGTACCCAGAAGCACCAAGCTATTACAAATTTAGCCACTATGACAAAGATATAGAAAAACAGAAACCAGATAAAGTGAGAGAAACAAAGGCAATGAGGCAGTGCGGGAGGGTCTGACATTTATCATTTGCATTCTGCTGGTTTTATTGGAGGGCCTGGCCTGCTATTGCACTGCTTCCCCCATTTATAAAAACAAACTGACATCATTTTATAGCATTTCCATTCTTGCTTTCTTTTCTGAATGTTCTGCTGTTCCCTTTAGCTCCTGGGACACTTTACCAGACATTCAGCATCTATCCAGCTGTGGCTGTCCCTGGATGCCTGGCAGTGCCCAAGGCCAGGTTGGACACTGGGGCTTGGAGAAACCTGGCACAGTGGAAGGTGTCCCTGCCATGGCAGGGGTGGGAGGGGATGGGATTTAAGGATCCAACCCAAACCATTTTGGGGTTCTGTGGTCTGCACCATTTAGGTATTTTTCCTTTGGGTTGTGGGCTGACCCCTCATGTAGAGCTTCCTCACCCTGTAGTTGCTTTGCAGGAGCAAAAAGAGTTCCAAGTCTGCCAACATGAAAGGAAAAGCTGACTGAATTCCCCTCTGCTGGTGTAGAACATGGCTGCCAAAGCAAGAATCAGCTGTATTTTATTTACAGAATATTTACTGGGAACAGAGATAGGAGGAAGGAATATTTTGCCAATGAGACAAGAAAATAGCAATTTTTATTTTACTATTCTATCTCTATCTAATGAATATTCACCCCCAGAGGTTATATGATAGTTGGATGAGTTTTCTTTTAGGGAAAAATCAAATCAAGACAATTCTGCAACTGTAAATATATTCCCACTGAGAATTGCATTCACCTTGCAATACTCAAGAGAATGCATCTCATTTGTTCAATTAACCTGACCTTTATCAAGAGTTTGCACAGACAAAACACTCTCAGGAAAGGAAGTACTTGGAGTCAGAGTGAGCAGCACTGGGGACCTGAGCAAGCTGCACAAAGGGATGTTTAAAGGATGTCCCTGCACACACTGCAGAGCTGCTGCTGATTTACAGGAGGTGCACAGCTCTTGGCCAAGCTGCTCCCCACAATCCTCTCAAAAGCAACTGCAATGCCTCCAAGTGCCAAGGAGAAGTGCTGAGGAAGCCCTCCCTGGGTCCCCAAAGTCACATCTCTATGTGCAGAACTCACTTAAGCCTCAGCACCAATTTTTAAATTCCCACTGAATGATCTGAAACTGCCCAAGAGCACAAAGCCTGATGTCACTCACACAAAACAGCCCTGGCTGGGAACCAGGCTCAGAATTGTCTGAAAAATGTCCATGCTCTCTCAAAAACCCTCTCTGTAGCTACAGGGACTAGAATGTCAACACTGGGGTGGTTGTTAAGGGCTGAGTCTGAAGGCTGATGGCTTTCACAAGAACAGAACTGGAGAGTACTGGATTGAGAAGGGTGAAATGAGAGCAAGTCTGGACATGAGGGAGGGAGGGAGGGAGGGAGGGAGGAAGGAAGGAAGGAAGGAAGGAAGGAAGGAAGGAAGGAAGGAAGGAAGGAAGGAAGCTGACATCCAGTCCAAGATGTGTTCTGAGAGCCACTGATTGCTCTGACTGCTCTGTCCAGTCCTTAGAAAAGAAAAGGGCTGGATGCTGATTTTGCTGTAAATGGCCCAACCTTATGCTAACTTGGAGCACCAGGTTGTTTTTTATTCAATTATTTTCAAGCCATTCTTATCTTTCCTCTCCCCCAGCACCACCATGATGCATTTTGCTGGTCTGCTGATGTACAGCACCACAGACATCCACCTCAGCCACCAAAACATTACCCTTCCATCTGAACACGCTCTTGTAGTCCAAAAATGCCTTAAAGTCCTAAGTGTGACTTTCATGTAAGCCCACCTGTTCAATGGCAAAGACAAAAAGGTTCAGTTTAATTGGGCTGCTTTCCTTCTGGGCCATTTTCTTAAAAAGAGAATCACTTTCAGTCATTCCTTACTGCTTTAGGAATATCAGTTTTCAGTACAAACCCATTTTGCAATATTATGAGTACACAAAGCCTGCTCACATCCATTGAGGTGCAGACTCTGGAGTAACAGACCTTCCTTCCTCTCCTAGGCTGAAATTAGCAATCTGAAAGCCAATTTTAAAAAGTGAAATTGGAAAATGAGAAATTCCAATAGAAATTCAGATCTTTTTTTTTTCTTTTCCCTTCATTAATTCCTGGCTGCAGCCTGTGTAACTAATTGCAAAAAGAGAATACCTGCTAGAGGAGCAGGCATGGATTGGAATCAGGTGCCTGCATTTGGGAGAAAGCTATTAAGCAACAGGTCATGCTGCCTGCTTTTTGTGAGTTTATTGCCTCCCATTCAATCTTACATTAAATTTACTTTACCATAAATTGACACTACAGGATTCTGCAGGATCAGCCCATAGCAGCCAGTGGATGAAAGCCTGTGCAAATGCTGGCAGGGTCAGAGTGGCCAAGCCTGCTTGGCTAGAGAGCCTAAATTGACTCAAAAGCACTGCTGCTCCCAGACAAAAATAAGTGTGGATTGCTTTAAATTTCCCTTTCTCCATTTCTCACGGGCATTTACATTTATATCAACACATAGTGAGTAGGCGAAACACAAAGACATTCGAGCAGAATCTTCTTTAAACTTGTCAAAAACGCCTTTTTCTTCCTTTTTCCTTACATTAACATTAATTGGAGCTGGGCAAAACTCCTGGCATTAATAGCAGTAAAAGCAGAGCTGGTACATTAGATTTAATTAGCATCTACACTAAAGATCCTACACCAAAGATCCTCCACCCCCTGAGCTATTTCCACCCAGGAAACCCTTCCTCTGCATGGATGGGCCCAGGGCAGCTGTTCCCCAGCAGCAGCAGTAAATTCCACCAGGAGGGGCAGGATCAGGTAAGGTCACACCAAGCCTAACTAGGACAGCAGGGCAAGCACTGCCCTCCTTGTGAGAGCAGCTTCCCCATGAATAAAATCAAAACATTCTTCAGAGATAATTGAAATCATGTTTACCGCATGGGTTCATAAATCTGAGATGTGGAGCTGCACAGACACCACTCAATCCCAGCAATATCATCATAAATCAAAAGACCAGCGACTTGAAAGCCTCTCATGCTTTTTAGAATAACCCAAAGACTTATTCTCAGCATTTGTTTTTTTCTGCTTTCCTTCACTGTTCTGTCTTGTAGGATGTGTGTTGCCATCTATATTAAACAGGAAATGTAAAAGAGCTTCGTAGATCAGAAAGACGAAAGTTTCTTCTTGTTCTTCTGTTCCCTTCAGCTCACTCTGGTACCTCCACCCCCTCCCTGGCTCTTGTTTTTTCCATCTCCATGCTGTTTCCTTTATCCTCCCTTCCTCAGTCCCCACAGCTCCCTGTTGTTTCTCTTTCTCCTCTTTCTGTTCCACCTCGTCCTATTCCAGCCCTTGTGTTCTGATCTCCTATTTTCAAAAATACCAGACAAGAAGGTAACAGAAAAAGAAAAAAAATCAAAAGCTCTTGTCAAGGCTGCTGTTCTGTAAATGACCTAACTGGACATTGTGCTACTTTTATTTTAAGAATTTTTTAGGACAAATCCAAGCAGCTCTTCTTTTTCTTCTAATATGAAGGGTTTTTTACTCTAAAAAAGTCCAAGTTACAAAGCATTTTTAACCTTTTCCAAGGAATATGGACAGTTGTAGCTTTGCTGGTGGAAGAAGATTGGTAAATTCAAAATAGCACCTTGTATCAGTGACTCGTAACCTCCCCAGTTACACTCTGCCCATGAGTCACATCCTTTTTTTATATCTGTTGTGGAGTTACAGGGCCAAAACCAAACTTCTCTGGGTCAAAACCAAACTTCTTTTTCCCAGGTCACAGGCCAGGACAGAGCTCAGGCAAATAATCCCTTAAACATAGTTCTGGTTTCTTATGAATACCTTGGCTCCTGAGCTCCCTTGATAAGAAAAGAGGACAAATTATCCCATCATAAAGGTTTCAAATGGATGCAGAATTCATGAGCACATTTGCACACCTGGTTTGGAAATGTCACCTGTCTGTTTAAGGGATTGTCCACTTCCACATCCAAATGCCCAATTTGTGCATGCAGTCATGGAAACTGGAGAGTAACCCTGCCTGGAAAACCTGATTTAACTTCTGCACCTAGAGCACATCTTTTAAAGCACATCTGAGTAGAAAGTCTTAATGATTCTTTTCAAGGGTGTTTAAAGGTATTTTTTTAAATGGTTCTTTCCAGAGATAAAAAACATTGTCGTTGTCACTGAGTAGCATCACACCAGTGTCAACATCCACAGCCCCACTAAATCCCTGCAATCTAAGAAAAACTGTCTTTCCTATTCATTTTTGACTACCCCAAATAATGATGGTCTGACAAGTCAGGCAAGAGGAGAGATAACAGAAAGTCTGCTCAAAAGGACATAAAAATATCCACAAACATGGGGAAAAAAATAATCTGTCCCAAGGATTTTCAATGTCCCAAGGTTTTTAGAGAGCCTGTGCATACCATAATGTGTATGGAATTGGCATTGTTCACCTGCACAGGAGAAGCTCTGGGCTGAGCTCAGGGTGGCCTTGCAGGGCCTGAAGGAGCTGCAGGAAAGATGGAGAGAGACAATTGCCAAGGGCTGGAGGGACAGGAGCCAGGGAATGGCTGCCATATATAAAATTATATATATATATATATATATATATAAAATTATATATATATATAATTTTAAAAGGTACAAAACAGAAATAAGCATCAAAACATGTTCAGAGTGTTTTTAAATAGACAGTGTAGGTTTTACAGGTGTATTGCAAAGAATGAGGTTTTGGGCTGCTTTTTCTTCATCCTCCTGAAGCAAAGGTTGCTTTTTCCTGGGAGGGGCTGTGGAGACAATGTCTGTTAAGGATCATTTCCAGCTGCAGAACTGGAACTGCTCTCTACAGCTCTTTGTGTCCTGTCAGCTTGCTCTGACAACTGATGGCTGGGATGAGGATGAACTGTGACACTGTCAGAAAGCAGGGACTTGAGTTTGCACAGACTTCTGCCACTACTGGAGCCTGATAAGATTGAAACTTGTGGTTTTGTTGCTTGCAATGGGAGCTCTGTGGCAGAGCACTGCTATGGCTACAGGGCAGGGCTGTGTGAGCCTGAGCTGGCAGGGAAGGAGAGGAGGAGGTGCTGGGTACAGACACTCTGCTTTCCTACCCCACCCAGGAGCACAGGAGACCTGGGGATATTGGGAACACAGTGGTTCTTAAAGCATGGCACTAGAGCTACGTGCTGTCCAGTGACATTTCAGAGGAGCCAGGTGAATGGGGTGACCAGATAAGGAAAAGCATGGTTAATACGAAGCATATGTAAATGAGGGCGTGCATTATCCTAGGGGATCACAGCATGAGAACAGCTGAGCACTCGACAGAGGAAAGGATCAGTTGTCTGTGCACAGAGAGCTTGCAGTCAGTGCCAGCCTTAGGACAGCAAGTGCCACACACCCATGGAATGTGTCTGTCCTGCTCCGGGACATCCTGCAGGACCAGCTGGCTGCCCTCCCATGGACAGCCCATTAATCCCTGCCTGGGAGAGCCATTAACCCATCCCTGCCTGGGACAGCCATTAACCCATCCCTGTATGGGACAGCCATTAACCCATCCCTGCCTGGAACAGCCATTAACCCATCCCTGTATGGAACAGCCCATTAATCCCTGCCTGGGACAGCCATTAACCCATCCCTGTATGGAACAGCCATTAACCCATCCCTGTATGGGACAGCCATTAACCCATCCCTGCCTGGGACAGCCATTAACCCATCCCTGTATGGGACAGCCATTAACCCATCCCTGCCTGGGACAGCCCATTAACCCATCTCTGTATGGGACAGCCATTAACCCATCCCTGCCTGGAACAGCCATTAACCCATCCCTGTATGGGACAGCCATTAACCCATCCCTGCCTGGGACAGCCCATTAACCCATCCCTGTATGGGACAGCCATTAACCCATCCCTGCCTGGGACAGCCCATTAACCCATCCCTGTATGGGACAGCCATTAACCCATCCCTGCCTGGGACAGCCATTAACCCATCCCTGTATGGGACAGCCCATTAATCCCTGCCTGGGACAGCCATTAACCCATCCCTGCCTGGAACAGCCATTAACCCATCCCTGCCTGGGACAGCCCATTAACCCATCTCTGTATGGGATAGCCATTAATCCCTGCCTGGGACAGCCATTAACCCATCCCTGTATGGGACAGCCATTAACCCATCCCTGCCTGGGACAGTCATTAATCCCTGCTTGGGAGAGCCATTAACCCATTCCTGCCTGGGACAGCCATTAACCCATCCCTGCCTGGGACAGCCATTAACCCATCCCTGCCTGGGACAGCCCATTAGCCCAGCCCATTCCTGCCTGGGACAGCCATTAACCCATCCCTGCCTGGGACAGCCATTAACCCATCCCTGCCTGGGACAGCCCATTAGCCCAGCCCATTCCTGCCTGGGACAGCCATTAACCCATCCCTGCCTGGGACAGCCATTAATCCCTGCCTGCATCCCCCAGTGCTGACACAGCACTGTGGCACATCCCATCACACCAACTGCACAGCCAGGAAATGGGGAAAAGGCAGCACTGCTTGAGCTCTGCTTCAGCTCCCACTAGCAGTTGCTCTTGTTTGTCCCCAAAGAATCACATCCAAACTTTTGTGACATGACTACAAGGGCTCCAGAGAAGCCAACAAGCCTTTGAATCAATTCATGATTAAAGGTACTGCAAAATATGGGGCCAGGTTCCTGGGCCCAGTAGGACTGTGCTGGTTTCTCTTGTGCAATGTTTCCCATTCCTTGAGTTACATGGTATGATCTTTCCCTGACTTACCTTCTTTGAAATGGAAAGAAATACAGGGCTGGAAGGGATTTCCTGAATAACCAAGTATTATCTCCTGCCACCCACAGGAACAATAACATAGAAACCTTTTAATTCCCATTTAGTTCTTCAGAACAGGGACTGGCCCTTCTTCTGAGGAACACTCTGCAATTCAGAAATACACACAAATGCAAAAAAAGCCAGAGCTGATTAAAAAAAAATAGTGGGGAGATGAGTAATGCAGATGGCTTGTGCTGCCCATTCCTAACACATTCTGACCTATGCTGCTTGCTTATCTTCAAATCTCTTATCTCTGTCTTGGTGGCTAATGACCTGGAATACACAAGTCTCACGTTCTGGCTCTAAGATAACAAGCAATCCTACAGAGAAAACTAGCAGTGTGTCCACAGCTTGTCCTCTGGAACTGCCTGTGGCAGGGCTGGAGGTTTTCTGGGTGTTTCTGTTGTTCTGATGACCCCAGGAGCAGCAGCCCTGATCGGGGTGGGAGCAGCTCCCGAGGGAAGGAGGATCAAGGAGCCAGGGCTGACCTGAGCACAGCACCGAGTCCAACAGCACACGGGACTGGCTGAAGCTTGCTTTGGCACTTGGGGATGATAATTAGCTGAGGAGCTTTATTGCACGCCTCAGGCACTGCAGCAGGGCCTTGGTGACAGGCTGGGGCAATGCCACCTCCCTCCAGGAACCGATGCAAAGGGAGGACAAAACTGGGCAGCTCTCAATATCACAAATGGTGCTGCTGCTTGTAGCTGAGATATATGGGTTTGTTCCTGCTTCTCTCAGGTTCTCCTCCTCCCAATGATTTATGTCAGGGGGTTGTGCTGGCATGGAACTGCTCACTGTGACAGGGGATGTTCTGGATATGAGAACCCCTAACTCAGGACCATTCCTGTGTCATTTCTCTGCACAGCTGACAGAAATCTTTTTTCCTGGTTATTTATTTATCAATTCCCAATACTACATCAATGCCCAAGAAAACCAGCTCTCTACTCAATCCATACAGGTACATTTTTTGCTTGACAAATGGCCCGCAGTTGTTAGAAAATCACACAGTTTTTTAAAGAACTGAGAAATGAGCTCTGCCTAAGTGCAGTAAAACCCCCAGATTTCTCTGTGTTGATTTTCCCTCTTTAGTGTCTGTTCAGAGAACATCCTCCACACCACGCTCTGCAGATGTGATATATGATAACACAGCTGTAACTAAAAAATGATATATGAAATAAAAATCCCTCAGCAGTGCAGGGTTGGGAATACAGAGGCTGCAAGCACCAGGAGCTGCTGCTGTGGCACTTGGAAATGAGGCAGGAGCCAGGGTACTGCAGGGAGGATCCAAACACCAACTGTATTAAAAACCTTTCAGGATGTACAAATGCCCTCTTTAATGTGCTTTATGCACTGTGAGAGAAGGCTGCAGCAGCAAGTCCTTTGGGATCTGAGTCCAGCCTGGGAAGGTGGGGTGATCAGGGTCTGCTCCCAGCACTGTAAAGGGCCCAGAGCTGGAGGCTCTGCCAGCAGAGCTCCCAGGCCCCTTTGGATTGTACTGCCATTTTCCCCCCTCTGGATTGTAATGGTATTTTTCCCCCTCTGGACTGTACTGGCACTTTTGCCCATTTGCAACAGTAATCAAATTGGTGACACTGCTTTACATGCCTCTAGAATAAGCCTAAAATATGGGGCAATAAGAAATTAATGTCACTGGGACTGCCACCATGTTTTCCAACTTCACCTATCAGGAAATAAAAAGGAACAAAAGACCCCAACCCCTTCCAGTCCCCATCTTCCCAGACTGAACAGAATCCAGCATAGCAGAGTCTGCTCTTTAGGCAGCAAAATAACAGCAGTAACAGCATCCAACTTGTTTCTCCCAATCACAGCAAAGAAAATATCGAGCTTCTGAAATTTTTCATCAGGCTTTAGTTGGAGTAATCAGATGAAACATAATTGAATCTGCCTATGGAAGTTTGGATTTCCTTGACAAGCTCCCTAAAAGTTGCTCTTCTGAGACTCATAGACCTTCTCCTGCACTGTCAGCAAAACACTGCCCAGACTATGTCTGTAAAATTTACCTTCCTTTGCATCATCTCTGTGGCTCTTTTAACAAATGCAGCAGCAATTTCTGCCTTCAACTTTGGTTTATACATTTCTTTCTACAGAGGAAACTTCTCCTTGCTTCTGTACACAGACAACACTTGTGGATGCATGGGAATACTTTCATTTCTGGGAAACAAGCTGATTTTCCTGCCCCTGCCCTCCCACAAACCCCAGATGTCAAAACCTTGCCCTTCCATCTCTTTCTGTGCAGCCAGCAGCCCCTGCACCTGTCCCACCAGCCCTGTGAGGTGGCACATGTTGGAGTCAAGGTGGGCCAGGAAGCTCCAGGTGCGGAGCAGGGTCAGGGATGTTCCAGGCCAGGGGCTGTGTGGGGCAGGGAAGGACTGGCAGTGCCCCAAAAGCTACAACAGGGAGTGTTCTCCATGGCAGCAAAGGACAAAAATGCTAAAAACAAGAACAGACTTTCATCTTGATTTTCATTTTCTATCAGCATTTTTAATGGATACAATTTCAAGGCATAAACAAACAAAATAATTATTAGGAATGCTTGCTGTACAGACAAGAAATTCCCTTTTCCCTAAGTGAGGCTGGAAGGGGATACGCCAATCCACAATGCTGCTGCACAGCCTTTATGTGCTGGTGGAAAGAGCTGGAAGTTCAGCTGTGATTAAAAATACCAAACTTCATCAACAGCTGCTTTTGTCAGTGAAAAGTGTGTATGATTGTTCACCAAAACACTGGCACCAGCAGCCAGCACTGCAGAGGACCCTGAGAAAGGTCAGAATCAGGGCCCACATCAGTGGATTTTAAAGCAGATTCTCTAATAATCAGTTGTGCACTGCAGCCCATGCCGGTCCCTCTGGCATTGCTGCTGGCACAGCACAGCTCAGAGTGCATCCCTGCACAGCTCAGTGTGCATTCCCTGCACAGCTCAGAGTGCATTCCCTGCACAGCTGGCACAGCACAGCTCAGTGTGCACTCCCTGCACAGCTCAGTGTGCATTCCCTGCACAGCTCAGAGTGCATTCCCTGCTCTCCTGGCAGAGCACAGCTCAGAGTGCATCCCTGCACAGCTCAGTGTGCATTCCCTGCACAGCTGGCACAGCACAGCTCAGAGTGCATCCCTGCACAGCTCAGTGTGCATTCCCTGCACAGCTCAGTGTGCATTCCCTGCACAGCTCAGAGTGCATTCCCTGCTCTCCTGGCAGAGCACAGCTCAGTGTGCATTCCCTGCACAGCTCAGTGTGCATTCCCTGCTCTCCTGGCAGAGCACAGCTCAGAGTGCACTCCCTGCACAGCTCAGAGTGCATTCCCTGCACAGCTCAGAGTGCATTCCCTGCTCTCCTGGCACAGCACAGCTCAGAGTGCACTCCCTGCACAGCTCAGAGTGCACTCCCTGCACAGCTCAGTGTGCACTCCCTGCACAGCTCAGAGTACATTCCCTGCTCTCCTGGCAGAGCACAGCTCAGAGTGCATTCCCTGCACAGCTGGCACAGCACAGCTCAGTGTGCATTCCCTGCACAGCTCAGTGTGCATCCCTGCACAGCTCAGAGTGCATTCCCTGCCCAGGGGAGGCTGCAGCAGCTCGCCCTGGGAGCACTGCTGCTGCCAGGTGGGATCAGGGGCTACAGTGCCAGTATTGCTGTCACCAGTCTGTCAGTGAAAGCTTCTCAGGATGCTACTGATGACCAAGGCAAAGGGCTGGCACCACATCTCCTGGCAGCAGCTCTGGGCTGGGCTGCTGCAGGAGCATCCCAGCAGTGCATGGTGCAAACTGGGAGCGATACAGAGCCAGGGAATTCCTGGAGTGAGCTCTGCCATCCTACCCCTGATGCCTCCCCAGATCACAGAGGGCAGAAAAACCTGCCAGGTACTTCAGAAGGCCACTGCAGATTTGAACATGCGCCAACTTTTTCTGCCTGCAGACTGGCAGGGGAAAAAACCCACACAGTTTTAGAGCTTTTGTCTTTTGCTAATGGCATTCTCTGAGCGCTCATGTAGCTCAGCAAACGGCCCTGATTCTCTCTGCTTTCTTCATAAAAGATCTATTAATTCAAAATCAAAGTAGGCAATTCTAATTCTATGTGTGATATGAAGGGAGTTTGGCTAAACCTTTTCTTTACAGAGAAACCTCTGGTCTCTTTTTATTCTTGTGCCTCAGTAGCTGCAAGTCCTCTTGGCTATTCTCTTTCAGTTTCTGTGAAAGGTTTGTATCTTCTTTCTCTGAACTCTACCTGAATTCCTCACATGCCCTTGCTCTCCCTGTAAAGCACACACCAGTGTGTGCAGTGGCACCATGTGGAATACATTTCCAATTTTTTTCAGATGAATACTGCTAAGCTGATGAAAACTTCTTAGACACTGGCAGCTTCCACTGACGTCAACTGCAAGTTTGCAGTCAATTGAGTCCACTGCAACTGAAAGCACCCCTGGGCCACTGATCTCTAATCTTCCTCCTCCCTCACCATCTTCCCTCTGGAATTAAACAGTGCACTCTGCTTTTAGGGCACACGAACTCCACACGCTGGTGCCACCCACATCGCACATGCCCATCTGCAGATTTGGGGTTTAAACCCCTGTCCACTGCAAACAGCAACATTATCATGACAAATTGTAAATATTGCTGAAAGACCAGTAGGTGTTATTTCATTATTTTAACATCGATCAGAATTAGCCTTTGAATTGGGATGAATTGTGGAATAATAGCCATTAGTGACTCCATTAGGAAGGTGTTCCCCCCATGCTGTTGTTGCATTCCAATTCCTAAGAAGCTCGAATCTAGTGCAGATAGAGCCAGGGAAAAGAGAGCAGCTCAGCAGCCTGAGGGAACACTAAATCACCATCCAGGGATGGGCACCTATGGTTAGGGACAGCAGCTTGGGGTGTGCAACATCAAACGCTGAAATGCCACTTTCCATGTTACCAGGATGTACACAACTGAAAAGGTCCAAAGGAAACAACCCATTAGAATCAAGAGAAGGATCAAGGATTTTGTGCACAAAATTTGACCTTTAATTCCCTGAGAAAACTGCAATGTACAGTATATGGGCTGCATAAAGAAGCAGGAGAGCACTCACAATCCACAAATTGTACAGCAAATATGATGGCACTGAGAGGAGAAGGAAAATGATACTTCAGTAGGAAGTTCCAACAGAAATAGAATAAAATATATTTGTAATTAAACTTCACAAAGCTGCTCGGCATTAAGACCAAAAGCTGCCATTTGGTGGGGTGATAAAGAACCATAAAACAGAGAGCTAATCCCAAGAGTGCCTGGGGTGTGGAGCAGGGCTCTGGGAGCATGGACAAGTGTCAGCCTCAGAGAAGAAACCCCAAAGTGGAAACAGGAGCTGAGGCTCAGGATCTCTCACTATGTCCATTTTAGCTGGCAATGAGTTTCATGCTTCATTTCAGTCATTATTTAAACATTGTTATTTCTGCAAACATGCCTCACTGAGATAAGGTTTCATGCTGTACCACATCAAAATGCAGATTGGTGCCGAGCGTCAGGAAGAGCCTTTATTGAGGTAACTGTTTATTAAGCTGTGGAGGAATTGAAATTGCAAATTCTTAAAGAAAGGGAGGCAGAGGGAGAGATATGTTATGTTCCCTTTAATCATGGGATTTGCACAACAGCAGTACAGTTATGATCTAAATAAAGTTTCTGGAGTCATCAGGATATTATACTGTAGCCGCTTCATTTAATCTAATGGTTTCCATTTAGGTAATTTTCATGCATTTTAATGTATTTAATGATCACCTTTCCTTGACTGATTTACAATCTCTGAAACTATATTGTACTTTATCTGCAAGATTTGGGATTCCAGACAATGATATGCAGAGAAGGACCTGGAAAGTTGAGTGAAGATGCTACTTTGCATTTTAAATTCCCATTAATCATGCTATTTTACTAATGTAGAAGAGCCTGAATATAATTTCAACCTGTAGAAAAACAATACTCAAGAGACTTCTGGAGAATGAACTTGACCTAGATTTTGGATTATTTCACTCTAACAGAAGCTGCTAACATTTCAGACACTGACAGCACGGGGAAACCAGCAGGAATCCCAATTCTGTATTTGCTGCTTGCCAAGAAGCATCCCTTGCTCAGCTGCACCAGGGCTGAGGGCAGCCTGCTCTGAGGATGTGCCTTTGGGGGCTGCAGAGGGGAGCAGCTCTGGTGTGCCAGGCAGCGGCACCGGCTGAGCTGGCCCTGGCAGCACGGACACATCCCTGCCACAGCGGGATCCCTGCGGAGGCTCAGCGAGCAGAGGAGCCCTGCTCAGCAGAGATCCCCCTCTCCCAAGGGGACCGTGGGCTCCTGCATCCCCCTGGCCTGCAGGGACCCCAGAGCTGCTCCCACCCTCAGGCACACCGAGAGAGGGAGCAGCACCGCACCAGACACTTCAATTAAAATGCAGAGCTGCTGCGACTGCATGTGCAAATGAGGTGATGATGAATGCAAAGGACTAATTACATTCACCTGCTTGTGCAGTGCCCCTTGCTGTTGGGCAGGGCGAAGGACTGTGTGTGCAAATGAGACACACAGCTGGAGGCAGCCCTTACACCAGGCCTCGGGGAGAATTCCAAGGGCCTGGGAGTTCTGCCTTTGTTTTGTACATTGAAATACAACCCTGGCTTTGAATATGATATCATTTCCCAGGTATTGGAAAAAGAAGTAGTGCGGTAATCTGAAGGATGCAAACAAGGGTACACATTTCATATGTACACTTCAGGAAAGGGAAAAAAATAGCTGATATTATGAATGGGGAAAAACAAGAAAACAACACCAAATTTTAATGTCTGGATAGATTTAGCTAGTAGCAGATAATGAGATTGTGAAATTCACACCATAAAATGCATGATAATTAGAAAACTCAAAATGTCTCGAAGAAGTTTTACAGTCCAAATAACTCTACTAGTCTGTAGTTCATTGTGGGACTACAGATCTGAACAACAGAGAGCTCAGATCCCAGCTGCTCCTCCCCTGTGGAGCCAGGCTGGGAGAGCTGGGGCTGCTCAGCCTGGACAGGAGAAGGTTGTGTGGAGAGCTCACAGCTCCTTCCAGGCTCTGAGGGGCTGCAGGAACCCAGAGAGGGACAATTCCTCAGGAACTGCAGTGACAGGAGCCAGGGAATGGCTCCCAGTGCCAGAGGGCAGGGCTGGATGGGATCTTGGCAATGAGGAATTGTTCCCTGGCAGGGTGGGCAGGCCCTGGCACAGGGTGCCCAGAGCAGCTGGGGCTGCCCCTGGATCCCTGGCAGTGCCCAAGGCCAGGTTGGACACTGGGGCTGGGAGCAGCCTGGGACAGTGGAAGGTGTCCCTGCCATGGCAGGGGTGGCACTGGGTGGGATTTAAGGTCCCCTCCCAGCCCTTAACATTCTGTGATTCCATGATTTAGGGGACCAAGAGTATAAGAAAAAAAAGTTGTCTGTCATTTGTGTAACAAATGTATGGTCAAAAGTTTTCTGTTTTGTTTTGTTTTGTTTTGTTTTGAGGGGATGGGTGCGTTTTTTTGGGCAGTTGTTGGTTTTTTTTTTTTTTTTTTGCAGGTGGCACACATGAATTTAAATGCAGGTAGTGCTCTTACATTTATGTAAAGGTCACTGCATTTAGCAATAACTAAAACTACTTTAAAACATTGAATTCAAGGAGAAAGTCCTTCTAGATGCTGTCTCCACTACTTTTTCAGACATTGCAGTAATTTCTACAAATTCCTCTCTTTTTTCTTAACCTTTCAGGATTTATACTTCCTATATGAGAAGCTTTGGTTATTTTAAGTCCAGCTAATCATTCAGCATGTATGTGCCACAAATATTTACAGCACTCTAAGAATAAAAACAAAACCAGTTCAAGGCACGTACAAAGTTCATGGTGAGGTTTTGATTATAACTGGAAATGCCCAATCTGGGCTGTTTCTGGACTATCAGTAATAAAATACCTTCCTCGTTGAAACAACAAAAATGTTTCTGTTTTCTTCTGGTTACAGATGACATCCAGTCCCTGACAGCAACAGTAGCTACAACACATTCTTGTTTTGATCAAATGGGATTCAGATCAGAAACTTCAAATGAACGAAAAGGAAAAGTGTTTTCTGGTTTTCCTTAGTCCAAAGCCTAACACCAAACTGTGCCAGGGCAGGCTCAGGGTGGGCACAGCAGGAATTTCCCCATGGAAAGGGGGCTCTGGAACTGCCCAGGGGGGTTTGCAGTGCCCATCCCTGGAGTGTCCCAGGAAGGGCTGGAGGTGGCACTCAGGGCTCTGGGCTGGGGACAGGGTGGGCATCGGGCACAGCTGGGACTCCACGGGCTGGGAGGGCTTTTCCAGCCTCAGTCATTCTGGGATTCCCTGCTCATCACAAAGAGGACACCAGAAGTCAGATTCTCCTTCTATCACCTCTAGCAAGCTCCCATCAGGCAAATCAATTAAAACCCAGCCCAGGGAACGCCCTCAGACATCTGAACTGGCACAGAGGGAGAGCAGGGAGGGCAGAGACCTGCTGATGGCTCAACACGGGTGGCAGAGCCACCTGTGCCACATCCTGGTGACAAGGCAGGAATGCCACCATCCCTCTGTGCCACATCCCTCTGCGCCACATCCTGGTGACAAGGCAGCAGTGTCAGGGACAGGGCACCACAGCTCCTTGCTCTGGATATCTCCAGTGAAATACAATCCCAGCATGTCTTGCAAGGAGCTTTTATAGTTGCTTTCCTGCCAGGAGATTTTTATACATGTATTTGCTTTTGAAACTTTGTAAACACAACCAAATTTGATTTGATTTATTTTTATCTTCCTTTTCATACGACATAACATTGATAAGATAGCGCTGGGTGATGAGTTCTTTGGTAAGTGCACCTATTGGTAAATTAGTGACAAAATCAGATACAACATCTTAGGTGAAAACAAGCTTAATTCTGCAGTAAATAATTCAACTCACTATTACTCACAGAACTGGTTAGATTGAAAAATTTAGTTTGTCACCAGAACAGATTTATTCTGAGTTTATGAATTCCTAATAAGGCTGCTTTTCATAATGATGAATGATAATTATCTTTTTGAAGTCTAATCATTTACCTGAGTATTCCTATCTGTGAGATACCACAGGTAAGTAAGAACCTTCCTGCAGAGAAGGTCTCTTAACTGGCTGCAGCAGCACAGCAGTTAGTCTTGGAAATCCTGAAATAATTTTAAAGCACACTCAGATGTGTTAAACAGGATGGACAAGATCCCTTCATAACCTGAATCCTACCAACCAGTAACAATTAGAGGAGGAAAGAGGGGCAGCTCTGAGCTCTGCTCAGGCCAGGGGCAGCACCCAGGAGTGGCTGGAGCTGGGCCAGGGCAGGCTCAGGCTGCAGAGCAGGGCAAGGTTCTGCTTCCCCCAGAGGCTGCTGGGCACTGCCCAGGCTGCCCAGGGAATGGGCACAGCCCCGAGGCTGCCGGAGCTCCAGGAGCCTTTGGGCACCAGGGAGGGACAGGGGGGATTGTTGGGGGTCTGGGCAGGGCCAGGGGCTGCATCTATCATCCTGGGGGGATTGTTGGGGGTCTGGGCAGGGCCAGGGGCTGCATCCATCATCCTGGGGGGATTGTTGGGGGTCTGGGCAGGGCCAGGGGCTGCATCCATCATCCTGGGGGGATTGTTGGGGGTCTGGGCAGGGCCAGGGGCTGCATCCATCATCCTGGGGGGATTGTTGGGGGTCTGGGCAGGGCCAGGGGCTGCATCCATCATCCTGGGGGGTTCCTTCCCACACAGGATATTCTGGGATTCTCTGACTTTCAGATAGAAACCCAAGAGTGGTTCCCTTTGAATAAGTTTGCAGGAAGATGGAATCCACAACTTGCCTGATCAGGAGAGGAATCACTGTGAGCAGCTCTCCCAAGCATTCATCTCATTCCTTCACCTCCTCTGTCAGCTCCAACTACCCTAGAACTGCAGAAACAGGGTAAAGAGCCCACACTTCAAAGCTTCCCTTTAGTTCCCACCAAACCCATCACTTCTGTTCACAAACAGTGACAGCGAAGCTGCTCTCAGTCAGGAGCAAGAACAACAAAAAGAAACAATTCAAAATTAATTTATCACTGGTTTAATTCCTTGCATTCAGACATTCATCTCTTCCAGACAGACATGATAATGTGATTAGTACAAATGATACCTGGCTAGTTACAGGGCATTTAGGAATACAAGCAGTATTTATTTCACACAGTGCAATGTATCTTCCTGCTTTTGTTACCCTCAAGCCAGGCTGTTTTGTTTGCAAAGGTATCTCAAAAATATGCTCTACAGCCTTCCCCTCCTTTCAAAAGATGAGAAATTTTCTTTTTTTCCTCTTTATTTTTTTCTTTTGGCATGT
The DNA here is from genome assembly GCF_037042795.1 of Molothrus aeneus. Taxonomy (NCBI): domain Eukaryota; kingdom Metazoa; phylum Chordata; class Aves; order Passeriformes; family Icteridae; genus Molothrus; species Molothrus aeneus. The sequence continues at coordinate 934,890 of NC_089656.1, forward strand.
GACAGCACATTTTGCTGTAGGAAACAGAGGTATGTTTTAATAGTGAAACAAGGGATGTACTCACATGGAATAAATCACAGTTTTAGTGGTTTTCTTTGTTCTCAGTCTTTGAAAGACCTGAAGAACTATTTGATCTCTGCACTTCCACAAGTTTTGCAATAGTTTGGGGTTTTTTTTATGATTCTTTTTTTCAAAAACTGCAGAAGACTAAGAACTCAGGGATGTCTGATTGAAGGTGACTAATTTTTAAAGGCAGAACTCCTGTACTCACAGTGGGAGCTCCCTGAGTGACTGTTCCAGAATAACAACAGGAGTACACACTTGTGCCTTTCCAAGATCAATTCTAGGATTTTTAATCATACAATTTCCTTATTTTAACTGTGATGTGATGCAGTTCACAGTTTGTATCCATCAAATCCCTACTGACACTGCTGATGGTGGAGCATCAGAATTTACACCCCGAGTGATCTGGTGGGATCAGACTATAAATAGATGTGGCCAAAGGATTCAGATAAGGTATTTATCCAGTCTGTCTGAGAATAAAACTGAATGCTTATGTTTAAGCCATCAAAAATCTATAGAGGAGCTATTTAGTGGAGGAATGTTTAAAAAGACCAGTTCCTTATAAAGGTGGAAAAAAGGAAAAAATACCCTTCCCATCTAAGGCTTGATCATATTAAATGCACTTGGGCATTTTTCCTCTTTGAAAACTGGGTTCATCTTCAGAGTGGCTTCTATCTCAATTAAAAAATATCTTTCAGAAAGACAGAGTTTTAATTTTTCTCTTAACTGACTGATGAACGTCAGAGATGTGTGAGATTGCCTGAACATATTTCAGAGAAAAAAGGAGGAGCTGTTGCTGGTTTTTGCAGCACAATGTGACTACATCTGTGAGACTTGCAAAAGGAATGAGCACTCACACTTTTCACTACCAAACTCAAATGAATCATGCCTAGTTTAATATAAAATTTAATGTCAAGAACGTGGTCAAGTTTTGGAGCACAGGCTGAGCTGCGTACAAATTGATTTAAGAGACACCAAGACCAGAATTATCTCTTTTGGAAATATCTTCAGCAAGGAGAACAGAGGGATTATGTTCCATTCCTTGCACTTTGAAAATGTTAACGGTGGGTGAGATGATTTAACAAATGCTGCTTTAATGAGACATCACTGCAACGCCTGCTGCTGCTAAGGTCATACATGTTCTGTGTGTTACTGCCAGGATTCCAGCCCAACAGGATCCTCCACTTTAATGAAGTACCTACATGAAATTGTCTTTTTTTTCCCCCTTTCATAACTGTTCTCTGCTGTGGAAGACCCAAGGTACCTAATGATCTCTGCTTGGTATTTTGTGGAGGGAAAAACCCTACCAATAGTATGAACTCTATAGTATAAACTGCATCCTTATGTTAATACAAGTCAGGGAGGGGAAAAAAACAAATGAAAACAAACCAACCCCTAGGAGAGACGTGACTTACATGAATTCAGTGAGCTAGAAAGTCACACTCTGGTCACACAGTCAGCTCTGTGGTCACTGTCAGAAATGTGGTCACATTATGGAACCTTCACCTCATCCTGCACCATGGGTGAACCAAGGTAAAATCAAAAGAAGAAGGAATTCCTCCTGTCTGATTTTCCACCATGGAAATCTCACCTTTCCCATGTTCAGCAGCTGCACAGGAGAGTTCCCACAAGTGTGAGCCTGAGGCTCTGGCAGACTCAGAGGAAAGTCCCCCTCAGATGAAAGCTCTGTCCTTGACCTCAGAATGGTCTGGATCAGCCCAGGTAGGCAAGGAAAGGGAGAATGGCAAAGCCCATGGCACAATAAATTCAGCTACAGACTAAATTTATTGCCACAGACTGCTCTGTTCTGACTCCTCTTTGGAAACAAGAAAGTTTGCTGTCTTTCTATTTCTCCAGTATGGAAAAGGCTGAGTAGGGCCCTCAAAGGCTCTAAGAAAGTCCTCACTCCTCAGATTCAGCAGTCTGGCAGGAAGGAACATTACAGCAAAAACAGCCTTGCAGTAAGAAGTGCTAACCAGCCAACCATATGCTAGATTTGCTCTTTTATATTTTTCCCTTTCTCAAATATTACTTTTAAAAGATTAAGCATATAACACCTTTTAAAGTTCAGTGAGTGCCCAGACATCCTGTTAAATATCTTTCTCAAGATTGTTCTAGAAATTCCCATTTCATATGGATTCATTTTGGGAAGCACCCTCCCCATATCCTGAGAAAGTGAAAGCATCCCTTCACACCTTGCTTTTCAGAAATAAACACTCCACTCAGCTTCAGCTTTTTACCTCATCTTTCCCAGGAACTAAATCTTTATAACAAGCAGGAGTTTCCTTTTACTGAAGATCATTTGTTAGAACTGAATGATAGTCTGCAAAATAGGTAATAAAACTGAATAATTAAACCAGAAAAAGATAATCTCTCATCCAAATTTCAGAAGGACAAAAGAAAAATTAGTACTTTTAGCACTACTAAAAAAGTACTTTATTTTGAGGGGTCGAATTGCTTTTCCGTATGAGCCCCTGGGTGCCTTCTTACCCATTTCAGCATCTCTCCCCTCACAAATTGTGCCCCTTCCAATTGCACCAAGGAGACACAGACAGAATAAATACCCTCAGAGATGCTCAGAAACTGGCAATGGCACAATTCTGCTGTTTTATTCAGAATTCCAAAGGGCTTGGGCCCTCTTGCCCAAAGGGCCTGTGCTGTGCAGTGTTATCATACAGAGCTCTGACAGAGCTCTTTAATCTCATTTTCTCGAGGCAAAGGCACAGGTTACTACACTGCTGACCTGTCTGAAAATCCAGCTGGCTCTGCCCCTGCTTCAGCCCTTTCCCCTCTCACTTCTCCAAAGCCCTCATTCAGTCCTGGGCCTGCCCTGATTTTATGCTTATTGCCTCATTTCTTCATATTGATCTCCCTGTTGTCCCCTGCTCCCAGCAGAGCAGAGAGGAGCACAGGGCCCCCTCCTTCTGAGCCTGGTGTGACACACAGGCTGTTTGCAGCCTTGCACAGGGTGCTGGGGACAGCAGCCTGTCCCCTCAGCCAGCACACCTCTGGGCATTTGGAATAAAGGGGATGTGGGCCTGAGTGACCTTTGAGCATTGAGCATGTTAGCTGGATGAAGCCCAGACACCCAGTGCATCTCTGGTTTAAATAATCCTCGAGCTGCTGAAAAAGAAAAAACACTCCTGAGAGAGGATCAGTGCAGCTCTCTGCAGCAGCACGTGCTGGGAGGAGACTCCAGAGGCTCTCTCTGTGTTCATGTGAAGTCAATGAATTTATAGCTACAAATAGATCAGCCCCAGGCTTGGAATCATGGAATGATTTGGGATGGAAGGGACTTAAACATCCTCTCATCCCACCCCGTCCATGGCAGGGACACCTTCCACTGTCCCAGGCTGCTCCCAGCCCCACTGTCCAACCTGGCCTTGGGCACTGCCAGGGATCCAGGGGCAGCCCCAGCTGCTCTGGGCACCCTGTGCCAGGACCTGCCCACCCTGCCAGGGAACAATTCCTCATTGCCAAGATCCCATCCAGCCCTGCCCTCTGGCACTGGGAGCCATTCCCTGGCTCCTGTCCCTCCAGCCCTTGGCAATTGTCTCTCTCCATCTTTCCTGCAGCTCCTTCAGGCCCTGCAGGGCCACCCTGAGCTCAGCCCAGAGCTTCTCCTGTGCAGGTGAACAATGCCAGCTGTGCCAGCCTTTCCTCCCAGCAGAGCTGCTCCATCCCTCTGCTCATCCTGGTGCCTCCTCTGGGCTCTCTGCAGCAGCTCCAGGTCCTGGCTGTGCTGGGCCCAGGGCTGGGGCAGCTCTGCAGGTGGGGTCTCACCTGAGGGGCAGAGGGGCAGAATCCCCTCCCTGCTGCCCACACCAGGCTCAGCCCAGGGCAGGGCTTTGGGGTCCCAGGGCACGGCCGGGGCAGGGCCAGCTCTGCCCCACAGCTCCCCCAGGGCCTCTCCCAGGGCTGCTCTCAATCCCTTCTCCACCAGCTCCAGGTGTGCCCAGGATTGCCCCAGATACCTTTTTTTACCCAGTTACTTGCAGTGCTTTGTACTGGAAGTTTACCTTCCTGCAAAGGTGCTTTTGTGGAAATTTTCTTCTTGTAGGGTATTAGTTAAAGGTTTGTTGTCACTACTGCTCTTCACAACAACCCTTGAGCAAGGGAAGCCCCAAAACAACTGTTCTGTGACTCTGCTGGCTTAAACAACCTACTGGAGCCCTTCCTTGTAACCTTGGCACTGCTCTGTCTGAAAGGTGTGGCTCCATGGAAATCATTTCTCCAAGAGCTGGAGCACCAGTGGGGTCTGGGATGCACCATTGTGCTCCTCCTTGTTCTGCTCTTCATTAGGAAGGGACCAATTACAAATCAAATAAATCCTTTATAGCAATGCCTTAAACCATCAAAAAGTCTGTCTTGCTTTTGGATAAATCAGGTTGCAATAACAAAGGTGGAGACATGTTCACAGGCAGGCTCCAGGCCCCCAGACACCAGGATAATTGAAACATCTCACAACTAATTAACAAGTTAAATTACTTTTCTGCAAGGTGACCTTATGCAATCTGTCAAGACAGCAATAGGTGCCATCCCAATCTCTCCTCCCAGATCAGAGTTGGGAAGACCACTACCATGTATTATTGAACATCTTTGGCTCTTCACTCTTCCCTCCTTTGTCTAAACTGACATGCCAACAGACAGGAAAATTGTTTAAACAATGTCAAAGAGCAAAATTCTGGCTAACATTTAATTTAAATCACAGTTTCTCATAGTGCATCATTGAGGTGCATGGTGTCTTTAAATGCCACGATTACTGTGCTGGATGAATTAATCTCAGGTTTTAGTGGCAATGTGAGTGTAGAGCAGGCATGACTTAGAGATAAAAGCACTGTGCAATCCATACATTGTCTGAATGAGAAGAAGGAATATCCCAAGCTCAGAAATCTGCAGCACTGTTCCCAGATGTAGCTTGGAATAATGACAAGAATGGAATGCAAAGAAAGGGAAAAATAATCTTAAATCTGGGCCAGCTTTGGGGGTTGTCTTTATCTTTTAAAACACATGATTCTTTTCAAATAAGAGATCTAATTTGCAGCAATGAAAGCTGCCCTCAGAAACTGAGAGGAATAACTGAACAGATTGATGAAGAGCATCAGAAATACTCAAAGCAATCCCAGGAGTCTGCTAGACATCCAATAATTTGTGGTGCTGCTCGAAGCATCCATTAACATAACAAAGTACATGCACACATTGATCCTCTCTAATTTTCAGAGAGGCAACCTCTTTGTATTGCAGTTCAGAACACCTTGAACTCCACATATTCTTTGTTATTTCAGAATATTAACCATGTCTATTTTTAAAATGCATCAGTTCAGTTCCTAAATATAAATGAACAGGAGATTCAGGCTCTCAGTCTTAATAAAACACTTATCCAAAATGATCACACTGTCAGAGCTGCAGGAACAGCAACGGCATCAATTGTAACCTTAATGATATTCCATGGTTTGTTTGCTCTTTGTTTGCTACCATTTATTTTTATTTTCCCTTCTGAAGATGCCAGAGTTTTGACCAAAAGGTGCAGCACATTTATACCACAGCAGTAATATTCTTGGTATACACTTCCCAAACATATTTTAATGACTTAGAGTGAATTTTAAGAAATATATTGAATTCCCCATAAGAGGGCTCTATTTATGAGTCTGTTTTCAATACAGAGCACAAAGGGATTTGTCAAAAAACAGTTGCAATATCAGTGGTGCAGAAAAACTGCAGTCCTATCTGCTGAGTTCAGGATACAGCTCTGATCTTTCCACCACATTGACTATCACCCTCTCAAACCTTCCTTCCCTGCCCAATCTTCAGCACAAACTGGGGCTCCTTCCCCCCAGTGCTGTTGCTGTTCTAATCTGCAAAAAGTGAGAGCTGGGTACATGAGCTTGGTAACCTATTTAACAAGTCTTAAAGCTGCCCTATCAGAAGCTAAGTGCTAAAGGGTTTTTTGAAAGTCTCTGTGAAGTCTAGAGCCAGATTAGACCATCTGATAGAGATTTAGATCACAATACAGCCAGCATCTGTGTTTCAATCTGCACAGCACTAATGGGAAAAATTTGACATATTTCATTGTAGAATTCCCTGGACAACCAGAAGATACAGCTAAATAAAGATTTAAATCCACTCAGAGCATTCTCAGCATACTGATGTCACAGGCATTTGAAAGGGGATAGGCAGGAAAAAAAATCATATTGAACTCTTCAAATCTAGGAGCCTGTTAATTCACGTCTCTAGTAAATCCAGGCTCTAGTTCACCATACACATATGTTAACCAAGATTTCAAGTCTTGCTGACAGGTCCTGAAACAAATCTGCTCCCCACAAACAAGTAAAACGGATTACTGTTGGTAGCAGCACCAACAGCAGCGCATTCCTTTATTAGTTGAGTGAAGCAATATTCCTTCAGAGCATGCTTGCAATTGTCTGGTGAGGCTGAGCCTCCTCCTCTCCATACAAATCCAGGCACACAGCAGCCCTGCCACCTCCCCTCCGTGCACAGGCTGCCTTTTCTGCTCCCAGCACCAGCTATTCCTGACACAACCCCCTGGACACCTCCCCAGCCAGGGCACACGCTGTGTGACAAACACCAGCACGCTTCCCCACAAAAGCACCCTGGCTGCTTTCATTTTGTGCTCATTAATCCAGGCTAGAATTGCTTTGTGTGCTAACCTCTCACAGCCAGTCTTGCCTTTTGAAAAGACACAAAATTTGGATCTCATTTGATAGATGATCATATCACAATCTGCAGGACAGTGGAGAAAAACCCGTGGAATTTCTAAGAAGGCTGTTTGAGGTACCACTAAGGGTCCATCTGAGGTGGGAAGAATAATCTGATTTCTTTGCAGGGAAGCTGACTGGTTTTCTGTGTTTCAGTCTGAGAGCTGTAGGACGAAGCAGACAACAAAAGTAATGAGTGAGAAAAGTATATACAGGGAAGGACTGAAAATTAATTTGTCAGTGTGGACAAGAGGGGAGCCACAGTGCAGAAACACGAAGAGCACCAGCAGAGATTGCAACAGAGGCAGGAAAGAAGGTAGCATAATACTGAAGGTAATAACAGATTGTGGAATAAAGACAAATGTCTTGGGGGCTTGAAACAATAAAGTAATTCTTGAAGACATTTTATAATGCTGCAAAACTTATCATAAGGAAAAATACAGACACTATAAAAGCAAGAGAAATTGTAACAGAGCGGATAAAGATGAGACAACATAAAGATCAAAGAACATGATGCTTCAAGCAAGAGACAGCAATGTCAAAGACTTTCCAAGCTCTGAATAAGTAAGAAAAAAGTTGAAGCTTGTCTCTGAACTGACCTGTGCTCCTCTGAACACTCCTATTTTTCTTTGGATGGGTTTACAGCTGTAGGAAATTGAATTGCAAGACAACTCCTACAGTTTCCTACATTTTAAGGTATGAGCAATGGTAGCCACTCAAAAGCACCCAGAAATCCTGACTACAGGAGGATGCAGGATGACTCAAAAGGAGCATATCTCAAGCAAATAAATCAGTTGGTGCCAAGTACCCAGTGCTGACACACAGACCACTCTGCTTTGTCAGCCAGAGCGTCTCAGTGAAGACTCTCAGAGGATTCCTCCAAAATCAGACTTCTGGTCTGAGCTGCAACACTGCTGCAGGCACATCTTGCAGTGGTTGCATTTATGAGCTCTCAGACCATGGCAGAGGCAAAGAAATCCCTTTTACTCAGCTGAGTCCATTGCCTATTTGCACACTTCTGCAGCACAGAGATACCAGAGAATCATGGAATGGTTTGGGTTGGAAGGGACCTTAAAACTCATCCAGTCCCACTGTCCCAGGCTGCTCCCAGCCCCAGTGTCCAGCCTGGCCTTGGGCACTGCCAGGGATCCAGGGGCAGCCCCAGCTGCTCTGGGCACCCTGTGCCAGGGCCTGCCCACCCTGCCAGGGAACAATTCCTCATTGCCAAGATCCCACCCAGCCCTGCCCTCTGGCACTGGCAGCCATTCCCCCTTGGCTATCACTGCATGCCCTTGGGAAAAGTCCCTCTCCAGTCTCTTTGTAATCCCTTTGTTAGAGAGGGCAATGCTCTGGAGCAGACAGTGACAGTTGTAAATCTACTCTCTCAAATAAATGCTCCTTACACATTTTTCTGTGACATCATCTTTCAGAAAAGAGACCTCGTTATCATTCCCCCAAAAGGTTATCCCGGTCTTAATTTCATCTTTAGTTTTGTAAAAGAGAATGCTTTCACACAGGCAGAGAAAGGGGCCAGATGAACGTCTTGGCATTCAGATAAAAATCTGTTTGCCCAATAACTGTCACAGAGTATGTGCTTCTGAGGGAATATTTTATTGAATAACATCCAGCCTACTGTACAAACTCCTCCACCTCCCAGAGCTACAGAACAAATGAGGGTGTGCCCTGTGGTTGTTGTACAGAGGGAGATGTCTGATTATGCACTTGGGTTAAACTTCTGCAGGCAAATCCCTGGTGCTCATTCAGTGTCCATAGGATGCTATGCATAAGGCAACCAACAAATCCTGGAATGATGCGGGAAATTGTCCAGCTCCCTCACTCCTGGGTGAATCACAGAGAAAATGCAAATGCATTGCGTGGAACAAAGGCATGGCTGCTACTCTATGCAAAATATATACACACATATATATATATATATATATATATATATATATATATATATATATATGTATATATATATAAGAAAAAAAGGTATCTCCACCAGGATCCTCATTTTCCAGTATCAAAAACAAGCTTTGTTTTGAATTCCCCATATTTAATGGAAAAGCATCACTAAGCAACACAGAGTACAAAACCTTTCCCACAGCATTTCCAGGGTGTTCTAAACAAGCCCTCTGGAAAGGACCCTGTGCAGGGCTGGAGAGGTGCAGTGCCTCAGAGCCCCCTTTGTCCTTTCCTATAGCAATTCCTTTGCAGACCTGTGCAAGCCCTACACATTAGCACTGCTGTACAATGCATTTGGCAGGACACACAATTATACTGCAGCCCAGAGGAAAAGTGGTCTTTTTGTCCCATGCACCAAAAAGATCTGGAGGAATCTCCTTATATCCTTCAGGATGAATCTTCCCAGAATCACTGAGGTGTGTTGGGCACAGGGCAGGCCTGTGGCTCAGCCCCGAGCTCTCCTGTGGTGGCCAGGGGTGATGCCAGGGCTGGGCCCATGATTAATCACACCTGGGTTAGGCCCAATTTCCCCTAAAAGGCAAGCCAAGGACTTTATCAGTTTTAATAATGTTCCCAGACACTTTGGAGTGGTGTAACAAAGCTGCTGCATCTCTGCTACACCACCTGAATTTGAATGGCTCTCTCTGGAAGCAAGGAATCGAGGCCAGGCACTTGGCTCTTCATAACCAGAGTTTGGAAATGTGTAACAATGACAGAAGCTCTTGGAAACTCAAAATATCAGAGACATCTTTGCTTTCATGTTGGAGGTCTCACAGAGAGGAGCACTGCCTGAACATGGTACCCACACCACATCATTATCCTGCAGCACTGATTTCAAACTCTGAATTTCAAACTGATACAGGAGGGATTTTGCCTCAGCCACGTGCCAGGAGAAACAGCTGCATCCCAAGATAGTTGGTTTTATTGTGGAGCACCCATTTTCTCCCTAAACCACTACTGCACAACCCTTCTCTCTCCAAGTATCAGTCACAGCAGGCTATTACTGGATTTTAGGCAATGAAAACAGCAGTAAATTGAAATATTTTCTATCAGGTGTTAACTGCTGTCTTGATAAATCAATGCACTAACATATACATATGTTGAACTCTGGACTAGTCCTAACTCTCTAGTATTTTTCCACTCACTTTACTCAGAAGTTGGGGCATTTTACACTGGAAATAATACAAAATAATCAATTGGACCATAGGAAAGCTATGTGAAGTCCATGCTGTTCAGGCAACACTGCATAATTTTTCATGTTAAAATTTGTAGTTATCATTACACTTTGATCTTTAGAAGAATTGTTACTGTTTCATTCTAATTTAATTTTTCTTTGTCTTATCTGCTGAAGATATAAGAGATAATTAGTGGATTACACACACAGAAGAGCTCATGCAAAACCAGCACGTCTAGAGATAACATGGGAGTTAAAAGACAGGAGAATCTTACTGGCATGTAGTGGGCAGATTTTTTAGTCTGAATTAAAGAAAAAAGACAAGGAGAGGGGATTGGAGGGAGACAAACCAGTAATGATTGCCAGCCACAAGCCTGAATCTTCATTTTATAGGAAATTTCATGGAGGGTCAGCTGATAGCCAGCTGATATCTTGGTAAAGTTTTGGTCTTGTACTGCAGAGAGCTCCATTCCTATTCATATAAAGTCTCTTTTTATTAATAACACTCAGGACCAAGCAAGCTGGAGTGTTTGTGGTATCAGTGGGTTTCCCCTGCAGTTGTGGCAAAGATCTGAGCACTAATCTGACAGGGTTCCTCTCCTCCTGCAGCCCCTCTCCCCAGAGCTTTTCTGAGAGCAGCACCCTCGGGGCCCCTCCTAAGGTCCCTCTGCTTTGTTCTCCCACTGCCAGGCCCTTCAGTGGGTGCTCCCAGCTGAGAACCCACAGCCCAGCGTTCTGGAAGCTCTCAAAAAGCATACTAATTAAATTGTACTCAGCTGATATTTTCTTTCCAATCCATATGTAGAACTACGTGTTCAAACTACATCAAGCAAGAACCCTTGAAGGACAGAGTTTTGACTGGGGATGTTTCCACCTGGGCTTCCGACTTTTACTCCCACTAAGGTGAATCCTGTAACTCTTTTTCTTCAAATACACTAAAATCAATATTTTGCTGCAAAAGTTTACAGCGTTTCTCACAAAAGGTCAAACCATTTTTTTAAAATTATTATCTATGGCTCCTGGTATAAGTACTGGATGGGAAACAAACTTTTTATTAGAAAAAACCTCTTCACCAGATAACACACAATTCAGTGGGAAGGGCTTTATCAGAACCTGGCTTCCTGGAGAAGCTGTTGTGCTCCTGAGGTGATGGAGAGCAATACCATCACAGTGGCACTGATTCATTTTAAATGTCACTGCTTTAAAATGCCATCAGCTGGGAGTGCCTCTGGACACACTCTGTGTAAATCAGCTCAGCTTGGTTGGCTTCAGTGGGACTACAGTGATCTGAACCAACTGCAAATCCACTCCCTTGTGCTGAGCCTTCATTCTCACCAGGAAGGGGAGAAAAAAAGAGCCAAGACTGCAGAGCTCAGGAAGTTTTTTGCAGATTCCCACACCAGTTGTTATCTGTGAGAGCAGTTCCACTGCTGCTCCCAACAATCAGAGCCCCAGCACAAGGCAGAGCCAGGCTCCCTGCACCGCTTCAAAAGCCCCTCTCACAGGGGGGTTTGATGACACAGCAGGGAAATCCCCTGGCTGGCAGAGACCATTGTTAGAGCTGATGCATCGACACTCCTTGATAATAACAAGTAAAATCCTGCTGGAGCAGCCAAGGCCAAAACAGGCCTTTAATCAGGCCCTGTTCCTGGGGCTCCCCCTGTACCCAGCTCTGTGAGAGATAGCAGAGAATTGGTGATAAAAATGGTGCTGCAGAAGCAGAAGTGGCATTAAGGATCCTCCCTTTAAGAGATGGATCCTCCTTTATTCATAGTAAAGCCAAACTCTCCCAGCTGCAACCCAAAGGAGTTTCAACCCAGACATATTTTCAAGGAAATTTGAATAACCCCAGTGGAAAAACTTGATTCATTTATACCTCAAAATGCCATCAACTAATCGTAACCTGCAAACCAAGAGCAACAAAAGCAGAAGACAAGATTAAGCTTGGCTCACAAACTACCAGCCAGGTTTTGCTAGCTTCAGTTTTAGCATTTAAGGTTCAAGACTTTCCTCCTCCTATAGAATTCTGTTCTGGGCTTTGTTATCTGTGCACAGAGGAAAGTCAAAGAGACTAGGGTGTTGCTATCCATTATGGTTCATCTGGATTTGTTTCTATGGAATTGCTTTATTTGCCTCTCCATAAGTAATGGAACAATTGAAAGGCACTTTTTACATTAAAAAGAAAAGGTTATATTTCCAGAAAATCCTACCAAATAGTGCTGCACTTTCATATACAAAAGTGCCTAGGTGGTGTCACAATGTTTTTCTGCAAAATTCCCAAATGTTTTCCAGATGATGGTCCTATGGCCATGAGCAAGCATGTTGAAAATTATATAAAGCTGGACATTTAAATCCTGCATTCATTTCCCTACAGAATGCCATCACCATTGAAATTCATGATAGATAGAAGTTAAAGTCCCCTATTATACTAAGTTCACATTGCTTTTCAAACAGACCTAATACATGGCTCACACCATGCCCCACTGATAACAAGCACAGGATTCAGTTCAGTTTGTTTGCCCTCCCATCACCTCTTTCCTCCAAAAGAGAAAGGGAGGGATGCCTTTCCAGCCCTCATCCTTCAGCATTCCCTGCACAGACACAGCAACATTTCCATCCCCAGCTCCGTGGCCTTTTCCCTACACAAATTACCAGCTGGAACCTACAGTGAACTAAACTGAACACTGCATTTTTAATTCCTTTCCTAATTAACCTATTTGCATGCATTTCAGTAATGATACAGATTTGCATAGCTAACGAGGAACGTCCCACTCTGCCATGCCCCAGCAGCTGATGGAGCAGAGCCACCTGTGACCACCACTGACACTGCAGAGGATGTTTGGGAGGGCACAGAAACTGGGCCATTGCCAGTGGCCACCCCACAAGCTCTGGGTGAAGGCATCAGGGCAACATTCCTGCTCATTCCTGCTAGGATCAACCTTGAATCTTGTCCATGAATTTGCATGATCTCCTTTGAAAGTGATGTTATGTCACTCTCCCTCCTCTGGTTTCATCCAGAACTCCCAAATCTCTGACGGTGGGAGCTGCTCTTTATTCACCTCAGCTTCTCCCCCTGTGACTTCCCAAAGTTCAGCCAGGCTCTCCCCTCTTTCCAAAAACCTGACAAGTCTCATTTTCTGTAGCATGAGCTTCCCATCCTTTCCTGCTTTATTTGCCCTTCTCTGCTCCCTCTCTAACTGCACCGTGTCCTTGCTGAGCAGTGGAGATCAGCCCTGCACAGACACCCAGGGTGGGGGCACAAGACTGAATGCCCTGTGCCTGTCCCTCACAGTGCCCTTTCTCAGGCTGCCTGACACCCCTGGAACCGAGGGATTAAGGGAACTGCTAAAGCCTCAGAGATCACTTTGCTGAACTGTAACTGTCAGTTACAAATTCAGCCCCACTTCATTCTGGTTTGGTTTATTCTGTCATAGTCTGCACCACAGTTTCTTTTCCACCTTCTTGGCCTGTGACACTAATTGTTTTACAAGATCTTCCTGGATCAATCAGCAGAGCACTGAACTTCCTGAAAGAGCTCAATACTTTGGAGGAGAAGATTTCACAGAGGTGCTGCACATCACAGATCCCCTCTCCTATTTAGTGATGGAGATGCTGTTGAAAATTTGTTTCCAACACTGTGTCCTTCAGAACCGATTTTCATTCATTATTTCCCCCAAACTGGCAACAGGGTGCACAGCTCTTCTTTCACAATTGCAGAGTTTATTCTTGCCCTAAATCCTCCACCATTGCCTCTCACATGAGACATGCATAAAAATTGACCACTGGAGACATAATCATAGTATTCAACACAGAGAGGAGAAGCTTTGGGCTGAGCTCAGGGTGGCCTTGCAGGGCCTGAAGGAGCTGCAGGAAAGATGGAGAGAGACAATTGCCAAGGGCTGGAGGGACAGGAGCCAGGGAATGGCTGCCAGTGCCAGAGGGCAGGGCTGGATGGGATCTTGGCAATGAGGAATTGTTCCCTGGCAGGGTGGGCAGGCCCTGGCACAGGGTGCCCAGAGCAGCTGGGGCTGCCCCTGGATCCCTGGCAGTGCCCAAGGCCAGGCTGGACACTGGGGCTGGGAGCAGCCTGGGACAGTGGGAGGTGTCCCTGCCATGGCAGGGGTGGCACTGGGTGGGCTTTAAGGTCCCTCCCAACCCAACCCATTGCACTGTTGTGGGATGACAATGTGAGTAAAGAAGCTCCATCAGGAGTTTCCTATGTGGCCCCATGAGCCTCACTAGTGACACCAAGCACTCGGCACACACCAAGCAGCTGTGGCATTGTTTGACGGCCAGGAATTCCCTCTGGGAGCCTCAGAAGCCAATCCTGCACAAAGTTGCTGTGTCAAAACTGCTTCCAAGGCCTAAGATACTGCAGGTACAGCAGAGTCAGATGAATGCAGAGCAACCCTGTCCTTCCCCTTTTATTCTGAAAAAAACTACAGCCTTGCCTCCCAGTCTCCCCCTGATACACCCAACAGGTCTTCTCACCTTTTTCTTGACAAATCACATAATTTTTCCTTTTTTGAGTGGATTACTATGCCAGAGCAGCTGCTTCAGGTGCATGCAGCAGGCCCTGTATAGCAGGGATATATCCCAAGAACAGGGCAGAGGAACACTGGGAAACCTTTGACAAAATGCCTGTGGTTCAGTTAAGGCTTCAGAGGGAGCTTTTCCTCCAGCAGCTCCCTTGAGCTGCAGCATTTGTTTCTCAGCAGCTCCGCTTGAAGTGCCGCAGTCCAAAGGGGCTTCAGCTCCTTTTGCAGAGCCAAAGACTACAAAAATCCTGGAAAAGAGAGTGGGAGGGGGAAGGAGAGAAGTGCAATAGCAATATTCCTCGCTGGTACAGTTTTGCTGCACTGCAGAGTAACTTCAGTGGGAGAAGACTTAAAACAGACTCTTCTCTCACACTTGGCAGGGCAGAGACTGAAAGGCTGAGAGCTGGCAAGATCACTCTTTATTCCCAACACCAGGAGTGGAAACCAGATTGATTTGAGGACGATTCTTGCATCAAACAAACATTCCTCTGTTAATCATTTTGACTCTGATGAGTTAACCTCTGGTTGGCTCCATTTCTGAGACACTGCTACATTGGGGATTTCTGATCAGAAATGTTAAAAGTGATGACTGAAATGCATGACTGACTGTTTTTAGCAGCTACCACTGATTGTTCTGAACCCCCTTAAAGTAATCCTCATGAATGTGCTTTTTGCATGTTTCATTCTTTACACAACCATCATTAAACAAAAAAAAAAGCCAAAAAAAACCAAACCAAAACAGAAAAACAAAAAAAAGAAAACCCAAAAAAACCCCAAAAACCCCAAAAACCCCAAGGTCATAAAGGCTTAATCTGCTCTTGATAAGCACAGTGCAAACAGTCCCATTTCTTAATTTGTGAACGAGTGCACATTTCAGTGCAGTGAAACCTCAGTATCACTTGTGGAGATGGCTGCAGTGTGGAAGAAACAGGCAGGCAGAATTTTCTTTCATTATTTCTTAAAGTATAACAGCAATAAAGAGACGCCCTGCTAACAAGGTGGTGCTTTGATATGGATATCCTCCCTCCAGTCCATTACTGCATCTCCTTCACAGCAAGCAAGCTCTGCCTTTTAAGACTTCCAAGGCCAGCCTGCAGCTGCCAGTTTTAATTCTGTGGGCCAGGGTTATGAATATCCCATTGTGAGCTCCTCTCAGGAGGTTACAGGGCATTGATCCCAGGTCACTCGGGAAAGTGCCACCAAAGGCAGCAGCACCACGGCAGCAGCTCCTGCTCTCAACTTACTCCACATCAATCCAAAGGGTGACCCAAGAGCAGGAGACCTCAACCCACGAGGCAGCAACTGGAACAGGATATTCACAACTCCACCATTAGGAATCAAAACACAAAATGGCTGAGCCACAGGAGTGAGTGGCTAAACCTGAATTGGCTTTTGTGGAACAGACAACAGAAAAGAGCTGAATTCATTACAGAATAAAGACAGAAAGATTAAATATAAAACTCCTTCAGATATGACTAATTTCACATATCCTAAGTAAAATACCAGAAAATACCACAAACAAAATATTTAATGGGAATTTTCTTAGTACATTCAGTGAAGAGAAGGCTCCACCTTGACTTTAGCAGTGTTCCAGTACCTAAAGGGGGCCTTCAGGAAAGGTGGAAAGGGAATTTTTACATGGCCTGGAGGGACAGGACAAGGGGGAATGGCTTCACACTGACAGAAATTGTTCCCTGGCAGGGTGGGCAGGCCCTGGCCCAGGGTGCCCAGAGCAGCTGGGGCTGCCCCTGGATCCCTGGCAGTGCCCAAGGCCAGGTTGGACACTGGGGCTGGAGCAGCCTGGGACAGTGGGAGGTGTCCCTGCCATGGCAGGGGTGGCACTGGGTGGGCTTTAAGGTCCCTCTAAACCCAACCACGCTGGGATTCTATGATCACACACTGTTCTAGTCTATGTTCTGTGCTGATATTCTATGTTCTGTGTTATTATTCCGTGTTCTGAGCTGTTATTGCACCAGCTGAACCAGCTCCCCTCCTACCAAACCAGCACAGCTTTTGATTTACAGTTTTCAAATTTTCACAGATTTATTTTTCAATGCAATACAAATGAAGGAGGATTCCTATATACTTTAGCTGGAGATGGAGCTTCCTCTGTATTTCCTGCAGCCCTGTCCCCACTGCAGGCAGAGCTACTAACCTGTTGCACAAATGACCACACAGCTGTTTTATAACAATGCTGACACAGAGTTTGAGAAATTACAATTTAGCTTTGCCTGTGTAAATCCTTATTAATACATTTCGACAGAGAGAAAATTGTGATTTTGAGAAAAGATGGTTCTTAACAATCTCTGTGGACATAACCACAGGGCTGGGCAAAGCCATGGAAGCCACATTGACATCCTCCAAGTTTCAGCAGGCCTAACACATCTTCCCCCAAAAGGCACCGGTAGGAATTAGGCATTAATATCAAATGGAATTGGAGCTCATGGAGAAGAAATATCTTTATGAGAGCGTTTCTGCTGGAAAAAATGTGCAATGATGGGATTGACAGTGTATTAGCAAAGAATCAATGCATCTGTGGCATATGTCAATGAACATCCCTGAGAAACAAATGATTATCCTGAGCAGCACTAAGGCCCTCCAGAGCATGGCAAATGGAGAATACTTTTTATCATGTGACATCAAGCATATGGCACATTGCTGACTGGTGAATGACAAACTTTGAAAGGGTATTATTACCCTAATGAGAAAAACCTGACAGAAAGGAATTAATTAGTTTTGCATTTATTTAATATTACCAAATAGCACAGGCTCCAGATGGCAGCACCCAAGGTATGAGAGGGGGAGAGTGGGGGGAAATCTATTTTTTCTGTCTCTTGGTACTTCACTCTAGGATGGCAAAACAGAAGTGATCCAGTTTCTCCAATTCTTATTTGCTGTGAGAAAAAATTACAGCAGAGCTATTAGATTAGGGATTTAATCTTGATGGGGCAGTGGAATATTTTTAAGCACATGTTGCTCATTCAGTAAAAATTATGTGGGGTTCTTTTCCTTCAGCAGCAGCTCACAAATATTTGCATAAAGCCTTCAGCTGATTTGGGAGAGGCATGAACTCAGTCACAGCTCCTTGAGCCACCTCTGTTAAATGATCAAGGGGCTTGGTTGGCTTTTCCTGCTGAAATTTACACCAATACTACACTGAGAAATGGTGTGATTTTTTTAAAACTTTAAATAATTGGAGCAGAAACATTAATTACAATAATGTATAGACAGGCAGTGTTTTGAGCACATCTTTATAAGCAGTGCTTTCACACAGACCACAGACCACAGCTGACTCAGGGCATCCCCAGGTACATTGTCCTGAAATTTAAAACCATTATGGGATTACCAAGCCCTTTCCCAATGCATCCAGAGAGGAGTTCAGTCAGACTGAGCACACTGGATTAGCTGGCTGGGGAGACTCTCCAGCAAAGGGTACAGATTAATCCAGCTTTATTAGAGGGTTGCAACCCTAAAAACCAGTATAGGACTAAGTCTAGGCAAAGCAAACAGCTTCAGCAGTGAGGAGTGATTGTTCACCTTGTAGATGGATAGGGACAAAGGGCCTCTGAGGGCAAATTAAACTATCCAAGAGAGCAAGTGCATCAAATCAGTATTTTTCTGTAGCACTAATTACTAGACACTCATAGAATCACAAAGGAAAAACACTCCTAATTCTTTTCTTTATATGAGTCTGCAGCCTCAAAATCAACTGAGTTTTTACAGCAAAGAGCAAGTGAACTTCTGGAGGGTTTTTTTATGTCCTTGAGCAGTGGAAGGTTAGGCACAAGATTTCATCACTTCCTTAGGAACTTCATTTTGCCATGGTAAAGGGTTCAGCTTTGCCTTGGTTCCATTTCTGACTAAAATACCTCATGACAGCTTTATAGTATTAATTTCCTTTTCTACTGCACTCCTTATAAATGTTTTCTTTATGGCATAAATCACATTCCCAGCACCAGATAAGTGAAGACTCACACAGATCTCTTTGCTGGGTTTGGTATCCCAGGTGATCAGGCCAGTCACTGTCACAGCCCTCAGCGACCTGAGCCATTCTGCTGGCCACAGACATGAGATGGTGAGAAAAGAACTTCAATTGAAATGATATCTTAGGACAGCTACTAATATGGTCACAAGATCTTTAAAGGATATTGCTGGTTTTCAAAGGGAAGTTAATCCTGCCAGTAATATTTGTTTTCTCTCAGTTTTAGCAATGTTCTTCCAGAGACACAGATAAGCCTGAGGTCTATTTGTTTTCCAGAATGACTTTATCTCCTGGGCTCTTAAATAAGAGGTACCAGTTTTCTGGATCTCAGGGAAAAAAAAATCCTGTGCTACCACCCAGATTGTTGATTCAAGGACCCTGAAACTAAACAGCTCCATCACTCAGCCCTGTCACCAGCACCAGTGCTCACAAATAAATAAATCCAGGCTCTGCAGGATCCCTGGGCAGCCGTGCCAGGGAAGGTCAGGACAGAGAGCCAGGAATCCCAGCTACCCTACAACACACAGCAGGGGAGGGACACCCACAGGTGCCGGGGGGACTCAGGGCCATAATTCCAAAAATTCAACTCCAGCAGCAGCCTGCCATTCCTGGGACACATGCCTGGAGCCTGCTCAGTGCCCTCCCTGCTGGCCCAGCCCGGGTGCATCCCAGCACAGAGACCCCGACACACCAACAGCCACACACCCAGCCCGGGGCACTTCTGCAGCCAGAAATGCTGGATTTGTAATCGCTTCTCCTGAGCTAAAAGCACAGGACTTTAGGATGAAAACCACAGCTGCACTTGCTAATAAAATGCATGTAACCCAAACCTGGGGAGGTTTTATTGCCCTCACATGTGGCACAGCCAGACCCCTCTCACTGACCTCGGTGCATCACTTGGAGCCAACCAGGAAGTCACAGTTAGGTGGGAATAATTTGTGTAGGCTGTCCTTTCAACTCCCTGAAAATAGAGACAATGCTCCGTAAAGTACAGCATCGAGTGCTTCATCTGCAAATTTCCATTGCTCTTTTTCCTTTATATTCCTTTTTTTTGTTCCTTATTTGTTCCCTTTTTCTTTTTATTTTTCTCTCCTTTTCCTTCTCCTTTTTTTGATTCTTTGCAAATGCCAGGGGTTTCTGTGGTGGGGCCCAGAGAGCCCTGGTGACTCCTCCCAGAGAGGAGCGAGCTCGTGGCTGTGCCCGCAGCACTGCTGCTCTTGGAGCAGCTGACCAGGGGCTCCACGACACTTCAGCCAACACACAGGATCTCCAGCACTTTGTTCTTGTTCCTCAGACAGAAATCATCAAGCTTGAGTCTTCATCTAGGCCTGACTTTCCCATGTGGCCGAGCAAACTCCATTTATTCCGACTTTTAGAGGATAAGGCAGCTGTATCAGCCCCAGGCTAGGAAATGAAAGGAGCATTACAAAACTATGAAAATAAAATGTTCCATTAAAAAAATAATTCCATTAGAACTCAAACCTATTCCCTGTTTCAAATCAGGCCTATGATGATAATGTTTGCTTTGCATGCTGCTCTGCTGAACTGAAAACTTTTATTAATGATGTGCTGCTGTTTCTTAAAATTATCTTAACAGATGGATTTATAAATCATAAGTAGTAACCAAATTCTAATAATGATGCCATTTAATATATACCTCAACTTCTGACAGCTTAATACTTGCTTTGAAAGCAACAGTCCCCAAGCTAATTTGTTTATAGCCCCACACAGGTTACACGGACATGCTCTCTCCCTACTGCTCACTGCAGGTCCCAACAGCTCAAACCATCCATATCTGTGTTCTTTACCCCATTTTGCAAATGAATATTTAAATTAAAAAAGAAATTAATGGTCATCAAGATTTTAAAATATTCTGATCCTCTGAAAAAAATGTCGAGTTCAGGAACTGCAAGTCTGCATTTACATACAAATGGAAATACACGCACACATCTCCATGCATACACACACAGGACTGTTACAACCTATCCCAAATTTATTCTTCATCAGATTGAACCTTAAGAAATTAAATGAACTTTTCAATAACTCTTTGTTCTAACTGGATAGCCTCAAATTATTTATAGCCTGTTCTCTCCCAAACCAGCTTTTGCTCATGGATTGCCAAAGACAGCACCACCACCACCACCACTCAGGAAATGGCAAGGGCGTGGAGAACACAGCAGCTCAGGCCAGATTAGCTTTACCAATGTATTTTTCATCATGGAAATATAAAACAACCATTAAATTAAACTGCTAACAACCTCAGAGCAGAGAGAAAGGACTGAAATCTGCTTTCTGTCTCAAACCTTCAATTCTCATTTATTTCAGGGCCTGCAGAGCTGCAGCCAAGCATCACTGTGAGTCCAACAGACAGAATAAATCAGGAGAGAAAACAAACCCATTTCTGGGCACATTCAAAGGGTTCCTCACCTGAGCTGCCCCCATCTCTCTGAGCTATGGGATCTCCCCCAGGGAAGAAGCAGAGCATTTCTTTTGGGACAGAGCATTGGAATAATTTAGGGTAAATCCAGCTAACTCAGAATTCAGCTGAATGGAGAACAGCTAAAGAGGGTAAGGCTGATTTCATGGAAGCAATCAGGTGGGTTTAGGTGTTGTTTAGGATGCTCTTGTTGTAAAGCAGATCCACAACTGAGTATCACGAGCTTTAGGAAACAAGGGATGTGCAGGCAGTTTCTTTTCTATCCCAACTAAAAGAAAAAAAAAAAGGACCCAGGAAACCCCCAAAAAAGAACCCAGACTGATCTTGAGTATTCAAGCCCACCCAGTTTGTGCCCCTGGGCTATGCCTTGCCTGGTGTGAGCACTTTCTTTGCCAGGATCTGAAGACCAGCAGCACCCACTGTCACAATAACTGGGACAATCTGTCAGTCTCAAAAATGTCCAACACCAAGGTCCATTTCAGGTGACGTTTGCATTTATTCACCTGAATTACTGACATAGCTCCACTTTCCTCTGCTGCTAAGAGTATCAGAACAAAGAGTTGCATCCCCCAAACCTTCCCATGACACACAGATCAAGGCATCACATCCAAAAAAATTCCCATGAAAACCTGAAGTATGTGATTACTATCCACTAACTCACCAAATTTGCAACCACTCTGTGAGCTCACAAGCAATTGCACCCAGAATTCAATGCAGGCACACAAAAGACAGTCGAATAAAAATATTTTAAAGCAATTATATATATATATATAAAAAATTTAAAACTGTTGGTTGCTTTCATTCTGCTTTGTATTTCTGCTCTCACTTTTATGACTAGTTTTATTTCCACTTAAAAATAGTTATAAATGTGCAAAATTAAGAAGATGTGTGGGTGTGCTCCTTACATGCTTACAGTTACATATTTAACAATCATCACCAAAGTTTGATATCATAATTAGATTTGTAAGTATCAACACACAGTTGCAGAATGAGGCTTTTGCTCTTTTCCTCTGCCAGAAAAACATTGGCTCTTGGACGTGGAGCACAACAGCAGGGGTACAATTACAGGTGGAGACTGGCACAAATAAAAGTGCTCGGAAATCTAAAGGTGGAAGTCTTGATCCATCCCCTCTCACTGCCATGTTACAGAACAATTCCACTCCTCTGGAAGCCTGGATGGACAGGCCAATAGTGGAGAGCAGCATCTCTTGCACCAGCCAGCCATGGTTTCATTCCAAAATTAACCTCTTCAATTTCTTTTCAGTTTAACAAAATAGACTTTCAGGCTGTCTTGAACTCAGTGGGGTACTGACAGGGTGCCCACAGAGTTCTCCCATTCCCCAGGGGTGGCCACACATGAACAGGGGACATGGAAACCTCCAAAGCTGAATCAACAGACAGGTTTCAGCTACATTTAATTCTGCTTCAAAGCTACAGAGATTTTTACTGTACTGCAAGGCCAGGAGCAGCTTTCAGTATTGCCACATCAGAAAATAAAGATAACAGTTGACATACAGAGTAGTCTGAGTGATGCACATTTACACACACAGGTGTATATAAAAACACACACCAACACTCACAGAAACCATGCAAGAAAGGCCCAATGAATGCAGAGTTTCTATTCACAGGAATATTGATATTTCAATTGATAACGAGGTTCTATGGCTTTACAATAATTACCTTTGCTTTTAAAAATCCCAAACCAAATAGTTCCCTAAAAGGCTCATTTTCTGCTATCCTCCTTTAATATATTCCTCCAGTTTCATGATTACCTAACAAGACACAGCACTATTGATCCCTTATGCTTGGATGAGCTGTAGATTATGATGTACTGAAGAAAAATTCTGCTTCAGAGGCATTTTGCTTTATCCCAGAAAACATTTCACAGGCCAAACATATTGATTCAACATTGTAATAAGTGAGAAATTGGGACTTCTCTTTTTTTGTTTTCTTCTTCCAAGAGTCGATATCCCAGTTTCTTGGACTCTAAAATCACACAGATCAGGCAAAAAATAACTTACTTCAGGACTTCAGATCTTCCCTATCCATTTTTAATACTCCTAAACTATAATAATAGAGAAATAGAAGCAGGAGTTAATATTCACTTAAAGAAAAAAAAAAAAAACAAAAATAGAAATCAATCCCAAAAACCAGCAAAAGCCACACATTTACTTCCATATTTACTTCATAACATTCCACAGGAATTCTTTGGGTTTTGGAGTTCACTTTCTCAGAAGTCACTACATTCCCTGAAACATGAGGTCCCACCTGATCACTACAATGGACAATAACTTTTTCACTGGTAAATTACCCATTTGCATCCTTTGTGTAGATTTTAAAACTTCTCTGAGTTTAATATTTTACAATATGAGATACCCGAAACATCCCATTTACACTTCTCAAGAACAATCTGAAACACATCAAAATTTGCATTTCATTTGGGATTCATTGTTTCCAGGCTAGGATATTCCTAATCATCAGCATATATATTTATATATAAAAGAAGACACGTAAAGTAACTCGATTTTAGCTCCTGAAGCATGCAGACATTAAAAGAATCCAGCACTCTCATAATCCATCCAAAAGGTCAGTGATGAGAGGATAATTAGGAGTGGATGCAAATGATGACAAGTTTGGTACACACACTGAGCCCGGGCGTAGCTGAGGCGCCGCATCCTCTGCGTGCTGAGCAAAGCTCCTTCCCTCTTTAGGGGAGGATCAGGCTGTGGATGCTGCTGAATGAAGGGATTGCACAGTGAGCCCTGCAAAGCTGGGATCAGGCTGTGGAAGCAGCTGCAGAGTGCAGCCCTGAAGTGTCAATGGCAGGGCTGTGCTTGGCAGATCGATGTGCAGGGCAGGCACACCACAGGTGAACGTGCATTAAATGTTCTCAGCCTTCCTCCTCATCTGCTCTAACCTCAGGGGGGGTTTCTAAACCCAGATAAAACCCCTGCCCCCCATAAACCCCTGATCTGCTTTTTGCAAGTGTGTTTTGTCTCCATTCTAATAATTCAACTCCATGCTAATATAATATAAAATAACCTTTTAAAAGAGATTTGAGCTTTAAGCATTTCAAGGCATTACAGTTGCAGACATAACCAGAGGATCTGGTCTCTTTCTAACAACTTCAGTAGGAAATATTTGTAACACAACAATATCTCATTTCTCAGTGTAGGCCACTCAGCGTCCTAGACAACTTGGCTTTAACCTCTGTGATGTTTTTTCATTGGGCTCACAAACCTCATGATAAGATCAGCCTGCTTTTAGCCCCTCATTTCAACCCTCTGGCCTGTAAATTATGCTGCTATCTGCTCCTGTAAATCTCTTCCTGTAAATTGAATAAGAGTCTTACATTGCAGCTTCCACTTTCTGACCATGAGAATGAAGGTTCTGCTCATGGAGAAGCCTCTAGCAAAATTCAGGAGACATTCAAGCTGTGCTCAGAGGAGAAGTGTCACGAATTATGCAGTGCTATGGAAGGCAGAGGTAGTGACACAAATGCCTTTCTTCTGTTAATTAGGAAAAGTTCTACTGATGAGTGAGAGCACCTGTACAGCCACAGCAGCCAGCAGGAGCTGACACCCTTGGGGACCACCAGCACCCTTCACTCAGGGCAGGAATTCACCCCAAACATTTGCACCCTTCACAAATCCTAAGCAAACCACATCTGAAGGACTCCAGGTCCCAAAATCTGCTGTTCCCAACAGGGCACGGAGGAAGGAAAACTGTCTTGGGAGAGACAGGGCTGCTCTAGTCCCCACCTAGGGCATTTAGGGCCTCCTTGTGTGTGCCACAGCTGAGCCAGGGCTGCAGCAGCAATCTGAGTACATTATATATAAATAAATATAGAGAGACAGATCCCTGGGACATCAGCCTTGCAGGGATCAGCAGGAGCTCTGCACAGCCAGGGTCCCATGAAGTGCTCAACCCCCTCATGACTTCTTTGCTGTCCTCACACACAGAGGTGAATCAGCCCTCTAAGGAGAACTTCCCACACAGATAAAATAGCAGAAATTATTTAGGAACGTTTCTCCTTCAAAATTACCTCTCTCACATTTTGCATAGTAAAGCAAAATGGTTTTCAGTATATGTTTAAGTATCCCTAAAGGTGAAGAACACCTCTTTTCTTACAGGTGATGACAAATCTCAAGGTGATTCTGTGCATTCCCACTTCAGCTTCTTGTCTTTGAAACTGCTTTTTGGAGATCCATATGCCATTCTAGCATTTGTCAGAAAATAAGCCTACACATTTCACATCCACATATTCAAATACAGTCACAGAAAACTTATTTTTGTGTGTTTAAAAGCACATGCTGATTAATGCCAATAAGTCTCAGTCTGAACAAACACAAAATCTCTTTGCACTTGGTATGTCAGACTTGTTTCTGTGGCAATCCCTTTCCATTTTGCCAGCAGCGTGCAGTTGTTCTGCAAAGAAACATTTCCTAAAATGTTCTCCCTTTATTTCCAAAATGAAAAGCTTCTTTCAGGAACAGAAGCTGAGAATACATTAAAAATGTCACATTGAATCTCAGAGCAGCAGCTCTCAGCAGTGTGGTGCACACAGGATATCCCTGAGGATGGCTGGGAGGCTGGAGGACTTCAGCACAGCAATCTCCAAGTGGCACTGTCAGGAATGCTGAAGGGTTAATCCACGTGAAATGCCAGGTGATGCTAACCCTCCATTTCAGTCAGCATATGGAACCTGATTTCCTGGGATTGCAGTGTTTCCCAAGCACTTAAAACACAGCTGGAACTGTGGCATTTTTGTAATTTCCTTAAATTTGGGGACAGCTGCTCACAGCCCTGTTACTGAGCTGACAGCTCATGGCGTGGAGCCCTTGGATGTGACCATGTGAAGATGTTTCATGATCTTTATTAACTTTTCTCTGCATGTATTTTGATTCAGCCCCTCTCATTGCACTGTCTGATAAAGCCTGGCCAGAACTGAGTTTTACAGTATTTCCTCCCATCCCATTCAATTACCAGCAGTCAAACCACATGATCTGACATCACTTTAACCAAATTGTTCACTGACAGTGCCATTGCTCCAGCTAAGGAAATGAAAAGGCTAAGACAGTGCAGGAGTGGCTCTTTTCCTCAGGCAGGGATATTTTGGAGGAATGGCTCTTTTTCCTCAGGCAGGGATATTTTGGAGGAATGGCTCTTTTCCTCAGGCAGGGATGCTTTGGAGGAATGGCTCTTTTTCCTCAGGCAGGGATATTTTGGAGGAGTGGCTCTTTTCCTCAGGCAGGGATATTTTGGAGGAATGGCTCTTTTTCCTCAGGCAAGGATATTTTGGAGGCAGGAAAAGCCTGCTGGCATCATGGTTAAACCCTGGCTGTCTGAACTGCTCTCTTTGTCCTGTGCAGGTGTAGGGAAAGGGCACGTGGGCGAGGTGGCCACTTGGTACCCAAAATACTCCTGTAGCAGCTGCGTTTCTCCCAGCAACTCTGAGGCCATGGAAAGTGCAAAGGGATGGATCACTGAATGGAAAGGTGCAGAAACTCACACTGGACACCAAACAGCTTTAAATTTCAGGAACTGTCACATATGCTTCTATACATGCTCTTGCTAGAGGAAAACAAAATAAGTAGCAGAGGTAGAGGAATACTGGAATAATTAAATGTTCTCCCTAATAGGCAAAAGCTGATTTTCCCTCTACAGTGCTTTGGAGCTGATTGTTCAATGCCATCAATTTGTTCTGTGCCACCAACTGCACTCTGAGAAGGAAACCCCTCTGGGAATTCTACACATTGGGATAACCATGCCAAGAGTCATCCACATAAAAACCCAACAAACTTCACGTGTTTTGGAAAGAAAGGCTACCAAAACTACAAATCCCTGTCAGCCAAAACAGCCTTCAAAACTGGATACACCAGATAAACAACTTCTAATTATACCTGCAGCTTGTTTTAATGCCCTGTGTTCTGTGTCCCAAATCAATGTTCCTGTCACAGCACATCAAGAGCTACATCCTCAGAGGGAGCAGCACAGCACTGAGCACTACACCACCCAATCCTGCAGCGAATCAATCCTGCAGTGAACCCACAGCTTCTGGCAGGGCCAGGCTGCTGCACGAGCAACAGGAGACAGGCAGCCAAAAAGGAGAGCTACACTTCATCGTGTCTCTGCAGACACAGTAAATACAGCAACAGTAAATCTTAAGGAAATAAATGCATCCTAAACTCTGCTCTCCAAAAACTTCAAGGCTATTTAGGGATTTTATTTTTGGGGGGGGGGGGGGGGGTTATTAGGTACTGAAGGCATCACACAGGAAAGGAGAAAAATCTCTCCTCACCACCTTCTGTGGGACCAAGCCAGCAAGCAGAATCTGAGAACGTTTTCCAGACCACATAATCAGGAGGATGCTCATTTTTGGCTCTGAATGGGACTCAGGCACTTGTGTCTCACTCTGTCAACACTTGGGAAGGGCTGGGAAGGAACAGCAGCAAAGCTTTTACACCTAGACAATGTTCTTGGCAAAAAGCACAGACTCCTCCGGGAAGCAGCCGAAAGGATACACAAGGGAGAGGGCTGCTCAGGATTTGTAATCTGGCCTTGGAAAGCTGCAAGAGAAACTGTGCTGCACAACCAGGAAAGCTGCAAAATCCCTGAGCCAGCTCAACTCAGCTCCCCTCCACGCTGGGTCAGCTAGACTGTGAGCAATGGCCAGGCTGGCCAGTCTCAAGGTGATTCAGAAATCTCTGTTCTGCTGTAAGAGCTTTGCAAACAGCCCCCAAAGGCCCCTGGGTTTCTGTCTCAAACATGGAACACACGAGCAATACAATTCCTGGGTAGACTAGGAGCAGTGGTACAGCTAGATCTTATTTCATATGCTTAGAATTTGAATTCTGCCTTTCAAGTTGGCCCTTCAAATCATCCCCATACCTTCCAAAATCATGTCTGGAATTTGAGCAGTGTAAGCAAGACTTTGAGGATCCATTGTTTAGGCTGTCTCAGCAGCTATGTTTAGAAACATCAAGGAATACTAAATTATTGATCCTGCATTCACTTAACTCAAGGAATAAGGGGTATTTAGCTGGATTTTTCTTTTTAATTTACTTTCAAAACAGGCTTAAAAAGGACTGAGAAGCAAAGGTGGAGAAAAAAATTAATTTGTGTTCTTATTTACAAAAAAGTTTTGAACAAAGCAGCATGCTAGAAAGCAGTTTTCCCAGTAATGTTCACTGGAGGAGCTACCATGTTTTCAGAATAGGCTGTTTTCAGAAGCTGAGGAAATCTTAAACTTTTCAAACCCTTGGCCTAAACGTGACAATATTGCAACATTTCTTGCTTCTTGTTCAAGGAAATCTCCCTGGAAAATAAACAGCAGAGCAGATAAGCTATTAAGCTGGGCCCCTGATGCTGCTGGCTCTTTCATCAGGTCTTATATCTGTTAACCTTTCATAAATGTCAGGCTGAAAAGAAGTTTCAACTACATCCCAGAGCCAAAAAATCCCCTGCTCATTCTGCTCCACCACAGGCTTCCAGCGCAGCTGCATTGCTCCTGCAAGGAGGGGGGATCTGCAGCAAGGATGAGCTGCCCTCTGCCAGGGCTTCCCTTCCCACAATGAAATTGAGGTTGCACGTGGCAGGTGTATTATCATAGGCACCGAATTTGCATCAGAGTTGTCACTCACTGACAAAAGGGAAAAATTTCACTATGAATTACAGCAGCATGGAAAACATTCTACTAAAATCACTGTCATCTACTGTCTCCCAAAATTTCCTTAGCAATTTTCATATATCTTGATGAAACTGCAATAAAAGCAAAAAAAAAAAAGCACCTGCATTATGATGGCCATACTACAGCTACTGGTTTATTATTGGTATAATTTACAGGTTAAGTTGAAATGCAGAATGTGTGAACATTTTCAGTATTTGCTACAACAGAAAGATGGTTTTAATGAACTGTTAGTACTCCACAATTGTTACTAATTACCTGCTCTCAGAAACAGCCCTACTCATTGCTAAGATTTTTAATTTAGTGTTTGCAGACAGCAGAAAAACAACCATCATTAGCACATATAAATTAAGAGTCTATCTTTTCCATCCCTTCAGTGATGATGGCAATTTTCTCTTGGGCAATGCTCTCAGGCACAGGGTGGGATTCTTGGGAATATCTCATGCAGAGTCAGGAGCTGGACTCTGTGATCTTTGTGGGTCCCTTCCAACTCAGGGGATTCTGTGGTTATTCTTTTAGGAACAGCAAAAACTCCTCCTGCTAAAGGTTTCTGTGAACCATCACATCCATGGCAGCAAGCCCATACAGGACACAACTAAACCCCAATCTGCACATAAAAGAGACCCCATCCCAGTTTGTGACTTCAGAGGCAACATCAGATAAGGACATGGCTGTTTCCCTAAAGCAGTTGTAGGAATCAAATGCACCTTCTCCTTATCACTGAATAATCAAGTATTATACCTTTAAACCCCCCTCTTTAAGGCAACAAGCGAAAAATAAAGCAAACATTTCAGACCTGTGGTGATGTCCCTCCACAAGAGCTTTCCCTGGGTTCCCACATCTGTAGGATATCTCACAGAGATTAATACCAGAGTCCATTCTGGGCTGAACTGCAACAAATGAAACTTAATGTAAATATTCAGGAAGCTCAAATGATCAGAGGAGCTTGAACACTTAAAGGTCAGAAAGAATTTCTCTCTCTGCATCCCTCTTCTCTCTCCCAAATATCTATTAAAGAAACAAGATACTAAAAAAGGCCATTTGCTTACAGAGAGGGTGTGTTCATGTGGGTAAATGCATCTCCTGGAGGAGATGGTCAAAACCAAAGTAACAATTCTTGGTTAAAAAAAAAAAAAGAGAAAGAAAAACAAAAGCATAAAGTCCATTTATATGTCACCCTGAATTTCTGACACTGCATTACGTCCTCCCCCAAACACTCAAGAAGGCAGAAGGACAATGCAGGGAATTGCTCTGATTTGACGTGGAGATTTAATAACTGGCTGTTACCCTGGCCTACTATGGAGTTAATAACAGGTGTAAGCCACTGTGCTATGCCACTGCTAGAGCTGAAATAAAGAAGTCCTGAAATTTCCTGAGCTCCAGCTCCTCGGACCCTTAGAGCTTCCATCATCACAGTTTGAGGATTTTGTTTATTTTCTGTGGCTGTCACCTGGACTAAGTTGTTCTTAAAAGCTGATATCCACCAGGAATCATTCCTCAGGCAGCAATTTGCCCAGATAACAGCTCCATTTCGCACATTCTTTTTGCTGATCGTGTTTTGCTGATCAGAATTTCCTGGTGCTCAAGGGCTGCAGCACCAAGGCAGCAGAGCTCACCTTGAGAAGGGGCTGGAATTGATTTTGTTGGCTATTACAATGTGGCAGGAGCTGACCTCACATCCAGCACAGTGCAGTGTCATTTGTGCACACAGTGCTGAATTTGTCCTTGTTCTGGGATTCCACTGCTCGGCAGGAATCTTTGGGAATGGCAGTTCTGTGTTAGCACAAAAGCAAGAGATTGGGGTTTGTAGCAGGGGTGGTAATAGACTGTTACTGGAGCTCACAAGCAGATGGTGTCCTTCAGCATCCCTGGCTCCATGGAATTACTTGGAATGTCACACAGAATTTACTCTGTGCAGGTAATTTCTGGCAGCACCTTATGAGAAGCACCAGAGAAGTGACTACAGCAGCTCATGAAACTTTAGGCACAGCACAGGGCAGAAAGTGAGGTTTGATCAGAGACAGCACCATGCTCTTTCTTCATGTAGAAAAGACCACGAAGAGTGGTCAACTGCTCCAGCAAAATGGAGCAGCAACAACAAATGTAAAACAATCCAAGATATAGTAGAACTGTAAAATTATAGACATGCAGTCCCAACAGGTAATCTCCATCTCATCAAAATCCTTTCCCTCTGCTTAAGTTCAGCAGAAGAAGTCAATTAAGAAACAAAAACAACTGTTTGACTGAAACACCGATTTTCAGCTAGTGCTGAGTGTACTTCAAATATTTACAGCATTAAATAGCTCAGAACTCAGCTACAGGAGTCAAGCAGGGCAGTACTCTTTCCTTAAGCCAAATGTCTAAATGAACACTGTGGTTCAAAATGCCTTCATGCACCATTTGATCCCAAGTATATAAATTATTAATGGAAAAGATTTTAAAATTATTTCTAGCCTGGTAAGTCTAACTACAGCATTAACAACGAGCTCAGCTAAATATGAACAACAATCTTATGAGGTGCTACTTAATGATAGTGTTGTAATTTTTTTTGTTGTTTCAATACTTGATTCATTGCTGTTTCTTACTGAGGAAAAATACAGTTACTATTACAACATTCTGAGCTTCTATTCTTGGTATGATTTTAGGCAGAGAACAAAGTGATTTAGGCACGTAGAAGTGGCCACCAGCAAGATTGAAAAACACAGCCAAGTAAAAGGATGTATTTTCCTGGCTGCCCCAAACCCCCAGTGCTGAGCTATTTCATCCTTCTGGCTGTGTACTTAAATTTGATGAAGTAAAGATCTCTGTGCTGCTCCCACACACAGACAACAAAACAAAGGCACAGATTAAACACAGAAGCCTCAGCTTTATTTTGTTCAACTGGAATCTGACAGGCTGACAGCTACACCCACCTATTCCCAGACTGTTCCCAGCTGGGACTTCCCAGCCTGGAGTTCAAATTGCTCCCAAGGTCCCAAGCACAACAGCAATTCCCTCAGCAGCGTGTATTGGGATAGCAAAAAGTTATTATCTCCTTATCACTTCTGAAATCACCATTCACTGGACACAAAGTCATACCCTAACAAATGATATCGCTCCCAAAAAAGTTTACTGCTGAAAACTAATTTTCCTAAAAGAAGATGAAGCACATTTTGACAAGCAGGCAAATCAGGAGGGAGAAGATAAGATTCAACTTGATAAGGACAGGTTATGATAAAAGTGAACATATTGCTTAACTTAGCAGTTCTGAGATGTAGCAGATAGGGAGACAACAGCAGGCTGAGGCCAGGAGTCCTTGTTTCATCCAGGGAGATAAATATCCATGTATTTGCTCAATATCCCAAACAAATGCAAATATCAGGAAATTGAGATAATTCTCCATTTCCTCAGCAATGCCAGCAGCTTGGTTTATATATCCCACATGCTGGTGGACCCTGGGGGATAGATAACAAAGGAAAGAGAGGATGGAATGGCTTCTCAGCTCCTCTGGGACCTTACAGAGGGAAGACACAGGGTGTTAATTGTGTCCAATTATTC
Organism: Molothrus aeneus; assembly: GCF_037042795.1. Taxonomy (NCBI): domain Eukaryota; kingdom Metazoa; phylum Chordata; class Aves; order Passeriformes; family Icteridae; genus Molothrus; species Molothrus aeneus. The sequence goes on from NC_089656.1 coordinate 966,986, forward strand.
CTGGAAGGAGCAGCAGTGAAATTTTGTAGGTTTTCTCAAAGCTAGACTGCTATGCTTAGCTGCAGACAGTGCCAGAATTTTGACATGTTTAAAAACCTTCTGGCAGACATAGGCAGAACAAAAATAAGCTTTTAAAATACAGCCTCACACACTTGATCCCATAATTAATATACCCTTTCCATTTAGCATCTCCAAGATTCGAATAATCTACCAACTAACAGTTAAGTAGCAATCTCACTGGGTTTTTTTAAGTTTCCCCACCTTTCACTTGGGTCCACAAATAGATATAGGAATTTTACTTTAAGTCAGAAATTTGAAATGCCGGTTATTAAATTAACAAGTTGCTCTTCTCTCTGCACATTAGCCACTGAGTAGATATCAGACTGAAATACATTTAATCAAATGATTCGTGAAAATGGCCAAGCAGAATGTTTCTGTACAGTTCACTGAGCAGGGAACTGAAAACGCAGGAGGAAAAAGATTTATTAAGTTGAACTTTATATACAGAAATAATTACCATAATATGTGCATGCATCCAGCTAAGTGCTGCAGGTCTGGATTTGTCTTCCTGCACAGTGACCTCCTCCACACAGTCCCCACCATCCTGCCAGGTCACCTCCTCCCAGGCAGACCAGGGCTGCTCCTCTGCTGGCTGAGCACAATTAGTTCACATCACTGGATTTTACAGTGTTACAGGCAGATGTCTGAAATTGGTAACAACCATCCATGTCTTGTGCTCAGAATACTTTTGTGCGGAAATCATCCCCCTGCCAAGGAATGCCTTGTGGTTCCTGCTCTGCCAGTGCTCCAGTGAGGAGCTGGAGGTGCCCCTGGTGCTCCCAGGCAGGTGCTCCCCATGCTGTTCCCCTCGCCAGGAGCTCCAAAGGCCATTTCTCCTGCTGACTGCCCTGCAGCAGAACAACCTGTGCCCAGTGAGATGCCAGCAAGGCCTTTGGAATGGCAGCTCTCTGCCTCCCTCCCTCCCTCCCTCCCTCCTGGAGTGGCATTCCCAGGTTTCCTCTCCCTCCAGCTGCCATAACTGCCCCTGCTTGGCAAGCTCGTAAAAGACCTCAGAAATGAAAACAAGCTCCTGTCTTCCTCTCCTACTGTCCAGCCAGGGCTATGCCTCCACACAACTGAACCACAAATATGCAGCAATTAGTAAATATAATATATAAAGTTAACTCCTCACAGGCACACAATCCCTGGCTTGTGGCTGAAGCCACATCCTCAACCCAGCAGGGGTATTAAAAAATAACAGGAATCTGAAACAGCTTTAAGGAGCTGCCTCCTGCTTGTCAGATGCTCAGCCAACACTCCTTTCCCTTTATAAACACAGCCCTGAAGCTCCAGTGGTGGAGGACCAGGGAAAATTGGAGTACAAGGAAGGTTTTGTTTTCCCACTGCTCACCCAGGAAGGCACTGTAGCTTTTATCTTGTAAAAGTAGCTCCCATTTAGGAAAGGAGGAATTTAGGGAGTAGGCCTGACCCACACTCATTAACTCTCGGCATTTATGTCTTGTTCCCGCAAGGACTCTGATTAAAAAAAATAAAAAAAATTAAATAGGACCCAAAACTTAAGATTGCTTCTGAGGAGTCTTTCCCAGGATATGCAGGATGTTTCAATCTCTTGGACCATGAAATGTAACTATTCTTTAAAGCAATTCTAGACAGAAGAAATGACACCATAGAAAGGTTGGGATCAGCTGGGAAAGGGAAAATGGGCCTCATGAGTTCAGTCCACCTGTGGGCAGGAGGAATTGCAACCAGGTTTGCCCTGCAGAACAAGGGCTGGGTTCCCCTGCTTTTGCTACAACTGACCCAACAACAAAAGCAGGTTTGCACAACACAATATTCCTGAGCCAGGAGGGATCTCTGAGGGGAAGTTTTCCATCTGCAGCAAATAGCACCTGCCTGTCTTGTGAGGATGCCTCATTATTTGTGTCAGAGTGGGAAAACTTAACTTTATTCCTGTCCTCCTCAGAAGCTTTGATGGGGTGGTTTGGTTTGGTTTTGTTTAGTTTGGTGTGGTTTGGTGCGGTTTGGTTTGGTTTGGTGTGCTTTGGTTTGGTGTGGTTTGGTGTGGTTTGGTTTGGTTTAGTTTGGTGTGGTTTGTTTTGGTGTGGTTTGTTTTGGTGTGGTGTGGTTTGTTTTGGTGTGGTTTGGTTTGGTGTGGTTTGGTTTGGTGTGGTTTGGTGTGGTTTAGTTTGGTTTGGTGTGATTTGGTTTGGTTTGGTTTGGTGTGGTGTGGTTTGGTTTGATGTGGTGTGGTTTGGTTTGGTGTGGTTTGGTTTGGTGTGATTTAGTTTGGTTTGGTGTGGTTTGGTGTGGTTTGGTGTGGTTTGGTTTGGTTTGGTGTGGTGTGGTTTGGTTTGGTTTGGTTTGGTGTGGTTTGGTTTGGTTTAGTTTGGTTTGGTGTGGTTTGGTTTGGTGTGGTTTGGTTTAGTTTGGTTTGGTTTGGTGTGGTGTGGTTTGGTTTGGTGTGGTTTGGTTTGGTTTGGTTTGGTTTGGTTTGGTTTGGTTTGGTTTGGTGTGGTTTGTTTTGGTTTGGTTTGGTGTGGTTTGGGTTGTTGTGGTTTAGTTTGGTTTGGTTTGGTGTGGTTTGGTGTGGTGTGGTTTGTTTTGGTGTGGTTTGGTTTGGTTTGGTTTGGTGTGGTGTGGTTTGGTGCAGTTTGGTTTGGTTTGGTGTGGTTTGGTTTGGTTTGGTTTGGTGTGGTTTGGTGTGGTGTGGTTTGGTGTGGTTTAGTTTGGTTTGGTTTGTTTTGGTTTGGTTTGGTGTGGTTTGGTGTGGTGTGGTTTGGTGTGGTGTGGTTTGGTTTGGTTTGGTTTGGTGTGGTTTGGTGTGGTGTGGTTTGGTGTGGTTTGGTTTGGTTTGTTTTGGTTTGGTTTGGTGTGGTTTGGTGTGGTTTAGTTTGGTGTGGTGTGGTTTGGTTTGGTGTGGTTTGGTTTGTTTTGGTTTGGTTTGGTGTGGTTTGGTTTGGTGTGGTTTGGTTTGTTTTGGTGCAGTTTGGTGTGGTTTAGTTTGGTTTGGTTTGGTGTGGTTTGGTTTGGTTTGGTGTGGTTTGGAGTGGTTTGGTTTGTTTTGGTGTGGTGTGGTTTGTTTTGGTGTGGTTTGGTTTGGTGTGGTTTGGTTTGGTGTGGTTTGGTGTGGTTTAGTTTGGTTTGGTGTGATTTGGTTTGGTTTGGTTTGGTGTGGTGTGGTTTGGTTTGATGTGGTGTGGTTTGGTTTGGTGTGGTTTGGTTTGGTGTGATTTAGTTTGGTTTGGTGTGGTTTGGTGTGGTTTGGTTTGGTTTGTTTTGGTGTGGTTTGGTTTGTTTTGGTTTGGTGTGGTTTGGTTTGGTTTAGTTTGGTTTGGTGTGGTTTGGTTTGGTGTGGTTTGGTTTAGTTTGGTTTGGTTTGGTGTGGTGTGGTTTGGTGTGGTGTGGTTTGGTTTGGTTTGGTTTGTTTTGGTTTGGTTTGGTGTGGTTTTGGTTTGGTTTGGTTTGGTTTGGTTTGGTTTGGTTTGGTTTGGTTTGCTTTGGTGTGGTTTGTTTTGGTTTGGTTTGGTGTGGTTTGGGTTGTTGTGGTTTAGTTTGGTTTGGTTTGGTGTGGTTTGGTGTGGTGTGGTTTGTTTTGGTGTGGTTTGGTTTGGTTTGGTTTGGTTTGGTGTGGTGTGGTTTGGTGCAGTTTGGTTTGGTTTGGTGTGGTTTGGTTTGGTTTGGTGTGGTTTGGGTTGGTTTGGTTTGGTTTGGTTTGGTGTGGTTTGGTGTGGTGTGGTTTGGTGTGGTTTAGTTTGGTTTGGTTTGTTTTGGTTTGGTTTGGTGTGGTTTGGTGTGGTGTGGTTTGGTGTGGTTTGGTTTGTTTTGGTTTGGTTTGGTGTGGTTTGGTTTGGTGTGGTTTGGTTTGTTTTGGTGCAGTTTGGTGTGGTTTAGTTTGGTTTGGTTTGGTGTGGTTTGGTTTGGTTTGGTGTGGTTTGGAGTGGTTTGGTTTGTTTTGGTGCAGTTTGGTGTGGTTTAGTTTGGTTTGATTTGGTGTGGTTTGGTTTGGAGTGGTTTGGTTTGTTTTGGTGTGGTTTGGTTTGGTGTGGTTTGGTTTGGTTTGGTGTGGTTTGGTTTGTGTGCAGTGTTAGAAATGTTCTGGCGATGCTCAGGCCATTCCTGCAGTGCTGCTACTCCCATTTAGGCAGCAGATGTGGCTGTCCCAGCCTGGCTGATCTCTCCCTTCCAGGATGGCTTTCCCAGGGACCTTGTGGTAATTCTTTTGCACCCACGGTTATTAAAGAGAGTCAGCTCTGGGTGCAATGACTGCTCTGTGCAGAGCAGTCTCATGAGGACAAGGGATGAAGGAGAACAGTGTTTCTCATGCCCTGTCTCTAAATATTCATTTACATTAAGAGCTTTTTGAACTTGGTGTTCCCAAACAATGTATGGGATGTGTATAACTAATGTGATGATGAGAAGAACACAAAGCTTTGATGGAGAAAATGAAATACCATTTTTGTAAACTAGATTTTCACAGCTTGAATGAATAGACTTATTTCATTGTTTTCCATTTCTAAAGCTCAGAACTGGCTCTTATTAAACAGCATTATTGACTTCTCTTTTATAAACACTGTAACAAGGAAAAATGAAAACTAAAGAAATGCACTTGAATTCATATGGTCAGCAAACACTGACATCATTTTTGATTTATCCTTCATCCTGTATACATTTTTTAATCCTTTTCTTGGAACTCAATTTGTTTCCATTTCCATTTTTATTTTCATCTTGAAATCTGCAAGAAGACACAATATGCCAGCTAAATGAGGATTGATGAGGAGCACACATGCTCACCTGGGCTCCGGCAGGCTGCAGGTACTCGAAGGGCTGCCTGAGGAGGAAGGAGATTGCAGGGCTGCAGCAGCAGCATTGCTGATGTGTTTACACTTAGAGATGATCAGCAGCAGATTGCTGAGCAGGGCCCATCTTTCCTGTTACACTTTTTAATTGTTCTCTTTCTAAAAGTTTCACTACAGTGCTGAGAGTTGGGTTCCTCCCCTTGCAGTAGATTACAGGTTTTTATGACAAACCATAACTTTATGTTCACTGGCGCCAAGATGTACACAGCATCAATTTTCTTTCATTTTTGTGTCTCAAACACTCCACACAAAGACAACACTATAAATATGTGACATGACTAAATGATGAAGCAGCAGCTTCCTGCTGAAATTTTAAAGTGAGATAGACATTGTTTTAGCTGAGGAAGCCATTTAGATAGCAGCTGTTCCCACTGAAAAGATGTGGCAGCCATCAGCAGAAATAAGAAATGCTCTCTCTGTACATATTGAAATGAGTTTTATCTCCCTCTCCATTCTGCTTTGTGTTCCTCCTGGTGAAAAAGACAAAATTCATTTCACACCCATATTTCCTCGCAAGCACAAACGTTAGGAGAGGAATCTGCACCCATTCACACACTTAGGTGAGATCAAAACTTTGAAGCATATTCTGTCTGCAGAGAAATAAACTGCTGAGAAGTCTGGGAGTTTTGAATGAAAGGTAAAAGAAAAAACTCGAGGCCATCTCTTTCCTAAAATTATTTTTCCACGTGTTTGCTTCTAGGTGGTATTTGTGGCTTGTATTCTAATTAGAAGAAAATATCTTGGTACATGTCAGATACCCCTGCATGAAAAGACAGAATCAGAATGGATAGTTCAGTGACAGCTGAAAATAGTCTTCTTTTCACTGGATCTTAGATTTAAGATTAGTACTAATCATTACAGTACATTTTAGAAAGTAGCATGCAGTTACTCAAAGGTTTCAGCTTGAAAAATACCATAGACTGTGCTTATCAAACTTTTCATATGACTATATCTGTTCAAAACACAATCTTCTAATGGTTGGGACAAAATATATGATGTGGTTTGCATCCAAAAAGAGGTTAAGAAGTCAACAGAGCCAACATTTCTCCCCAGAGATAGCATAAAAATCATTATATCATATTAAAGATTTTGCTTCTTTTGCCACAGGCAATCAATTCGAAAAATTTGATTAAAAAAAGCCTTGCATTAGTGTGGTATTCTCAAGCTGCTTCTTATTAACATTTGATTGTAGCATACTCTAATGACAACCAGTATCAGCTCTCATTATTCTAAATAAAGAGTACAGTCATTTTCTTCTTAATGACTGAAATGTGTCCACAGGGACATTTTAGTTTACTCTCTCACAAAATGTAATATTGTCATTATTAATACTTCTTGAAGACAACTTGTAGACCAAAGTTATCTTTGCACAGTCACCAGATTTTAATTTTTAAATATCCATACCCTCAGTCACATGCAGTTTGATTCATTCCAATACAAGTAACACTAGCCTTGAAATGCTGCAATAAAACAATTCACATTATGATGCCTGTGACAAAACCAAACAGCAACAAAGAAGTAGAAGCAAATTAAATTTCACATCCTTGTGAAGGGGGTAATTGCCACAAAACTCAGGTAAAAGAAAGAGTACGATTTGTTCATTGCTGTGTCAGCCAGTGAGTCAAAAATAAAAGAAGAACTATGACAAAGGTTCCTTGGACTATAAACTGCATGAAAACAGGAACTTCCCTTTTGGTCAGTGCTGAAGGCAGTGAAATTCTGAAACATCCAGGATGCCTCTGGATATTTGTACTTCAGCACAAACAGACAGGGAAATATTTTTCTACTCTTTCAAAGAAATGCAAAGAAAAAAAAATTGCATTTCCTCAAAGTATTAACCAAAGACTGGCTTTTCAATACAACTGGAGCAATCCAATAGCCACCAAAGGAGCTGCCCCAGCTCCACCAGACAAAACTCGCACCCTTTTCAGGGCTTGTTCTCTCTCTGGACCAGGCCATGGAGAGGCAGAAGAGTCAGACCCCAATGGTTTGGGGTTTAAATTAACTGACTATGCTTATTTTCTTCAAAGGAACTTTAGAGCCAAAGGATGGAGGACATGTTTGGGGATGTAGGGGAGTGTTTAAAGGAGGCTGAAATTGAGCCCCATTGATTTCCAGGCCAGACAGGGACCTGCCCAATTCCTCTGCCCCAAAGTAAACCCTCACCATGCACCTCTTTCCATCTGTGGTATGTGACTAGCTCTAAACATCCATTCAGTGTAAATTTTCATGAAATCAGTGGATGCTCAGGACTTTGGTAAACATCAATTAGAAGAAACGTAATTCAGAAAATTAAGCAGAGTCTGGGGAGTCTGGCTCTGTTTGGTTATTCTTGTCCTTTGTTCTGAGCCACTCCCAAATCTGCCAGACCAGGAGCTGGTTCTTCCCAAGCCAGGCCTGGTGCAGCTTCTCACAAGGCTCTTACAAACAGGTGGGAACTGCTGCCTTGGAGTGGCTACCTAGAACAGAGGCTAGGCAGAGTTCAAGGAATAAAGTGGGTATTTGTTAAAGGCCTTCAATAGATTCACCTTGGGCAGTCCAAGGCCTCCAAGAGGGTCTGCTCCCAAGGAGGATCACGGTCATGAGTTTTTCAGACATATAAGTTTGGTCTATTTGCATAGCAGGGGTTAATTGTCCAATTACAGCTTCAGATAAAGAAGTCACATTCCCCAGTTTGTTTGTTTCCCCCTGGTTCCCTTTTGTTTGTACTTTTTGGGGCCTCAGTGACCTTGGTTCTCAGGCCCAGAGGGATTGTTTTGTCTGACCAAAGTGTGAAGAACTCCACTCTACATGGAGTTCAGAGCTATCTGCTAATGCAGAGCAGGATCTGAAAAATAGTAAAGCTAAAAACTCAAGGCACCAGAACAATCAAACAGCTCAACATCCATCAGCACCCACATTCCAGCAGCCACCTTCTCAGGCAGCTGCCTCTCCCTGCCAGGTGTCCCCTGGCAGCCCAGGCTTGGCTCAGAGCCCGTGGCCCCACAAAGCATCACCCACCAGAGCCAGCCTGGATGGTGGCTGTGGGCCCCAGCTGTCCTTGCCCCTTTTCCCATTCCAGCTGGTGCTCTCACTAATCCTCACTGGCACGTGGAAAGGCTGCACAGAGCTGTTACCACTGCCTCCTACCAAAAATATCCTTGCTTAAGTCCACACTTGTTTTGTATTAAATCCTGAATTTTTAGGAGTCATGACTCCTTCTAGTGGTATTTGAATTAAGCAAAACTTTTTTATTCCCTGAGCAAACATGTAAGTTTGGGGGGAAAAAATGGGGAAGCCATGGTTTGAAAGCTGTGGAAAGGCACTGCCTTTCCACATGTTATCCCAAGGTCTCCAGGAGGCATCCAGGGGTTTCAATCATCACTTGATTTGCAGGGTTAGTTTCATCTGCAAATTAACATCCTTTGTAACATCCTTTGGGGGTTATTATTGTGCTGCTACTGCAAGTCTACTTAAACCCAGTACCCAGCTTTATAAAACTCAACAGCTAATGAAGCACCTCCAACACTGAACAGGAAGCAGAATAAAAACGGTTCAGATGGAAAGCAGAATTAAAAAATATAAAAATTACATGATAAACAAAGAGGGTCATAAATTCCTAAAAGATGCCACAGAAAGCAGTGTATTATATTTTCTGATACCAGATTAAATGTATTTTATTATAAATATTAGAGCTTTTAAGTATCTAAACCCTAACTAATCTGGGAATCACTAGCTGAAAGAAAGCTTCTTTAAAGCCCTGAGCCTACAAGATTAATTTTGACTCTTGTTGAGTAAACAAGTGGATATTCTCATCAAGCACCATGCTATACCGCCACACACCACAGAAATTCCCGTTGGGATCAGAGAAATGCCCACAATTACAGGGCAGAAAGCTGTGGCAATTAATGGAGCTATAAACTTGACACAAAACGTCCCAGACTCAGACTTTCTCCCATGCACACAAAGCAACAAAAATTGTACGAATTTCCATGGAAGCTGTATCAGACATTGAATTTTTTGAAGACCACAGCTCTGAATTGCTTTGTGTCTGCTGGGTTTCTTTTTATTTTAAAAGTGTGGCCACCACCTGACCAGCTGGACATGTGGAAACCAGCAGGTGTGGCAGAAATCACAGCTGAGCCCTGAGATTTTGTACTGCTCTTACTGTGCCGCAAGTGAGGCTCTAATTTGGTTTTAATAAAAAGTAATTGAAAGTAATTTAATACCGATTGATTGTTAAGGGGATACATTTTGCAGTTTATCAAGTCTATAGAAATGCGGTATAATTAACTCCAAACTGCATAGGCAATAATGTAATTATAATCTCAACAACTTTAAATTTCCAAGCATTGTTTAAACAGTTAATTAATATTTTAAAAGATAGTGCTCTGTTACATGTCTATAATGTTAATTGCTAAAAAATGCTAATCGATATTTGTTAAGTAATCCAATTAATTGAGTAATCCAATTTCTAGCCTCTCCGAAGCTAAATAAATACAGCTTCTTGGCTGACTTACAAACGATATAAATAGCCAGATATTGATTTAATAATCAATTACATATTAAATGATTGCAAGTTATTTATTAGTTATAGACACAGGGCCAAGTTGGAAGCAAGCAGATGAAGGTTTCAGTTAGATCATTTTCAGCAAGCTGCACAAACCCAAAGCTCAGCTCAGTGCTCTGACATTCTTCTTCTGCATGTCTTGGGTGAAATGTTGTTTACCACGTTGACTGAGTATCTTTATGGCACCCCTTACAACAGGTTAACTCAGCTGAGGCACAGAGCTGATGTTCCTTCAAAGGAACAAGCCCAGGGACCAAATTTCCATCTGCTGCTCCCAGGGGAGCCCTCAGTGCCCAGGAGCTCCTGGTGCTCTGCTTTTTCACAGGGTTCCAGCTTTCCAGCCCCTCTCCTGCTTCCTCCTTACCACCAGAGAGCTCCATGTTACACAAAGGGACCTTCCCAGCACAGCAAAAGCTGCTTTCAAAATTCCTGCTCCTCTGCTTCTCCTGCTCTTCTACTCTGTGATGTTAAATCTTTACCATGGAACAAAATTCATCCCTTTGTCATTTCTCTGCATGTTATAAAGATCCACCCTGAGGTGGCAATTTGCACCTGGAAAAGCTTTATCCTAAATGAGGTATCAGCTTGTGTTTACTGGCGACCACTGGTGGCTGTTCCTAACTGCTAATTTAACATACTTCCAATAAACCATGATTAAATTATTGAACTCTTTTCTTTTCCTCTCATCACTGAGTTCTGTGTTTGTAACACACTGAATGCATCTAAAATAACCTCTGCTCCCCTAATTAGGTACTTGCTCATTAAACCTACGTCAGCTCTGGCTGGAGGACTCACCAGGGCAGAGCCCACCTCATCAGTTGTGTTTGCAGCTCTCAGCACAATGTCAATATTTCCCCCAAACCATGGTTTCTAAATAGCACTGCAAACCCCCGCTGGAATGGATTTGACAAACAGTGCATCAGCACGAGAAGGAGTCAGGACATATTTTGCTAGATCAATTCTTAAACAATGCACAACAATTGCTAGATCAATTCTTAAACAACCTGTGTTGTGCAGGTGAAATCAGAGACTTCATGGATAAAGACAGCAGTGCAGTAAGAGGTGGCATTTTATTTCTGGAGCTCAGTCTTGCAGTCAAGCCACACTCACTCTTCACATCCTTCCCCTGGGGTTCAGTCTGCAAGGAAGAAATTTATGTCACCAGAGCCTCTTCATGCAAATGAGAGAGAAAAAATTGCAGGGTCAGCAATGATGGCAGGCTTGACAAAGGTGCCCAAAAGTTTTCACATTTCAATTTTATGTAATAGGAAAATAAAAAAGATAATCTTTCTAACCTTCGGGCCCGTTCCAGAGGCAAGACAGTAAATAGATCACTGTAACATCTGGGCTTACTCATTCCTTTCTTCTTATTCGTTTTTGAATTGCCCTCTAAGGGACAAGGGGTTAAAACATCAACGAGAGGGGCGATGAAAAGAAAGGTAAAATTGCACCTGGGTCCTGCACTTAACACTGTCCACAGCACAAAGCATTTCAAGGGTGTGTTGTCCACACTGTATCAGAACTGGGGCTCCTTCTCTGACAGACTTCTCTAAAAACTGTGACAGTTTTCACTGTAAGCAACACTGAAGGACAGGATCTTGATTCCATCATTTCATGGCTGTCAGCCTCACAGACAGGAAGGTATATTTTAGAACAACACACTCTTCAGCAGCTGCTTGCATAAATAAGAACACACTTCCATCATTAGTCATTTAGCCCACATAATGTGACAACAACATTTATTACACAGGCTTGGAGATTCATGACAGTAGCAAGAATCCAGCATTGTTCTTGATACAATTTGCATGTGTTGAGTGCTTCAAGGAGACAAAGTATTTGAACATCAATAACATTTGTCTTCCTGCTACCTTAATTTACTGGGTAGGGCTGAGGGAGGATTGACTCCCAAGGCTTCAGAAGCCTGGGATGAAACACTGTTGGGTCAATCCCTGTGATGCCAGGGTCTGGCAGCAGGAGAGTCATGGTACCATTCCTTTTGGAAAGTGGGATCAAAAAGAGCATTGATTTTAGCAAACAACTGAAAAATAATAACCACTGATGAGAAAGATCTGACTGGTTTTATCTATGGCATGGGAAAATTCTGATAACATAATCAACCCTCGCTCCACCCTCCCCAAGCCCACTCTGCAGCTCCATCCAGCCTTCCCCAGGTGCCTCCCAGGATGCTCATACACCTCTGAGCCTCCTCCTGGGATTTCCCTTCCCCTGGCACATCTGCATGGAAAGGCAATGACTCAAGTCTAAGTGCTCCCTTCAATCCAGCTGCTTTGCTGAAGCCTCAATTCCATGCCATCAAAGACATGAATATGATATTTGGGTTGATCCTGCAGTATTTGAAGACCACAGCTGAAGGAAGCTGTGATGAGCAAACCCTTGAGAGAGAGCTGACAGCTGCAGAATTAAGGTAGCAATTCAAGGTTTAAAGAATTAAAGTATGTGGATTGGTGTGTATTTACCTCACAGCTTTTTCCCAGGATCTCTGACAGCCTGGCAAATACTCACCAGGCACTTGGAGAGGCTTGGCTCTGACAGGCAAATGAGGTAAGAGTGAAAGCCAGACATAATCCACTTGGATTGCTGGAACATTCCAATTAGCCAGGGGAAAGGGAGGAGATGGCTCAGCCCTGCACAGCTCTGGGCTGGGTCTCAGCCACAGCCTCTCCTTCCAGCACCCACAGCTCCTTTGCACTTCAGCTTACACAGGAAACCTAATTTATGTACCCAAACTGGACAGGGAACCAGCTCACTGAAAAACCCACCCCAAGCCAAGACACCTCTGAACAAGCACAAAAGGCTAAGAAGGAGAAAAATCCTGGAGTCCACACCCATATGGTCCAACCCTGCCACTGCCTGCCCACACCATTCAATTGAGAGAGAAAACACTTTTACTGATAATAGAAATAATGTTTCCCAAATCTCAGTAGTTCTGTGAGCATCAGTAAATACCAAAGCCCTGATAAATTTATGTTGCATCTCATACAGAATTCAAAATATAGTTCTAAGTATGAAAACAAGCCCCACTGCTTGCCATGCACCACAGGGTTTTGTGTTTGTTTTCCAAACAGTCATGCCAGAGATGCTTCAGGCCTACTAGAAATTTCTTAACATCTGATGCATAATGAAAATCTTTAATGGAGCATAAACACTCCTCTTTTCTTCCCCCCTCCATTTCTTAAGTGGTAACCAAAGCTGTGTGTTGTTGCACATAGATGAACAAGGATTAATTCCACTTAAGTGCTGTCTAAGGGTCTTGGAACCAGGATTGGAGATTTCCTACCTGAAAACAGAGGGAGCTGGCACAGTCCAGCAGAAGGAGCCCAGATCAGAGCTTTGCAGAAGTGCACGCTTTAATCACAACAACATCTGGAATCCCAGGGTCTCCCCATGTTTCCCTACCAGAGGAAAACCCTTCTGACCCTTCCAATGAAGCCTGTAAGACCAGGCTGCCTTTCCAAATTCCATGTAATATGATGCAAAAGAATAGTTTACTGAGGTTTTTCATGCCTATGAGCATCACATTAAAAAGTAACTTAAGAAATTCAAGGTTCTAGTGACCTATATTCTGTCAGCTTTTAAAAAAGCATAAGAAGAAACATCATGGAAACAGCTATGTAAATATAGTTCATTTAATAAAAATGTAAATAAGATTCACAAAAGAGACTTAGAAACCTTGAAATATTTATTTTAAATGAAAGGGATTAAGTATTCAAGGTAAAATTTGTTTCTAAACTTGTAATTCCAGCATTCTCGGGCTATTGTGCCTTATTTTATTTATTAAAGGGACAGTTATTATAATATAAATACATTAAGCTACTCTAACATACTAACTGCTACTTTTTATTTCCTTTCAAGGACTTGTGATTGTTGCTGCCTCGGTCTGAATTCAGCACATTAGAGGAGAAATATTCAATTTCTCATCATTGGTGGTTTCCAGCATTAGTCATTTCCACAAATACATTTGCCCTTTTGCATTCACACCTGCTTTGGCTTGGGAGCATCTGACACAGAAAACCTGACTGAAGAGGAAACAAAGAAACAAGAAAAAGATCTTAGAAAGCATCATACAGAATTTCTTTATAGGAAAACAAAGGAAGGAAATGGAAGGGTTATTTGGAACTTCTTTACCTACAAAACAGAAACAGATTGATGATCTGAGCCCCTTGATTTACTGACAATATACCACCAGCAATACTTAAATAACATCTTACTTGTACTTTCAGTGATGGACCAGCTGTAAAATTGTATTTGTAGTCTTCTAGGGAAAGGAGCTGGTGTTTTTAGGAAATATTTATATTGAGTGTGTGAGGTTGTTTTTCTGCATCCATTTTTACTAACACCTTCTGACATGGAAGTCAGCTGTGCTTCCTGCTAAAGCATTATCCAAGAGAGGCATTGATATCTGCCTTCTAATGTCAAAGTTTCTTTGAAGAGCTGGGAAAAAAAGAAAGGATTGTCAGGAGAATTCTAAGGAGTGGATGAGGTAGATTCTACCCAATAGAAAAAATAAACCTTGTGAAGATTTTTCAACTGTAGAAAAACTTTACTACTTTTTGTCCCTCAAAATATGCTGTGGAGAGGTAAAAGTAAGAAGTGAGCTGTAGAATCCCAGAATCATTCAGGAAATCGTTCCATCATTCATGGACAAGCCCTCCCAGCCCATGGAGTCCCAGCTGTGCCCGATGCCCACCCTATCCCCAGCCCAGAGCCCTGAGTGCCACCTCCAGCCCTTCCTGGGACACTCCAGGGATGGGCACTGCAAACCCCCCTGGGCAGTTCCTGAGCCCCCTTTCCATGGGGAAATTCCTGCTGTGCCCACCCTGAGCTGCCCTGGCCCAGCCTGAGGCCGTTCCCTCTGCTCCTGTCCCTGTTCCCTGGAGCACAGCCCGGCCCCCTGGCTGTGCCCTCCTGGCAGGAGCTGTGCAGAGCCACAAGGGCCCCCTGAGCCTCCTTTGCTCCAGGCTCAGCCCCTGCCCAGCTCCCTCAGCCTCTGCTGGGGCTCCAGCCCCTTCCCAGCTCTGTTCCCTGCCCTGGACACCCCCAGCCCCTCCAGGTCCTTCCTGAATGGGGAGGCCCAGAACTGGACAATCATGAATTGTGCTATAAACAAATATACCAGATTTCTAACACCAGGTAATTAATGTCACATGGTGCACATTCATTAGGACAAGCTAATCCTTGTGACCTTCCTTGCCTAACTCTTCCTGGTCTATTCAGATAGGCAAGAAATAAGATATTCAGAGAGGATCAATATTCAGATAAGATCAATAAAGCATTTAGCTCACAGCTACAGTGCTGATGAACTCAAGTCTGGAAATCATTTCTGTAGGATCTCTCCACACCAGTTTGAACCTATTTCTAACAGAGGTGGGTAAGCAAGGCAACAGAGAATCCAATCCCAGAAAAGAAAAAGATTTGACTCAGGACTTCAGGACCAGCAGGAGACAGAACTAATGCTCGAGCAGAGGAGATGTTTCTCAAATGCTAACGAGATACCTCAGAGACTTCAGGTACTTGAAGTTTGAAGGCTGAGGCAGAAATAACCTGAAACCTGCTATTATCTGCATTGTCATAAACTGCTGGTCATCAGAGCCAGAGTTTGTGGGGTGGATTTAAAAAATGTGCAGTACTGTGCCCAAATTATCCTGAGCATTGTTTCCCCAGAACTGCACTGCAGGTAATTACACTCTTTATTCTAGATGCAATGCAAGCACAAAGCCTGGAGAAGAAAATGCACAGAAGCTTTAAAATATTTACAGCAGCACCACCATTTCTATAGATCCTGATTGTCGAGTTCATGCTGGATTTTTAATTAGAAGTGGTGTTTTCTAAGAAGCTAAAGGAAATTAAAAGTAATTATGAGCAGGTAAAGAAAAATTAAATAAAACATTGAAACCCACAAATAACAGAAGTCCCAAGCTCGTTTGTGCAAAAGCAGAAATTCAGTGGGATTCAGGAGACAAATACTTCTGAATTTTTCTCACACTCCTCCTTCAGGTTATAAAAGGACATCTCAGCTCTTAGGATGCATTTATTTTTCAGCTGCCCTGCTCAAAGTGTTAACATGGCTGCTAATTTATAAAATTTTTATAGTAGAAACTTGTATTGTGCTAAATAAAATCTACCCAGCTGAGCAGCACTTCACGGCACAAGGAATTCAACCTGACTCAATTCAATTCAGCAAATCACAGAAGGGACCAACACACAAAATATTTGATACATTAACTCAGATTGGTTGCCAGTATTTGATCCCATTTGCCTTTCAGATGACATTGAGCTGAATAGTGCAAATCTCAGTTACTAAAGCCTGTGAGTGCCCACAGGTGACCTCATCTGCTGCCCTGTCCCTGTCCTCCACCAGCAGCAGCTGGAATTCAGGAGATTCCAGCCTGGATCCCTCCTGAGAGGGTGGAGGTGCCCAGGAGCTCCAGGCTGGCCTGGCACAGCTCATTGTGCAGCTGGTACAACCCTGGCACAGAGGGAACAAAGCCCAGACCCCATCTGCAGCAAGTGCTGTCAGCTCTCCCCTGTCTGCACCAGCCCAAGCACTGGCCCAGGCTCCAGGAAAAGTGTAATGCAGATTTATGAGAAGACATTTCACATCCAATATAATTGATTACCCGCTGTAATGTGAACAGAACCTAATTTGTACTAATGAACCTGTGTGTGATACAGCAAAGCATTTAATAACATGGAGACCACAAAATGCCAAGCCAGATGTCCTTGATGGGGAGGATAATTTTCCCTGATGGATAAGTTTCCTCTCCATTTTGCTGCCTTCAGGTTGGAGAAGGTGGCATTTTACTCAGGAGATGGCTCTGATCTTCCAGAGGCATTAGTTTTGTTCCATCACAGCCTGTGTTCTACTCCAAGACACTTTCCTGTCCCAGGGAGAGCATGGAAATGCTTGTCTGCCCTGGCAAATTTTGATAAATGTAACATCAGATTAAAAATCATACAACTGCACATAGGCAATCTGAGCAAGATTGAAGCTAACACATCTCTTTGGGTCTATTACAGAAGAAAAACAAGATTAAAACTCTTGAAATGTTTAAAATATTTAGTTGTGGATTTGGTGTGGAAATGAAAGAACACATATGTGTTATACCAATAAAAATGTGCCTTGGTGGGAAAAAAGCAAACTGTGTAAGCATTAAAATTATTCCATTTGTTTGCTTGATTTTTAATTTTTTTACATACTAGGATTGGTTATAAAATGAACAAATTGTGGATTATTCCATGCAAAATAGCAATCAGCATGATGGACAACCATGGATTCATACATTTTTTTAATATTCCTTATCCTGTTTGCTAAAATTACGAAGCCTTCTCCCAAAGTGTCAGGGTGTGCTGCAAAAAGACACAGAACTGCTCAAACTATAAAATTAAAAGCTGAAATTCAGCTTTACATGCCAGAATGCAATCTCAGATTCAAAGCAGTCAGAGCCTATAGCACAGACCAGCACAATTATTTTGGTGGGTTCATTCCCAAACACATTGAACTCTCTCAATCAATTATTTTTTCCAGAAGACAGCCTGCACACATTCTCTCATCTATATGCAATCAATCCTAGTGAAAATTATCCAAAGTAGGTTGTAAATAGATCCCCTGATTTTGCAGGCTTCACCAAATTATACAACTAAAATGGGAAAGGAGAACAGTAGGTCTGGGTAGCAGACGAGGCATTGCTGTTAATGAAGAGAAGGCAAGTATTTAAATTGAGAAGGCATCTTGATGCCTTCTATGCAAGCTGAATAGCACAACATAATAGGGAAATAAACCAGCTATCAGCCAAGATAAATAGGAATCCATCAACAGGGACTGTACAGAATTAGAATGGCACAGCAAGAGAAGCAAAGACTTTAGAAGAATATACTAAAATTTTTACTTTGCATTATAATGACATCTTAGAAGCAGATGGCAAAATGCCACTAGAACAGGAAGATGTCAAGAAATAATAGTGTCAGCAGCTATATAAAGAGCTAAAGATGCTCCAGACTACCTTGTGTTTGTAAGGCTGTGCTTTACAAAGGCTTAAAATAATTTCATCTATGCAAGCAAAACCAGCAAAGACACTGCAAACCCTTGCCTGGCCCACCAGTCACTTTTAAAAACAAAATCTGGGTTCTGATCAACCCAGATTCAGGAAACAAGGAGAACATATTTTAACATATTATAAAGAAGTATTATTGTCATAACTCATTACAAACTAGGCACAGCTCAATACATGCTTAGGGTTGCCTATTAAATTTGTCATGGCTAATTAGGAATTGTTCAGAAGAGTTTGTGGAGAGTGATTTGGGAAAACATGCTTTAAATGTGAAGGCCACCATCAATGTTACCAATAAATCCTTTGTGTTCTCCAATGAATTGAAAACAAACTAAAATATGGATCTGGGAGCATGTAAGGATTCAGAATAATTCATGAAAGACAATTTTTGGAGCACCATAAGTCTCCCATCCTGCCTTGCTCACATTCCCAGGTAAGCCCTGGGTGTTTGTTTGGCAAGGAACAGCTCTCAGTGCCACAGGCAGAGGAATTCACATCCAATGGGAGAAGGAAGGGACAAGAGATGACAGATCAGGAGGGGGAAATGCAGCATTAACAGCAATATCTGCTCAAGGAGATCTGGTTCTTTAGCTCCAGTGGGTGGGAGGATGGACTTTGAGGCAGGGAAGAGAAAAGATGGAGAAGGGATGGAGAGAGAGCTCCCAAAGGCTCCCTGCCCACCCTGCCAAGCCAGTAGAGCCACGTGCCAGAGCAATTTAAAGGCTGGTTCTGGAGGGCCTTGAGAATAAAGATGAACAATTTCTCAATTGTGCAGCCAGGGTGTGACTCCGAGGAATCCTACACAGCACCAGGACTTGTCAGACACACCCTCAGTACACACATTCTTGGCTTTCTGCTGATTCTTTGTAAATTTGTCAAATCAAGAGCTTATCCCAGACTTTCTGAGAAATACTAGGACTGCCTTTAAAATGAACTCTATTATATGACAAAACTAAAAGAAGCCAAACCCAACATTTTATGTTAAGTTGCACATGCAACAAGTCCCTCAGTTCTCAAGTTTTTTATCATTTTATATAAATTGGAGCATGTTTGACTGACAGAGCACCAAAAATCACAATGGGCTTGGTGCAGTCTGGGACACAGAGCAAGGGGCAGCCCACAGCAGCAGCCTCCAAACCTGCCTGCAGGAAAACAAACCAGCTGAAGCACAAAAATACCCCAAAAAGACAGCAGTCATTGTAGCTATTAATATTTTACATGTGTGTTTTTTCATGCACCTACTTGTGCATTTGTATTTACCCTTGATTCCCAGTTGCTCTGGGGAGGCTGGATGTGTCCAGCTGCAGGGGACCCTGCCAAAACAAAGGTAGAAGTGTTTTGCTGACTTCAGCAGCCAGAGTTGAACCCTCTTTACCATTTTCCATTTATAACATGGGGGTTGTTAGATCATTTGGGTAATAAAACACAGATTGTTGACTTGATCAGTTATTTTAGGGATAGAGCACATGGAGAACATATATTTCAATTTATTCCCCCAAAGGCTGTAAAAGCAGCTGTAAAGCAATCAGAAAGCAGGTAAAGGATGACTTTTATGGCAGGCTAAATGAATGATAATTAGGCAACAAAACAGGAGGCATAAGTAGATGGGAATCTCTGTTTCCTTGTTCCATCAAGCCTTTAGGCTTGAAAATCCTGCTGACAGTCCTGAAGAGTTTGGGTGAGTAAGGATTAGCAGGGACACATTGCCAGAGCCACTGTGCTGCAATTTGGCAATTTAAACCAATCATTACATCCAGGAATGACTCATCAGGGCAACAAATCCAAGGGAAAGGGGTCAGGAGGGAAGTTCCATCTCCAGCACAATTCCCACATTTGAAAGGAAAATTCACATTGTGTTGAAATACACAAAAAACCTGAAGGCACAAAGGTATTGAAGGCCTTGAGCAGAAATACAGCTCCTTTTCCCTTGACTCTCACATTTTTATCTTGCAAAAACAAACATAGATTTTTAACCCCTTTCAAGCCAAGTTGCCATAGCAGGTAGAAAATAAGAACACATGACATTTTAATATATTATTTAATTTCCTATGTTATTTTATTTTCTTCAAGATTTGTTCTAAATTTCTGCCAAGTCAGGCTGGTGGTTTTGGGTCGCAGGTTTGAATTAGATGCCACACAAACACATTCTGGTTGTGTTCTACTACACTCAACTTGAGAGCTGCAAACTTCTGCCTCAGCTCTTTTGGAAGGATTCTTCCACTCAGCAGATAATTCCAGTTCTAGTGTTTCACTGCTACCTTACATAATTTTACCACAAATAATAGCCTTGGAGCCTAAAGTTATTTTTAAAATAAAAATAAATGCATTGCAGCATCCTTCCTTATTAACTCTTTTTTTAGAAAGAGAGGTAAAAAAAATTAAGGGCATTTCTAACAGTCAAGGCCACAAAAGTGAAAGACAGAGACCTTTCCTCTTGAAATTCAGCCAAAATGTGGTGCAATATATATAAGGTGTTGTGTCTGGACACAGAAGGCATTCAAGGGAATAATAGCTTTTGAAAAAGTAATTTGCATTGTATTTCACAATGTAATGAAGATATTTATTTGTGTTAATGCTTTCAACACCACAGAGCAGGCCTTGCACATAATTGCATCCAACTCCTCCTCACCTCTTTGGTAATAATGGGCAATAATTTCTCATGTATGGTTTGCATGGGTTTATTCTGCCCCAAAACCTGAGAATCTCTATCAGACAAACCAAATTAGAGATCCTTGTGTGGTTACCATCAAGACATTGAGTAAAGCAACTTTAAAGAATGTTTTACTCCAGCTTGGATTGACCCCTTCCCACTCTGCCACGCTTCAGACAGGAGTCAGCCCAGCTGAGGGCCTGGGAATGGGGGTTTATTTACAAAACAAAAAATATCAGCCTGGCAGGACTGCCATGGATGCATGACAGGGGCTGATCACTGTCCAACATTAACCATCAAGGCACAAATTTGGCAAATCATGTCTGTGAAATTGTTTCATATTGGCCTCTCTGGTGGGTCGCAAGCTGAGTGTTCTACAATTCCTTCCATGGCCTCCACATCCCAGGTGGAAAACCAAAACCAAACCAAAATTTATGTTGCCTTCTGTCACAGACAACTCATGTCAGCATGTTTCATTCTCCTGCTAAGGCTGAATCCCAGCTGAATTATCTGCAATCCTCTCAATCCTCAGACCCTTAAAAAAATGGGGTCCTATAAAAGTTACTCAACCTTCCAACCTGGGGAGGTTGCTCTGTACAGACCCCACTGACTTCTCCTGAATGTTCTCAAAAGAGGGATGAGAGTTTCTCCAACTGTGACCTTGATTATGTGCAATCATCTCATTTCTGAGAATTGCCACCGGAAAAAAGTGTGAAAAGCAAGTGAGTAAACTTTTATTTTGCCAGAGGCAAACAGGTTTTTTCAAGGCAGCTGGTGGCACCAGAACTGGAACCTGAGCAGAGGAAGCAAGTCCTCAGTAGTAGTTAATGACAAAGGTTTGAAAAGAGCTTGAAATCTAGGAAAGTGTTGAATAAGTCAAAGGAGGTTTGTAGAGAAAGGGGCAGCCAAAAAAGCACTCAGTCTTGCTAAACCTGTTTGACACCAAGGACAGAAATTGTGAATTACAGAGAAGTTCTGAGTAAATAATGATCAGAGGAAGAACACTTGAAATAAGAGAGGCAAAACAGAGGAGATCCTGTCACGTTAATATCCAAATATTACCCTACACACTGCAGGGTGAGGTAAGAAATCTGGGAGAAAAGTCCTCAGCAGTAGAGTAGCATTGAGAAGGAATGAAAGGAGGACCTATGTGAGGAAATCAGACACAAGGAACTGGTGCAAGAGCACAGAAGTCTCAGCATGAGAGGGGTGATGTTTTAAGAGTGATCTTTAGCAGGAAGACTGCAAAGTGCAGGCTGGCACAGGTGCATAATTTCAACTCTCCTCCAATATCAACATGACAATTCCAGCTCAGCTTCCCTTGCCTTTTTTTTATTTTTCCAAGGAAATTATTTTTCATTAAAACAAGAAAACATAAGATGGAGGTTTAGGAAGGCTCTGCCTGGCATCTGGTATTTAATAATCTTATCTTCTAACACTGCAAACTTCATTATGTTCCCCTACAATCTTGTCTGGTGTCATTGTGCATTACAGCTTCTGTTCTCATAAAAGGATTGTTTGAGCCAACACTGCATGGAGAATCTCCATGAATTTATGCTGACTAGCCCAAAATTAGCTACAGGTGCCCCTTGCCTCCCTCTTAATAACCCCTGGTGCTGCATTAACACATCTCAGCCTGCTGATTCTTCCACTATTGCCTAGGAGACACAGAGACCTCAGTGCTTTCTCTTCACACTTTAATCCTCTTAAAATTATGGAATTATTTCAATTTCTCAAACTTTACTAATTGAGTAAGTCCTTCTGTGCAGTTTGCCCAGGCAGGTGGGGAGCTTGTTAGCATTCAGAAACATATAATCACGAAAACAATCATATGTCAGTGCTTTTACTGAGAGTTCTGGGTGTCAGGGGTATTCAACCCAAATCTGACTCCGACCATACATTCGAGATGATCGTGCTTTTATATTCTATTGTTATATAACTTTCATGGTAATTATTAAACTTATATATAAACAACTTTTTGGTTGTTCTATTGTATACATAGATTTCAGCCAAGCATGGCTTCTCATGGCCCCCTTAAATTTCTAACATAGTTTCTCATGATTCTTCTTATGATTATACAACAATTTTATCTAATTACTAAACAATCATCACATCTAACAATTATATCATTTATCATACTGCTTACGCAGATGCAGTGATCTGGCAAAACACAAAGCCTAACATTTTCAAAGTCTATCTTTAACATTTTCCAGGGCCCCACTATCAAGCTCACAAGAGATTTCACATGGGAATCTGCTTTTGGAAGGGCTCTGCTTGGTGGATAACCTTTGTCACAGAGTATGGCCAGGTACCAGAGCCACCGCCCAGGGGGGTTTGCAGTGCCCATCCCTGGAGTGTCCCAGGAAGGGCTGGGGGTGGCTCTCAGTGCCCTGGGCTGGGGACAGGGTGGGCATCGGGCACAGACTGGGCTCCCTGGGCTGGGAGGGCTTGTCCAGCCTCAGTGATCCTGGGATTGAGATGGACCTTGGCACCAGGGAACCCTTGCAGAGGAGAATATCCCAACCAGCCTCCAAATAAGACAACACATATTAGAAACAACCAATAAAGGCAGAATTTTGGGATCAGAACTGCTGATCCAAACAGGGACTTACTCCCTTAAACAATCAAGTTTTATCATCTGTGCCTGAGCTTTTTTACACATGTCCACATCCATGACACCTATTTCCATTAAATTTAGATCTACTTGACCTTCTCTAGACAAAATCCTGACCAGCTCTGAGGCCCAGCTTTGCTCCAAGCAGCAGCAGGGTGGCCTAGAACATCCCAAAGCACCCGACAGTGACAAGTACTCTGATGTACCAATAAAATCAATAAAATTCCCTATGTTCCTACTTCTACAAACAAACATTGATTAGTCAATGAACAGTGTTAGGATGACCTTAGAGTGCCAGTGCTTACAGGCCTCAGAGCCTATTCAAAGACAGCTGAATATTAAAAATTGTATAACAAAGTCAATCTCTCTTATTTTCATCATTATAACTTTGAGAAAGGGCTGTACAAGTTTTTTTTAAATTGTGGCACAAGGTTATTTATCAAGTTGTGTTTTTTGGATTCAGTTGGGTTTTTTTTTGGAGGGGGGAGGAAGGGTGTGGGTGTTGGTTTTTTGTGGGGGTTTTGGGTTTTGGAAGAGTTTTTTGGTTGTTGTTTTGGTGTTTTATTTTTTTTTCTTTTTCTTTTTTGCTTATACTCTACATGATGCTAAAGAAACATGAGAGGGAAAACCAGCTAAGTTCAATTTACTCTGAGTGTTTTCCTGTGCAGTCCTGGGTGAATCTGGCACTGAAGCCAAGCAGGAGATCCATGCACTCATGCAATAAGGCACAGGCAATTACCTGTGCCAGCTCCTGCTACCCAAAATAAAGCAATTCCCAGGCTGAGGTTTTAATCTGCTGTCCATCACCTGAGCTCCTGAAGTTCTAACGTGTCATGAGAAGCAGTGGGAGAGATAATCACTGACCTGCAGCTCCTTCCCTGCCCAGCCCTGTGTAAATCACAGCTGTAATAGGGACTGCAGCATATTTAGAAACACACAGATTATGGTATTGATTCTCCCCTCACACTGGATCATGAACATCTCTCTCTTCTACCTGATAATATTTCAATTTAAAATGTGCTTAAATCCACTTTTATGTGTTCCTTTGGTGGCTTCACTGAAAGGCCAGAAGTAGGAAAAAAACACTGTTATTTCAATTATACTCAGTAATTAATTTTTCCCCCGAACTTTTGCTTTCAATGCGACTCCTTCAAGCAAAAAAAACCCCAAATGAAACAAACAAAAAAACCCCAAAACAAAACAAAACAAAACAAACCCAAAAAAACCCCCAGTGAACACCAAGCCAAATAAATACAACAGCAATCCCACTGCTGTGCACCCCTAAAATGATCAATTGCCAATTATGTCAGTTCTTCCCAACTCTTTTCCAGAGTTCTTCCCACTTCAAGCAAACCTGTCTGCACATTGTGGCTGGAAAGGAAGACACCTCTATTGCTCTGACAAAGGACTGATAAATATATTAAATATATATAGGCATGTATGTGTTAGGATAACAGGAAGTACATTGCACTTGAAATTAGGCCAGAAGAGTAAAAAATAATTTTAAGAAACATTAATTAAGAAACAAATTATTAATTTAGTATGGAACAAAAAGAATAATAATCTGAGTCTAGCTAGTATTTACCTACAAATTCTAATACAGGGCAGTTGAAGTAGTGACTGAAATAGGAAACTCATTGTTTAAGCTACCAATAATATAAAAGAAGGTCTCACCTAAAACCTAAACAAGACCTTCAGGAAGCAAAGGCCAGTAAAAATTCTTCTTTTACAGACCATATAAAATGGTCACATGCAGACTACAAACAAAATGAAATCCATACAAGAAAGAAATACTGAAAAGTCAACATTGCTTAATGAATAAAAAAGGGAAGATATTAAATAACCTGCACTAGAATATTTTCAGTTCAACATAATCACGAGTGTTCAGGAAATGTGTATATAATAATATAAGAGAAAACAAACTAAATGTATATTACATTAAAATATTTAGAATTTTACATATTAGGGGATTTTTAAAATTATAACTATCACCTCACAGAAGATCTACCAGAAGATATATGAAATTACAGTACCATGGCAGGCGAAAATGAAATAAACTCAGTCTGGTTGCCTTGTGAACAAGTTCTTTTTTTGCATGAAAAGCACAGACCCTTATCACATTTTGGGAAAGAGAATCAACTCTCCATCTTCTAGCTGTGAATATATCCCACATTCTATCAGGAATTCAGGAAAGAGGGGGGCAGAACACAAAGCATGCTCAGGCCTCCCAGCACTGTGTGCCCATGCCTCAAACACCTCACACTCATCACCACTCTCAGGTTCCAGCGACCCCAGGAGAGCTCAGGGGGTGCAGAACAAAGAGTTTGATCAGAAGAATGGAATGGATTTCACAGAAAGCCAATCCAGGCAGTAATTTTCAAAAATAAGTGGTTGAGGAGAAATATGATCGAGGTCTATAAAACGAGGAGCAGCTCAGAGATAGTGAATAGGCAATAATTTTTCATTATTTGCCATTATTCAAGACATAAGTGGAATAAAATGAAATTATGAACAAGCAGTTCAAAACAACCAAGAAGAAGGACTTTTCCTTCTCAACTCATAATTAAATCATACAGCTCATTACCCCAGCATGGTGCTTCTGCCAAGAGTATACATTTTTTCAAAAGGAATTAGATAAATTCCTGGAGGGAATGTCCACCCTCAAAGCACTGGAAGCAATGGCTCCATGTACTGGTGGAGCTGGGAGAAGGCCATGGAGCAGGTCCACCCCCGAGGTGTCACATCCTGTCAGCCCTGCTGGGACAGAGCCTGGTGCAGAGCTCCCGTCCTGCTCCAGCCAACCCATCATCACCTGGCACAGCCTGGGCCCCCAGCCTGCAGAACGCAGGACAGGGAGCTAAGGGAGCCTCGAAATGTTATTATTCATGTCTCAGACTCTCAGATTGTCCTACACACACAGAAAAGATGATTTTGGCTCAGTTATATCACTTTAACAAAAAAGCCCAATGCCACCAACCAGTTGGGATGTAGAAATTTCTTCAGCAGATTTAAGATTACTTTAATTTCACAAACAGTTTGAGGGGCAACATAATACATTTTAACATTTAAATTAAATATTTTTGTGTTAAATACCTTAAGACTAATGGGATTTTTATGGCCACATGAAGGAAACACTTGGTAAAAAACTAAAATGGGATTGCAAAGGTCTGAAGAAAAATCCCTTTGTTCTCATTCCATATCCCTGAATATAAAAGCTTAAATTGTCACTGATATTTCAGTTTGTCTGGCAAATCTGAAAAAGCTTCTCATTGGCAGAAATTCTCTGATCCTTGAGCAATAAACACTCAAACACTTTGACTGTTGAGATTACTGTGACTCCATCTTCCATCAAGGCACAGCACAGTGCAGTGACAACTCTGTCACCACTCTAACAAGAGAGAGCTCTCCTGCAAAAATTCTTTCCACTTGCAGGAGAGCTGCTCCTGTTCTGCTCAACAGTACAGAAATGGGCCATTCATGCCCTCATGGGAGAAACCCCACCAAGAGTGAAGACCATAAAAGAACGTGCAATGTTGCAGCCTGGGAGCCTGCACTGCAGAGGGACCAGGGCAGGGTGCCCAGGGCAGGGTGCCCAGGGCAGGGTGAGACTGCTGGGTCTCTCACCAGCCACATTTCACTGGGTTTAGCTCCTGCTGCTCTCCTGCCCTGCTGAGCCCCTGGCAGCCCTCAGCTGCAGCAATGTTGTGCATCTCCTGCTGCATCCCAAGGGTACCAGACACCAGCAAAGGCTGACTGGGCTGCTCACCTCCAGCCACTCCAATGAACAAAAAGAAACATGGGAGAAAAAACCCCAAAAGTGTTTATTTCAACAAGGTCTCTGTGGCCCTCTTCTTTACAGGTTTTTATCCTGATGACCCATTTATTGATAGCAAATCTTGAGAGCTCGGGAAATGTAGATTAACTGTGGGAATTGTCTGCCTCAGATTTCTTGTTCTATTTTCTCTTCCTTTCCCCCACATTTCCAGTCAACTACTTTGGTATTTCTGTCAATGACAAAAAGATTAAAGTCAACTTGAGTGCCTATTTTCCAAATGTACTTTGATTTGAGAGGAAAGTACTCCCAGAAAGAGAAATCTACCAGATTGATTAATTAATATTCTTATTCATTAACTGATGGTTGAAAAAAAAAATAAAATTATACTATAATAATGTGGTAATATCCCCTGCAGTTAGCCTGCTGTCGAGAAAACGCTTCAAGATTAAGAAAATAAGCATTAAATATAGTTAACACCCAGCCAGAATGAGACTGAGATTAATTAAAAACCCAACAATATCACTATTTCCAATATACTCTAATTCTGTATTATTCAAGCTTCTAAAAACATGCCTCAATTGCTTTGTTAATTATGTTAGGTAAACACCAGCAATATACTGAATTCACACGTGGTAAATTCAACATGGGGTATTAAGGAAAGTGCACAGAAAGTCTAATTAGGCATTTAAAAAGTTTTAGATGTGTTTTCATGATCAAACAATGCAGTATAAAGCAAATATTTAACACTTAAAACATAGCTACTCCGATAAGCATAATTTGGAAACCTTTAATGAATTCACCTCAATTAGCCTTTCATTAAATAGCTCATTAAAATCTGATTTGAATGTTGCTCCAGAAGAAATCCTGGTTCAGCTGTTATGATGGGATAGGGAGTCAGTGGAGGTGAGGTTAAACACAAGCTTTGGAACTGTCTGAAAGTCAGATTTGTTCCAGGGAAAAAGCCATCAACCTCCTGTGACATCAATATCAGATAAACTGAGCACATGGCACAAACCCTGGAAAACACAGGCACTGGATTTTTCTGGTTTAATTCCTTTCAGAAGGAAACCAGACCAAGAAATGAATTAAGCCATCTTGAATATGTGCCAGGTTCTTATCACCAACTCCATTCTCAACTGTACTTTCAGAAAAACAATGTTTGTTTGGTTTTTACTTCTTTTTAAGGCTAATTTTAACTTGCATTTTCAGTGGAAAGATCACGTTACAAACACCTGGACAGCAAATCCAGAGGCAGGGAGGCATTTAAAAGAGCAAACACCTTCAAGGGTGCTTGGCAAGTATGGCCCAACCCTGACTGTATTTATTTATTTACAGAAGCTGTGTGGAGCAGCCTTTGTGGCTTAGGGACACAGAGAGGAGAATTTATTGCAGAGGTATACATTGTTTTTATTAAACTAATTGATCAGATGAGTGGAAAAATTCCCCTAATTGCCTTCATGCTACTTCAGTTGATCCAACAAAAGATTTTATTCCTCCATGACCTTCACTTCAAATGCAGCTCAAGGTTTTACACTGTTTCAGGTCAAGTTAACTTGGAAACTTTGGAGAGCTTTAAGTGGAATAAAACGAGACCCAGAGAGAGGAACATAAAAGAGTAGGGCCAGGCTGGAGGCAGCAGAGAGACAAAGTCAAAACATACCTTTGAATGTGACTTTAATAAGTGCACAGCATGGAAGCACTTCTCTTTCTTTTCTTTTCCCTTTTGCTGCACCAAGAAGGAACCAATTCAGGGACAGGATTGTGTCGTGTTGGCTTGGCCTTGTGAGCAGAGAGATGTTTTGTTGCAATACCTGGAAGAGGTCACTGAACAGCTGGACTTGAAATTGTCTAAATCTCAGCCACATTCTGGCATTCACGGGTGCTGCAGAGAGCTCTGAGCCCACAGAGCCCTTCTCCCTGCCCAGGGATGAGCTCAGGAGCAGCTCCTGCCCTGCAGGAAGGTCAGGGGGAGAGAGCAGCCTCAAACAAGGGCTGGCAGCACCCCCAGTGCCTCATGGGCACCCGGCAGCATCATCGTTAGCACAGAAATCCAATCCAAGGCAGAGCAAACACCAATAATAATGTTGCAGCCATTAATAATTTAAACCAAATAAAAACCACCACCTCACAAGTGCATGCAAATGCTATTTATGAAGGCCTCCAAGTCAGCTGAGCCTGGGAAGGCATTTCTGGATGGTTGTGCTTTGTTCCAGCAGTGATTAATGCACATGGATGGACACTTAACACACTCCCATGGAAATCAGCACCATATCCCAGGCCCAGGAAGCCATCAATAACTTCTAACAATATGTGCATTTCCCTCTCCTGTCTCTGAGCACACCAGGGCTCCCAGAGGCAGCCAACGGAGCAAATCCAGTGCAGGAACTATCAAAGGCTGCTGAGCACCAGCACATCACCTCTGAGGCAGGAAATGCAGGGATCCCAGCAGGCTCATGGGGAGAGCTGGGGAGGTGCTGATGCATTGCTCCTGCAGGATTCCCACAGCCCTCCCCATCCCTGCAGACACTGCTCTGATTCACCCCAGTGCTCTCAAGCAGTTTGGACCAAACAAGTGCTGAGCACTGTATTGGAGCAGATCAATACAAATGATCACTCAGGAACAAGCCCTGTTTCAGGAAGGCCAGTGCTGCTGGGCAGACTGACCCGTCCCTCTGCACAGTTCCTGCATCCCAGGGAGCATTCCCAAACTCCAGCTCCATGTGGTGATGCCTCAGCATTTCAGCTCTTGTATTTTCCATCTATTTGTCATCCTGCAGTTCTTTAGTGTATAACTCTGAACTCCACACACAGTGGGAGCTGCTGCTCCCCCATTTGGGGCAGACACAACAATTCCTCTCCAGGCCTGGAATCAAGGACACCTCACTGCCTCAGGCCCCAGAGATGGAAACAAAAGAGAGTGGGGGGAGCAAACTTGGGGTTAATGACTTCATTACCTGGAGCTGTAATTGGGAGATGAACCCCCAATGTGCAGATGGACCAAACCCCTGACCCATTGTCCATTTTGGGTGTAGCCCCTGGGGAGGGCTCTGCCTGCCCAAAATGTACCTGAAGGCCCTTCAATAAATAGAATTGCTTTTTGTTCCCTTCATTCTGTCTGGCCTCTGGTTTTAGGTAGTCCCAAAGAGGCACCAGTGGGAGCAGGACTGGCTCCCCTGGGGGCTCTTCCCACCCCAGGCACTCGCACATGGGCTCCTGCTCTTTCATTCCATCAAGGCTGAGGGGAAAAGCCTTTAAGGAAGCACCTTCCTTCTCTCCCTGCCAAGGCCAAGGCTGGCACAAACACATCCCACTGCTCCCAAAATTCCCCTTCCTGCCCTCTCCTCCTCCCTCCCTGCCCTCAGGGGGCAGCTGCCCCTGCCAGCAGCTCCACAGCACAGCCCCCTCACAGCTCCCTGAGCTTCTCCTGGAGGCTTCACCACTTTCAAATACTCCAGATGGATTTGAGAGTTCTCTCTTTTAAAAGAAGATCCTCAGGTAGATGTGCCAATAAGTTACACTGGAAATAGAAAAGAAAGTGAATTATTGGTATTAGAAAGTTACCTGGGCAGGCTTGACAGAAGAGAATGTAAAATTCAGGAGAGAATTCCCAGGCCTTGCTCATGTGATGGAGCTCAGCCATTCACACACAGCCACCATTTCTTTACCTTCTGGTCACTTCACAAACCTCTATGATTTCATCAACAATGAAACCCCTCATGAAAAGTAAGGCAAAGCCCAGGCCAGCCCAGCTGTTTGCAATGACTGCTGCTTTTCCCAGGAATAAAAACATCAGACTTGCCCTTCTCTGAGTGCACTTCAGGTGGAGGAGGCAGTTCCACAACTGAAGAACATCACCACTGGCTGTAAGCATCTTCAAAACTGTTTATGTGCTTAATTACTCATTTTAATTTATATTCCATCCTCCTGGCAGCTCTGAAGAGCTGTAGACAGGTGTGCTGATCACAGGAGCTGAGGGGCTTCTGAACACCCAGGCATAAATTCCACTCACCAAATCCCCATTCACAACAATTAAAGGCTAATGGGAGTGGGGGAAAAAATTAAAGTAAAAATCACAGCATAAAAATTACTTAGAGACAAAAATGGAGAAGCAAAAGGATATTTTTGACTCTTCTATGCCATGGAACAACACACAGAAATCTTATTTTGCAACCTTAACAGTGAATGAGTAAGATGACAATCAAAATATCTTATAAACCAGAGAGAAGCAGAGATCGATAGCCAGACACTACAAGTGAATCCATATTAACCTTAGGAACTATGACAAAACCTCAATCTACAGCTCTTCAAAAACAAATCCGCAAGGAAAAGCAGGCAGAAAACACAGCAAGTTTCAATGCCCTAAAATCTATCATATCTTTCCATTTTGTAACTCTGGACAATAATTACTATTTTCAAATATTGCACGTTTTAAATCTGTAAATTAATATTTTCTCACATCCTCCAATAGATCCAGTGGACATGTCTGTGCTCTGTTTATATGGAGTGACCATTTGATTCCACTCCTTCCCACCCAAATATCTTTTCCTATCAGATTTTATCTATTTTGGATACTGTGGGTTTGCATTCAGGTGTTTTAAATCCTGAACAGAAACAGCAGCTTTTGCAAGGGGAGATTGTTTGATGGCTGCATTCCACTTCAATCTGTTTTGTGATTGATCCATGCCCAGCACAGTGGCTGCTGTGGGATGGGTGGTGTTTTGGGATCTGAACCTTCCTGGCAGTGTTCAGGGGCAGCCTGGATGGGGCTGGAGCAGCCTGGTCCTTGGAAGGAGTCCCTGTTCCTGTGGAAGGAGTCCCAGATCCTGTGGAAGGTGTCCCTGCTCCTGTGGAAGGTGTCCCTGCTCCTGTGGAAGGAGTCCCTGTTCCTGTGGATGGAGTCCCTGCTCCTGTGGAAGGAGTCCCTGCTCCTGTGGAAAGTGTCCCTGATCCTGTGGAAGGAGTCCCTGCTCCTGTGGAAGGTGTCCCAGGTCTGTGGAAGGAGTCCCTGTTCCTGTGGAAGGTGTCCCTGCTCCTGTGGAAAGTGTCCCTGATCCTGTGGAAGGAGTCCCTGCTCCTGTGGATGGAGTCCCTGATCCTGTGGATGGAGTCCCTGCTCCTGTGGAAGGTGTCCCAGGTCTGTGGAAGGTGTTCCTGCTCCTGTGGAAGGTGTCCCTGATCCTGTGGAAAGTGTCCCTGATCCTGTGGAAGGTGTCCCTGTTTCTGTGGAAGGTGTCCCAGGTCTGTGGATGGAGTCCCTGCTCCTGTGGAAGGTGTCCCTGATCCTGTGGATGGAGTCCCTGATCCTGTGGAAGGAGTCCCTGATCCTGTGGAAGGTGTCCCTGATCCTGTGGAAGGTGTCCCAGGTCTGTGGATGGAGTCCCTGCTCCTGTGGAAGGTGTCCCTGA
The DNA here is from genome assembly GCF_037042795.1 of Molothrus aeneus. Classification (NCBI taxonomy): domain Eukaryota; kingdom Metazoa; phylum Chordata; class Aves; order Passeriformes; family Icteridae; genus Molothrus; species Molothrus aeneus. Next base: position 998,925 of record NC_089656.1, read on the forward strand.
TCCTGTGGATGGAGTCCCTGATCCTGTGGAAGGAGTCCCAGGTCTGTGGAAAGTGTCCCTGCTCCTGTGGAAAGTGTCCCTGCTCCTGTGGAAGGAGTCCCTGTTCCTGTGGAAGGAGTCCCTGCTCCTGTGGAAGGTGTCCCTGCTCCTGTGGAAGGTGTCCCTGATCCTGTGGAAGGAGTCCCAGGTCTGTGGAAAGTGTCCCTGCTCCTGTGGAAGGAGTCCCTGCCCATGCCAGGTCCCTTTCAGGTCCCTTCCAACACAAACCATTCTGTGATTGCAGCTGCAGGCCTGGGAAGAGCAGGCAGAAATATGAAGGGAAATGCTTTTCAGAGGAGGGTGGAACTCAGGAGTTGCCACAACCCACTGCAGGGGCAGAAACTGCTGCTCCTTCTGAAACTCCCCCTGTGCTTCCTCATCTTGGGGCCTGACATGCAGAAAATCCCCCCACTCAACCCATGTCCTTCATGTGGCTGCACTGCTGTGTTTCTGCATGAATAAAGAGCTTCTCTCCCTTCATCAGCGCCAAGCCGGGCAGGGCTGGAGCATCCCCAGCTCTGCAAAGCAGCAGATGCCCCCCAGGAGCAGCAGATGCCCCAGGCAGGAGCTGTGCCCACCTCTGAGGAGGGATTGTTCCAGAAGGAGATGGAGAATGGGCTGGGAACTGAAGTGATGAGTTCTGCTGCTCCTGCCAATGAAACCCCACAGCAGCAGCTCCAGAGGTGACCTGGGTGACACAAAATACCCTGAGGGAGGGAGAGGAGCTGTGCCCAGGTGTGCTCGGTGGCTGTGGCTCCCAGCATGGCAGGAATTGTGCACACCCTGCCCATTGTCCCCCTTCTCTCCAGGAAAAGGAAAAAAAGGAAAGCTGCCTCCCCTGGGCCTGCTCAGGGCCGAGTGGGCAGTCCAGGCTGCAGTATTCAAATACTGCTTTAAAAGTGCCTTGAGAAATTTGCTGTGTGCTTCTAGGAGAGGGGACTTCCTCTCCAAAAAGGCAGATAAAAGTGAGCTGAACCCCTCTGGGAGCTGTGAGGGATCAATGCACTCACTGCTGCAATTTCTGCAGCCATTTGGGAGCTGAGTCCAAGCTGTGCCTCCACCAGCAGCAGCTCTGAGCTGGTGCTGGATGAGAGATTCACCTTCCCATTGCCTTCTCCATTTTCATGTACACACTGAAATACACAGCACTGCATACCTACACAACACTGAAAATAAAGAGAATTATTCAAGCCCTTTTTCCTTTTATTAGTGGAAATGCTGAAGTCTCCTGCTAATGTCTTCTTTTTCAAGCATTTTCAAACAGGATTTTTTTTTTTTTGCTTTTAATCTTCATGAAATTCAGAACAAAGATGAAGAAGTATCTAATGATCATGATTCCTGATGGAAATCCAAACTAAATGGGACCCATGCAACCTGAAGCACAAAGTTGTCTCCTGGTGTGTAATAGTGAAATTTCAGTGGCATGAGTGAAGGTTTGTCACTTATATTTGAACTCAGAATTTGGTCACACATTTTTTTCAAAGCAGTGCAACTAAGCCTGTTTTTATGAAGCTGCTATACATGAGACAGCTGCCATTTTTTGAGGCAAAAAAGAAAATCAATACAGCATGGAACAAACGAAGACTTGCACATTCTCTTGTTATCGAGGTTTTATACCTCTCCTCTTTTCTACTTCTTTTGAAATTGCTCCCACTTGCATCATAATATTCTTCATGACACAAAAAAATTATATTCTCTTTTTCCCCAAAGTTCTGTTTAGTAGTAAACACCTCCAAGAGTTCCTCAGTTTTGAAGAAAACAGTGTCTAAGTGACACGCCTTGGTTAAAATATGTCACGATCAAAGATTAAGTCCTCACCATGAAAAAAGCAGTTCTTTGTAAGATGCTTAGGAGGATAAAACTTTTTGTGTGACAGATGTCACAATAAAAGAAAGTAAAACTGTAAGATCCAGAAACATATAACAGTATTTTATTCTTGCAGTCACTGATGATAAACGGGGGAGGAAAAGGAAATAACTTACACACGTTTATCTTGACACACCAGCTTGGGTGCATACAACATTTTAAGCACTCAAAATTTAAAGAAAAGAAATAAATAATCTTATCAGGCCTGTATCAAATGGATTTGTCAATGCTTAGATGAGTTATATTACAAATTACTGGTTCAGATTAACACGTCTCCTGAGATTTACTTGTGTACCTGCAAGGCCCAAGGAGGGAAATATTTTATTTTCCCATATGCAGCTGTGGCACAACAGTGCTAATTCTGCCACACTTCACTGTGCCCAAACCCTGCTGCCTGACACCCCCCAGATGGTTTTTCATGTCAGCACAGAGGCTGCACCAAGGTGAGCTTGTGGCCACAGCCCTGAACTCCCATCCTTGTCCTTCCCACAGCCCAGCTCCCAGCTCCTTCTCTCCCGCTGTGCCTCCAGCAGGGCTGGCTGTGCACAGGGGAGCCCCCGAGCCAGGCACCCCCTGCACCTCCCGAGGCTGTCCAGGGCTGCTGAGTGAGTGCACTGAGAGAGGGAAAGCCCAGGGGCTCAGCAGGGCCAGGGGGATGGAGGGGACATCAGGGGGACCCTGACAGCCTCAGGGCTCAGCTCTGCTGGCTGCACGCACCCGGGACGAACTCAGCTCCTAATGACAAAATCACAGTTACACAAATGTTATCCAAGTCCTTACAGCCTATAGCACATGTGTGCCAACAAGGAAAAAATGCAATAAGAATTTTCTAAATTATGAATTTCAAACCTTCTTTTATATATCTCTTTAGAACAGGGGGGAAAAGCTGAACTAATAGCAGCAAAAGCACAGTATTCCAGTGCAATACACTGGCAACACTTGTGCCTTCCTTTTTAAAGGCTAACTTTGCATTTGCCTATCAGCTTTGCAGAAAAAAATTTAGAATAAGAATACATTAATATATTATAGACTATATTATAGAATATACTAACAGTAAGAATACTCTTAATATCCTTATATTCTAATATTCTTAAATTATTATTGTGTTCTCTCCTCTTAGCTGCTGCAATGGAACCATTGGCCTTGCCCTGTTTTGCAGAGAGATGCAAGATGCTCTTCCATCAGAGCAGACACATCCTGAGCCTTCTCCTACAATGGAAGTGGCCCACACTAAGAATATTCAATACTTTTCCCACCACATAACCCCTGACAACAAAATGTTCTTACTCTGAATACAAAAACAAAAATTTAAAATATTTAAGGGGTTTTTGCCTTTATAGCAGCAATCCACCCTGTTGCTATAAAGAACTGCCAAAGGCAGAAGAACTACATGCTTTTTCTTACACACACAGCACCAGCTCCACGATGGAAGGAATAAAACCCTCCTAAGCAGCCCTGCCACCTCTCACCCCACCTGTACCCCCTGCCCCAGGCACTCCTGGAGCTAACTCTTGCATGGAGGCTTTTTGCAGACAGCCACAGCCTCTTCAATGTTTGACTTGTTAAAACAAAACCTGCCTGGCACAGGTCTGCAAAGCTGCTGTGCTCAGCTCACAGCCAACCAGACAGGTGAAAAGAAGAATCTTTCCCTGGGAAAACCCAAGGAAAAGCTGCTCATTCACAAGGAGCCACTGCACATTTTGCCCTCTCCCTATGGCACATGCAGAAACTGCACAACTAAATAACTTTTCATCTAAGGAATTTTTCCTTTGGAGTCAGACAAAACTCTTAAAGCAATTTTTAGCGTGAAAGCACCCAGGACCACAGCAAAGGACAGCCTGACCCTAATCCTTGAAACCTAACCTAAGATCATGTGGTTTATCCCTTTTTCACCATGGAATTAGACACATTTCCGGTCATGGCATGTGTGTAACTTTATTTGCACTTTTATATTTCACATTCTAAACACAAGATGACTTTTCCACCCACTGGACTCTCTTCTCCCTGGTCAGAGTGTGGGCAGCATTGCAGGAGGATTTCTTGGAGAAGCAGGACAAGGCAGGGTGTTCATGGCCAGAGGGGCTGACCCATCAGGTACCCTACATCAGGGATTTCAGCTGCCCCTTGGGGTTTATCAGTGTCCCAAGGCCTGACCCACCCACAGCAGCTCGAGGTCTGTGACACATCCTCAGCACAAGGCTGAAAGCAACAGCAGACTCTGACTGATTAACACACTAATTACTCCTCAGGAATCTCATGGAAAACATGCAGAACCAAAGCTCAGACCTCACCCAATCTGCACTTTTTGCAACCACATAAAACATCCTTCTAGGGACAGCTCGACCCCAAATCCTAGCAAGCTAAAATAGTTCTCCAGCAAGTTTTAAAGTCTGGATGAGTGCTTTGAAAAAAAACACCCCTAAAAAGCAGGAGAGAGGTGCTGTTTGTTTCCAATCCTATTGACTGCAGCCTTTTTTTCCTCTCTCCATGATAAATTGATGTGTCTGTCTCTCATTCCTAGCCCTGTTCACATGAACAGTGAACTTGTCAGGAACAGGGAATGCATCATTGAAGAGCTGTTGTTTTCCTGTGAGACACCTAAAATCCTGTCAATCCACAGATGGGCAAACAGAACCAAGCACTCCTCAGATCCAGGGGGAAGAAAAACAACAAAAACAAAAAGCCACCCTCTATGTTGAGATTCAGAGCAAATACAGAATAAACATTAAAAATTCCTCTAAATCATACCCAAAAATCTGGTGATCTTCTACTGAAACAGTTGAAATACAGCCTGTATTTCTCTCCAGTTTAGGACAAAAAGAAAGATTTGCCTGACTACCTGGAGAACAAATTTTTCAGATGTCAGAATTTAAGAAAAACAATCATTCTATTTCTGTTAAAACTCTTGAAATCACGACTACAAGGATGCCTGCCTTTAAAAGCCCCGTGGTTAAACCCCTTTTGTCTTAGTGCAGAAGTCACCTTTGGAACATAAAACAAATGTTTTCCATTTTTCAGCAGCTGAATAGGGTTTTTTCCCACCTCTCATCCATTCTCCTGCTCTTTGAATGCCTTGAAATGCAACTTTGGTCAACTTCTCCTTTTCAGTGATTTACACACATTTCATTTCCTGATGTGCTTTATTCCTGCTGCTCACCTGAGGCAGACACACAATAGCTCCTCTCTTTTCAAATATTGCTGGTGATTAACTGAAGGATTAGATTTCTGCCTCTGTAACGATTTCATTTGAAAAATCTATTTGTGTGTTCAGACCCCAGTGCTTGGGGAATGGTTTGCCTTGCTGGGGAACAGATGTGAGGAGAGAGCACTGACAGCCCAATTTCTTCATCAATATTAAAGGAGCTGGTACAGAGTGGCTGCATTCCTCAGGTGCACATAAAATGCATTTCTCACTGAATTCTGGAGATCAGAACAACTGAAAATAAACAACACTGGGGTCTTTCAGCTGGAGCCAAATGGAGAGCAGCTCCAGAGCCCCCAGGCTCCAGCACTGCTGCAGGGCAGGCCTCAGTGCACTGTCACAAGCCTCTCCTCTGGGTTATCTCCTAAATTTGCCCAGGGCAGTCTCGAGAATTGTTCCCACCCTGGGAATATTTCAAGCAGTAAAGCAGAACACCCCTGGGCCCTGTGCGTTGGGGGAGAGTGTGGGATGGCCTTCCCCAGTGCCACCAGCACAGCAGGGACCGTGTCCAGCGGGGCCTCTCTTCAGTTAAATCATTTCAATTTAACCAGAGGAAAACTTCTTCACAAAAGGAAAGTCATACCACACGTATCCAGTAACATGGTGTCCACACCTGACCTCTAACACCCCCAGTTTTCCCAATGAGGCAGAAGATTCCTTTCCATCCCTCAAATCCAGCTGCTCCCCTTCCTCTCCTGTGCCATGAAAAGCACACCCAGAGCCCATAGAAAATTTCACAGGAAAACACGGTTCAGAGAAATGATGGTTTCTAACTCCTCCTGACATCCCTGTAAGAACAGGTATGAGATCTCCCTCAAATCTGGGACAACCTAATGTAAATCAGGATGTAAATCTGTTTTCCTTGAAATCCAAACTTTTTGAATTTACACTCACAGGCAGGGCCACTGCTTTAGTTGAAATATAATTGCCAACATTCAAAACAGCTTCACCATTACTCTGAAAGTAACAATTACAAGGGTAATAGTATAAGTGGTTTATTTTAATATTATTTTCACAATGCAGAACAATTAATAAGCTAATTTTTGAACCATTGCACTCCTCCCTTAGTGAGGAGACTGTGGTGCCATTATGTCAGAGATAATTCTGTTTGCATTGTTACTGAAGTTAGATTTAAGTAATATCAAACAACCAATTGACAGAAAAAGCCCACACTTTTGTGCATAGAACATATGCAAACTTATTTATCATATGAATAAATAAAAATCAGAATGTAATTTTGATGAATTATATCTTCAGAATATACTTAATGTGAAATGAAAAAGATGAATCAACATTTAATTAGCTTTGGATGCCTTTTCACAAAACAGCTGATAAAAATTCTCTCCTCCTTCCCTCCCACGAAAGCTTAAAATGATTAAAACATTTTTGGACACTTGGTGGTTTGATCGAAATCTCCCAAAAGGCTCTCCAGTGTCTCCTTTATTTCCTGTACTTTACATCCAGAACAACAACAGAAAATAAAATATTACCAGCTGAACTAACAGAAGTTAACAGCCTTGCTGTAAATTCCAAGAAAATTTTGAGAACAATTCTTTCCTTAAGGACCTCAGTCCTCCACCATCTTAGGTTTGTCAAATTTGTCATATTTGTCAAAGTATTGATTTTTTCTAATAATAAATAATAACAATTAGCACATTAGCTAATGACCAAACTAAAAGTGAGGAAGTAAGAATCCAGCAGAGTTTTTGTTCTGTTTAAGCTCTCATAGATTGCCTAAAACCAGGACTAGTTTGGGCCCCATCCCAAATCATCCCCAGGCTCTGACTAAAGCCAAGCTCAGCTGGCTGCAGCAGGGTGGTTTCATTCCAGGGAAGGGCCAGGGCTGCAGGCACAAGGTGAGGCCATGGGGAGCCAAAAGCTGCTTCCAAAAGGGATAAAGTTGACAGAAATTCCAGTTCCCTGCCAGGCAGTGCCAGATCCCAAACTTAGCACAGAACAATTACATTGCTGGTCCCCACAGCACGCAGAAAACAAAGGATTCTTTTACCTGCTTCTGCCTTATGTGTTTCTGAATTTATATCCACAAACTAAAGCACTTAGATTTATTTTCTCTTTGCACTCTCTTCTGTTCATTTCCATTTTCATCCATTTTCCATTTTACTGACTTAGCCAAGTCACAAAAAACTTTCATTTACAACCACTAAATATATTAACACTTCTCTTCTTCTCCCCCAATCTAAAGAATACCAGATTCTCTCTTTTGGACACTCACCTCTTAGATGAAGGTCAGTTCTAACATTGTCTTATCCACAAGCTGCAAAAATCAAAAAAAGCCAAATATAACAACATTTTCCAGAAAAGTATCACAGCCAAATAACCCTCAGAGAGAGGAGAAAATGCTCTGTCAGGCAATTTGGGATTTGAAGGGGAGTTTTGACATAGTTCTTATGACAGTGTTATCTCCAGATTTTGAAATAGAACTTGATAGATACAGTAAAACTTTGTGTTGTGGTAACAAAACAGAAAGGCACCAGATCTCATCACCTTCTTAACAACCTCGAATTTTCTAGTTGCTGGTTCTATTTTCATTTACCATCTTTAATTGAGAAATAACCTAGAAAAAGTCCTCAAAATAAATTCTCTGGCAAGAAAGAGAAAATTAACCCACCCACCCTACTGGGTGGCAAAGGCTGTGTTTTGGAAACCTCTTCTGATCTCACATAGTCATAAAATCAGATTTTGAACTGTGAGTGGTAGGAGGTCCTACATTGGGAGAAAAACACCTTCCAATTTGGAATGCACTCATTTAGCTGTGCTTCAAAATTTAAACCAAATTTTGCTAATGATTGAAATCCTTGAGCACCTTTTAAATATTCTGATTTAGGTGTGAGGTCACACAACTAGGAATACTTTAAAAATACATCAGATTTGAGATTAAGTCCCACTAAAAGTGAAAAATAGTTCACAAACACACACCCATGATGGCAGCCAAGAAAACCATGCCTGCAGGAAATCTGAAAGGCACAAAGAGTTCTTTCTGCTAAAGTTAGAGAGCCTGCAAAGTTTCAAATAACTTCAGCTTCACATTTTTGATAGAAATTATTCTGATTGAAAGCAGCACAAAAAAGTTGCACACAAAATAATCAGCAAACAAATGTTCAGAGAGATTAGGGCATGTATCAAAGGCAACTTGGACAAAGGGGAGAGAGAAAGATGCATCTGACTCCATCATCAGAAGGCTAAAGAATTACTTTATTATACTCTACTATGTACATTGTATCTAAACTGAATCTGCCCTGCCCTCACTCTTGCTCACAGCTGCTCACCCTGCACTCATCCCTGGTTCTCTGGTGACTGTCCCGTGCCAGTCCCACACACACACACACCTGGCCCTGATAGGCAAGGGAACCAAACATCCTCACTGTGGGTACGCAATCCCCATATTGCATTCTACTTCAGCACACCACAGGCACATGTGTAGGGCCATGAGGAGGCGTTCTCGTGTGGAAGAGTTTTGGATTGATGTGATGTGGGATGGGAGGGTGCCTCACTGTGTTACTATGAATATGTACAGGTGTATGAGGGGGTGAGTGAGATGGCAGCTCCTGTTAGGATGATTGTCAGGGCAGATCACTTGAAGAGTGCGATCACAATGGTTAACTCTGCTATGAGGTTTGTTCTTGGGGGCAGGGCTATGTTTGTTAGGTTGGCTAATAGTCATCAGGTGGCTATCAGTGGTAGAAGGGGTTGGAGTGTGAGTAGAAGGATTCGGCTGTGGGTTCCTTCGTAGTCGGTATTAGCTTTATAGTAGTTCATTCGTAGTAGGTACTATCGTTGGTAGTTGGTATAAGTGAGATAAGAATTGTGTTTTCCCTCTTCTCTGCTTGTCTCACAGCTTCTCTCTGCTCAGAGGGCATGTGAATACCACAAGCATGTAAGAGAAAAGATTTGTTAGTTTCAACTTTTATTATTACAATTTTTAAAAGAAGTATATGACTAAAAGAAGAGTAAAATGAAGGAGGGCATGTTGGATTTCCATTGCAGCTGGGGATATCCCATCCCTGAAGTGCCCAAGGCCAGGTTGGACACTGGGGCTGGAGCAGCCTGGCACAGTGGGAGGTGTCCCTGCCATGGCAGGGGTGGCACTGGAGGGGCTTTAAGGTCCCTGCCAGCCCAAACCACGCTGGGATTCTGTGGCTCCCCCAGAGCCCATGGTCAGGGCAGCAGATTTTCCTCCAGTGCAGAGGGAAGGGAAGGGCTCTGGGGCTGCTGGAGCAGGGAGGAGGATGAGGGGTGCAGGGGCTCTGCCACAGGACCCGCACCCAGCCACAGCCAGGACAGGGGAAAAACAACCCAAGAAAACAGCAGCAGCTTCTTACTCTGTGTCAGAATCATCACCTCAGTGTCCAAGGCAGGCAGGCTCTCCAAATGCAGCAGTGCTGCAATATCTCCTCCAAGTTCCAAAAGCAGTGAAGTGTCTCAGACTGAATCCAGTCAGTCAGGGCAAGCACAGGAGAGCCAAGCAGAGCAGGGCTTGGGCTGGAGAGCTGTGCTCAGCTCCCCAGGCATGGGCTGCCTGCACCCTTGGGACTGCAGCCTCGGAATCCCTTCCCTTGAACAGGGGTTTTGTTCTCTCCCTGCCAGGGAAGATTTTGCTTTTGGTTCCCTTCCTGCCATTGCTGTGGCTGTCCCTGCCAGCGGCTCTGTGCACCCACAGTTGCAAACCTCCTGGTTTTGCAGGAGGTTTAGGACATGAATAATGACATTAATTAAAAAAAAATAGATTAGTTAGGTGCATGATAATATTTGTTTGCAACAAAGACTTAGAAAGGACTGGGTTAGAAGGGATCTCAAAGCCTATCCAGTGCCATGGCAGGGACACCTTCCACTGCCCCAGGCTGCTCCCAGTCCCAGTGTCCAACCTGGCCTGGGACACTGCCAGGGATAATCACACATTTTAACACACACGGGCAAGATGTTTCAAATTATCCACCAAGAAATTGTTATTCAGAAATGGCAAAAATCCACAAGAAGCTTGAAATTCTTCTAAGGTGAAGAACAAGGAAATCTGACAGGCTTGGGGTTCATTTGTCTTTATTGTCATTTATTGTCATTTAGCAAACAAATCCTGCAAAGACGTTCTTCCAGGAGTCCTGAAGCAGAGCTCTTCTGGTTTCTTTGATTGTTTTATTTTGATTGTTTCTCTGTAGTCTATTAATACAACCCAGAAGTTTCACCAGGAAATAATCCTTAACAGCCTTTACCTGATGAGAGTGAAAATTGCACAGAACTGGAACATCCCAGTTTCTGCCATTTCTTCCAAAATGCCTGCCTGTTTTATTGCAAGGCACTCTTCAGTTGTGTAGGGTGTTTTCAAGGCCATTTTAAAGACTTAAACACAAAGGGAATTTTTGCTACTAAGGAAAAAAAAAAAAGTAAAAAATAAAAGAGAAAGAAACAGTACATGAAAATCTAACCCCACCTTTCATTCCAGGCATTTTCCATGCACAGAAACCCTGAGAATCCCTTGAAAGATGACACACAACCCAACAGAGAAAAAATATGACTCTGTGACTCTTCAAAAGCACATGGCCTTTATTTTCCTTTGCAGAAGTCTGTGTTCTTGACCTGGACAAAAGTTTTTGAAAGCTGACAAATCAGATTTGGCAAGATTCAGATGCTCAGTGTGTACTACTGCCTAAGCAATAGCAGAGGAAAGAATGGTAATCTAAAAAAAGGCACTGGATTAACAAAAGTTGATGGAGAAATGTTACACTGTGGAAGATGAAAATGCAGAAAATGAAATGTATGAATTATTTAGGTGAATGAGCAGTTGCTAAAAAACCACAAAGTTCAATTAATTCTAAAACTGTTTCTATTCTTGTGGAAATTTCATTTTTAGGCTACAGGATTTCAAAGCTTTTTAAGGCAAGGACATTCACTTGCTGTACGTAATGCAAGACTGAGTGAGGAACCCAGAAATTGCACGACTACACAAAATACAAATTTTGGATTTGGCAGAGGAAACTTCCTCTACTTGTTCTACATTCCTCAGTCTCTGACTTCTTTGTGGTCCTTTTTTTCTCTCTGTGTTTATGTAGAAGAGAATGTGTATATATAAATATGTATATCTGTAAATTTATATGCACACAGATATATTTTGATATATGTATAAACATTCATTGATTCATAATGACTGAACACTTTACAACTTGTGCACAATGGGCACAAACTTCATTAAACAACATTGACCCATATCCTACAAGTCCACCAACACACAGCTTCAGTAAAGATGAAACCATTCATGACAAGGCCAAACAGAAAACCTGTCCAAGTCTGGCTGGTGCCACTATTTCAGGATGAATGGAGCAAAAATCCTGTTGAGCTCCTGCAGAGCAGAACTCAGCAACTTCCAGTGAGCTCCGCTGTGTCTCAGGCTGTGCCAAATTTGACATGATGTGCCGTGATGTGAGGGCTGTAATGACAATTAAAGGATAGCACAGTGCTTGCCAAGGGCTGCTGTAGGAACTGTCCCACCTGATCTCTGCTGTGTGTTTATAAATTGTGCAAGAGGCTCTTTACTATGAACACGTGCTTGGGAAAGTGCCCAAACCACCCAGCCCCAAAAACCCTCCTGGTGCAAGGCTGTGGAGCTGCATCAATCTCTGCTTGAGCAGATCAGTGCAATCCATTTGTGCTCCTGAGGCAATTTAGCCCAAAATGTCCAGGCTCCAGAGGATGTGGGTGCCTGTTCCTGCAGGGAGAGGGAGCAGCCCCTGCAGCCCCTCTGGCCAGGAGGGTGTGGAGCTCCTTCCCCAGGCAGGGGCTCTTTCTTTGGTCACACCAAGGAACTAAGGGTGCAGAATTGGGGTGGGACCAGAAGCAGTGATTTGGGATGTGGTTTAAATCAGTAGGAGAGTTGCTCACACTTTTAGCAGCACAGTGTAAATCAGGGCTGGTTTTTAGAAGCTCTTTTCTAAGCTAGAACAGCCCCTGGGACTAGCTGGGTTCTTAAAGCGGGGCTGAACAGTTTAATCCAGCACTCCAGGCTCACAGGCTGCTGGCAGACTTGCATATTATAGTGTAACAGAAATAACCAGGAGTTTCAGCAGCAATCCTGCCAAATTTCCTTTAGCCCTTCAGCAATGCCACCAAAAGTGATGAAATTTGTGCAACAAATGGGTGGCACTTTAAATATTAATATTTCTTTAAAAATTACTTTGATAATGTACACTGCTGATTAATTACTTCAAGATTCAAATTTTTAATCTCCACTTGGACATCAGGATAAGTTCTCTTCTGTTTAAAAACAAATTCCATCTCTAATTTCAACGTGGAAGTTTCAATAAAGGAAACCACTGGCAAGCAGTGATCCAGGAACAATTTTTCAACAAGTGTTTTAATTTTGCTGACAGGTTTTCAGGTGGGGTGAAAAGGCACATCCTCATCAGACACCATCCCACAAGGCTCCCAGTTCAAGGCCAGCTTTGACTTTTTGACTTTTCCAAACTATTAGTGCAAGGTGCAACTCTGCAGTGGAGGCCATGCGAAGGCTGAAGGACAAAGCAGGTTTGGCAAGGGTTACCTGTGCTCTGCAGCCTCGTGCAGGATCCCAGGAAAAGGCACAGCTCTTGGCTTTACTCAGCCTCCTTCAGCCCCTGAGTGCTGAATGGGAAGCACCAAGGAGTCCAGGCTGACATGAAAGGTGCAAAAGGCAGCTCTGGAGCAGCAGCCTCCAGTTGTGCTGCAGGAGATGCTGGATGGCAGCTCTGGGAAGGCGTTTGCCACACCAGCAAACAGGGCAGGGGCTGGTGACGCTTTTGCCCCACCTGTGGGGATCCCGATTGCTGACTACAGAGGAGTTTTGCTTCTGGCAGAGGCAGAAGCATCTCCACACCCACAGAGCACGAGGGACTTCTCCCAGGATGGAAGGAGTCACAGAACAATTATCCCAGTCTCTGATTACATTAATAACCTACAAGTTGGCTTTGCTCTGAGGAGCACACCTCTCCCTCATTGCCTGTAACCACCCAAAGCTCTTTGGGTGATTACAAAGTCAGACAGCAGGTTTGTGCCTGGCTCAGCTGTGGAGCAGTTCCCAGCCAGGCTGCAGGGTTTGGATATCTCTGGGTACCCCTCTCACATCCCTGTGCCAGCGTGGGGAGGCTGCTGCATCCAGGCCCTCGCTGACTGCAGATGGCAAAAGCCTTTTCCTGCAGTGCCTCCTCCTGAGCTGAGTCTGAGCTGGGAAATGTGGAACAAAGGACCAGTCCTGCTGCTGATTAAAGAGCTGGGATTGAACTGGTAGGAAGTTTGCACATCTGGTTCTTTGTCTCCATTTCTGCTGCTTGTACTATTGCAGAGATTATGCACTCTGTGAGTCACAGTGTAACTTCTAATATTAACAGCCTGATTTCCCACAGTTGCTGGGGTTTTTTTTCCTCTAGAAGCATGAATTACAAAAGATTTCTCCTTCTCCTTCACTTTTGAAAGCAATTAAAAACAAACTATTTAACAAATCACTAACTGCCAAGAAGTGTTCAAATTAGGTCTTTTCATAGCCTTCTTACTTTTGATTTGGAACAGAACCAATTGGCTTTGAGATTTCTCCTCAAAAAGATACTTCTGCTAACATTTCAGTCTATTGAAAGTCGGAAAACAAAAGAACTTTTAATGTTTTACAGTATGGCTTCAACGAGCTAGAAGAATTTCTAAAGATGTACGTTTACACCAGGTACTGTTTGGATTTAATTCCAATGTCATGTTCCTAGATTCTAAAACATAGATGAAGGTTTGCTAATATCATTCTTTCCTGATTATTCAAATAAAGGTTGATGCAGAACAGAGGCAGCAAAAAAAAAAAAAAAAAAAAAGAATGGAAGGGGAAAAAAGAATCACTCCCTGTTTCTTAATAGTGTGGATAAGATGGATTTGTATGTTTTGGCTTTCGGTAGCAGAAGCAGAATTGCTCTATAAATGTCAGTTTGGGCAGCAAGATCCAGCAAACAGCTCCCCTACCCCCACCACTTAATTCTGATTATTGCCAGACAGAACTGACTCCTTCCAAGCAGCACTTGGAGAATGGTCCCATTGTGCAGGGGCAGAGGGGCTCCTGCTCCAGTGGAAAATCTTCTCTCCCAACAGCTGCTTGCAGTTAACTGCAGCCCAACCTAAAGCCTTTAAAGTCTGCTCCTTGTTTAGTCTTGGATGCATGGGAATGGCTCTGGGGAGATTAACCTGTTGTGGGCTGCTGGGACAGTGCTGTGGAACTGAGAGCTGAGCAGGCTGCACCTCCAGCACAGGGCTCCCAAACCCTGCGAGTGAAATTTCTGCCCTCTCTGCCTTCCACAGCACTCAGAGCTAATGAAAGGTTCAAATTGCCAGAGCTAAGTCAGCAGATGCCTATCCAAAACCATTGAGACAACCCTTAAAAATCCCCACACATAATATAGAGATTTTGATATGAAAGCATGGGAACTGGAAGAAAGAAAAAAAAAAAGTGAATTCTTTTAGTTCTCTCTTTTCTCCCCCAACAAAATAAAAGGCTGCCTTGACCAGTTTTCATTCCTTTTGATTTTAAGCTTTTCCTTGCAGACAAATACCAATAGTTGCTTAGGATTATTTCTAAGAAGAAAAACAGAAGATTTCTTGCCAACAGTACTTCTCTCCTGTTGATTCTTACAAACCTTAAACAAGGAATAATATCACTGCTCAAACTGCTCCCTGCCACTTGGCTGAACTGTGAGCACACCCAGGAGGAGGCACGAAGGTTTGGCTGGAATTGAAACGTGCTGCAGCTGCTGCTGGGACACTGCAAAGGGAGGTGGGAGAGGAGGAAATGCTCACACACACAGGGGAGCTGCAGCTGAGCTGCAGAATGGAGCCTCCAATGCCACCTCACTGCCACCAGCAAGGTGTGGTTTTTCACCAGGACCGAGCTCAGCTCAGACACTGGGGTGTCAGTGACCCCAGTTCCAGGTTAGAAGCCCCAGTGCTCCTTGCCTTAGGCAAGTGCAGGCTGCTCTGGGAAATGTTCAGCACAAGTGACTGCCCCCAGCAGGGGTGGCAGCGTTCAGGGGGACAACAACACCTGAGGACTCTGCTCCTCCAGCATAACCTCCACAGCTATCTCCAGATGGGAAGGAACAAGAGGTTCAGTGTGATTCAGTTGTTCCTCTGCCATCTCTTTCCATATTCATAAGTAAAGCTTTTCAAATTATGTATTTTTACCAAGCAGATCTCATGTGGCCCAATATCCCTAAAAGTTTAGGCACACTCTTGTTACTGTAATAATTTACAAACTATTTTGAGCAAGCAGTTGCAAACAAACAGAAAGTTCCATTTGCTGAGTTTGCAGACTCCTCCTGTGACAAATAAGGAAAGCTGGCTGAGTCTAGCAGGACTATTTCAATTCTTACACTGTAGTATTCCATTGATTGGAGCATTCTTCAGTGCTCACTCCCATCCTCTCCACTACAGCCAGCAGGTAAAGTGGCACAGATGTTTTATTAGATTTGACCAGGTTACAGGGGAATGTTCTCTTCCTCTGCTCCTCTCTCCAGCAGAGCTCTGTAACACACTCAGCCAGGTTTACCAGCCACTGCTGCCCTAGCTTTAGGTTCAAGGTGATCTGGAGTTATTCTGCATTGCTTGTTCTTCCTGAGAATTATTGAATGGGTCAGGAAATTGCCCTGAGTACCTACAAGCCCTCTCCTTACAGTTTGAACATTCTCTTTTGCAGCCTGACATCTGCAGGCACAAAGCTCTGGGGTGCTGGGACCTTTGGGAGAGGCTGAGCCACGCTCAGAGCACACAGCCCAGGGAGCACTGGGGGCAGGCACAGATACTGGGTGTCCACCCTGAGAGCAGAGATGCTGGGTGCCCTGAGAGCAGAGATACTGGGTGCCCATCCTGAGAGCAGAGATGTTGGGTGCCCACCCTGAGAGCAGAGATACTGGGTGCCCTGAGAGCAGAGATGCTGGATGCCCACCCTGAGAGCAGAGATTGCTGGGTGCCCACCCTGAGAGCAGAGATTCTGGGTGCCCACTCTGAGAGCAGAGATTGCTGGGTGCCCTGAGAGCAGAGATGCTGGGTGCCCTGAGAGCAGAGATACTGGGTGCCCACCCTGAGAGCAGAGATGCTGGGTGCCCTGAGAACAGAGATGCTGGGTGCCCACCCTGAGAGCAGAGATGCTGGGTGCCCACCCTGAGAGCAGAGATGTTGGGTGCCCACCCTGAGAGCAGAGATACTGGGTGCCCACCCTGAGAGCAGAGATGCTGGGTGCCCACCCTGAGAGCAGAGATGCTGGGTGCCCACCCTGAGAGCAGAGATTGCTGGGTGCCCACCCTGAGAGCAGAGATGCTGGGTGCCCTGAGAGCAGAGATTGCTGGGTGCCCACCCTGAGAGCAGAGATGCTGGGTGCCCTGAGAGCAGAGATGCTGGGTGCCCACCCTGAGAGCAGAGATTCTGGGTGCCCACCCTGAGAGCAGAGATGCTGGGTGCCCATCCTGAGAGCAGAGATGCTGGGTGCCCACCCTGAGAGCAGGGCTGGCCTGAACTGCAGCCCCCAGCCACCTGCTCAATGAGGAGCTGGCTTTTTGGGCTGCCAAAATAGCCCCAGGTGGGAGGCACGTGCCTCAAAGTCTAACACAGATGTGTGCTGAGCTCTTCTTTCCTCTCTCTTCAGTCATAGCTGAGCACATTTTAAGCTCAACCCCCAGATTTTAAATTTACTTTTTTATTTCTCACACAATTAACCAATGGAAATTTGTATGGGTTACAAAACCCCCGACACAGCACCAAACAAGAAGGACATGTGCACATTTGGGTGTGCCTTTAGGCAGAAAGAGAAATCCCCATTTCTCCTGGGAGTTCAAATAATGCCCCAAAATTGGGTTCAGGTGCTCAGCATGGGCTACCATTAATGCAGAACACTGCATCCTCCAAAGGAATGAATGGCCTTCAAATAGAGTAAAAGTGAAGGAAGTGGTGTCTGATCCAAGAACCAGCACCAGCCACCACCCAGCAGAATGAGGGGAACATCACAAGCCAAGATTACCCCACTTACACAGAGATGGGCTCCAAGGCTGTGGGTAAAAGGCCTAACAGATTTAATTAGAGGGAGCTTTTTCTGAGTACAGTGGGGAAGATTTGAAGGATTGGCCTTCAGCATGACAAAGAGCTGAAATACATCATCAACCCAGGGCACAAGCAAATGAATTGTTCCCAGAAATTTCCTTCCAAGGGATAATACTAAGGATGAGACAGAGGTTTTCTTTAGTTTTCCTTGGACAGTCAGGCTGATGTCAGGCTGCCCCAATGGCAGCTCAACTACCAATTTATTTTCCACAGGCTTTCATACCCCAAGAACACATAAAATCAATTAATTGAGGGCCTGGAGGTCCTGTGAGATCAATGCAAAGGTATCTGCTGACTCCCCTGAGTTTTACAGCTGGTTCTTCAATTCCTTGGCTGCTCCACAGTGAATGTTGTTTACAAGGCAGGACATATTTTTAGTTTATAAATGCAGCTCTTCTCAATATGACATAATTTTGGAACATTTACATGGGGGGAAAAAAACCCAGTGCACTAAATCACTGCAACATCTCCACAGAAGAACAAGATGGATGTCTTAACATATTCCCCTTACCTTGGTGTTGTAGTAATGAACACTTCATTTCAAACACAACCCTTGTTCTTAGGAAACATTTGGCATTGTGGTTAATGGAATTAGGGTTTATTTTAATATAAATAATCTAAATATAAATAATCTAAATAAAAATGATATAAATATAAACATTAGGATAAAATTGGATGCATAAATAAAAATAGAAATATGAATATAAATATAAATTTATATATAGCAAGTGAGGATGCCCTGATTTATTTCACGTGCACAAATTGGTCCAACCCTGTTTCTCCAATGTTTGTGGAGGGATTAATTAGAAAAAGAGGTGGTGGATTCAGAGGAACCTGGTGGATTCAGAGGAACCTGGACAGCCCCACAGCCGGCAGAGGTTGCAGAACATCCTCTAGAGACTCCTGACAGGACATTCCTGGCAGCCTTGGCACCTCTGCTGCTGCCCTGTGGCTGCAGCCAAGCACCTTCACATCCTCTGAAGCTGAGGGGCCCAGAACTGCTCAGAGTGCTCCAGGTGAGGCCACAGCAGTGCTGGCAACAGCAGGGTGATCATTACCTCAGAATGCTTCCAAAACAGAAAGGGCTCTCTAGGATGCAGTTCAATATTATTACAGTGTGTATTTTCATGGCATTTTCCATCACTTTTCTCATTTATCTCATTCTTCCCCCTGTGACAGAACTGCATATTCTATTAAAAACAGTGGGAAAGATCAATAGAGGTTGAAAAATCCTAAAAGCTTGGAGTTTTTGTGCAACTTCTGTGCAAGAATTTTAGCTGGATTTATCTGAATTTTTGAAAAGATTATGGGACTCTTAAGATTGCTCTTATCCTTATAGAGTTACCTCTGCCCATGGATGATCAGAGAAACTTGTAGATTGAAATTTTTCACACCACTCAGATGTAAATTGTGGCAATCAGGGAAATATTCTGAATGCTAAAAGGAATTTTAGTTAGGACAGCTCTGTGAAGCCCAGCAGCCGCCTTGCTCAGGGTGCCCTGCAGGTGAGAGCAGCCTCAGCCCTGGCTCAGTGCCCACATGTGCTCCCTGCCCAAAAACCACCAAAAATTCACCATCAGCTCAACTCAAGCCCTCCTGGGTACCAAGGAGCTGTGGTGTCTCAAAGCTTTGCCAGTGCCACACACAGAGAGTGTCCAACATCTGGGTGATCCCAGCTGTGCCCCAAACCCAGCCTGGCCCTGGCTGGGCTCCCTTTCCAAAGACTCCCATGAACAAGAAGCATTTTCTCCCTTCACCCCTCAAAACCCTCACAGAATTCATTTCAATTGCTGTGTGAAATGGAATCAGGGTGTAAGAGGTCACTCACAGAAAGATGATTTTTGCTTGCAGGATCTCTTTCCATTATGCTAATTCCAAACCTAAGGTCCATGACCATTATTAGCCCACACTTTTTATTCCTGTAATGCTGTGCAGCAGGGTATTAAAGAGCCTGCCAGCTAACATTGTCAGTCTGGGCAAGTAAAATAACTAAAAAAGCATCTTTAATAATGCTATAGTGATCAAAATTCTGGTCAGGACTGTAGAATATATGCAGTCACTAGAGCAGCATCAAGCCATTCAGCAAATCTTTAGTTTTTCTCATCTCTCTGCCCCTGTGTTGGTTTGGGGCTTTCATCTTGAGACCTTTTGATTTTTTTGTTGTTGTTGTTGTTGTTGTTGTTTTGCTTTGGATTTTAGTTCTGTTTGTTTTTAATGAATCCTTTTTTCTAAGAATTGTAAAAAACTCTAAATTTGTTTCTCAGCTCACATTATTTAAAGGAACAGAGTTTAGTTGCACTCTGGGCCTGTAAATAAGTGACAACCAAATTACTACAAAAAGGCTTTCAGATAACATCCCTACAAATATAAATTCTCAGTTTTAAATTCTCTTTGACTGAAACTTAGTCCATATTTTCTTAAAATAAAGCATTTGCTTAAGCTTCAATTCTGTATCAGGCAGTGACAGAGAATTCTGCAAGTGTAAGGTTTGTCCCTTATCCAGGGCTTCTTTCAGGATTAGAGGCCTAAATTAGCAACTCCAATATCAAAGTTGCAGCTGCTCAATTCCATTTCTATGGGAGTTACTCACCTGAAGTGCAAATCCATGCTGGGAGGCAGCTCCAGTGGAAGAATGTCCACCAATGCTTCCAGCTCCATGGAATCCTCAAAGACAGGGACAGGCAGGCTGTGAGGAACGTGTCTGCACACAAAAAGTGTCTGCTTTCATCCTCAGACACAGCTTTGGGTAATCTTGAAAAATGTGGAAATAGCCTAATGAATTGTGGTTTGTTATCCTGGGATTTAACTGCTCAGAAGTGGTAAAATATCAATTAACATTTGCAGGGCTGATTGTGTGTGTTGGCCCTTTGTTCCCCCTCTGCTGGCCTGAGGCAATCCGAAGGCAAGAACAATTTCCCAAGTTAGGAAGAGGGATGGAACACATTAGTAATAAGGTCAAGATTAGAAAGATTGGAATAGAAAGAAAAGATTGCTAAGAGAGCTTGCAAAAAAAAAAAAAAAATCCATGCACCAAATATCACCATTATCTGCTGAACACAGCAATGCACTTTGGGTGGTTGAATTTTGGTTTGTGACAGTGAGTTAGAAAGGAATACACCAAAATATAATTTTCTTAAAAGGCATCAAGAGAGGGAATTATACAGATCAGTCTGTGGCATCTCAGGAATTTAACTTGGACACAAATATATTTAAATAGAGTGGCACCAGCCGTATCCCAGTGCAAGACAAGGTGAGAAATTATTAAAGAGTATGAAAAAAGCCATCTTCCCTTCCAGTTTGAGTGAAATGTCTCCTAAACTAAATGAAGGAAGGAAGGAAGGGATAAAGCCCTTGGATAAGTTCAGATTTCAGAACAAGTATCTTTGATGGCTTAGGGAGCTGAAGTTCTGGAAATCGTTGTTCAGAGTATCCCATGGCTGTGAGAACCCACGAGGGCTCATCCTGACCAAGAGCAGGAGAAATCCCAATGCTGTCACCTCATCCTCCCTCAGGCAGGGTCCCTCCTGCCTGCTCCTCTGGCTCCAAGCTCAGGAAGCACTCATTAATGGGGATAACGAGCACTAATAAAACATGTTTAAGAAAAGTGATTGGGGAATGCCCAGGTTCTTCAGCACTGAGCTGGATTTTGAACCCTGACAAAATCACAAAAGCCAAATTTATGAACAACTCTCTGCAGCCATCACAACGGGCCACACCCCACACCACTGATTCCTGCTGGAAAAGAACATTCCCTTGCCATGCAGCCCCTGGGAGTGGGGTTAAGGAGCATTACAGCCAAACCAGGACTCTCCTGAAACCCATGGTCTTGTCTGGCACCTGCCCTCCCTGTGAGATAATTCTGCTTCACTCTGCTTGTGACAGAGCAAATGTCTCCTCAATCTCTTGGAGAAATCAGAGCGTGTACCAGGATGGCTCAGCCTGGCCTGTGCAGCCTTTCAGGGATGCTTTCCTCTCACAGCTGGGGAGACCAGCACTGAGAGGGCATTAAAAGCTCCTTTCCCCTGCTGTAATACCATGATCTCTAATAGGGACTCATGCAGAAATTAATCTGCTAAACTTATAATCAAGTTAAATCTACGCAAGAAAACCCCAGAGGGCTCACAAACTGCTAAAACCTGATTTTCCTGGGGCTCCCTTCCTAATTGCTGAGGTGTTCCTACAATAAACCTTTCCTTGCTAGGAACACTGAAAACCAATTATGAAGACAGACACTGTACTCATTCCTCCCTGATATTTTACAAGTTTGTGGTTTGGGTTTTTTTCCCATCCCACAGATTTACAGAGTTGTCCTTGTGAAGATAAAAAGGCAGGATGAGTACCTGAGACCATTTGTTTTGGTTGAGAAAATAAAACCCACTAAATTCCAAATACATGATTAAAGAGAGATGTAAGGAGACAGGTGAGAAAGGGATGCTTTAGGTTTGAAAACCAGTTCAAGCTGACAGATCCACATGCAGGATTGCCATGCAAGTGTGTGACACCTTCCCTTGCACTAAGTTCCTGAGGGACATATGGGGGTTTTACAGGGCTTTAAAAATTTATTTATAATAAATTTACTGTTTACTGACGCAGTCTGAAAGGTTTCTGACAGCAATCCTTCAGTTTATTTACACAATCAATAGCAATCTAACTTACCAATATATACTTTCAATCCTCCTTATCCATTCTTCCAGAAATCAAAGTCTTCAGGTTTCGCTTACACCAAGTTTTTCTCCTGAAAACTCTGGAAGCTCTCAACTAATTAGCATTGATGTAAGGCTGTCTTGTTTCTGTAAATGATTTACAAGATGTGCTCTGATTGTTCTTCAGTACCTGATGCATTCCCTTCTACTCAACCCCATTTAATGCATTTCAATAAAGGCACGAAATTATCTCCCCAGGAATGTGACTCAGCCAACAATGTCACGCACTGTAACACTGAAAGTTTTTGCTCCATTCTGCCTTGCTTAATTATAAATGTTTTTTTTCTAATGGATGCATTTTGGAGACTAATGAAGAGAAGGGATTCATTTCTCACAGAGGGTGACAGCAATCATCCTTAGGTGTTGAGCAGACATCTATAAAACCAGCTAGCAACAACAGGACTGTGAAAAGTTTATAGGAGAGTCTTTTACAGATTATTGTCTGTTGTAGCTGCCTGTTTAAAAGATTCCTCGCCTCAGATGTATTCCAGGCAGCCTTTTGAGGACAGAGAGGTTTTCTCACTGTCACAAGCACACAGATCTGACACACAACTTCCTGGCCAGCACATGGAGCAAAAGATGTTTTGGCAGAGGTGACCCTTTGAAACAAGGAAGAGCTTAAACAAAACCACCCTAAAAGCAGATCTGGTGATGGTGGCCAGATGTAAAATGGCATCCTGAAGCTGAAGGATCACTTTTGTCTGAATTTGGCAAAAATAAAAAGGCTTAAATTTTTAAAAAAATATACCAATAAGTGAAAGAGAAAGGAACTTGTAGAGGCAAGGTCTCTTCTACCTTCAAAAAGAAATTGTTCATGGTTTTGAAGGATCAAATGCTGGATCCAGCAGCAATGCTGGGAACCTGTGAACTGAAGTTTCCTGGGGGATGGATTTGGTTACAAAACCTTGCTTTGGACAACTGCTCTAACCAAGATTGTTGTTAGCAGGTCTAAAATCCAGAGGGAAATAAGGAATAACCAATTCCCTGGACTAAAACTGGCTGAACAGAATTTAAAAACTTCAGACCAGCAAATTCATGGTTTTAAACCTGGTTTAACACATTCTAGAATCATGATTATTAAAGTTACCATGGCCCATGTTGCCAGGGATAATAGTGCTTTATGTCCTGTGCCTGTGTTCCCAAATCCTGAGCTAATCCTCATGCCATGCCTTGATCCTGTTTTATCAGCAAGAAGCATGCTTCAGAATTAAATGTATTTGCCAAATCTGAATCTGTCACCACCAGCAGATCATCTGTCTGTCACAAAAAAAACCCATAAATCTTACAGTGAATATTTCTAGAGCATAAACTTGATACAAAAATGAATTAAAAAATTTTAAAAAGACATTTAGGCTGGAGCACCCGCTACTAGGTCACTTCCACCTTACATTCAGTAATTGCTGGTTTACAGGTACAGATCATGCTGGGGACAAAATCCACATTTATTTACTCTTTGAAATGTGTTTTTAACATGTATTGATCAAGGCATCTCCCTTCCTGAAGCAGGAGGGCTTAGACTATAACAAAAGTACATATTTATATCCTGGCAATGCCCTATCACTGCAGAGAGAACAGCAAATAACCAGCTCTCAAATCTCCAAGAACAAGAACTGGTGGGGTTTACAGGCAAAGCTCTTAGGAGAAGTCAGGGAACAAGAGAAACCTCAAATCCCAGAGCAGAGCACAGCGTGACCAGAAAGCAGCACATCCATATCCAGGACACAACCCAACAATCCCTTGTCAGGAGGCTCAGGAGAAGCAAATGCTTCTGCTGATAGGGCACAGGAGAGCCAAGGCACAGCTTTGCCTTAGGAACAGCAAGACAACGAGGGACCAGCTCCATTTCCACCCCAGCACCCCAAAAGTGTCACCATGGGGTGCCCAATCACTGATAAATCCCTACCCTGCAACTGCAAATAATGTACTGTAAAGTTATTGCTATGGCCTCAAATACATATTTATGAAGGAAAGTAAAGAAAATAATACATCATCAGTTTTCAAGAGGTTTTATAGCAACCCCTTATCCCATTAACCTCTGGTAATTTATAACAAGCTGTCATATCATTAACACAATAAGTCAATAATTGCTGCCACTACATTTCCAGCACTGTACTCACAGTGTTCCCCACTTCAGCAAGAGGGATGATTAATGAAGCTTTTGCACAGCCTCTGATACTTGTATTTATCTTTCAGCAAACACTGAGTTCAGTTGATCACAGCACATGGGAAATGACTTTCTTTTGCATCAGTTGCCAAGAGAACCAGGATGGCCATACCTGGAAAGTTATTTCATTTCATACTAGAAGGGAAAAGGAGAATAAGAATCAAATGCTTGCCAAGGTCTTTTTAAACTCACATTTTCCTCATATAACTGTTTTCTGTCAAAACAAACCTTCATTCAAAAATGAAACTAGCTCTCTTCACTGGAGAAATAACCTTCACTATGCAAATCAATTCACTTTCCCAACCTTGCAAACAAATGCTCCCAGAAAGAACAGAAATAGTGAGAATCCTATTAGCAGCTTTGCTGCTCCTTGCACCCAAACCCCCAATAGCTGCAACAAAAGCATCAGGAGCAGAGCAGAGCCCATGCTGAGCACTTGGGAAAGCCAAAGTGGAATCAGTGTTATAGCTCAGATCACCCAGGGCTCACTTCAATGAACAGAAGAGTCAAGCGAGTCACAGCTTCTCCCCACCTGCCCGTCCCAGCAGAAAGGGAAATTCAGGAACTCTGCAAAATAAAAATTGATAAGCTAAACAAATACTGAGATTTCCTTATTGCAGCTTTTCTCCTTTTCCTTCAAGGGCTGAATTTTTAAGTCAATTGAGAGACAGATCTGTTTTTCATAAAGCTGTCACTTTTATTTTGTATTTTGGGGGGTATTTTATGTTGCTGTGAAATTGCCCAGCTTCATTGCTCCAAAGGAATGATGCACTATTCCTAAATTCAGATTCTCATGTTCAAACAGCAGCCCTGCCACAAACCAAGTCATGCCAGTGCTTTAAGCAAAGCAGCCCTCCAGAATGAGCCCTTCCTCATGTTTGAGGAAATTCAGAATATGTCATTAGGGTCTGCTGCAAGGAGCTCAGATGCATAATAAAGAGCCAGACCCATCAATGCCATGAACAAGGAAGGCATGAAAGCACATGTGTGAGCACTCCCAAATTCACTGGCACACCAGGCTTTTCTGCAACAGGAAACGTCAGCTTGAAAAAAGCTGTAGGTATGAGAATATCTCATTAATAGCTTCCTTCTTTACTGGGACATTTAGCATTTTAAAAAACATTGTATAAGCAACAATCAGATTTTACACCCTGGTGTTCAAATATCAAGAGGAAACAAACTCAGGTTTAAAATTTAAATATGATTGTTACTGTGCAGGTGCTGGTGAAATGCAGATCTTTGAAGGAAAAGAACATCACCTACATGAACATTATTTCCCCCTTTGTTGACTGTTCTCTGGAGAATTCCTACAAAGTTTTTATTCAAACGTCTATGAAACACTGATTTTAACAGAACAAAAACTGAACCCCCAAATCACCCACCTCAGAAGCAGCGGTTCAAAATTCCTGCCTAGAGGCCAAAGGTTATTGATCTATTTAGTGACAACATTCATGTGCACACACATGCATTAGAGAAGATCCTTTTCCAAGGCATTGAATACAGTATCCTAGGCATTTGAGTATTTCTTTGACAGACTTTAAAGTACACCAAATTTACATTCTATAAATGCTATTAGAACATTCAAAACATCTGACATTTCTGCAGAAACACATTAATGAGATACTCCAGAGACTAAGATTCCTGTTAAATCAGTCCCCTCAAAGAAAATTCTACATTAAATACATAACAAATACTGTCTCACACAGAAGAAAAATAGAAAAACAATGCTTAAGTGGAAAGCATTTTATTCATTTGCTTTCAAACCCATTTTCTAAACATTATTATTTGTATCAGTAATGTTTTATAACTCACTGTGAATAAAAGCTGCATTTATTGTTTATTCAAAGGTAGTTTTCAAACACTTTTGATCGTCCTTGTAGGGCCTCAGATCAGTCCTGCCAGGAGTGGATCTGAGGGTGCTGCAAATGGACGGGAAGGATGAGAGAGTCACTGCAAGCCTTAAATCCAGCACTGACACTTGGCTGAGCCCTGGGCAGCAAACAAAATGTATTTCCAGGTCAGAAACTCTGCAGCCTCTCTCACCTGCTGAGCATTGCTGCAAATTGCTCCCTTCCACAGAGATGAGACCTGAGAGCAGGGCAGGAAAGGGAAGCAAAGGCACCAAGTGGCCCAGCTGCACCCTGGTGGAGGGTTCCAAAAACCCCAACTCCAAACAGAAATGAGAGCTCCAGCTGAGGTGGGGCTCAGGTCAGGAGAGCAGAGAGTGAGGAGTCAATTCCTCAGAGGGGAGGGAGAGGCCAAATCCCCAAGGCAGCCCCAGGGCAGCCCTGGCTGTGCTGTGGGTCACTGGGAGCCCAAACACACACCCAGGGCTCGCTGCTTCTCCCAGGCAGCCCCAGCAGCTGCAGGAAACCCCAACTGCTCCACCAGCCTGGACCAGAAGCTCCCAGTGGAGCTGTGTCACCTGCTGCTCCAAGAAAGACTCCCGAGGTGGGGCTGCACCCAGAACATCCAGAGACCTTTTCTGTCACATTTTCTGGTCACCTCTGCACAGGGAAGACCCGATAACGTGTTCCTTGTTGCACAGAAAACCCACTTCATGCACTCATCCCTGAGAGTCCTGGCCCAAGCTGGGGAGAGTATTTCTTTTAAGCTGTAATTTAGAACCCCTCCAGTGTCTGATTGTGGGCAGATGTGAACATGTGGCTATCAGGGCCCCATCACTTGTACTCATGCAAATAAAAGAAAATTTTATACCTGTCAGGTGTTGGCTGTTTCTCAGAAGAAAATCAGCATGTTGTCCCAAACTCAAGGAAGATATTTTAAACCCATTCTATCTCAATTAGCCAGACCATTCTGACACCCACAACAGGTCTGACACAGAAACAAAAAGGGTCTATTTTCACACTGGAGGAGACAAGCTTCCCCTCACACCACCTGTGAGGGTGGTGAGCACTGCAGAACAAGTTTGCTCTCATTTCCAATAACATGCAAAGAACTTTGAAACAATTTATAAAAATAAGACAATTCATGTTCATTTTTTCTTATAAAAATAGCATCTCTAAACATCTTGCCACTGCCTATGAGAAGAATGCATGAAAAATATGCAAAAAGTAGGATGGAAAAACAGCATTAGGCATTGGAACTGTACCCCCCAATTCTGACAGTTCTACTTCACTCCAACCAGTCTGTTCCACAAAGTCAGCCCAGAGTGCAAAATCCAGTGGGAAGTAAAATTAATGTCTCTCATGGCATTGGGACTGGAGATAAAAATAGATAGATAGATAGATAGATAGATAGATAGATAGATAGATAGATAGATAGACACATATATATAAATAGATACATATATATATTTAATAAAAGAAGTAATTTAAGTAAGAGTGTTTAGATGTTATCAAGTCTAGTTTCTCTCAGCTTGGAAACCTGGATGTTTTGTGTTCTTTTTAAACTCACTACAACATATCTGTACTGACAAAGAAAGGAAAAATCCCAGAATTTCCCTAATGCAGTTATGCTATAAATCAAAGCAATACAAGAGCCCTTTTCCTCCTAGAATGTCTGTGTCAGCCCTGCTCCACCCCTCACCTTCCACACCTCTCCTGAAGCCCCAGGACAAAGCCCTCTGCAGTAACTGGAAGGTACCAGGAGGTACCTTGGAGGACAAAGCCCTCTGCAGTAACTGGAAGGTACCAGGAGGTACCTTGGAGGACAAAGCCCTCTGCAGTAACTGGAGGTACCGAATTCCCACTTTTGGGAAGGAGGGGCATTGCCATCCCTGCCCCGAGGCTCTCCCTGTGGCTGTGCCCCTTCCCTGCTCTGCCTGGTAGCACCAGACTGGAGCCAGGCTGCCCCAATGACCCTGAGCTAAGGGCAGGGCTTGTGCAGCTGCTCAAGAACAAACTGGCACCTTATTAGAAGCTCTTTTGCTGAGAATTGTGTGCATTTAGCATCACCTTGTGAAGCTTCTCTGCCCCTCCCAGCCTTTCACCATTTTCCATGCCCGCTTTTGGGGCTAAGGTCATCATGGGACTGCCTTAATTATCTGCCAGCACTCAGCACTGGGATGCCCACCCACACATTGCACTTTCAGTGCAGGGCCACAGGATTTCTGTTTTGCTTTTTTTCAGCTTTACAGAGCAAAACAACATGAGTGTTTGCACCTTGCAAATATTATAACCTGATAGAGAATATCCCTCTGCTGGAAGCTGCCAGCTTTTCTCCCCCAGACCTCTACCACACTTCTGAGCCCACTTCAGAAAGTGTTCTGTGTTGGTGTGGATCATGGTTTTGTACAATGGCCACAAAAACTGTGTTTATGCAAACAGAAGGAATTTGCCAGGTAGAGGTAAAATATGGCACAGAGCAGGGTCTATTTCTGTCTTTTCCCACTAGCAGAGCCCACATTTCCTGGGCAGAATGACAGCTTCCTTCAACACCAGCCAGCCTGAGTTTTTAATAGGGAACTGTAATAGCTGTTAACCCCCAGGTCACCTTCCAAGCAAGGAATCCATAAACTGCTTTCAAAAATAACAAAATCATGCTTGAACAGGATTGTGTACTCGACATAGCAATGCTCTGATATAAAATAACTGCTACTTAAAATAGACTATTTCTCCACTTAACTAATAATTATTAATTAGATATTTAGTATTTCACTTTATGGCAGCAAGCCCCAAAACCTAAGCCGTCATTTGAGAGCAGCATCAAATACCCTTCCAGATATTTGGGGGAAAATCTACTTATTGTGTGAAAAATATTTGCTTTTTCTTTTCTTTTTATAACTGTTCCCCTTTCAGATATCATAAGCAGGAAGCTTGAAAGGCAGCACAGTATGTGAATTATCTTGAAAAGAGGCTGTCATCTTAGGTTTATGGAAATGGAGTAAATCTGCAGCTTAAACAGAACGAGAATAATGACTTCCTTTATATTCCTTCAGCATAGCCTTAAGAGCAAACACAAATCATCTGGGTGATATTTCAAAATCAAACTGAAATACAGGCTATATGTTGCAGCCATCATATACAGAGAGGCTGGTGCTGTTCTCTGAAAACGTGATTAACCAGGTTCAACAAGTGAGCAAAGAGCCAGTTAAACAAATACAGCTTTCCCTGCAGGTTCTACTTGCTCAGCTGGGCTATTTTCACCTCGGATTAGAATTGCCATTTCCATGTCACAGCTCAGCAAAGGCACCAGGTTTCAGGGCAGGCACAGCCAGCAGGGCTCCAGAATTCAGGAGCTGACAGCTACTAAACCAAACCTCTGGTGGCTGCCAGAATTGTCTGCTTAATTGGGATAGAATTGGTTTAAAATATCTTCCTTTTATTTGGGACAACACGATGATTTTCTTCTGACAAACTGGCAGTCAACACCTGACACCACCTCAGGGACTGGACAGGGCAGGGCCCCTCTTGCTTTAAGGACTGGGACCTGAAATCTCCAAAAGAGGCTCAGTACTGAGCACATGGCTGAACTAAGGATGAGTCTTGTGCTGCTTTTCCGAAAAAAACCCAAAAGCTTTAGTGCAGTTCAGCTGCACAAAAACTACAGAACAAACCTGGGATTACAGCTATTAGGAACACATCTTGATCTTTAGGAAATAAAAAAGCTGTCAGGTGCAAAGATACACAGAATAAGGTACCTGACAGCCAGTGGTGCCTCCCTGTCCCCCAGGACACTGGGGCCTCCCATCACCAAACATTCAGGACAAGCAGGAGACAACACGAATTCCCTCCCCAGTGGTTGTCCCTTTTGTTGTCATAGCAGCAAGGCTTCTGGTCCTTGCAAACTTGGACTTGTTGCTCCAAAATAAACATAAATAACATATCTGCTGCAAATACAAAAGAGTTGACAAATAGCTGCTTAATGAACCACATCCAGCAGTTCATAATTCCCCATTAAGAGCCTAATAAAAACCACTTATCTCAAAGTGGCTTCACTGCCTGATAAAGACATAACCAGAATTCTTCTGGTAAACTCGAAAGCTTCACCACCCTCAAGGTATCCCACAGTGGTGGGATTGTACATACAGCACCAATTCTGAAAAATGCCATTTAAAATGTGCTTTCAAGAGAACACTTCCTGCCATTTTAAAGATGACACAGAGAGCATTTCTCATTATTTCCCATGCAAGGAGAGAATTTGCATTGCTTGAGGTGATTTCCACTTTGAAAAACTTTTAAATCACTGAGGAGCTGTCCCCAGACAAAGATTTTTACATCTTTGGGTAACTGCTTTCCCTTTGAGAGTTTTCTTGTTATTGTGTAATTCCCCTTTTGAAGATTTGCATATTGATGATGGAGTGCCTTTGAAGATTTCCACATTGTTGGGACAGGAGCAGCCCTCAGAAAAAAGCTCCCATCCTGGAAGATCTACCTCCAAAATAATGTGTACCAACAGCATATTACCCTCTCAAAAACTGTTTCATTACAGTCTTCATTTAGTGACACAGAATGCTCTTAATGCACACAAAGATCTCACTTTGTAAAGCTCCTGGAACACAGATCACAAAAATCCTGAGTTCTTTGTCTCCAGAAGTTCTGACAGGAATTACCAAAGAGAAAACAGGGAGCTGACAAAGTGTTACCAATTTTCTCCTGCCAGACAATAATGGTGTCACTCCTGCAGCAGTGCTGGTGGGGAGAGGAAAGGTCCCATGTGGGCTGGACCTGGAGCTCTGTGCTGGGATCCTTCAGGACAGCTGCACTACAAGCCCCTCATTTAGGTAATACTGCCCTAAAACAAGCAAATGGTGAGTTTTGGTTGTATTTGCTTTTGTTCTTTTTTTAAGGCACTTTTTTACTTAGTCAAACCAACCCCTTCTAAACCACCAGATTTTAGCAAAAAATGCAACAAAGTAATTTGGCAAGCTTGACTTAACAACCAAACTACACCCAAAACCCAATTTGCAAGATGCTTTCCAGTTCCAATTAAGCATGAGTGTCCACTAGCACTTCCAAGTGGAAGAACAGCCAGGAAAAAAACTGGTTTTCAGTATTTCATTATGTAGCTAACATTCTGCACACAGCAGTTAAATCTTCTGGCTTGCTCTATATGCCAACAAATAGAGCAGTTAGTGGTGTAAGAAACTTTCTTCATATACTCTCGTGGAATTCTGAAGTATTCATTTAAGAAAATGCAAGAGAATTCCCAATCAATTACAAAAATATTAATTCCATGTATGTATCAATGCATTGAGCCAGCCTCAAGTCAGCAAAGCCTGAAATAAGCCAAAGTTGGTGACAGGACAATCTTCTGAAGAACCCTCAGTATGCTGAGGTCCAAAATAGCTCAGCTGATGTCAGAGCCACATTTTCAAAGCCTTCTGAAAACCAAATCTGGATGTTTTCATTAACAGAAATGAGGTTTGCAGCCATTGGCTCTGTTGGATATGGAGAACCTGGAGTTTCTCTTTCCACACCTCCTGAAATAATAGAGAATTCAGCCACTGTCCTATTGAGAGGAGAAGAAGGACAAAAGCCACTAATGCAGAACTGGAGACGGGAGGAAGTGGGAGGAGGAATAGCTCCATCAAGAAAAGGAGGGATTGAGAGAGTTTGATCTCTTGATTCAGGAGAAAATGAGGATTACGATCTCAACTGAAGCAAATATCCTGGGCAGGTTTATTCATAGTGATTTTCAATAAATCACCACAGTTGTAAGTTAATTGCTATGAAAAATAACATTATTTTTCCCATGCATGGCCATGAGATGGCTTTGTCACTGTAAGCATGAGCTTGGCTGTCAGGGATAATTTCCTGAAAGCCTCTGAAGGTTTCCTTTGGCAATACAAAAGCAGTCATTCTTAGGGAGCAGGGCAGGGCAAGGGAAGGCAGAGAAATGAGCATTAACAGCCTCCATTCATCAGCAGGAAGCTGCTAAAGGCTGGCAGTGATTAATCAGATTAAGTAACTATTGACCAGCCACAATTAAAAAATATTTAGTGGCCTGCTCTAGAAAGCTGGAAGGAAATATTTCATCTGCTCTCATATAAATTCGTTTCCTTGCTTTAATGCAGCGTGTTTCACCTTTAAGCCTAAAATCTGGATTTTTTAGTACTATCCCCTCAAGTTCATGGCAAATTATTTAAATAATATGATTTGAAGACCCCAGCCCATCACAACCTTGAAATGGACTCTTTGAAGAGGTATTCCTGTGGGAAGTTTCAGTCTCTTTTTCCTCCAGCATCTTGAACTTCCATCATTCCTTACCCAGATATTTCCTCATATTTCAAACTAACACAGCACATAACATTAGTTTTAAATGGCTGTCCACCAAAGCTGAGATCTCTACATAATTTCTGACAAACCAGAAATTCATTTTCTAATAAAGCATCAAATCAAGGTAAAGCACAACAAGAACTCCTGGAAATGCTCCACAGAGCTCCAGTTCCTCTTACTTGGACCTCATCAGTCAGTCAGAAAGCAGATTTCTGTTTCTAACAAAATGCTCCTCTTCCAAGAAAAGAAACACCAAAAAACCTGCCAAAAAAATAAAAACAAACAAAAAACCAAACCAAAACCAACCACCCCACAAAGAAAAACAACAACAAAAAAACCCCAAAAAAACCAAACCCAGCCAAAAAAAAAAAAAAAAAACAAAAAAACCACCAAACCTATCAAAAATACTTACCAAAATCAACCCCTCCCCCCGAAAAAAAGAAACCGCACACGCAAAAAAATTCCAAAAAAAGCCAAAAAAAATTCCACACATAAACAACCAACCAACAAACCCCACAAGAAAAAACCCCTCAACAATCTGAAAATACACATTTCATATAACTTTGGCCCTGATAGTCAGTTGAGGTGGCAAAAAGAACCTTGTTTTTCTGTTATAGTTTTATTCAAATTTTATTTCCAGCACAATTCCCCAGTGGGGACACGGACCTGTCCTGGGTAACCTGAGGTTCTGCTGCAGCCCAACAACCCACAGGACAAAGCTTCTCAAAGCTCCTCAAACACCTGGGCAGCTGTAAGCAGCACCTCCGGACAATTCCCAGGCACAGACAGGGGTAAAAAACCCCAAACCCACAAATACCAACAAACACAAGGCCAAAGAAGTGTCACCCAACCCTTTAATACTCCACTTATGTCAGGGGAAGGAGAAAAGCAACCTGAATGCATCCTAAAGGCTCCTCCTGACTCCCCAAATCCAAACCATTATCCCCAGTGCAACACCTCACAGAAATCACTGCTCACTGCAACCCAAACCCATCCTTCCAGAAAGATCAAAATTCATATTTTGGCACGTGCTGACCTCTGAGCACAGCAACACAGCTCCCTAAAGCTCCACAGGTACTCCTGCCATGAAACACTACAGCCTTAAAAAGGGACCAGTTTACACTTTAACCACTGGCTCAGTGTTCTATGGCAGCAGGTTCAACAGTGCCTGCCCCCTCACAGAGGATCATAATGGCATCTTCTGGCTATTAATTGCTGTTAGTCACATCCAAGGCACAATGGATCACTCACATGAGTGCCAGAGAGCCTAAAAGATGTGAAATTAGGTTTCACTCACTCCAGCAAGGTTTGCAAATGGTACACTCTTTAAGATTCACCATTAGTTCCAAAGCAGACATTGTACTTCTAAACAGAGGTTATGGGTTAAAGCACCCAGTGACTGAGACTGCTCTGAGATATTGCCAGGACACATCAGCTGCTTCACAGTTAACAACAAATGTGGGGACAGGCTTCAACTGGCCAGGAAAGCTGGACATTCTTCCAGAATGCCCCTGAATTGCTCCAGGCTGGGCCAGAGGGGCTGGAAAGGCACCCAGAGGAAAAAGAGCTGGGGGTGCAGTGACAGGGCTGGGCCAGAGGCTGATGGCTGTGCCAGCCTGGGGTGACACAGCCCAGGGCAGGGACTGTCCCCTGTGCTGGGCACCTCGGGGCTGTGTCCAGCCCTGGGCCCTCACAAAGAGGGACATGGAGGGGCTGGGGGTGTCCAGAGCAGGGAACAGAGCTGGGCAGGGGCTGCAGAATCCCCGAGGGAGCTGGAAGGGGCTGAGCCTGGAGCAAAGGAGGCTCAGGGGCCCTTGTGGCTCTGCACAGCTCCTGCCAGGAGGGCACAGCCGGGGGGCCGGGCTGTGCTCCAGGAACAGGGACAGGAGCAGAGGGAACGGCCTCAGGCTGGGCCAGGGCAGCTCAGGGGGGATTCTGGGAACAATTTCCTCACAGAAAGGGTTCTCCAGCCTGGCACAGCTGCCCAGGGCAGGGGTGGAGGCCCCATCCCTAAAGGGATTTAAAATCCATATGGAGGTGGCACTTGGGACATGGGTTAGTGGTGGCCTTGGCAGTGCCGGGTTGATTTAAGATCATGAAGTCATTTTCCAACCTAAGCAACTCTATGATTGCCACAGAAATCCCCTCAGTGCCTGTCCCAGGCAGAGCCCCTGCTGCAGGCAGAGCACCCTGGCTGTCCCTGCTGGCAGTGTCCCTGCACAGACAGAAAGGAAGCAGCTGGAGCTCTCTGCACTGGGATCAGCAGCACAAGGAGCCTCCTCAGCTCTCCAGATCCCACAGGGCATGCATCAGGTAGGTATCCATCTTCTCTTTAGGGTACAGCTCTGGGATGCCCCTTCTGCTTCAAGTCTCCTCACATACACTCCTGTGACAGGACATGCTGTGTTTTGGATTAGTTATTGTCACAGAGAATGTTTTAAGTAATGAAACCTGGAAACAGTTTTACAATTTGTTATCCTGAATACATCCAGAAATTATGTCCCAGCTTGCCCAGCTTTCCTTCCATGCTCAGCATTGCTTTGACAGAACCAGAATTTCATGTCCATTTTTCATAATTTTGAGTGAAGCATGTCCCAGAAATGTTTCTTGGGGTCACAGTGGAACTTGCACAGGGATCAGTGACAAAATCACTACAGGCAAAGTGCTCCACTGTGGGGAACATGAAATTCCTCAGCTTTTTGTCTGTTCTGGAAGAAACAACTGAACTGTGAGCATGCAAGGTTCTCTATTACAAATGTAGGCATTTGGCTACGAAACACTGATGAGTTTGTAGGTAAGTTTGATACAACCACATTTTTCATGGAATTGAGACATTTTTTGGCTCTTCTATTTCACTAAAGATACCCAAACAAACTCACAAAAGGCTTCATTTCCAGCAAATATTCCAGCCAGCAACTGAAGTGAACATTGCAAGACCCAGCCCTTAGTTCATGCTTAAAAAAAATTCTTTGGTATAAATATGGATTTAATTATTTTCACCTTGCTTCCTTGTTCCCTTTAGAAATACAAGGCCATGCAGTTAATTATTCACACAAAAATCTCCTCTCCACACAATTACAGAATAATAATTAGGTTTGTTCAGACATTTGCTTTTTCAGAGTTTACAGACCAGTAAGAAATGAAAATATTTGAAGTGAAATTAGTTTTGTGCTGACAACTCATAAATTACGGGGCCTTCATTTTGAGTTTGGATGACAGAGCACCTAACCTTTCTACATTCCTATTCCAAGGCAGAATCATCTTGAAAATCCAGCCCGGGCAGTGAATTGCCTCTTCCACTGAAAATCAGGTGACTTTCATCGCTTGGGACTGAGGCACAGCTTAACAAACTATTACAGAATGATATCTTTGGTTTTAAATTAAATGTCAAGCACAGTTATACAGTGGTGGAGTAGCCTGGGCTGTCTGGCAAAAGTGCAACATATTGCATGCAGAACGTCAGGAGATAAGATGGAGAAACGCAGCCAAGCAGAAAAGCTGAGCTGCACAGGGATGAGCCAGAACAGGGACAGACAGGCCCTAGCACTCCAATTTCCCTCAGTGCTGCTGTCACTCAGCCCCTCCGAGCCCAGGCACAGGAGAGGGGATGAGCTCAGAGGGGTTTGCATGGCAAAGGAAAGATTCAGATACAAAAGGAGGAAGATTCACATTTTGCTACTGAACAAATTGTTAAGGGAAAAAAAAAACCCAGAAAAATTAATTTGCACACAACTGACCTAATGTTCCAATATATGAAAATTTTTGTAGCATGTGTGGGTTTTTGGGGTTTGTTTTTTGTGGTTTTCTTTTTTTGTTTGTTTGGTTTGGGATTTTTTTTTTTTTTGTGTTTGGGTTTGGTTGGGGTTTTTTTTTTGTTTTTATTTTGGTTGGGTTTTTTGTTGTTGTTGGTTTTTATGGTTTTTTTTTCAATCTGTAGCATGCCTTCAGCATAAGGCAAGGAAAGGCACAAGTGCCTTTGTCTACAGATATGAACACTGCCTTTAGAAACCCAAAACTTCATTATGCTACTTCTTCGTGGTTAGATCTTAAAGCCCTTTTCCAACCTAAGCAATAAGTTGATTCCCAGAAAAATGTGCTCAGTGCTTCTGTGTTCCCAGGAGTCCCCTCTGCAGGCTCCAGGGGAGCTCAGCCTGACCCACCAGACCCCAGACTGTGCTGGTGTCTGTTCCCTGGGGTCACCTGGGGGCTGCAGGGACCTCTGTGAGGAGGAATGGGGCTGTCCCATGTCACACACATTTACAGGTTAGACATAAGCTCACAAACACCTTTCCCTACTGAGGACATATCCCTGTCCTGGCTGCCCTTGGCTCACCCAGAGCCTGAGAGGATGAATGCTGCCTGGCTCCTGCTCCCTTCCAGCAGCACTGCCAGTCCCCAGGAGGGGAGGACATATCCCTGTCCTCTTCTGAGGACATATCCCTGTCCCCTTGGCTCACCCAGAGCCTGAGGGGATGAATGCTGCCTGGCTCCTGCTCCCTTCCAGCAGCCCTGCCAGTCCCCAGGGTGTCCCCACAGACAGCAGAAAGTGAACCCTCACTTCCTCACATGGGGCACCATTGCAGAGACTGAGAGCACGGACCCCACTGTGCCAGCAGAGCAAAGCTGTTTATTACACAGCTTACCACTATTTAGAGGTCACTGCATTCCTACAAAATTCTCTGCTCTGACCCTTTGTCCTGGTCCCCTTTAGAAACACAATATTCTGATTATTCTTCTTAAGCGAATAATGTCCTTTGTTATCTCTTCCACCAGGGAAGTCCTTGTTGCATCTTCCTTGGTCAAAGTGGTCAATGTTAGAGGGACAGAGTGACCAGACATGGTGTCTTCACTTCTGTTCCTGCCTTGAGTTTATCTCTCCCTCAGCTTTCACTGTACCAGGGCCGCAAGGTCTGTGCTGCTGCCCAGCTCAGCTTCTGCAGCTGTCTGATCTCTGACAATGCCAGTGCCACCACAGCACAGGGACACTGCCCAGCAGCAAGGGAGAGAACGAGACACAACCCTGGAAACACCCAAAGGACCAGGGGAGAGCCCTGTTATCCATCAGAGAAGATACAGTTTGTACAACCACAGAATGGTTTGGGTTGGAAGGGACCTTAAAGCCCACCCAGTGCCACCCCATCCATGCAAGGGACACCTTCCACTGTCCCAGGCTGCTCCCAGCCCCAGTGTCCAACCTGGCCTTGGGCACTGCCAGGGATCCAGGGGCAGCCCCAGCTGCTCTGGGCACCCTGTGCCAGGGCCTGCCCACCCTGCCAGGGAACAATTCCTCATTGCCAAGATCCCATCCAGCCCTGCCCTCTGGCACTGGCAGCCATTCCCTGGCTCCTGTCCCTCCAGCCCTTGGCAATTGTCTCTCTCCATCTTTCCTGCAGCTCCTTCAGGCCCTGCAAGGCCACCCTGAGCTCAGCCCAAAGCTTCTCCTGTGCAGGTGAACAATGCCAGCTGTGCCAGCCTTACAGGCTCCAGGAGAGCTGCATTATCCCTTGGATAGGAAACAGATTTTATACAACATGAGGCAAAGCTGGCACTGAGGTAGTGGCAACACCTCACCTGATCAATGGTTGCTGTCTCTTGTCACCCATCACCAGCAGAACCAGGGTGTTTATGTCACCACTGAAAGCTCCACTGCACAGTGGGAACAGCTGTATTTTGGCTGCTTTATGGCATTTAGATTTTCCAGCCTTTGCTAAATCTTGTTGCATAGGTGTGCCAGTAAGTGATCGAGAGCTTCAAATAACAATCAATAATCCATCCTCCTGATAGGCTGCCTCTATCACAACTTGTGACATCTGAAGCTGTCACATGAGATGTTTTATGCAAAGATAGAGAGAGATTCTGAAAGGAAGTTAAAAACCTGGTGTCATTCTCTTGGCTTGTGCCAGTGGGTGCAATGGGGGATTTAATCAGCCCACCAAATAAAAATGAAGGCTTCATGTGGTCGTGACTGATCCACACAGAATTCATTCTCAAGAGGCAACAGAGCAGTTTAAAAGTTTGAACCATACAGCTTTTATAGGTACAGTTAATTTGTGACTTTTTACTACGAAAACATTTTAAACACCTGTCATTTTTAACTTATGAAGTTATTATCAGGTTCAGCTAACAACAGAATACTGCATATTACTGCAGCAATTAGTAACCCATTTTCTCAAAAGGCTGAATTTTTAAAGAACATGACAATAAGCCCTTTCATCTTCTTAAACTTTCAGGATCCAACATTGACAATTTCATTTCCAAAAGTCACAGGTGACAACCTGCTGCCCCCTCACCTGTGCCTGACACAGCTGCCACTGCCCTGAGGATGCTCAGCCAGGTGCTGAGCTGTTGCTTGTTCAACCACTGCAGCTTCTAACTGGAGTCAGTAGCTATGAAATTTTCAGGCTTGAGCTCAAGTTAATTATATATTTCATGAAGAAAAGCTGATAAAGAACTCTTAGAACTCTGATTCCACTTAGCAGCAAACCAAGAAACACTTTGCACTGCCAACCATCCCTCCACTGGGTGGTTTTATGTTCACATCCTATGATGACTTTATTTTAACCCCTCCTGGTCTCATCAGCTTCAGTAAAACATTTGCCTGTATTATAGATATTTGAGCAGGACATTTGCCTTACTCTGCTTTAGGCATCCTGGCTTACATTTACAGCCATAAATGATAGCCCATATATAATTTACTGCATAACACACACTGCTGTCTAATTAGATTGACCTGTGTAAATTAGATCTATAAAGTCTATGTCTGGCTGTTATAAACATTTTAGAGCTATTATCATAACAGTCTTGATTTTTCAGAAAATGCTCAAACCCAGGAACTTTTCTACAAACCCCCACTGGAACTGCCAAACCAGAAGGAATGGCACTGACTTTCAGTGAGGGTTGTGTGCATCGTGGAGCAGCCACCTGAAAATTGTGGAGAAAGCCCAGGTCACCTTTGGGGACATGCCTTGAAGGGATGTGCTATTCAATGACATTACAATAGAAGTGATGTGATACCCAATGTCAATAAAGGGGAAGGAAGCTCTTTTCCTGGGACTGGAAAGAGAGCTGAAGTCAGCAGCAGGTTGA
Organism: Molothrus aeneus; assembly: GCF_037042795.1. NCBI lineage: Eukaryota > Metazoa > Chordata > Aves > Passeriformes > Icteridae > Molothrus > Molothrus aeneus. Next base: position 1,038,264 of record NC_089656.1, read on the forward strand.
CTTCCTACTCACCAGAAGGTTTCTCTTCCCACTGCTCACCAAGGAGAACAAGCCTTGGAAGAGATCCCAAGCACTTTCTGAGAAACATTTAATTGAATAACTCCTTCTGACACAAGGGGCTCACATAATTGACAAATAAGAGGGATGGGAGCGAGACTGAGAATTGATATTTGTGCCTGCTGTCTATACCTAAAAGCATTACTTTAAAACTGTGGCACAAGCATTAAAACCAAGCAAATGTATGTGAAAGTCAACCCATCTTAATTCTGAAATACTTTGAGGCAACCTCTGAGGATCTTCTGATAACAAACCATGATCTTTCTCTTGGCAAGGGGGGATCATGCTTGCAGGAAACTTTTGTGCATCAGGGAACACCAGGAGATCACTACAAAGGGAACATCAGGCCCTGCACAAATATTTCAGGATCAATGAATTTTCTGAAGCAATCAGAATATATTTAACAAAAAAAATTCATCCAGTCCCTTCAGGCAGGCCTTTTTGCTTCAAGGGAGAAGGAAATTATCAGTTGTAAAAGAATAATAAATCTAAATAAACCACTGCTAAACAGGAGGAGTCCATGGGCAGGGACACCTCCCACTGTCCCAGGCTGCTCCCAGCCCCAGTGTCCAGCCTGGCCTTGGGCACTGCCAGGGATCCAGGGGCAGCCCCAGCTGCTCTGGGCACCCTGTGCCAGGGCCTGCCCACCCTGCCAGGAACAATTTCTCCCAAATATCCAATCTAGATGTACTCTCTGTCAGTTTGAAGCCATTCCCCCTTGTTCTGTTGCTCCAGGCCCTTACAGAAAGTTTCTCTGGATCTTCCCTTGGGGCTCCTTCAGGCCCTGCAATGAAGTTCAGGACAGGTTATCACACACTGGCTCAGCTCTGTCCTCCCTCCATTTTAAATTCTCCTGTGCTGTTGTTCTTCAGCTGAGCACATCAAGAGGCTGCAGGAAGTATCTGCATCTGCTTATTCTCGCTCCCAAAAGGGGTGAAAAATTTAACACACTGCTCTGAGAAACTGAAATGCTGAAAAAATGCTACATAAATCCAATTTTTCTACCTACTTTTATTTCCCCCCCCAAAAGTCAATATAATGATTTTTCTTGAAGCAAACATAGCCCGGGCAGTTAGGGGATAAAGACTTTACCCTTTTTAAGTTAACACCATTCAACTACTATCTCCCTAATAACTCCTGGCTATAGCAGTGACTCCTAGATATATTCACTTAATCCCACTTTATCCAGCAGCCTTGGCAGGGAAATGCAGGCCTGTCCTAAAGACACACGGTGGTAAACAAGATCAATAACTCCTCATTTCTCACAGGAGCCAGTGGCAGGGCACACCACAGTCAGACTTTATTTACATGTGAAGCACTGACTGCAACCATGAGGACTCTGGATGTGCTAATGATCCTGCCAGTGCTGCACAGCCCCAGTGGAACCTCAACACACATCCTGTTAGTCCATCATCTGATTATTGCATCCACCAAGAGTAAAACAAGTATTAGAGAGACTGGAAATGAAAACATTTCACAGAATAGCAAGATGCAGCTGTTGTTCAAGTCTAAAAACATAGCCTAAGTGTACCATAAATTCATTATTTTCTCCTATAAATCTAGAGTTGAAGATTTTAGTAAAGCTTTTCTGTGCTCTAAAGATTACATTTTACATTTACAACTTTATTACATGACTGTGTATTTGAGCTTGCAGGGTGCAGATTGGTATGATGGCACAAGAAAGTTGTTTCACTGTAGGAAAAGGTTCAAAAGGGCTCCTCCTCACATGTTAATCCCAAAATCACTTCCCACATGTAAACAAAGGAATCCACAATATTTAATCTGCCCCAAGAAACAGCAAGTGACACAAAAGTGGTTCCTAGAAAAAAGGAAAGGTTCTACAGTAAAATTTAGTGAGGATGTAATTATTCCAGTATCTTTTGTTTAATTTACTTCAAGATGAAGCCCATAGTGGGAAGAAACTGGTGTTTAAAACCCATTTTCCCTAAAGAAAATCCCTTACAGGAACTTGAGAACAGTTTAAAACTGTGCTGACAGTTTTTAGAAGCTGGATTGATTACATGCAGGGACTTCAAACATCCAGAAGTTGCTACTACTGATGTAGATTTTTAAATTATTTTATTATTGACTCATTGTTCAATTAAAACATCTTTACTCTGCATTTTCAGCCTGAAAATAAAAGCCACTTGGGAGCCACAGCATGTTTGGAAGCTAACAATTAGCAACAACAAACTTTTCAAGTGTCTATACCCAAGTCTTGTTTTCAATTAAGAAATCCTTAATGAGGCAGGTTCAGGGTTTTTTGTTTGGTTGGTTTGTTGTTGTTTCAGTTTGATTTTAGGGACACTTTTCCTCCCACCACTGCTATCCCACTCACCACCAGAACATTAGGCTGGACCACATTTCTGCAGAGAAAGTTCAGCTACTCTGAGGACTAATTACAATTTTCAGGCTGAAAATAAGTTTATGTTATTCTCAGTAAACAGCTTTTCATTCTTTAGGGATCACATATCATTACAGTGCTACATCAAAAGGTTAAAATCCAAGCACGCTGCTGGAAAGTTTAAGTGGTGTCCTGAAAAGCCACTGTCATTATTTATAATGGCTGCCCCAGCTGCAAAGGGTGGTGGATGGCACAAATTAAATGTTTGCTGATAGAAAAACCTTCTGAGATGAAAACAAAGCAAACAACAAACTACAGATGGTTAGCCAAGAATTAATTGAGTGTGCCCAGGACTGAGGCAGGAAGGCTCATACCCCTCACTCTACAGATTGCCCACAAGTTGGAGATTTCTGTTTCTCAGGGATGCCCAGGTGTGAACCCCTTTGTGCCATGTAAGCAGGATGCATTCTGCCAGCTCTGCCTCTTGATTTCCTTTGGGGTGCACATGTAACTGCCTCATTAGTGGCCATTTGTAGCTGTGTCCTTTGCAATCGCTCTCGTATCCAGCACAGTTCAGAGCTGCTGCAGGAACAGCAGCAAGGCTGGGCTAGCACAGGGACCTGCTGGGGAGCAGCAGCACAGGCCTGATCTCCTCCAGGGAAGGCAGCACAGGCACTCATCTGTGGGCTGGGCGATGATATGGGGTGCAACTAAACAGAAATGGCCAAGGACTGCAGTTATCATGCTACACAGAGATAAAATCCACCAATCACCTCATCTTTACTTGCAAAATGAAGTAGAACAGACCCATCTTCAGCCATAGTTTTACACCAATGGAGGCAAAAGAAATCCCAAAGCCAAAAAATACCCACATTTTTCTCTGTTTTCCTCTAGTTCTTTAACTCTCCTGGAAATGAAAGAGAAAATGATGATCTGGAGTATATTCAGACACTGAAGAGCAATCCAATCCCAACTGGGTTGAACTTCAGCTTCTATTAGTTCCATAGAGAGAGCAATCGATTTAAATACCTCTTCACCTCTAACAAATGCATTCAAGGCATAATTTATTTGATGAACTGTTCCCCTATCTGAGGGATGCATTCCTAAAAGAGGTATTTAAAACAAACCAAACACCCTCACACCAAACAACACCAAACAAGCATGGGGCGTATGGGAAAAAGCAATTCTAATTATTTCCCTTAACATTCTGCTCCAATCTCTCTTTTCCTTATTATCTGCTTAACATTTAAGCATCCTTAAAGCACCATAAGACTGCTCTGTTTTAGCAACAGGCTCCTTAGACATTGGGAAATGTTCCGGGGAAACCTCGAGTGTGTTTTGACACACTGAGCCAGATAAAATGATTCTGCCACTTGTTTACAGCACAAGTGACAATATTATTTCAGAGTCCTAGCAGAAGTGATAGACAACTGGTAGCCTCGAGGGAGCTCACAGACTTGCAGGCAGCGCAGCATTTTGGCACCACCCTCCAAGCTGTGGACACGACTGTCACCTCCCTGATGGCTCTCAGCCACTGCAGGCTCCATTCAGGCCTCCCACCACTGCTCCGAAGTTACCCATGCTCTGCCACTTTGAGCTACTCACCCTTTTTGGTGTGTTTTTTACTCTTAAATCAGCCATATTATTTTTTATGCTCTGTTTAGCGTTATCCCAGCATGGTAGGAGATTTGGGCTTGTTCATGCAACAGGCAGGGTGTTTGGGATGGTTTACATCCCAAAACCACAGAGTTACTGGAGCAACTCTGTGCAGGTTACTGCTGCCTCTCCAGAGAAACTTAACTCCTGCATTTCAGACTCACTTTGGGGTTTGTGTGTGTGGTTTGAAAAAGGAAAATAAACCAAATTACTTTTGAGCTTTTGAAGTTCCATTTGCACAGCCCAGCATCTCAGAATTTGAACAATGAAATAAATAATTAAAACATTTATATTTCATAGCACAAAGGGAAAGCAAAGATCTGGAACCCCATTGGAAGGCCTCCAAGTCAAATATGAGAAAGAACTATTCACAAAATAAGTATTATTCCTATACTCTTGCAAAGTCTTATAAATTGTTTCTTTCTGGAAATAGCAGTGGAGCAGAGGTAGAGGTAGAGCAGCAATGCAATGACTCATGCCATTTTCTGCAGTGATTCATGACATTTCTGAGAATTCAGCTGCAGCTGAGGCCCTCCATTCCACAAATGCAAATTGCACAAACGTAAATCTGACCTGAACCTCCACACAGCAGGTGTGTCCCACCTGGAATACACGAGATGCTTGCAAAACAAGGACTTCTGAACTCAGCTGGAAAAACTTGAATTACTAGAGTTTCTTTACTTTAAAAAGGAAAAAAACCTTTTATAATTCCTAGAAACAAGAGCCATTTTTGTCTCGCGCTAATCATTGTGAAAGGTGGCAATTTAAAATGCAAACATTGGAGCACATTTCCATTGCTGCCCTGAAATGTGACAGAAGATAGCATTTGTTTTTCAGAGAGCTCACAGACACACTTGACTATATTTTTCATAATTTTTAATTTCTTTTTTTAAACAAAGAAGAAACATTCTCCCTCAACTCCCTCACATGCAGACCCAGTGTCACATTGATACCCAGAGCCATGCCAGTCCTTACTCCTGTGAGTTGGACACCTTTTCCCATCTGAAAACCATGGGTGGTTCTTTAGATCCCACAGGCAGGAGTGGATTTTCAAAGGGCTTTATTGGAGCACCTAAACCATGTCGGGCAGATTTAGAAAATACTCAGCAATCAACAGCTCTTGTTTACAATAGTTGACAGTTAATGAGCCTGGAGATATGATGAAAATATTTTGAAAATTGACCAGGTCCTTACATTTGGACCATTCTCTGTCCTTTGCACCAGGTGCCCTTGCAGCTCCTCAGCAGCTGAGCTGTCTCTCTGTGCTGCTTCCTCTCCTTGGAAGCTTTTGCCATGGAACTTCAGTCAGCTTGGAGTCATCCGCGAGCCAAGGAGGGGGGATCCAGGCTCACATCTTGCAGTTCTGTCACGTCCTGGTGTTCTTTCACTCGTCAGTACCTCCCTGACACTTCACAGATATCCCCTGGCTTCTCCCCAGGATGATCTCATGGACCTACCATGGAGCTAAAAGCTGATGTATTTCGCAGGTCATGTTTGGTGCCACTGCCCTCGGGCAGGAAACATGGACAGAGGAATTAACTCTTGTTGTGGGTTTGATTTACCAGGACATTTTAGTGAGGCTGAGATGTGAGTTAGGGCAAGGCAAAGGAGTATGAGAAGCAGGACCAGACCAGGATAAAGAACTGTGGGATATTTACAGTCTCTCCCTCAACCTTGCTGCAATGGTTCTTTATGAGAGACTATGCCTCAAATTAAAACTATATTTATATTTTCCTTTCCTTCCTGTGCTGCCCACATGTGCTCACTCGTGTACCCAGCACTATGTGAGTTCTACCAAAGCCTTACAGAACCACAGTCATGGAAGGAAACAGAACTGAAGGTCATAAATTGAAAAATAACATAAATCTAAATGAAACCAATTCAGAAATACAATGAGTAAAAGGAATTTCTGAGCTGGAAGGACCTATTTTTGTTAATACAGAGTTTCTAACCTGTGGCAGGAGGTGGGGTGTCAGATAAGGTGGGGAACAGGACAGGCTATGATCTGTGGGTTGGAACAAAGATTTCAAACCATTACTACTAATGAGCTACTCACACTCTTGAGACACATTCATCATTTAACCATGACTTAGAAGGTAGATTATATTTAAATCACCTCTATCTTCACAGTAACTAAGGAAGGAAAATAGTTGGATTTTTTCAATCACTATTAGGTGCCACAAACAAAAGCAACACAATCACAACCAAATAATATATAAAATATTCTGGTTTAAACACACAAATTAAGAAAATATTTGGAGCTGTCAACAGAGAATTTAATCTGAAAATGCTTCAGATGTTTCCATCTTCTGCCTGCTCCAAAACTATGGCATTCCAAGGAATTCTTTGCTTCAACACTTCTTAATGGTTAAAAAGCACAGTTTAGGAAATAAAAGTTTGTAAAAGAACTTGTAAAATTTTCAGAATGCAAATTTCAAACAGTGGCTAAAATTACATAGAACAGTGATTTTAAAAACATTCTTTTCCCTCACTTGTCTGTCATTCTGTAAGGAACAGGGACAAAAGGGGAAAACCAAAAAAATCAAAAGCATTAACTACCACATGCAGCATTCAGCTGATTAAGAACATAAGAAGCCCTCACCATTTTCTGAAACCTTTCCATTTTTTCATCTCTTTCATCCTTCAAAGCCAAATCCAGACTTCTCTGAGGTTAAAGCAATCCTGCCAAAACAAGCTCAAGCCAACTTTAGTGAGGTATGTTTGGGAGCAGGAAGTGCACTGCGGCATTTCCAGAATTCTGAGTGTCTGGAACGTGTGTTCAGGCTGGAAACCCCATTTCAATGTGTGTAACAGGCAAGGAAGGCCTCAAATCCCACAGGATTCCTTTCCTGATGAGCCTTTTCAACGTATAACACATTCTCTCAGCTACATTTACAGGAATAATACCAGAGCACAATAAGAAGCTTAAATTAATTGCTGCTGTTACTGTTAAAAACAAAGATCTCTCCAACTTACCCAACTCCAGCTACAAGAAAATCTTCCCTGTTTTGTGAATCAAGTAACATTGTTTGATATCTTTTCTATCCTTTAGTCATTAAGGATGCACAGATCAAAGCTGGCTTCTAATTATTTTTTAAAACTCAGAGCACTCAAGGGAAGAGTTGTTAAAGATCCCAAATGTCCCGAGCCAGCATTCCTGCTGCCACACTGGGCTCTCTCAGAAGAGGATTCACACATTTTAACATTCCCCTGTTGTACCAAGAGCTCTTCCTCAGGACAATATGACCTAAACTTGGTGTGATGTGGTTTGCCCCTGCCACCATGCCACAGGGATCCATCCCAATCATGTCCAGGATGGAGCTGCAGCCTGGGCATGGCCCCTTCCCTCTCTCCTGGTGGTGCTGCAGCTTCCAGAAACATCAAACATGCCAAGTTAACCTGTGTTCCACAGCTCCTTCATCTGTCAAAGGTGTTGTTTGGGAGCAGATACACGAAACTACAATGGATAGACCTAATGAAAACAGATTGTCCTGAGGTCACACCGGTATTTAGCCTGGAAAGAGAGAAAAATACCAATACAGGATGAAGGATGTTTGAGCACTCAATACCAACATAACCTCCAGTTCAAATTTTCATCCAAGTGTGTTCCTGCCTATATCCAGAGTTTTCCTGTTCCATTCCAATGCCCTATGAAGGAAATTCACTCCAACAACTGGTCTGGAAGAGTTTAGCACTAGAACTCAGGAGCAGTGCTCAGAGAGGGGCAGGGAGGTGCAGGTGGAGCTGTGTCCATCCTCCCCGGGGATCACAGGAGCTTCCCAGGGACACACAGGAGAGCAGCCCTGGCAAGTCCTGGAGATACACACCTTCAAACCCTAGGATGGCTGGGTTTGGAAGAGACAGAGATCATCCATCCCACCCCTGCCATGGCAGGGACACCTCCCACTGTCCCAGGCTGCTCCCAGCCCCAGTGTCCAGCCTGGCCTTGGGCACTGCCAGGGATCCAGGGGCAGCCCCAGCTGCTCTGGGCACCCTGTGCCAGGGCCTGCCCACCCTGTCAGGGAACAATTCCTCATTGCCAAGATCCCATCCAGCCCTGCCCTCTGGCACTGGGAGCCATTCCCCCTTGTCCTGTCATTAATGTGGCACCAGGAACAAGTTGGGTTTTCAGACCTTGGTGAAGAAAATTAGATCTTTTTCAGATAAAATACTGTAAATTACCTGTACTGATGTGCAGAGAATCAATGCTTTTGGAATCATTATATTTCACACTTGTAGAGAATCTTGGATCTCTTCAGGTATTTCAATTTATTCTGGGGTACAACTCCAGTATCTGACTTGCCAAATTGTGCTGAAATATGTGTAAAATATGACCTTTTCAGATTGTATCTGATCTCCATAAAGATTGCAGAGGAGACTGCTTCCCCTTGTTAAGGGACTTTAATTCCCTGCTTTGTTATTTATTTCCCTATAGTGGAAAAAAAATCCAGTTTAAAAGAAAAAAAAAAAACAGCAAAAACATTTTACTACTTACACTGTAGAAAAATAATCTTATAGTAGAAAATATTCAGCATTTATTAATCTTCATTTTACATATTTACATGTTATTTCATCAAAATGTTTGGTAAAAACTAATGCCAAATATTATAATAGGTTTAAAATGTATTGTGCTCATTTTTCCAGAAATTGTCAAGGTAAAATTAACTTGAAGAAAAATCTGGAATATCAATAATAGGGGCTCAAGACCAAGTCTAACAAAAAAACCTGAACACCATAACATTGAACTCAACAGGTATAAAGACAGAAGATCAAAACCACAAAACTGGCTTGGTTTTAATCCAGACTTAATTAAAAAATTGTCATTGACCAAAAGTTATTTTTAATTTCTTCTGGCTAAACACAAGGCAAGATTTCCAGTTTCTCTAAGTACACATTTCAATATGACCATATGATAAAAACTGTACAGAAATTATACTAAAACTTTATCAATATTTTGTGGCTTTATACAATTTTAAACTTTTATTTTAAAATTTGCATCAGTTCTGAAATATGTCCTTTTTTTGTTCTAGTCAAAATAAAGACAGCCCTCATCCTTCCACAGAAGGATTTTGAGTATCTTTCCCTCAGCTATAATCAACAGGTCCTACACTGAAATTAATTAAAATAATCTTTATGTTTTGGTCAAATGGTTCTTCTTCCAAATAAAATTCCATAGAATTTCTAAATAAGATGAGATTGCAATGTTGCCACAACCAGTCATGGATTTGCACCCACCCTGTGTGTGTCTACAACAGAAATTATGGAAAGATGAAATGAAATTTAACTTTAAAAAGTAACCAGGAAGAAAAGAATCTGGTTTTACTTGATAAAAAAAGGCTACAATGAAAACTTAGAGTGGGCTATTAAATAAAAGGTTCTGCAGGATATGATGAAAAGCACAATGAGGGTCACTGCTTTTCATTTTTGCAACAGCACCTATATTCTGCACATGAATATATTTAATGTATTTTAAGCAGATTAGAGGAGGTGATGAGTGGAAGCAAGACAAAAGTTTATCAGCTGTTTAATTATAAAAAAGTTGCAGACCAAAGCGATCATGAGGAAAGTAGAAAAAAAAATCTACTGCCCTTTTTAGAAAAATCTAAAGGACCACAGGCTCCAGGGCAGGCAGGGTTTTCCACACCTGGCTGGGGGTAAATGGGTTGGTCTCTGTCACCACTTTTCTGCCACGGGATGCAAAAGAGCAAACCCATTTCATTGGCAACATCCTGCTCTCCAAAATTGCCTGTTCCCTTCTAAACTCCTGCTCCCAACAGTCACCAACAGCTCCGAGTGCATCTTACATGCAGGAAAACAGAGCTAACAGTGCCTATGAATAAATAAATCATGGCATGCTAAAGCTGAGAAATTCTCCCTAAAATGCAGCAGAAATCCCTGGTGGGGGGAATCAAACAGTCTTTGGAGCGTGTCTGCTCATTCCCAACCCTGCCACTCGTGCCAGCATCATTCCAGGGCAGACTTTTCTCCAGCTACTCAGTTTAACTTCTCTTAATAAATAAGATGTCCTAGAGCACAGGAATCTGCAATTCCCAAAGGAGGAATAAAACAGGGGGTGGAAGGGAAAGAAAAGATCAGTTTCATCCAACACGTCTTCAAAGTCTCGTAACCTGGTTTCTATTTGCTAAAAATGGAAAGCTGAAGCTGCTTCTGAGACAGTTATAAAAGTATAATGTATCAGTTTCCCTGGGCTCTCTTGTTCATTAAAGGCTGGGATTTTTTTCCTCCCTCTCCTGTAAGAAAACTGCCCTACTGCAAAGGGCATTAGAAATAAAGACGGTATTTCAGCTGAAGACAGAGTGAGTAAGAAAGCTTTCCTAATTACGTTGCTGATTACTTGAGCAGTCCTCCATCTGACAATACAATTATACCAAAGAGAGGAGAATATCTTCATTACACTGAAAAAAAGGAGAAAGTGTGGTTTTTCCAGCTTTGAAATTTATGGATTATGAGCCAGACATATAAAACTTTACTTGAACTCCAAAAGTCCAGATAAACTTTCTGAAAACACCAATTTTTCTCTTACACAAATATCCGTGCTACATAATTCATATTTTATGTTCTTTGTAGGAACTCCACCTACAGGGACAAGCTAATCTCAAACTGGAGCAGTAACATTGGCTCTAGGCTTTGGTACTGGTTCCATTCCAGGGTCTCCTCTAGCAGATTTCTATTTATATCATGCAGAAGTCAACAAAAAAGTCAATGATCCTGCCACATCTGGCCGTGCCAGAGGTGCAACATAGCTCAGCATCCCAGAAACACTTCAGCTGCTTAAAAGCAAAGGCAAAGAAAACCCCAGATCAAGTCCCAGCTGTAAACTGGAACTCCTTAAAAAGCTGCTGTGCTAACACCAGGCTGGTGATGACTGCCATCCTGGTGATAAATCATCATCTTCTGACCTCTAACCTTCAAAATAGTATTCATTCTTCAAGCACTCCTTGTCACCCTGTTTTGCAGATGGGTGACTGGGCAGGGTGGGAGTCAGTGCCTCCCTTTGCTGCTGGCAGTGGAAAATCCCCTCTGGTTCCAGTTCCATAACTCACTGATGTGTCTGGTAATGCAGCACCAGGCTGGCTACAGCCAGGACACCCCTGATCATCCCACACAGCTCCCAGTGTCTGCCTAGGTATGGGTTGTATGAGCACAAGACAAGGACAGGCATCCTTCAAGCATGAAAAACAGGGAAAACAGCATTCATCAACAGTTCAGCCCCAAAGAGCAGCTTCCCCCAGCACTGAGGGTGCTGCTGTGCTGCAGGGAACAGCTCAGCTGCCAGTGCTGGGTGTCAAACCCCAGGCAGTGCCTCAGTGGCCTTCAGGAGTGGGGGTTTTATCTGGTTTTGCAGCACATTAAGTTCCTATGTTTATACAGAATATACTGACACTCTTTCCAGCTGCCCCCACAGCCCTCAGCTCCAGCCCTGCACCCCACAGTGACCCCACCCTTCCTTGAGGAACTCCTCACTTTCAGCCATCTCATCATTCCATGTGATGCAAACAAAAGAGAAAAGAGAGCTCAGATACTCCAAGGCCCCTTATCAGTGAATTCTGACTTCAAACCCTCATCATAAACCAGCACTGGATAGACCTTCAAGTAATGACCCAGCAGACCACACCGTTCCCATCTTTAACTGCCATGTCCTTTCCACACTAACTCATTCAATTACTTTAAGATTAAAAGCACAACAATTAGCTGCCATTTAATGCTTTCAATTAATGCTATTTTATGAACAAAGGTATATGAGTAGTGGGACTGAGGAACAATTAAACTTGCTCATTACAGAGCACTGCAAGCTTGTTTACTGGAACTGTGTTAAGCAATCTTTCCTTTCTGCTTTAAAAATAAAAAGACTCATTTACATCACCCCCAACGGTCCAATTTCAAGCACACTTTTTAAGGCTAAGATTTTGAGGAATAAAGCACATATTGCACTAATAGTCCTATGGCTCTGAGGATGCAAATAACAGGCACATTCTTTTGGTACCAGGGCAGGCATGTTTCCACCCTAATTGCCTCCAAAAGGACAAACAACAATCTTAACTTCAGGAAAATATCATTCCACTCTTTTTTTCCAGGTACTGGGTCTATATTAGGAAATAAAAAGCTCAAATTCTAGTATCCAGCCCTCAAAGCAATAAGTGCAAGTATCTCAAGCTCAACAGCCAAGAAAATTCTCTTTGAGTATCTCTCCATTCCCCAGCACCCCTCATCTATCCCTGGGACACTCTCTAAAAGAGGCAAATATAAATGAATATATACATAAATAAAAGATCTATATAATACACATCACTATGTCAAAGAGCAAGGACAGACTGTTTTATTTAAGAGATAAAAGCTCCTTGACCAACTTACCTGAGGGAGCTCCTTTCTTCATGGACAGACCCCCACTAGAGCCCATGCTTTCCTCCCCCAGCTTTCTAAAGGGAAAGCTCAGCCCTGTCCCACACAGGTGACGCTCCCAGTGCCACCAGCTGCTCTCACTGTGCTTTCCCTGGTGAGGTGCAGGGGATGGGAACAGGGTTATGCATCACTACTGATCTCACCTGGACTCAAAACCCAAGGTAACGTCTCGTGCCAAAACATTTCTACCTCAAAGTCTTCCAATATTCAGAAGATTCAAACTACAAGTTCTCTGCAAGGCTGTTACCAGCTCAGATTGTGCAAGGAATTTCTTCGTTCTTGTGCAATACTCAAATTTCACAAACAAGCAGAGAACCACATATGGTCTCTCTACATGGAAATTGTGTCTTTCACTATCGTCACAATCAATGCTCCATCCCTGGATGGATTGGAAGCAAGAGGCAGACACTCCATCTCTTAAATCTAATTTATTTTAATGAAAAAGAAAGCTACACCCATTTGAGACATTAAAAGAAGTGTGGCTTTGTAGCCTTGTGGTTACTGTGTTCTGTGAAATGTGAAACCTGAGTTTCCAGCTATATCTTAAAGGCTCTACGGCAGGGTACAACCAGGGTTGTATGGCAATCAGGTGTGGTAGAACCCCAGAAATTGCCTCCCAGGAAGACACCCTTGGCTTGCATCAGCACTGTCCTCCTCTTTACACATTTTGCCCTAATTCTGCACAGCAACAAAACCTGGGGAGCTCTTCCCATGGAGAAACCTTCATTGCTGCAGTAGGAAGGAGAATTAAATGCAAATGTCCCATTCCAGAGAGTGAAGATTGTAACCAGTATGATTTGACATAAAATCTGGTTGCAGCAGCATTTTCCAAGATGGCATCACTTGTTGGAGGATTTTTTAAACAGACATGGCTCTTCTAAAGAAATACAGATTTTTATTTTCATCATCCCCTCTGGTGCCTGAATCTCCCTTAGATTCATCTTAAATGTTGCCAGTTCAGCTCTGCATGTTCTGAGCCTGGCAGGAGCTCAGTGACTCCTCCTGGCTAGTTCTAAACAGCCTATTTGGATTAAATATTTGGAGTTCCTACCTACACATATCCATCCATTTGGGAAGCAAAAAAAGGTCTCTTGACTTGGAGAGATTTCTACCAGCACGCCCAAGACTTCAGCCAGAACTGAGGGTGCCAGCATCCATTATTCAGCTCAGTGCTTTGTCAGAAATCAAAGTTACAGGGCCAGTTGCCACAAAGAACTGAAATCAATAGGATGGAATCTGTTCCTTTTCAGAGGACTGAACTCCAGTTAGTCTGAACTTCAGAACAGGCAGATTCTGAGTGAACAAGTACAAATAAATGCTGAAATCTCAGAAGATTGATAAGGACACATTCTCCATCCCACTGCAATTGAGGAGCTGTGGAGTTGTGACACCGGTTGGGGCCCTGTGCAGGACTGAGGTAAATCCAGGATAATAACCTGAGCCTTTAAACCTTGCTGCACATCCATGGATAAAAATAGCTCCATGTTCATAAAGAAAACTTTAGAAATGTGGAAAAAGCACTTCAGGTTTTCCTTTGCATGTGTCAGGGTGATGTGTTGTGATGGACACAAACTGAGAGTGAGCACTCAGATGGAGAGTAGAAGCAGAGGTGTGTTCCTTTCTGCTGTCTGCTCCCCATGGGCTGATCCCACAGGCTCAAAAGAGGGAGGGAAACATTCAGGGATGTTTACAATGCTGTGCAACTCCTTCAGTACCCATGGGCACAGCCCTGCTCCCTGGTGTGCACAGATTAAACCTCATTTACTGTGGCAGGGATGGGCACCAAGGACACCCTGCATGGACCAGCCCGACCCAGAGGAGCTGCCAGAACCATCCCATGGATGCAGCAGCTCCAGTCCTGCTTCCCAGTGCACAGCAGCTCATTTCAGCCTCCTCAGCTCCTAATCCAGGCATTCTGCACAGGTGCTCTTCGTCAGCCACTTCCCACATTTTTACATTGGCATTTTGTTGGTCAGTCCCTTAAAAATTTGTTCCAAGGATTTGGAGTGGGCTAAGGATGATCCCACTTACATTCAGTGGCATTCCTGTGCCCCCAGCCTGCCTTGGCATGAATCCCCCCTTGCTGCCCATCCTTTTGAGCCAGCAAAGCAAGGGAGTGGAATTCAACTGAAAACCTGATCAGATTATCCACTGAGCTCTTTCCAGCAGTGAGATAATAAGAGTCTGGAAAGAAGTTGGAGCAGTCTTTATCTTATGGGTATTTCAAAGGTGTTCCACAATTTTTCAGGCTTCAGGTGTTTTTGATGTATTTTGCTGTACCATTTTGTAGTTTCTTGACTCCAAAACCTATCCAGATATTATATAGAGCCTCTTTTACAATGTAATAAAACAACTGAAATTTTCATTTACATGAACAAAAGGGTTCTGAAGCTGGTTTAGAGAAATCTAAAGTTTATCAGTAAAAAGTTTTCTGCTTCTGTACTTCTTTCTTTAGGGCTCAAGTTTGCAAATGGATTGCATAGACCTGCTCAGCTTTCAGCACTTAGCACAAGGGTTTAAAACAAATGGCATTGCTTATGAGACAGAACAGAAGCAAATATTTGTGAGGTGAGGATTTACAGTGGCTTGTTTTCAAATGAAAAGGTTTTTGCTTTATTATTAAGTCTTTTGAATATTTAGTTTTGTAGTAAAGATACAGAGCATATGAAATGCAAGGTAATGCAGCATGTGATTAAGATGGGATTTGGATTTCATTCCAATGAGCTATACAATTTAGGCATTCTTATTCTAAGAGCCCAATTAGATATATTTCACACAAACAACAACAACCTATTTCACTTAGTGGCAACTTGTTTGTGAGCAGCTTACAGTTGAACTGCACTGATCATTTTCAGTCATTAATTTAGTCTATTCCAAGCATATTTATTCCTACAAACATTTTCTTTCCCCTGGTAAGTTTTTTTATTCATAACAGAAGAAAAGTGATCTGAAGAAACAGCTCACAGAGCCACATCCTGATATGATAGTCAGCAACATGAATTTCAAATTACTTTCTGTGAGAGTTCACTGCTGGATAATAGAGCCAGAAACTCCACAAAAATCTCCTGCCAATCCATCATGTAGGGAATGTATTCAGAAACTCCAGATAGGGAGCAATAAAAAGCCTTAAGATGGGGGAAAAATTCTGTCTCCTAACAACATACTGATGTTAACATAACAAAACCTGCTTTTCCCGGCAAGTCCATGTAAACAAGCACCTAAGCCATGTATTTTTCCAGGCAAATGCCCCAGGCTGTGCCAGGAGCCTCCCTTGTCACAGCAGCTCCCACAATGGGAGGCCAGGCAGGAGCCTCCACGCGGAATTTTGGCCTTTCCTTGGTTCTCCCCTTGGCTTTTGGTCTCCCAGCCCCGGGAAAAGAGGTGCTGGGAATCTTTGGTGGCTTTCAGGGAAGGGGTGGGAGGTGAGACAGGCGGGCTGACGGAGCACGGCCGCTTTGCTGGCTGTTTTCTGAGCCCCCGGCCGGCTCTGAACCGCGCCGGGCTCTCTGGAGCTCTCCGCGCTCCCTGCAGGCCCGTTCCGGGATCAGCACGGCCAGAGCCCCTCACACTCGGGATTTCTCCCTTCCTGCAGCGCTGCTGAGTGCTCAGAGAGGGGAATATTGCAGCTCCTGCACAGTCCCATCCCCCAGCACATGAGGGAAATGTGGCTCCCATTACAGCGGGCTCTAGTCCCGGCGCATTCCTGGCTGCAGACCCGCCTCCTCCCATCTGAGGCCGGGACCAGGAAACTCCTCAGATGGCCCTGATCAGCGCAAAGCTCCGTCTGACCCTCAGCACAAAAGTTCCCTGTCAGCCCCAGCCCAAAGCCCTCTGTGAGCCCCAGCCCAAAGCTCCCTTTCAGCCCCAGCCCAAAGCTCTGTGTGACCCTCAGCACAAAAGTTCCTTGTCAGCCCCAGTCCAAAGCTCTCTGTGAGCCCCAGCCCAAAGCTCCCTGTCAGCCCCAGTCCAAAGTTCTGTGTGAGCCCCAGTCCAAAGCTCCCTTTCAGCCCCCGCCCAAAGTTCCCTGTGAGCCCCCACCCAAAGCTCTGTGTGAGCCCCACCCCAATGCTCCCTGCCACCCTCAGCCCCAGCCCGAAGTTCCCTGTGAGCCCCAGCCCAAAGCTCCCTGTGAGCCCCAGCCCAAAGCTCTGTGTGAGCCCCAGCCCAAAGCTCCCTGCCATCCTCAGCCCCAGCCCAAAGCTCCGTGTGACCCTCAGCCCAAAGTTCTGTGTGAGCCCCAGACCAAAGCTCCCTGTGAGCCCCAGCCCAAAGCTCCCTGTGAGCCCCAGCCCAAAGCTCCCTGTGAGCCCCAGTCCAAAGCTCCATGAGCCCCAGCCCAAAGCTCTGTGTGAGCCCCAGTCCAAAGCTCTCTGTCAGCCCCAGCCCAAAGCTCTGTGTGAGCCCCAGCCCAAAGCTCTCTGCCAGCCCCAACCCAAAGCTCTGTGTGAGCCCCAGCCCAAAGCTCTCTGCCAGCCCCAGCCCAAAGCTCCCTGTGAGCCCCAGTCCAAAGCTCCATGAACCCCAGTCCAAAGCTCCCTGTGAGCCCCAGCCTAAAGCTCTCTGTGAGCCCCAGCCTAAAGCTCTCTGTGAGCCCCAGCCCAAAGTTCCCTGTCAGCCCCAGCCCAAAGCTCTGTGTGAGCCCCAGCCCAAAGCCCTTTCTCAGCCCCAGCCCAAAGTTCTGTGTGAGCCCCAGTGCAAAGTTCCCTGTCAGCCCCAGCCCAAAGCTCTGTGTGAGCCCCAGTCCAAAGCTCCCTGTGAGCCCCCACCCAAAGCTCTGTGTGAGCCCCAGTGCAAAGTTCCCTGTCAGCCCCAGCCCAAAGCTCCCTGTGAGCCCCAGCCCAAAGCTCTGTGTCAGCCCCAGCCCAAAGCTCCTTGTCAGCCCCAGCCCAAAGCTCCCTTTCAGCCCCAGCCCAAAGCTCCTTGTCAGCCCCAGCCCAAAGCTCCCTTTCAGCCCCAGCCCAAAGTTCCATTTCAGCCCCAGCCCTGGCGTGTTTCCAGAGGCAAACTCTTGGACTGCGTGTTTTTCATTGCAGCTCACACCTGGTATTTGTTTAGCCCTGGAAGACACTGACTGGATTCCAGTAGAAGGAAAACACTTCTCCTTTGAAGGCCCTGGTGTAATTTATTTCACTATTTCTGGCTGGTTCCTGAGAAACGTGATCCATGAGTGAAAGACTGAAATAAGTTTGCTCCAATTTATCTGGATTTCCATTATGAAGTGTGGCACAGAAGGAGCAGGATTTCCAACTCATTCTGCTGTCTGTGTGTCAGCCAGGAAAAGCCATGGCCCCATGCAGATGGATCTGAGCAGCCCTGCCGTGGGGAGGCACTCAGGAAGGGAAGGGGCTAGCAGTGTTCCCAAAATAGCTCAGGGAAGTTATTAACATCTGTAAATTATGCTCCTGTTTCCCTGACAGCAGCAGCTTTGCTTGAGGATCTCGATGTCGCTGCCAGCGTAAGAACTTTAAGTGCCTGTTGCAGTGATCCCTTCCCAAAAACACATCAGTCACTAAAATAGGAGAGGTCTGAGCTCCCAGGTCAGAGCTTTTATAAAAATATACATGAAACAGCCTCCTGAGCCTCTTAATTCTGTGGAGCTGCAGCCTTTTATTAAAAAAAAAAAAATAGGGCTGGATGAAAATAAAGATGTTTCCAACATCAAAAATGCACATCAGCTCTGTTCCTGCAAATTGTTTCAGAAGTGAATATCCTGGTGATAAAACAAACCAGCATATGATGAACAAAAAAAAAACCTGCCCCTGATAATTATCAAATACCCCTGAGCAGCTCCTTTGAGAACCTTCCCACAAAGCACTTGCCCTTCTCCCCTCAGTGTGTAGAGGGGGAACTTTTTTACTTTTTTAAAACAAAACCAAAATCAGTAGCTCAAATGTGCACACAAGCAGGCATTGCCCCAGGAAACAATTTTTTTATAAAAGCAAAACCCACCAATATATTTTTTAAAAAACAGGGCAATAGGCACCATGAGAGACTGATAGGATTTGAGATCCAGAATTCCAGTGTTTCCCCAGGGAAGGGCACAGAGAGCATCCCTGTAGATGGGCAAGATGTCCCATGGACAAAGGCAGCACCTCAGCAGGAGAATCCTGTGTTTCCAGTGTAAAGAGGTCAGACAGACACATTTTCTACAAACTTTCTGCATTTTAATGTGTTCTCCATTAGCATTTTGGGATGATTTGTCTGCTATGGAAATAATTCATTTTTATGAAATTTGACATCTGTGATGAGAGGAATCTCCTTTATAGGCTTTAGATACTGATACACAGTTACATTTCTGTGGAAGAAAAACTGAGGGAAACTAAGGAATTTACATGTTAAATCTGCTTACACAAATCTCTCTGCCTGCTGAAACAATTAATCAGCAGTGGCTTTTCTCACATATGAATGAGAAAGGATGCAAAGTCTGGAGCACTCAGTCTGGAGCCATAAGCAGCCTGCATATTTGAATTCCTTTTATTAATTGCTTTGTTGTGACACTTACCCCAGGAAAATACTTTGTCAGTTGCCTCTGTTGTAATTTGGTATCAAATCCACTCAATACTTTTTTTCCTTCTTTTTAAAAAAAATCTTTTGTCAGGACCAAGACCAAGTTGTTTCTAATTTAGTGCTGTATGTCATTTGCAACAGAATCCTTCAAGTTTCCTCTCTTAATTCATGACACCTGGTTTTTGTTATTTTAAAGACAGCCAAGGACACTGGGGCATTCACTCCACATATTGTAAAAACTTTAAAAGGGTGGCACACAGATGTATATAAACAGAGGCAGAGAGTCTATTCTGTTCCTGAAAAAATATAATTTTAAAAGAGTTGGGAATGTGAGTGTGTGTCACATTGAAAAGGTGCTTTTTGTGTTTCTTTTTCTCCTTGCTCTGTGGTGTCAGGTCACAATTTAACATGGCTCTCACAAACATAGAAAAAATAATTTCAGCTGAATTTCTGGGGTCAGTGAGGGGTAAGAATCCCACTAGGAAGCAGCTGGGAGCCATTCCTGCCCCTGGCTCTGATGTTGCCAGAGTCCCCCTGAAAACTGCACATCTGGAATTTGAAAAGCCATCAAATTTAGTGGGACTAAATTCTTCTAAATTCATCAGTGATTTTAAGGTGAAGGTTTAAAAGTGTGTCAAGCAAATATTGGGATTGGCCATGTCATTCATTTTACATTTTTTAATTATTCATGTCGAGGTCCCAGAATGAGCCCAGAGGATTTAGGAGAGCCTGGCAGAGGAAAGCCCCATCCTCCCCACAGAGAGATGCTGGTCACACATGTCCTGTCCAGTTTCACACTGCATGCCCTGTGTCCCTCCTAGGGCATTCTGTAGTTCATTTCAGCTGCTTTTAGAATTAGAATCACTGGGAGGAAAGGGAGGTGGCAGGCAATGCCACCTGCTGTGCCCCACTGTCCCATCATGGGATGTAACCCCATTCCCTCAGCATTCCCAGCGGGACCCATGCCAGAGGCCATGTGAGAACATCAGGGATGTGGGATGCCCTGTCTGACAGCAATAAACACACAAGACTGTCATGGGTGGACAGAATAATTTTGGAGAATTGAAGACATCTAATTGCAGTGTTACAGACTTTGATGCATTATTAGAAACAATATTCTGTGGCAATAAATCATTTTGCCCTCATCCAGCAAACGCCACCGCACCTCAATAAATCACTTGAAACACACCACTGTACAAAATTCTGAAGTGACAGAGTGGACATTTCCTGGGGTTTTGTTGCAGATGGTCACATCCTGCATTTCTGTGTCACTCCAAACACTTCCCAGCTTTGCAGCCCTTTGCTGGCCTCACCTTGGGCTGCATCTCCTGCATGGCTGGGTCAGAACAGCAACAGACCCACACCATTTAAAGGTCCTTTGTTTTCTTTTGTTATTTATTTTCTTTTATTATTGCTTCCTAAATAACAGGATTAAACAGAATCCCTGATGCTTGTGGCTTTCCTTATGAAAGGATTGTGGATTTCCTTATGAAAGTCCTTAGGGAAAGCCTTGAAGAAGGAAAAGAAATATAAATGATTCAATCATTTGAAGGTTTGGCCTTTCTTTGCTTGACCGTGGTTTCACCCATCCCTTGCAAAGGGCTGAGCTCCATCATTCCAGCTTCCTGTCCCATTCTGAGATTCTTAATCTGATTTTATGAGCACTACAGCATTAATATACCGTTGCTTGTGTTAATTTTCCCTTCAGTCACTACCTACAACATATGGCCATTATTTTCACACTGGCAATATTCAACAGAGGTAGAATTTGAAGTCCTAATTTAGGTATTTAAAGCTTGAAAGTGTATTTAACTTCAAACTTCATTAGTAGGCCCCTGGCCCTCAGTGAGTGACTGAAAATCAAAGTGGCTGGGTCAGGGATCAAGTTTCAGAAGTCAATTTTCCAAATACTGTTCTTCAGAGAGCGATACATCGGTATTAAAATGACAATTTGGACAATAGCCAAAGCCTCAGCTATTCTGAGTCCCACAAAAATGTTAGTTTATGCAAATCTCCAATAGCTTCAGTGCAGGAATGCAAACTTATATCAGCAGCTAAGAAATTAGAGAGAGACAAGGTTTATTGTGCTATCTGAGATACTTCCTTTCAAATTCTTGAGCAAGGAGTGTAACCACCTTCATCCCTAACATGGGCCCAGGCTGGTGAAGGGAAGATTTTGAGAAGCAGAGAATAAGATGAATATTAAAGACATCTTACATTCTCAAGTGTTTTCCTATATTTCTCCCACTTTCTGCATAAAAACAATTGTGTGCTATGTAAAACCCCTTTAAATTATGGGTGAGTTGGTTATATAAGACTCCTGTAAAATGTACATAAAAAGCATAAAAGAAAAGAGAAAAATTCAAGTATAACAATTTTTCCTTTAAAGATCTCAGGCCAATAATTTCTGACAATATTCTGCAAAATCCATGTTGGGATAGCCAAAGTAAAATTGATGATCGCTAGAAAAGGCCAAAATCTCTTAAAAATTTATTGTGAATCAAGGAACTGAATTTGTGACCCATTACAAAACCTGGTTTTCTCAAAATATTCATCATCCAGGCACTGAAAATCAGGCAGCTGAAATAATTCTGAAAGTTTTTTCTGAAAATCAAAAGCATCTAAACTGTCAGATGACTTTTGACAATCTGCAAAACATAAAAATACCTTACATAAGCTGTTACTTTTTATTATTGCTTTTCCAGTAATTAAACTTGAAAGGGTATGAGGTACAGTCTAAAATGCAAAAAGAACAAAATTCATTATGGAACTACAAACAGACATGCCAAACCCAGAGAATTTTGCCCTTTTTCCTTAGCTAACTATTAAAATATATTTAAATAGCTTTAATTATTCATATTGTTCTTTCAATGATTGAGAAAAACTTATTTCAACCAAGTTTTTTTTAATGGAAGGTAAAACAAACTCGGGTACTTTTCACTCCAGGAGTTGCCAGCTGCTGGTGGGTGAGATCACATCAACCCCCAGCAGAGGAGCACAGGGCAGACATTCCTTCTACAGACACATGTATTGAAATTCTGTTTGTTTTGCAGTTTCATTTCCCAGAACTAAATATTTGAGAGATGTTTGTGTTGGTTTCTAAACAGCTCACAAAGGCCAGGCCTTGAAGGTTTCCAAATGGAGCCACAAAGCTTGTTGGTGATATTAATGTGTCATTTATTTTTCTTGTAAATAGTTATTATTTTTTGTCCTAGACAAATATTTGGATACAAAGTCTGCAATGCTTTTTTGTTGTGTTGTTTGATACTTTTAGCATTAGAATAACAGACCATGCAAGAAAATCAGCCAGGACTATCAAAATATCAAAATAATTGCAGTCACTGGATGATAAATTTGCCTCTGGTCTGATGTATAAAGGACACATCCAAATGTTTCATATTCAGGGATATTATTTGAACAAAAATCACAGAATTGGCTGCCTCAAGATATGTAACACTTACCTGTCCAAACCTTTATCTCTTCAGGAATTCTGAAGTGGGTTCAAGCTCACACAGGATTCGGAGAGAACAGGCCTGGAAATGCTTGAGAACCAATATTTTAATGATGAAGGTGTTAGCCAGCATCTTGCCACTGTCATTGCAATTTTTCCTGGCTATGATCCAGTTATTGAACAGATTAATGAGAAACCCAAATCAGTTGGTGTTGTGCAGACTTAAACACACTTTCTCCAGCAGAAAGCAGGACAAGCAGTTCTGAACTATCAATTACTGTTAGACTTCCTTCATAGGGCTGCTCATGGAAATAGTAGAAACACATTAACTCATCAAAACCCAAACTTTGCACAGAACTTTCTGGTAGCCATAAAAACTCCTGAAGAGGAGAATTTCCCAGTGTATAACTCAGTGCCAAGACAGGACTAATTTTGAGGTACATGGGTGCATCAGTTGTTTGAATGCCAGCTCCATCCCAGTGCTGGAGTCAGACCAAACAACACACAGTAAACAAGAGAGCTGGATTTATTATTTCTATGATGCCATAAAGAGATGTTCTGCCTCCAATTTTTAAAAGATATTCTGGATGGTCAGAAGCACCTCTCTGTTGATATCAAGTTCCTTCAGTGATGTTAAAAGGAGGGAAAATAAATTCTTATTTTATATATACATATATATATATATTACCTACACATTTAATAAATGCTTGCACACCACAAAGAAAAGCAGCATCAGCACACTGACTGGATCTACAGAAACACCAGGGGCAGCAGAAAGGGTTTTAGCTCTCAAGTTCCCAAGTCTCTCAGTAGTGTAAGAGCTGAACTCAGAAGGGGATGGGATGTAAGGACGGAGGTTCAAACCAGAGGATCATCTGCTCCATCATCCTGTCTGTAACACCAGCAAAAACAAACACCTAGACCTGTGTACAGCAGACACATGGTGGGACATTTTCTCTATTTTCCCTATGGTATTTTCTCCCTATCCACCATTATTTGCATTTTCACCAGCAAGCGGCTGTTTCCTCTGTATTTGGCAAGTCTCTGTGTTTGTACCAGCCATGAGCTTCTCTTGAGGCCAAGCTCTCAGCACCCAGAGCATCCTGTGCTGCAGTTCTGCACAGCTCACCCACACATGGTGTGAACAAGTTGCTGGTTGGCTCTGATGTGTTTTTAACCCCTTTGTTCCTCTTTCCTGCTCATAAAAAGCTCTGAACAGTCAATCTCCACAGTGATCAATCCATGGGACACGTCCCTATCTCCCTCCCCAGTCCCAGTCATCTCTCCTGAGGCTGAAGTGCTCCAGCCAGCTTAATTGTTCACAGCCCCTGAGCCATCTCCTGCTTTTGATCATCCCTGTTTCCTTTTCCTGACCCTTTTCCAGCTGTGTGGGATCATTTTTGATGTGGCAGAGCCACACACAGAATTCAAGATGCTGATGAGTCCCAGACTTATAGAGCTGTGTCAAGAGGCTCCTCTGCTCTGTTCCCTGTGCCTTCCTCAATATATAATATCTGACCTCCTTTTTATCTATTACTCTAATAGATAAATCTATTGAATTGTCTGTCCTGAATTTCCATAGATTTACCTTGTTACCGAGAGGTATTGGGCAATATTTTCACTTCATGTATGATGTTTTCACCCCTGTTAACCAAAATGGTCTCATCTACATTTAATTTTGTGTGGTATCTCAAAGCCAAATCACAGAAGCCCTCACAAGATCTTTCTGCATCTCTCTGAAACCAGCCCTCATTAGGCAGGAAAGTCCTACTACTATAGACTGAAGACAGTTTTACCAAGAGGAGTTAAGATGGTAGTTGTTACAGCCATCCTAAAAACTGGAATGAGATGCTGGTTAATAAAGATAATTTAAGGATGTTCACCAGGAAGACAGAGCCAGTTGAAAGCACGTGGAAAAATCTGAAGTACATTGAAATAAAAGAAGCAAAGTTTCTTCCTTTTGTTCTTCTATTTGTAAGGAAAAAATGTAATTTTCACAGTGGACTAAAGCACTGATACTTCTTCTGTTAGGTGGAAGTTTTCCACCAGTTATTTTTCCAGTGACAACCCATTTTCATTTCCCATCCTTGTCAGGAGACTGGAAAAGTTGTATGTGGACATGACAGTCTGGTCAGAGAGAGTAAACCAGATAAACTTTCCCAGGAATTGTTCTGGAGAGTTTTCAGAAGGCTGAGAGAAAGAATTAAAACAATCTTGCAGCTGGTGCCTTGAACAGTTCTTTTCTCATAAGATGTTTACCAAAGGGTGTCTTCTTAATTAGCCAATTGTGTAATGGGGTGTTGATTAAGTGACCAATCAGGTCCACCTGTATCAGAATGGTGTATAAAAGAATGGGTTTCTAATAAACTCAGATTCAGCCTTCTGAAGAGATCTAGAGTCTGTGTGTCACCTCACCCCCATTCCTGACTCAAGTGGGACAGGTCTACAGCTCTTTCAAAAAGCTTATGACCAAAAAACCCCTAAAGAAACAAACCACAACACACACAAAAGCCCCTTTAGATGAGGGTAGCTCCAAATTCTTTTAAAAATTAATGCACTTGCCACTGTTGTTTCCTTCCCAGCCCTAGGGCAGCCTGGGAGGCTGCAGAAAGTGCAGTGCCGGTGGTGCAGGAAGCAAAGGTCACTCTGCTGCAGACCCCTGTGCCTTCCCTCTGCAGGCTGGGCAATCTGAGCTGAGCAAGCAGTGAATGTCTTCAGGCTCTAGCAGCTGAGACAGGAGCTGCCTGGCAGCACTCAGCTCTGAGAATGCTTTAAAGGTGTTTCCATTCCCCTTCAGCACCAGGCTGGGTTCAGCTTCCACCAGCACCAGCTCTCTCTTGGGACCACAGAGCAGAGTTTTAATAAACTACTGAGTGTCCTGCTCAAGCACAGCCACACTTTGTACAGCAAACCTGGAAATCTGGTGTGTTATCAACTCCCACATACCATTAAAATGCAAATCTACCTTTGTGCCTCATCACTGCTGTCCCACAGGTCACAGGCCTTGAAGCCAACAAGAACCAACCAATACCCTGCAACCCCAAATATTAATGTTGGATGGATAATTTAATAATTGCTGTCTGCATCAGCATTGCAAGGGAATGCTGCCATCATCGTCCTGAGCCAAGGGAGGGCTTGGGGGAAACTCCTCTGAGGTGTGATCAGATTTGTTCCAGGTGATTGTAGCTGATATAGTTTATTTAATAAAATATCTCCTGTATGGTCAAACAGGTAAAAATATGTCAGTGCAGTTAGAAGAACAGAAAAAGGAGGAATCCTTTTATAGCAAAATTTCTCTAGAAGCAAATATCCCACTGAAATATAACTGAGTATTCTGCCAGTGGGCACAATTCTGGATCATTAAACAGACAGAAATTAAACATCTCTAGCTAAAATTGAGCTTATTGTCTCTCCCAGCAAACCTTTTCCCTGAAGATTTCAAACAGATGAAAATGTGACCAGCAGCCAGGGATCACAGTGTGTTTGTACAAAAGAGATGAGGATATTCTGCAGCCTTAAATAATTTTACTAAATAGATGAAGATGGAAAATAAAGAATTAGAACCACTGTGAACAGCCTGAAAACATCTTACCTGTTTGAGAGGATCCTAATGACAGACACAGTCATTAGTTAAATTAGATTAAGGTACCAAGGACATCTCATGCATGATTTTATTGCTTACAACCAAATAGAAGTTTAACTGACAACCTGTCACTAAATTAGGCCAGTAGAGAATAAAACCCCAGCATGTGATGACACAAAATATTATTGTCTGATGAAGGGGAGAAAGGAAAGAAAATAATAAATTAAAAAAAAACAACTAGTAAAAGCAAATTAAGCAGCCCCAAGTGCAGAAGCAGCCTCATGTCCTACGCTGCCTTTGGAAATCAAACTAATTTTTAGTTAGGGAAGAGTAATGTGTAAATTCTCCTGTTCTGGATTTGTATCTAAAGCAGCAGAGTCTTCTCTGCTTTTAGGGTGGAGCTGGAGCTCCTACCACAGACCCTCCCAGGTGCCAGGAGCAGCTCATTGTTCCCTTTCTGCATCCCTTTTTCCCTTGGGGCCCCTCTGGGCATGAGACAATGCCACTTCCTCCCAAAGAGACAGAGAGAGACACTAAAGACAAATCCCTCGTTTGATAAATGATTAAACTGTTACAAAGGAATTATTATATTGATACAGAATGGAATGATTTCACCTTTTCACTACAAGGTTTAGTGGCCTTGGTGGTGCTTGGTCACGGGTTGGAGTCAGTCTTGGGGCTCTTTCCCAGCCTGAATGACTCTGGGCTTCTCTAGACTCAGAGTGTGTTTGTAATTCACACACCCAGAGCTTTTGGGAGTGCAGTCAACAAATCACCAATCCACAGCTCCCAAAGCACATAAAATAAAATAATAAAATATGAATAATAAAAACTTACATATTGTTTACCCAATTTGTTTTCAGTAAATTTCTCACACAAAATTTTTACCTTTTTCTGTGAAAAAACCCCAGCAGAGCTAAGGCTGCTGCAGTGCTTTGACTGCCAGCTCTGTATTACAGCACAGGCTTGGAACATTAGGAAGGGTTTAAGAGCTCTTGCAAAGATCACAGTATTAAGAATATAGTGAAAAAGGATTAATTTTGTACTATCTCTATGCTCTTTAAACTGTTTTTAATCAGTCACACTTTCTGTTCTTTCCATGAACCTGTGAAAGAAAAAGCCATCACAATTCTAATTAGTAATATTAGTATTGTGTTTTGTAATGCACGTTCCACATTCTCATGGCCAGAATGCCCCAGAGCTCCTGTTCTCCAAGAAATCACAATTCATTTAATCACTCTGAAATTACAGACCACCACTTCAGCCCACTGGAAAAACATCCCTGGGCTTTGAGAGCAGACACTGCATAAGAGATCAGGGAAATCCCAACAGAGCAATGTGCTCACAGTGGCTGGGACAGGAGCTGACATCAGTTCCACCAAATGTCACCTAAGTTTAAGAAACTAATTAAGAAATCAGAAATGTTCTACATACCCCCTCAGGAGTGCTCAAAAATTATTCTTCTGCAGTATTGGGATGAATTACTTCAGATATGTGCAAGTATACACCAAAAAATTACTTGTTCCAAGCAATAAATTATGCAGAATTATCAATCCATTGATAGAAAAGACCTTCAACCCAGATATGATGTCCAATTGTCCCTTCAGAACAAATCAAGCAAAGATGCTGAACTCCTGGGTAGAATTTAAAAACCAAGCAGCAGGAGTGTGTGTGCTGCTATACAATAATTTCATGTTTGCTAAGTAAAATCCTGTCTCCTCCTGACAAATTAATTCTTTGAAGTGTGCAAAGGAAGATGATGGCAACTGTGTTTCTTTGTTTTAGTATTGAATTCAGTTCAAGTCTCACTGAGCTTATCTTGGTGATTTTTACTGTTTTCTGACATTCCTGGTGCCCAGAACCTGACTTTGGAGAAACCAGTGTGGCCCCTGGCAAACCCATCACTGCAGGTATTCAGGGGAGCTCCCCTTGGATCTTGGTGCTGCATCAATTCATTAAAGCTTCTCGAGGTCCAAGCTGATTTTACCAGGTCCCTTGCCAGTCTCCAAAGCCTTTGTGGGTCACACAGGGGGCTCTGGGGGGCATCAGCTGCTGCTGAGCTGCAGGCACAGAGCTGCAGGCACAGAGCTGCAGGCACAGAGCTGCAGGCACAGAGCTGCCTCTGGGGCCTCCCTGTGTGCTCCCAGCACCAAGGGGCCTGATGAGGGCTGCAATCAATGCACTGCAGCTCCTCCCTGGTGCCTGCTGCAGCATCCCTGCCCCAGGGCAGCAGCAGGGATAAATGAGAGCTGTGGAGGTTCTGTGTGAGCAGCACTCACTGAGCAATCTCACCTCCTTGTTGTTTCATCATGGGCACTACTGAGAAATCTGTCTGATAACCACACCACCCCATATCTGCCTTTTCCCACTAGTTCCACCCCATGATATAGCTCTGCACAGGAAAATGCTGCCTCGTGGCAGCATTTCAGTTCAGTGTAACACACAGCTGAGGCTGGTGGTCTGTTCTAGCTGGAGGTTTTGTCCTGCCAGAATGTCAGGATTTTGGCCATTTACCCAGGAGTTCCCAGTGAAAATTCACTCTTCAGAAAAGTCACAATGACATATCCAGAATGCACTGGATTAGACATGAGGTGTAACCCCAAAATAGGTCAGTCCCAGCAGATGATGTGGATTTGCTGGTGATCCCAGGCAGCAGAGTGGGAGGTTCCCCAGAGCACGGTGTGGAAGCTGCAGTTCAGAGCAGGTGGCGTGTCCTGCCCGTGTGACAGCTGCCACCGCGCGTGTCAGCGCTGCCACCCCCCCGACAGTGACAGTGACAGTGACAGTGACAGTGACCGCCCCGCAGTGACAGCAGATAAAAGGGGTGCTGAAGATAATGCCTGTACTTAGCAGTGTGTGGAGACACTGGGAATTCTGCTTCTCCAGGCAGCCCCCAGTGCTTTGGTCCTTTTGTGCAAAGAACATTTTTTAGTAATCCATATCCGTTCATCTAATGCCACTCTGCCATCAGCTCTGTTTAGCTTCCAAGACATAGAAGCAAGAAAGAGACTGAAAGAAAATAAAACATAAATCCTTTATGTTGCCAAATTACCAATGGATGGCAAATCTCTGTATTTCAAAGACTGTCGCAGACATCCTTGTGTGAAAATATTTTCTTTAGGATTTTCCTGCTAATGTAAACAACAAATGTAAACAATGGTTATCTGCTGCTGTGGAATGCAACAGGTCCACCTGTGATTGGCCCCTCTTGGATGTTTATAATTAATGGCCAATCAAGGACCGAGCTATCTCAGAGTCCAAGAGAGCTGCCTTTGTTATCATTCTTTTCTTTTCTATTCTTAGCTTAGTTAGCATCTGAGGAAACCTGTCCTTCTTTTTCTTTTTAGTGTAGTTATAATGTAATATATATATATATATATATTGTAAAATAATAAATCAAGCCTTCTGGTCATGGAGTCAACATTCTCGTCTCTTCCCTCATCCAAGAACCCCTGTGAACACAGTCACAGAAGACACTAAGAATAATTAAGTACACTGTAAAAATGTCTGGCTGTTTCTACAGGGAGAGTTTTAATTTTGTGTTCAAACAAAGGAATTTCAGGCTATTTAAAAGGGCCTGGAGTGACAGGACAAGGGGGAAAGGGTTCAAACTGCCAGAGGGCAGGGCTGGATGGGATCTTGGCAATGAGGAATTGTTCCCTGGCAGGGTGGGCAGGCCCTGGCACAGGGTGCCCAGAGCAGCTGGGGCTGCCCCTGCATCCCTGGCAGTGCCCAAGGCCAGGCTGGACACTGGGGCTGGAGCAGCCTGGGACAGTGGAAGGTGTCCCTGCCATGGCAGGCGTGGCACTGGGTGGGATTTAAGGTCCCTTCCAGCCTAAAGAATCTTCACAGAGCCACCAAAGGAGGTCCAGGTCAAGAGTAATTAGGGAAAGACCAATAACACAGATCCAGTAACTGCTGTGAATTCAAACAGTAAAATGTCAGGATTTGAAAACCCCACCTCTGCAGTAAGAGCCCCCTGTGTGTTTGCAGATCTGTTCCTGCCCAGTCATTAGGAATTTCTCCAACACAAATGCAAAGACACAATGCAGGAAAGATCAGTTCATATCCAGAGTTACTTGATTTGCTTTGCTTTACTGCAATCAAGTTGAAAGCATTTAAAAACATCAGAAAATAAAATAGAAAATCTTATTCACTGGGCAGTGAGCACCTACGTTCAGCAGCTTTAGCACCACTCAGGCTTAACTGAAAAGTGATTAAGGTCTTGTTGCCATCATAAACTCAGTCTTACAGCTTTAAATAAAACGTTTGACTCCAGTAGCCTCTTAATGAAACCAGCAATTTCCTACAGAATGGAGCCATAAACGTGACAACTTTCCCTGCATTTTGAAAGATTATTGAAATAAAGCAGAAAAAATTAGGTTTTGTGGGTATCCAATATGACACTGACTGCTAAATAGAGAGGTTAAGTTTGCATAGAATACAGTGCTTCTTTCTCAGAAACACTTCAATTTAAGGAATTGAACTGGAATTCCATGCAGTGTCCATGTAAATAGCCTGATGAAGAGGTTTAAGAAGCCTGATACTTTTATAAATATTTTTAAGAAATTTTCCAAAATTTAGCTCATTATTCATACTAAAAGGAATACCACAGGGAATTATAGGAATGAATTTTTGAGGCCTCAGCCTTTCTTTCTGCTTCTGCTTCATATAGGAAGCAATGATTCCATCTAAAATAGTGAAAAATGGTAATTTCACATAAATATTAATGTACAGATATATGCTATGATATATCTCACTATATGCACTCAGTGAGTTAATGGAATTAGCTGAATTTGTCAATACTGTTACTGACTACAGACAACACCAAAACAAGCAGAGTTTTAAAATGACACCATACCATGTAAGAGTCAGCTGTTTTGTGAGGCACCTTTTAGTGCTCTGTGATTTATCATACTGCAAGAGGCAAATTCCCATAAAATCAAAACCTCTAGAACTGTTTTGGTTCAAGCCACCTATACAAATAAGTCAAATGTCTGCCATTTAACAGTGGGGATCTCTGATTTTAGACAAGATAAGTGATGGCACTAGGCACTAACAGACTCTGTTAAAAACCATTAAAAATCACACACTTTTATTCTCAGGTTGGCACCTACACAGGTCTGTGATCTCCCTGGTACCTTCCTTACCTGCATTCATCACCTGGGTCACTGCAAGGCCTCAAAACCTGTCCAGTCTTTGCATTGTTCCAGTACCAAATCATGCCCTGCTGTGACATTTCTCCTCACTCCACATAAATCAGGCAGAGGTTTGGCCTGACAGGGCTCAGATCCCCCTGTCTTGTGCAATCACTTTTATCAGCACTCCCCGCTCCTGCGGGCAGGGAAGGAGCTGCCCGTGCTCCCATGCCCCACTTAGTGCTCCTTGTGTCTGCCTGCAGAGCATCGACCTGCTGCACTCCTCCTTCCCTCTCCTCTGTGGATAAAAGAATGAACTTTCTCTATCTGACACACACATGCTCTCCCAGAATAAAAAATCTGCAGTGGCAGGCCAAGTACCCTTGCCAAGGATAAATAAAGGAGCTGGTTATGCTCCTGCCACATCAGAGAGCTGCTGGGAAAGACATCATTGCTCCCCTTTTCACACCCTCAGTTAAACCTCTGCAGCCTCCCCTACCACAGCGAGTGCAGGAGTCATCCTGTGAGTTTTCCTGGATGCTTTTGACAGCTCTGGCACTGCACAGTCAGCAGAGCAGCTCTCTGGAAAGCTGCAGTGCTGCCTCACAAGCAGCAAAGGTGGACATTCATCTTGGCTCCAATTTTCTTTGGTGCACAGGTTACAGTCCTGCTTTAAAGCTATAGAAATGTGAAGGGAAAAAAATAAATACAAGACTTTGATCATATTTAAAGCTGGCAGCATTTGCTGTGAGAGCTGAGTTCACTCTTAGGAAAATGGGTGCAGTTACCTGGGGCCAAAATCTGTTTATCACTGCTCTGCTGTGGGCACTGCTCCTCAGGCAGAGCAGCTCTGTCCATACTCATTTGAGCAAGGCTTTCCCTGTGTTTGAAGCACTGGACTTGTATTTCACGAGCCATTTTTAGCAGTTATGGAAGCATCTTGGGACTCTCAGACATTTTACAGCCCCATTACAGTTCATATCCAACAGCTGCATAGGCAAAAGTAGCTCCTGATTTAAAGGGCTTAAGCATTTTCCTCAGCCAAACAGGGATCAACAAGTTGGATGGGGTTTCACTAAAAATACTTGTCTGGCTATAGAGCAGATACAAACATATGTTGTTTGTCTGCAGCTAATTTATCCTCTCACTTCTGTAATGTTCCGAGCTCCCACCGGGCGAGGAACAGCCAGGGAGAAGTTAAATCATAATCACATGAGTAAATTATCAGTGACACCTCAAAGCAGTTGCAAACTGCCCTATGGTTTCAATGAACTCAGCTGCCTCGTGTCTGCATTAGTCAGGCAGCACCAATCAGTAAATTATTGCTGAGGCAAACACCATAAATCTTCATTGACCAACAGTGATGGGGAATTTCCTGCAACGTCCCCTAACTGATCCCTGCCCTGGGATTTCATACCCCTGGATGGGAAGCACAGCACTGGAGCCGTGCTCTGTCTGTGCCCATTTCCTGCTCCTGGAAATCCATCAGCCCCTTGGTATCTCTGTTGGTGCTTGCAGACAGAGCCCAGCTTATGCACAAAAGATTAGTGGGAGCTCTTCCCAAGAAATGCCAGCACAGTGCTGATGAACACAGAGGTTTACAAAGCTCACACTCAGAGCCCTGGCCCAGCAACAAGGCAGTAAAACACTGCAAAATCCAGGTTTGGCCCCCTGCCATCTGAAAGTTCCAGGGGACATGAGGAGCAACTCACCACACTTAGCACAGCTTAACACTTGTTCTTACCACATTTCTGGCACATTCGGTGGCACAGCCTCTGCTGGGAGTTTCTGACTTCTCAGAATAATTTTGGGGAGGGTGAAATTATAGCTCATATGGTTGATCCAAAGTCGCAGCTATTGCTGGATCTGAAGATTTATCAGAAAGAAGATAAAGTGCTGAATGTCTGCCTACCCTTACAGATAATATATAATATGTAAAAAAAAAGTACCTACTACTCCTAGGGCTCGGGTTATTTACCAACTGAGCACTTTCAAAGGCCCTTCCGAGGGATAAGTAATTCCCAGCACTCCCACTATGGCCTGATACATAATGTATAAGGTTATAGGAAATGTGTATTCATGAGACTTGTTTGGCTTTTGTCAAAAAGAACTGTGAAAAATTATGATGGAACAATTTTCATTTCTGACACATTGTTTTTATAGCTCATTCATGCCTGGGAATTGAGGGCTTTAGAATTGTGTCTGCTGCAGATGTTGCAGAGAGGAGAGGAGCTGCAGAGCTCCTTCCTCGCTGCTTTGTTGCTGCCAGTGACAGGAGACCTAAAGGAAATACTTTTCCTGACATGAAACAGGAAGAGTAAATCCCCAGGCTGCTCTCCCACTTTGCTGTGTTAGGAAAGCCATGGCACAGGGCATTGGGGAGCACATGAAAAGAAGTGTGTTTTTTCACCAGAACTGGCAGGAAAATTTAAATTTCAATAGAGGACCCTGGAATTGTTTACAACGATAATGGTAACAATGATAACAATAATTATAATGATTTTAAAATTTAGGTAAAATATCATAGAGCTCAGTAGGCCTGGCAAACAAAGGAATATTTTCTTTTTAGACAGAACTTTTACTCAACTGCCTTCAATATGCACACTTACCCTTTTCACTGTATTTCCTTCATCCAGACATTTTTGTCTCTGGTTGCAACTGGCAGCATGACAAATTCAGTGGCAATTAAGGAACACAAAAATCTTTTAAAAAATCCAACTTCTCCTTTAGAAGAAAATAAAAATAAGAAGACAACAAAAAGCAGAGAACCCATTTAAATTCAGAGTTAGTTGTCAGATAGCTCAGATAGCTTTGAACCTTTTGTGGGGGTAGAAGTTCTGAAGAAAGGAACAGCACTGGAAACCTTTCAGCTTTGGTCCCTGCCTGAGCCAGGCATGACCACAGTGGAATTTGAGAACTTCCCTGCCCATGAGTTTTGCCAAGATTGCTGTAACCAGACACAATTTATTTCACTGGAAAATGGAAATATCCCTCCTTTCCCTCTAATGCATGGTGTAACTATAACATTTAGTATAGTTTATTTGCTCCACTCTTTGATTTTGATTTCAGCAGGTATGAAGCCCCCAGCCCAGCTCTGGTGTCTCAGAGCAGCTCAGCCTGAGTGGCCCCAGCTGCAGCAGCCACTGCCCCTCCTGCAGGGCTCCAGCAGGACCAGCCCCACCAGAAGCTCCTGGCCTGACTTCCCCTGCAGGAGCTGCTCAGTGAGGTCCCAGCTGGCTCTCAGGGCTGCTGCAGAGCCCAAAGAGCAGGGAGGGCTTTGTCTCCCTAAAGGATTGCTTGGGCCACTTTTCCTCTTTCCAACAGGCATTGCTTTCCCTGGATCAATGCACTGAATATGAAACAGGGTATTTTATGTATCACTCCAAGTGGCTTCTCATCCATGAGCCCCAATCCTGTCTCCTGGCTGCCCCTACCCTGTCCAAGGGAGGATCTGACATTCCTTTCTCCCAGCCCCAGCCATGCTGTACCCCACAAGCACAGCCAGCTGGTTCATCTCCTCACTGCCCCAAGCCCTCCCACGCAGGGCAGCAATTCTCCTGTCACCCCCCAAAGCCCTGCATTTCGTATCATGAATGTGATCCCAGCAGCTCTTCTACTCCCAGACAACTCACTCCTCCTACACAATTGTCCATTCTCCTTCCTGCTGCTGATTTCAACTTTAGCATGAGCAAACTTCTCTGCTGTGTTCCCACCTTGGGTTCACACCACTGAAAAAAGGACTTTTGTGCTCCCAAGCCCTTTATTTCAAGAACTCTGTGTCTACTCTCATGCAGAGCTCTCCCTGGCTCCCCATCTGTCTCTGAATTCACCATTTAGATTTGGTCAGCTGAAGGAACATTTGCCCCCAGTGCAGCCAAACCAGCTTCCCAGGGATAGGCACACCAGAAAGTTTCTGCCTCATCTTAGAGATCAGATCAATCTACTCTGAACTGCTTTGCATGGCTTTGTACACCACTGTCTTCCCCTCCATTTCCTTCAGTGTTTGTTCTTTAACAACACCTGGCCAGTCAATCCCTCCCTCCTTTTTAATATAAAATATTAATTCTCTACTTTCTGCTTCTGCATCATATCTAGTGATAGCCATATCTTTATACACATTGCTACCAATGTGTATAAATTGCTACCAACCCTTTTACTCTCCTGTCCAAGTGCTGGATTATGCATTATCCTCCTTCCTCAAACCCCAGGAAAACACTGTTTCTTTGATTTTGCCTTTTTTATTATTATTTTTTTCTTTTTTTTTTTACTTTTCTTTTTTTTTTTTTTTGGCTTTGTCTCCTGCCAAAGCAAATTCCTGCCTAGTTACAGCCAGGAGAAGATGGATGTCAGGATGTAGTTCCTTGCACTGATAAAAAGGGATCTTGTGAACACCTGTCCAGAACCAAAGGGCTCCTCTCCTCTCCTCTCCTCTCCTCTCCTCTCCTCTCCTCTCCTCTCCTCTCCTCTCCTCTCCTCTCCTCTCCTCTCCTCTCCTCT
This sequence comes from Molothrus aeneus, assembly GCF_037042795.1. Taxonomy (NCBI): domain Eukaryota; kingdom Metazoa; phylum Chordata; class Aves; order Passeriformes; family Icteridae; genus Molothrus; species Molothrus aeneus. Next base: position 1,073,918 of record NC_089656.1, read on the forward strand.
CCTCTCCTCTCCTCTCCTCTCCTCTCCTCTCCTCTCCTCTCCTCTCCTCTCCTCTCCTCTCCTCTCCTCTCCTCTCCTCTCCTCTCCTCTCCTCTCTTTTTTGTTTCCTTGTGTTCCCTAGAATGTTATCTCTTAATTCAAGAGGTTAATAAAGCAGGACAGTTTTTTATTCTCCTGGCTGAGAGGGATCTTTTCATCTCTGAATTTTGAAAATGTGAAAAAGACACAGCAATGAGAGAACTTGGAGGGAGATTACTGTGCCAGCTTTTTCTCATCTGCTGCCTCAGGCACTCTGATGTTTATAAAGAAACAAAAGTGGAAATATTAAGTTTCAAGAGAGCAGTGACAAAGCCTAGGAACTATTTCTGTAATGGCACGGTTCAGGAGGCACAAAGACATTGAGTCTTAGCTAAACAGAAATCTGGGGAGTCAAAGACATCTTAATTAAAAGTTCAGTGTAAACAGTGCAATTATTAACCTTCCCAAGGAAGAGGCAATAAACAAAGGGAGCTGTTCTGGACCTGCCTGTGTGGTGCTTGGATTCATTGCTCTGCACCAGCCAAGCTGGGCTGCTCACAGAAAACTACACAAAATTAGCTGGCTCTGCATCACTGTGCTTGCTGTAATGCTCTAGGAATTAATTTTTAAGTGAAAAACTAGAGAAGTTTTTTTTAAGCTTTGCTTTGTTAGAGACAGAAAGCAAAGGCAATCACTAGTCCACTGCCATTTCCATGCTCTTAGCTCATATATTCAGTTTATGGAGATAATTACTGCATGATTATTGAATTCCTTTAAAAATTAATAAAATCATTCTAAATGAGCCTTACTCAATGACTGTTTCACTTTATAACCTGCCACCACTGATTCTCTTGCTGTTCTTTTTGTATTCAATAGCTTTCAATTTTACAATCAGGTTTTATCAAATTCAAAGGTTGGTCCTTTTATATTATTATTATTTTTGACTAATACATTGGCATACATCATTCTCTTAAAGCAATACAAAGCTATAAAGATGTAAAATTCTTTGGGGAAATCCAGTCTGGAAACAATCATTTAAAAAAAAATCTATTTTATCAATTGTTTCAATTATTTTTGACTAATACATTGGCATACATCATTCTCTTAAAGCAACACAAAGCTACAAAGATATAAAATTCTTTGTGGAAATCCAGTCTGGAAAGAACTCCTTTTAAAAAAATCTATTTCATCAATTGTTTCAATTTCTAGTTAAAACCTGAGTAGATTTTAGGAGACTTTTGCCAGATCACAGCAAAGTGTTTGCACTGATAGTCACAAAGTTCAAAACCATAAAAGTCAAATTGTTGTTTTTCCATTTGGTGCAAAAAGAATCAACAGCAGGGCAACAATATAGCCAGTGAGATCTACACTTTGTTTGATTTAAAAATTAAAAATCTCTCTGAACTGCTCCTAAAGGCTGATAATAACACAGACACAACTCTAGCAATATCTACATTTTTCACACTAAATTCCCACTGGCTGGAGTCTAAGCTGCAGCACAACTGCAGGGCTGCAAGGATGAGTTTGGAGCCTGGGCCAGTTGTGCTGGAGAAGAGAAAGTGCCCGAGGGCCCAGGGAGCTCCGTGGAAGCAGCACAAAGACATCAGCAGCTGAGTGTCATCGCTCTCAGCTGTCCCTGCCAGCTGTGACATCTGTGACATCTGTGCTGGGGCTGGGAACAATCCCCTGGCCCTCTTAACTGGATGCTCTTTTCAGGGAACATTATTAACCAGGAGAAAACCAACCCAGAAACAAACCTGACACAACATTAATTGAAGCCTAGTGATTTATGTTTGTTTTCTTTTCATCCAGACCAATTCAATACCTTTCTGAATCTTTTATGATGCTTGTTATAGCCTTTACACCAGATTTATTTCCTGTGCTATCCTCTGAATCATCCCAAATGCAGATGTATTTGTTTTTAAAGATTTTGCTGAGACGTGGAAATATTTTTCCCTTTCTGTAAAGGCTCCATAAGCATTCTCTTAAATTATTCTTTGCACAAGCATACAATGACAGCTTCTGCTATTACAGAGTTCAGACAGGTTAATTTTTATCTGCTCCTGTGGTAGTAAAGGGAGAAAGTACAAAACATCATCTCCTCCTTCTCTTCCAAAGGCTGGGAGGACAGAGAAACTGTTCAGCATTCCTGTGCAGCTGGAGAACGATCCCTTGGGAGAGCACCAAGGACAGAGGGGTCTCTGAGGTGATGTGGTGGCATCTCATCCTTCAGCTGAATTGGAAAAAACTATTCTGCAAGATATATTGGAAAAAACTATTTCTGCAAGATCTGTCAGGTCTATAATTTCCCAATCACCTCTCCTAAAGCTTGGTTCAGTAGGTGTTTATGAATGACTGATTGCTCAGCTCCAGTGGCAGTTCCTTTGATGCAGGTTTTGTTGTATTTCTCTGAGGTTGTTTATGTAAAGAAACTAAGAAATTTTTCTAGTAGATAAAATTAAATAATGGCAAATATTAAAAATATCCTGTGCCTGGCCCTGTCTCATCAGCTTTAAGATGAGGAAGCACTTTTTATGTCAGTTTGATGTTTCAGAGGAGACAGGTTGTCTTCTTGAGAGCTTCTTGCTAAAGACATAATGCTTTTCAAATTAATTGTCTACAATTTCTTCATTTTACAGCAGGAATATCATAATGCATAGATAAAGCATAGCTTATTTAATTATACTAACTGGAGATGAGCACAGAAAATATTCTTTAACTTTTCTGGTGTATCCAGTCCCAAAATACTCAGGAACTGCCCCTCAGTGACACAGAGGTGCCACCAACATCAACTTTGTGATGAGACACAACCTTTCCCTGAGCACTGAAGTGTTCCCTTGGTTCAGAACAAGACTCAGAGTATGGAAATCTCTTCAGTTTGAGTTTTCATGGAGATGCTGTTTGCTGCTGGACAAGCAGCCCTCAGGACAGCTGAGAACAAAACCAGTTCAGGTAACACTTCCAGGAGAGCAGGTGAGGTGCCCTGCGTGGGCAGGCTCACACAGAAATACCCTAAAAAAGGGAGAAACAGCCAGCAAAAAGTGTAACACAATTCAGGAGAAGCTGCAAATGCTGCACTGTGGCACCAGTTGATGCCTAACCGCAGAGTGGGGAGCAGCAGGGGAGGATGCAGAGCAGCTCAGGGGCGCGTGACGAGGGGTGACACCAGGAGCAGGAGCAGCAATCCCGGTGCTGCCCCTGCCCAGCACGTGGCAGACCTCAGCTCTTTTCTCCCTGAAGGAATGCTCAGGACCTGGGATGAGCTCAGGTGGTGCTGGCAAAGCCAAGGCTGTGGTTTTGATCCCTGGTTGTGCCATTCACTGGAGATGGACTCCATGATCCTTGTGGGACCCTCCCAACCCGGAATATTCTGTGAACTCCATGAGGATAAGCTGCCAGGGAGGGCATGGAGCCACCATCTCTGGGAGTGTCCAGGAGGGGTCTGGATGTGGCCATGGGGATGTGGATTTGGGGTGATCATGGCCCTGCTGGGCTGATGCTTGGACTGAAGGATCTCTAAGGTCTCTTCCAGCTTTGGTGACTCCGTGCTCAGATCTGGGCACCAAAAACCACAGAGGGAATGCAGTGAGGCTGACCTAAAGTGATAATGCATTTTCCACAATTCTAATCCCAAATTGCTGCTCAGGCTGTTTCCCACAGCAGACTGAACTGTTATTATACAATATATAATAGGATGCCCATTGCTGCTGTGCTCCAGAACACAGCATTTTTAATAAACACAGGCTTTGGACAACAGGCTTGGCCTTTCAAATGTCTACCAGAGTGAACAGGCAGAAAAGCCAAAGAGGGTAACAAAAAGCCCAGCATTTTGCAAAACAGCTGAAAGCTTTGGTTATTTAATAAAATGTTGCTTCACAGTATATTCTGTGGATGTGCAGACACAGGTAGTGCCTCATGATACAAAGTTTGATTGAAATCCTATGTTCTACACAAAACCCCCACATTCCTCTTCTCCAAAATAAAAGGTTTATAATCAGAAGGTAATCAGAGAATGAAATCATGTCAGTAGGATTTGCAGATTCCTCTCATGTCTACAATGAGGAAATACAGCTGGAGAGGGGAGACAGAGGAAACAGAAGTTCTAAAACATGCAGAGCACCTTTTGTTCCTTTCTGCAACCTCTTTGGGTTCTTTCAAACCCTCTTTTGAAATAAATTAAGTGGATCCACAGGAGTACTTTAGCTCCCCAAAGGATGTTTTCAGTACAATATGTTCTACCCTCATGAGTCACCCTGTGCAACCCACAAAGCCCTGCTCTGGTGGTTCAGATGTTGGACATCCCTCTAATTTATCTTTCAAGAAATGCTTCAAACTGTTTACGGTTTTGTGGTTTTATTTGCAAGCCCACATTTTGCTGCTGCAATCCCTTCCAGGCAAAAGGAGGAGCACAGGCCGCCAGAAAATCTCTGAATTTCCTTGCACTTGGTGGGAGCTGAGGGCAGCAGGAACCTCCACGGCTGCCAGGGATGCAGCTGGGAGGAAGGCCCTGCACTCCCAGCTTGCACACTGGGTGTAAGCCCTTTTCTCACAGCTACTCCTGAATTCACAGAGTAGGAGGGTAGGAGTATAAAGCCTTTTAAATTATTAACATTTTCAAAGCCAATATAACTAACAGAAACAGTCCTTCTTTTGTTTTCACCATCAAAATAATATATTTTCACATTATTCCTCTAAACTACGCACAGTCAGTGTGTAAAATATATTGAATAGAACGGTGGAACATGTAGACTGCAATAAAAACCATCTTAGGTACAAATTAACTCAATATTTATCTCATCTAATATGCAAATCAAGACAATGTATTCTCATTAACATCAGCTCTGCTCCCTTTAAGCTAAAGCTAAATCTCCAGCCAGAGCAGGGAGAAAAAAATGATCTGTGGCTGTGTGTGAAGCCAATGAGGGGGTGCTCATGGGCAGCTCAGCTGAGGCCAGCAATGCCCACAGCCCAGCAAGGACACACACCTGGGGCACCTCAGCACTCATAAAACACCAGCCCAGAAGGGCTGAGCTCCAGATACCTTCTAAAGGCAAATGGAGAAGCACACATTGAGCAGAAGCAGGTTTGACACAGCCCTTGCTGTGAAGCTGGGAAGCAGCAAGAGGGGTTTCCAGGAGAAAGAACATTTTATAAGCTCAGAAATATTTCACTCACTGCAACCAGTGCATCGGCTCTGTGGAGTAACTCTTATTAAACCTGGTTTAAAAGCACACGGGTTTCTGTTCAGAATTATAAGAAAACCCAGCCAAAACAACCTTAAAAAAATCAACCAAAAAGAAAAACAAACAAACAAAAAAAGAAAAGAACAAAAAACAACAACAAAAAAACCAACAACAAACCCAAGAAAACATAAGAATCCCCACTAAAAGTGCACTTCCAATGAATGGTGCTGCCCCCTCCAGCCTCCAAAGATGAATGTGATGGCTTGGTTGCTCTGCTAAAGAGGACAACATAATGTTATTTATTAGCCAGTTTTAATCCATCATTGTCCTTAACGATTGCCTTTGATTAGCAGTCTGAATTCTCCCACTTGCACACAGCCGAGGCAATGAGCAGTGTGGCTCCCAGCAGCCTTGGGGAACTGGAAGGTGGAAATGTTGTGATTCAGGACTGTTCTTACTTTCCACGTGTTGCTGAGAGCCTGACGGGTCAGCAGCAGTGGGAGCTGAGCAGGGACAGCAGAGGTCACGCTGCAGAACACGGAGAAGACAGCGCTGGCTGAAGGGAAGGGGAGCAAAACCTCTGCAGCAGCTTCTGCAGAGAGCTCTGCCTCTGTCAGGGTAACACCAGAGGAGCCCCTCTCCCTGAGGGCTGTTACCCCCAGCGAGGGATGAGCAAAGCCCGAGGGGCCTGGCTGGGAGGGCAGGGACACCGGCAGGGCTGAGCCTGTCCCCGCTGGGGCAGCTGCAGGGCTGGCCAGGGAGGGACACAGGCAGAGCTCTACTTGAGAGAGGACCCAAATCCAGCTGGTCTAGAAGCCTTCAAACATCTCCATGGGCTGCTCCCAGGGTGGATTGGCCAGAGGACACAGCTGGGCCAAGGGCTGGCCAGGGGCTGTGACACCCAGGGGGATGTGGCACGTCCAGGGTCAGTGCTGCATCTCCCACCGTGCCACAGAGGCTGCCACACCACCAGCAGATGTGTGTCCCAAAGTTTCAACCCTGAAACCAGAACTGAACCCACGCAACCTGTAATTCAGTGGCAGTGACTGATCTGTCCCGCTCCAGCTTTTTTGTTCTTATCAACCTCCCACCTGCTTTACTACTACTACTACTACTACTATTATTATTATTATTATTATTATTACTACTACCACCATTATTATTATTAGCAACAACAGGCATTTGCAGCTCAGGTCCTGGGCTTGTTCACCCCTTACACCCTCCAGAGCTGGGAAGCTCAGCAAAGCTACCCCCAGGAAAAGCATTTGGAAATGCAGCTTTTTCCATATTGTCCATGCAATGAGAGCACCTTCCACATCCTCAGCTAGGGCTGGGCATTGCTGCTCTGTTTTACAGCCAGGGCAAGCCCAGTTCCTGCACACAAACCTGGGCAGTCACTCCAGTTTATCCCCCAGGAGCAGCACAGGGGTGTGGGGCACATCACCAGCTCTCCCTGTTTATTGGGAAGCTGTCAGGAACACAGAGCACCAGGACCAAGAAGAACGAAAAAAAAGCCATGTACAGCTTTAAACCCAGCAGCATTTTAAAAACCTGACAGTGCTTTTATGGTTTATAAATCCATTTTGTTTTATTTTCCTTCGTCCTATTTGTGGCAGACTCATGTACTGCTACTAAAAATTCTTTTCAACTCCAGTGTTTTCCCTGTGCAGTATAATCTTGAGGGGGGAAAAAAATCACTTTTCACATTACTGAAAAGACATCTAGTGCATTTTATAGTCTCCAGCACCTGGGAAAAAAACATAACAATTGAGTGATATGACATTTTTGGGAGAACATGAAGGCAATCTCTAAATGAGATTTGAGCTCTTAGGCAGCTTTAGCACACTCTGATACTAATCTGGATCAGATCTTACTTCCAGGAGTGATGGGAATTCAAAGCTAGGGCCACTTTCCAATTATAACAAGGTAACAGGCTGCTTTTTCCAGGTAACTGGGAGATATGCACAGGTCCTGACCCTCCAACATCAAGCTTTTCAGGTAAAAACCTCCATTTAGATCTGTTTTCTAATGTAGTCCAAGTTTTGATTTCCCCCCTGCCCCTGTAAGCCCCCAGGCAGTGTCAGAAATTGCCTGTCCCAGCAGATCCCCTGCCCTGGCCCTGTCTCAGAGCTGTGCCTGCTCCCTGAGGCCTCTCTGGGGTCACCACAAACCCTTGGCCAGGCTCCTGTCCCAGCTCTGGGAGCTCTCTGCTGGCTCCTACAGCATTTCCACCCTCTGACATTCTGGGGATCCATCCCTGTGCTGTGTCAGGAGGAAATCCCCCTTTCAGGACTGCAGTGACCCCACAGTTCTCTCCATGGCCACTGCCCTGGTGCCCACCGCGGTGCCCATGGCCAGGAGCCCTGTGCTCCTCACAGCAGGAGAACATCCCAATGCCATCTTCAATCTGGAGGAGCAGAGCACTGTCTCCTGTGAAAACCTCCCCTTTTTACACCTGGCTTTTACCTCTGGAAATGTCTCTTTAACTCATCAAATGTTGAACCCATCCCCTGGCTCTGGAGAGGGAGCCTGGTGTCTACCCAGGGTTGCACTTTAGAGCTCTGTGCTGAAGGACACGAGACAAGGCACCTGGAAAAGCAGGAAAAAGCAAACCAGGCTTCTCTCCTGGCAGATGAAATCCAGCCACACTTACAGTAGCATACAGAACACATCCAATGCAGTCAGGCATCTAAAAAATGTGTGACAGCAGTTTGGGAGCAATGCAGAAATGCAGGTGTCCTGTGGAATGAAGCCAGAAAGAGAAAAAAACCCCAGCAAAACAACCCACGAGTTCCTCAGTTCAAAGAAAAACACTGGATTTCTTGAGGAATCCAAAGTTTCAATTTGTTATTTTGTTTTTGGGTTTTGTTTTGTTTTGTTTTGTTTTTTTCCTGATGTCCAAGTAAACTCTGGAAATTTGTATTTACCTCCTGAGTTTTCCAGTTTTTCAAAGTCTGTGTTTTCAGCTGCACAACTTCCAATTTGCTTTGGAAGTGAAGTTTTTTTTTGTTTTTTTAGATACTAAAATCAGCCCTACTGAGCAGCAACAATAATGAGGATGTCTTTATATAAACCCAGATTTCTTTGTGACAGACATGATGGAAATTAGCAGTTGATATGCATGTAACATTGTGTGTATTGGCATTAAGGATGCCCAAATCAATGTGCAAATAGGGAATATTTGTATACAAACAATCACACTTGTTGGCTTAGGAAAATGACAGGCAAATAACTGAGAGATCTATTTTCCTGACCTTATAAAAATCACAGAGATTTCAGAAGACAATTTCTCTTCTGGATTCTTTTTGTTTAGTGTATGACAAGAGTAATAGCTTACAAGAAATGAACTGATCAAGCTACTTGCCTGTAAAGAAGATTTCCTGTGTAATTAAGGGAAGTCTCCTATGCTCAGATATCACCCTATTAAATGTGACATGAAATGTAACCAATAAATAATTAAGTCTCTGATTAGTTATAAATAAAAGATCAACAATATGATATTTTAAGAGCCACAATCAATTATCAGTATTAACTGGTAATTACTTAGAGATTAACACATTTAAAAATTAAACTAAAAGTTCAAACAGAAAAAAAAATCTATTTGGAAAGGGCATGATGAAGGAATTTCTCCCATCTTGTGCAATCTGTGACTTGTATCCCATATATTTCATTCCTGGGTGAGCATTTGTTGGCTTGGCTGAAGTGATGAGCTCTGCATGGCAGGAATGACAGGATGCAGTGTCCAGCTCCCCACATCCATGAACCCTGGCACAAGGAATGCCCTTCACAGGAGGCAACGTTTCGGTACCTACAAATACTTGTCAGTGATGCAAAATGGCTCCTTTCTCATTAACTGCTGTCACAACTACACCAGCAGCTCTGAGGTGTCTTCCTGAGCAAACTGTTCAATAGCCAGAGATCAGAGATGCTCCAGACATCCCCTCCCTCCTGGCACAAAGGCACAAAGAGCTGGAGGTCACTGCTGATTTTGTGTTCCTGGGGATCCACAGCAGCAAGGTCCAGCTCTGGTGTTTGTTTCAATGAGGGGGAGCACATGGAGAAATCTCTGTCACCGTGATCTTTTCTGAAAAATCCCTTCACCAGGATTTCTTCTCCTGGCAGGATGAGAAGCCTCAGCTTCTCCATGTTTTGCTGCTTTGGAATGTGATTTGGAGAATTGTTTACCCAGCATGTGAATTGTTTTAATTTAATGACCAATCCCAGTCCAGCTGGGTCAGGACTCTGATCAGTCATGGGTTTTTATTGTCATTCTTTTCTAAGCCTTTTCTCTATTCCTTTTAGTATAATTTTAGTGTATCATTTTCTTTTAATATAATACCATAAAATAATAAATCAGCCTTCTGAGAACTTGGAGTCAGATTCTCATCTCTCACCTCATCCTGGGGACCCTCACAACACCACCACAACAATCCCACTGCTGCAGATGAGTTAATTGTTGTATTCCACTGAAAATTTGTGTTTGGTTGCTCTGGAAAACCAAGTTCCAGCATCCATGGACTCCTGCATATTCAAGTGTTGGGTGAAATATCCAACAAACCAAAATATGCATTTTAGTTTGCAAGAAAACAAATGAAATTATTAATTAAGTACTTTCATAATGCATTTGTTCAATCTACTCATAACATGCAACAAAACCTTAACTTCTGTTATTTTCCTATACTAACAAAACTTAACCTAAACGAAGGTGTTTGGATCTATCTGCTTGTCTTACATGAATTAACACAAAATGACACACACACACATAATTACCACTCTCTTTTCTCCCTAGCTCTGCAATCAAAGGAAAAAAAGCCCAAAAGAGATGCAAAACCCCAGTACAGGGTGTCAGGCATGGTGATAGTCCAGCTGTTGGCCTCCCATGCTCCACATCTAAATTGCACAGCACCAGGAAAAGGCAGCAGCATCAGCCACAGAACAGGAGAGTTTCAAGTTAGATGGACTGTGGGCTGGAATTATATTGAAATTATTTTTAAAAATAAAATTTTATGAATGGCTCTTTTCAGGAAGAAATGTTCTTTTCTCTCAGTAGCTGAAATAAATTCAGACATCAACATCTGCAGTAATGGATGCAGACAAATGAACACTATGTACTAACAGCCTCCAACAGAACTGATTTCAGCTGAACCTAATGCACAATAATTCACCACATAATTATCTAAATCACAGGATCAAAACCCAGGGAGAAGAAATAGTAACTTTTAGGAAAAATAAATACATACGCAACAACACGCACAAAGGGTGCCTTAGCATTCTCCCATCTAAGGACATGACCTAATGAATTCCATCCTAATGATAGGCAATACTTCCTCCAAGAAAAAACTTCTTTGCATAATGAGATGTTGGAATTTATGCTCCTTTTAGCTGAGACAAAAATGTCCCATGAAGGCAGCTGGAGTTTCAGCACTGCCACGAGTTGCCAACATCCACACCGTTGACTCTAAATGTGCTCAGCTCTTTTGAGTGGATTCTGTGTATTGATCCTGGTGCTCAGAGGCTCTGGTGCTATGTATAGCACACATGGAATGTGGTCTTCCTCAGTGCTATTTCTGCACACAGCTGCTGAGCAGAACTAATACATTTAACTGATAAATACATCAAAGGGAGCGTGTCTAAAGCAATAAACATCTTCTGTGGTGGTGGTGTTTATGCACTGCAGGAGGTGTTTTGCTGAGCACTGTGGCCCTTTGATGCACTTACCATTATTCTAATGAAAGCATTAGTTGATCTGATTGCTTTTTAAACACCACTGCTGTCCACCATGGCTCCATTAGACAAAGCTGTGTTCATTAACAGAATGAAGGGCTTTTCCTTTAGGCCTGGCTGGGTTTGTTGGAAGCATGGCTGTCACACCACAAATCCAGCTCTTCTGTTCTCCTGAACTCCTTGTTCTAAGGTTACTGCTGGGAATCAACAAATTTGTGTTTCTACACCTTACACCAGCAGGCTGACCCTGAGCATTCCTGTCATTACAAAAGATTAATCAGTGCACAGAAAGAAACTCATTTGTGTATTTATCTCCCTGAAAGAATTCCCATAGTTTCCAATCATTTCTGATTATTAAAGCTCAATATAAATACAAGCCTGGTAATATGTTTCTGATCAAACTCTAAATGTTGCAAACCAGCCTCAGCACACCAATGTAAGCAGTGAGTGTGTGTCCCCACAAACACCTGCTCACGCATAACATTTGGTGATCAAATATTCATGCTCAGACTTCTAAAATTCCAGTGCTCTGCTCATAGTCAGGACTTCAGGAATGACACCTTCAGCTTCTGAGGAAGGAAGTTTAGACCTAACAAAGTACTTTGCGTTCTGAAATTCTGAAATTCCCTAGGTTTTTCTTAGAAGTCTTGAATGTTGGCCTGAGCAAGCGTCTTGTTCTGGAAATGATCTTTGTAAGGAACAGCAGATCATCCCTCCTGAAGGATGTGGATGAAGAGCACTGGAACAGGTTGCTCAGAGGCTGGATATTCATGCATGGCTGTTTGAGAGCTGCAGGCTGGTTGAAGCTGTGCTTGACCTCATGGAGTGGCTGTGACAGGGCCCCTTCAAGCAGGAGGCTGGACCAGAGCACTCCAGAGGTCCCCGCTGTGACAACGATGGAGTCAGAGCAGCCATCCAGTGCCACTTCAACCAAAACCAGATTTTCACACATGCAGTAATGCAAACCAGCTTCAGACGATGCTCCAGGAATATCCTGGTTCTTCTGTTGTTTTCCAACAGGCACAAGTGAGCCAGTGCAGAAAGACAAACAGCACAGAGCAGGAAGAGACAAAAGCACGGAATTAAGAAAATCCACCTGAATCAATGCCTTGAGTGTGTTCCAAAAAAAATCTTGTAAAAGCATTTCTTGGGGTGGTCAACTTTTCAGGGATGACTGTGATTTCAATGCATGTCTACAGGCATAAATACACCAGAGATAGCAAAGACAGTTTTGGCAGAAGCAACGCTCTCCCTCACTGAAGTTTGGAAATTACTTTCACTAGGTTAGAAACAAGCTGAGTTGAAATTAATTCTTAATGCTGGAGACTGGTAATTGACAGCAGCATGAATGGAATTTATTGCCACAAGAGCTCTAAATACTTAGAATGACAATACTTAAAACTTTTTTTTAAGACAAATTGAAACACTCAAAAGACAACATAATTGAACATCCTGATGTCCAGGCCAATGTGAATTTAAAAGCATGTTTTGCAAAATAGATTCATTGCTTAGGAGAGCAACACAAACAACTTTATATTTACAATCACTGATTTGGAAGAAGTACAAAGAATTCTAAATATTTCCTGGTTAGACAGTAAATTTTAAAAGATTGTGAGGAAGGGTTAATGCACGCCAGACAAATCCTGCCAGTCTGGTTTCAAGATACTCTGGAATTACTCCTTATGTGTATCACTGAGAAGTTAATGGGGGGGATTATTGTGGCCAATTAGGAAAGTGCTGCTTCACGTGGGTAGTTTTCAAGGAAAGTTTGCCAGAAATTCTCCAGACAGTTTCTAACTGTTCTGGAAATGTGAAGAGTACTGAAAATGCACCCAGTGCCAATAACACATTTTCCTTGCTGTGTGCTTGGAACAAATGTCACCACCTGATATTTGTCAGGAAGCCTTAGGTCAGTTGTGGTTGCAGCAATCCCAGTGCCCCAGACTCCCTCTTTTCTCCATTAAACTATTTCTAGGTGAACACGGAAAACATCCCATGAAGCATATGGGAATTTCAGAATTCAGTTTTATTTAGAAATCTAGATAGATAGGAACTCAGTGACTGAGTTTTCCTTAAAAGAGGATCCAACTCTTTGCAATTGCCTGTGATTTGTGTCCTGCAAATGATGAAACAACAGAGGAAACACTAATTCATGGATCCAACGCAATGGCGCCAGAAGCTAGTGGCTGTTCATGAACAAAAATGTGCTGCTGGAAAAGGAAGGTGTCAAAGGCAAATTAAACTGTAAATCAGAGCAAAAACAAGGCAAAGTCAGCCATGCTGAAAAAAGCAGTTTTGCAGCTTGGGTTGCTATATCACTTAAAAAAGTCCAAGTCTGACTTGCTTTGGCTGGGCTCCAGGCTTGACCAGGTTTGCAGAGGGGTCCCAGCCTGCTCCCAGGTCTCTTGAAGCAGGAGTTGGATGAAGAGGAGAAAGGGGAGCACAAGGTCCTAGTGCTCCCTGTGAGGAAACACCAGAGTGCCATCCATCCATCCATCCATCCATCCATCCATCCATCCATCCATCCATCCATCCATCCATCATCCATCCATCCATCCATCATCCATCATCCATCCATCCATCCATCCATCCATCCATCCATCCATCCATCCATCCATCATCCATCCATCCATCCATCCATCCATCCATCCATCCATCCATCCATCATCCACCCATCCATCCATCCATCCATCCATCCGTCATCCATCATCCATCCATCATCCATCCATCCATCCATCCATCCATCCATCCATCCATCCATCATCCATCCATCCATCCATCCATCCATCCATCCATCCATCCATCCATCCATCCATCATCCATCCATCCATCCATCCATCCATCCATCCATCCATCCATCATCCATCCATCCATCCATCCATCCATCCATCCATCCATCCATCCATCATCCATCCATCCATCATCCATCCATCCATCCATCCATCCATCCATCCATCCATCCACCCATCATCCATCCATCCATCCATCCATCCATCCATCCATCCATCCATCCATCCATCCATCATCCATCCATCCATCATCCATCCATCCATCCATCCATCCATCCATCCATCCATCATCCATCCATCCCCTCAGACCAGAAGCCCTCCTCCTCCTCCTGGGGCAGCCCCTCAGCTCTTGCCCAGGCAGAGCCCCTGGCAGGGCCTGGGTTTGGGGCCAGCCCTGGGGAGCACAGGGGACAGAACCTGGGGGTGCCCCACGCTCTCAGCTGGGTCCCCATCCAGGCCAGCCTAGAGTGACAGAATGGCAGGACAGTTCAGCTTGTGTCTGATGGGATGTGCCATAGGCCTCTCTGCATTGCTCAGCACCAGGAAGGAAAAAAAAAACCTCTAAAACAACCCATAAGACTTCTGTGTGAGGAGGAATGTGGATTTTCTTCTTCAATATTGCAGTTGCTTGGTGGGGTTACATATGACTCAAAGCAGCATGTCCAAGGTAAAGCTGGTTGAGCATTCACCAGAAAAGGAATTCTCTTGGGTTGCTCCAGTCAAAATGTTTTAGAAGAACTTAATAGTTTGGGTTCCTTTTCTATCAGAAGTGCTTTCCTGCTGCACACTGGAGTTTCCAGGAAGATATGTCCCAGACACACAGCTCCATCCCAGGAGCAGAAGTCCTGCTGTCCCTGCAGCCAGGCCAGCCCCAGGCAGGTCCCTGTGCCCAGACCCCAGTTCCTGCTGGGACTGAGGGCTCGGCTGATGCCATGTGGGACCCCATGGAAGGATGTGGCTGCAGGTTCCTTGCTGGGCCCTTTGTTGTGGTGGCTGCTTCAATGCATTAATCTTCTCCAGCCAACTGTGTCTTGCATTATCAATTTCTCATTAACATATCCCCTTTTTCCTGAGTGTTGGGGTTGTTTTTTTAATGCAAGGATTAGTGCAGCTGTGTCTCATCAGACCTCTTGTGTCTTTTTCTGGGACTTTGTAAGGGACCCTGATTAAAGACTGTCTCAGCTGTTGTTCTCTTCTGCATTTTTCCTTCTGTGTTGCCACTGAATAGTAAGAATCTCATTGTTCCCTTTTATAATTATGTTAGTGTTTGGGCACTTTAAAGGAAAAGAAAGTATTTTTTACTGAATCCTTCCTTCCCTTCTCACCACCCCCCTTCACATTTTGGAAATGCACAGCATGGTTTCAGAAGCCTCAGCAGACAAAGTGGTTCTGGGTTCTCCATGAACATCTGCTGATCTCATTGTTTTCACAGATTAATCCTCCTTAATTGAGCTGTAGCTTTGAACAGAGCCTCCATTCACAAGGAACGAGCTGCCCACCTCTCACTGTGCTGCCTTTTTTGTCTGTAGGTGCAAGTAAAGACAAGCTTACAAAAAGATCATAAAATTAAAGCCATTAGAGTGACCATTGCTGAATAAACCTACTGGCCAGGTCGATGAAATGCAACCTGAAGAAAAGCCATCTAAAAAAGTCTGAAAATTCTCCTATTCTTAGCAAAAACTATCCTTAGTTTTATTTTTAACTGACTTGTTGACTTACAGCCTTCTCCTGCTGAATACAGTTATCTAATAAGCAGAAGGTAGTGCCCATACAATAGACTTTTAAAGCTATACATTTATGGATATGCATATTTTTCTTAAATGGCATTTTCATATTGAAGCAGCTCTCCAAATTCAGGAATTTTGTGCAATGGTGTTTTTAAAACCTCAGAAGCAGTTTAGGGATCTTTGTCCTTTATATGCACAGACTATCTGGATTGCTCCTGAGAACCACATAACAAAACTTCCCCTTTTTTGTAAGTGACTACTCGTAAAACACAGACATTTTAATTCAATGTCATCACATAATACTTTATAACTTCAGAAAAGAAAATTAGGAAATATATTTGTAATACAAACTGCTAACTACTTTCAGCTGGCAACACTGTGTCCTTGCATAAAAATCATCCTATTACATTCCATGACGGTGCATGAAATGTAAAGCTCATGGCTCCTATAAGAGACAAAAGGTTGAAAAAAAATAAATACCAAAATGATTTGTGTTGCCACAAGAAATAAGGCTAACATTTGCTTTCCTTGATCCTTCTGGTCCCCTCTCTATTACAAGGTAGAATGCAAAATTTTATGTAGTCTTTGCAGATATTTCTATTTGCCCAACCTCTCAGAAAGACTAGATAATTCCTAGAAAAGCATTTTAATTTGATAAACCTAAGAACAGGAGATTGAAAGAGATCATGTAAAGAGGGCTAAAAACAGGGTTCATTTATACTTCAGGGATGAGAACGTGTTAATGTCAATGAGCAGTTAACAGTGCATCTGGCCCTATACAGAAATAACAGTTCCACAGAACTCTAGCCAGGAATTGTATCAATTATGTAGGATCTGAACGTGAATGGAAGGCAAGGAACAGATTTCCAGTGCTCTGGCATGCTCACAGTGTAACATCTCACTTGCTGCTTCCTTCCATCCTTGTGGCCAAATTTCCCCCTCAGGGATGTGGGAAATATCTGAATGAACTTGGGCACCACCTGAAGAGTTCAGCTTATCCACACTGACATGATTTGCTCTTTTGATGCACACAAAAAATCTCTCCAGAAGAATTTGGCAGGTGTTTTGAGCAAGATAATGATTTATTTACTTATCCTTAACAGGTTAAGAAATCCTTTTAACGCACAAAGTTTTCATTGGAAATTTCTCCTTTGCATGTACCAAACAAGAAATTTTCCTTGCAAATGGACAGTGATGCACCAGTGTTCTGAAATACATCAAAGAAACCACCACTGAAACAAGAGATGGTTTATCCAGGAGAGAAGATGGGAGCCGTGATTTGCTCTGTTCCTGGAAACAGCGAGCCAAGAACAAAATGCCAATGGAAAATAATTTTATTCGTGGCCCTTACAACATTCAGCCTCTTTTTGTACACTTAGATTCATATTTTCCTTCATTTTGCACTACATAATTGCCCCATGGGCCACCTATTGCCCTTGATGTCGGAGGGAGTGGTGTGCCCAAACTGAGGACAATCTATTGCTCCTCAGATCTACAGCTGGCTTTTT
This sequence comes from Molothrus aeneus, assembly GCF_037042795.1. NCBI lineage: Eukaryota > Metazoa > Chordata > Aves > Passeriformes > Icteridae > Molothrus > Molothrus aeneus. The sequence goes on from NC_089656.1 coordinate 1,090,867, forward strand.
TCCAGCTATTTCTGAGGCTTGGCCATAAATTCATGGGAAAAAGCCTTGAAATTTACTATCTTGTCCTGAGATACCTGTGAAATGTATGATAGTTTTTACAATTCATAAAGTAAAATAGGGATGATTTACAGCGCTCTGCAATGGCTGGTGACAGCCAAGGACACCCACAGCACGCTGCTCCTGTAGCACAGCCAGAAAAATGCTGCTGGCTCTCCTAAAAAGGAGCCCAGCCCTCCAGAAAGGGATCCCAGCTATTCCAGAGAGGGAGCCCAGCGCTCCTGAAAGGGATCCCAGCTATTCCAGAGAGGGAGCCCAGCGCTCCTGAATGGGAGCCCAGCCCTCCTGGAAGGGATCCCAGCCTGTCCAGAGAGGGAGCCCAGCCCTCCTGAAAGGGAGCCCAGCCCTCCTGAAAGGGATCCCAGCCTGTCCAGGAAGGGATCCCAGCCCTTCCATAAAGGGATCCCAGCCTGTCCAGAAAGGGATCCCAGCCCTTCCATAAAGGGATCCCAGCCTGTCCATAAAGGGACCCCAGCCTGTCCATAAAGGGATCCCAGCTTGTCCAGAAAGGGATCCCAGCCTGTCCAGAGAGGGAGCCCAGCCCTCCTGGAAGAGAACCCAGCCTGTCCAGAAAGGGATCCCAGCCTGTCCAGAAAGGGATCCCAGCCTGTCCAGAAAGGGACCCCAGCCTGTCCATAAAGGGATCCCAGCCTGTCCAGAAAGGGATTCCAGCCTGTCCAGAAAGGGATCCCAGCCTGTCTTTAAAGGGATCCCAGCCTGTCCAGAAAGGGATCCCAGCCTGTCCTTAAAGGGATCCCAGCCTGTCCTTAAAGGGATCCCATCCTGTCCATAAAGGGATCCCAGCCTGTCCAGAAAGGGATCCCAGCCTGTCCATAACAGGATCCCAGCCTGTCCATAAAGGGATCCCAGCCTGTCCAGAAAGGGATCCCAGCCCTTCCATAAAGGGACTCCAGCCTGTCCAGAAAGGGATCCCAGCCTGTCCATAATGGGATCCCAGCCTGTCCAGAAAGGGATCCCTGTCTGTCCAGAAAGGGATCCCAGCCTGTCCAGAGAGGGATCCCAGCCTGTCCATAACAGGATCCCATCCTGTCCATAAAGGGATCCCAGCCTGTCCAGAAAGGGATCCCAGCCCTTCCATAAAGGGACTCCAGCCTGTCCAGAAAGGGATCCCAGCCTGTCCATAAAGGGATCCCAGCCCTCCCAGTGCCCCTGTGGCTGTGGGAGCGGTCCCTGGAGGTGGGGATGGTGTTTCACATCCGTGGTTATTCCTCTCCCTGCTCCCCACAGCCCTGGGAGCTGGCAGGCTGTGCACAAGTCAAGGATTTACCTTCTGTTCCCTCGCCCTCCTGAGGACCAGCACAAGGGCTCACAAACTGGGCTGGAGCTGCAGTGTGAGGCTTTTCCGGAGATCCCCCTCATGCTGCTGCTGGTAAATCCCAATTCACTGCTCAGCCCAGGGAAAGGGGCCCTGTTGGGAGCAGGAACAATCCCAGATTCCCCCATCCATGTCCCAGGGGCTGTAAAATCCCTACACCTACTGCCTCCTGCAAGCTGCATTTCTTTCCTGACCTGAGAATGAAGTGCCTGCTCTTTCCCTGCAGAAATAGTTTTTGTGAGGGACCAGTGGATAGCTATAACTCAGGTTTTATTGGATCCAAACTGCCACAGCCCAGCACCCTGCCCTTATTTATGGCACCAGGGGAATAAACTCCCTTGCCATCCTCCCATGACGTTGCCCCCAGGCTGTGCAGACATTAACCAGACTGCCCAGGCATCTGCCAGCTGCAGGAGCAAGAGAGGCTGACCCAGCCAGAGACTGTGTGCTCCTCTTTCCATGCTGTGCCCCTGGGAAAGAGGAACAAAGCAGGGCCATTTCAACAAAGTTTTTGGGAATCTGGCTGCCCATAATGGCAAAGGAAGGAGCTGCAGGGAGTTCTTCCTGCTTCCTGAGGGATCCCAGGGAATCAGGGCTCCTTGGCAGGGTCACAGCTGGAGGAATGACCAGCCCTACCTTAGGCAAACTATTTTTACCCACTGTTCACTGCATATACTTCCTGTCTGCCATATATTATATTATATTATATTATATTATATTATTTTTTTTATTTTATTTTATTTTTGGCTGTGCATACCCCAATGTCTTCAGGACCCCACTCTTTCCTCCAAGCAGCTATTTCCAATCTGATGAAGAAATGCTACATTGAAACTCCTTCAGGGGAACTTATTAAAAGGATTTCATTTCAGACACAAACCACAGAATTGTTACAAATAATTTCATGTAGTTTACAAATCCACTGACAAGGCTGTGCTTTGAGAACTGAATTCATCCCAGCACCTAAATAAGGTTGAGTTTTCAGCAAACAAATTTGGCTGTTGCAGTCACAGCTGCCCCAGGAGCTGCACGTCACCCCCAACCTCACCAGATGAGCAAAAATTCTTCCTGTTCACTGCCTTCCTTGGCTCGAGGAAGGAAGGATAAAGGGGTTTGAATGGTCACCTAAAATTTATTTTATCTAGGATTATCACAGCAGCACATTACCTCTACATGCAAAAGGAATTTCCAGTCCCAAGACCAGAACTGCCACATGCCAGCATTAGCTCACTCCAGACAAAGAGAGCTGCCCAACATTTCCTCTCTGTTTCTCCATTTGTAAAAAAAAATAAAATAAAATAGTGAAACAAACAACCTTCACTTAAAGCCTTCCCTCCAATTAAGCAACGCAAGGGTTAAACAGATAATATTTTAGTGAGCTTTGAAAACAATGTCTGAGGATCTAATGCTCTCTTTCCTCGACAGATGGCTCAGAAGAAATCTGGGAAGCCTCACCCATGGAAAAAATTACTAGCCTTAAGAACAATTCATATAACATATCTGAACACATGGCTGCCTTTCAACACTTATGCTTAAACTGGGAACAGGATTCAAAAGGCACCATCCCTGAGGAGCTTTTGTCTCTGCAAAGATCCCACGTGGTGGCTCTTCCCCCTCTCCTCAGCACAGGTCTGCCACGCTGTTCACTGAGAGAGGGACTGAAATAAACCCAGCTTCTCCATTACCTTGTAAACTGTTGAAATACTGCTTGGTAATTTCACAGATAAGAACTTACTACCATGAATGAATAGCACCCAAGTATTATGAATATTGGCAGAGTAGATGAAGTTTTTTCAACAAAACCAGCTTGGGGGGAAAATGGACATAAAAAATGTCTCAGTTTACTAGTCAAAATAAAAAAAAAAATTTAAAAATTGAAGCTTCCTGAAACTAATATTTAATCAAAATTAAATTCAGGTTTACATTTAAACAAAATTATTTCAACATAAACAGCATAAAAATATTTCCATTTAATGTCTTGTTCATTGCTAAATAAAATTCTCTTACAAATTCTCACAAATACAAAGCACCAATGACAGTCTGCCCAAGGGCGAAGCATTTGGGTATTTTCAGTAATCCAAGCCTTATCTTCTAATTGCCCTCACCCTTAAACTTTTCCAGTCACTGTGCCATGCCCAGGTGTGGTGCAGCCTCCCCCATCCCACCTCATGTCCCAAACCCCTATTGATCCTTCAGCCCCTTAAAACTATGGAGCAACTATTTGCTGTTCATGAGCTGACTGCTGTGTGTCCCCAGCTGCTGATCTTTGGTGGCCCTGTGAGTGTGGGGTGACCCCAGCACAGCTGTCCCTGGCTGCAGATCACCCCTGTGTGCCCCACAAAGGTGTGGCTGTGCTGCCACAGCACCAGGGCAGCAAACCCTGAGGGACAGGGGTGCCAAAGCAGGGCTCCTGCAGCTCCTGTGGGGACACTGGCCTGTGGGGACACTGTCCTGCCCACTGTCCTGTGGGGACACTGTCCTGCTGGGGACACTGGCCTGTGGGGACACTGGCCTGCCCACTGTCCTGTGGGGACACTGTCCTGCTGGGGACACTGGCCTGTGGGGACACTGGCCTGCCCACTGTCCTGTGGGGACACTGTCCTGCTGGGGACAGTGGCCTGTGGGCACATTGCCCTGTGGGGACACTGTCCTGTGGGGACACTGTCCTGTGGGCACATTGTCCTGTGGGGACACTCTCCTGTGGGGACACTGTCCTGTGGGCACATTGCCCTGTGGGGACACTGTCCTGTGGGCACACTGTCCTGTGGGCACATTGCCCTGTGGGGACACTGTCCTGTGGGCACATTGTCCTGTGGGGACACTGGCCTGTGGGCACATTGTCCTGTGGGCACATTGTCCTGTGGGGACACTGGCCTGTGGGCACACTGTCCTGTGGGCACATTGTCCTGTGGGGACACTGGCCTGTGGGCACATTGTCCTGTGGGCACATTGCCCTGTGGGCACATTGCCCTGTGGGGACACTGTCCTGCCCACTGTCCTGCCAGGAGGGCCCCGTGCTGCTCACCAGCCCTGAGGAGCCCCTGGAGCCCCCCCAGCTCCCCCAGCCCCTGCAGGAGCCCCCGGTGTCTGTGCCCCCCCAGCAGTGAGGTGACACCTGGGGTGACCCTGCTGAGCCCCCAGTGCCACCATAACCACAGCAGGAACCCCCTGGGACCCTGCTGAGTGCCCCACGCCACGGGGCCACCCCAGAGCCCTGTCACAGCCACTGCCACCCCCTGGGGACACCAGCACTGCTGCAGCTGGGCTCTCCTTCACAGCCCTGAACATCCCTGAACATCCCTGTGTGCTGCCACACACCCCATCCCTGTCCCTGTCACACACCCCATCCCTGTGTGCTGCCACACACCCCATCCCTGTGTGCTGCCACACACCCCATGCCTGTCCCTCACACCCCATCCCTGTGTGCTGCCACACACCCCATCCCTGTGCCTGTCACACACCCCATGCCTGTCCCTCACACCCCATCCCTGTCCCTGTCACACACCCCATCCCTGTCCCTGTCACACACCCCATGCCTGTCCCTCACACCCCATCCCTGTCCCTGTCACACACCCCATGCCTGTCCCTCACACCCCATCCCTGTGTGCTGCCACACACCCCATCCCTGTCCCTGTCACACACCCCATGCCTGTGTGCTGCCACACACCCCATCCCTGTCCCTGTCACACACCCCATCCCTGTCCCTGTCACACACCCCATGCCTGTCCCTCACACCCCATCCCTGTCCCTGTCACACACACCCCATCCCTGTGCCTGTCACACACACCCCATCCCTGTCCCTGTCACACACACCCCATCCCTGTCCCTGTCCCACACACCCCATCCCTGTGTGCTGCCACACACACCCCATCCCTGTCCCTATCACACACCCCATGCCTGTCCCTCACAGCCCATCCCTATCCCTGTCCCTGTCCCCCTGACCCCACTCCTGTCCTGCACTCTCAGTGCCCTGGGTTTGATTTCCTTCATTTCCACCCCTGCAGGGCCACGCAGAGGCACTGGGCTCTCGCACTCCAGCCTCCCAGTCCTGCTGGTTTTTCAGGAATGCTGCTGCAGGATGGGATGAGGGAAGCTAAGGGGACTCTGCTGCCCTTGCCCTCCCCACAGCATGCTTTGGCCAGGTGGCTGCACTGCTCCTCGAGGGGACTCTTCCAGGAACAAGGAGACAAGGATGTTTGTAGTGATAGCATAGCAAATAAAACAGGGAGATCTGGGATCAGGAAACTCCCAACCTGTGCTTTAATAACCCTGCTGTAGACATAACACCCTGTTCTGGACCCTAAGTGCACAGGCAGCTGATATAATATCAGATTTATACTCTTATTATTACTAAAACTGCACTGGGTGACATCCATGTGTTCAGCCTTATAGAGAATTCCCATTCCTTCCCTCACTCTGGCCCACTCCCCACATTTTCTGCCAGTCTTCCCCAGATGTGGCCTAATTAGGATGAACCTAGAGTGCTTGATTTATATTTATTTCCCTCTCTTATCTCTTTTATTCATGGCTTTACCTTTATCAAAGTGTTACTATCATTTGGAGACTCTCATCAAATCTTGATTTCCTAAGGACCACCTAAAGTGGTTTTCAGCTCTTCTCATCACAATGTCTTTTTGGGGTGATATCATTTTCTCTGGCTACTGTCTTGTCAGCTAAATTCTTTCAGGACAGATTGAAATCTTCAGCTCCCTTTAGGAAAAGGGTTAGGATATAAGATTCCTTAAGTGCTTTTGTGTGTGCCAATGAGTGAAATAATGGCAAAGCACCTTCAGCAGAGCTTCACTCCCCTCCTAGAGCCCTTTGTTACCCACCAGAACACCAGGAGGTTCCATCCCAGCTCTTGGCTGTCCCCAGCATGGTTGATAGCAGACCTTGGAGCAGGTGATGATTGTGACAATAAATGACACAAATGATGGATGTAGAATAGAGGGGACCCCTCAGTGCCCCTGCTCTTGGCTACAGAGCTCCTTCTTTCCATGTGCTGAGCAGCAGCAGCAGCTCCCATTCCCTGGCAGTGAGAACCATCCCCCAGCATCAGCTTCCTCTGGCTGGGCACGTTGCCTCCTCCCCCTTCCCTTCCTCCTTGGTCTCCAGCAGCTCAGCATGCTCTGCCAGCTCCTTCTTTTCCATATCCTGACTTCCCAAAAGTTTGTGCTGAGGTAGCTGCTTTCAGTCCCCAGGCACTGTGGGGCAGCACAGAGCAAGCCAGGGGAGCTGCAGCTCAGAGGCCAGAGCAGCCCTCCATCCCCTGTGCTGTACACACAGAGCTCAATGACACACAAATATGCATTGTAAATGGATTTTCTCCCTTCTGCTACCCTTGCACAGCATGAGAAAACCCCCCAAGGAACCCATTTACCTCTACTTTGGCACATCCCTATCACCCAAACCTCTCCAGACAACATTTTTCCATGACAAACACCAGTCTGGCCACCATACACCCCATTTTTCTTACCAAGGTCCCCTTTTTCTTCTTTTTAGTCCTTCAATATTGGACTTGTGGCATTTCTGAGTAGCTTGAGAACACAAAGTCACCTCTCACACAGCAATATTGTAATGGCTGTAGGGCTGAACTGTGTTGGCACCTGGTCTGTCAGCTGGTGCCAGGAAACAGTGACCTGAAAAAACCTCCTCTGTAAACCTCCTACAGGATCAGGGGGGATGGATAAGTCTTCTCTTTTCACTAATTTTCTAACAAAAATAGCCAATGGGAAGCATTTATTGCCACAATTCAACCTGCCACATCACGAGCTGATTGCTCCTCGTTCTTCTGAGGCTATCAGAAAACCATTCATTTTTCTTCTGGCATTTCCAAGTGAATAAAAGGACCATCACAAAAGAACAATGACAACATGAAAAGGAGTAGCCAGCATCAAAATTGAATCCCTGGTTTAATTTTGCAAGACTCATCGAAAGGAATCATCTCTTGTTCCCAGTATTGCTGTTTCTTCAGCCAAAACCAAGGGCAAAGGTCTGGGGTGGCAGCCAGGGGCTGCAGGAACAGAAACCAGACTCTGCTGTGGGCACTTCTAACAATAAACACCTCAAAGCAAAGGGAGACACGAGGGCACATAAATCCAGAGAATAAACAATCCCTGGCCTTTGGTTATTCCTCTGACTCTCCCATATTCAGAAAAACACCTCCATCCTCTCCCTGGGGATTAGGCTGGTAGGAATTCCCCAGTGTAGAACAGGGCATTCTGCACTAATCTGCCTGGGAGGGACATGCAGCTCACATCACTAATCTGGGGCAAACAATCAGCTCTGCACCAAGCAGCTGAGGGCTGCAGGGTCCTGGGTTAGCCCACATGGCCTTCTAATAAACACACAGCCAATCTGTGCTTAATGAGTTAGGGCGACCTCTGAAGTACAAAGTTGCCTCTCAGTGGTCTAGTGCAGATTTCAGTGCAATTAAAAATCTGTAAATCACAGGAAAGTTAGAAAAACACAAATTGCTATGCACAGTCAAAGAACCAGATCCTCTTGTACTAGAAACCACATTTACATTTACATTATTTTACATTTATGTGATTTATTTCATTCCTTAGCCATATCATGAGCCTATAAAAACCTTTTCATTAAATTAATGCTCTATGTCTCTTTTACCATGATGTGCCTGATTAAAATGCCACTATATAGTTTTCCCCCCTTTCTTAAAGCCCTAATCCCATAATACTTTATAAAGATCTTATGTGGAGATTGAGCTCTTTTTCCCCCCAAACCTTTCATCTTATTCAGTTTGATTAGGGTCATGGGGCCAGGCTCATCCCAAGCATAATTCCACCAGAGTCAAAAGAGCCTCTCCACTGATCAGAGCAGACCACAGAAGCAAACATTTGGTGCCCTACATTTGGAAACACAAAAGGATAATGTTGTCTTTATTCCCTTTTCAGTCTGAACCACATTTTGATAAATCATTGGAGATGCTAATGAGTCTGACAGCCTTTTCCAAGAGTAAATACTCCAGCTAGAACACACTCCTCAAATCATCTCCCTGCTCTTCATCCTTTCTCCAAACCTTCCAGCCACTGCAGTGAAGGCTTTGGATGTTTGCTGCTTCAGCTCTCAGGATGGAAATGATCTCCTGCAAGTCATTTGAACCAATCCATCTGAGACAAGCAGCTGGCATCTCCCTCTGTATTTAAAAGGCAGAATTCACCAGTAGCATCTTAAAGATCTTTGTCTCCCTACCAAGCTGCAACTTCACAGTAACTTACCCCTGGTTAAAATTGTCCAGTTCTACCTGTACCAATTCTGCTAGCTGTCATTTGAAATAAAGTCACCTAAGGACAAAAGTCACTGAACTATTCAAGGTCAGCAATTTTGTTTTGTTTTTTTTTCATTTTCCCACCCAGAAACATTCGCAAAGTGCTGTAAATTCTGTCTTGCTTAACAAGGAGGCCTCGTACTCAGGGGCTTCACTGAAAATCCAGGGCTCTTCCTCATTTGGGATGAAAATGAAAAAAAATGGCAGCTTAAAGGAAGAAGGGATAAGAAAACTGTGAAAGTCCTTGGAGCTGCACTGTGTCTGAACTGCAAATATTTATAATTTTTATGTCATCCTATAAAACCTGGACGTTGCAATCCATTCTATTTAACATCCTCTTTTAGGAGGTTGATGGCCCCCATTCACTTCACAAACTCCAGGTTTACTGCTTTCCCATTCTGCTAATAATAAAAAGGTGCCACAGATAATTAAAAACAAACTCAGTTCCAGCACTCATTAAAGAAGAAAATATGAACTTCTGAAAAGCTGTCATATACAATAAAGCAGTGTTATCTGCCTAGAATTACTACATTGATTTCAAATGGATAAGTCTGGAGACCAAATCCACCAAAATGCAGTTAAATTAATTGCTGTTTTACAAGGGAGAGCTTAAAAATGGAGTAATTAATTGACCTAGTGCTTGTGACAATTTCCCTGTAGTTAACGATCACTCCTGCAGAAGATGAAAAACCAGCCCTGTTTCATTTGAAAAGAGGTGAATCAAATCAGGGCAAACCAACACTGCCAGTGTTTCTGTGACAGGGGAATTGTACAGGAGAAAATAAAGAATATCCATGAAATGGGATAAATTCCAAACTCACTTTTGTCTTTGCAACTTCACTGCACCCAGCAGCATCATTTCAAATTAGGACTGGGGTTTTCCCAGTGCCCCAACATTGGGAATATTTAGCCCTGGGCTCCCAGTTACCTGGGTAGTGTAATTTGAAATTAATCGAAAAAGTCATTTTAGTAGTGGCGATTCAGAAAAATACATGTGTTTATTCACTATAGGGACATTTTATTTACTTGTTCATTACTCTGAAACAGATTGTGCAAAATACCTTGAAACAGGGTTTATTAACGTAGCTGCAATTGCCTGATTTGTCATGCACAGATTCCGAATAATTTAAACTAATTCTAAAAAAAAGCCCCAGACAAGCAAACCAGAGATTGCACTCATATTCCAAAGACCCCTAGAGCCTGTGAAAATATCCAGGCACATTGTGTAAGGGCTGCTTGGAATGAACAAAAGGCACAGAGGGAATACTGGGATCCATTGGGATTTGGGAGGAGGAACACGTGGGTGGCAGTGCCCCACAGAAGGAATCAAATAGTGACAAATTACGACCAGGGCACCACCTAGAGAAAGGGAACTGCAGCCCTAAATGTGGGGATTTCCATGGCAATGCAGGGTCAGGAAAAGGGGAAACACCCCATGCACAGGATGTGGGCACACAAAGCTCCGTGACAGAACAGAGACCTGTGTCCTGTCCCTCCCCTTCCTGGGGACCCCCAACACCCAGCTGGGAGTTTGGCTGCCCTCAGAACTGACTGATTCTGGAAAATGGGCAATGACTGCAGTGCAGCTCTTCCTAGGGTGTGATTATTCCAAAGCAGCAGAAGCTGGGCTGTTCCCTTCCCTCAGTGTTACCCAAACTCTTGCTCGCTGCAGCTCCTGCTCCCTCACTGCTGCTCCCTGCCCCCTGCTCCTCTGGGTTTTCTGTCACTCATCGAGTATTGGATGGCTCACAGGAGTTCTGTGCCACCTACAAAGTTGGGCATTTCAGTGTCCACTTCAGTCTCCAGATCATCAGGGAAAGAAACAAATCTATTTTTGACTTGTGCCAGAGGGCAGGGCTGGATGGGATCTTGGCAATGAGGAATTGTTCCCTGGCAGGGTGGGCAGGCCCTGGCACAGGGTGCCCAGAGCAGCTGGGGCTGCCCCTGCATCCCTGGCAGTGCCCAAGGCCAGGCTGGACACTGGGGCTGGAGCAGCCTGGGACAGTGGGAGGTGTCCCTGCCATGGCAGGGGTGGCACTGGGTGGGATTTAAGGTCCCTTCCCACCCAAACCCTTCTGTGATCCTCATCTTGCCTTAGCCAGCCCTGGTAGCAGGACATGGACTCTTCCCAAACCAAGCACTGACCATTGCAGTCCTTGTTTCATCCACATCGAGGGCAATTGATTTTTTTACTTTTATTCAACCTTTGGTGCATAAACTCACAACCTTTTAAAACTGCAACTATATTACATGCCCACTGAATCCTTTTCATTGTTATCCCTTATGGAGATCTTCATCCAACTCCAGCAGCCACAGCAGAGAATTTCCCCCAACAGAAGCAAACAGAGCACATTTATTCCTGTGCTCAGTGATTTCAGCCTGTAGGTGAACCCCTCAGCTCCCCAGGGGCTGAAGTTGTGTTTATCAGTCCTTTGTCCCTCTCTGGGACCCCACCTCGAGCCTGCCTTGAAGCCTCAACGTGAGTTCCAAAAATATTAGGGCTGGGATCAACATGGGTGGCAATTCTGGTTTGGAGCCAGCTTTGACAGAAAATTCCAGAAATACAGCTTTGTAAAATGCCTCCTCATATTTGTGAAAGAAAGTAGGAGCAGACCAATCTTTGTTTAATGTAATTTTTCTTACAGTTTATAAGCACCAAAAGATTTCAGATCAAAAGTGGACCCTAATGAAGAATAAAAATCTCACAGGTATGAGAAAAATTCAAGATGTGAACACCTTGTAAATGTGGGGGAAATTCTCTAGATGCTATGGGTTTACCCCTTAAAAATAGTTCTATTTCTATGAACAATGGCATTGGAAATTCTCCCAGTTTCTATGAGTCTTTTTAGTGCTGTGTCAAGGATTTTGATGACATTCTGATTCAGTGTTCAAGGAATATCAGTGTGTGGCTTTTTTGTAATGTAATTCAATATATTTGACTACTAGTGACTCATTAATATGAAATATCATAAAAGTCTCTTAAAATAAGTGTAATTTGGGGGTCTTGGTAGATGTTTGGGGGTTTATTGATTTTGATTTTTAAAAAAGTTAAAGTCCACAAATATGTGAAAAAATGTATGAAAACATCCCAAAGTACACTAGGACTTATATTTTCATGTTTAAATATTCTGTAATTCATTTAATTCATTCCTCCCTTCCACACCCATTTATGACATTATGCCAGTGGATTTTACTTGCAGAGAGTTAGTACAAAATCTGGATACAATGTGATGCTTTTTGGTGGGCAATGGTTGTGGAATACTCAGCACCAGATCAGATCATTCAATCAAACACGAACCTCAGAGATTGCTCCAGCTCAGGATTAATTGCACCCACTTGAGGCAGGCAAAATATATTTTGGCATTGCTTCTGACAGATGAAAATAAAACAAACACTGAGGATCAGCTTGCAGCTAACAATATGCAAAATTAAAGAATATAACAATTTTAAACTTTTATGGGAGTGCTGATTAGCTTTTGTTCTAAAAGCTGCAAGGAGATTTTGCTGTTAATCTCGTACTGATCCAGCCAGCAAAGAGAAGCAGGAGCCTCAGGAGCCTCCCCTCACCCAGGATCACAGACACTGCATCAATGCTGCCCTGCAAAAACGCCTTTTGTTTTAATTGGCCAGAAGTAGAACAGTAAGAAACTCAAATTATCTCCAAAGGCATCGATGACTGTGTAAGCTGATTATAATAGTGTGTCCTATGCATTTTCCATTTGAAGGTTAAATTCTCAATTAATTTTTCAGCTTGTTGCCATCTCAGCTGAGTGTGGTTGCTAATTGCAGTGAAACAATAGTTTCCAAAAGCTTTGAATTCATGTGCTGGATTTCAGACACAGCCAGAGATCCCTGAGAGTGCTGCAGCACAAACCAGAACCACTGCAAAAACCCCAAATTCAAACACTAACACAACTCCTCAGATTAATATTTTAATTTTTTTTTAAATTCTGGAAATTTAAAGATTTATTATTCTTGGTTATGTTTATCCCACATTTTTCAGGCTCATTTATTTTTCCTCTTGAAAGTGAAAAACTTCAATAGCCAACACCTTAAATACTCTTAAACCCAACATCTTAAATATTCTTAAACCCAACATCTTAAATACTCTTAAACCCAACATCTTAAATACTCTTAAACCCAACATCTTAAATACTCTTCCATAAAATGTGTAGAGAATAAAGACAATGCACAAAGTAATATTTCAAAGTTGAGTACCTGAATGAATTTTATCGACAGTAATAGGCTTAAAAATCTAATCTACTGTAAACCCAGAATTAATGAGCATGCTACTGATGAAGAATATTCCAGAACATACTTTTCTTTGTTAAAAGCCTTTTAATCGCTGCCTACTGCACTTTTCACTGTTTTGTGCCAGTGAGCATCATAAATGGGTGGTATTTCTTCTCTTGGTATTAATTTCTTTTTTCTCTTGGTATTACAAAATTCCAAGTACCCATAAAAATATTTATATTCTCTACAGATTCCAGCTCCTTCTCACCCCACATTTCATCCAGGGCAGAAGCAGCTCTGGACCATGAGAACTCCAGGGTTGTTCTGTCCCTCTCTGAGGTTTTGCTGAGCCTGAATAAATACATCCTTTGGTTCATAAATGTCAACAGGGAGCAGTGACAAAACAGCTTCAAACCTGAGGTCATCCTAGGAAGAAAGATTATTTTTGAGAAAGCACAAATTCTGATGGAACCCTCCCTGCTAAGGCTGGAGCCCAGAAGAAAAGCAGCCAACTTAATTCAAATATCTTACTAAAGCCAAAAAATAACATTTCCATGGCAGCACAACTAAATTCTTTCAAAAGCTACAGGTACAAGTGAGGCAGCTTGGAATTTTTATCAACCAAGGAAAACAGTGACAGAGGTGAGGCCTAAGAATCCAAGAGCAACACCTGGCCCAGGTGAGCCAGGCTGGTCCTGCAGCTCCCGAGCTCCCAGCTCTGCCTGCTCAGAACAATTCTCAGAGCTCTCACCTGCAGAGAGCTGCAGCCCCTGAAGTGGACTCTGTCCACTTTTAAATCAAATTACAGGTGAACAGACTGCAAACTACAAAACAAACAGCATTTTAATATACTTAAGTACATTTCTCAGGAGCTCCCCAGAGCACAGGTGCAGAACTCTGAAATCACCTCCCAAAGAGATCCTGGGAGTCAAAACGGGTAAACTGAGGCACAGAAGGCCTGGAGGGATTTGGGGTGGACCGAGATGGAAAGCTCTGCCTGAGGGTGGCGTCTCCCAAGTTCCAAAGGGTCATTGCAGCCCAAAATTTGTCCCCTCTGTCCCCTGGGCACCGAGGCAGCCAAAGCTCCACACACACTCACCCCAAATGCCACTTCCAGTAGACATAAGGAAATTACAGCTAAAAAACATCCAATAAATGAATGTGTAGAGGGCTGTTAATTAACCTAGGGACCCTTCAGCTATGCTGCATCTTTTGAGAGGAGTTGGGGGCTTTTTTAGGTTCTGAACTACATAATTTCCTTACATTTAGACAATGTGCACCAAATTCTGATGCTAAGTGTTAATGAAGACATTCACACTTTTTTGAAGCTGACATCTTTATTATTCGTTTATTTACTCAAATACATTGATGAGGCAAAAAAACCCCATAATCACAAGTAAAGAGTACAAAAGAAGGAGGAAAAAACTCTAGGAGATAAAAAACCATTTAAAAGATTGCAAGGCAGGAAGAGTGGGAAAATTTACCTAAAAATAGTATATCACATGAGGTAAATTTTATATCCAAAGGTGGATTCAAATTTTTGATTTCACATCACCTAAGGATTGAGTTTGCTCTTACATCCCACGTGCCCTCCTGTATAGCTGTGGAAAGGCTCCTCAGTGTCAGGCCATTAATCTTGTGACCCTTAAAACATTTCTTGGTTTAAAACTGTGAAGAAAGACCTTCACTCAAGCACAGTTGCAATCAATGGAGAAAGCATTAATCACCTGAGAAGTGGTGTTCTGAGACTCGTGAAATTGAAATGAATCACAATATGAAAAAATGCAATTAGTTTTGAGGGCTTTGTTTTGTTAACATTCACTCACTCAATCTGCTCTCCCTGCTTGTGTGTTTTGGGGGAGGGAGGGGTTCCAGGGCTGGTTTGGGGCTGCTGCCTGCTCCATCCATCCTGCCCTGACCAATTCCCTCTTCCCACCCTTATCTTCCCTCCCAGCCCCTCAGCTCCATCCCACACACAAACAAGCCTTAATTTCCCCGTGGCACACCAGGATGATTATCTGTCCTTCTGTGAGTGATTTTTTTTTTTGTTTGAAGAGGCTCTGCTTTCCTCAGAGACCCACTAAGACAAGCATTCAACCTTGGAATAAATAAAGAATTCACTTGCTGACTATTTATTGACCTATTAGCTTTGAAAGGCTTGTTTATCTAATAGGTCTGGATCCTGCAAAGGACTCCATAAATTGGTGTTCAGAGGAATGTGCCAGTGAACCAGTTTGCAAGTACAGTTTGGGACAAGATTAAAAGGCAGCTGATGATTTCTGGGGGGAGCAAAGCAGCTCAGGCTGGACAGAAAATCAGCATTGACTTCCCAGCAGCCAGACCAGAGCAGCACATGGGACACCAGTCAAGTGTATTATTGAGTCTGGATAGCTGGATAAATATGGGCTGCCAGAGCTACACAGATGTGATGCCCTGACAGACATATTGGAAAACCACTTGCAGAAAACGTTCAAATTTTTACCAGTGGTACTGATGGTAAATAACACAAAAGTTTTATGCAAAGGGAGAGCTCAATTATTTTGAACAAAGCATTGCTTTACATCCCAGTAAGTCACAAACTTGTTGACCCGAGGAAGGTGTTGGGTTTTGTCTGGAGCAGAACCATCAGGCCATAGTCAGAAAGCAGAATTTTTGCTTTCTGTTGTGGTGTGATGTTGTTGGGACCATGTGATGAGTTCCTGGCTCCCTTCCACGATCCCTGGCTCCTGACAGACAGGGCTTTCCTGCCAGCTTTCCCTGGGGCTCCAGAAGGGATTTCAATGGGCACAGCCTGTCCCTACCAAACTTCCAGGAGTTCTGCCCACAGGGATCTGCTGGCAGATCCATCCCTGCCCCAGGGATCTGCTGGCAGATCCAGCCCTGCCCCAGGGATCTGCTGGCAGATCCAGCCCTGCCCCAGGGATCTGCTGGCAGCCCCCAGAGCACAGGAGCAGCTCAGCAGCTCTGGCAGGAGCAGCCCAGGAACTCCTCAGGACTCCCTGAGTGAACAGCAAACCCTGCCTGGGCCTGAGGAGCACAGGAGAATTTCCTTGGCCAGGAAATAAACACCTCTGAAGAAATGCATCGATTGCAAATACAGATTGAGCAAATGATGCCCTCAGCTGGGAGCTCTAAGGGCTGCTGGCCAGCACACTGGCACCAGATTTCCAGGTGGGGAGGTACAGGAACCTCTTGTCAGAATCCTGAGCTCTCAAAGGCACCAGAGCTGTGGCCACCTGCACCACCCCTCCAACCCCAAAGCAGCAAAGAAGCAAAATAACCAACAACAACAAAAGGAAAGAAATTATTTCTGTCACTATTAAATTAGTCTGCCCACAGACCTGGAATAACCTAAATTCCACAGGAAGACAAGAAGATCTTTGGAATAAGATGAAACTTCAGCCAAATGCCAGAAAATTGTGGTGACACCACCAAGGCCAGAAACCCCTTCAGTTCCCCCAGGCACAGGAGCTGTGGGGGTGGCTGGGTTGGTTTTGGGGGATTTGTCCCCTCCCACTATAGGACTTAAAACTGATTGCACCAAAATAAACATTACAGGTGGCTTAAATCTGAAAGCCAAAAATGGAGAGTACCATAAATGATGAACATAGAAAGGATAAATTAGGAATGAATGTTCTTTGCTGTCTAGTAGAAAAATTCAGATTTGATGACAAACATGGCAAACACCTTCCACTGGAACAAAATTCATTAATTTGGGGGGGTTAGAGTGGTAAAAGTGGCTTTTGAAGCAGTTTCGGTATCTGTAATGTTCATTTGCCTGAACATCTCAGGTTCTACACAGAAAATTTCAATGAAAATGTAAAAATACATAATTTTGTTAGTTCTCCTCCTGGCAAGGCCTTCTACCATACAGGGACTAAACTTCCTCTCTGCTACAAAATTAACTAAAGAAACTCCAGCTGAATGCTGCAGTCATTTTTCATCCTAATCTTCTGTGCAGAACTTTCCTCATGGCTCAAACTCCAGGGTGTCAATTGGAAACCCTCCTCTGTGAACAGCCTTGGTTTAATGGGACAGAGATCTGACTGTGAGCTCCAAACACAGAGCCCCTGTTCTGCTACAAATGTTGTCACCTGATGCTTTTGAAAGCCATTAATTTAAAAACATTTAGATTTCATTTCTTTAGAAGAGGCAAATTAGCACACATGCAGCTATAGAAGTACTTTTGCTATAGAGATCAAAGCAGTATTTACAAAATAATGTACATATTTGTCCTCATTTTTTGATAAACATCCTTTTTTTTTTTTAGGTGGTGCTCAATAAATTCTTACCCTCCTGTGGCTGTACTGCAAATCCCTCCCTTTCATTCAAGGTCTGTGTACTAACCTGGATATTGCTGTCAGAGCTTACCAGGGATTTATAGAAGGCCACATTACATTGCTACAGAGCTGCAGTTTCTAATTTCATTTACACATCACAAAGTCCCCTGTGCTAAAGAGCAGCAGAGAGAACTAGAGGCCAAATCTGGTCACTGAACTAAATGTTTCTCTTCTGCTAATTATTTTCAAATGACATGTAATGGAAATAATTTATTTGTTGGCCTTTTTTTGTCTCATTAGCAACACTTGTAATTTCAATTAGGTTAATTAAGTAAAGTTCCACCAGCCAGGCAGCCTCAATCTTTTATTCCTTGCAAATTCTGCTCCTTCTCTGACGAGTCAAGCAGAGTTTTGTTGTTGGGGTGGTGACAGTTGTTTTGTTAAACAGAGGGATTTGCAAAAGCCTGGTGGGGACAATTCAGCCATCAAATGAGAAATGCAATTCAGAAGAAGGAAAAGGTAAAAGGTGTGAGGAGAAGAAAACCACAGGGGAAGAAATGATGCAAGGGGTCACCAAAAAGAGGAAATTGCTCATGGTGGTTCTGCTGGGTGAAGGATGCTGGGTCTTACATGAACCAAAAACTAACTTTTAGCAAGATATTTTGTTTAAATTGAGGGCAGACTGGATCCTGTAGCACAAACAATTCCAGCTCTGACTTGAAAAAGAAAAAAATCTTTCATTCTTTTCATTTCTTTCTCTGAATAACTTATAGTGCTAACAAGTTTTGTCCTCTGAATTTGTTACTCCACATCCCATTTGGTAAGAACTGCCACTGCATGGGAAGGCACCAAAGATCAGCTGGAAAGAGAAGCAAGGGGCTGCTTTAGGCTGCAGGTCCCAAACCTCAGCTGCAGAGAGAAATAATCCCACTGCTGGCCACAGAGCTGGGGGAAGCTCAGTGTTACTTTGATATGTGACATTATTGCACATACACACATGAGTAACAAGCACAAAAACAAAAATAAAGAGCAATAATACTTAGATAGTGAGTAGATACTTTGTTTAGAGGTTTTTTTCAGATTAATACCTGGTATAACAGGGATTTCACCAAAGCCACCTTCAAACAGGGATTTAAGCAGCAAAGTCTATTTGTGTGCAGCTCTATAATGAGTGTACAGCAGCAGTTTATGCTTTTTAAGGTCACACTTTCACACTGGAAACCCTACAGCAGATCCGACAGGTTGATGTGATTAAAGCAGAATAATAAGGATAATAATTTAAAAAATAATAGCCTATGCACTGCTCTGGGTGAGTGCAAAAATTTAGTCTTGAATACAAGCCCTGCACACTGTTACAAAAGTTCTTGTTAAAGATGTTAAAGATCTTAAAGTGTTTTTCAAGAACTGCTTATTGACTGGCTTCCACAAAATACCAAATTCTGTACAACTCTGCACAAAAACAAATTTTACTTTTGAAGAAAATGTTGGAACAAAGAGGCACTTATTCCTTTGGCTCTTTTCTTCCACCGTGAAAGCTGTAGCCATGCAAATATCCAGCTGCCATTATTTTTAATAAGCACTTACATGGGGATAACTTGGTACTGCTGAGAAACTTCAGACTGCTCTTGGAACAGATGGAAGCTTTACAGTACCTGAACATTGCTAAATACTGTTCTTAATACTGATCTGAATTTTAATTCTTATTTTCATAGCAACCACGTAAACCTGAATTAATTCTATTCTACTCAGTGACAAATTACCAGGCCAGCATTCTGCTTTTATTTATCTTGAGTTTTTTATCCATTTCAAAATTGACAAACCTCCACTGAAGACTATGCTTATCTAAGACATGGATGATTTAACAAAATAAATAATAAGAACTGATATTTTATCTTAGCAGCTCCTGAAAATTTTCTAAACATTCTTAGGATGAGACATCAATTCCATTTTCATCACCTCCTCTTGAAGCATAAGAGCATCACAGTGCAATTATTTGCTTTCTTAGTGGTATTTTCTCTTCTGTCACAGTGTTGTGGTAAGTTCAGACACTCAGGAATAAGGAATTTTAAATCCAGAGGAAAATCAGTGATGAAGTTGTGGTGAGGGGGGACATTCTGGAACCATCCCATCCTCCAGACAGAGCCTCAGCACTGTGGGTGCATCCCAGCAGGACAGGATGGCCGTGGATAATCCTTTCTTTGGGATCCATTCCAAATGTACAACATCATGTAACTCAACTTGGAGCAGAACTGTAGCCCTGGGGATTATCTCAAGGGATTTGATTGAAATTCACTTTTCTAGAGAAACTCCTCAGCGTGCTTTGGGAACCAAACATAAGCCAGCCTTATTTCCCACACCTCTCCCCTTGTATTTCTCTGTGCTCCTAACAGTCTGGCATTAAATGCTCTACAAAGGAGGAATAGCAACCTAGACATGGGATTTTTAATTTTGCTAATGCTCAGTCACAGCCCAAAAGACCAAAAATGCTTGATTTGATGCCACTGCATCCTCACTGAGCTTTTCCAAGGACTGTGCCCTGCAGAATATAATGGACTTCTAACACATTTGTTAGAAATGTAGAAAATTCCAGGATTTTTCCTCTGTGCTTTGTGGAAAACCATATTCCAACATAGGGGGAAAGGACTGGGGGTGTTATCCTTCCTTACCCCCCGTTTTCAGTGCAACATGGAGTGGTTTCATAGGTGCATTAATGCACTGCTACTCCCCTTTGACAAAAGCAGAGCAGTCATTGAACAAACAAATAATGTGCCAGTACTTGTGAAACAGAACTGCCTATGGTACCTGCGAAACAAGCATGATAAAAACCAATTCTCTCCTAAAAAATATTCTAAACTGCATCATTTCTCTATTTTCAAGTCATTCTAACCCTGACTACAAATACAGGGACCAGATATTTATGTCACACAAAACACCAGGGGACATTTATTCCTTAGACTGATGCTGGCTGGTTCAGGAGAGTCTTAGCTCTGCTAAAAATCTGAAATTAGGTTAGACCCTACAAAAGCTTGGACCAGCTGATAAGGATGTAGATAAACACACAAATAAAAAACCAACAAATGCTGAGCCTCAGCTCAAAAGTTCCAAGAATATTTGAGCATCTCATTTAGCTATAAATTAAAAATTTAGATTTTTAACTCCTTCTTCCACTCTGCTTTGCTGGTCTCTCAACAGCAGACGGCTCAAACAGAAGATACAACTCCTGGATCCTGTTGTCACTTACCCACCTGTCCTCAGAGACCTCTGAAATGACTGTAGGACAAAACCCTTTGGCCTTTATCAAGTGGTCTGAAATCTGCACATGAGCAGAGATTAATCAATGTCTTTCTTAAGCCCATGTCATTAAAATACTCAGCCATTTCTTGCTCTCCTTATCAAATGTTAATTATTGACACACAAATACTTCCAGCCAGAGATGCTCTTCAGGATGCCTCAGGGTTGATTCACTCAATATTCCTTTTGGTAAGCAATATTTCAGTGGAATGCTTATTATCTTAGGATAATTAGGAATTTCAATTATTTTGATAATAGAATTTTTAATTATTTTCATAAGAATTTGATTTCCTTTGAATGGCACCTGAACAAAGTAGGTTTGGATTTGTTATATTTATGACTTCTTAAAGGTTTTATTCTCATGTCAATAAGGCTTAAAACTTTCCCATTATCTGCTGTTCTGACACTGAACTTCTGAAAAATGTTAAATGGTTTTAACAATGCCAAATAAGTGCATTCTCACAAAAACATACACAAAAGCAGTAATTTTTAATGGTATTATTATGTAAAAACATCACACTACTCATCAACATTTTAAGAGCTCATTGAAATAATGAAGTGGCTCCAGTTATTTCCATTAAAAGGTTTATAAATAATATCTGCTGTTTGGTGCATTAGGAGAGCATAGCTGGGTAATAATTGAAATGTCAATACATCTTCCTGGTGAAAGTCTCCACTTCTGAAAGCAGCACCTGGCTTCCTGTAGGGAGGACATGGAATTCCCACCTGCAGGGAGGACATGGAATTCCCACCTCGTGCTCCTTTCCACTGCTCCTGATTTGAACAGTGGAGCAAAGCAGTTCTCGCCATTCCCACTCAATTGCTTCTCTATTAAAGAAAACCACATGCGAGGAAAAAAATAACTATTTCCCACTCACTCACATAAATGCAAGCTCTTTAAAGGCACACACAACCTTAGAGCCCTTTTGCCTGATTTTTCTTCCCTTTTTCATTTTGACTCAATGGCAGTCTAAGCAAGGGGGAGCAAACAAGGCAAAGATAGCTCAGACATGAAGCTGCTCCAACAGCATAATAAGAAATGATGAAGTGTCAGGTCCATCACCTCTATTGTTGTGAGCAGGCTCCTCATTATGCGGAAATCTTTCCTTACAAAGAGTTTTCAGTTACATAACAGGATTTTTCATGAGCAATTTAGGAGCTGACATTGTGGAGAAAAAGAGGAGCTTTCAGAGGCTGCTGTCTCTGGCTGTTCCCTGATGCACCTTCTCATTTTCATTGAACGCATTCTCCTTCAGAGCCCCTTGGAAGCCTTGTGGAATCTGACTGGTTATGGAACTGGAATGGTGATTGTTTTCTGTCAGAGACCCGGGGACAAAGAAAAAAATCTGGGATGGAACTTTCCACAGCAAATCTGAGAGAGCAGGAAACAAAAGAAGTTTAATGCCACACACCAAGCTGCCTTGCTGTCCCATCAGTGTCCTTCTGCAGCCAGCTGGATGGTGAGGATTTTTATGGTAAAAACACATTGACCTTCATCCTCCTCAGCTCCTCCTCTTTGCCCAGCTGACCCAAAGCTCTGTCTGCTGCTACTGAAGAGTTGATGAAGTCCTGGTTTTCACCTCTTTCTCCTGGAGCCAAACCCCCAGGTGTTGATGAGTCAGAGGATGTCCTGCAGGAAAGACAGTGAGAGATTTTTGCTATGAAAACCAGGTCTGATTGAAGTCTTCTTCAGTCTCAGCCATGCTGAGCAGATAAGGGCATTTTGCTCCCTGAAAACTGATGAGATTTTTCAAAATATGCCAAAATGAAGTACCCTGTATTTTTTTGATACCTAATCAAAGTCGCACATCAAAGTTTGTGAAGGCGATGAATGCATAAGGAGGGGAAAGAGGGTTTATTATTTAATAGAGTATAAAAGTATCTTAAGTCTTTCTCTACATCACAATCTGTCAGATGGTTTTAAAAAGGAGATCTTACGTGGCTGACGTCCTGATCAAAATTTCAGAATGCCATTTAATCATGAATGTCTGCAATGGCACAACACAGAGACCACACAGGTAGATTTAATTGCTATTATTGCTGCATTTCTGTTCTTCGAGTGGGATTCATAACATGAAAAGTCACAACAGAAAAATTCATCAGGACCCAGCACACTGGTGTGAGTCCAGTCCTCACTGCTGTTGATAAGACAAAAATTTGGTTTCAAGTATTCTTATGCAAATTTCCTCTGCATGAAAGAGTTTTCAATGAATGTAAATCTGGCACTGCTATCAGTGTAAGTGGCCTGAAATGCATCTTCCCCACCTAGGAAACAGATGGCACCACAATGGCACGGATGGGAATGGAGAAGAAAGGAAAACAAGAAGAAAGCAAAAGAGATTTGGGTAGAAAACTGGGGATTTGAAGAGAGGCAGAAGCCCTTGGCAAACAGAGCTTGGTGTTTGACGCCAAGGCATGGAAGAGCAGGGAATTTGTGCTGCAGCACAGCCCTGGGGCTGGGACTGCACAGGAGCAGTTTCAGGTGCTCTCACACACACCTGGCACACCTTGAGCTGCCCCCAGCACATCCCTCACCCACCTTCCCTGCAGTCCTGCTCCAGGGCTGGCCTGAGCCCGGGCAGTGCCTGGCACGGGGGCACTCGGGGTCTGCAGCCCTCCCCAGGCTGCAAAGGGCCCTTCCCTTCAGAGCTGAGCACACGGGAGCTGGGTTTGGGTCATCTGAGCTGTGTACCCCAAGAAGTGTCCAGAAGCACCCAAGAAGTGCCCAGAAGCACCCAAGAAGTGCCCAGAAGCACCCCAAGAAGTGCCCAGAAGCACCCAAGAAGTGCCCAGAAGCACCCCAAGAAGTGCCCAGAAGCACCCAAGAAGTGCCCAGAAGCACCCCAAGAAGTGATGCTTCCCCAGTCCCACCACCCCTCTGTGCTGTGCTCCTGCCAACAGAGGAGGGGTGGAGCAGAGGGAGCTGCACCCAGATCTGGACAAAGTTTTCATTAGTTCAATGGCTTTATAAATAAATTACAAGTGAAAATGTCAGGACTATCAATGAAATGTATTCCATCTTTTTATTTTTAAGAAATGTAGAGGTTTTTTCCTCCTCCAAACTAATTAGGCTGATAACCCATGCTGCAAGGTGCAGCTGTTTTCCTGACACCTCGAGTTCAGCTGACTCTGAACTCCATTTTGTTGAACCCTGTCCACACTTGTTTCAATGGCAACAGCCTGCAAACACAGAAAAATACCCACTTTAATTAACTTTTACTCCTTTCCAGGGGGTGTTAAAAGAAAACCAAGAGCTATTACAGAGACAAAGTGAGCGAGCCTTGCAGGCAGTGAAGGCTATTACATTCAATTGTTTGGCAACACTTCTATTCAAGACTAACAATTTCAGAGACTTATGTTCTTAATAGAGCAGGCTAAAACTCTTCTGATGAACAATTTGCCATCAAAAACTGCTGATTTTCTGGATCAAAACGTTCTCTGGGAATGTTTATTCCACTAAAACTTGTGACAAGCAGGCAGGCTGGCTGGAGGGCTGGCAGCTTGGCTTGGAAGGCTGCCTGGGAGCTGGGCTGGCAGAGAGAGGCAGGCTGCCTGCCCAGCATGTCCTGCCCGGAGCTGCTCCCCTCCTCTCACAGGTCAGACACATTATGCATTATAATCATTTTTATTAGCGAATTTGTCAACATTTCTAAGCAGAAAACACAATAGATCAATTCAATGCAGCATGTTTCAAAACATACTTTGGTACATTTGGCATGAAGATTCTCTTTTTTCTTTTTTTTTTTTTTTTGAAAAGTAGCTTAAATATTTTCTAGTGTGAGAGAGATACTTACATCTTTTGTTCTAATTCAAAGCAATAATAAAAACCCCAAGTGAAACACTGGAGCCTCAGCAGAATGGGAGCTCCTGGTTTCAGCCCCACAAAAAACTCCATGTTCCCAAACAAAAGCATGTTAAGCTATGGTCTTTCTACAGACAGAATTTGAAGACAGCTGCTGCACAATATTACCTTTACTTTTCCAATAATGCAAGGAATTGATTAATTTGTCAAAGCTTAAGGATTTATGGAAAGGGTTACTCTCTCTTCTTATTCATTCTAAGCTGATCTATTCTTTTAAAAAGTGAACTGTTACCATTAAAATCACCATAGCTGACACTGGCAGGACTTGGAAAACCTAAATTCTGGTTGGGGAGATAAAAGGCCTTGCTTTCTAAGCTTATATTATATCCCTTATTTAATTAAACTGTCAGGAAAAATCTTCTATCTCCAAAATCCTGACCACACTTCAAATTATAATAATTATAACTTGAATTCGTGAAGAACTTGTAGATGTTGCCCTTACTAGAATAATCACTCTTAAAATTTCCAATGAACTAAAAGATTATTCAATTATGGCTTAATTTTCTTGCAAGCTTTCAGGGAAAGTCTGGTTTGGGGCGGGGGGGGGGGGGGTTGGTTTGGTTTCTTTTGTTTTGTTTTGGGTTTTTTTGTTTTTTGGCACTGGAACCACATATAGGTGTTGGACATTCTCTCACATGAGATGTATTTAAGCTTTATTGTTCTGTCCAGGCCACAGCCATGAACACACAGAACAGAACCCAGAGAATTCACAGGTTTGCTACCCAAGATATTTTACACCACTGGTGAATAGTTTCTACCAGAAATAAAATGTCTTTTAGCAGTTCAAATCCACCACTATGAACATCTCCACAAACATTCAGCAGCAGCAGTAGAAACCTGGGTCTGAAGAACTAAAAGCTGACTTAGAACTGGTGAACATCTGTTTGTTTGGGGCTCTTTCTGTTCTGAGAACCCCTGGTTTCCATGATCCCCAGAAGTCACTGTTTGTGTTCAGAGCATTTAAAAATAACTTCTCCCTTGCCCCACGCAGCAGCTTTGCTCCCTGCACTGCAAACACTAAATTTAGCACTAAATGAACTCACGTGGGGATGGAAAGGTGACACAAGCACAGTGACAGCAGCAGGACATATAGATTAGGGAGTATTTATAGACCAAAAAACCCAATAAACCCTTGCCAATATTGCCTGACCCACGAGAAAAGGACAAACCTGAAATTTCTCTATGTTTCTCACATAAAAACTGAAATAAATTCCACCCCTGCAGTACCCAATTACCATGGAAAATACAAAATGCACTGCTGATACAATGGCTCTGCTGTGTGAGAAATATCAAAAAGGTCAGGAATAACAGAAATAAAACACCTGCTTGACAGAACTCCCATTGCAAGGAGTGGTGTTGGTGATTGACACAGGTGATGCACACAGCTCAACTTAGAGCCATAAAAATTACAAGAGAAAGAACTCCTAAATTAGGCATTAAAGCCTGCAGGTAAAAAGGTAAATATTCTATTCCCTCTTAGTGTCACCTTCCTTTGAGTCAATATTGATTCAAGCTTCCTATCACAACTGTATTGTTTTATAAAATGAAGCCAGTCTGGAGTTAATCACAACCAGGCTTTCAAAACCTGAAGAAGAAGTGTCATGAACATTTCAAACACTGAAAGAGTCCATAAAACCCAGTTTGTGCTGGGTTTCCACCACATTAAATAGCCTTGATTTCCCAGTAGGAACCGATGTGTGACTTCTCTGGGCACTCTTCAACAGCTTCCATGGGATGCAAACACGAAACCTCAGCTCCCTGTTTCAGTTCAGGACAACAGGACAGGCCCCTCCAGCCATCCCACCTTGTTGCCAGGAGTGTCAGCCCAGCAGAGGGGCTCCTGGGCCCCACCTGGCAGATAAAGAACGAGTTTCTGGTCAGCAAAGCAAAACCCCACTGAGCTGCTCTGCCAACCTTTCAGTAGAGCACATGGCATGGCCAACGTGTGCTTTGTGAATGAAGCTCAACCACAATTACAGGGTGAGGCCTCAGCCTCTCGTGGGAGGTTTTTCTGTGGGTTTAACCACTGCAGGAAAACAAGATGTGACAGAGCTGACTTACCTTCCCCTGGTGGGAACTTTTCCTCAGGCAGACACAGGATTTCTCCAAAGCACCAGAAGGCCAAATGCTCCTTTCTTCACCCACGTGAGGGAAGAGATGATATTTGAGATTTTTGGACTAAAGAAAGCAGAATTTTCCTAAAGGCACCCACTTTAAAAACTGTTAAGCTTCTCCTCCTCCCCACTCCATCCCCCAGCACCTTTTTCCACCTAAGGATCTCCAGCCACCTGCAGCAGACCCTCCCCTCATCGAAATCCCCATAGTCCCTACAAACACCACCTCAGCTGATATCAATCACCCTAGTCCATCCAAACACAACCTGAGCTGATAGAAATCACCATGGTCCATATAAACAAACAGGATTCTGAACTTGCTATCAAATGTAGATCTCCCACTAAACTTACCCAGTTTTAAATCTTGTCCTGGAAAACTCAGAAATTATTTGGAAAATTTGTTAGATCAAGGTGTCTAACAATGCTCCATAAGTTTAAAATTCTGTGCTTTGCAAAACAATTCCCAGCCATAAGGAGAGTTTCACAAGTGACCTTTGGTGAGAGGAGTTCATTAGAACTCAGTGGCTGAGTTACCTGGGAGATTCTCTCCCCTGCAGCTTTAAAAGTGAGGGGTTTCTGCCCTGAACACCATTAGCTGAGGAGCTACAGAGCCTTTAAATGTTGGGAATGACATGAAGGAAACAAAACCAATCAGATTTAGCACTCAGGGCAGCCCACAGGGCAGTGCCAGCTTTCAGAACTGAGACTGTGAACTTCTAGATTTGTACTGTTTAAACTGCACAGGGAGCTCTTGTGGGTCTCTGTCTTCTCTTAATCAAATACAAGTTTTACTGGCTCATTACTGCCAATTAGGAAAGATTTGCCTTTAAAAATTTATTGAATGCTGATGAAGAACAACACAAACTCTTAGGAAGCACAATATTAGTTAGATGTCAGACTCTAGAGTAAACTCAGAGAATGCATAAACAAGAATAAATATTCAAGTTTTCCATCAACTGTGTGAGATCATCAGAGTCTCTACACTTTGCTTATCACTGAGGAAGCATTTTCTTTAACCCACAGGTTCAGGGCTCTGACCTGAACTCCTTTCCCTAGGAAGCAAGGAGCACATGGAGGATTCAGGGATGTTCCCCTGAATTGCTGGAGTCATCATCACATTTCAAAGTCAACCTCTAATCAAACCTCACCCAGAATCACAGAATCATGGAATGGTTTGGACTGGGAGGGGACCTTAACTCCCACCCAGTGCCACCCCTGCCATGGCAGGGACACCTCCCACTGTCCCAGGCTGCTCCCAGCCCCAGTGTCCAACCTGGCCTTGGGCACTGCCAGGGATCCAGGGGCAGCCACAGCTGCTCTGGGCACCCTGTGCCAGGGCCTGCCCACCCTGCCAGGGAACAATTCCTCATTGCCAAGATCCCATCCAGCCCTGCCCTCTGGCACTGGGAGCCATTCCCTGGCTCCTGCCCATCCAGCCCTGCCCTCTGGCACTGGCAGCCATTCCCTGGCTCCTGTGCCCCTTTGCAGGCTCCTGTAAGGGTCCCTCAGGCCTGCCTGGCACAGGGCATTTTTCTGATTACAGCTGCCTTGCTCACCTGTAGAAAACACCCACATACACTCATACTCACATACAAAATGCCTACATTAAAATACCTGTGACCCTAAAATCCTTAAAGGCAGATTTCCCTCCTTCATGATCTTTGAACAAGCTTCTCTGTCCCATTAACAGCATTGTTTCATTTTCTAACGGTGTTTCTTCCATGGAGGGTCTTTTGTTGCTGTTGGGTTTGTTTTGGTTTAAAAAACAAAAACAACTCAAGCCCAGTTACAGTTATGACTAAACATCATTAAACTGGTCTTGTTTCTGGCATTGCGAGTGCTTGGGTTAAAATAAAGTATGGC
Organism: Molothrus aeneus; assembly: GCF_037042795.1. NCBI lineage: Eukaryota > Metazoa > Chordata > Aves > Passeriformes > Icteridae > Molothrus > Molothrus aeneus. Next base: position 1,119,188 of record NC_089656.1, read on the forward strand.
CTGTTGAAGCCCATTGTATCTGAAGGACCCCCAATGTTCACAGCTCAGGCTTTTAACACACAAATTCTCAAACTCACATAGAATTATTTTATTTACACATTACCTAAAATGCACCTTTGGCATCTTAGACTGGATTTTGTTGCTGTATAGCACACAGTGACAGAGAGAGTTGACCAATTATTTCCCAGATAACCGGAGAAAAAACTTTCCTTTTTTTTTTTTTTTTGCCCACCCAAACATGTTTTTATTCCCCCATCCCTCGCCAGTCCCTGACTTTTAGAAGTCTCATTAAAAGGAACAACTCAGGAACTTTCTGAGAATCCATTTTCCATGCTGGGAAAAAAAAAAAAAAACACTCTACTTTTAGAAATCAGATTTGGAAAAAAGATAACCTAGAAATGTAGTTATGGATGCCACTTTTGTCTGTAAAATTCTTCAGGCACAAGGAAACTTCCAGGCAGAAGTTAAGCCCAGAACAAGGAGCAGCCCAGCAGATAGGTCAGGACATGACCACACTTTCTGGCAGGAATTAGAAGCAGCATTCCAACATTTGAAGCCTCAATCAGTAGGTATATTGACTTTCTGTGGCTTTTATTATCTGCCTTTTCACTGATAGATAAATGAAATTAAAGACTTATTTTATCTTGATGCAGAATGAAAACAATTTAGGGCTTATCAGAAATCTTAGGTTTCAGCCATCAAGTATTCTCTGAATTACATGCTGACAGGATGATGTGAGTATTGCTTATTATCTTTATACTTTTTTAAGTTAACACTTTCTACAAAAATATTGTCATAAACCAAACAACCAAAACAAAATAATAAAAATTTTAAAATCCGACTTCCCTATGTATATATGATTAATCTGCATACACATCCTGAAACCCTCGCTGGGAAAAAAATCATTAAATCTTCCTAACTTAGAAAAGCAGTGCCAGCAATGTTGATGAACACATGTGCAGATGTGTAGTTCTTGTTCATAAGGGCCATTTCCAAAATCAAATCCATGCCCTGGGCTGAGCCAAGGAGTTTCTTTCCTTTATCCAACATCATCACCCTCCCAATATTAGTGACAAGTCATACCAAGATTCCTGGCGACACTAAAGGGCTTCTCAAGAGCAGCCCACAATTTATAAGAGCATTAAGCTGATCTTTAGAGTGTTTGTGGAGTGCAAATGCAAATGGGGCTGTTGCTAATGTCTCATAATGTCCCATATTTCAGCTGGCAGCCCCAGCCTGTGAATTTCCCATGCACCACAAACGCTCTGTGCTAATGAAAATGAGGCAGAGGAAGCTCATAAGTCTCTTGTTTGTGTTCCAGCACGAAACCAACTCTCAGCATTTGCAAAACCCCCAGAAGCACAGCCACTAAGATGTATTTATCATCAAGGAGTGTTATTTGTTCCATAATTTAACACTGAAGCTGCATTTCTAAGGGCAGGCCCCGTTTTTTTCAGTGGTTGCCTCCCCTGCTGCAGCTCCCTCTGAAAGGGAATCTGTTTCTCTGAAGTGTCACATCCCACAGCACAGCTGGGATGGAAACCTTCCTGACATTCTCAGGAAAAACAGAAGAGGCAAAGAAAGGGGTGAAAATCCCTACCAAAAGGTTCCTTATCTACATAAAGAAATAATATACATGGCCTGAAAAACCTTATGTGTCTATACAAACCCCTCAGGTAACCCTGGAGCTCCAAGGAAAAGACTTTCTAATATTGAAACATCAGTGTGGAGCATTGTCATTCATGGCAGTGGGGAAGGCTGGTTACCTTGACCTTTCTGAGGTTTTTACTATGTTTTAAATTCTCTTTCAAGCAATGACTGTTCCATTGAGCAGTAGCTGGAAAGTCAAAAAGTACACAAGAAATAATGTGCATAGGAACACCCAGCTCTGGCTGCAGATGTGTCTCCCCACATTCCCTGGGACTCATCCTCAGTGGCTTTGTACAGGCTTTAAATAGCAGAATCAATGTCCTCCAAACCAATTTTAGCTTCAAAATTTTCCACAGTTTCCTGGCTACTCTCTGCCTAATCTGCTCCCTGTGTCGAGCTGGTGATTCAGTTCAGACCTCCCAGGGTATGAACAGGAGAGAAAACCCTGCTGTGGAATCAGGGGTGGATATGCATTTCTAAGGAGTTTATATTCAGAAGGAAAAAAAAAAAAATCATCCTTTAAGCCATCCTTTGATCAATTTATTCTCCAAGCACTCTGAGTAAATTTATCTGACCTTCCTGTTAATTTTGTCAAACAATATTTTCATGACAATGGCTGTGCTCTTCTGATTATTTCATCCTCTGGAGTCAAATCTTGTGATCTTCCTGCAGAAAAGTCTCATATGGGATTCCAAAAGTGTTTGGAATCCCATAAGCATTCCAGAATTCTACTTAAAATAAAAGGAGAAGCTGCATCACAAACATTACCATAGAAACAAAGTGCCACAGACAGAGTTATTAGTGAGAATGGAAAGGAAAAGCTAATTCATAAAGATAACTCCCAGTCTTCAGTCTGTAACAGACACAATTCTAATAGAATAGAGACAGGTTTCATTAAGCACTGAACAAACCATCAGAATAATATTACTATGTCCTTTATTTAACCAGGGGCCACCATAATTGAGATGAAGCTCAAATAAAGAGCCTGACTCTGCAGCCTTCATAGGCATTCATGCCCTGCTTGAATTTGTCACATCTTTTCATATCAGCCCTGATTTCCTTTCACCCAACCACCCCACCATTGTGTGCATGGCATCCTCTCCATTCACTGCAAATGAAAATGTGATCCCAATAAGTCACCAGGACTGGGAGCAGCAGACCTTATCCCTTATCTAGAAGCTATTTTTCACCAAGGCAGCACTGTGCTCTCTTTGTTTTAATCTCCTTGGTATATTAAAAAATATCTTGCTTTCCTCAAGGAGGAGAAACAACTCCTAGCCCATAATAGTCTGAGATGCAGACACGTCCAAATTAAGGGCACAGGGGCTGTGATGAAGCCTTGTCCTCCCTCCTGCAGCTTTTCCCATCTGCAGCTTTGGAGAAACAACAGCTCAAAGGAAGAACTGGGATCAAGACCCAGACTAAATTCTGCTCCTGTTTCAGATTGTGCTCTGCCTCGAACATCTTCAGGATGCCAAAAATTCATCCCAATAAACACCTTGCCCCTGAGCCTTGCTGCAAATTCCAGGAACCTCCAGATCCCCAGTCCTCTGCAGAGGCTTCACTTTATTTCTTTAGCATCCTGCTCTTGACCTTGATGTTCATGTGCTGATAACTGATCTCCAAACCCATCAAATAATGATTTTTTTCTTATAACTGGGCCTTCAAAGCTTGAATTTCCAAACTAAAGTACTATCTTGGTGTGACTAGGATAACATATTTAAAAATCAGAACAAAACAAATCCACAACAGAGGAATATTCTCCATTTACTTTTATTTGTGCTGACAAAGTCAATTTTAACTTGGGAATGCACATTTGAAAGACTCTAATGGACCAGAAAGTTCAGCTGTGGATTGGATTTATCTGAATGCATTAGATACAAACTGATTAATATATAATAGATGTATAATATAAATTTACCATTTCTTAAGTATTTAATTACTTCTAGTCATTGACAAAAAAACATTCAACTTCTCAATAACAGCAGAACTAAAAAATCTCTTTGATTTAATAATGCTGGTGGACAAATCTTTCTGTTCCCATCCACTGTTAAACAAGTGTTTTATCACTGGATAAATGAAAAAATAATATGAAGAAATCAAGGAAAAAAGAGCAATATGCACTATTTTCTACTTTTGGGAAAGGTAATTCTTCAATCTTGAACACTTCAAATTTGTATTTGTACGTAATTTTTTTTTTCTCTTGGAGATTCTTTTCAAATAATTCTTGTTTGGTACAAGCAAGTTTAAAAGAAGGGCAAAATGAAGACCTGTTTATAATGGTTCAAATTTCATCCCACAATGGCCCCCATAACAGGTAATCCCTCAGACACTGTCATTTCAAGGTGCTTATAAATAGGAACAGGGAGAGCCAAAGCCCTTTTGGCTTTTTTGTTTGTTTGTTTGTTTTTAACTCCCCCACCAGCCCATGGTTTGATCATCACTGTACCAGAAGACAACACCCTGTAAAGCACATTTTCCTTTTGGGAGCCTGCAAGTTCAGGACTTTTTAGAAAAAGAGAGGCAGCTGAGGCCCTGATTCTCCAGACTGGCTCTTTTAGCACCTCTGGCTACGTGAAGTTATAAACAGAGATGAGTTCCCCAAACCTTTTACTGTAGCAACACTTCCACAGTGATTTAAAAATAAAATAAAAATAAAATCATAAAAGTTCCCAAGTAAAACACAGATGTGCAATACTCAAATTCTTGTATAGTCTTGAAGTGCCTGGGAATGAAATTTTTATTGCTCTCCATTAGATCTTGTATAACATTGCTGGTGTCTGCAGAGGACCCCATTAGATCTTTCTCCCACTCATGCTGAGAGCACAGCAATGGAAACCTCCAGGGCTGGGACAGAGAAGTGCCCTGGCCAGACCCTGTTTGCAGTGCCCAGAGACCTACCTCATCACCAACTCTCTAAAACTGAAACAGCAGACGGGAAAAATCATGTATGGAAAAATGAGAACAGCACAAAGTGATGCTTTGTGATGAAACCTTTATTTATGCTGTAGGTGTGTGAAGCACCACTGATATCAATGATATTTTTTCTCCTTTTCCTTCATAGCTATGTATATTCATATATTAAACTCTGAGCAAGCTGAGAACAGCTGGGTGGTTAAAGAGGGTCAGTGTTCATGGAGCAGGAGCAGTTTGAGATCTTTGGGCAGGGCTGGCCAGCAGCAGACAGACTGCAGGACAGCTGAGCAGACAGACTGCAGGACACCTGAACAGACAGACTGCAGGACAGCTGAGCAGACAGACTGCAGACAACAGAGCAGACAGACTGCAGGACACCTGAACAGACAGACTGCAGGACACCTGAACAGACAGACTGCAGACAACAGAGCAGACAGACTGCAGGACACCTGAACAGACAGACTGCAGACAACAGAGCAGACAGACTGCAGGACACCTGAACAGACAGACTGCAGGACACCTGAACAGACAGACTGCAGGACACCTGAACAGACAGACTGCAGGACAGCTGAGCAGACAGACTGCAGGACACCTGAACAGACAGACTGCAGGACAGCTGAGCAGACAGACTGCAGGACACCTGAACAGACAGACTGCAGGACACCTGAGCAGCCAGACTGCAGGACAGCTGAACAGACAGACTGCAGGACACCTGAACAGACAGACTGCAGGACAGCTGAGCAGCCAGACTGCAGGACAGCTGAACAGACAGACTGCAGGACAGCTGAGCAGACAGACTGCAGGACAGCTGAGCAGGCAGAGCTCCTTGGCATGCTGGCTGGGATGCGAGTGCAGCAGGGCTCCCAGGATGTTCCACACCTGCCTTAAACCCATCCAGCCCTGGCACACAGCTCTTGTCCCCTCTGTGTCCCCTCCCCACCGTGGGTGGCACAGCAGGACTGGCACTGCCCCAGGGCACACCTTGAACACCAAAACCAAACCAGCCCTGGGGGAAAAAAATATAAATATCAATGTCAGGGCCCACTCTTCTCAACCTGGGGGGTCCCAGCACAGCTTTAGTCCCACTAAGGCCAGCGGTTCAGGGAGCACAGCTTTCCTCATTTCTGCCAAAAAGCAAAGTGGGGAAGTGAACATGAAAAAACCCCAACGTTCTGGTTCCTTACCATGCTGCCAGGGGATTTTTAATGGCTAAATGTTGAGTTTTTTCTCTGTGCCACAGCACTCTCCCCACACTCACCTTCCTTTAAAAAGCTGAGAAACACAATTATGTTACTATTTCTTAAGACTTTGAGTCATAGAAGAAAACTCACATCAAAGTTTCACAAATCCGTGGGATATTTTGAACAAAAGCCTCCAATTTTATGCCGTTCCTTCTCATTTCTGTTGTCAGATGTAGCGTGGCATTAGGCTTAAAAGGTAGACAGTGCAGGCAACACGGGAAGCAAGAAAAGCAATTAAATTTTGTGTGTTTACAAGTGAAAGTCTGCTGTAAATAACCATGTCAAGGAGATCTTGCTGTGGGTAGGTGGGATCTGAATATTGAGAACTAACTGGAAGAAATGGCAATCAGAAACAGACTGCACAGGGCAGAGCTGGAATGAGAAAAAACTAGATTTAGCCAAGCTGGGGGATGCAAAAAAATAATAAAAAAAACAACAAAAAGCAAAGAAACACTGATAAGATGAATTGGAGAAGGTAGAAGGTGATGGGACAGGAGAAGAGATGACCATTCTGTGGTTTTTTCTGCTGCTCTGGATTTCCTCTACATTTGTTTGATATTCTGCAGATGTTTGATTGCTCATTTATGAAGTCAGGTGCAGCAGTCTGCTCCACACTGACCCTGGAGCAGTCAGGCTGGAGGAGCTGCCAGCTCCAGCAGGAGTTTTACTCTCCAGGAGGAGAAGTGTGCACACACCCTGCCAAGCCTGAGGAGAAGAGCAAAGCAACCCCCACGGCTGGTCCTGCACAGAGCTCGAGGATTCCCACAGGCCTGGGGGCATTTCCTCCTAAGGCTCCTCATCCAGAGATATTCCTTTCTCCCAGGCCATGGCCAGGGGTGAAGATCCTGTTACCTTGCCAGTCTCCACCACCCCAGCAGGGGGAATGTCAGGATGTAAACATGTACAAATGTCAGATGTAAATGTGTACAAATGTCAGATGTAAATATGTACAAATGTCAGATGTAAACATGTACAAATGTCAGATGTAAACATGTACAAATGGTAAATGTAAATGTGTGCACACATCAGTGTGCAATGCTGACAGGACTCCTGTGAAACCCTCAAGGAGAAGTCCCAGCAGAGTTAAATCCAATTGTTCTATCATTCCCATTCTTCTTCTCCCTTTGGAGAAGAGAGCATCTGATCAGGGACGAGAGTGGACTTTTTAAGGGTAAGGAAAATATAAAGTAATATGAAATATCCAGTGCCAAAAGGAGCCAGACTGCAAGTTCTGTACTGATAGTCTGGCTTGGCATTTAGAGATAATACAATAACACAAACAGCAGCATTCATTGCTAAATGTTTTGTCAGTAGACTCATTTAAAATGAGCACATTTTACTTTTTTTTTTTAATACTCATAAAGGCTTTCATACATAAAAGACCCTTCCAGTTCTACTCCAATCTTGCACTGCCTGATAAAAAAATCTCACCACAAGAGAGAGTTGGCCATAGCTCATTCTCTAATCATTGCCTGGCATTAAGAGTAGTGAGAAATCAATTATAATCACTGCTAAATAAGGGGGTCACCATCAATATGCTCAGAGCCTTGACAGAAATGTGTTAAGAGCTCAATTGTTAAATATCATTTCATAAGGATATCTTTCCTGTGATCTGTATAAATGTGGGAAGCTGACGGGAGAAGGAAAATAATTGCTGTATGAAAGTGTAAAATGATGACTAGAAACTAGGTTTATTTAACAATGCCCCACATGGCATCATCCCTGCAGTTAAGGTACTGTCCACAGCTGAAGAGGGAAGATCACTGGCAGCTTTGCAGTCAATCTGATGAGGCTGCAAATACAAATAATCCAGCAATTTTGGGGTCCAGCATAAACACCCAAGAGTTTTAAGGCATCACAGAATTTTGGCTGGGTCAGCTTCATGGACAAGTGTCCATTTGGCTATTTCAACTTGAGCTTTTATTTTCAAAAGTTTCATTAAAATAGAGACTGTTTTCACCCTATAATTACACACAAATATCAACTGCTGCTGAATAAAAAGGGCAGCTGAAAAGCACAAAATGCTTTTTTCCTTTTCCCTCTCTCGCCCTCCCTCCTCAGCCTCTGTCTCGTGTTACATTTGTTGTTAAGTCTCCTCATAGATGTCAGACTCTAATCTTCTCCCTTCTGGAACATTCACCCTGAAATCCATATGACTTCACTGGTAAATTCTGGTTTAGTTCATCCTACTGTTTACAAAGCCTTTAAACAAAGGCCATCTGACAATAATTCTACAATACAAAAAACTGTGCCAGGTGCCAACAGTACCATCACTAGGAAAATAAATCAGGTTATTTCAATACCCATCTTAGATTTTTGCTGATATTCTATTAGAAATTTGAAGTCTTGAAGCTGTCTGCATCCAAATATGCGCCTTCAGAAGAAAACAACAAACCCTAAGGAATTCTAAAGAAATGTAACCCAAGGGCTTTGTTTCACTTTGTTTCACTTCAAATTTTTGTCCACCATACCCTGAGAAGTGTTGGCAGAGTTTGGGGCTTTTGGGGCTTGGTTTTATATTTCCAACTATGCATCCAGGTTATAAGAGGCAGTAGCAAAAGAGAAGTGCCTTATTTTAAGGAACAGGAATTCCCTGTATATCTCCATGGACAGCTGACCCACAGGAATGATGAGAAAGCCTGGATCATAAGGGCAGTTTCTTTTCCTGCCCCTCCCAGTGAATATTTTTCCTCAATATGTGCCCCAGTGCATCCACACTGAGTGTTCCCCCCTCCTGGTGTTCTATTGATGCCATGCACACAGCTCCTGCTCAAACTCAGCTCCTCACCTTTCCCAGGCATCCTCTGAAGAGAAATCCCAGTTCAGAACAACCTAAAGGTGCTTTCTCATACTCCCAAATGACAGAAATACTTCCCTCAGCCCTGCTCCTCCACTCCCACGTACATTCTTGATGTCTTGAGCTACAACTTCATTTATAGAAGACCCACCCTCCAAAGCTGGCAACTGAACTGTGGAGAGCAGCTCCAAAGGTCTCCTGAGAGAAGCAGGGCTGAAGCAGCAGAAGCTGTCCTGCTCTTTGAATTCTGCCTCTTGAACAATCAGCATCTGGAAGCACTAATTCACACAAGCTCCTCCTGCATGAAGGAACAGCAGAACACTTCTGTGCTGGCTGGAACCTCAGCAGGGAGGCTCTGGCTGGGTTTATTCTGCACCCTGGGTGTGTGAGAGGCACTGGTGCAGTGCTCTGTGCAGCAGGACGCTCCAGATGAGTCAGGAGGCAGGGCAGAGGTGCCACAGAGCCACACTAAAGCACTCACTGCTGGCTTTCCTTGGATTGCTTTCCAGCCATCTGTATCTCATCTCTACAGACAAGAATTGTCTCATCTGCCCTTGACAAGACATAAATTAAGACATGCTGCAAACACAAATTCTATTTAAATAATGGCAGAGATTCTCATTTCAAAGGACATTCCAAAGCCATCCTCCCTTACAAAACATTAGCATATGCTTCTTAAGTGCTCCTGAAATAAAATTTGTATCACCACAGTCACATGGCATTACTCTGCCTGCAAAAGCTGCTCTCAGCTGCCTCCCAGTTAAGGCTTGAACCAGAATTTCCTTGCTGCAAGTGTTTTCTCTCTAAGGTGGATAATTTTACCTCTCACTCCTCCCAAAAAATTACAAGACAATCTAAAAACATCCTCCACTCCTGCTTGTGTTGTGAGAATCTCTTTTACACCAGCCCTCCTTCCAAACAGGAAAGCAGCATCAATTCCATAAACAGAGGAGAACAAAGTTCCTGGGTTCTTCTCAATAAATAAATACAAGGTTTGATTTTTCATCAACCTTAAAAATAGTATTATTTTTAGCATGCTTATTAAAACAGCGAATTAGCAGAACAAAAATGAAGGAATTATGTGCACATAATAATTTTTTGTTTACAAGCCCTAATTAATACCAGGAAATCTTGACAAGTTATTGTGTCTCAGCTTGCAGAGCTCTTGACCTTGGCCCTGCAATGTCAAAACCACCATCCCCAGAAGAACATGAGCTTTTGTATTTGGCTTTAAATTACCCAGCGTTTCACCTTCCCAGGATACTGCTGTCTTGATTAAATAAAGATATTCACATTCATAATATTACTTTAAGAGGCAGGGATAAACCAAACCATTTCTATACTTTCAGACTAGTCTCTATTCCACTGAAATTCCAATTATAGCTCATGTGGGCTCGAATTAAACTTCTATTTCCCCACCAGCTCTTTAGGAGAGGTTCTGTTTCCATACGTTGCAGAATTATGCAACCATAATTAGTTTAAATCTTAAATAAATAGGCTTAATTTCTGAGTCTCAAAAGCAAGCAAGAGCACAATATTTACCACACTGTTCAGCAATCAATGGAAATAAGCTCAGATTCTGGTGACTGATTTAGAACTCTGACAATTCCATAAAAAAATAGGATATTCACTTAAAATAGGCAATGTCCCTTGGTTTTTTGTGCTAAACATCAATATGCAGTGGACCTGCCACAAAAACAGCAATGCTGAACAGAGAACCCCCCTGAATTGAGGTGAGTGGTTGGAAAAGAGCCTTGCTATTTAAATATGATAAAAAGGAGCAGGACAAAGGGGAAGGAGCAGGTGATAAGTACAAAAGTAGTTAAGACAGGCTCCATTTGGGAACATAAAATCATATTTCTTTAGAAACAATGTGATTTTGTGCTGCAGATTCAGCCTGGATGGGGGACTTCTGCAGGAGTCAGAGTTAATAAACAGGAGTCTTTCATTGGGAACAACAACCATGGAGCCTCAAGAGCTCAGGAGATGAGAACTGTTCTCCTTTATCTACCACACATCCCACGGGTTTCTGCAGATCCACATAAAACTCCTGCATTTCCTGAGCTGCTCCACTGCCAGGGCTCTGCCCATATTGATTAGGGATAAAACTTTGCAAGGACAGCCAGCAGAATTCAGCAAACATAAATCAAATCAGCAGGGCTGCTTCTGATCCAGGGAAAGATTCCTACTGAGCCCACTTTGCCACTAATAGGGCCCCGTGTCAGCCAGACAATGCCTTGATTTCATGCTCATATAATGAATAAAGACATCAAATTCAGTCCTTCCTGGGCCAGAGCTGCTGCCTCAGCACACCTTTGCCACTCCAGAATCTGGGGTGATAAATTTACCTTCAGACATCGTTTTTCCTAAATAGCCATTGTGTAAAAACACCACCAACATCTGGAATATTTAATTGCCATCACGTTGATCCATAAAGTCCCTGCAATACCAAGGTTCGGTTTCAAATGTATCAGCACAAAGAGTGAGAAGTTTATTCCAAACTTGACTGGTGAGCAGGGCATGGCTTTGAGGACACTCCAAACAGCAGAAGGAAGGTCTCAGAGATGCTGGACTGCTCCAGTTGCAAAGTGAATGTTCCTGGTGAGCAGCTCTCCCCAGGAGCACACACAGAACAAGCCCAGGGCAGGGGAGGACTCTACCACACTTCCCACCACTCTTCCTAAGTCCACTCAGACACTTAGACACAGAAACAGCTCTTTCTTTAATGATAATGACCTCAACTCAACAAATCACAGTTATTTCACCAAAAAAAAAAAAAAAATTAAGCAAGGCACCAGATAGAACAAATAACTGCTCATCTTGCTGGGAACTTCAATGTCCAAACCTCTGCCTTTTCTAACCTGGGCTCACTGTTTTGCTGTTGAACAACTTAGTTTTCATTTTTATCCTTTTAGTCCAGATGGATTGCAGACTTGGCTAACAACATAAACCTGGTTAATCAACTTTCATGCCATATTTATGTTGCAACAGGGAGGTTTTACTGCAGTCTGCAGTTTACCAATGCATACTGTGGAACACAGCCAGTGCTTTATGTACCCTTCAAACTGCAAGCTGGAGTCCACTTTGCCATCAGTGACCCCAAATCAGCTACTGACAACCAGCTCTTGTCTTTGCTGAACACAGATTCAGTTAAATTTAATTAAACAAAACAAAAAAGAAAACAAAAAAAGAAAAGAAAACAAAAACCAACCAAGCCAAACAAACAAAAAACCAAACCCCATCCCTCCAGGAATTATATTTCACTAATGAAAATTATGAATTTTCAAACCTACCCATTTTCTTGTGACAGAGAAACCAGTTAAAAGTCAAGAAATGTCTATTTCCTAATTCATTTGTTTTGCCATCACTACCCCCTCCTTACAGCAAGTTTTTGGCCAAATAAAGAACTCCCTTTTACAGAGGCTGTTACTCTATTTGTCATGTTTTGATGGTGCTGCTTTGGTTTTACTGCAGTTATTTTCCCCAGCAAGCTGAAGGGCTTGCAAGGAAAAAAAAAAAACTGTCAAAACCCGTTCTGGAATCCTGTGTTTCCTAAATCACTCGTGGACATTTATGGCAGCAAGGAACTTGGTAATTAAAACTCCCATTCCATGGCTGCTCAGAAAAGTCAAGGCTCTGATACAAACGACAATTAACAGCCCATACTTGAACCACAGCAATTACACAGAGCTGGCAATTAACATTATTACTCATAAATTATAATGGGCAATGTGTTTTGCCTAACATGAGCAAGGAGGAGAAGAGGGGGAATGACTCATGTTGCAGTTCTGCTGCTCCCCCATCAACCTGGCCTGGCTCAGCCCGGCTGTCCCACCCTCCAAAGGCCACTCAGGGGGGTTGGACCCATCCAATCCAATCCAATCCAATCCAATCCAATCCAATCCAATCCAATCCAATCCAATCCAATCCAATCAGCTTTGCCCTCAATGGCTCTCTTCACCCACATGTGAAACCTGGACAACACCAACTTCTCCCAAATGGTCTTTGGAGTTCGTTTTCCTTCCTTTTTTTTTTTTTATTTTTAACAGGTGGTTTAGCTTTAGCAAGGTGTTGTGGTTTTGTTTTGTTTTGTTTATTTTATACAATGCAGCTTAGCATAAATCAAGTTCCTATGGAGATTCTGTGTAGTATACAACTTTGATGGTTTTTAGGTTAATAACAGTAAAATATTTGAAGATTTAATGCAATACAAGGTTATTTATCATAAACCAAACATAGTTTATTTCATTAGCTTGAAATACAGAGGCAATTGATATTGCCACCATTGGCACTGCAGATTTTTCTCCCAGGAAGAAGCATTCTGCCATTGCTAATGATAAAAAATAAAAGCAGCATCCTATTTCTAGTTTTAAAATAGTTGTTTCATGGGAGGCTATACATTCATAATCAGGACTAAGTATTATTTGCAGGTGTACTGGATTAATTCGATTTTAAGGAAAATGGGAAGGCACAAAAAGCCAAAAATTTGGGGTGGTGACATCAACTGAATTGCCTGAAAATCTGGAAACTCCAGTGGGCTCCAGCAGCAGGGGTTTGGCAGAGAGCAGACAAATACAATGTACTTTTAGTCACAAGGTTCTGAACCGTGAGAGAGAGGGACACACTCTTATCTACAAATTGCTTAAACCCCTTCCTACAGTAGCAGTTCCTGAAATTTCATTTTCCTATTCTTTTCCTTCCTCCATCAATTTCTTATGTTGCACTTTTTTAAGCCAGTTGAGGCCAGGTCATAGTATCTCACTAGCTAATATGAAATTTAGAATATTTTACTGTCATTACAGTAAAATTTGGCCTTTCAGATTTCAAAGATGCACCCGTTTATACCAAACCTGTCATTTTCATAGCTGGATTACTTTTATTGTATTATGTTTCAGTTAATACCTTTCAAGTACAATTAATTCCTTTATAAAGCCTCTAAAAAATTAATTTAAAAAATGTTTCTCAGAGTTACAGTCCAGTCTGAGACACAAACCCAGCTGCTGCTGGTGGCTCCTTGGTGCAGGTTCTCAGGCTGCCACGGTGTTCAGAACTGCTACAATTTTAAGGAAATTTGAGTCATTTTGGGGCAGTAATGCAATGTCCAATCCCTCTGACATAAGCAATAACCCTGGAAAGCTTGAAAAGGATGAAAGCAGTGATGATTTAATCAAGGAGGAAGGTCTGCTTTGCACAAATCCCGTGCTGAGCCCAGAGGTGACAGGTTCAGGACACTGGGACTGGGCTGAAGGCACAGCCCTGCTCCCTCTCCAGCTGTGACTCAGGGAAAGGGGCAAAAATCCTCATCACAGCCAAAATCTCCACTGCAGCATCTTTGTGTGCTTCATTCAGGACCAAAACAAGGACATTCAATATGCATTTATTACTAAAACAAAAGGTGCTTTTATCAGAGTTTGAGTGATGATTCCAGAACAAGTTGGACACCACATCCACACGGAGCAGCACCTTTGTTCAGGGTATGAAACCACACCAGTTCAGCCCCAAACAGGAACAAGATCACTAAATAGTTCCTCAGATCCCTTACCTTCCCTGCCAGCCACCCTGTCCTGCTTTGCTGTGTTTCTGTCGCTGCTGCTTTTTCCCCCAATGGAGTTCCACCCTTCTTCTGTGTCTCTCTCCTTAAAAACACAACCAAAAACAATCTCTCTTTCTTAACTGAAAATTTGCTATTTCCACATCATTTCATTCTTCCACCTCATAACAAACCTGAGCATTGCTCTTCTTCTTTTGTCATTGGTTGAGACATTCAGCTGCTTGCACCAAAGAACCTGAATTTGGGCAAACCCAGCCAAAGACTCATCTCAGTGACAACTTAAATGTTATCAGTGCACCCTTACTAAACTTAGCAGCATAAGTGTGGTTCAGCAAGGACTCAAGTTCAACTGCAAAAATAATCTCCTTAGATTCATTTCATCCTTGTTTGTGAAAGTGAAAAAAATCACCTGCATGCTCTTTTTGGGAGCTGCTTAGTGTTCAGCTGTGGGGAGTGGGTGAGAGACTTCCAGTTCCAGACCAGCAATATTTCCAAGACCAGGATCTACAGAATTGTTCAGCTTTTGGTAGAGGCATCCCTGCTGTCAGTTTTCATTTTTTACTGATCCATTAATCCTAAGAAATCCTATTAGAAGTAATAGAAAACACTGCCTTGCAAGCCCCTATTCTCTTATGCTCCAACATCCTCATTTCCACAACTGCCTAATTGCATCATTTCACACCAAATTCTTTACAACCTTCCTGTAGTAAGAATTCTCTTTTCCTCTATAAATGGAAATACTGGATTTAACCAATATTGAAGAGAATAGGTTCCCTCATGGCTTGGTAAGGAATGAGAAGCATTGGTTTAAAGTTTCAGCAGAGTTTCAGCCATGAAGAATGGTAAATGGCAGGACAGAAACCCAAAGGCTGCATCTACAAGCCTTAGTGGAATAGTGGCCTTACTGGCAGTCTTTCTTCTGCTAAAAATCACTTTTCTAGAACTGAACCAATAAGATCTATCTTCAGTATTGTGTATATTTTAAATTCTCATTTCTTTTGTCTTTTCTTTGATATTTTTATTAGTTCTGCTGAGCTATTTCTATAATTATGACAAATATAATATAATATACTTTGTGTACCTGAATGGGAAAGGAGAGGTACAGAGCTTCCCAAATCATATGTATATCTATGGAACTCTTGAATTTGTAAGATGAAAAAAACCCCAAACTGTAAATTTACAAGGGTTTCTCCAGTGATCCTCATTGCACAACATAACTAGAATCATGAACAAATTAAAACCTTAACTCATATGCCCAGGCTCCATCACATTAACTATTCTAAACACCCAGATCCACAGTATTAGAAGTTTTCTCCTCCTCCTGTCTGAAAAAAAAAAAAAAGGATCAATCCAACAAAGCAGCCATTCAAGGAGGAAACTGGAGCTTTTCAAAGTGTGGTTCTTGAGGCAACATTATATTAAGCCAGACAACACTACAGATACAGTTTCTTTAAAATATCCTCTGTGAGTCTTCATGCAAAGATTTCCCCTGAAATCACAGGAGTTCTGTATGGCTTCAGACCAGCCTGAGGGCTGAACTTTTTAATGGCAGAAAAATACTACAGGAGAATAAAAGCAAATGTGATTTGATTCATCTGAGCATCAAACCCACGGGCCCTGCGTGTCTGGGTGGGGTTTGATGCACAGGCACACTCAGATCCTGAGATTTGGATCAGCAGGTTTAGCATCTCATGTTAGAAGGAAAGAGAATTAGAACCAGAAAAAAAAACTACTCATCCCTAGTGCTGAGGACTAAGTACAACATTTTGGGTGTTTGATAAGGCAGGGGAATTCATAATTAAACATCTCATAAGTAGGAATATTAGTTGCTTCAGAGGAAATGGGCTGCCATGGGAATCAACAAAGAACATCAACAGGAGATGCTGAGATGCCTCTTAAAATCCCCTGCCCCTTCAGAAGCTAAATAATTTATTGGTGATGCAACAGAACCATCAGTTTCAAAAAAGACTCAGAAGTTTGCCAGACTGTTTTTAACCAAGCACCAGTAATAATAATGAAAGTATTGATTCCCTTTTATTAATAACTCAGGATAAGGGCAGAGTGCAGAATATTCATCTCAACTTCCAACAAGCACCCAGCTCTAGGCAGAATGCACTGGACTCTGAGTAGTTCTCAGGTTTTGATGTTGAACATTCTGCTGTTGTACTGATGGAAATATTCTCCTTTTTGTATCACATTTCTGACTGATCCACAAGCTTTGGCATAACACAAACCAGCTGCAAATGGGCCAGACCAAAGCTTACACAGCTACCCATGACAGCTTTTCCTACTAATATGTCAATAGTCATAAACCAAAGAATTTCAGCTATTTACAACCACTTCTTATCTAAAGCAGTTTCAATCAAATTGGTGTTGTTTAAATCATTGATTTATTTAAAACAAATTTAGCCATGACTGTTAAATCTGTCTCCAAGTTATTTTACCATGTTTTATGTAGTCCTTCCCTTGACATCAGTGTCACTGATAGGCTCTAACTGTATGTTTAGGATTCTGAGACCACAAAGTTTTCCATTTTCAGCTATTTGTCTCCTCTTTATTTTGGGTCCATCTTTTTTGAGAACATCACACAGGCCTTAAGAAATACAACATAAGCCATTTTCAAATACAAACTCTGTGTTTTACAAATCCAGCCTATGGGGATGGGGAGGGTTTTCCTGACTTTTCCCTGCTTCTGCCCACCCCCGGGTCTTGGTATTCCACAGCAATCCCAGCCTCCAGCCCCTTTGGAACTATCAGCACTTCCATTACCTGTCCCTGACATGGATCACAGGTAGGCAGCCAGGATTTCTGTCACCCTTTTAACCAACCAGCTCAACTAGAAAAGAAAATCACACTCCAAACCTCTGCTTCATTGCAAAGTGATGAAACTTTCCAGAGGATTACAGCCCCAGAGCCTATAATAACTCTTCCACTATTGCTGCTGGTATTCCATCCCATTGTTTTCCTCCTGGTAGGATGTACAATTCACAGCACTGGGACTACTTTGAAGGAAGCATCTGTTCATAGCAGGGTCTCCACAAAGCCAGTGGTCACTTTTAGTCCTTTCTATGTCCTAGGTTTTTATTATCTATCTTTCTAGCTAACAAGAAGGGAAAATCAAATTGGAAAAGGAGTAAAACCCAATTTTTTAGGATTTAAGCCACCATTAAATAACAGAAATGAGGAGCTAGTCTTCCATTGAAGTGGAAAGTCCCCTGTTCCATATTCTCACAGCAGCACTTTTGAACCTGTCCCTAAAGCACAGCTTGCTCTCCTCAGCATCAGACACAGCTGATTACATATCAAAAGACACTTCCAAGGAGCCCTAAATTATGCCAGAATTTTTACAGCCCATCTCTTCTCAGCATCAAACACATGAATGTCATGAAGAGACCCACAAGTTTAAGACACTTAGCTTGCTAGGGAAAAAAAAAAAGAAAAAATAGAGGTGGCCACACCTAAGTTGAGGCAAGAGCTGGGTAATTGAGACAGGAAAAGGATGAACTTTTAAGAACTTACCTACAGCTATGGAGGGCATTGTCTCACTGTTTGCCAGGCAATAGTGATATTGAGGGGGGTGATTTTTTGGGATTCAAATGTTGTTAAAGGTTTCATAGCTGTAGTAGCACATAATGCTGGCTTCTGTTTGTGACTCAAGAGAAGAATCTCACTTTGGGTCAGAAGCAGCCTTGCCAAATGTTGGTGTTGTTCGGGTGTGGGAGGTGAGCTCTCTAAACACGCGGTGGGAAGAAGCTAAAATTCAGCCAGGAAACCTCTCTCCTGGATTTTAAAGCCTGAGGAGCACAGAGTGTTTCCTGACAAGCCACACACCACATTTCCTGGGATGTTGTGCAGTTTCCCTGGCACAGCCCACCTGGAACACAGTGGATTTACAGCTGTAGAGAACCCTGGATTGCACAGCCCTTGCAGAGCAACCAGAGAGCTCTGCACAACCCCTGAGTGTTCCTTCTTAGGAAGGAACTGAAATTTAGGATATTTGAATGCCTTGCAAAGCATAGCCTTCCTCCTAAGCCTGCCTCGTGTATCTTTACAGCTGATGCTGCAGCCAAAGGCTGGGGTCCCTCCCCTCCCTGGGAGGGGCAGAGCAGAGCAGAGCAGAGCTGGCTTTTGAAACAGAACTCCATCCCAAAGCCTCCATTCCCTCGGGACAGCGATTGCCAATTGGCCTTAACCACAGCTGTGGAGTCTCCCTGTTCTATATGCTCAGGCTGTGAATGATTGCTCAGTAGTTTTCTTTCACCTCTCTGTTCACGAGATGCAGCAGTGAGGGAAGGCAAGGAAATCCTGCTTTCACTAGAAGAAAATTATTTTAAGTTGTATCAAGGTTCATCCACATAAATTTAATGTTATGAATATTTTTCACATGAGACTGTCCCCTGCTCATTCCTGTTCTCCCCTCAACTGAAAAACAACAGCAGGCAGAGGGCCAAAGGGCTTCAAACCCCAAGTTTTACTGTGACATGGCATCAGTTCTCATATCTGTATAAGAAAAAAAACATAGAATATTTTTCAGAATACATCATTTTCTCATTCATTTTTTTTTTCCTTAGCTGAAGAGCTTCCATGGACAAGCAGCCTTAAAATAGGTACTTTAAAAGAGACACACACACACCTTGGTGTGTGTTTGTAGCTCCATAAATGAGCACAGATTTTCTTTTACCCTGACTGTTAATGGCCAGCATAGGGCTGGTAACAATAAATACACAGCAATGCTCAGGAAAGCAACAAGGACATTAAGAATTTCTATATGTGGAAAAAGAAGTCATAAAAAGGGATTTGAAGTCCTCATACCAGAACCTTAAAGTATGGACTTAATTTGCTTCAAAGGGATTTGTTGTCTAAATAAAGCCTAAAGCATCTAACTATGTAGAGCTTCTAAAATACTTGGAATCTCTGATCAGTAAATAATGTGGGTAACCAGACCTCTGCTCAATTTTTTCTCTTTTTCCATATTTATACAGGATTTACTAGAGACTTTTTGATTCCTAAAATTGCTCAGCATCATAAATGGTTTCAGAAATGGGCCCTCCTCCCAAAAAAAAAACAACTCACAAACACTTCAGTACAAAATAAGCAACATTTTCAAAAATACCCATTCTACTCATATTATCTATAAATTACAGAAATATTGGCTTCATGTTCCCATGAAATGCACAAAATTGTGCAAGAATGAAAAATCATGTCTGAATTCCACACACTCCCAAACTCTCTAGTATTAGCAAATACATTTGCTAATTTGGATGTTTGAAAGAAGAAAGTGATTATGAATTAATTGAAAAGTGGGTTTAGGAACCCCCAGTTGTCCAGGCCTTGTGTTTTGCATCATTAATCTATTTATTAAAGACAAATACCTGTGAATACGTGTAACTCATGTGGCACTCATGGAAACTGTAATAGAACTCATGTGCTGTGATTTCCTGTATAGACCATGATTCATTCTGGACCAAAACCAACTTAAATACTTTCTGCTTTCAGTTAAAAGAGCTTTTTGGCACAAGATGTTCAAACTGATTAGTTTTACTGCACCTCTAACCCTTTTCCTCAAAACAAAAAGCCCTCAAAATGCAAGATGCCACCTACAAACTTAAATCTAATTAAAAAGCAAGACCATCACCAATGAAGCTCCAACAGCAAAGTTTATATTTCACTGAAGGTCCCAATGCTAAGAGTTGTGGACTCCTCACATGGCCAAATACTCAGTACAGAATTTAACAAGTATTCAGCTGCAGAGGGGTTATTGCACTCAGCCAAAAGCAAAAAGACAAAATGTAATAATTTGGCAGGGAACACACTCCATTTGTACCTCATGGCACTGAATGTTATTAAAAATGTTTTAACAACCACCTCCACCAGATTGCTTCTGAAAGCAGACTAGAGAGCAGCATAAAACCTTTACATTTTTACACCCAGTCAACATTTAGGATCCCACACCCTCACATTTTTAAACTAAATATTCAGAACTCTTCCCTGGTCTAAAGCCCATTTAAAACTTAGGAGCTGCTCTCTCAGCTCCCAGGAGGAGTCGTGGAGGGTCAGGAGCCATGAACCCCCAAAATTTGTTTCTATCATTACATGGTCAGTGAGCAATGTTGCAAGGGGACCCTCAAAATTGTATTACCATGTCACAGATGAGAAAACAAATACATGGGGGTGCTGTGGATGAAAATCCATAGAAGGAAAAAAGCCCCAAGAGACAGAGACCTATTGGCAAACCCATCCTTTACTTGAACTGATTGCTGGTTTTGTTGATATTTATTGTTACAAACACTGTCCTCACCACAAACAGACACATTCCATTACTCCAGCTTTCCACAGGAAGATCCATGTGCAACCCAAATCTCTCAAGGTTTTGTCTACTAAAAACTAACCCCAACATTGGAGGAATTATTTAATCTTTCATGTAGAACTTTCTAGTTTTCTAGTTTCTCTGTCCCCTCTGATTACTTAAATAATACATTGTTTTATCTTTGTCAACATTTATGTTTCTTCTTAGTATCAAAGGAAGCTGAAATCCAGGGATTTCTAGGAAAGATTTTTTGTTCTTATATAAGCACCTGTGCAGCCCCAGGTTTCAGCTGTAGCCCTGCTGCTTTGATTTTTCACATTAGATTAATAAATAAATGGAATATTTTCCTATTTGTAGTTGGCAAATCTCTCCTGAGATGTGCAGCCACCCTGATGCACAAAGGAAACAAAAGAATTGGAAGTTTATTGTAAACAGGCTCTGACTTTGGACTTGTGCATTCTCTCAGGTTTTAGGACTGCAATTGAACCCCTTGGAATCAATAAAATTTTAATGATTACATTACAGTGAACTAGTAAAAATACATATAATTTGAAACAGATACCTATCAATCTTTAGAGTCTTCATTTCCACCTATTTGTTGTACTTTGTAAATAGACTTAAGTGGAAAAACTAAATTCTGGGTTTAGTAACAATTCAGTAATGTATTGTCCCTATTTAGAGATAGTTTTAAAAGGACTTGAAATTTTTAAAATACAACTAATACAAATAAAATCATATCTTCTTACTAATATAAGTCAAAGGCAACTTCTCTTGCACCATTTATATCTTAGATATGCTCTGCATGCTTCTGTATTGGAACAAGCAGCAAAAATGCCCAAGGAGGCATTTGGATTTTCCCCCATTTGCACAGAGTTAAAATTCTTTGCAGCCTTTATAATTTTTCAATAGCACTTAAAATATTATTTATAGCACCATTAAGAAAATTCATGGCAAGCTTACTTGATAAGTTCACAGTCACAGCTTTGGTTTGGGGTTGGCAAACCTTGTCAAAATCCAGCATTCCTAATTTCATGTGAGGATCTATATTCTACAAGAGTTTCTCAATAAAATTGGTAATCATCAGGGTCTTCCCATTTCAACTATCAAAAACCCAATCCATTTTTAAGAATTACAAAAGCTGGTATTAAAAATAAGTATCAAAGTACTTAAGATGGAAACTCAAGAGTGTTTTGTGCTTGTGAAAGCAAATCAGAACAGGACAGGGCTTCTACACTGGGAGAAACTCCTTGATCTCCAGAAGAGAGAGCCAAGGGTTCTCCCAGACCACATGAGGCATGGCTGAGATGATGATCTTCCATTG
Source organism: Molothrus aeneus (assembly GCF_037042795.1). Taxonomy (NCBI): domain Eukaryota; kingdom Metazoa; phylum Chordata; class Aves; order Passeriformes; family Icteridae; genus Molothrus; species Molothrus aeneus. Next base: position 1,140,971 of record NC_089656.1, read on the forward strand.
TGAGATTCCTTCTGCTGTGGCTGAAGAGCAGTGAGCAGATTGCAGTGCTGGATTTACACAGCTGGATTTGCTGGGTGTGGGAGCACAACACCGTGGGCACTTCCCTGCCCCAACAAAACACAGCAGCCACTGCTTGGTGCCCCTGCCCTCCCTGGCAGGGGCTGCTCACTTGTTGGGAAGGGTCCTTGGCCGGGGATGGTCTGAAAATGCCTCAGCTTGGTGTCAGAAAAAGACTAAAAACACCTTTTTCATTGAGTTTTCAAACTCTTCACATTATTTTTATACACATCGCAATTTGGGCTAGCTCTATGTCCTATTTGACTATTCCATGTACATGAAAGGCAAACAAAACAGTAAAAAAAACCAACAAAGCAACATTGTTACCTTCATTTTCAAATACCTTTGAACACTGACTTTTAGCCTGTACTCCTAAACCTAAATTGGAGCTGAGGAAATGTTGCTAGGTACTCAGAGGGCTTCCTGCTTTGCTTTGCTAAGGACACGACTTTACTCAGGCTTTGGAGACACACTGACAGTCTGACATATATCCCAGTGTTTGGACTGTCTGAGGCATTGTAGTACCATAAATGAAATAAAATTTCTCCTCCTGCATTTCATAAAAAGACCTTTGTTTATGCCACTCTCATCACCATTATTTGTAAGCCATATTACTTGCTACATTACTGGCCCAGAAATAACTCCCTAAGAAAGAAATGAGCCCACTTTTCTAGAGAAGAGCTTCCAGAAGCTTTATCTTACCATTTCCTCACATCATTTGATATGCTTGGCTGGACCTCTGAGTAAAAATAAATTATCACTTGAAGTTTGAAGGTGTACTTTGGTAGCGGATTAAAATTCATGCCTCTTTTCATTTGATTACTGCTTCAGGCTTTCTTTTTAGGCAGCTTCAAAAGGGGGAATTTATATATATATATATATATATATATATATATATATATATATAGTGCTGAGCTGCCTTTTTAAGCTGGACAAATATGAGGTACGATGTGCTTCAAGGGAAACAAAAAAGAAGCACATTAAAAACTGTCACTTGTATGAAGAAAATAACTCCTGAAATAGACATTTCCATGTTTTCAGGACAAATTCATCACAATCAGGAGCAGACTTCTTAAATATTCTTCTTAAGTTTGCTGGGAAAGTAAGGCATCTATAGCAAAAAATCCCAACTGCTTTCAAGTTTAAACATAATTTTACTAAACATCTAACTCATTATTAGGATTTAATGACTTATGAAGCCTAAACAGTTATAGATTTTATCAACAGAAAATTTATGATTTCATCCTGATTCAGCAGAATTACCCAGAAATGCTTACAGTCTTCAAGTTTGTTCCTAATGTAATTCTGTGCATAATGTTGAGTCATCCAAGCCTACAGAGAGAAATTTGATCAAGAGAATTGGGACATAGTTTAGATAACTTCTGGAATCTTAATTTGTTTTGTTGGTGGTTGGAGTTTTCACTGTCATAGAGCTCCTGTCCTGCTTCTGACCCCACAGGGGGGTCAGGCTGGAAGGGCCCACGGGGGCTGCTCTGGTGGCACCTCCCTGCTCCAGCAGGGCCATCCCAGAGCCCAGGGCACAGCAGTGTGTCCGTGTGGCTCTGCAGTACCCCCAGGCAGGAGCCTGCACAGCCTCTGTGCACCACCTGCTCAGGGCTGGGCACTGCCCAGGGCAGGAGCTCTGGGCATGGGCAGGGGCAGCTCCTGGGCTCAGGCCCTGCCCGTGGCTCTGGGGCCATGGCTGGGCCCGGAGCAGAGCCTGGGCCCTGCTCTGCCCCTCCCTGCACACGGGGACACCCAGGGCTGAGGGCCCCTCTCAGCTGGGGCTCCTCTCCAGGCTGAGCAGCCCCAGCTCCCTCAGCCTTTCCTGGGCACCGAGATGCTCCAGGCCCTTGCTCAGCTCCAGGAGCTCCTGGCCCTGCTGTGCTGAGGATCCACAGCTGCACACAGCACCCAGAGGTGCCTCCAGGGCTGGGCACAGGGGCAGGATCCCCCCTGACCTGCTGCCAAGGCTCTTCCCCATGTCCCCAGGGCACCCTTGGCCTCCTTGGCCCCAGGACACTCTGCTGGCTCAGGGACAGCTCTGTGTCCCCAGCACCCCCAGGACACTCTGCTGGCTCAGGGACAGCTCTGTGTCCCCAGCACCCCCAGGGCACTCTGCTGGCTCAGGGACAGCTCTGTGTCCCCAGCACCCCCAGGGCACTCTGCTGGCTCAGGGACAGCTCTGTGTCCCCAGCACCCCCAGGGCACTCTGCTGGCTCAGGGACAGCTCTGTGTCCCCAGCACCCCCAGGGCACTCTGCTGGCTCAGGGACAGCTCTGTGTCCCCAGCACCCCCAGGGCACTCTGCTGGCTCAGGGACAGCTCTGTGTCCCCAGCACCCCCAGGACACTCTGCTGACAAGTCTGTAGAGATGCTTTGCAGTCAAATCAGTCATCCAAAGCAAATGAAAAGGCAGAAGAGCTTTGTTCTGCTGTTTACTGCACTTTTACATAAAATAACAGGAGATCATTCTTTAGCTTGCAATCCAAGAGTGGCAAGAGAAGGTTAAGTATCTATCAGACATTTTATAAGATTTTTCAGGTGTGGCTGGGGGAGTGGTGTCACTAGCCTAGCACTGAACTGCTGAGGAACAGATTTGCTTGACCAGGTTTTATGATGTGCTGCAGATTGTTTGCAGCATTATCAAACCCACAGCATTACATAACGTGCAGCCTGCTCGGAGGGAATGGAGCATCAGAGTGAAGAGATGCGACAGCAAATCATGGAAAGGGAAATTCTTTGATGTGTCTTATTTGTCTCTGTTCTCTAGGAATAGAAATGCAGTGTCACTTATTTGAAGTATCTGGGTTATAAATAAATTTTCTACAAGAATCTTAAACAAATGGAAAATGAAGCTGTTGACTGTAATAAAAGGAAAGTGAGAGTTCATGGTGATTCCTGTGCAGGAGCTGACAGCAGAGCTGTCTGTGCTGCTGCTGCAGACAGGGTATGCAGAGAGATGCTCCTGCATGGAATCTTAGCAGGAAAATGGTGTAAATAAAGATATATTGCTTCCAGTTTAGACTTGTGATTAGTTCTATGATTAAGGATCAAGTTCGAGGATCTTTTCTCTCTGTTTTTGCTGCCGTTTTCTCTGTTGTTTGGTTTTTGGTTTGTTTTTTTGTTTGTTGCTTGTTTTTTGCCCAAGTTTCTGTGTCTTCCACAGGGGTTTCTTTGCTCCCACAGCTGGTTCTGGGTGTGCCCGAGGCTGGCACACAGAGTCCGTGCTCTCACACGAGTACAGCCCTGTGTCAGTGCTGTGCTCCCCGGAGTGCACTGCAGCTGGGGCAGGCTGCTCCCACACCAGGGCTCTCCGGGGCAGGGCTGGGTCAGCTCTCTCACCTTGGGGCACCACAGGCAGTTTGCCTTCGCAGGAGCCCCCTGCCTGTGCTTGGCAATTGTTCACTGTGCACCCAAACATTGTAAGAGCCTTGTCTGCTGTAGCCCTGAAGGGCTTAAATTCCCTGAAATTATTGAAAATCAGTCCTTTTGAGGACACACAGTCAGAGAAGAGCAAGTTTATATTTTGGGTTTTAACAACAAAAAAAAAAAAAAAAAGACCAAAAATTCTGGCAGTGCTAAATGGGTGCTCTGAAATTATTGACATTGTTTTCATCTTTTCTTTGGCAACACAAGTTAATGCCGTTGTAGAAAATAAAGGTCATGTCAGATGAGCTACTCACCCATGGAATTCATAAACTGTTTATGGGTTGAAATTTTGTTGTACAGGCTTTCACTTTTAAGTGCTTTTCTTTCTGCTTTAAAAAAAATACAAAGTTTCAAAGGCCATGATCTTTTTTTCTCTTTCAGGAAATAAAAAAAAGGGAAAAAAAACTCCCTGGCAGACACTGTTAATGATGCTAAATGTCTTTGCAAATGTAATCCTCATCTTAGTTTTGTTCTCATTTAATTGAATTAGGAAGGCATAACAAACTGAAAAAGGTTACTTTCATGGCCTTAACTTTGCATAATAGCTGAGGTGGGATCTGTGTTTCTCTTGTAATATTTTTCTGTGTATGTTACTTGTACTTTACAAAGGACAATTCCTCTGCTTAGGAATTTTAATTCATATTCATGTGCTTGCTTTGCATCCTAATTTTAATCAGTGTTAATTAAAATATATTTTCTTTGTGCTCCTTTTCCTAATCTTAACCTACTAGCACTCATATGGGCTGTTAAACAATGGGAAGTCCTTTTGAAAAATGTCTTTTGCAGCCATAGAATGTTTCTGAAAATTGAGATGAAGTTGTTGTTTGTCTTTGCTGCACACCTGCTGAATGGGCAGAGATGCTCAGGGTACCTGAGCTGTGTCAGGCTGAGCTCAGGATTAGAGACAAACAAATATCCTCCTGTCTGAGGCTCGTGGCAAGCAGACCAGTTGAAAAGAATGTGACTTAATTAAGGCATAACTTTTACAGTTTAATTCACACAGAACTATCTGGCAGAAGTTCATACAGCACAGATCATAATGCCTCAGTAATTTTTGTCAAGTAGAAGAGCAGTGTTATCCTCACAGGCTGTTACTGGGACCGCTGTGCTCTTGTCTTGTGTGAATTTTTGAGTCCTGGCTCATATGAAATTTCAGAGTTCTGTTCTGTTAAGCAATAGAATATCCACATTATTTTCCTCCTTAAAGGGAAATCCTCTCTCAAAACCTTTTCCATTGTAGTTGCACAGGGAGCTGTGCAGAATGTGTAGCAAACGTGCACATATTTTACCCTGCATCTGGATTCTTGCCCTATAGACCAAATCCCAGCAATTATATGGGGAACTACTTTTTCCAGAACCAAACAATAGCAGAAGAAAAAGAATCTTAATTCTCAGGTGGTTCATATAACACCCCCAGCAAAGCAGGATAGGATCTCACAGGGTGAGAGGTGGCACTGCTGCTGGAGGGCTGGGTTTAGGGGGTCAGGGATGTTCCACCTTCTGTTGGCTCACAATACCAGGGTCTTTTTAAATTCCTTTGCCAAGCTCTGTATGGAACACTTAAGAAATGTCACTGGAGCCTTCTTCCACAAGGCTAAAGAGGTGTTTTATTAATTCTCTTTCCCCCTTTCTGAGTTAGCTGTTACATTTCTGAGTCTTGGCTGGCTTGGAGCTGTGCTGGGGCTGTGCTGGAGGGCACACCTGGAACTTTACATGCTGGAAAGGAACTGCTCCTGATCCTACACACTGTTGTACCTCACCCTAGGGAAAAAATTCAACATCCTTCTTTTCCAATCAGGTTCTGAGGGCTGTCTGGTTAATCCTAAAATTTCAAGCAGTATTTACAACTGTGGATCAGATACATTCATAGGAGACTGAGCCTAGATCCTTGCAAAACAGAATTCCAGGTAACATTTGAATAGGAATTGGACTATTGAGCACCTTTTTTCTTATTTTTACATAAAACCACACATGCACACAGATATTTAAGAGCAGGAAGCTCCCAGTGATTGATATGTGCTTGCAGGGATTTATGCTGGGTAGATTAAACTTCCATAAAAGGTTCCTTTTTTCACTTTAATATTGAACATTGAATGACAGTTGTGCTGCTAGCCAAAAGACACAGTTTGCTTATATTCCATTGCTTATTTACAATCAATCAATCAATCAATCAATCAATCCTAATTTTTAAATTTGTTGCTTCAAGTGTTGTCCCTCTTATTTTTAAACCACATGCATCATAAATATACATAGTGATGATAATGAAACCGTCCTAAAGAGTGTTAAAATATTCAAGGCATGGCCATTGGCTTTGCTTTTTGCTTTCCTGTTCTCTCAGCCTTTATTTCTTTCTCTCTCTTGCTATCTTTACTGTGCACCAGCCTTTCCTCAGAACACTTTGGGTTCTGTACAGACTATCACAATCTGAATTTCAAAATAATAGTTCCAGCCGTGGTCTGTGTGTGTGGGAGGAGGGGGAGGAAATGATCCTGGGTGCTGTTGCTAAAGTGAGCTGCAGTTTTGGGGATATTGGCATCACTGGAGAGTTCTGAGGCTGAATATAGGAAAGAAAAGTGTTCCAAATTACTGGCCCAAGCAGATGCAGAGATTAAACCCTTTTATTTAAGCCTGAGCAAAGCTGACTTTCAAAGCAAAGCTGTATAACAGGGCTTGGGAAAGGTGCAGATCGATTCCCATCACTTTCTGTATATATCAAAACCAGAGAAAAATGAGGAATGTGATTTATGGATTTTTGTTTTATTGTAATGGATGACTTTTTCTCTCTATTTAAAATTTCTACCACCTCCCCATCTATTTTTTTTTTTTTTGCTTAACTTTGCTGACACTGTCAGTCACTCTAGAATTAGGTGTATTCTGAGATTTTCTTAGACAATGACACTAAAATCCCCAGCCTAACACCCCATGCCTGAATGGAGTTTCCAAACACGATTTGAGAACTTTGTACAGAATTCTTGGTTTGTTGTGTAGTTGTCTTTTGGGTATTTTTCTTGTTACTGGAACATCTTATTAACTTCTCTAAAGAAATACTTGATTGCTAGTAGTTGTGTGGCCATTCAGAAACGTGCAGGGAAACAGGAGCCCTTTTGGAAAAGACCTACAAGTGTTATGATGGGAATAAAGAACTGGTCTTATTTGAGCAGATAGAAAGGTGTTGACTTGTTTAGGTAGCAAAATAAAGGTTGAGAGGGGAAATGACTGCTGTTTCTGAAAATCCACATGCAATAAACTTTGGGAGAAGGATTACTTTAATCTAAAAATAATAATCCTATGAGATAAACCTATAAAAATTAAGCAGAAATACAGTTATACTGGAAATCAGAATGTGCTTCAATTGCTGTTAGAAACATGAAGCTCTGGAATAGCTTTCTATGCTATTTTAAAAGAAACAATCCAACTTAATATTCCCAATGTATTTATACTTTAGAAATGAAAATTTTAGCTATTCAGAAATTTTTTTACTCATAAATGTTGTGCTTTTTCTACTCTTCCAGCCAACACAATTCAAACGGCTCCAAACTAAAGAAAGAATCTTTACACTTTAATTTGTCATCGTGGAAGCTTTGTGAGAGTATCCAAGTAGGAATGCAAATTTTGGAAAACTGAGGGAAGGGATTTATGCTCTATTTAGCATTAAATAATGAGATGAGTTTACTTATTGGATACTCAGATCCAAACATTAGTTTTCTAATCTAAATTTAAAATTTTAAGTTTTTTTTTTATTTTGATCTTTATATTTTTTTGGAAGATTTTTTAACCAGATTTTCTTATGGTCAGCAATTGTGAAACCAAGACAATGGAGGAATTTTTTGTGGATATGTGGAGTATTCTTTTGATTTGTTTTAGGGGTTTTTTTTTGCAGGAAGTTGGATTCTAATGTTCATCCTTTACTGAATCTTCTTTCAATAAATTATGAGTTGCTTCATCAGATTGGGGTGATGATGATCTGTCAATATTATCCTTTGTTGGAAAGCTAAGGAATTGTCAGCACAGCACCTTTGTCATTGGATAAGGAGCTTTAAAATGTTTGTCACAGGTATTTGTCGAGCTTTCAGGTGAAAGTAGTTGAAAATATCTTGGTATTTTGGGAGTTGTCTCTCTCACAAGAAAGGGATTTCAGTGGGATTTGGCGGTGTGACTGCTGGTGCCTCTTTCACAAAGATGAAATACGTGTGTCAAAGTTGTTAAGAATATTTCTTTGTCCAGTTTCCCAAACCCAAAAATGTTTATTAATCTCCGGTTAAGAACGAGACAATGATCTGATGAGGCTGGACTGTGTGAATGGAGCTCATTGCCACTTTAAATTCCTTTAAATTCCTGGCAGTGTGGTAAACCAGGTAAAGACCTGGACTAGGAGGGGATCAGGCTGAAAGGGACTGCCTGGTGTTGCACCTGCCTTTGTCCCATCTGCATTCAATTCCCCTGCTGAAGCACCAAGGAGGAAAAAGTCACTACAACATAAGAGCAGTGAGAAGACAAAAACATTCCTTATTAGAGCTGAAATAACAGGAGAGGCAGGAGAGGCTTCCAAGTCTCTTGTTTATGCTATAAAAAAAAAAAGGGTAGTAAATAGTGTTTGTTTTGCTTCTGAAAGCACCAGGAGTCATTTCCTAGAGATTTATTCTCCTGAATTGTTGTTGTTGTCACCCTTTTTGCAGGTGCACTGAAATGCAGTGATGTGCTCTCCTGGGTGTGGCTATGTTAGAGGATCAAGAGATAAGAATTTTGGTTTTAAGTCCCAGCATCTCATATCACAGCTCAGTTCTGCTCTAACAATCAGAGTGGGAAGATGATCAGTGAAAGTTAATAGACAATCAAACTGCACTTTATTAATTCTCCATCAATTCCACCCATTCCTGCTGGTAGGACCTTACCCCTGTAACTCTCAGGAGGTGGCACTTGTGACAGGCCAGCCCCCAGCTGAGCAGCAGAGTCACAGGGACAAGCAGGACAAGGTGGTGGCACTGCCACCTTTGGAAGTGGATTTAGTGGTGCTGTTGCCAGTAGACACAGAGATAAAACATTGGAGAGAGTGAAATAAATTCTTGTGTTCACAAGTACAGGAAAGCACAGGCTCTTGAATCCCTGGGAGACTCCAGCTGTCCCAAAATCTGTTGGATAATAGGCTTGGGTGCAGGAGAAGAGAATTTCTTAAGGCAGGTGAATGCTGAGGTGAGTACAAGAAATGTTCTGCTCAATCTCCTCCTCAAAAACAAGGGAAAACTGGCCCAAGACATCAAGGGCACAGCAATCCTTCCCTGCAGGAAACACAGGATTGGAGCTTTAAATCCTTTCAGACAACGTCAGAAAAAGATCACGAGCCTGGATTTTAGGAAAGCGAATTTTGGCTTACTCAGGGATCATCTTGGCAGGCTTAGTGGAAGGCTGCCCTGAGAGTCAGAGGGACACAGGACAGCTGCTTGGTATTTATTCACAGACAGCTCCTCAGAGCACAGAAACAGGCAACTGCAGAGTTCAGAAAGTCAAGCAAGCACAGAAGGAGGCCAGCACAGCTGAGTGAGGAGCTCAGACTCAAAAGGAGGAGGCACAGGGAAAGTGGAAGCACTGCTGGGTTACCCTGGAGGAACACAGAGACGTGTCCTTGGCATGCAGGGAGAGAATTTGGAAATTCAAAGCTCGGCTGGAGCTGAAAGAAGAGAGGGCAGTGAAGGCAACCATGATGTTTCACAGAAGTGCACTGAGAGCAAAGAGGAAGGATGAAAAGCCATGGGCCAGTTGCTGTAGCTGGACATTCAGCTGGCCCACAGCTGGACTGGGTGATCTTTGTGGGGATTGTCTGGCCTACACAATTTGGGGTGAGCTTTTAGCCAGCACCTCCTGCTGGGGAGTCCTTGTGGAAGGAGACCAGCACTGTGACAAAAGGGGCATCACTGCATGGTTTTCACTTTTTCACAGAAATTTGAAGCCAGCTCTTGCAGAGAGCCTAGCAAATGAGTGGATGTACTCTAAATATGTGAGGTGTGTATTAAAAAAAAGATTTATCAAGGTTAAATCTCTTGGTGCAGAGATACCATTCTCAAGGTCATGCACCAAAAGAGAGGAGTTCAGTGCTTTTTGAGCCAGGGAAAGGAGGTTTGTCTTGTAATGTGACAACTGCAATCCAGCAGCACACAGGGACAGTTTCTGGATTTTCCCCAGAGCTCTTCACCTCCAGCAACCCAGAGAAGGTCTCATTTAACGACCATCTGCATGGTGCTACTAGATTAACCTTTTAAATTGTTATTTATGCCATAAAATAATACATTAAGGTCTTCATTTTACCTCTTTCTTCCCCCTGCCTTTTACTGCAATTTGCACCTGTGCAAACTGGGATGATTTCTTTTTATAGTTACAAAAATCTCAGTTCCTCTACCAAAGATCACAGAAGTCAAAAGAAATCTTTAATGAGCTCAGTGGAGTAGGCCCTAAATGACTGCCTGATGTAGAGAGCAGAGAATTTTATTGGGCCTAGTAAAATTAATTTATTCATTTTAAATGCCCGTCTTAGCAGTTTCTTAGGATTTCCTTGTTGTTGATTTTTGGGTCTTGTCAATATTTTGTCCTGGTTGAACCTTTCTAAAAAATGGCTCCACACCACTGGCTTTTCCCTGGAAAGCATTGTTATTTTTCTTTTACTCAGAAAAAAGCAGTGTGTCTGGAGAAAATACCAGCACAACTTTCTTTCTCATCTGTCAGTTCTGTCTCATTACTCCTGGGATAATGTATTAGTCAGGAGCAAGTTGTCTCCCTGTTCTGCTATTCAACATTTATAAAATCAGAACATTAAATGACTCTGGTGTTATCCCAAAGCCTCGTCTGCTTTGGATCTCTCAATTTCAGAGGCTTTTGTGTTTGTTCTGAACTTATTTGCACAAGCCAGCATAGAGAGCTGATTCTAGATTTGTGATGCCTGCTCATGTATTCCATGGCTGCAGCACTGGGAATTTCATTTGGCCAGACCTGGAATTGTTGCAGTAAATGCCTGCACATATAAGCTATATGTTATTGTATTTTATAAGTAGTTATCAATGAAACAACTGAAGGTCACACATCATTTTGAAGATGAAGGGAAAATAATACCAAGATTCCCTGCTAGACAAAAGAATTGGTCTCAGCTAAATTAAATGAGCATTTTTGTGTGCTGTTTGCAGCTGTAAAACAACAGGGTCAGGCATCTTGTCCATGAAAACAACTCCTTTTCTCTGGACTTTGTAGGTGGTAACACCTGTCAGGTGATTCTGTTGAAGGCAGATTATTTTCCTGAGAATTGAAACACGGTAATTACCAAGGTATTTTTTAATTTTATTTTTAAATGATGCTGTTGGGAATTTCTGAAGGCATATATCCATTTAAGGTGGGGGTTTATAATTGCAATTAGATATACAGCAGTGGGAATTCTGCACAGGTCTCTCACTGTGGGGCTGTTGCACCTCATCTCTTGAAAAGAAAATGCTTTGAAGACACTCTCAGAACTTCTGCCCCAGTGTCTCACTAAATATTTTCCTGGAAGCATACCAGCAGTAAAACCAGACAAAATGAAGTTTGCCATATAGCCAAAGAGGTCCAGGATGCACTATTGAGAACTCCAGTTATATTTCTGTTCCTTTGCTGAGGATGGAAGGTATCTGTGCCACCTATAAGTGATTCCAATGAAGATCTTGTAAATTTGGAGTCCTTTAAATTAGAGACAATCCTCCTGTCTGCTTGAACCAGTAATGAATGGAGGTAGAAGCTGATATTGACTTTATTTATTTAATTTATCTAGGGGGTGGTTTTGGTAGAACACAGAAAGAAACAGCTCTACATAGTGATATAATGTTGGTGTGAAATTCTAAAGTCTGCTTCTGAAAAATGTTGTAAAACTGCTGAATGTTAAAATTCCATCTGCTCTGCTGAAAAAAAAGCATAATATTTGTATTAGCTGCCATTAAAAGTAATATTGCATAAAAAACTTCTGAAAGTATAATTCACCTAGAATTTTTATAACAATTTGCCTTCCTAATCTATTTACCAGTTGCCAGTCCTTCAGGATTTTTCACCTCTTTTGCTTCTGATGGACCTAATTCTTAGCTGAATGTGCATGAATTTCTACTGATCAGACCTGTCTGCTTTTCCAGATGTTTCCAAAACATAATTGTGACACTGGGGCTTCATTTTGTTCTGAGAGAATTTGGTTTCTGACTCTGGTTCTCAGTTGCCTTGCCAGTGCTCTGTGCCCCTCTGGGATGTGTGTTTGAAGTAGGTAGGGTAGAGACCAAACATTTCTGAAACATAATCCTGTGTGTTCTTTTTGTGTAAGAGCTGATGGGAGGAGTCACTATTACACAGACTCATCTATGGAAAGTTTTTTTGATAGAGTGAGATAGTCTGGTAAATTCAGAGGAACAAAACTACTCAGGGCACCTGCTGGAGCAGCTCTAGGGGAAGGACCTGGGGGTGCTGGGGACACAGAGCTGTCCCTGAGCCAGCAGAGTGCCCTGGGGCCAAGGAGGCCAAGGGTGCCCTGGGGACATGGGGAAGAGCCTTGGCAGCAGGTCAGGGGGGATCCTGCCCCTGTGCCCAGCCCTGGAGGCACCTCTGGGTGCTGTGTGCAGCTGTGGATCCTCAGCACAGCAGGGCCAGGAGCTCCTGGAGCTGAGCAAGGGCCTGGAGCATCTCGGTGCCCAGGAAAGGCTGAGGGAGCTGGGGCTGCTCAGCCTGGAGAGGAGCCCCAGCTGAGAGGGGCCCTCAGCCCTGGGTGTCCCCGTGTGCAGGGAGGGGCAGAGCAGGGCCCAGGCTCTGCTCCGGGCCCAGCCATGGCCCCAGAGCCACGGGCAGGGCCTGAGCCCAGGAGCTGCCCCTGCCCATGCCCAGAGCTCCTGCCCTGGGCAGTGCCCAGCCCTGAGCAGGTGGTGCACAGAGGCTGTGCAGGCTCCTGCCTGGGGGTACTGCAGAGCCACACGGACACACTGCTGTGCCCTGGGCTCTGGGATGGCCCTGCTGGAGCAGGGAGGTGCCACCAGAGCAGCCCCGGTGGGCCCTTCCAGCCTCCCCCATCCTGGGATTCTGTGATTCTAACATTTGCTGACCGAAATTTCATTCCCAGTACTGGTGGAATTCTGTTCCAAACTCCTCATTCCAGTTCACACTGCCTGCAGCTCTTCAGGACACAGAAGGGTCCAAGCACAGCCCAGGACACAGAGCCAAGGCTCTGGGAAGAGCAGGATGATGTTGGCTGCCTGGCAAGCCCTACTCTGCATCACCCCACTGCCTTGTCTGTCCTTTCTCCTCATTCACTGGAGGCATTTGTCTGCTGAGCAAATCGAGGCTGACAGGGAAGGTCACTGTGCCCAATTGTGAGTCTCAGCATACAAATGTGCCTTTGGCTCCCCAAACAGTGACCGTGTCCTATTATTGATAAAGCCTTGAAAAGACTCTAATGCATCTTCATTTCAGAAAACAACTGCCTTCAAGGTTGCTCTGAGAAAATAAGCAGCCACAATGCTGAAGAATTCTCCAAGTTGGCATTCTCCCGAAGATTAAAAGATAATAACACTTCTATTAGAATCACTCTGCTACGCTGTATTGATCTCATCAGGGAGGCCACTGCAGGTCTAATATGAACAGAGCAGTTTTAGAATTAATCACGGGAGTTTTTATTATGGTTCATAGGGCTCCTCATTCAAATGGCATCGTTTGCAATATTTATGGCCCAGATTGGTTGCCATTATTAAGTGCAAGTGTGCCACATGGTGTCTGGCCTGCTGTGTTAAAACACAAAGTCATTCTTCAAAAGTAAATCTTATCTAAACTATGCACAAAAAGCCAATTACTTTTTGATTTACATTTTAATTTCACATTCAGCTTTCCCCTTATATACAAACCTCTTACTTAATCTTTGTTTTGGATTAACTAGCACAGGCATACAAGGTACACTCCATAGTTTTAAGTAGACTCTTACAGCATATTAATGCACTCTGCTCAAAAAGATCTATTTGGTCAGTGACAAGGCACACTCACAGTGTGAGAGAAGCAAATGAAAAGCTGGAAGAAATAGAGCACCCTGCAAAGTGGACTGGCCACTGATCTTCAAGATAAAACACACTCATTAAGACTCTCAACTTAGACTGTGCACTTGGAAATGAAAAAGGTGTTTGTCAGTGTCAGAACAAGTCCTCAGTGACCAGATCCAGTAGTGATTTAAGGTAGAGCTATTTCATTTCTATGTTCCCTACTTTGCTGGTTTGTTTTTTTAATCTTCTTTGCCACCGCTTCAGCCAAGCTCAGGCTTCAGTCCTGCTCATTCCTGTTTGCCTGATCCCACCTGCACTTTCCTGCCACGAGGGTGACAGAAGTTGAATCTCAGCAAAGGTGAATGAGCAAATACAATCCTGATGCTAAGTTATTAAATTAATTAAAGTCCTGGGAAACTATGAGAGGGGGGTACTTTTTGGTTTTGGTTTGTTTCTTTTAAACCAGAAAGAACTTTAGAGAGTCTGATAAAGTATGTTGAATTTTTTTGTCCTTAATTCTATCGAGTTTTTAGTGAATTTTGGGCAAGAAAACTGCACTCACCTTTACAAGGCCATATAGGGAATGTCCAGAACAATTTCCCATTAAACCTAATCATTAATCTATAATAAAATGAATAAGAATTGCTTGTATAAACATCTCTGTTGACTTTAAAATCCCTCATATTCTCTTAATTCTATTTGAAAACAAACCATTATTATGACATTCATTTAATTTGAGGGACTAATTATATGTGGCAAGCACACACCTAAATGCTTTGAAGGGTGGAAAAACATTTAATGAACTTAGAGAAAATTGTATTTATCTGCTTAGTCAATGCAATAAAACAGGTCTTCTCGTGTTTTTTTCTCCTCACAGCACAAGGCAGAAAGCAGCAATAGAGAAAAGACAAAATAAAAATGAATTGGCAGAAGCCTCCCAGTTTATTAAGAATGAAAGGGATATTCACTTACAAGGATAGACATTGTCTTAGGTTGCAAATGCAAGATGTGGCCGGGGGTGTGTATTCTATTGCCAGCTGTTAGAGGTGGGGCTGTTATCTGCTGTTAATGGGGCAGCTGTTAAAACCAGGTGGGGCAGTTTGCTTTATCTCTCCCTTGACCATCCTCCCTCCAGGAGATATCTTCTGCTAATGGGCCATTGAGAGTCCCTGCATGACTGATGAAATTACATCATCCCACTGGGAGATGCTCCACCCAGGGGGAGGAGCCAAGCATTCCTACCCAGATATAATCTGAGATTTTGGGACACCACGACAGCCTTTCCACTGGATTCCCAGAGAGAGACCAGGCCCATCTACAGCACCTCTGGAGCTTCAGAGGAAAACTCCACCCTTGTGCAGGATCCCTGCTCCAACAGAACCAGACCGGGTGCTGCAGGAGGGCTGAGCCACCACTGAATGGGACTGTGCCATCCACAGGGCGTCAGCTCCTATTCTGACTCTGGCAGTGTTGTTTTATATTAGTGCATTTAAATTTTTTTAATTTTTCCTAATAAAGAACTGCTTTTCCTACTCTCATATCTTTGCCTGATAGCCCCTTAATTTCAAAATTATACTAATTCAGAGGGAGGGGGTTTACACTTCCCATTTCAAGGGAGGCTCCTGCTTTCCTTACTAGACACTTGTCTTTTTAAACCAAGATATTCATTTACAAGGGATATATATTTATAAGGGATATTTACTTATAAGGGATGTAAAAGCTCTTAATTAGGTAGAAAAATCAATGCCAAGTTGTGCTGAGAATCATCTGCTCTGCAGTCCCCACCTGATCCCAGCATTCCCTGTCTCAGAGTGACTTTAACCATGGGATCATACACTTCAGTACACACGCACATTTATTTTCATCCTGCACCTATTCCAACACAGTCAATTCCCATAAATAGCTCTCCCACTGAATTCTTTGCTAACAGAGACACCAACACACCTAATTTCAGCCTGATAGCCAACATCAGTTTATCACAACATGCTAGAAGAGCTGTTTGCTTCTGCTTTCTGTATATTCTGCATTTAGTGTGGAAAATAAATATATTCATATTCATAACTTTGTTGATCACTGCACTTTAAACCAAACAAAATCAGAACCAAGGCTAGAATTCACCCCTTTCCTCTCACAGCATTCTAGGAATCCACTTATGCTCTTATTTTGATAGCTAGTGAAAAATAAATGTTTGGAGTTTTGTTTTGGGGTTTTTTTTAAAGCAACTACCTATCTACTGTGCAGCAGAGCTCTGCAAATGAACTCTTGGATCACAGCACCACCTTATCTACTCCTCTTTACCAGCCAAATAACATATTGACTATCATTCTCACCTCTGACAGATCTAACCCAAGTCTTCTAGAGTGAAAGATTAGGAAGTTAATCCATTTTGAAGCCTTGCTGCAAGATATTAATGCTTTCAAAAACAAAAGTGATGGATGAATATTATTCAGGTCAAATAAAATCACAGTTCTAAGAAGAGCTAGCCAGGTTTCAGTTCCAAGAAACAATGCATGATAAAACCAACCCATGAGATAGGGCATCAAATGGGAATTCAAACACATTTATTCCTAGTTTAGGGAGATATTTTAACTTCATAATTGATTTGATACTAGAATGCAGGTTTCAGCAAGTCTATTCAAAATTTACTATAGGATGCTGTGGCAGAGATAGCTCTGATACCATCTCTGTTTTCAGTATCCTTCTTTAATTTCATTTTCAGTAATTTGCAGCCTCTCCTGCATGTATATTCCTACACACACCATGTGTTTGTATATCCTGATACACACACACATAAATGCAGTCCCTTTTCCACCACTAAATCCAGATTTCATACCTAGATATTCACACATATGAAAATACAGCCTTCTGAAATCCTCCAAGTGCTGCATTTAACACCTCAAGTTCATATTTCAGGCTCTATTGAATTTATGTATTTTTTTAAGTGAAATTGCCTATGCAATACTGTTCAAGTGGTTGTCATTAATTATACACTTGTATTTATGTCATAATTTAGTGTGCACTTGAGAACAGTAATTCAGATTCACTTAGATTTGGTTCCCCAGCTAAAGGGAATGAGACTAATTGATACAATAATAGGGTAAATCTTTGGCTGGCCAAGATGGGAATCCCCAAACAGAAATAACCAGAAGACCTCTCCAGAGGGTATCAGGAAAGGCTGAATACATAGAAACTCTCTGAAAATATAAAGCAGGGCAGCATGGGGCAAATCACCCAGTTCCATCCAAGATTCAAGCATTCTCTGTGCTTTTACATGTATTTAAGGTGTCCAGTGGAGATTTAAGGTGTACAGTACCTGGGGGCCTGCTGTGCTTCCTGCAGCCTCCTAAGGAAGAAGGGAAAACAGGGAAGGAAGAAGGCAGGAGTTCCTACAGAACTGACAGAAGAAATACTACCAGCCAAATATTTCTCTTGCACCAAATTTTAAACAGTGTTGCCTTGAAATTAAATATATTTCATTAAAAAATAAAGAAATCTGCAACCAAAAAGCCCAACCTAAAGTTTGACTCCTAGAAGAGGCATCTATAGAACTAAAGAACAGGTATGTTCCATTTTCCCTTGAGGTTATTCTCTAGATAAAATGGTAAGGAACTGTAGAACAATTAAAGAAGCCTCTCTTCAAAATCCTTCCTTAATTTTCTATTTGTTTCTATGACCCACTGCCTCAGAAATTCTGAGTCAATTCTGATAACTCTGTTCTCTAGAATGATTTTCAAATGACCAACCAAAAATCTGTTTCAGTCAGAAGCTGATAGGCAAAATCCACCCCTCACAGACATGTTTTTATTTTAGTGTTAAAGTAAAATAAAGTAAAATAATTTTTACTGAAAGAAGAAGGAACTTAAGAGTAGCAGCTGTTTAAGTATGGCAGATAAACACAGCGGACACAAGACAACATAAAACAGCACAAGGTTATTGTTCCATGGGGTTGTTGGTTAGAGGCAGGGACAACACAAACTCTCAGAAATCCACAAAACAGCAGCAACAGTTTATTATGGAAGGTTCTTTATCTAGGGGGTTTGAAACTCCCTGCTTTAAACAGCTTGGCTGGGATCTGGGTTAAACAGCTGCTTGGCTGGGGTCTCTCTCTGCACTGATCTCTGGGCACTGGTGTCTCTACATCTAGGCTTGACCAGCCTTGGCTGAGGCTTCCCTGTACAGGTGTGAATCCAGCCCATCCAGGGATTTGTGCTGTGACAGATTATGAACTTCCTTCTGGCAAAATGGTGACTTAACACAAGTCCACAGGTAACAGCATCCTCCTATGAGGAATGACTGACAGCACAATGGTGTTTAAGAAGGAACAGATTCAAGAAACATTTCAAACCCTCAGCAAAGCTTGTTAGCTCAAGTCTCGTGGCAGAATAACCCAGAATCCCAGTCCAAACAGAGTCACAAAATTCAGAACAAATGTCTTTCCCAACCTTCAGCTTTGCAGCCACCACAGGAGCGAGCGTGGTTTGCTCAGTGCCCCACGCCCTCCGTGGGTCCCGTGGGGCACAGGCTGCACCTGCAGCTGGCACAGAGTCCCAGGAGATCAGAGCTGCTGCTGGCACTGCCAGACAGCAGTGATGGGCAGTGACAGTAGCAGGGGCATGGGGATGTGGCCGTGCCATGCTTGGGTATGTCACCTGACAGTGCCAGCTTCAGCAGCCCTGCAGCTGCCACCTGCTCAGCCTGGCATGGCACAGCCACCTGGGCAGCCATGGCAGCCCAGGGACACAGGCACAGGAGCACAGGCACAGGGACACAGGCTCAGGGACAGGGACACAGGCATGGGGACAGGGACACAGGGACAGGGACATGGGCACGGGGACAGGCACACAGGCATGGGGACAGGGACACAGGGACAAGGACACAGGCATGGGGACAGGGACATGGTCAGGGAGACAGGGACACAGGGACAAGGACACAGGCATGGGGACAGGCACACAGGGACAGGGACATGGGCACGGGGACAGGGACATGGGCAGGGAGACAGGGACACAGGGACACAGGCATGGGGACAGGGACACAGGAACAAGGACACAGGCATGGGGACAGGGACACAGGGACAGGGACACAGGCACGGGGACATGGGCAGGGAGGCAGGGACACAGGGACAGGGACACAGGGACAGGCACTGCCCAGCTGCCCTTTGCCCTCCCCAGCATCACCCCCCTCTCCTAGGGTGCTTCCAGGTCCCACAACAGACACACTGGAAATACACATGGACATACAAAGAGCTAAGGTTAAATCTCACATGCAGAGTTAATCCTCATTCTCTTCCCAATTCTGTTTCAAAGCAAATACAAAATACAGCACTACAGAGCATCATGTGCACACAGCACATTACTCCATGAGTTATTTTGTTTTAATTTTGGGGGGAAAAACCCAAATATAAAGTTGGCTTCAAAGCCAAAGGCCACTTTTATATTTGGAAGAAATCCCCGGAATAAGTTGTCTCCAGTCAACTGACGATGCACCATTTCAGAAAAATAATTTTAAACTGTCAGTGATCTGCTTATTACATGCTTGACTAATTCCTTGAACAGAGGAAAGCCCCACATGACTGCAGAACAGATAGAGGAGAGGGATGATATATGGACTCTCCTTCCATAGAATCCAGTTGCTGGTTCCTATAAATATGAAAATATATTTTTGTGATACTAGCAATGGCAAAACATGACTTAGCCTCCTGGTCTGTTTGAAAATGCAAAGATTTTTTCACAGTGAGAAGAAGCCTGGAATGTGCCTTGGATGCAAAGATGAACTAATGCCTCAAATCCCTGCAGTGCAAGTCTGATTATAAATTTCTAACTCCCATCTAGGGTTTTAATATGGCAGAGATTCACTGGGAATACATGGACTGAGATTCATTTTCATTTTCCTACTGGGAGGTGTTTACTGCAAAGAAGCTCAACTTTTTGTATTGTACATTGATATTCTCCCTAATTATTTTTATACCCCACGCCCTCATGAATTCCCTGTGATCTCTGTCGAGGGACCACATCTAAAACCCAGCCATCTTAATCTTTTAGATCAAAGTGTGGACTGAACAGACTCAAAGTCAAATTATGGGATAAACTATTTTCAAAGCTAGAATCATAAATAATAGGCAGGAAATGAGTAGCAGTGGGAGATTACAGGGCACCTTTCAACTGAATTACAGGAGATTTTGTGTGGAGTGCTCCTTGTTAACTGAGCCATGGGTGAGGACCACCTGGTTTAGTGCCCAGATAACAGCACATCTTTAGAGGGGGGAGTGGAGTACTTGGGGATGGGCTGGGGTTAGTTAGACTTTACAAACTCACAGAAAGTTTCCAATCCCTAAATGGGAGTTAGAAATTTATAAACACATTTACACTATGGGGAATGGAGACCTTAGATCACCATTGCTTCCAAGGCACATTCCAGGATTTTTCTCACTGTGAAGACCCTTTGCATTTTCAAAAATGTTTTCCTCAGCTTGGCTTGGAAGCTGGATACACATTTATTTAGGCTGCCTGGCTGCCTCTTCACCTTCCAGTGCAGAAATGCACATGCAAAGCTGTTGGACTGCTCAGGAAAGCCTTCCTGCAGCTCCATGGCCAGGAGCAGAGCCCAGGTCAGGGCAGCACAGGAACTGCCCACCACCTCCCACACTGACCAGAGCATCAGGGGACAGCACCCCTTGCACCTGCAGTAAGGCACTCTCCACCCAAACTGCTCAGCAATCTCTCCCCAGCTTTCCCAACCCCACAGGTGTGCCCAGCAGAACTCAGCTTTGGCTGATCCGAGACCACCAAACCCACCACCTTCAGTATTTATCCCAGCTGAACCTTGGGATGTTTGACACCCAACACACTCAGTCCTCACCACCTGTAGTAGAGCTGCACTGTTCCTACCAGATACAGCCTTGGTGCTGCTGCTGGAATTATTAGATCTTTATAATCTCCCCAATTTACTCCCAAACCATCCCTATTTCAGAAGCAAAGAGCATCTACTAACACACATTTCTAATCACAAGAGATGGGAAAATTGTTCTGTTCCACCTCCAGTTCCTGACAAGGGCATCACACCTTCTGAATTTCAGCTGCTCCTGTTTATCTGGCATGATGAGAGGCACTCACACCCCAGAAATGCTGGGCCTAGGCAGTGCCTAGCTGCATATGTCAAATTATCCACTGCCAATTCAGACTGGTTCAATTCCTTCCATCAGCAATGGTGAATCACTTCTCTTAGCATATGGCTACACATCACGTATCTAACTCTGCTTCTGCCCTCTGAAAAATTATCTGAGGCAGGATTTCCTGAAGTTTTAGACATGGAGAAATTCAGCAGTGAAAATTATTGATGCTTACCATTATCTGTTTGCATACAGAGTCGGCAGGCTGGGCAGGGGATGTTCACATAGCAGTGCTGGATTAGTATTTTTAAACTCTTTCTATTATTGATTTAACCACTTGAAGCTGCTGGAAGCAGAGTTCCTGTCACAGCTGTTAATGCAAGAGGCATTAGGGAAAATCCCTACTGTGGAGGTGTGCAAAAATGTTCACACATTAATGGCGAGATCTCGCTTTTCATCAGCATCACGTACAACCCCAAATCCCCATTTTCATTCTGCTCAGCTAGATAAGAAACATGAAAGGGGAGAAGTTTGGGTTGTTTTGTTTTTTTCTCATTTCCTTTAGTCCTTTCTAAAGAGCAGGATCCTGCAGTCTACCCAAACTGAGCAGCACGTCTTTGCCTCAAGTTGTTCCATTAAAGCTGATGCAGCCACTTGCAGAGCAGGGCTATTCAGAGAGAGCAGTGGTATCAGTGCAGCTCCACATGATCACAAGGCCATTAAGTTCCTTAAAAAAGGAAGAAAATGGCTTTGTCAGAAGCTGAAATGGACTGGACTATGCAACACTGTTAAAAACTACTTTTGGCCAAGGCAGTGAGCAAATTAGTTTCTTGATTTTAAATAAAAATTAAGGTAACTGACTTCCAGACAACATGAATCAAGGAAAAAAAATCCACTTAAAATTAAGTTTTGTCTTCTCTGCAGCTGAAAATTCATTCTGATTGAGGCAGGAGATGGGTTCATGGTTTAAAAGCCAGTCTAGAAGTTCCACACTTGCCATGCCTTACTTTGAACAGTTCCTCTCTTAATTAACCTAAAATAACTCCTGTGCAGAGAAGCTCTTACATGGCTCACAAAGGAAACACTCCAAAAACGCTAATGATTTTCAAATTCATTGATAAGTATTATGTTCTTCACTTATTTTTCATGTTCCTGCATCTCTATTCTGAGTGATTGTTTCATTGATGCCAACAAAAATTAGCACATTATTGCCATGAATCAAGTCTTTTCATTGCCTTGACAATGCTGCCCTTCAGTTCTGTAAACACTTGAAAATTAAAAAGCTCCAAACTATAAACAATAGGTCTAAAAAACCCTCCCACCGCCCAAATCCAAACATATTTCACTTGTGCAAAATATGAAAGCAAGGTAACTCTCATTGTACTCTTCCAGTGCCTTGAGGGATCCTACAAGGGGGATGAAGAGGAACTTTGGACAAGGGCTGGAGGAAGGGAGCCAGGGAATGGCTGCCAGTGCCAGAGGGCAGGGCTGGATGGGATCTTGGCAATGAGGAATTGTTCCCTGGCAGGGTGGGCAGGCCCTGGCACAGGGTGCCCAGAGCAGCTGGGGCTGCCCCTGGATCCCTGGCAGTGCCCAAGGCCAGGTTGGACACTGGGGCTGGAGCAGCCTGGGACAGTGGGAGGTGTCCCTGCCATGGCAGGGGTGGCACTGGGTGGGCTTTAAGGTCCCTTCCAACCCAAACCCTTCTGTTATTCTACAGATAATTGCAAAACCCCATTTCAAAATACCTCTGTGTACTGAATGTTTGGGTGTGTCTGTGCACTGATTAATGTGCTGAGCTGCTTCACCTGCCCCAGCACCATCTGCAGCTCTGTTGGTTCAAAGACCACTCAAAGCATCCCTATCATGGAACAAGGGGCAGTTCATCTCCTGAAAACAGACTCCAGCTTAGCAAAGCTGAAAAGTACAGGGGAAACGCTGGAACAATTTGCTTTTTATAAACATTCTACTCTGGATTTAAATACAAAATTAAATACAAAATTAAATACAAAATTCTGTGGTTCATTGCTAAGGTGCTAGCATGCTCCTCTTAAACCCACTTGGTCTGTGGGTCCAACTGATATGTAAAATAGGCCCATTGCTGCTTACAAATCCACATCTGGCAAAACTGTGAGTTAGAGAATGATTTTCTATTTGAATTGAAAATAGACAAGAAGAAAAAATAAAATTAATCAGGGCAGAAATGAGATAATTGCCCAAATTCAGCTACTACTCAATGAATTTATTATAACTTTGGTCTGGAGAATTTCTAAAAGTGCAAAGTTACAGCACCAGTGAAAGACCAAAATTGGGGATGTTTCAACAGTACTGCTCAGAAAACAGAGCTTCTGAACAGCAGCAGGGCTTGGATTTCTGATGCAGGAGAGAGGCACCAAACCCCTGGCTCTCTGGGAGTGCTGCACTTTGACAGTCCCATGCTTGATTATACTCATTTTCTACTTCAGCAAGCAGCAAAATTTTATGAGAACCACCCCCATAGATGTTTGTTCCCTGACAATCTGGTGTACAGTTACAGAAGTTGCTAAATATGATTATTGCCTGGGAAGCAAGGAGAAAACAGAAATATTTGAACCCAGTATGCTAATCCCAGTGATTCCCCTCTGCCCCCCACCAGCAGCAATGCCATACAAGGCACTGCCACTCAAACCCCACAAACAGGGAAGCACAAACCAGTAAATTAAGTTAATGAGCAGAAAATAATTTAGCTATATTTGAAGATAGCACATGGATAACATTGCTTTCTGTCTTGCTCCAACAGAAGGTGGGGTTTTGTCTCTTTTAAGCAGAGGGCAGAAGGTTTGTAATTACCCAGCTGCAAATGGGGCACAAGTGTCTGCTCCTGTTGGAACCCAAAGCTCAGTCACAAATGCCTCAAAACACACAGGATACAAAATCATTTTTGGTGCAATGCCTACATTCATTATTTCTGTGTCTCTGTTTCAGTCTGTTCTTATCCTGTACACAAGATTATTCCCTTTTTTTCCTGCTTGGCCCCTCAGAGTGATTTAACTGGGAGCACAGCACTGTCCCCCCTGCCCTGATTCCCCCCAGTTATTTTTGATAAATCTGAGGCATTCAACCCCTGCATCAGGCAGGTATGTCTGTCAGGGCTCCTTTTCCCTGCTGCATGGAATTGCATCCTTTCATTAGCAAATGTTGCCAAACAAAGCAGTTCTCCAACAACTTCTCATTTCCAGGCATATTATAGGGTTACATCTTCGACCAGCTTTACTGTTATAGATTTAGATTGAATCTGCCTCACTAAGTTGTCCCATTCTGGGCTGATGACAAAACCTGAGCTATCCATATGCCTAATTGCACTCATAAATGGAGCTCTTAGCAGGCTGTGGTGGTGATGGTGCTACAGTTGCTGTTTATGGAATTGTTCTCTAATTCCCTTTTTTCCTAAGCTGAAATATTTTTTTCCTGGGACTTGCACACATTCTGATGGAGAATGGTATTTTTCATGAAATGTACTTGGCCTGGAAACAGCAGCAGAAGGGAGAGGAAATGCAAGTGAGAAATAATCAAATGAGGGAAAGAAAAGGTAGCTGTGTACCCAGCCTGGGAGGAAATCATCCCAAGCATGACAGCAGCCACAGCCAAACCCCACAAAAGGGGCAGCAAAGCTCCAAGCACCCAAGGAGCCATCTGGGCTCATTCATCTCATCACAAACTCCTTGCAGACAAACATCACCTGCCCAACTCCCTGCTGGGGCATCTCTGCTCAGGCCAGGGGCAGCACCCAGGAGTGGCTGGAGCTGGGCCAGGGCAGGCTCAGGCTGCAGAGCAGGGCAAGGTTCTGCTTCCCCCAGAGGCTGCTGGGCACTGCCCAGGCTGCCCAGGGAATGGGCACAGCCCCGAGGCTGCCGGAGCTCCAGGAGCCTTTGGGCACCAGGGAGGGACAGGGGGGATTGTTGGGGGTCTGGGCAGGGCCAGGGGCTGCATCCATCATCCTGGGGGGATTGTTGGGGGTCTGGGCAGGGCCAGGGGCTGCATCCATCATCCTGGGGGGATTGTTGGGGGTCTGGGCAGGGCCAGGGGCTGCATCCATCATCCTGGGGGGATTGTTGGGGGTCTGGGCAGGGCCAGGGGCTGCATCCATCATCCTGGGGGGATTGTTGGGGGTCTGGGCAGGGCCAGGGGCTGCATCCATCATCCTGGGGGGATTGTTGGGGGTCTGGGCAGGGCCAGGGGCTGCATCCATCATCCTGGGGGGATTGTTGGGGGTCTGGGCAGGGCCAGGGGCTGCATCCATCATCCTGGGGGGATTGTTGGGGGTCTGGGCAGGGCCAGGGGCTGCATCCATCATCCTGGTGGATGTTCCAGCTCAGGACATTCTATGCTTCAAATGATCTTCACTCATAAAGTGGTTCCTTTAAGGTAAATTATCCACATTGGGATAATTCAATGGGGAAATATACAAATTTATATGGGCACCAAAACTTTCAGGCCATATAATTTGTGCTTTCTTAATATTCATTGACATGAAGATCCCCCTTGTTGCTTGCTTTTTGAGTCTTTTCCCTGGTGTACACACAAGCTGTGAAATCGCCCAGGAAATTCCTTAAAGCAACATTTGGACTGATGCTTTGAAACTACATTCCCATTTCAAACAGGACTCAAATAAGTTTAAAATGGCAACAAAAGTTTAAAAAATAAGGAAATCAATGAGTCACTTAAACTATTGTGGGTCAGATTAACATAAAACTTAACAGAAAACATAAAATCAATAACTGGAAATTCAATTCTTGGTTTGGGTAGGGGAAGGCAATCTGGGAAGATACTATTTCTCACTAACTGAAGTGGGAATGACAGAGTGGCTTAAATCACTTTATGAGAATTATTTCCTAAACACTCTTGTGAAAGAGCTCGAACCCTTGAAAAGCAGTCTTCAAATCAAAATTCTTACTGAATTGCTTCACCTGATTAGAATGACGCTTTCAAAGCTTTCAAAATATTTAAAAAATCCAAACAACATGGTCCTTTCTTTGTCTCTCTGCTGTCCTGGCTCCTTCCTCCTCACTAGAGCAATATGGAATTCTATCAGTGTGGGTGTAAATACGTTCCTTAGGGGTGATGAATTCCTACAGCACTAATGGTCTTTGGAAGATTTCTGAAACTATGGCTGTGGCAGAGACTCTGAGAGCATCCTCTCCCCCAGTACCACTCTGCCAGAGGGCATTGGCCAGTCCTGTTCTGCAAGTTTAAACAGTAATTTTATCCCAACTCCCCTTTTCAGGGTATCCCAGCCCACTGACAGGATGGTTATCCTGATGGTTGCAGGCTGGTTCAAGGCCTCAGCCTGTCACTGCCACTGGGAGCAGCCCAAGGACGGGATCCCAGCAAGCCCTGGGTGCCTCAGGGAGAGCTCTGTGCTCATTTATAAGCTGGTCAATGGGCTTAAAGGCACTCAGACATGCATTAAAATCTGTCTGAGACAGGAACTTGAAGTTAATTTTCAATTGATTCTGTCTTGCAAATGCCACTTAAGTAAGAACCTCAGTCTTTTTCTTTTCCCCCCTTTTTTCTTCTTCCTCCAGAAGGCAGAAGCTTAATTAGGAGGATGCCATTCTGCTTTGCTTCTCCCAAAGAATGTAGCTGCCACATTCCAATAATCATTTGCACATGTGGACCATACTTGAAGGGACTTGAAGAATTTAATTCCCTACAAAAGAATGATGTAATACAGTTCACAAGCTAGACTGTAAAACCAGTAAGTCTCATTGTTCATCTATGCCTATTTCACCTCGTAGATTTAATGCATTTCTACTGAGAAAGAACAGGTTAGGGAGAGTCAATTCCACAATTTTAATACATAAGCAAAAAAATAGAAAAATTGCTACAGCCTGAGAGGTGGAACCGTACCGATTTTGCTGTTTTTCACAGGAGTGCAGTATCAATTCTGTTTGCAATTATTTTGCATTACTAATCAGCTCATTACCAGTCAGTCAGACAATGTTAGTTTATGCTACAATACACTCGTGGGTCATTTGCCAATAGCAATAAAATTTCACAACATACCAGGTGAAATTTCGTGTCACTCACGGTACCTGAGGAGGCTCATCTGCAGAGCTGCTTTAGTGGGGATGAGAAAGCTACCAGAGCCAGTAAAACCATGGTGCACATGAGGAAATATGACATTTAAAAAGGAGGAAATGTCTGCTGGAGAGGAAATTCAGCAGCTGAAAAGCAACAAGGAACATCCAGTCAAAGGGGCTTAAATTGAGTAACTATTCAAGCAGCAGTGTGGCTTTAGTAGGAATAATATATAGCTTAAATTTGGGTTCATAACATGCAAAACTCAGGCACAGCCACTGGAATTGTTTTATTTAATCAAAATACCAAGACTGTTAGCAGTAAAAATGTGGCCTGTGACACTTCAAGGGCCACATGGCTACAGCACATTACAAAAATGTAAGCAGTGTGGTTGGGAAACTTTAAACTTTCTTCATAAATGTATGATCCTTACATGCAGTTGGGTTTGGAAGCTTCAGGAACATTTTAAATATGCTGGAATTTTCTATTTTGTATTCCTGCAGTATTATTTTCTCCATAAGTATGGAGCTTTCAGTACAAAGCTATTCTTTAGAATGCAAAGAAGCAAGTAAAAATTGGTATATTGGGTCCTTCCTTATTTCTACAATCCATAAAACTTATGAAAAACCAGTCTCTTGAAATTTATTTCAACCAATGACACAGAATATGAAGTGGGAGGACAAACAGTCCCCTGCACAACTCTATTAGAAAATAAAATTTATGTATATATGTAAATACTCCCCCCTAAGTATCATTTAGCATTGCAGAGTCCTTTCAGCATGAGGTTCGTATTTAGAATTTTCAAGAAGAATTATTTTCAAAGTTGACAGTAAAACTTCTTTGTTCTCTTCCATGTATGTTGAAAATCTGAATTACTTGCTTCAGTATGTATTACTTTTACTTCAACATTTCTAATTTGGTTCCTAGTATGATAAGTATCTTTTGAGAAGCAATTATTCTATATTTCTCCTTATTACCTGCTCAGTTTTATTTATTCCTCTATACTGAATTTGCTTTGTAAATGAACCTCATTGCTGTAGGACTTTGTAGTTTTCCAAATAATTTGTCTTTATGAGAATACTGTGAGTCAGAAAGGTGCTAATACAGAGATTAAGGTAAACAATGAGCACCAGACTATCCAAGACACCTCAAGTAAAAGGGCAACGTGCACTTCCCAGTGAGTAGAAGTACATGAAAACCAGGAGTCACATGAAAACCAAGAACTTTCAGTAATGTTAATACCCAAAATGTCCCGAGGCAGGTTTGAACTCCCAAAACGTCAAACACACACACACAAATCTGGAGCCCTGAGACTCAGCAGACAAATTCTTCCCTTTTTCCCCAACCATGTGCCTTTGCAGGGGCCATCCTGCTCCTGAGGGACTCTTTCCCATGTTCTGAGTGAAGATCAGGGTTTAGTGGGCAGCACTTAGAGCTGCCAAAGCCAAGCCCTGGAAGTTCCAAACCTCTGCTGAGAAGAACAGGGAACATGTTTCTAGAAAAGCCCCACAAGCACATGTTTCAACAAATTAAATAATTTCTTTCTCTGGCTTGGTCCTAAATGTATTTCTGCATGTCCATTCAGGTAAGGTTTCCAGAGTGGTTCAAGCTAAGGCTCACTCCCAAGCAGATGAAGATGGATATTCATCAGGGGCATCAATGTGGGCCCAGCCCAGGCTGTGTCAGCTTGTTAGAACCACAGCAGCTGCCTGCCAGGAGCTGTGGAGCTATTATGGGAGTGTGTAACAACTTCAGGTTTCATACTAAAGTGCCATGTCTTTATTTCAGTCCTCCTCTCAGCTCTTTTATTTCTTTTCCAGGCTCTCCATTTCCCTATCCTGAATGAGGTGTGCTGAGGAACATCCTCAGTTTTCCATCAAACGAAGCAATTTGGATGCCAAAACCATTCACCCAGGTTCCGAGAAGCCTCAAAAGAAGATGCAGATCACACCTTTTCCATCTGACACTGGGCTATTTTGGCCTTCAGACTGAGGCACTCAACAGAAGAGCTGCAGACTGATGTTTCTCATCTTGTGTTTCTTTGGAATTTCTGGTCATGTTCCTGCTGCTATTAAGATGTACTTTTATTGTGCCCTGTAAGACTGCAACTGCATGCTTTACAATACTGTTATATATTTTAATATTGTGATATTATCTGCTAGATATCATCCTTATTAGACACTAGACAGAGCATTTATCACACTTAAATGCTTCGCAGTTCCCAACCCTGAGTGTATTTTTATTAATGTATACAGGTGATAAGAAATACAAAGTACAGCAGAAATTCAACTGAGAACCTACATTACCACCCATTTCAGAGTTCCTAATATTTGTATCCATTGTGATAGGTGATTTGCCCTGAAATGAAATGTTTATCTTGGCTAGCTCTACCTCACAGCAGTAGCCCTTCTGAATGCTTCTTGAAAACACTTACAGATATTATCTGGCTCTTATTCCTCCTTCCCCTGTTAGATTCTAAACACAGATTTGTTCTTCCAATTCCGTGCTCGGCGTGGGCAGGCTGCTGGTGTGAGGAATTCTTGTCCTGCCTGTTGTACCCTGCACAGGGCACCCTGGTGTGTTCCTAACCCCGGCTCCATTCAGCGCTGAGGAGCTCCCTGAAACAGCCCAGCTCCCCCAGGAGAGGGGAGCAGGATAGGGAACAGGGATTTTAAACTTGTTTATGCTCAAGAGGCACAGAGAGAGTCAATAAACAATCCACTGAAGCCTCATATAACATTGTCCCTCTTCCTTTTAGGCAATAGACTGGGATTCCATCTTTGCAAGAACTTAAACATTCAATGGCCCTGCTGCATAAAAATGCCTTTCAAAGGCTCCCTGCAATGTGAGGGCTGAACTATTACATTTATTGTGGAAATACATCTGTTTGCTAATGCTAGTGGGCTAGAACACCCTCACCAACTATGCCTAAGAAAAGAAGACTTTTTTCCACACAGAATTTCACAGTAAATAGTACATTTGTAATTTTCAGATTTTACTCTTTTGGACTTGGTTTCTCTCTCCATCTCCCTTGGACTGTAAATTTGGAGTACACATGTAGAATTTAAAAGGCACAGGATACACCAGGCACGGTTTCTCACTCGTCTTCCCAAGTTCCTGCTTGTATGACACAGTCTTGGATTTTCCATAGCACCACAGGAATAAAGCAGTACAAAAAAACCCACCAGAAAAATTAAATTCATTCCAGATCTATGAAAAAGCTCATTTTAACTTTATCATAATTCATTAACTGGAAACTGAAAGTTGATCAGGTGCAACTTTAGCCTGATCCATGATGTCTTACATGGTCAAAAACAATATTCTCCTAATCAAAATAAAGACTAAACTCAGCAAACAAACTCCCCCGGGCCTGGCATTTCCCTCTGCTGTAAGCCTGCCTTGGGGTAAAAAAGGGAAAAAATAACTTTGTGTTGAGAGGTGTCCACGTGGTGACTCAGTTTTAAATAAATTGCACTGTCACAGCAGCCTCAGCAGTGCGAACCCTCAGCAGGGACAGCACGGCTGGGGACAAAGGGACAGGCTGTGATCACACACCAAGCACACCCCGAAGGGCTGGAATGGAGATGGAGCAGATTACATTGGCAATTCCCAAAACATTCAGCCATGCATCCCCCAGGTCCCTCATACCGAGCTGCCATGGGACAAGGAAGAGCTCCCAGGACAGGAATAAGGTTTAGGTTTTTCCAGGGGCAGGAAGAGCGCTGCAGCAGCCTGGGCCAGTCAGCAACAGCCCCAGGGATCAGGGGAAAGGCTGCACGGGGAGCAAAGCTCCTGAGAATCACCAAGGGTAGTGGGCATGGAACTGCAGAAAGCCCTCCCAGTCCCCCCCGAATGTGAATGCCCTTGGCATTCAAACAGATCATTCAGTGTTCCAGAAGGACAAAAGGAGAAAGCAAAGTCTTAGAAATTAGAAGGGAAAAAGCTACTGGATATCCATCTGCAGTCACATCCCAAAGGCTGTTTATGGTTTGTTCCCCCATCCACAAAAGACTCTGGATTCCCTGGACACACAGAAAGTGCAGAGAAGGGCAGCAAGGACAAGGGAAGGTGGGGAAGTTTCAGTGTTTTGCAAAACAGCTACATGTGTATGTGTGAATGTATGTCCAGAATTAACACATATATCTCACTTCCTCACACTGAAGTTAAGTGGCATATTGTGCCCCTGGATTTTAGGAATGTTAAAAAAAATCCAAAAATCCATTAAATTAGCAAACCAAAAATCTGTCAAGTGCCCTTAAACACAGGCACACAGAAAATCCAGTGCTGAAAGACAACACACCAGAGTCTGGGAGGCCTTTCTGGGGAATCATCACTCCATCTGTATCCTAGCCTCCCACAAGAGAGGAGGAGGCTGTGAGAGGGCAGGAAGCCTTTGGTGGAACACACAGCTGGCACAGCTACAAATGCATCCAGTTCCCCAAGTGCCAATCCACACAATCCTTATTGTTCCTCCTTAATTCATTTTGTCAGAACTCAAGAAAGCCACTCACACAATTAAGGGTGGTTTCACATTTCCCATTCTGTTTTCATTTACCATTCATATGTTCACATATCTGTGCAGGCAGGGCTGCCCACTCCTTCCCCAAATAAAGAGGAAAAATGGGAGGTCTCAAGCAATTAGCTGAGGTACTCTGCCAGTGCTTAAATGAACCATCTGTTCCAAGGTATGCAAGAGCAGCATGCCTGGAGCCATGAGGCAGCTCTGCAGAAGCCAGCCCTGCTCTGGAAAGGTTCTGCCTGCAGGTGTTTCAGAATTGAACCCAAAAAGGGCACCAGCATCAGCTTCATCTGCCACACACAGATGAGGCTCAGCCAGAGGCTCCTTTGGCTTGTGGGGATCTGGGGTTTAGCAGAGTGGGGATGGAAATGAACACACAGAACACCCAGAACAGGGTGGGGAAAGCCACTCCAAAAAGTTTCCTGAATGTATTGTGCAAAAGGAGATGAAAAATTAAAGGTCAAGACAGTGGAATTAACAATATTTCACCATGGCACAAAGGAATTCTTGAATGAAGAAATTTGGCCTTTGCTGCTCAACTACAGCTTTTATCTGGGATGGAAGGGGCAAGCCAAGGGAAGGAGACTGGGGCTTTGTCTCCCCAAAACCAGACCCAAAGCATCCAGTTCCAGGAGTGGTTGATTAGTACATGGCTGACATGTGTGCATGCCAAGGCTGAACATGATCATTAGAACTGTTTATTAGACAAAAGGCTACTAGGAGAATGATAATTAATCACTTGGCATTGATTGAAATTCTTGATGAAATGAAGCATGAGCTGTTGAAAAATAATTGAATGTAATCACAAAATCCATGAATCATTCATAGAAAGCACATTTATTAAACCAGAATTCATAAGTAAGATATTTTGTCTGGCTCTTTTTCTCCTCTTTGGATCCTGTCCTGTTGGATGAACAGGCAGCTGTTCCTCCAGCACAGCTCCACAGAGCAGACAACAGGGAAACATCCCATGCAAGAGCAGAACAGCAATTCTGATATCTGATTTCTTACCACACTCAAGGAGCTTTTGTAAACCAAAAACCTAAAACCTGCTATTTGCCATGAGAATTCAGGAAAACCAAATTGGTTTTATACTAAAAAAACATTATAATCTTAGCAGCCTTCAAAAGGAGTGAGCAAAATTTTCATTCTATAGGCAAAAAAATTAGAATTAAATCAGGATATATCTGGCTACTCTTTCTCAATACCAATTTCTAAGGAAAAATAAATAACACAATGTCACAATTTCAAAAGTCTTGGCAGAAGTGTCGCTTTAGACACAGAAATTCAGTTGCTGGTGGTTTTATTTAAATTTTAAATCTATCATTAACGAAGCACCAAGCCAAGATGAATAAAGCTCCCAGTAGAAAAAAAAATCGCTGACCATATTATCATAGAACAGATATTTAAGACCTGGGATTGGGTTCAAAGGGAACCTCATTTTCTGAAGATTGCAATCAAATAATTTTAAATGAATTCTGCTTTTAAATTTCCTAAGTAACAATCAGTGCAACCATTAAATGAATTGAATTCCCCCTAACACTGATTGATATTCAAGTAAATATGAACTTCACCCTGAGAGAAGCTAAAATATTTATATAACAGGCAAAATTGTACCAGTTAATCCCAAATGTTAGATTATATAAAAATATATCTTTAATCATGTAACTTTACATTTAGCAAACTAAAAAGTCCAACGTTTTAATAGAATTTCAAAGAGAATTTGTTTCTACTCACTGCCTAAAATTAAACAAAAATCCAAACTGTGAACAGACAAGGTGCTGATTTATGTGTTAAACCACAAAAACCTGTATCAGAATGTCTGAAGTACACAAATAGTTCTGCTGCAGGGGATGATTTTTACCAGAAAAATCCTACTTATCCTGCTTCTCCCAATCCTTGAGAGCAGGAGCAGCACACAAAGCCAGGAAAACAATTCCTCCTACAAACACTGAAGGCACAACTGAGATCATGGGTGGGACTCAGGCTGGCAGCGACTGAAACCATCTTCAGCTCTGACATTTCTCCTGCATGGAGAAGCACCTTGTCCATGGGACACAGGCACCCACAGGGAGTGAGACAAAGCCCTCAACTGCCCCCACTCATGGCCAGCCCAAGCAGGAAGGGTAAATCCCACAGCACAACCTCTGACATCCACCAACACCAATTTATCATGCACCAGAATGCAGAGAACTGCCCTGGTACTGCTGCAAAAGCCCTGTGCAAAAATCCCTGTGAACAACAAAATATGGTCATTGTAAGGGCCAGCTGAAGGAGTGGGAAGGAGGGAAAAGCACATCTGGACAAGCCTGTGGCAGCATCCTCCTCTCTGCCACGGGATATCTGCCCTGCTCCAAGGCAGGGATGGGACCAAGAACACCCCCAGCACTGAGATCAACTGCTGGGCTCTCACAGTCCCTGGCTGGTCTCTTACAGGGCCATTTTCCTCTGCCAGAGCAAAAAGATCTACACTTAAAAGGAGAAAGACTTTAAAAGGTCCCGAGCTTACACATTCCAAAGGAAAAAGCATTGGGCAGGTTTTAATTTTCCATTAAATACAAACCCTACCTCTGTAAATTCATTGCAAATTCAGCTGAACCCTACAGAGGTAGCAGTAACCTACTAAAACAAACTTTTGGAGCAAAATCTGATTTTTGCATCATTATATTTCTGCTGCTGAGCTGCACACCCCCTCACATACCCTCTCTGACATGCACATAAACTCTTAAACAGGCAAATATTACCATGACATTATTTGAATAGGATGCTCAGCATAGATCTAAATTAATTCTCAATATGTGACACCCAGGGAACGTAACAAGTTAATTTTTATTGACACAGGTTTTCCTCCAACAATCAATGGAATGGTGACACTGAACTCATTTCAGGGAGACCTGAGGGGACACTCCTCCTTTTATGGCATCACCAAAAGAGCCACGATGGCAGCAGCTGCTGGGATTTGGGTGCTTTTCAGCCTTTTCTGGGAGCAGAGTGATGTGACACGGGGACTTTTGCCCCCCTGACAGAGCATCTCCAGCAGGACACGACGGGCATGGGCTCAGCCTGTGTGCTGCAGATAAAGACAATACAAATGCAAGCTCCAGGAATAACCTCGTGGAGAATTTTATCAAACAGACTTTGTTTCCATGCATTATTTATCCACATCTACATTTCAGTGAAAATGGCCTCATTTGAGTTAATTGATGCTTTCCTAGGGGTATTTGTTAGAAATCAGTACTGCACATCCCCTGGTTTATGTTATATTTGTAGCTTTGTGTCATCACAGGTACCCAATAATTATAAGTTCAGCTATTTAAGGCAAATAAATAGCAAATAAAGACTTCATTTACTTGTTTCAATCATCAAATAAATGTTGTGGGCGGTTTTTTGCAGAATTCTGAGTAAAAAATGTATTGCTCTTTTGGTCCTTCTCCTGCTATTATTTCTGAACCAGTGCATTTATTTAAGATGGAGTGTCCCACAGTGTTAAAAAAACAAAATGAGATAGCTAAGAAATTAAAAATTTAACTTGTGAAAGATGCTGCTATAACTGGAATTCATAAGGATTTAATAAAAGTCTTCATAAAGTTCTTCTAGTATTACAACAGCAATTATTCCTCCTCTTCCTCCTCAGTGATCTCCCCTTCACTTGCACAGCGTATTATTAAACAAAGCAGCCCAGTTTTGTAGGGAAAAGGCCCTGAGAGGCCCCCTTGTCCAGGCTTAATGGACCCTGTGCCACCCCACTGCTTCACCCTTCTCAAGTTCCCTTCCTGCCCCACCACATGCCAAAGATTAAAGTTTTTCCCCAGGTTTTGAATTCATTCAAGGCAGACACGAAGGTGCAAAGGGATTCATTCCCATTTCTGGCCAATTGTATCTGATTCCCCTCAAGAAAAAAGCCTCAGCAATGTCCAGCATGGCTCAGTTGAGCCAATTTATTATCTCTGGTCATGTAGCAGGGGAAAGGAGGCAGCACTGATGATGCTTAAGGAATGATTCTTGCAAAATTAGAGTTCCTAAATGTCAAATTGAGGCCAGACAGAAGTAAAAATATAAATCCATGCTTGCAGCTTTTGAGAACCCCGTATGGGAATGAAGTGATGGACTCACATGTGCCTGGTGCCCATGGCTGTGCCCTGATTTCACAGCCTGCTGCCCTGGATACTGCAGGGGCCTTTAGCTTCACTGGCAAGAGCCAGGAAATCTGGGGGTGTGGGTGGGGGTTTGGCTACCCTGTGAGGACACAGGAGGGAACAGGGGCACACAGAGCACAGCCCCTTTGTGGGATAACCCTGGGATGGGGCACACAGAGCACAGCCCCTTCTCCAGGGGGATCCAGAACCCAGGAATGGGGCACACAGAGCACAGCCCCTTTGTGGGATAACCCTGGGATGGGGCACACAGAGCACAGCCCCTTCTCCAGGGGGATCCAGAACCCAGGAATGGGGCACACAGAGCACAGCCCCTTTGGGGGATAACCCTGGAATGGGGGCACACAGAGCACAGCCCTGGAATGGGGCACACAGAGCACAGCCCCTTTGGGGACAGCCCTGGGATGGGGGCACACAGAGCACAGCCCTGGGATGGGGCACACAGAGCACAGCCCCTTTGGGGGATAACCCTGGAATGGGGGCACACAGAGCACAGCCCTGGGATGGGGCACACAGAGCACAGCCCTGGGATGGGGCACACAGAGCACAGCCCTGGAATGGGGCACACAGAGCACAGACCTTTGGGGGATAACCCTGGAATGGGGCACACAGAGCTGCCCTGAGCAGGGAGGAGAAGCTCAGGAGGAAGGAGGGAGGGAGGGGTTTTATTTGCATTTAGTTGCAGCCAACCCTTAGTGCAGGGCACAGGGCCTGGGTACATTGGTACATTGTGTGTGGTTTCACTGCAGGGTCACAGGGGGTTAATCCAGTCTGGAGATTTAATGCTTGAAGAGCACTCTGGTAAGAGATGGCAAGGGTGCAATGGCTCCTCATGATCCTGCATGGGGCAGAATCCTCTGCATTTGTTTCCAGCCTGCCCTCCCTACAGCAAACATGCTGCCTTTGCCTACCTTGCAGCTTTTGCCCTCCTCCCCTCTCTTCAAGCTCCCAGAGCTGTGGAATTCTGGAAGGATGCTTCCCAGTACAGCACCATCTTCTCCCTCATGCTCTAAAATGCAGCATTCTCAGTGCAGAAAAAAATGCTGTTGTTTCCAGCCTGACAATGGACATTTGGACATGAAAGGATCTGCTGGAGCACCACACAATACCTCCTGTGAAAGCTTCTTGCATTTCCCTGTCAATAAGATGACAAACCCCCGTGTGTGCTTCCAGCCCCAGCCTGTCACAGTGAGGGTGGCTGCCACAAACCTCCCTGGTCCCCTGGCCTGTCAGGACCAGGCTGGCAAAAAGCAAAAGGAGCGGGAATGTTGGTGCTGCCCACAAAAAGAACTTAAATAAGGGGTGAAAACAACAAACAAGAGAAGCTGGGCACAGCAGGAGGGGCAGGATCCAAAGACCTGAAACACAAGGAAAAATACATACACTTGGGAGTGGAACATTCTAGTACTGCAACCATATAGGGGAAACAAGTAACCAAAGGGAAAGAAAAACTTGGACAAATTATACATACATATATATATATATATATATATATATATATATACACGTTATATATATAACATAGCACTAAAGGCTTACAGGGGAACTCTCAGGCTCACCCTAAGTTAAACAAATGATTCCTAGGGCTTGAAACTAATGCCTTGAAACCAATTTTGGGGTAAAATCCAGCTGATTTTGAGTCACAGCTGGGCCAGTTTCCACATCAGCTTATCTGCTTTGTCTTCACACCACCCTGAACTGTTCTATACCTGTTACTTTCCATACAGAGCAAAGATTCAAAGCAGTTCAGTGTTTGTATCTCTGAAAGGGATAAAGGGATGAGGTTCATGATAAACCCCACGTTTCACCTGCACACAAGGCAGGGACAGGCTGTGCTGCTTTGCCTTTCAGGCTGTGTCTAAGCCTTGCAGGGAGCTTTTCCTTTCCTGGTCTGAGACCGGAACACCACAGAACACTGTCCCACTGCAAAAATGCTATCCTGCTTTATCAGGACTTGTTATCCCTTGCCCTTTTGAAGGCTGGAGCAGCTCTCAGCTGCTGCCAGGGTGCTCTGCCCAAGCACAAGGCAGGATTCTGCCTGTGGTGGTGGGAATGGAGCCAGGAAGGACCTTCCACGCAGCCTTCCCACAGCTCCTGTGCTGCACTGCCACTCCAGGTGCTGAAGGAGCTGGATCCCTGCCTCCTGCAGCTGGGAATGCTGCTGCCTCCTGGGCAGGGCATCACCTCTGGGTGAAGGGGAGCAATTCTGGACCCAGGGATGGAATAAAGGAATTGTACTGCTGCTGAAGATTATCTGCATTCCCTTTAGCTCCAGTGAGGATTCAGTACCATCTTTAGGGACTCCTACAAACTGGGAAAGTATCTCATTTTACAGAGCTGATTCTGGTCATACTGAAACATTTATCAAGGGGGTGAGGAAACAAAGAAGTGGCCCCTGCATTCACAAGTATAACAAACATTTCTCTTCTCTAAACAGGGGCAAAAGCTTCCACCAGGCTCACCACATCAGTATCCAGGGGGTTACTGCTTCCTCTCCTTTTTATTTTGAAGGACAGAAATGGAAAATAGTCTTCTTACAGTCCACAGAGTCCAAATCAGAAAAATAAGTTCAATACTATTCATACAGCTGCATATTTGCCTCAAAAAGTGGAGAATGCATTCCTGATAATGGCAAATCAGAAATAGAAAATAAAAAGTCTAATTCTGAACTTGTTCCCTTTATAAATAAATTGCAAGAAGATAATGCATTTCTCCTATATTTTCTAGTGGAAGCGATGCTGCTCCCAGCAAAGCAATGAAAGCTGCAATATTAAACTTGCTGCTTACTCATCAATTTTCATGTGAGAGTCTCATTGGCAAGAGGCCCAGGCACAGAGAGGATGCTATTGTAATCACTATTCCTACCCCAAACAATGTTGACTATTTAATTATTAAAGTATTTCTTTCTAAGTAGTTATTTTCAACCACTAGGTCTGACAGAACTGAGAGAACTCCTCTGTGCACAGGTTTGCTCAGAAAAAGGTTGATCACTGAAAAATAACTTCAATTTTCATGTTTTAAGCTGGCTGTGTCCTTAAATACAAATTCAGTTCCTGTGCCAGCAAGAAGCTGATATGAAGCATTGAACTTGTTATCAGGCAATGAAAAAGCTGAAGTTCCACATCTCGTTCCCAATTTCAGTCATATTTTCTCTCATGTTGCATTTTTCATTCCCCAGTTAAGTGAGGCAAACAGTATTGAGAGTATTCACAAAGGTTTGGAAAACTATTTCTGCCTATTGTGAAAATAGGCATTTGTTTTTGCCTGACAACCCTGTGTGGCTTGGTGATAGGCAGGAGAAAAGAGAATTAAATACACAAGCATGCTATTAATAGACAAAAAAGTTTGCTTTCAGTGCTTTCTGTACCTGCCAGGTAATTTTTAATCTGGGATCCATGCATGTAGTCAACATGGAAAGGGAAGTTTGCAAGCATCTAAAAATGCTTTACACTTGCTCATGTCCTGCTGCCTGGGTCAGTGTTGAGGTGCTGCCCCTGCTCTGGGTGACAGCAAAAGGCTCTAAACCTGAGCAGGACATGCAGAATGCCAGGGACCTCCATAACAATACAGATCTATGGCCAAGAGCTCAGGCTGCAGTGCCTCTGTAGTGTGAGAATCTTATTCCTTCAGTGCAGTCAAGTATTAAATTAGTTCAGCCTCTGAAGGTAGTGGCCACTGTCTTTACAAGAAAATATGTCATTTCAGCAAACTCCACTGTTGCCAAAGAGCCTCATTTATCCTGATATTAATCTGGAATAGACTCCTCATTTCAGGCCTCCCTGGACTGAGCAATTCCAGTAACTAACTCAGCTCCTGAACCATTTTGGGTGTTTGGGGGTGTTTCAGCAACAGCTGAGCAATGTCCAAAGCTCACAGCATTTTAACAACTCTCACTCAGCTGCGCTGCAGCAACAACCAGAGTATGAAATAAAAGCTCTAGGCACTCTTATTAGCACATATATTATAATTACTACATTTGCAAAGGGTTTAAGCTTATCTCAAGCTGTCAACTCGTGCCTTTTGTGTTGTTGTGCATTCTGCTGTGTGAGCCTGTGCAGTTGGGCAGTGCCAGGCACACAACATCAATCCTGAATAAACAGGAGGTCACAGCACTCACGTCCTCAGAGCTATTACAGAAATTGCAGGCTTCATCCCATCTCAAATCCCAGTGCTCACTTAAAAGCTCCAACCATATAATTAAATGTAGGGCAGCTTAAAAGTGGACAATTCTTTTCAGGCTTTGCACAGTGCTCCTCGGTGAAGCCTTCAGCAATTCTGCTCTTTTATCTCCCAGGGCTGACAGATGGTTGTCAAAACCAGGGGCTTGCTGGCAAAAAGTTTTAAGGCAGAGAAAAAGGTACAACAGTGTAGGAGGAGATACTTAAAAGAGAATAAATCTCTAGCTTGCTTTCTTCAAAGCTAGAATCCCTCCCCTGCCTCAGACACACTGAGGATGAGTTTAACCCAGGGTAACTCTTCTGTACTCTAATGGCCTTACACCAATGAGTATTTTGACCCAAACTGCTTGAAGACATGCCTGGAAAAATAACCTTCTGTTTTGCTCACAGAGGGAAATCTTTCTTGTCACTCCCTGCAGCTCCCATGTCTTAAGTTGAGTGTAGAAACTCTCCCCAGTTCCCTTCAGCCCCAGCAGCCACTCCTCAAAGGGCAGCCTGCCTGAGCCCGTCCTTTGCTCTCATGTGCATTGCTGTGGGTGTTGGGAGATCCTGCCCTTGGGCTCCTGCCATGTTCCTCTTCTCCTCACAGCACAGAGACCAGCACAGAACACGAATTCCCTGCCTTGGGGCAGGTGTGCTCACACAGGGCTCCACCTCCACTGCCTGCTGCCAAAGCTCAGGGGCACACAGAGTACTCAGGGTAGGTCCTGCAAGGAAAACTCTTCCTGGGACATGGAGGGGACAGGGGCACACCAAGGAGGAAAATGGAAGCCTGGCTCAGGAACAGACACACTGGGGTGTGGCTTCACAAAGCACAGCCCAGCTGGTTCCTCACATTGCTCCTTCTCAACCCAGACCTGTTTTCATCTCAATGGAACTTGCCTTTTGTCCACTTAGCACAACTAAACCAACTCTATACAATAAATGAAATCATATTCATTTGCCATTCTTCAATATATAAATTTAAGTATGTTTAATACTTTTAGTCATTAAACTGTTCTTGAAATTGCTTTAGTGTGAACAGACTACACTCATTTAAATTCCCTTTTACAGTAACCTATACTCTCTTATCTTTCAAAGGAAAAACCCCAATGTGTTCTTAGTGTTAAGTATTCAGATATTCATTATCAATCTATTCTAGGAGACATCTACACATCTTTTGCTGTGAAATCAAATAATAATTTAATTACTGAAGATTAAAGACTGCCTAATCTAGCTGTAATTTTTTTTAGTCAGTGTAAAAACCAGTGAGACACTGCACCATTAAATCAGAGAATCCAATCCATGGCAATAACTCAGAAACATCTTTCAAACTGAAACAAAGAAAAACATTTAAGTGGACACCTAAATGTCACATATTGAGACAAGTTTTCTATTTCAGATGTTTTATCATTATGTAGTAGGAAAAATGCATTTTCTACCCAGTTTAGCATTCAGCTAATTTTCAGGCCAAAGAAAAAAAAAAGACAAAACCAAACATACCCAAACCACAAAGGTCCCTTGTACTGGACAATTTCCATTTCCACAAGGAATTTCCATGTAACTCCAGTACTTAAGACATTTAGGGGCAACAGATTATCCAAGGTAAGAGCTACAACCGAGAAAAGAATCCACATTTAGGCACTTGTTTCTCACTCCCCTTTGCTCTCTCCTTTTTTGCAGTTCATGGCTCTCCTTCCCCTTTTTGCAGTTCATGGCTCTCCTTCCCCAGCACTTTCACTGCAGCCAAATCTGCTCTGGATCCTGTGCTACCACAGTGACTAACCCACATTACTTCTGTATTATTTAAAGCAAATTCCATGTGTTCCACATATATGGGCACGATGCAAATCTCCCATGTCATCAGCAGGATGATTTAACCCAAATTCACACCAACTGCAGCTTGATTTTTTTATTCTTGATACAAATGCCTCTTATTCATGCAAAGAGATCAAATTTGAGGAAGACTCCATTCCCCACATCTGTGTCCAGGACTTTCCAGAGATGTGTGCAAACAAGGAATAAATCTGTGCAGCATTTATCTCACTCTCAGAGTAGCCTGACAGTCTGGATCTGTCCATCATAAGCCAGCACAGCAGGCTCTCCATTGCCCAGAATTCCTGAAAATCCTGGAGAGTCAAGTCCAGAGTCCAGTCCAATTGTTGGCAGCAGGACAAACTCACCTGCCAGTGCCAGGGGAATGCTGAGTAATAGAGAGAGGAACATTTTATCCTGCCTCTGCAGCAGGTTTGGACAATTTTATTACTTTAGAATTAGATTCCATCTCCCTGCTCTCCTCTTTTTTTTCTTTTTTTTCTTTTTTTTCTTTTTTTTTTTTCACATCAGTACCAAAACACAACTCAGAGTTTTCAGCCTCCTTGGGTACGGCAGAGTTGCACAGCCTGTGCCACAAGTGGGACACCTGAGGTGACACCTCCTGCCTTCAGCCTCTGGGACAGAGATGAGACATGGGATATGGGGTTGGAGCAGTGATTTCTGCTGGCTCCAGAGGAAAAGAGCCAATTTCTGGCTCTCCACAAGTGGAGCAACTCCATTCCCCACCTCCCAGCAGCCCACAGACACAGCTGGCACTCTGCTGTCTGCCACCCTCCCTTCCTCAGTCACACATTCAATTGAACTGAATAAGCTCGTGTTCTCTGCATTCCCAACTGGGAGTGCTTTCTTCTTCCAGACACCTACAATTGTACATAATTCCAGTCATAATTCTGAGCAGCCCTTCCTGATAACAAACAAGCCCCAGGAATATTACCATGAAGACATCCTGTGCACTGAGCTCCAGATCTGCTCCTGACCACACTCCCACTGCTAGAGGGGGAGAGCAGAGCTGGAGCTGGGGCAGCTCAGTCAGGCCAAAGGGGAACAGGCAGTTATTGATGCTATTACACAGCAAATACTGAAACCTTGAGAGGAATGCAGGTCAAAGGTAGGACCTGTAAAGCAGGACCAGTGGGTTCTGCTCACCCCTCAGATGAACAGAACTTTATCTGTCAGGATCTCTGCTGCTCACAGTGACCCCAAGAAGAGTTCCAAAGTCTCTTTTCCCAGCCCAGTGCTTGAAGAAGCACTCAGGGCTCTTCATTTCTCGGTCTCAAGGTTGTTCATTGTTCCTTATCTATAAAATTCTTTCTCCTGCCCAGCTGAGGTCTGTCCAGCAGGACAGTTCCAGGCACTCTGCCTGCCCCCAGGGCAGGGTTATGTCTTTATACTAAAAACTACCTGTACAATGTTTACAATTCCTTCCCAATACCCATCACCTGTGTTAGACACTGAGCTTCTACTCTAAACCAATCCAAAAGTGCCACCATCACAGCAGAAGATGGAGGCCAAGAAGAAGAAGGAGAAAGGCTGGACATGCCCAGATCCCTCCATCTTTCCCCCTGAACCCCCATACCAAAACCCCAAAATCTACTTTTCTACCCCGTGATAACTTCACTATTATTCTACTTAACTGTCATGGTTTGCAAATCTCAGGTTGATAATTTGCTCCACGGGTCATGATCAAACCCAAACAGGGGCATCCTGGGGTCTGTGCCAGGGTCTCTGAGCGCCCTGGCAGGGTCTGGGCTGCTCAGGACAGCCAGGGGGATGTCCTGGCTCCTGACATTTGTCAGTAGTAAATTATCTGTACACTCAGCAAACACCCTGGGCAGGCCTTTCAGAAAGCAGCTCCTCCTTTAATAAAGCAATTAACCAAATTTAAACCATCACCCATCCCTTCCAAGTTATTTTTGCCACTGGAGACATAAATGATGAAAACTTCCCAGCGCTGTTTGCAAATACTGAGCTTGAATTTTCAAGTTAGGCACCAGTCCATGGAAACAAACCAGTGCAGAACAGAAATCCTTGTGATGTATCCAAACATCCTGCAGGCAGCAGGTGTCCTCTCAACTGGTGTAGCATCATTCACACACTTACAAGAAAAAACCTTCTCATGTAGTGGATATGGGCAACAATTTAAAAGAGTGGTTCTGTCACTGCTCACATGCTGTTCACCCTGCACTTATAGCCACAGGCACCTGGGAAAGCTCGGAAAGCTCAGTATTTGGGAATATAAGTGAGCTGGAAGCTGGGTAAGCCAGAAGTAACAGCTGATATTAATCTTCATTCTGATTCCCAGGGAATTAATACTGAAGAATGTGTATTACTAAGATTTGCTAATTTGGGATTTCTTCTTTTCTTGGTTCTTCATTGTTCTTCAAATATCTTTGGAAAAAGACATATTCTTCCTGTCAGAATTAACATCTTTGTTTCAGCACAGAGCTGAAATTATCACAAGGGGAGTAAATTAAAGTCTTAGATTTTTGAAAACCAGAAGGGAAAACCAGAATTTAGTAGCAAGAGACAGATCCCTTCTTGCCTCCCTCACCTTTATTTATTTCTTTAAGAGAGAGCAGAATCTCTCATAGTCTGTCTTTCCTGTTGTATTTACAGAACAGGGTTGGTGTCTCCAGACTCATTCCTTTGGCATTCTCCTTGGGACACACTACAGCTGGCAGGATAGAAATCTCATTAGGAAAATATTTCATCTTATGGAAATGAAAAGTCAGATGCATAGAAGCACAAACATGAGCTGTATCTGTATTCCAGCAGCCAAGCAAGCTTCAAGGAAACCTCTGAACCAGAGTAACAAAGGTAAATGAAAACTAGAAAATGGATTTAGGAACCAATATTTATTTTTTAAGAGCTCCTGAGATTCTTTTTGAAGACAAAGCAGCATTTTAATTTAAATTAATAATTAACATCTTGCATGTGACAACTCTCTCCAAAATCCGGGCTGTGTGGTAGAGCCCAGTTATGTTTCCTCTGACTGCTGCTATCACTTAATCTCTTGGAATCTTCTTCAAAACACTGGGAATTGATGATCTCAGAAAACTGGTTTAGCATTAAGTGTCAACAGCAGAAAGATTAAATTATGATTAGGTAAACATAAACAAATCATAGACTCTGCAGCAGTGGCTGCTGTGC
Source organism: Molothrus aeneus (assembly GCF_037042795.1). Taxonomy (NCBI): domain Eukaryota; kingdom Metazoa; phylum Chordata; class Aves; order Passeriformes; family Icteridae; genus Molothrus; species Molothrus aeneus. The sequence continues at coordinate 1,185,450 of NC_089656.1, forward strand.
CTGCCTGCCAATTTGCAATCAATTTTTCAGTAATCTCCCTGGGCCTTTTTGCAATTTTCCTGACACACACCTGGCGTGGTCTGCAGCCCTGAGCCTGCTGGGCACTGCTTGTGTCACCTCCAACAAATTCCACGTGCTTTTCCTGCTAGCATCAACTCCAAGGGAATCCTGAGAGCACCCCAGGTCCCACTGATCTGCACAGGTGTCAAAGCCAGCATCAAAGCCAGGTGAAAAGGACTGCAGTTTCTCCAGGAGGAAGGAATTATGCAAGCCCTTCCCATGGACTCCATTCCAGCAGGACATGAGGTGTATATTACAAACTATTCAGTGTTCATTCCTCAAAAAATAAGTGTTGGGGAAGATGAAACAGGAAAGCCTTATAAATATGATTGTCTGGCAAAAGACTTTGAGAATATGGAAACTATAAGCAAGACTGAAATGAAAGCAAGCTTTGAGATCCCTCAGTTACTGAAAAACTGGAAAACAATGGCATGGCCAGCTGAAGGTGATCCCCTTTTGATGGAACAACACCCTCTGCTTGCAGACAGGCCCAAGGGTCAGAGCAGACCCTACAGCTTGGCAGAAGGGGCCCAAAGAGGAGTTTATAGGGTTTAAAATGTAACCCAGTGTGGTAATGTAGTGATTCTTATAGGCTGTATGGAAATGCTATAGGATTTGTATATTGTACTAGATTGGTTAGTGAGAATTAGAATATTCAACATAGAAGATGATTTATTGTATTGTAACAGGAACCTCACTCTCCTCCTCTTTTACTCTCTTATGCTTTTGCTCTCTCACCCTCTCATCCTCTCTCCCCCTCTCTTCTCTCAGTCCTGCTCTGAGCTGTGTTTGGCAGCTCCCAGCAGGGCCCTGCCCCAGGCCCTTTGCAATAAACCCCAAGTTCCAGACCTGGCTGCAGAGATCTCTCGTGTCCGTCTGTCCCGACCGTGCAACCCCCGATGCTCCAACAAATCAGGAGTGGAATTTTGATGGTGCAAAACCCCACTGAATTTTTCCTATTCTGTATATATGGTGCAAACAGAATTGTTGCCAGCTGCATTATTGATTTTATACCTAGCACAGCATCATGGAATGGTTTAGGGACCCCACTCCAGGGGCACAGCAAAGGGAAAGCTTCATGGAAGCCTCTCAGGAAAAGTAAAAGAGAAAACTACAGAAATTTAGTGACCCTAAACAACTGCACTGGAAGAAAGGATCCATTCTGAAAGCTGGGAGGATGATTTCCATGGAGTCTCAATTTAATCTATTTTCATTTTCTGTGGTCTACTTCCATTCCTTTTGCTTAGAGCCCCAGACAGTTCAGTAGTTTCTGTTTCTCAACACCAAGGAAAAAAATTCTATAATTCTACTTTAAAGTTCTGGTAAAATTGTGTTTCAATCATCACAGGGAAAAACTTAATTTATTCCCAGGCCAAAAGGAGCACAGGATGCACTCAGAGTGCATTAAAGTTCCATAAAATGGGCTCCATATTCAGCTCTGCAGGAGCCTATTGATCATTGCCAATAAATGACCATTAACTGAGTCTCCAATTAATTCTTCAATGCAGCAAAAGCAAGTGTTCTTGTCACCACAAGAGAAGAATCCTCCTGCACCCCTCCATCTAAAAAGCAGAGCACAAAAGATTGGCCACAAATTATATTTGAAGAATAAAGGAAAATATCTACTTCCAACAGAGAAGAATTTCTATTTTTTGTTCAAAAGATTATCCACCAAATTTCTGTTACAAGTATTAATACAGCCCAGTATGGCCAGTAATAAAATTATTCTTATAGAAGAGAATTTTTAAAAATATATTTAAAATCAAAGTGAAAATACACAAAATTAAAAAAATTATTTTCAAACTATTAAAAATGTGGAAAAAGAAAAGTCAAAGTCGAGATTCCATTGATCAGCCAACACTTGTGAGGTTTTTGCTTCAATAAGTCTGTGGATGCCACCACCCTGAGAGTTTTAAGAAGCCACCAAAGTGTCCTGCTCAAATGAACATTAACCTTAGTCCAGCTGTGCCTCACCATGGCCAAGCTGGGCTCATGTCAGTCACTGCTGCAAATCAAAATCTTCATGGACCCTTCCCAGCACAAAACACAGCAGAGAATATAGGAAGTTCAGTATAAAGATCAAATTAGGAAATTCACACTACTGAATTATTGAACATTCCTCTTTAACACTGTGCAGTCACCCAGGACAGGGGGATGGATTGGAGAGCACAGACAACCACCACTGCTTTATTTCTGATATTAAAGAATAACTTTAAATACTCAGAAGAAAAGAAACACTGGAAATGGAACAACCTTCAGTATTTGGAGTTAAGTAATATTAAGTGACAAACTCAGTACTTATCATTCTTTTTCCCCTGCTCTAATACCAGTGTGACTGACATTTTTCCATTTCCACAGCGTCAAGTCTGTAATACTTAAAATATCTTGTGAAATACAACGCTCAACTTTGTCAAGTCCTGAGTTATCAGCATACAGGGAAAATAATGCCTGTGTCATCAGCAACCTTGTGTATCACCCAAGGGTAAAACATCCTGCATTCTTCCCTTTCTCCACCTGCTTGATAAATTAAAAAACACAGGCACTGCTCATCAGTTTCCCAGAATTATTTCTCTCTCCTCTATGGACTTGCTCAAGAGTGAGAGTGAGTCTGAGGTATTTGTGTGCTGCAGACCAACCTGCCCCAGCTGGATCCACTCAGACCCCTCTTGCCATGGGACACATGGCAGGCACAGAGCAGCACCAGCTGTTTTTTCACAGCAGAGTCAAAAAGGTTCCTCTGCAAGCTAACAGATAATTCCACCCACTTTTCCCTGGGAAAAAAGAGTGACAATGCCACCCCTGCTAAAGGCTGCTTTCCCAGGCCTAAGCGCTTTATGCTGCATTTTCCCTCACCTTCTGTCAGAGGATGCAGATGGCTGGGACAACAGGAGGAGGGGAAAAAATTAAAAAGAAAATGAAAAGAAAAATATAATTTTCCTCCCCAAAATTCTCGTGTGACCTTCATGTAGAGGGAGAGGCCTGTGGGAGGCTTGTGCAGCACAGACCAGGGCCACACAGCCTCCCCTGCAGCTCAAGCCTGAACTGCCCTGGGGCAGGGGCACCCTGGACAGTGGGAAGAATTTCTCCCTAGGAAGGGTTGGAATGAACTCCCAGGAGGGTTTGCAGTGCCCATCCCTGCAGGTGTCCCAGGAAGGGCTGGAGGTGGCACTCGGGGCTCTGGGCTGGGGACAGGGTGGGCATCGGGCACAGCTGGGACTCCATGGGCTCCAAGGTTTTCTCTAATTGAAACAATTCTGTGATCCTGGAACACAGCCACGAGCCTGAAGCCTGAAAATGTTTCTCTCACATGGAAACAGGATTTGGTCCCTAGAAGGGCTGAGTACACTGAGCTCCTGGAGATTCAAATCACAAATAACTGAGGCCAGCCTTTCTCCTTCTTCTCCTCCTTCAGCTTCTGCTTCTGCTTCTTCTTCTGCTTCTGCTGCTTCTTCTGCTTCTTCTTCTGCTGCTGCTTCTTCTTCTGCCTCTTTCTTCTCCTTCTTCTTCTCCTCCTCCTTCTTCTTCTTTGTCTTCTTGTTTTTTGTCTTCTTCCTCCTCTACACCTTTTTTTTTTTTGTTTGATTTTGGGGTTTCCTGTCTTTGTTTCTTTTTTTTTTTTAATGTATAGTGCTGCTTTAGGCCTGTTTTCCCTCATTTGCACACAAATTCTACTTCTCTGCAGTACTATTCACTACAATTTGCCATCCAATGACAAAGAAACTGTCAAGCCACCTGATACGAGTAGAAGTTCTCCTAAACCTGTTTTAAAACTTTCTTAAAGTTAAGTTTTAAAACATTTAAAAACTAAATAGCCTAATAACATTTTCTTCCTTTGAGTCTCCATTCCCCATGAACACCCTCAACCTCTTCTCCTCCCATGTACCTCAGGATGTGTCCCCTGTTCAGAGCAGAAAATCACAAATGGGAAAGGGAGTCTTGTGCACCTTAAACTGTGACCAAAATTATTCCCTTTTTTCCCTCACTCCCTTTCCACCAAGTGCAGCTGGAAGTGTGTCCTAAAGGTACAATTGCTTCAGGAAAAATAATTCCTTGTGCTGTTCACACACGTTGGGCACAGCTACCTCCACTGAGGTTTATTTCTGCCTGACAAGGGAAGGTGAAGCACATCCTCAGAACAAGCATCCTCTCAGAGGCTGCCTCTGGGCCCCTGAGTGCTGCATTGCCAGACCTGAGTGCCACAGCCATCCTGGGGACACCAGGGGCTGATTGCCACCGAGATGAAAGGAGCTGATGTGACAGTGCTCGTTTCAGCACACCCAGAAATGCATTTTAAGAAGATTGGTAGGAAAAGGAGCACCCTGAAACATCATGGGAGAAATTAAATACTCCTCTCCCAGCAACATTTGGTAAATAATAATGAAAGCTTAATTACAAAGTAATTATTACTACTAAAATAAAAAAATAGAAAAGTACCATGTCTGTTTCAAAGGTCCAGGTGTTATAATTTTCCCTTACTCAATTCAGATTGCTTTAATTTTTGTTAGCTGACAACCTAACACAGCTTCAATGCTTGTAGTGCATTGATAAAGATTTTTGCAGCAGTTACAAAGAGTCCATCCTATCCAGACTCCAGGCATGCTCACATCAACAGAACTGGCCTTTGTTCCAGAACAGCTCTTCACTGCTTAATCAGAAATCTGCAAAAATTTATGAACAAAACATTTCACAGGACATCTGCATTTGGAAAGTGGTTTTCCAGCTTTTACACAACAGATTCTGTTTCCTGCATGGTTTTATTTCATTAGAACCAGAGTGGTTTGGGTTGGAAGGACCTTACCATGAGATCATCTCATTCCAACCCTGCCAGAGACTTCCACCAGACCAGCTTGCTCAGAGACCCATCCAGCCTTTGACAGCTCAGTTTCCCACATTTTTCTATAAACTATCTATAGTTTCACAACATAAATGCAAGTTATAAAGGGGTTTTTTTAAAGACTGTGCACAGAACAAGGATCCCCCACATGGCACACTGCAATGCACACCTATTCTGTTTATTGCTTCCAGCCCAGCCAAGGATTTTCCAAGAGGAAAGAAGGTGACAAATTGCCAGTGAAAGCCCAAGATAATCTTTTCAGTAATTCCTTAAACAAAACATTAAATTTTTTTTTCAAGTAGACGGAAAGATGTCAAAGTTCATAAAGGTGTATCACAATGTCAGGTGAGAACAGGAGAACAAATTGTAGACAAAAGGAATCCAAAAGGAAACCTGAACTAAATCCCCTGTCCTGTGGCTCAGCAGCTGCCTGTCCTCACCAAGTGACATTTCAGTTCTGCTTTAGCTGGGAGAGGCAAGGGAGGAGTGAGGCACACATGAAATGGAGCAGGAACTCCTCAGCCTGGCTTGCAGCCCTTGGCTGCACCAACTGAAGAGCCAAAAGCATCGGCCTCGATCGGGGGTGCAGGAGGCAGCTCCTCCCCTGTCTGCAGGAGCACAGCATCCCTGGCACTCTGCAAGCACCAAGAGCTGGGAAAACAAGGAAAATCTTCCGAGCCTCAGCCCTGCTGAGCCCCCAAAGCCTCCCAAAGCTTCTGGGGCCCAGCAGCTGTGCAGTGAGTTTATCTCATTGCAGTGAGTCTCAGGGGAGCACGTTTCATTTCAGTCCCTGAAGTTAACACCATTAGAAGATACATTTCCTTGATGATTAAAAATTAACCACAGAAGTATTTCAAAGCTTTTGAAATAACTCTGAACTAATGAAGGACTAATTGCTTCACTACATGTCTTCATATAATAATGTATAAAAAATTGGTGTCAACTGTCTTATGTCAACTCCTGCATCAGTTAATTACATGTTTGCCATCAGTCATCCACAGCCACAATTAAAACAGGAGAATATTGTTATAATTAGTTTTCTGGTTTGAAGCAAGAGACAACTGAAGGAACTGTTAAAACTTGGTTTACCTTTTTTTGTTGCTAAGTTGCCACAGTCATTAGCATTATTTTAGGAATCAGCTCCATGGGCAGCTGGCTGAAGGGAATTAAATCTCTGAGCCTTGATTCACCTTGAGAAAACTCTTGGACTTTACAAATGAAAGTTCACAAATTCCAATTTGTTCTCTTTTAGCTTTTGAAATATCATGAGCAACATCTAGTTATTTATCAGATTAAATACACTGAAATTTCTTGTGGCAAAAAGTCTAACACATGAAATTAGCACTGCCTCTGCTATTGTGGAAATAAAGACCAAATAGGAGGAGAGGAGGAACCTTCATCCCCCCTGACAGATGGGGGGAAATCTGCATATCAGAAGTTTGAAATCAGATGTAGCAACTGCCCAAATGCTATTGTGGAAATAAAGACCAAATATGAGGAGAGGAGGAACCTTCATCCCCCCTGACAGATGGGGGGAAATCTGCATATCAGAAGTTTGAAATCAGATGTAGCAACTGCCCAAATGCCATTTGAGCCCTACATTGTGAGCAAATTCCACGGGAACAGCACCACTGAATTCCCTGAGTTTCTTACACAAAAAAATTAGCTTGATTTTAAAAGCTGGTTTGCTTTGTTGGATTTTGGTTTGGTTTTTTGTTTTTTGGTTTTTTTTTTAACCAAGTATTAATACATCACAGCATCTCTATCTCTGCAGCTTCCTGAATACAAGTAAGCAATTTCAAGGGAAAAAAGCCCTGGTCTGTTAGAATTAGAGCTGCTGCTCTCTGGCTCCAGACTGAGGTTACTGCTCCAGCAAGGCTGAAGTCAAACCCAGCTGACATCAAACAGGTAAAGGGAGACAGAGAGAACAGCAGGAGCTGTTCCAGAGTCAAGGGAGATGGCGAGACACCATCTTGAACTTTGAAACATTCCCCCCAACCTTCCAGAGAATGAAATTCTTACAACAGAATAGAACACAGCACAAGGACAAAGGGGATAAACATCAGCAGGCAGAGCCTGTCTCACATTTTACCCCATCCCCAGCTGAAATCCAGGAAGAGCAGTTTGATCACCACGTGCACAGGGAGAGCCTGGTGGGTGCTGGTTCTGCCATAGCACAGCCTGACCATTCCAGCACTGCATGCTGGGCCATTCCCCCACCTCCTGAAGCACAGCAGCTGCTCCGGTGCCATTTCTTGTTGAAAATGAGTTTGAAACTTTCAAAAAGGATGAAAAAAAATCATCAGAGTGTGGGGAATGTCAGAATGAGGCCAGGGGAAATCCCTGATGTGACTGAGCACACGACAGCCTCAGACACTCGCGTCCCTCAGCCCTCTCCTGGTCATTGCCTAACATGTTCCTGTGGAGGTAAGGCTTCAAAATCACAAACATGATTAGAAAAGTTGTTTAAAGCGCTCCTCTCAGCCTTCCCTCATGTTTTAAAAAGCTTCTCTGAAGAGAAGGGTTTAAAAAATCATGAAGAAGCTTTAAACACTAAACATTGTCTCTATTTAGAGTTACAAATTATTCATTTTGCCTTCAGAACTGTACATTCACTGTGAAGGTACAGTACATAAATCAGTTAGAAATAATGCTCTCACTCTGTGAGGTTGCAATTCAGTAATTTGAATCACTTTTAGGAAAATGCACCAGTTTTTGTTAGTAGGGCCCCAAAGAAAATGCCATAAAATTTGTATGTAAAGATCCATAGCCCTGGCTGGGATTTGTGCTTGCCATGGAGCACTGGGGGTGCTGATTCCCCAAGGGAGCAGGGGCAATCCTGCTTTTGATTCTGCTGTTGAGGATGGGACAGTCCAGGATGGAATTTCACACAAAATTCATTGATGACAATTCTCTGTTGGAAGGATCTAAACAGAGGAAATTTCTTGGATAAAAACCTCTGATGGCTGATGTTGCAACAGTGGAGCTGAGGAGAGTTTTGACATCTTCATTTATGAACCCAAAGTCAGATGATTCTTCTTTTTCTCTCCCTTTTTTTGTATTTTTTTTCTTTTTTAGCATGCAAGTCATAGAAGTTGTGCCAACAAGAACTGCCAAAAAAGTGTGCTGAACCAGTACAGGCTCTACAGAGAGCCCTGGAAACTGTAAATACATTAATCAAAATGGGTTTTTTATGCTGAGAATATATAATTGAGGCAGGGGAGAACAGAAAAAATGAATGTCTTTGCTCACTGCTTGACAAGTTAAGAACCTCATGCCACCACGGCCAAAAAGCCAGAGATGCATCAATCTTTATTTAAAAAGAAAAGACACTATTGCAATGTTTATAAAACTGAAGAGATGTTAATAGCTTATGCCATTGGGTTGCAAAGAGGAATAAAAGAGATTTAAAGCCAAAGAACCAGAGCTGCAGTGTCACTGAAGCCCCAGGGATTCGCAGCCTGGGCCATGCCCTGCTCCAGGGCTGCAGGGCAGCTGCAAGGGCTCCCAGTGCCTCCCAGTGCCACTGCATCCCTGCTGCTGGGGGAAAGCCAAATCGGGAGCAGAATGAACATCAAAGCTTGTGCTCTGGAGCCAGGGCAATAAACCACATTAAACTGCATCCAGCACTTCCACCAGCAAAACTTCCTTGGATTGCAGGGCCTCACCCCATCTACTAGCTCTCAGTAACTTGAATTTTACTTGAATTTAATAAATGTCTGAATGAAGAAAGAGAGAAACAAATACACACAGAGAGATTTAATAAATTAAGCTGGAAACATCCCCAAATTAATGCAGTTCACAGAAGTGGGAGAAAAAAAAATAGAGAAAATACATCAATCATTTAATGTTATGTATAAGAACAGTGAGATGGAGTTGTGTAAAAATAGATCTAACATGGATCATTCAACTACCCAGCTTAAAAATGTTATGTATAAGAACAATGAGATGGAGTTGTGTAAAAATAGATCTAACATGGATCATTCAACTACCCAGCTTAAAAATCCTAATAATAAATACAATAGTTATCCCAACTTGCCCTGCTTTTAATTGGTAAGTCCTTTCAAGTAAACATCACCAAACAGGCAATAGAATTTCCTCTGTATTTCTTCTGAGAACAGTTTCAAAGAGCTGTTTATTGCTAAGGAACAATTTGGTGACTAGAGATCAAAATATACAATAAAATTAAAAATTATGATTAGGTAAAAGACAAATATACACTATCTTAAAGGTCATCTTTTGCCCACCAAAAAAGAAGAAATCCCATAAAAACCAAGCCTGCCCTATATTTTGTATTTATTTACATACCTGACTGCATCTGCTGTCAGAATTATCCTTTACAAGTAAAAGTCCTTGGTGTCAAGGCTACATCAAAATGTCAAATTTGATGTCAATTTTGAATGTCAAAAAAATGCTACAAATATTAAATGCTGATTTTCATGTCCTCCTATCAAAACTAAAAATATCATCAGTAAATATATAGTTTGAGATTTATCAGTCCAGTCCTGGTCCTGTCTGCAGGAGTTACAGGACAAATCCTCATCCTCCTGACTTCATTCAGGATTTGGAGGTTGATTGCAGTGGGAACAGGGGGCCACAATTTCTTTACTCCAGTTTTACTGATAGTCTTTGCATACACAGGATTTGGCCTGTATTTCAAACTTCCAACTGCTCCAGTGCTCAGGACAGTTCATTTAAGGTACATGAGCCCAGCACCAACATTCTTCCAACTTTTGGCTTGATCCTCTGCAGTAAGATGCTCAATTCCTCATGGGAACAAGGTTTCTTTTGCCTCCTAATTTAGAGAGATGCAAGGCCCTGCTGTGAGCTCAACCCTCTGTGTGCCCATAGTGGGGCCCTGGCACTTCCTGCAGCAGGAAAATAACCCCAAAACCAGCCCACAACTGCAGCTCTGCATCATCCCCTATTCCAGTAATTCACCCTCATCCTCCCCCTTAATAAATAAATTACAAACTGCAGAGAACCTGAATAGGAAATAACAAAGTGAACACTACACTACTTAAGGGACATTTCTTCATATACATTTAAGGTTACTGTGAGACCAGACACGGGTGGCACCAGGACAGTCCCAGTTTATTTGACTAACAAATTCTCCTCTGAACAGCAAGGCAGATTTGCTTCCAGCAGAGACACATTTAAGTAAGCCTTGATGTGACATAGCTGTTGCCCTCAGGTGCAATTCCTTAACCTTTCTGAACTGCAGGATGTGAGGCTGGGATCGCTATTCTGCAATTAAAATAATTGCAAAATAGCGTGTGTGCACAAAGAAGTGGCTCAGGGTTACAAGGGCAGGCTAAGATTTTTCTAATTCTTAACCTTTAAGACCTAACTTTCAAATAACTTGTAAGGCTGCAGAGCAGTTTTTTAACCTTGATATTAGGAAGATAAAAGACTTTTCCTAATATGTACTTAGAGTTGGCAGAATACCTCTATCCAAGCTTATCTGCTGCAGCCCTGATTGGAGATGAGATGTTGTCCATTATTTGAACACTGCTGTATCCTGCAGATAAGTGTTGGCAAAAGTGAGCAGACCCAGCTCCAGGTCCCAGCTGAATTTTGAGATGAGGGCTCTGGAGCACAAAGCCCAGAAGGGGCTGGGACAGGTCCTGTTGACAAGTGTCAGACATGGATTAAAGGCACCACCCCCAGCCACCTGCTGCCTCACTTCCAAACTTTGGGTTTCCAGAACTTCTGCTTCTTCCAAGGGCTTGATAACCTCTCCAAGGAGTGAAAAGGAGATGCCTTAGGCTTGGCAACAGGCAGCAGGAATGAGGACAATCTGCCATTCCTGCTCTGAGCTGCTTTTGCTGCTGAATTCCCGCTCAGGCGGCACTGGGGGAATGGCAAAGGAGCTGCAGCTCCTGCTCCTGCACAGGTGGGAGGAGAGGGGCACCGTGCACATCCCACACAGCTACAGAGTCAGCAACAGAGCCACAAAGGGGGGCTGTGGTGTTTATTCCCTCCCAGGAAGGGAACAGAGCTCCGTTTTAATTCTCAGGCTGGAGCAGCTGAGTGAGGTGAACATTGAAGAGCAGAGCTAAGGAGTGCCAGGGCTCTCCTCAGCCACACACATCCCCATCTCCCATCTCCCTCACTGGGGCTGTGCTGGGGCAAACAGCACACTCAGAGAGCCAGGATGGGAATGGTCCAGTAGAAAATAACCCATCAAAAACCAAAACCAGTCAGGCACCTCCCTGATTTGTACAACAGCTCTCCTTGCACTACCAGCGAGGGCAGAGACTCTGTGAGAAGGAAGGGAGAGCAGGGCCAGGGCTGCCAGAACTTCCATCAGGAGTTATTTGTCCCAGTGGATCTGGTAATCCTGTCTGGAACCATTATATTTCAACAATATTCCTTAAAGAACATAATTTTGATGGGTTTTTCTCATGATGAGTCAGGACCAAACTCCTGATTGTAAGTTTGCTTTCACCTGTGCTTTTAGACCTGGAATGGTTATATTCAACCCTAAATATCCCAGAACAGTCTCAAACCAAGCACACCATCTCAAAAAAATCTGGTTAGGAGACCTTTCCCACCTCTACCTGCTTAACATCAAGAAATGTATTTTTTTATAAAATGTTTTGAGGGTATATATGTATAAAATAAACCATAGAGGAGTTTTCGGAATTATCATCTCACCATCCTAGATGTGTAGAAGTTAAAGAAACTTCTTAATTCCCCTCTCAGACATAATTTTTGGAAGTACCCTCTGTTTTGGCAGTTCTAATCTTGCTTGGGGTGTGTGCTGGCAGCCCTTGAGCAGGTCACTGTGGGATCAGAGTGCTGGGATTTCCAGCAATGCAAACAAACAGGGCCAGGGGCTGCTGTCCCTGCCCTCCCCGGGCAAACAGACATAAGGTCAGGCACTCCTGGTTCCAGCCCCAGCCCCAAGGAGTGCAGGAGGTAAATCTGCCTTCAGCTGCCCCAGCCCCAGCTCTGAGCCTGGCTCTGGGGCCCTTCCCTGCTGCAGCTGCCAGAGCAGACAGCTCAGTGTGGCTGTGGCTGTGCATGGCTGTGCTCTCAGCTCAGAGTGGCTGTGGCTGTGCATGGCTGTGCTCTCAGCTCAGAGTGGCTGTGCTCTCAGTGTGGCTGTGCTCTCAGTGTGGCTGTGGCTGTGCATGGCTGTGCTCTCAGTGTGGCTGTGCTCTCAGTGTGGCTGTGGCTGTGCATGACTGTGCTCTCAGCTCAGAGTGGCTGTGGCTGTGCTCTCAGTGTGGCTGTAGCTGTGCTCTCAGTGTGGCTGTAGCTGTGCTCTCAGTGTGGCTGTGCTCTCAGTGTGGCTGTGCTCTCAGTGTGGCTCTGGCTGTGCCCTCAGTGTTGCTGTAGCTGTGCTCTCAGTGTGGCTCTGGCTGTGCCCAGTGTGGCTGTGCCCTCAGTGTGGCTGTGCCCAGTGTGGCTGTGGCTGTGCCCTCAGTGTGGCTGTGCCCAGTGTGGCTGTGGCTGTGCTCTCAGTGTGGCTGTGCTCTCAGTGTGGCTGTGGCTGTGCTCTCAGTGTGGCTGTGCTCTCAGTGTGGCTGTGCTCTCAGTGTGGCTGTGGCTGTGCTCTCAGTGTGGCTGTGCTCTCAGTGTGGCTGTAGCTGTGCTCTCAGTGTGGCTGTGCCCTCAGTGTGGCTCTGGCTGTGCCCTCAGTGTAGCTGTGCTCTCAGTGTGGCTCTGGCTGTGCCCTCAGTGTGGCTGTAGCTGTGCTCTCAGTGTGGCTGTGGCTGTGCTCTCAGTGTGGCTGTGGCTGTGCTCTCAGTGTGGCTGTGGCTGTGCCCTCAGTGTGGCTGTGCCCTCAGTGTGGCTGTGCCCTCAGTGTGGCTGTGCTCTCAGTGTGGCTGTGGCTGTGCTCTCAGTGTTGCTGTCGCTGTGCTCTCAGTGTTGCTGTCGCTGTGCTCTCCCAAAGGCACAAACACAGCCGGGCCCCTCTGGTCTTGGTCCCTTCTTGTAGGAGCATCGGGGGTTGCATGGTCAGGACAGACGGACACGAGAGATCTCTGCAGCCAGGTCAGGAACTTGGGGTTTATTGCAAAGGGCCTGGGGCAGGGCCCTGCTGGGAGCTGCCAAACACAGCTCAGAGCAGGACTGAGAGAAGAGAGGGGGAGAGAGGGTGAGAGTGCGGAGTTCCTGTTACAATACAATGAATCTTCTTCTGTGTTGAATATTCTGATTCTCACTAACCAATCTAGTACAATATACAAATCCTATAGCATTTCCATACAGCCTATAAGAATCACTACATTACCACACTGTGTTACATTTTAAACCCTATAAACTCCTCTTTGGGCCCCTTCTGCCAAGCTGTAGGGTCTGCTCTGACCCTTGGAGCTGTCTGCAAGCAGAGGGTGTTGTTCCATCAAAAGGGGATCACCTTCAGCTGGCCACACCATTGTTTTCCAGTTGTTCAGTAACTGAGGGATCTCAAAGCTTGCTTTCATTTCAATCTCGCTTATAGTTTCTATATTCTCAAAATCTTTTGCCAGACAATCATATTGATAAGGCTTTCCTGTTTCATCTTCCCCAACACCTCCTCCCTGCTCAGAGCTGAGCTGACCCTTCCTGACACTCTGGGTGTGTTTCCTTCCAACACTGCAAGGGACGAGAACTCTGCAGTGGGTCTGAGAGGTTCAAGATAAGTTCATTAAGCCAATTTGTTAATCATCCCCATGAACTGTGCTCTCATTTCTTACAAGGATTTGTGTAATAGATTTTATAAAAGCTTAATGAAAATCTAATTAGAGCCAAAAGTCTTAGAAAGATTTCATTATTTTTTTCCTTCTTTCTCCTACTCGTCCTATTTTTTCCTCCCTTTTAATTATGAATTGGAGGCATGGACAAAAAGGGACAGTAAAGGATGGGACAGTAGCAAAGAACACTGCAGATTAAATTTCAAACTTTCAGCATTTTTTTTTCATATTCATGTGCATCCACAGCAGGAAAGTTGATAAAATTTGTGCTGTTTCTCTGCACTGATATTGCACTGCAGGGATGGCTGTGATGGGAGATACTCACACCAGACTCTCACAGCTCTTCTTCAAACAGGTCAGTGTTCCCCCCAATGAACTCGCTGAATAAATAAAAATGTCACTTTTCAAAGATGCATTTCAAGGATGCCACTCCACAGCTCACTCTGGCCTCAGCAGCTGAGGATCAGTCCCTTCCAAAAGCATCTCAGTCATTCCCCCTTTTCTCCAGCCACAGACTCTGCCCCAGGTTTTAGGGGGGAAATCCAAGCAAGCAGACCCAGCCTGAGGATCCCAAACTCACAGCTGTGGGACACACACCATACAAACCACCAAACTGGGTGAGCTGGGGTACCAGGAGGTGTCCCTGCCCATGGCAGGGGGGGGAACAAAATGACTTTAAGATGCCTCCTAACCCAACCATGCTGTGATTCTGTTTGAACAGGTAATTCTATATAATGGAAAGAGACAAAGCTGGTGATTTCACCTCAAAAAAAAAAAAAAAAAAAAAAAAAAAAAGAATCAGTGACAAATTCAGTCTTTAAGACATTGATTTTGCAAAACACCAGTATTTTGCAACTGATTTAAGTATCAGCTCACAACATGATTCACCAATGCACATGTGTATGCCAGGAGATACAATTACTTCAAATATTTGCAGATTCATGTAAATACGGAGAGTTCCATATAACATGGGTTCTATAACATAATTCTATGTGTCATTGTACCCAAAAATAAAAGCACAAAGTGACTCTTTTCTAACTCTTTCCTCTTTCCCTTCATACCTTTATTTCTAAACATGAAAACACAGATTATTTAAAAACACAAACTGATTTGGGACTTTTGGGGTTATTTTTTCCCCTCTATGACACACTACATCTCTATGACACAGAGTTTTGTCACTTGTTTTATTTTCTTTGGAAGATTTTCTCCCCACCTCCCTGAAAAAGCAAGGTTTTCAACAAGTTTTTATGATTAAGAAGCTACAAAGTAGACTCTTCAAAATATCCAAACATGCATTTATAATACAAATACAGCAACCTTAATATTGCTTATTATTAAATATAAGAAATTAGAGAGAAAACTTTACACCCCCCTAAACAGTATGCAGGATGTCAAAGACCCTGAGGGACCAAAATAATTAAATCAATTTGTCCTATGATTCAATAGAAAAAAAATGACAAATAGTTTCAGCTGAAAGGAACAAACAAATGCACAGACAGGGAACCAAATCCTGAGGTCTTTGTTCAGTCTTAATCTGGCAGCTCCTGCTGATATCCCCTGACTTTGCTGGGAGATGCAGGAGCTGAGACTGAGCAAGGCTGGGAGGATTTCCCTGTGAACAGATTCCATAGAGGAGCATCACAGGCACAGAGCTGGGTGTCAGACAGGATAAGGCAGCAGTGGAACCCTGGCATGTAAAAAGTGTACAAAGTGTAAAAAGTGATGCTATTTGGGTCACAGCACCGAGGATGTAAAATAAGCACGATTATCCAAGTGCCATTAGATCTCAGCCTGTGCTTGGGAGCAGCAGGCCTGGGAGATGGACAGATCAGAGGCACCTCAGAGAAAAGCATCTCAGATGATAAAAGCATTGCAAAATAAAAACTGTGCTCTGTGAAAACACCACATGTTGAGGAAACTTTACAAAGACTCTGAATGGGAAAAAGGAAGGAAGTTTTTGCAACAAAGTTATCAGGTTTCAACTTGATACAAAATTATTTTCTAAGCCATTTCCAGCATAAAAAGTCACTCATGCCACACAGGAAAATATACTAATATATATAAAACATACAAAAAATTTATCTACTGCCCAAAGTATCATAGTTCAGTTGTAAACTTGCAAATTAAGACTAGCTGGTGTTAATCCGTCCTGTCCCATCCAATCTACCAATTATATGGATGGAGAAACACAGCATTTTTCTGGAAATAATCTTACAGAACACCAAGTGCAGTAGACTGGAGCCAACTAACCTCCCTCCACTTCAAAATCATAGAATCATTTGGGTTAGAAAACTCCAACCAAGGCCATCAAGTTCAACTATTGACCCGGCACTGCCAAGGCCACCACTAACCCATGTCCCAGGTGCCACCTCCATATGGATTTTAAATCCCTTTAGGGATGGGGCCTCCACCCCTGCCCTGGGCAGCTGTGCCAGGCTGGAGAACCCTTTCTGTGAGGAAATTGTTCCCAGAATCCCCCCTGAGCTGCCCTGGCCCAGCCTGAGGCCGTTCCCTCTGCTCCTGTCCCTGTTCCCTGGAGCACAGCCCGGCCCCCCGGCTGTGCCCTCCTGGCAGGAGCTGTGCAGAGCCACAGGGGCCCCCCGAGCCTCCTTTGCTCCAGGCTCAGCCCCTTCCAGCTCCCTCAGCCCCTCCTGGGGCTCCAGAACCTTCCCCAGCTCTGTTCCCTTCTCTCTGTTACTCTTTCCAGGTTTTTAAGATTTACAAAACCTCAGAAGTTTAAAATTCCTTTGAGCTCATTTTTGAATCTCAAGAATGAACAAACCCCTTATGGCAGGGCAATATTTGAGTGCTGGAAAAACAGAGCTTTAGATTTATCCTCAACAATTTTGGTGTGCTTAACCCATGAGAGCAGCAGCCACCCTGACTGCCCCTCCAAGCCCTGCCAGCTCCCAGCTGCAGCCCTGCTGATCCAACACAGGGAACACGAGGCAGGCACCCAAGACAGAGCTACTGGATCTGCAGCAGCATCCCACTGGCATGTCAATGCCTTGCCTGGGCTCTCAGGGAGGTCTCTGCAGAGCTGCAGTGCACAGGAAAGCAGAGAGAGGCTCCTTCCCAGGAATGAAGGGATGTGGATGTGCAATAAGGAACTTTTCTGATGAGGTGAGAGGGACTGTTGCTATATTTTTTTTTTTACAGAAAAAAGCAAGGCACTATTCTTCTCAAGAATATTTTTGGGTTTCACATTCTCTGAACCTCAGAGAAAGAAAAAACAATTCTTATCTCATTTGCTGTGCCTGTGTTGTGCCAAAATAGAATGCAATATGGAGATTGTTCACCCACAGTGATGGTGTTTTGTTTCCTTGTCCTGTCAGGGCCAGGTGTGTGTGTGTGTCAGGACTGAGGGTGACAGTCATGAGATTCTGTGCATTTGTGTGCAGTTGAGTACTTGGCAGATTCAGTTTAGATGTAGTGTAACACAGTGCAATATAGTATAGAATAATATAGTATAATAAAGTAATTAATTAGCCTTCTGATAAGATGGAGTCCTCCTTGTCATTCCTCCCTGCCATAGGGATGCCTGCAAATACTCTAAGAGGGCAAACAAATCCAAACAAAAATCAGTCTGCACACATTTTAAGAGTCAGGACAAGCAACCAGCGGTAAACTACCAAGAGAGATGACTAGAGAACTTCAAGACATGGTTTCCTTCTTTTTCCCCCACAAGCAGAGTTGCAAACTCACACACAAATGTCCAGCCAGGCTCAAGGCAGCGATAACTTACAGATGAAGTCATATAAGAAGTGATAATAAATTTTCTGCTCCTTCTGGCCTCAATACTTACTACCCTAAATTAAAAATGTATTTGATGCTGTGCTGCAGGTCTGGAAAATGTAGAGCTTTTGTTACATTGGCTGCAAGCACAGGGAAGTGTCATACTGCTTTTTAAGTGCCCTTTCAGCTGAATCCAGGAACATAACTGGGTGTGGGAGGCAAATTGAGAACACTGCAATATGCACAAGAGGAATAAACAGCAGCTGTCTCCAAACACACAAAGCCCAGCACCAAATTCAGTAATTCAGTGCAGGATCCCAGGCTGCCCCCTCTCCCTGCTGGGCTTTGATCCTGGCTGTGCAGCGTGGAATGAGGAGGTGCTGGGGTGGTGCTGGCACAGCACAACCAAACACTTCATTCCCTAGCTATGGATGGGGAATTGTGTTATTTGCACTGTGCTGATGACACACAAGTCAGTGTCATGACCTATTTTAGGATATGTGCAAGCCCATCAGAACTTCTCCATGGCCAGACTTTGCTGCTTTACTGGAACTCAAGGGGCTGAAGTTGGTTCCACCTTTCCTCAGCATTTCAGAAAGTTTTCCCTGTTTGTGCTGTGCAGACTCTGCTGGGATTTTATTGATCAGTGCTGGATCTCTCTGCTCGTCAGGCAGCTGCTCCCTCACACAGCCAGGGCCAAGGGCAGAGGGGCTGAGCAGCTCTGAGGACGAGTTCAGCTCTCCTGGCTGCTGCAGGCACAAAGCCCAGCCCAAAGCCCGGCTCAGCCCAAAGCCCAGCCCAAAGCCCAGCCCAAAGCCCACAGCCCAGCCCAAAGCCCAGCCCAAAGCCCAAAGCCCACAGCCCAGCCCAAAGCCCACAGCCCAGCCCAAAGCCCAGCCCAAAGCCCACAGCCCAGCCCAAAGCCCACAGCCCAGCCCAAAGCCCAGCCCAAAGCCCAGCCCTAAACCCAAAGCCCAGCCCAAAGCCCAGCCCTAAACCCAAAGCCCAAGGCCCAAAGCCCAGCCCAAAGCCCACAGCCCAGCCCAAAGCCCAGCCCAAAGCCCAGCCCAAAGCCCAAAGCCCAAAGCCCAGCCCAAAGCCCAAAGCCCAGCCCAAAGCCCAAGGCCCAAAACCCAAAGCCCAAAGCCCAGCCCAAAGCCCAAAGCCCAGCCCAAAGCCCAGCCCAAAGCCCAGCCCAAAGCCCAAAGCCCAGCCCAAAGCCCAAAGCCCAAAGCCCAAAACCCAAAGCCCAAAGCCCAGCCCAAAGCCCAAAGCCCAGCCCAAAGCCCAGCCCAAAGCCCAGCCCAAAGCCCAAAGCCCAGCCCAAAGCCCAAAGCCCAAAGCCCAAAGCCCAAAGCCCAGCCCAAAGCCCAAAGCCCAGCCCAAAGCCCAAAGCCCAGCCCTAAACCCAAAGCCCAGCCCAAAGCCCAGCCCAAAGCCCAGCCGAGCCCAGCTCTGTGAGCCGGGCTGTGCCGCCCTGGCCCTGCTGAGCTGCCTCAGGGGCTGTGCTGTGGAAGGAGCAGGACAAAGGGGTTTGGTTCTTGTTTAGTTCTTGGCCCAGCTTTCTTTAGGCCAGGTTCAGAGCTCAGAGGTCAGGAAGGCTCTGCCAAGGGCTGGGTCTCTGCTCCCCATCATGGTCACTGCTTTTGTGGGGTGAGCAGTCAGAGGAAAAACACTCCGACTCTGATTTGTCTTTTGGAGCAGTCTGGGAGAAGGTCCAAGGATCCTTGTGCCAATATTGTGTACTCACAAAGGTACACAAATACAGAGGATCTGCATCTCAGTTTACACCTACAGAGTGACACCTGTCAGAAACCCACAGCTCATGTCCCCAAATGACTGAGGGACAGAATAAGAAGTCCCAGTTTTAAACTTGAAAAATACACTCATAAAGGGAAATCTGTGTTTAAAACTTCCCCATAATCCTGTTCATACAGTGTCCAAGATTGGAATTAACTCCATTTTAAACTAAAGCTGACCCAGGCCTGCTGGCTGTGATCAGCCCTGGAGTACACATCTTTTGAAACTATTTTCTCCTTTTCAGTAAAGACCTTTGCCAAAAAGCAGGTGTTCCACATTTCCTGGGGATGCAAATTAGCAATTTCACAGCTCCTTTAACATTTCAAATGCAAAACCAAAGGCTTGGATCCAAGGAAATATATATTTCATTATTTTATTTTTACCACCAAATTAAAATTTTACAGATTATTATCCATAAACATCTCCCCTATAATAAGCAGGAGTATAACTACATCATGTCTTCTGATAAATCTTGCAAGATTAAAAGAAAAATCCCAATTATTAAGATTCTGAGATGCAGCTTAGATTTGTGCTGTCTTTTGCACACATTTTAATTTTAGGAAATGTTTTACCTATGTGCATTCATGTATCATGGACATTTTTCTTCCACATTTTTCAGTCTGCTGCAAATTAGCAAAATACTCCTACATAGAGGACCCACACAGATCCAAACCAGACAGAAACGTCAGTGAAAATGCAGGGGAAGTTTGACTTGCATTTTCTCCAGTCAAAAAATATTAATATCTAAAAATAAAAATGAGAATTATGTGCATTTATGCAAAAGTTTCACTGTGATTTCAGTAATTCAGCACTAGAAAGGCAAAGGGCCAAGTAATCAACATTTCTGCTGCTTGCCACTATTCCCAGAAGCAACATCACACAATGTTACCAGTTGCTACTTGATTAAGTTATTTTAAAGATTACCTGCTGGTACAGTATCTGCCCATTATTCACAAGATATTTCAGGTAACATGTGATGAATATTTCAGTAGCTTTTTTTTCTTTTTTTTAATATATCAGGTGTTTCTTGGAAAGTTCTCTTGAAAATATTTAAATATTTGGTAGTGCAATGTGTCTATGCTAAGTGCACTGTAAGAAAAAGCTTAGAAATAAACTTGCTTAAAAAAAAAACAGAATAAATAAAAACAAACAAAAACTAAAAGAAAACCAAAAAACCCAAAAAAACCAAAAACCAGCACAACAACAAGAAGACCAAAAACTAAACCAACAAAAAAAAAAAAACCACACCAAAGAAACCAAACCCAAACCAATCACAGAATTAATCCCAAAAAATCTTTTCAAAATTGTTTTCAATAGCAAGAAAACTGCTTGTTGTACCTCAGGAGCCTTAATCTCTGTAGGTCAGATGGGGTTTTCTAACAGTTTGAAATAAGCTTGTCAAACTTGGGGAACTGGAAAACAATTTACTGCAAATAAAGGAAAACACCGAAAGAAGCAATCCAGCCAAAAAAGGCATATCCCAAGCTAGAAAACCTGTGCAACTTTGGTTTTTTGTGGTTTTTTTTTTTTTATCAATATTTTATTAACTCAATGAAAATATGCTGAAACAGCAGCAAGTGAGATGGGGCACAATGGTGAAAGGCAGCTCTGTTTGGGCACATCACTGGTGCCAAATTTAAAGCCTCATTTTTAGGTTGCACTGAGCTGGTTCCAGGTTCTCTCTGGAACCACTGAGGAGCCCCTGCACAGGAAGGATCAGTCACATCCAGGAGGTCACAGTATTATTACATTTTCCATTTCTGTCCAAGTGCAAGTGTGTGATCCCATACCCTCTGGATTTCAAAAAGCCATTACATTGAACCAAACCCCAAGAAGGCAGATTAAATATAAATAACAAAGTGTTTTAACACAGCTCTGAAGGAGGGCACAGGGTCTTGAAATATGTTGTTTTCAGTTGTTCTAGCTGTCACTCAAAGCCCTGAGGAGAGCAGCAAAGCTCACATGAGGATGGTGCTGCAAGTACAGAGACATCAGCACAGCACCTGCTCAGGTCTGCTAACAAACCTGCCAGGAGGGAAGACAGAGAACACCTTTGAACTGGAAAATGCCACAGAAAGATGGAAAGCACTTCCACAAACCCCTGTGCTCTGGTTAGCAGCAGCCCTGGTGGCTCTCACATCACAATTTGTGGTGGGTTCACTGCTGCTTGATGGATTTAGCAAACTTTAGTGCAGTAAGATCTTTTTATCCCTATAACAAAATGAGGACCTCGTTTTATTTAATTTATCTTTTTTTTTTTTCTGAATTTTCAGGCAGCTGTTGCAGTTTCCCAGCAGACAAAAAGCTAGCAATTTTCTTTGCCAACAAATGAGTGCTTTATCCAGTGGGATCTGCTGCTCCAGCAGGGAACGAGCAGAACAAAGGGACAAACCTGCAGTGTCCCTGGGCCACACTGACCCAGCTGCAGAAAGAGCATCTCTGCACAACCCCTGGGTGCTCTGAAGCACTTTCATTCCCTCAGACCTGTTCTCTCTGTTGGTGAGCCACCACTCCCCATGGAGCCTCTCCTGAGCAGGAGGGACCCTGCTCACACCCTGGCAGCACCACCTGGGCTCTCCTGGGAGCTCTGCAGCACCAGCTGCCCTTGTCACTAAAACACTGAACTTGTAATCCATAAAGATAAAAGAGATGCAAAAAACAAAGCAAAGGAAAAATTGGACACAACGTCGACTACAAAAAGCAGGAGGTGCTCAGCACCCCATGCACAATCTAAAATCTCTGTGGGGTTCCAAATTATGCTCATTAGGGTTGATCCCTGAGCAATCCTGTGACTGAGCACAACTTAAAGAAACATAAGCACATAATAATTATTGACAGAATTTTTCTGAGAGAGATTTGAGGAGGTTGTGGGTTTGGGGGGCAAGGTCTGTGGGATTAAATTTTCACCAATTCCATTGTCAGGAAGTCTTACACAACAGATAGTGAGCAATGTGTTATATTCTTTAAGGAAAATTTCCAATTTTTTTTAAATTTTAGAGCTGACACTACCAACTTTGATAAAGAAAGCAGCAGGAATGGGAGATATTGGAATGCTGAACCTATCCAGTCAGATGCCCCTTCAGGACCAGATTTGAAAGGAGTTGAGGAAAGTTAATCAGAGTATCAGCAGATGCTAAAAAGGAGAATTCTGCATGGGTGGGAGAAAACACAGGAACGGGAATCCAATACCTCAGTGCTAGCACCTCTTTCCTGGGAGCTTTGGACCAGCAAACCCTCAGCAGTGCAGCAGATAAAACACTGCAGATAAAGCTGAAAATTGCATGAAGGGTTTCTGGTGGGCAGGAGGAATCTGTACATCTGCTATTGTGACCAACCTGCTCCAGATGCTCCCTGTAGTGACTGTTGCAGACAGTGGGGAATGCACAGAGACACAAAACAGCTGCTAATTCCTCACCTCTCACAGCCCTTGGACCCTTCACTGGGGATTCCCTTGGGTCTCAGTGCAGTTGCTGCCCTTTCCCTTTGCCATGCCCACCCCTGCACCCCTCAGCACCCCCAGGTTTGTCCCTGTCACCCCCGAGGTGCCCTGGCCTGGGGCAGGGCTGCCCTCAGCCCCTACTCTGCTGCAGCCTGGTGCTGACTGCCTGCAGGGAGAACTGATCCCTTAAAACTGATCCCAAAGGGCAAAAGGAACCCCAGCCCCACCCCACTCCTGCCTGGTGGGCCTGGCAGAGCCCTGCTGCTCAGGGAACACATTTCTGAGCAGCTGCAGCCTCACCCAAGGCTCACCCCCTGCCAGGACACCCTTCCCTGGTGAGGTGCAGCTGGAGCAGCGCTGGCACTGCTCACAGGGTGCAGGATATTAAGCATGAATAGCTGAGAAATTTATGAGATTTAAACCTGAGGTTGAAGAGCTATTGGCTGGTTCTGGGAGCTTGGTAGGCACGACAACTTCTTTTGTGATTAATTCTAACAATAACTTAGTTTTAGGATCCTCTGACATAAAAGTCTTGGCTGCTACAATATTAAATAGGAGATAAATCCAGGGAAATGTATTTGTTACTAAATCTTTTCTTTTTTTAAAACCATCTTTATAATATTGCCAGATGAAGATCTCAATTTGGAAAGCATTGACGCATCTGGAAATTTTATCATTTTTGTCAGGACATGGCAAAAGAAATTTATGATTCCTGAAACCATTTTTTGATACCCATGTACTATATTTTCAGAAATTCTCCAGGTAGCACACATTAAGGCTGAAATTTTACAGCTGCTTCACAATGTAAGCAGAATTCCAAAAGGGAATTAGCTGCAGCCATCACAACTGGGGACCTGCTCGTCAAGGACAACTCCTTGTGCTGGTGCCCAGTGCTCTCAGACACTGTAATTGAACAATCCATGGCTTTGTACCCCCCTAGGGACTCACCAGCCATAGAGAGACTACAGCTACAATGAATTCAAGGCAAACTCTATCACAGGCAGCAGTGAGAGGGAACTTCAGTGACAAAACAGACAAGAGATCCCTCTCTAGGGACTGCCTCACCTGTTTTCACCTTTCTACCAGAGATTTTTCCTGGGTACATCATCTTCAGAAGCCCCAAGCACAGCTGTGCCTTCCCTCCCTTGGCATGCTGACACCTGGAATTCAGTGTTCAGATTTAAAAATGGGGCAAACACTCAGCCCTGAAGGCAGCAGAGAAGCAGAGGCTGTCCCTGGGAGCACAGAGAGCAAACAGAGCCAACACCATGGGGCACAGAGAGCAAACAGACCCAAGCCATGGGGCACAGAGAGCAAACAGAGCCAACACCATGGGGCACAGAGAGCAAACAGACCCAAGCCATGGGGCACAGAGAGCAAACAGAGCCAACACCATGGGGCACAGAGAGCAAACAGACCCAAGCCATGGGGCACAGAGAGCAAACAGAGCCAAACCATGGGACACAGAGAGCAAACAGACCCAAGCCATGGGGCACAGAGAGCAAACAGACCCAAGCCATGGGGCACAGAGAGCAAACAGACCCAAACCATGGGACACAGAGAGCAAACAGACCCAAACCATGGGGGCAAAAGGAACAAACAGAGCCAAACCATGGGGCACAGAGAGCAAACAGAGCCAAACCATGGGGCACAGAGAGCAAACAGACCCAAGCCATGGGGCACAGAGAGCAAACAGAGCCAAGCCATGGGGCACAGAGAGCAAACAGAGCCAAGCCATGGAGCACAGAGAGCAAACAGACCCACACCATGGGGCACAGAGAGCAAACAGAGCCAACACCATGGGAGCACAGAGAGCAAACAGACCCAAGCCATGGGGCACAGAGAGCAAACAGACCCAAACCATGGGGCACAGAGAGCAAACAGAGCCAACAGCACTGGGCACAACCAGCACACAGTGGCTTGAGGCAGAGGCTGGAGGCACAACCAGCTTGGAGCAAAACATCTGAGAGCTTTGGCCTCCTCAGGCTGGAGAGGCTGAAGGACATTCCCAGTTGTAGGTGCCCCTGTAGCTCTGCTGAAGCCCAGCTGGATGAAACCCCATGAGAGCTGGGGAGGGATGGTCCATTACTCCCACCCTGCAATGAGAAGGGAACAGCAGAGGTGACAACTTTGGGTGCTTTGGGTGCTTTGGGTGCTTTAAAGCACACCAGTGAGGCTTCCAGAGATATTGCAGGCCAAGGTGACTGGCCAGCACTTTGTCCAGTTGTCTAAGAATTTATGGAATCACAATGCCAGCACCTCCCAGTCTGCTGGACAACACAAAAAAATCTAAAAATCCTAAATACCTTAACAAAAGAGATGGTTTAACAAACCCTGAATCCTACAACATTTTAGATGGTAATGATACACATCTCTCTGAATTGCTATTTGTTGCTCCACAGAGATGATAGGCCAAAGGGAGAGAATTGGAATAAAAAAAAAGAGAGAAATTGCATGTATAATTAATAGCTTAAAGCAATTTCTTGTTCAGAGATGGCAAAAGCTGAGGAAGGTTTATTAGGAGAAATTACTAAGGCAGAAACACCACAATGATAGAGGAAATTTTTGGTTTGCATCCCCTACTTTAGAGATAACAAGAAATGAAATAGGTAAGGAAAGGTGTCTTACACACATTTTCTTATTCTCTCATCTATATTTCTTCTGTAAAAATAAGCAATGCTATTAAAATTCAACATGTTTTGTTTCTTAATGCATCAAGAGATCAGTTGGTTTATTATGACAATGCAGTAAACCAGATTTTAAGGAAAATTAAGTTTCTTTGTTTAGACTCCAGTAAGAGGTAACTGAAGTGTGAACATGGCCCGAGCCCTGCTCTTGTAAATTCTGTAAATGTACAGTTTTTGCTGTAACATCCAGACCCCAAATGAAATGATCTGTTCCCAGTACAGACCAGTCTGGGTGACAGAAGGGGGAGAGCGTGATCAAGCTCTTGTTACCTCAGGTTCTGAAAGCTCCCCTTCTTTGAATTGAAAGTGCAGCATGGGCTAAAACAAACAAGCATATTCATTTGATTTCAGTGCAGCTACTGAGCAGGATACTTTGAAATCTTCACTTGGTGTTTGGCTACAACATTGAAGTGAGTGAACAGCAAAACCCAAGAGCCAAAGTTTCACTGCTCAGAGTTTTTCTAAGGAATGTGGGTGGGATCAGCTGCCAGTACACAACTACACACAAAGACAATAAATTCCTTTTTTTTCCCAAAGATTAAATAATTTTCTGAGATAGTAAGCACTAAGAACTGTAATCTGTTTAATTTAAAAGATTGGAAAAGAAAATAAGGGCACTACTGCTTTGATTAAAGTAAAAGCATAAAAACAAATTTAAAAAGCAACACCTTGACAATCTAACCAACCAAATTAAAAAAAAAACAAACCCAAAAAGCCAAACAACAGTAAGGGGGTTGTGCTAACTATCCTATGATAAACACAAAGTGTTGTAAGCTGACCCAAAACCTGCAGGGGCAATGCCTTCCACCTTGCTTTGAATAGTCATAAGAGCTCTCAGGCCTAAAGAATCTATTTCATTTTAGTTTATGCAGATAATTCAGTCCTTTGCAGGTCTTTAATAAGATGAGAATTCCCCAAAACACTGTCATTTAATCACAAATTAATTTTAATCTCTCCCAAACTCCATGAGCAAGTTTATAGCTATCACTGATCACTTTAGAATTCGTTTATTTTGTCACTAACATTCAGGCAATAAATAATACTGAACTTCCGGAACATTTTCCTAATAAGAGCTGAAAAGAAAAAGCCATTGTAAAGTCCTCTTGCTGTAAAAGGAGAAGGGATACAATTAGTTTGTCCACAAAGAAATGGCCCCACCCAACTCAGGGGCCAACAGCCGAGGCACATTTTGGTTTTCACACCCGGGAGTGTGTTTTGTCCTCTGTGCTAAGCTCTCTGTCAGCTCTGCACTGGCTTCTGGCCAAGCACAGGTGGCTGGGTCAGAACAGCTTCAGAGATGTAAAAATAAACCCTCTCCAAGGGGTCCCAAGGATGCCCAACACCCCCACCAGGACCCTCCACAGGGACAGAAGGCTCAGAGCTCCTGAGCTGGCTGAGAGAAACAGTCCTGACCCTCGGGCTGGGACCTGAGGGGACCCTGACAATCCCAGCAGGGCTTTCCCAGCAATTGTCCCCTCAATGCCAGGACAGTTCCCACCTCTGGCCCCACCCAGAACTACAGCTCCTCTCAGCTGAGAAACTGAGAGTTGAACACCCACCTTTCCTTATCTTCTGGCAAGTCCCTACATCACCCCTGGCCAGCAGTCAGGCATCCCTGAACGATGGTCCTGCTGCAGGAATGAGCCTTTCCTGCTGCAGGAAATGGTGAATTGCTGAAATCCTGTGGCACCAGAGCAATCTGAGGCAGCACTGCTCATCTGCCAACACCATCCCCTCCCTGCTCCTGCTGCTTGAGGGACATCTCAGTGAACAGGAGGAGCTGGTGAAGCACATCCCTCTGTGGCCTCAGGGATTCACTGCCTTGGGGCTCATTGCTGGGAACTGGGGGGGGGTTGGATGAACAACTTTGTTAAGAGAAGCTCTGTGAAAACAGGTTTGATCCACTGCCCCCTGCAGTGCTTGCAGCACAGCTGGGCCCAGTTTGCAGACAGGTAACACAGGGATGGGGACAGAGCCTCATGCCGAGGGGTGGCCCAAGGATGAGAGCAGCATTGGCCCTGCAGAGGCACAGTCTGGGGGCCAGTAACAACTCACAACACAGCAAAAGTGTGTCCATGGGTCCCTTGAGAAGACACACATTTCTACCAGTAAATAAAATGTCCAGAAATGCTTGGCTATCCAAGCATTAAGTGTGTACAATCCTAATTATTCATTGAACAGTAGATTCTGACCTTATATGCAGAATAAGTTGTGTTCATCCATTTTTAATGCAGAACAGTCCTTGCACTCTTTCTGTGTCCTACAGAGTGCTGGGGGCACTCTGCTCTACTCCTGGTAAAGGTCAATTAGTTAAAATTAGTCACAGTCACAGATCACAGCCACAGACCTTTCTGAGTTGAAGGGACCCACAAGGATCATCGAGTCCAGAGCTGGCCCACACAGGCTTGAACCCAGAGGCTTGCTGTCATTAACACCACACCCAAATTTCACTTTTTCTGCTTTTACTTTTATGTCTGTCTTGTAGGTTTTTTCTGTTGTTTGTTTGTGGGTTTGGGTTTGTGGGGTTTTTTAAAGGAATGGGTAAAATTTGGCTTCCCAAGGAAGGAGATAGTGACCCTTTGTGTGCAAGTAGATGAGGACAGATGGGTTACATGGTCTGGATTTCACGCTCACGCATCACATAGAGGGAGTCAATCACCAGGGATCCTGTACCACAGAGCAGAGCTTCCACACACCCCAAAACTTCTCTTGCCTTCCCTGACTTCTGACAGTTGCTCTTTCTCAGACACCAGACGAGTGGAGACACAGCACAGAAACGAAGCAGAAGAAAACTCAAAGATCAAGAACATTTCTACAGCTTGCTTGAGAGCCACCCATATGTACTTTTACATTCTTGGCAGGATCCTTTTTTTCAGAATGCAAGCACTTCCACTTTCCCTTCCTAGGGTCTCCAGATGTCACCTTCCTTCCCTGTTCTCAGCTCTCCATCACCCTCACAACTGCTGCTGAGCTACAGCAGCAAATGAATGAGTCAGCTGTGCTCCCACCACTGCTCAGAGCACAGTGCTGGACAGGAGGGACATCTTCTGTGCTGAGCAAAGATTCCCCTCACAAAGAACTGTAAATGTTCCTCCAAAGACAGTCCAGGTTTCTGAGCAGCATGTTTACATCCCTCATTAACCAAATGTTTAACTGAGAATTGCAGCACCTGTGCGCACTGTGCCCACAATGCCCTTCAGTTCTAGGGACAAACCAGGGCATATTCTAGGGGGTCTTAACTGTAGCAAAAGGTTTATTTTGTGTGGGTGCACACCTACACCTTTGCCTTGAAGTTATTCTGAACTGTGGTTTGAGCCCAGGTCTGCAGGTGTCAGATGTGGGGTCAGAAGAGAACAAAAACTGCAACTTCCTTCTGTCCTGTCCAGTGTTCTTCAGTGTGAGGGGCACTATTCTCTTTGTGGCACCTGCAGTACTTCCCATCACCAGAGCAGACCAGGCTTCTCAAACCTTGCACAGAGCTTATCATGAGGTACCAGCCCTCTCTGTAGAGAGACACGAGCCAAAACTCTACCTGACTCTTCTCATAAAGAGCCAGTATTTGGTTACACCTTGGATTTTTAACATTTCCCAAGTCCTGAATGGATAGAAATGTGTGTGAAAGTCTCTGGAGGAAAGCAAAACCAGCCGTTCAGACACTGGAAAGCATTCACCAATTTGGAACTTGAATCCTCCTACAAAGAACTCAGCATGGAAATACCCATTTCCTTAGCTGAAGGCCTCTGCTGACACCACCTCACCCATCCCTAACTCTCACAGAACTCTGGTATTAGCAGCACAACACTTTAAATAATCATGTGTGTGCTTGCCTGAGCTCTGGAGCATCCCTCCCTTCTTTGCTGAAGCTGTGGAGTGAATCAGCTGAGCAGGAAAACGCCTCTGGACTCTGCTCACAGCCTGGATGTGCTGCTGCATTCCCAGGCACAGGGCAGTTCTAAATCCAAATCTGGATCCCTTAAACACAGACCAGCACCATGCTTCTGAACTGTCAACTGATTCAAATGCAGCTGCTGAAAATTTCATGTTGTAGGCGAGCTGTATCACAAAGTGGCTGGAGACCACTGGTCCTGAATTATTTGAGGCAGACAGAGTGAATAATAGAAGAGGTTTCATTGGTTACCCCAGTTCAGCAGAGATCAAATGCCTGTAAATGCAGCCCAATCTGCTCAAAGGCTGCTTCCCACCTGCCTGCAGTGGAGACTGACCAACAGGGAGAACTGCCTCCCTGCAGGACTCACTCCTGCAGACACTCAGCTTAAGCTTAAACCTCTTTAGTTCTGACTGGGAAAAAAGAAACATTAGCACTGCAGAGTACTTTAGATGGAACACTAGTTTAAAGAAAAAAACCAACAAAACAAAATCTCCCACAAGCCTCACATACCCCACTCCAGCGTAGGGGCCTGAGCTTACAAGGACAGCCAGTTCTGGTGCCTCTCCAGCCTCCAGGAGCACCTGGAGGCCCCAGGGCAGCTCTCCTGCAGCTGTGCACCACAGCTGGCACAGGCACAGCCAAACCCCTCTTGCTGTGCACGAGCCTTCAACCTCAACAGCCTTAACAGCAAAGGTTGCAGAGAACATCAGAGGCCTGGCAAATGTCTGTAGGACTTATGGCACTGGTCCTTCCCATCCATTTACATCCCAGACATCTGTTTAGTTGGAGGCTCATGGCTTGATGAATTCGTTTATTATTTCAGATGCATTCAAAAATAGGATAATTGGCATTTTACATTGTAACTATTCACCAGCTTGACATTACCATGCATTTTAATTAACATGAATACCTAAAGCTTGGGATTGAAGAGAGAGATAAGTCATATTAAAGTCTATAGCTGTCATCCTTCAGTTCAAATCCAGACACAGAACAAAACTAGACGTGTCTATCAACGCTGACATTTCAACGGCATTGGTTAAAGGGGACAGGGCTGATGCAGTGTTTTTAAAGAGGCTTTCACTAAATTCAAAAGCAGTGCTCAGTCCTCTTTGAAATAATCTTAGGTCAAGCACAGTGCCTGTGCCCATCACCTGAGCTCTGCTGAACTGGACTTCAGGCAATAATGTCAGCAGCAAGGCAGCCAGGCCCCATTGATCAGAGCTTAGGCCTCACAGGGCAGCTTGGCCAGAGGCACAAACCCCAGGCACGGGCTGAGCCTGGGCTGCCCCCCAGGATGGAAGCAGAGCAAACCCCAGCACTCCACCCTGCACCTCCCAAGGCAGCCAGGATTGCAGCAAACAGCTCTGAATGTCCTCCAAGAATGGATGTATTTGGATTTCTCCAAAGGAACACTGACTACTTGCTTCAGGCACAGGATGTTTACATCTTGTGTTTATGTTGCCCTGAGCCAGCGTTCCTCAGTGAAATCCAAATAAATCCTTTGGGAAACCCTTCAGCTTTCTCCCATTGACAGTGCCATTCCACTCTGGATCGTTTTTCTCCCTCAATAACTGTTCCAAGCACAAATCCACTCCTACTCATTAAGGAGGTGTTTGGTTCCAATTGGTGCTTTAACAAACAATCTTTAAAGGTAACTTGATAACCATGCCAGTTAAACATCACAGGAGAAAGATGCACATGCCCTCGTCTACAGTTCATTATTTAAAGGGGAAAATAGAATTCTTAAAATATAAATTTTAAATAGCAAAATAAAGGAATTTTTTGTTGTTAAGATGTGTTGTGCCATCATTAGGTTTCTTATGGAAATGTAATTTACTGGAGGTAAATAATAAACTTATGGAAAGAAAAACATCCAGTGGTGGCTGTACTAAATTTTCCATAGAAACACTACTATATCTAATAAATTCAGATATAAATTAGATGCTTAGCATGCTATTAAAACATATAAATAAGTAAATATAATTAAACAAACACCAAATTTGCACTGAGAGCGACAGGGAGGAAAGAAGATCAAGGTGGCTCCTTTTAGTTTAGGACTGTAAATTGGTAATGAGACTGGAGAACAACTCTGGCCAGTCTGTGCTGTGGTGAGTGGGCTCTGCCATGCCCAGAATTCCAGTTTTCCCTTCAGCATGTCCCCGTGGCAGAGCACTCTTACATCACTAACTTAGGGAACTTGCCACTGAATGAAGCCATTGTGATGCTGCAAAGATAATTACAGAAATAAATGCTTTCCAAACACACCAAAATCTGTCTCTGAGAAGCCCTGAGTGCAGGCCAGGAGGGGTTCATGAAGCAGGAGCAGGGTCCCAATCCCCACCCCATCCATCCTCCAGCCCTGTGCCTGTCCCACAGCAGCTCTGCCTGTCCTCGCTCCCTGGTGGCTTCTCCCAGCAAATCTGATTTGATCAAATTTGTGATTCTGAAATCCCATTTAACCCAGATCTGT
The DNA here is from genome assembly GCF_037042795.1 of Molothrus aeneus. Lineage (NCBI taxonomy): Eukaryota > Metazoa > Chordata > Aves > Passeriformes > Icteridae > Molothrus > Molothrus aeneus. Next base: position 1,217,051 of record NC_089656.1, read on the forward strand.
CCAGCAGGAGCCCTGAGCCAGGCTGTGGTCTCACCCTGGGCAGGAGCTCCCCTCTGATCCCTGCTTCCCAGGGCAATAAATGAGGCTTATTTCTATTTATTAATGGCTTCCACCAGGAGGAAATGCTCAGCAGGGTAAACATGTTCCTTCCCCAGAGGAAGAACATGGGAGGGCCCCAGGAATATTCCCCTGCCTTTTCTCTTGGGATAAAGATTTATTATCCACTGACATAATCCCAATGTTGTAGCTCCAACAGCCCTGACCTTTTAATGTTCTTTATTTTCTGCTCTGAATTCCAGGTTTGCTCTCCCTGAGCCCAGGGTGGTTTTTTTGCTTTCAGAGCATTTTTCAGACTTCTTATTATCCATTCTGCTCCCAGTTCTGCTCCATAAGAGTGCAAATCACTTGTGGGCAGCAAGGTTGGTGGAGAGCAAGATAAAACCTGCTCTCCAAGGCTGAGTGATCATGGCTGGAAGGGGCTGCTAATGAGGATCTGACTCTCTGGGCACTGGCTGGGCTTTAACCATGTTTGCTTCCACCTCTTTCTCCAAATGGCTCAATCATCACAGCACCAGTGACTGCAGCCTGCAGGGAGGGGGGCTACAGAACACCCTCTCAAAGGACATCTGGGATGGAATGGCAGCTATGAAATCCCATGGTTTGTACTTCCCACCTGAAGGGAAGTCTGAGCACAGCCCCATCATATCCCAGCACAAAACCCATGCAACCTTAGCATGAAAATAACTTCCAAAATGACAACAGAAAGCAAATGCTGCTGGTGGAAAACAGGTGAGGTTTTCCTGCTAGTCAAACAAACAATGACAAATAACCCACATTTACAAGCATTTCTTGAATAGCTTGCCAGGTAACAGCCCTGTGCATTTTGGAGTAGTGCAAATGGAGTCGTTCCACTAAATTCTTCCAGTCAGTCGGTTCAAATCTTAAACATCTCTTGCAGTCCAGATGGAAACCTCACCACCAAGTGACAGCAAAATCTGGGAGCAAAGAGGTTGTCATTGCTGCTCACATCAAGGCCAGGCATAAGGCTAGCAGTGTGCTCCCTTCCCAATTAATGTTTCTGTAGCCAGGGGCTGCCAGGGGCTCTTTGCTCCTCTCTGGCAGCAGCTGTGATCCCCCACAGCCCCACAGACACAGCACAGCTGCCAGGCTCCAGAGGCTGCAGGAACAGCTCCTGCCCCAAACCAAGGCTTATTTCCCCTTTTTGCCCAGCTGTTTCACACACATTCATGGAGGGAGTCTCAGGGCTCCCCAGGTGTACATGGATGGCATCAGCTGGATCAAGAGCCAGGAAACAGAGTGCAGCTGTCTTAGCACATGCCTCACACTCAGGCCAAAATCAATTTTTTTTCTTTTACAATTTAGAAGACTCTGGTCCACTGCTTTGAGCTATATTTATTATTAACATTTAATTTTAACGTTATATATTTTATTACATTTTACTTAAATGTTACACCAGAAGCTGACACTTCCCATAGACCAAAGGAAGCCTCCAATTAGAAATCTCTTGTTACTATTTACCATGACTGTGGTGTTCTCTCTTCAGAAAAGACCTGTAGGTAAAACCCTGTTCATTATGAGTGAAGGAAATTGGGAATGAGGAATTGTTCCCTGGCAGGGTGGGCAGGCCCTGTGGCTGCCCCTGGATCCCTGGCAGTGCCCAAGGCCAGGTTGGACACTGGGGACAGTGGGAGGTGTCCCTGCCCATGGCAGGGGTGGAAGAGGGGCAAGGCCCCTCCCACACAGATCATTCATTCACAGCTCTTTGATTCTGTGAAATTCAATCCTAAATCACAGGTGAAATGGAACACTGAATGTTTATCTATGTACTGACCTTAGCTGGTACTTACTTTCTGTTCTTACCTAAAGTACATACCATACCTACACTCATACATACATACATACCATAAGTACAGCAGACCACTACCCTCCAACAAAATTTGGTTTAAAACGTCCTCAGTGGTTCTGCATGTGCTGGGACAGACCCTGAGAAAGGCCTGCAATGCACAACCTCGGGAGCTCTCAGCCCCACAAACACAGATATTTATTTCTCCTCACACCATTTTTTGCTGCTTTGTTTGCATCACTGTCTAATGCAGTAAAGAGTTGGCTAAATTGGCCATCCTAACACTATAGATAACTTGTAGAAATGCAACATATTGCCTTCCTTTAAATTGGAATGCTTTTTAAAATTAATTGGGTTCTAATAGTGACACTGTGCTCTGAGTAATTGAGTGAGAATTGCTATTACACAGAGCCTGCCATCAGCAATAATTAGTGCACTCCCACTCCCACTCCCGGCAGGAATCTCATCCTGCAGGCTGGGGTCAGGCTGGCAAAGTGGCTCTGCAGAGCAAGGAGGCTCCTGTGCCAGCTGCCATCCCTGCTCTACACCAGGCATTTCCTGGGAAAAGGGGAGAAGGGCTGGCCTGGAGCTCTTCCCTCTTCCAGCCAGCCCTGGAACTCCTCAGGCTTTGGTTTCCTTCAGCTCTGGCCCTTCTCACCTGCCCCTGCTGTTCCAAGTGTTCTGATTCTGAAATCCCATTTATCCCAAAGAATTGGAAGTCCCAGATGGGGATGAAACCCCATCATTTAATCTCAGCTCTTTTTTTTTTTTTTTTTTTTTGACCAAACATCTTCCTTCTAACAGCCTGCAGGGAATTTTCATTGCATCCAGCTTAAAATTATCCAGCTCTGTTTCAGTTCAGGGCAGCACTCAGGTATTTCAGCAAAACTGATATTTGTTGGTGCTGATCTGGAAATTATTTTTGAGATGTCTGAACCCCTTGCCCTGCACAATAGCGTGTGAAGCATTAAATGAACTTTCTCTCATCCCACCAAAGTCTAACAGCATTCTTCAGCCACCTCCCTCAGACCTCACTGTGAAACAACCAATGTTTTCCACAGGAGCAGAACAGGATGCTGGAAAACTCCTGTCAGCACATGCCAGGCTCTGCTGGATATATTAGAGTCCTAATAAGGTCAAATTATTTGATTAGCATGTTATTATTATGATTCAGTTTATCTGTGTATTTTCAAAGACCAGTTTGGATGCTACCTCACTTTTTTTCCTGCCTCTGCCAGACCAAAATTTTGCTTATCTCACAAATAAAAAATAAAACAACAACAACAATACTACTACTACTAGTACTACTACTACTAATAATAATAATAATGATGATGATGGCCAAAATCATATTTTATCATCTCCAAGCCCAGGAAAACAAAGTGATTTTCACGGGAAGGAAAGCTTAAACATTTTGGAGTGCCCAGCACTTCTCTGAATGCCAGAAACACAATACCTCAGATCACTGACCCATTTACCAAAAGTGGTATCAAATTAATATAAGCACAAAAATGCCCTCACTCCCAAAGCACATTTTTTCCAGGTTGACACAGCAGATTAAGCACAAATTCACTTACCCCACTGTTCTATCAATACAGCAATTATTACACACAGCAGGAATTTAATCACTCTCCTGATCAGCTCAGGCTGTGCCCACCACTTGTTGGGCTGAGTTCCACGCCAGCCACACACCAGGAGCAGCTCCTGGCCCTCCCTCCCTTCCCCAGCCTGCTCAGGCAGCCAAGAGCCAGCCAAGGTTCACAGAAACATTTTAATCATTTTATAAAGCCCAGTAAAAGGAAATTTCTGTGTGGACAAACAGACCCCTGCAGTCTGTGTGGCAAGTTTTACTCTACCAGCAAGCAAAGAAAATGTAGACCTTTACCCTAAGAGTGTCATTGAGTTCTTTCATTTATCAAAAAAAGTTCTTCAGTAAACATCCACCTGTAAGAGCAATTAAAATTCTGGATAGCCAATGCAAATATGCCTCTTACATAGCTGAATAGTCAAGTGTTCTGGTCTCATTTTCAGATCAGATTTGTTTCCAATCCTTCAACACCAGAAGAGATTTAGGAAATCTGTAGAAGTTTTTTATGGAGAAAAGATCACTGCCTCTTAGTATCATTGGATGTCCTCTGTGTTGAACCATGTGCAGGTATGGCTGTTTTCATTTCCAGCACCCTGAGGTCCCCAAACAATCACAAAAATTTGTGTTTCTAAATGTGGAGTTTTCTATACAGTCAGAAATAGTGAAAAGAAAGAAAACCCTCAGAAAAATGGATCATTAACTTCCAGCAGGATAAATATGTCTTTGCATGAAATAAATGATGGGAGTGACAAAAGGAATTTGTACCTGTTTATCTACATGAAATCATCTCTGTTTATTATCACAGAACAAAAGAAAAGAGTTCTGTAGATAACAACTACAGAAACTCAGCCCAGAACTGGGGGTCTCACCCAGAGCTGTCTCCCACAGAAAAGACCAGAAGCACAAAAAGCACTGTAAAGTTTTAAATACAAACACTGGAGCTTTTCCTGCTGTAAATTATTGACTCTGAGGAGCTTCGACAGCTGCAGAGCAGACTCAGTGTAATGAAATTCTGCCAAGTGAGACCCACTGAAATGCTAACCAATAAATATAGATTTATCAAATCACAGCTGATAAAGGAATTACTGCTTTTGACAAAGGGATATCAGCCGTGATCACGCTGCTGCTTGCTCCTGAAGCAGACACCTCTGCAAGGAGCTCATTCCAGCCCTGCTTTTGCCTGGCTCCTGCTCTGGGCTTTGCCAGAGCTCACTTGTGCTCACGAGCCCCTGGTACAGCCCTGCTCTGCCTGGCTGGCCTCCAGCAGCAGCTCATCTTATTTCCTTGCAAGCTGCTGCACTGCTCTCCGTTTCCCTTGGAAATAGAGCCCTTGTCATTCTTCCTTTTGATCCTACAGGTAGGATTTTGAGCAGTGGAGCTGTGGGATACAAAAAGCATCCCTCAGACCTCGAGACCCTGCCTGCAAAGCTGGGCTGCAATGCCCAGCTCCTGTTGCAAGAGTTCTGCAGGAGCTTGCTCTGCTTTCCAATATGGTGTTAATTAAAATGCCAGATAAAGGCTGCTCTGGAGAGTCAGTTAATTGATTATAGATATCCTTTCAGGATGAGCTTTAGAGGCTATATTGCATTTCATAATAATGACTGGAAAATTTTAAGGTGCCTATCTGGTAAAAATATGCATATATATGTATCCATGAATATGAAAACCATCCTAAATGCATTACCATAGCTGCTGTTTATGAAATAGGAGCCACTTGAAATGGTAAAATAATGAAAATCCAAGTGCAAATCAAGCCTTGCTCCTCTTTACGCAGTCCTGAAAGGTACATCCTCAGTGTATCAATCATCCCCCCATAAACACTTAGAAGTGCAGATCCATAATCAGTAATGACTTGTGGAAATTCTGAAGGAGCCCTCCTGAGTGCATCCTTCTGTAACTATGCCTTGGGGCCATGATAATCAGCGGGAGCAGCACAGAACAGATTTAAGAGCTTTCATCTTGAAGCTGATTTATATTCTTGTACTTATGTACAGTTCCTCCCCAGGTCTGCATCACCCTGTGCTGGAGTGCCACGGGAAAGCACAGCTCCAGAATTCCCACCAGAGAACCCCTCCATCTCCAAGAGAGCCTTCCAAAAATGCATCAAAGAGCAGAGGACAATCTGAGGACACTCTTGACTTGTTTTATCCTCCTCATTTCCCTGAGAGGTTGCCCTGAGACCACACTCACATAATTCTTTCACTACACAAGGGGGAAAAAGAAACCCTTACTGCACAATAATTTATAATAAATCACTCATGAACCCATCAACTTAATCTTCATTACAATCTATTGCTACAAAGATTTCTATAGTCTGACAGAAGACTTACTGAGTATAAAAATTTGCCTCAGGGGCTCAGTGTAATCAGAGAGGGACAGAATAAAAACACAATGGGCTTGTTACTACTGCTATATAAAAACACATGAGGAACTCTTAATAATGGGGAACTCATGGCAAAAGATGGATTCCTCTTACTCACTTTTCCCAGGACAGCAAAACCTTGCCACATTCAATTCATTTTTCACAGGGACATTCCCACTGATTTGGAGGAGAAATCTGGTTTGGGCTGTGGAAAGTTTCTATTCCTCAACACCTGCTTTTTGCAAAGTCCAGGTGAATTTAATAGAGTTAATCAGGGAGATGACAATGAACAAATGATCTGAAACTGCAAAATAACCTTTTCCTTATTTCTTCAGTCAAAATACCCCTCAAAAAATCCCAAACTCACCACAAGAGAGCAACAGACAGGTGGATAATAAATAATGCTGGTGCTTTTGTGAAGTCTCTCTTCCCTTCTGCAAGTTCCACTCCCTGACCAAGCCAGGTCCAAGCAGTGAAGGACAGAAAGCTGCTCCTGACTGACAGATCACAGTCTGGAAAAGCAGTACAATACTTCCCTCTCCAGTACCTGAGGACTTAGATTTATAGGTTTTAACCTTATTCTCATGTCCTGTCTTTCTAAGTGACAAATGCAGTAAAACACTGGTTCTGTAGCCCATACTCCATTTGCAGCATGGAATGACTCCTTTATTGACTGCCCTGGAGTGATCCCGGCCCCAGGAACACAGGCAGGGCTGAGTCCCAGGAATCCCAGGGTGGGCAATGCCTGGGAAGTGCCATTTGCTGTGGCACAGGGATGGGGCCGCGGTGTCCCCACCTGGAGCCGGTGCAGGACGAGGGGCAGGAACTCAGTGGCTGCAGCCCTGCCTCCTCCAGCCCTGGGCTGTGCTGCCTTCCCAGCCCCTCTGGAGAGCCCTGCTGCTCATAGCACCGAGCTAATTGCACTCATTAACCCTGCAAACCCCCGCCTGGGGAATGCTGCTGGTGTTGGGGAGGAGTTTGGTGGGAGCTGCTTCCCCAGGGAGAAATCCCCCAGCAGAGGGGGGGAAAAGACCCTGCCAGAGCATCCCTCAGCCAGACTGAGCCCAACCACAGACACCTGGCCTTGTGAGTGAATTACACCCTGAGTGCAACTCATTTTAATTCTCCACAAAGTAGGGGATTGGTCTTTTCACAGCACAAAATGGGATGCTGCATGAATGAGGCTGAAAACAAACAAAGGAAACTGGAGACTGGGAAATAGTGTTTATCAGGAGGAAACAGGGAAAGCAAGAAAACAAAATCCAACTGCCTCAAGAATGAGACTACCTGAAGCAGGCTACCTTTATTCTGACTCCTGTCTGTTACATAAAGATCAGAGTTTATATTGGTTTTTTGCTGCTGCTGGCTCAGAGGGCTGGACACTCCACATCAGCTGCAGCTTTGGGGGATAAATTACCTGCTAAAATACATTCTGCAACACACTGGAGAGCGAGAAGAAATGATGATTTCTCTCCTGCCCCTTGCCAGACAGGCCCAGGCTCTCCCCAGGTGTTCTTACCCATGCAATGACAGCAGGGCAGGTGCCAGCTCTGGGCTGTCCTGCAGCTCTGGTGACAAGGTTCATTTTCCAAATGGCCTTACAGCTGATCAGTTGTTTGCAAGCGACCACCCTGTCCTTTACAGTCCTGTACCACAGAGAGAATTTCATCCACTGAAGTATTTTTATTATGCACAAAACAGGCCAATACATTACCCTTCACACAGACACTTGAGTTGGCACATGTATATCCCAACAGATTTTTCCTTAGATTTAGCTCTCAAATTCTGCTTGCCCCACCCATTAAATTCCATTGATTTCTTCTCCCACTCAATCTACCACTTCCTGAATGTTTCTGAGCTGTTTTACAAGGAAATAAAAAAAAAACACTTTCGGTTTTCACGCCTCTGCACTTTCTACAACTTCCTTCATAAAACTGTTCAACTTCTTTCTCCTCCAATTTTTATTTTTTCAGACGCTGAGCTGAGTGCCCAGCCTGACCTGTGGCTGCCCAGCTCTGTGTCCTTGCCTGGCATCCATCTCTGTCTGAGTCTGGTTCGGCTCCCTTCCCCCACACTCATTATCTTGCCATGGATTGAGCATTTCTTGGAATACATCATCTCGTTGCTATCTGTCAGCCCCAGCTGCCTTCTGCTGAAGACATATGGAGAGGCATTCTCTCTCCTTGAGGGGTGACCAAGCAGACAAGGCTTTGGAGCAAGCTCTCCCCAGTAAAAACGGGAATTGCGAGCCAGGGGCACCCGGCTGTGGGGCATTGCACAGGCCCGGACAAAAACATTTCTCCCAGCTGACCCAAACAGTGTTTGCTGGGGCTGGTGATTAATAGTGCTCCTTAGAACAGCTTTTGCATCATCACTTTGGGCTAATGAAGCTGGCCTGCTGGAGTGGAGGCAGCTGAGCTCTGTCTGCAGCTGGGTCAGAGACCAAAGAGAGCCAAGGCTCGGGAGTTCTGCTGCTCTGCCAACTGCCTGGGCCAGCCAGCTGCTAATCTGCTCCTCAAGATACCAGGGGCACACAAGACAGCATTCAGAATTCCATTAACCTAGGGGATTTCAGGCACTTCTCCCTTCCACCTCACCAATAAAAGTAAATGAGATCAAGTGTCGCAGACATCTTTCATGAAAAATCCTTTCTTGGGATTTTTCCTTGTGAGAAGCTGCAGTTTCAGCAACCAAAGTAAACAATGGTTATCTCTGCTGTGGAATGCAACAGGTAGACCCTTGATTGGTCTCCTGTGAGTGTTTGGATTTTTTGACCACTCATGGCAGAGCTGGCTCTTGCTCTGTGTGAGGACAGATCCTTGTTATTCATTCTTTTCTATTCTTAGCTTAGCTAGCTTCTGAAGAAACCTTTTCCTTTCTATTGCTTTTTAGTATAGTCTTAATGTAACATATATCATAAAATAATAAATCAAGCCTTCTGATCATGGAGTCAACATTCTCGTCTCTTCTTCATCCTGAAAACCCTTGTGACCACAGTCACAATCAAGTTTCTCTTCGCGTATTCCTCTCACCGCCTTTGTCGTGCTTCAGGTCTGTTTCTTGTCTCATTCATTAAAGTGCCTTGATGCACAACGGATTAAGTACTTAAATAAATAGTTCACTTTTCCTCTAAATTGCAAAAGCGATTTCAATTTTTTAAGCTGTTCGCAGAAAACATTTTAAAAAGATAAACATCCCATTCTTTGTGCAAATACAGAATATTTTTTTCATGGCCCAACTTTCCATAAAAAACATATATTAGGACAAAAGTTGTAAAAAAGAAAAAAAAAAAGTTTGAATTCTTGCTTTGAAAGACACAGCAACAGTTTCAGATCCAATGGACACAAGGCTGAGCTCCTCAGAGCCAGACTGGCAGCTCAGCCACGTGTTTTTAATCAACCCCTGCAGGAAAGGGTTCTGCTGGAGGAAACAACCCTGCCTGTGTGGGCTGAGAGCACCCTTGGGAGGAGAAAGGAGCAGCTCCACACTGAGCTCACTGCAGGCCCAGGTACCAGGATGGAGCAGCCCTGTTCCAGCAGGAATCTCTTGCCTGCCAGAGTCTGCCTGTAGAAACAATACAGGAATATTTGCTTAGACACTGCTTATTTCAGTATGAAACACGCTGGTCAAACATTTCCCTTATGTTATTTTCATGCCCCAGGGCAGTCTCAGATGGGGATTGATGTCATTTTCTTGAAATATTTGCTGTAAAATAAAAGCTGCTTGTTTTTCAGCCAAGGAAATCCAGCCTGGGAAATAGAGAGAGGCTGAACTTGGCATTTTCTCCCGTGGGCAGCACATCCTGGCCCTGGCTGCACTTCCCAGCTGGGTTTGCCCTGCAGCCCTGCCACAGCTCCAGAGTCTCATGTGTGATTTCTGGAGTGCTTGGAGCCTGAGGCAGAAGCCAATCACTCTGGGCTCCCTGCAGAGCTAAAGCAGAGAATCCATCCTCTCAAACAGGTCCCTCAGCCCACGGGAAATACTGACCGGGCCTATTTTTACCACCACCTTCACAGAGCGATTGGACTCCTGATTTGGGAGACTTATAAAGGTGCTTAAGATTAGACACAGTTAAATCCCCAAAGCCAGCCCAAATCAAGCACCAGAGAAGCCAACATTGGGCCCCTGTGACCACAGAGGGACCTCTTTATTGAAATAAATCTCTCTGCATAAATCTGTAAGAACAGTCAAAAGGAATCATTGGGTAAAGATCCAATTTCCCCTTTTATAATCCCAACTGAAGTTCAATCTCTTCTTCCAATTTGCCCTCCCCTGCTGCTGGGTGTCCCAGCTAATGGCATTTTCCCTGACAGAAGGCCCTGGCCCCTGGTCCTGCTGGGCTCAGGGCAGCTCCTGGCCCAGCCTGGCTCTGACATCCCTGTGCATCCAGCACGGGGCAGGCAGGTGGCTGCTGACAGCTTCCAGACACAGCCATGCACTTCATCCTTCAGAAATGTAACACCAAAATGTGCCCTGTATTGAGTTCTAGGTGCAGTTCAACCTCACCATTCCATCTGCATCTGCTCAGTGCCGTTTGCCAAGAGAATTTTGTCAGTCCTGCCTCGCTGCCTGCGGCAGGCACTGCCACTGTCAAAGTGCCTCTGTGCTTTGGGCTGGCCTCAGCTCCCAAACCAGGCAGGAGAACAACTCCTCACCACCTTCTCCAAAGATGAGGTTTTTAAAAAAAGTGATAAATTCTCACCCGTTAGAAAAGGTTGGAATTTTAAATGCATTATCAGTAGCCCACACCTGCATGTTTGATTTCAGAAAGACCACTAAAATACCAGAAGAAGCATTTCTGAGTGTTAGTAGAGAGAGACAGAACCCCAGGAATGAAGGGATGGAGGGAACTTTTTCCCTGAGAGCCTGAGTAATCAGCTGTCCATATTGCAGGTAAAATGAAACTCCAGGATGGGGAATGCAAAGTAGATTCATAAGTGCATTAAAGGAATCCAGAGTGTATTTCAGGTGAAGGAACACAAATAACAATTAGGAAGGGGTAAAAAAGCTCTTGGCTTGAGCATGTGAAACTAAGCAGTGATTCCTCCCAGTAAATCTCAGAATGTTTCTGTATTTTCAGCTCAGAAATGTTGGTGTAGCTGGTACATTTAGTGACATCCACAGGTCTTCCTACTTTATTTTTTAATATCTTAGGTTGCCTTTGCCAGACATTTCTAAAGCATTCAGGGCCATCTTCTCCCTCTCTAAATAGCTAGAAAAGCAAACACTTTTATACCTCTGTCATAACAGACAAAAAATCCCAAGGAATTTCATTTGACAGAGTCTCACAGCATGAAGGGTCACTTCCCATGCCACTGACTAGAGAAAAAAATAGTGGATATTTCTCTTTTCTGCCAGCAAATGGACAACCCAGGAAGGCAGAGATCTCCTGTAGCAGCAATACAGAAAAGGTCCAGTAACTTGATGAGAAGGAATTAATTAAAGCAACAATACAGAAAATGGGTATCGTGAGCTGATAGAAACCAATCACGACCTGATAAATCAGCATGGAAAAACCAGAAAGGTTACTCAGCCCAAACACAGCCTGGGAAAACAGAGCAGAGTTTTCCTAAAGAGCAGAAGGGCGCTGATGCAGAGCTGGATTATTGGGGGTGCAAGAGGGACAATCATCACGTACCCCGTGGAACTGCAGAGGGGATGTCAGGGTCAGGCAGAAGTGAAATGAAATGAAATGAAATGAAATTAAATTAAATTAAATTAAATTAAATTAAATGCTGCCAGACATTCAAGGGACCACCCCGATGGAAGAAGGGATCCCAAATTTGAGAAGGTGCAAAGGCAGCACATTAACCAACAATGCAGTGATAGGAAGATTTCCTCCATGATATTTCTGTAGAATTTACAGTATTTTTATGTTGGCTTCTTTTTTTTTTATTAAAAAGGAGGGGTAAAATGGTCAAAACAGTGATTTTTCCTTAACCCTTTAGAGTCATCCGTGGGTTCTTGGAATACAGTTCTTACTCTGCCAGCAGAGTAATAATGCCAGCATTTAACATAATGCCAGCAATTCAGAGAGATGCTATCCTGGGGCCTTTCTCATCTCCCCTTTCCTTGGAATTAGACAATATTTTCAAAGCTCTTCCCAGGATGAATGCTGGCACAAGACCCTGGCCATGGAGCCTGTCCTGCCCATGCAGCACAGTGGCCTTGCTGCTCCCTCTGCCAGGAGATGGGGGCCTCTGCACCCAAAACACCAGGAAAACATGACTGAGTTCCTCAGGGCCTGGAGCTGATTTATGACTTGAGAGAGCTCTGAAAGCTCCAGACATTTCCTTAGAGGTCACAATCCCATTCATCCACTGCAGCACAGCTTTTGTTTGTTTAACTTTCCTTGTATGCTTTGCATTCCTTGTTTGTCAGCCATGAAAGCTGCTTGGGTAACCACAACTTGCAGCTGACGTGGCAATTTCCCCAACATCAGCCAGGTTCCATTAAATCCCCAGGTTTTCTTCAAACCCCATGGTGGAAAAGATTATGCTCCACAGTGAGGTTAATTCATGCACAACAGCACAAGTGCCTGACCTGCACTGGTCACTGCCCCAGCTGCACAGCAGTACCAGAGACATGGCTATGATTAAAACACAACCAGAAGCATGTTAATTAGGCTATGATTAAAACACAACCAGAAGCATGTTAATTACACCTGGTCATTGGAGGCATTCACAATATTTGTGCTGCAGCCTGGGGCCCTTCCCGGGAAAGCGCTCGGGGGTTTGCAGCCAGCCCTGCCCCAGTGCAGAGCAGTGCAGGGCAGTGCAGGGCAGTGCAGGGCTGAATTTCTGTGTGCCAGGGCAGTGCAGGGCAGTGCAGGGCTGCAGTTCTCTGTGCCAGGGCAGTGTAGAGCTGCATTTCTGTGTGCCAGGGCAGTGCAGGGCAGTGCAGGGCTGCAGTTCTCTGTGCCAGATCAGTGCAGAGCTGCATTTCTGTGTGCCAGGGCAGTGCAGAGCAGTGCAGGGCAGTGCAGAGCAGTGCAGGGCTGCAGTTCTGTGTGCCAGGGCAGTGCAGGGCAGTGCAGGGCAGTGCAAAGCAGTGCAGGGCAGTGCAGGGCAGTGCAGGGCTGAATTTCTGTGTGCCAGGGCAGTGCAGGGCAGTGCAGGGCAGTGCAGGGCAGTGCAGGGCTGCAGTTCTGTGTGCCAGGGCAGTGCAGAGCAGTGCAGGGCAGTGCAGGGCTGAATTTCTGTGTGCCAGGGCAGTGCAGGGCAGTGCAGGGCTGCAGTTCTGTGTGCCAGGGCAGTGCTGGTTTTTGGCATTTCCAGGTCAGGTGAGGTCATTCCAGAGCAGCAGAGCCCGGGGCTCTCTCTCTCCCTGTGTTTCACAGCCCAGCCTGGGCTCCTCCAGCCCGGCCTTGGGCAGAGCTGAGCTTCCAGGGAGGAGAGAGCAGGAGGGAGACTGATCCCAATAAATGATAAACCCAGCTGACTAAATGCCTAATACTTGCAAATCAATTACAGCAGGGCAGAGATGGAATGATACATGATGTCTGCTGACAAAGACATGCAAAATATTACTCTCAAAGGCTTCATTTCCTTTTCTGATACCCTTGCAACAATATTTGCTTCCTCAAGGCTGAAACATGAGTCCAGGGCAGGAACATTCAGTCACATGAGTAGTTTTGACAACATTCATTCAGACTATTTCTGTGAATGCAAACAAATTTCAGAAGTGCACTGGGGCTGTGGGAAAGGTGTGTTTGCCTTCTTCCTGATTCCTGGTTTATATATTCATTGCATTTAAGAAGAGTAGAAAGTTCCCAAAGGATTGGATGGAAGGCTGAGAACAGCACAGGTCGATTCCAGTGTGACACAACATCCCCACATCCACCAGCTCTGCCCCTGCAAAGAGCTCCCCTCACTGTCCTTGCAGAGACTGTGATCACTGCAGAGCTGAGCAGGGAAGGCTTTTTCCTCCTTGAAAGGTGTTTTTCCAACATGTACCTTCAAGACGATGGTTGGATTATTTTTTCCTTTTTTTTCCTTCGTGGTAAATCCTGACCTTTCACCCAGACACAAGTACCTAAATGAAGCTTCAATGCAACTGAAGATCAAAAATGTTTTCTCCCCTTAAAAAATGAAGTCCTCAAGAAACTGAAAATAATGATTTTCTACTTTTATCTTTGCAGAGAGATGAGACTTGAGGCTGTCAACTCAGTATAAGCCACCAGCATGCCCTCAAACAGCCCATTTTCACCCCATTTCCTCACACTTCTCAAAAAAGGTGTTAAGTAAGATTCTGGCTTTCTGTTCACAGGGATGATAGGCCATGTATCTTCATTCAAATTTATCTCAATTTGTTTCTTAGTCTAAGGAGCAAGTTCTTGAGAATAAATGTTAATTTCAGCCCACTTCAGCAGGGAAGTCAAGGCATTAATAACTTAAATTAAGCCAGAAAGATATTCAGACCTGCACACAAAGTAGCTGCCAGGAAAAGATATGTGTCTCTTCTTCCTCACACTGAGAATTTATTATTTTCAGCAAAAATCTTTTCAATAATCCCTCTCTTCTAAAAATACTCTATTTAAATATTTTTTTACCCCCCAGAGACCCAATCCTGCACAGACTAAGCCCCATCTCAGTCGAGTGGCACTGAAGTGTTGATACCAGCTTAACCCACCCTGCAGAGACTCCCATTTCCCACTCTGTTCAGAATTCTGCAGGGTAGCTTCAGTTCCCCAAAGCAAACGGCTTGGAGTTACAGAAATCACTTCTTAACAAACAAATGCATTCTCATGGAGATGCAGCTTCCCATTGTCTCCACCCGGCATTTCCCAGGATGCTCCCAAATCTCAGAAGAGCTGTTAAATATTCCTCAGGAAACCAGGGGGTGGTTAAAGCCCTTCAGCAGGTACCATGGAAATGAGACTCAAGCAAAAGATCAGCTGCCACAGGGGCAGGAGACAGGAGGAGCCAGGCTTTCCATAGCAGCCAGGAATTCTCCATCACTGAGAAGTTTGCAGAGGTAACCTCAGCGCTGTAAAACAAGTTCCAGGCTGACATTCCACAAATGAATTTTTAGATTTCAGCTGACTGCAGTGGAGTGGCTGCTGCCCCAGCATGCAAAGGTTAATAACATCCTCAGTGTGCAAGGCTGTGTTCCTGCAGTGCAACGTGGTGGCAGATGTGGGAGATGAGTGACACCAGTGGTCTGCCTCTGCAGCTCAGCCCGGAGGATCTCAGGGCCTTGGGAACCTCCTTTGGAGGTCCTGAAAAGCCTGAAATAACCACCTGAAAAGCCTGAAATAGCCACAGCTCACACCAGCGAGGCTCTCACACTCCTCTGCTCTCCTTGCAGCAAGGGAAGCTCGCTGAACTCATCCCACACATCCAAATCAAGCCGGGATTCCAGGCTCAGCCTGGTCCTCTCCAGCACCAGCCATTGCACAGAACAAAGGGCTGCAGGCACAAGGAACAAAGGGCACGGATGTTTGTCCCTCTGGCTGTGCCACAAACCCTTCCACCTCTCTAACTGTGCTACAAACCTTTGTCCCTCTTCATTGTGTTAACAAACACTTCCCCTCTTATGGTGTTAATAAACGCTCCACCTCTTTAATTGTGCTAACAAACCCTTAATTGTGTTGATAAAGCCTTGGGCCTTTAGTTGTGCTAGAAACCCTTGTACCTCTTCAACTGTGTTAACAAACCTTTGCACCTCTTTAATCGTGCTAACAAACCCTTGTCCTTCTTGATTGTGTTAATAATATATAATATATAATAATAATTGTGTTAATAATAATAAAGCCTTGGGCCTTTAGTTGTGCTACAAACCCTTGCACCTCTTCAACTGTGCTAACAAACCTTTGCACCTCTTTGTGCTAAAAAAACCTTGTCCTTCTTTATTATGTTAACAAACCCCTGTCTCTCTTTAATTGTGCTCACAAACTCTTCTTAATTGTGTTACAAACCTTTGTCCCTCTCCATTGTGTTAACAAACCCTTGTCCTTCTTTAATTGTGTTACAAACCTTTGTCCCTCTCTGATTGTGTTAACAAACCCTTGTCCTTCTTTAATTGTGTTACAAACCTTTGTCCCTCTCCATTGTGTTAACAAACCCTTGTCCTTCTTTGTGTTACAAACCTTTGTCCCTCTCCATTGTGCTAACAAACACTTCCCCTCTTTAATTGTGCTAACAAACCCCTGAACCTCTTTAGCTTTGTTACCAAACCCTTGTCCCTCTTCGGCTGTGCCACAAACCCGGTGTTTCAGTGCTGACAAAGCCAAGTGACACCAGTGACACACCCTCGACAACATCAGGTCCAAACCAGTGGAACTGAAGAGCCATGGACACTGAGCAGCCCTCACTGCTCACATCATCTCCTGGCAACAAGGGCAAGCCACTTCTGGAAAAGAAAATTAAAATGCTCACTACAGGTAATTAAAGATCATAGGCCAAGGCTCAGAAAATGATGATAAGGTTAAACAGCTGGTGTGAGTTACTCAGAATTTATGTGCAGTAGATGCACTTTAAAGTGATGTTCCAACACCAGAAAAGATAAAGGAACTGCTCCTGAGTTAAAAGGTTGAAGTACATTTATACCTCATGGTTTTGGTGGAAAATGTGGAACTATATGAGAAAGAGAGAAAGAGAGAAAGAGAGGAAGGAAGGAAGGAAGGAAGGAAGGAAGGAAGGAAGGAAGGAAGGAAGGAAGGAAGGAAGGAAGGAAGGAAGGAAGGAAGGAAGGAAGGAAGGAAGGAAGGAAGGAAGGAAGGAAGGAAGGAAGGAAGGAAGGAAGGAAGGAAGGAAGGAAAACACTCAAGGACAAGAAATTGGTTGTGTTTTGCACTGGACAAGTGATGATATAAAATGGTCTGTCTGACACAAGCCCAAGGCAGCTTCACCCCGATCCAGGCAGTGGAACCAAGGTAACCAGCTGAAAGTTAACTTTACATGCAGATTATGAAGAAAAACATTTATTCATAATTTTTCCCTTTCCCCCTCTATCCCCTGCCCCCAATTTGGACTTAGAGGAGAAAACTGTAATTTTATCACAAGCTTTCTGAGGGGAAAAAAAGTTTTCTCTGAAATATATATTTTATATATAATAAAGTGCTGTTAGAATAGACACACTGTACCATCTCAGAAGAGTTATAGCTGTAGAACAGCTGTCAGATTTCCACTGCATGACCCTGCCAAAGCCTTACATGCTTTCTTGCACGCTCTACCTCAGAGGTTTCATAAATTTCTGAATTATTACATTCTTCTTGTGTTTTTCCTGTCTCCCTCGTGCCACCACTGGAAAAAGAAAAATAGAAAGCTCCCCCAAAAGGGGTCCTAAAGGATGAAAACCCCCCAGCTGTAGGGAAGACAAGGAGATTCCAGAGAAGTATCATAGCAGAGCCTGGAAATAAGGGGGAAGCTGCTCAGTGCCATTATTTTCGGTCTGAAATGTGGGTATGGCTGCCCCAGCAGCTTTGGGGTTCATTCAACAGCAAACAGGGGAGGTCTCACGGGGGTGGGAGGAAGAAAGTTCATTGTTTGTGCACATCAGGCTGAGAACTCACTTGCAAGGGAAGTAATTTCACAGGAAAGGCTGGATGGGAGCCCTGGAGATTTGGGTTCTGTTCTTGTCTCTCCCACAGCCCCTTGAGCAGCTCCTTAGGCAAGACTCGACCCTGATGCCTCAGCATTTCAGCTCTTGTATTTTCCATCTATTTGTCATCCTGCAGTTCTTTAGTGTATAACTCTGAACTCCACACACAGTGGGAGCTGCTGCTCCCCCATTTGGGGCAGACACAACAATTCCTCTCCAGGCCTGGAATCAAGGACACCTCACTGCCTCAGGCCCCAGAGATGGAAACAAAAGAGAGTGGGGGGAGCAAACTTGGGGTTAATGACTTCATTACCTGGAGCTGTAATTGGGAGATGAACCCCCAATGTGCAGATGGACCAAACTCCTGACCCATTGTCCATTTTGGGTGTAGCCCCTGGGGAGGGCTCTGCCTGCCCAAAATGTACCTGAAGGCCCTTCAATAAATACAACTGCTTTTTGTTCCCTTCATTCTGTCTGGCCTCTGGTTTTAGGTAGTCCTAAAAAGGCATCAACCCTGCCTGGAAATGGCAGCAATATTTTCCACCCTCTCCATTCCTGCAGCACATCTGTAAGGACAGGGAGGGCTCCCACCCCCAGCACCTGCCAGGGCCATCTCCTGCTCCCCCCTGGGGCTCCAGGGGCACCAGAACAGCCCCTGAGCTCCAGAACAGCCCCTGAGTTCCAGAACAGCCCCTAAACACCACAACAGCCCCTGAGCTCCAGAACAGCCCCTGAGCACCAGAACAGCCCCTGAGTTCCAGAACAGCCCCTAAACACCAGAACAGCCCCTGAGCTCCAGAACAGCCCCTGAGCACCAGAACAGCCCCTGAGTTCCAGAACAGCCCCTAAACACCAGAACAGCCCCTGAGCTCCAGAACAGCCCCTGAGTTCCAGAACAGCCCCTGAGCTCCAGAACTGCCCCTGAGCACCAGAACAACCCCCGAACATCAGAACAGCCCTGAGCACAAGAACAGCCCCTGAGCTCCAGAACTGCCCCTAAACACCAGAACAGCCCCTGAGCACCAGAACAGCCCTGAGCACCAGAACAGCCCCTGAGCACCAGAACTGCCCCTGAGCACCAGAACAGCCCCTGAGCACCAGAACAACCCCCGAACATCAGAACAGCCCCTGAACACCAGAACAGCCCTGAGCACCAGAACAATCCCTGAACACCAGAACAGCCCTGAGCACCAGAACAGGCCCTGAACACCAGAACAGAACAGCCCTGAGCGCCAGAACAATCCCTGAGCACCAGAACAGCCCCTGAACACCAGAACAGCCCTGAGCACCAGAACAGAATGGACCCTGAGCACCAGAACAGCCCCTGAGCACCAGAACAGCCCCTGAGCACCAGAACAGGCCCTGAACACCAGAACAATCACTGAACACCAGAACTGCCCTGAACAGCAGAACAGAACAGACCCTGAGCACCAGAACAGAACAGCCCTGAGCGCCAGAACAATCCCTGAGCTCCAGAACAGCCCCTAAACACCAGAATAGCCCCTGAGCACCAGAACAGCCCCTGAACACCAGAACAGCCCCTGAGCACCCAGTGCTGCTGGTACATCCCCACTGCCTCCTCCATCCCCAGCCAAACCCTGCAGGCAGCAGCTTTGGAGATCCCACCAGCACCTTGGTGTATATAAAGCTGTATTTCCCAATCATGAGTCCTCTCCCTGGCCTCATGCCTTTTGACAAAATTCCTCAGCTCCTGGAGGAACACTCAGGCAGGTGGACTGGCTGTGAAGAGCCCCTGTGTCTGCAAGGGAGCTGTGCTGAGTTAACCCTGTAGAATATGAATTACCTTCCCATGTCGTGTCCTCACCAGTCAGGCTCACTAAATATGATTCTCAATAATACAATTAAAATTGGAAAGAGCCTAAATAGATTGGATTTCACATGAGACTGAGCACCAGAAGAGTTGCACTATTAATCTGATTCCACAAAAATGTGAATTTGGAGCTGACACCCTGCATCCATCGGTCAGAAGCAGCAGCCATTCATCACTGTAAGCAATGGCAGCTGAGCTTCAAGTTCAAATGCAGGCAGAACTCCCTGGAAAATTGTTTATTCTGTGCTGAGAATGGGGATTGGCGCAAAAGAAAAGCTATTTAAAGAAATACACACTCAGGATATGAAATACACAGACAGATACCTGGATCTTCAGGATCAGTGCAGAACATGTGAAATACAGGAACACAGCACATTTATTCAGGAAGGAACTGGCTGCATCAACCCTAGGCCCAACTCAATGTTTTTAACAAAAAAAACCACCCTAAGGAAAGAATAAATATAATAAAATATAATATAAATATAGTGAATATAATAAAATTTATCCTGACCTTATCTTCTACTAACTACCCCTCTTTTCTCCTATCTTGTGGTCTAAAAATTGGATTGGACCTTATAACTTTATTAATTGCTATTTAAAAAGACATTTTAAGCCTCTTAACCTGAGTGCAAAAGAGCACTAAAAGTATCCTTCAAAATTCAGGAAGAGATGACTTTGTAAATATGAAATGTTCTAAAATTACATTCTGTCACAGAGCTCACATAAATCTAGATAGAACTACCATATTTCAAGACTTAAAGAAGGGTTTAATTCCATTTCAAGCACAGAAAATACGTGTTGATATTTTCATATCTCACACATCCAGGTATGTGTGGATCTGTACCATATTCAAGATATTTTTCCCATATAGGGCTGATTTTTCAGTGTGATTTTTATGCATGATAACACATGCTACGTGCTCATCAGCACGTTTGAAATCACAAATAATAATTTTAAAAAATCCCTCTATTGGAAGCCTGCTCAACCATTGTCAACAAGCTCTGGGGTCATTTAATGCAATGTGTACATACAACTAAAGAGCATTATTTGCATTTTAGAGTAAAAGCATTCTAAGAGGATTCCTCAGCTTTCAGTTACACAATAGATTTAATGTCCTGTCTATCCATAGGATGTGTTATGAAATTGTACAGATATCACTCCACATGAACTCCAAAAAAACACGAGAGAAGGGAAACAGCTGAAGGAGGCTGTTGCATTATAGATTTACTTCTGGGGTTTTTGGTTTGGTTTTTTTTTGTTTGTTTGTTTGTTTTTTGTTTTTTTTTTAATTATACAAAGTGAACCCAAATGTCTTGGAGAATTTTAAACTCTACAAAACCAAAGTAATGCTACCTTCACATTCCAGTTTTGAATGGGGATGAGTTTTGGAAAACCTGAAAAATCTCTATAAGGCAGAATTTCAGGTCTCCACAGAGCTCTGCTGACC
The DNA here is from genome assembly GCF_037042795.1 of Molothrus aeneus. Classification (NCBI taxonomy): domain Eukaryota; kingdom Metazoa; phylum Chordata; class Aves; order Passeriformes; family Icteridae; genus Molothrus; species Molothrus aeneus. The sequence goes on from NC_089656.1 coordinate 1,237,687, forward strand.
TATATGTTTATTCCAATACATGACATTTAACTGGCACTTTGCTGTATTTTTCTTGCAAAAACTTCAAACCATTTTTTGGCAACTGGACTTATTGAAGGTTGGCAAGATGCAGATCTGAGCCCTGAGGCGCCTCTTTGCAGAGGTGTTTCCATGTTGCTTTTGGTTTGGGTTTTCTTGGGGATTGGTTGGGGTTTTTTGTAAATACCAGATATTGTAAATATCATATAATCACCAGCTTTTAAATATTAGCAATAATTGCTTCATTTTCCTTTTAGTACCGTTTAGAAATCATAAATTAAACTGATCTATCCCACAGGAGTCCTAAAATCTAACAAAAACCTTATTCAGAAGCCCATGTTCACAGGAGAGTGACACAAAGTGTCACTAAAGTGAATTTACAGAAACCCTTTATGAGCCAATTTCTCAATACTAAAGCTAAGAAAGTGGTGAGGAGGAATTCTAAAACTGTAGTTCATATTTTAGGTTTAAAATATCCTCTTGAAAGAAGGGGTCAAGGGGAAAAAAAGAGGGAATTTTTGTGAGCAGAGTGGCTGAAGCTCCTCGAAAATAGAGAATGAGCAGGATGGAGATTTCCCTTCCCTCTTTCTCCTTCACTCACATTCCTTGTCACCTCTGTGGGTGTCCAAGCAGGCAGTGCACCCAATCTCACTGAACTTCAGAAAATAATCCGAAATGATGGAGAGAGAATCTGGGATTTTATTTATTGTATTTTCAAAGCCCAGGGAAAATACAGTTGGGGGAAAACACTTGGATAAATTCCCAATACCACACCTAGGATAATTCCTAGAGCAGTGTGATCAGCAGTTCAGTCAGAAGCTGAAAATTGATTTGGCAACAAAACATCTTGTGAAGAGCAGACCAGAAAGCTCAACCATCCCTCTTTGATCCCACAAATTCCACATCCAGAGAGCTCAACCATCCCTCTTTGATCCTACAAATTCCACATCCAGAGAGCTCAACCATTCCTCTTTGCTCCCACAAATTCCACATCCAGAGAGCTCAACCATCCCTGTTTGCTCCCACAAATTCCACATCCCAGCTCAACCATCCCTCTTTGGTCCCACAAATTCCACATCCCAGCTCAACCATCCCTCTTTGCTCCCACAAATTCCACATCCAGAGAGCTCAACCATCCCTCTTTGCTCCCACAAATTCCACATCCAGAGAGCTCAACCATCCCTCTTTGCTCCCACAAATTCCACATCCAGAGAGCTCAACCATCCCTCTTTGCTCCCACAAATTCCACATCCAGAGAGCTCAACCATCCCTCTTTGCTCCCACAAATTCCACATCCAGAGAGCTCAACCATCCCTCTTTGCTCCCACAAATTCCACATCCAGAGAGCTCAACCATCCCTCTTTGATCCCACAAATTCCACATCCCAGCTCTTGCCCTAAACCCCAGTAACTCAACCACTTCCCAACACTCGCAGGTTTTACATCTCTGATACATCACACACAGAGAAAAAAATCACAGATGCAAAAAATTTCTTATTAATGAGGAATTGTCTCCATAAATACAGTGCTGAAACAACAGAAAAGCTGGAGCTTTGTCAGCCGGGACAAGTGAAAGGATTTGATTTCTGTGTTCAGGTTTTTATTGATGGGGAAAAGCCACAAGAGCCTCTTATTGCAAGGTTTGATGCTATTTCAGATGCAATTTATTATGGGATTCTTTGTGATTAGTTTTTCTGTAGTTCAAGACTACACATTATCTGGAATGTATCACTATCCAGCTTTGATACCATCTTTGCTGTTTAATGTTTGTTTCATCTAGATTTTAAGTGATCATGTAGGAATGCAACCTTTTATTAACTTTATATGTACTTTGGATTAGAAAAAAAGGAGAAACATTATATTGCATTCTGGGAATTAGGATAATACTAAGAAAATTTTTAGTTTCAATATAACAGTAATTTAATTTGTTATCAAAAATTGCTGTTGCACTTGAAGGGACAGTTGCACTTGAAGTTGTTTCAGATATTCAGGAAAGCAAGGCTCCCAAGTGCTCCCAAGTGCTTTAAATCAACCAGTCAAAATGAGACCAAAAAATCTGTGAAAATGCCCAGTTTGGTGTCCAAGCAGGGCTCCCCCTCAGCAGAACATCCCCAGCCCTGCCCAGTTCCATGAGCAATTTGTGCAGCTTATCATGAATTACAGCCACTAAGTGAATAAGATGCCTCCTTTATTTGTTCATCATGGTCAGGCAATTTCTTCTGTAAAGAATCTTCACAAAAAAAGGGAAACTAGAATTTTATTTCTGAAGCAAAATTCAGGAGAAAATAGTAAAGGGGAACACAAAGAGACAGAAAACCCAATTCAACCTCAAAACACACCCCATATTTTGAAGAACCACCACATGAAAAGGGCTTCCTAACACTCCTAAGCTTTTTAGCTCCTCATTGCAATGATATGGTGGCTATTGAGAGCCTCATTTTAAACTCTGTGTGCATGTATATGGGATGGAAATGAGAAAGCTGCTGTTTAAAGGAGGTGCAACAATGAACTGTGACACTGACCTACAAACAATTAATATTTTTTTTTTTTTACAACTGATTGAAATTTATAAGGCCAAAAGTACATGAAGGAAGCTACTAGAAACTTAGAAACTAAGAGAAAAGGGTAACTTCCAGCAGGCTTGTAATGCAGCAACATTAGCTAAATTAACAGATTTCAAGTTGGGTTAGTCACAACATGCAGCCCAAAAGAGCTGAGCCTGCAGCCCAAAAGGTTACTTTACATTGCTGTAAAATAAAGGAAAAGGGGAAAAAACAATTTTAAAAATCCCATTCATGAAGTTATATCTCTCTGAGGCTTTTCTCTTTCAAGCCACACTTTGCAATCAGTGATTTATCAGCTGCAAGGCAGAGAGAACTCACCTAACTAAAGCCCTGCCTAAGATCCACCCGTGTGGGGATCAACCCTTGCTGGGATGATAAAAAACTGACCCATGGGGGACAGAAAAAATGCCAGAATATTGGCAACCTCCTGCCAGGCTGCACTTCCCACTGAAACTGGGATTTCATGGCAGTGTGCCTGAGGAACAGAGGCATTCCTGCTTCCCCCCATTCCTTCTCCTGCTCAGGGAGCCTGGGCTCCAAACCTGGCACAGCAATCCCACAGCTCCAGCTGCACTGGAGACAAGGGGTTTTTTGTATTATAGGTTTTTTAGGAAGCACAGTTGAAATTTTTTTGTGGTTTATGTTACACGTGGTACTGTTTAGAGAATATTTTTTATTGTGATTTTTTTTTTTATGTACAGTGGTTTTACTACTGTGTATGGATTAGAGTTGTTTTTAGGGTTCTTTTTTTAAGGATGTTTTGTTTAGTTTTAAAAAAAGTAACATTTTTTTACTTTTGGGATGTTAGGTTTTTTTAAATTTACTTTTTGGGGTTGAGGAGTTTTGAGAACAGAGGGGGTTTTTTTACTGAAGATGGGGGGTACTAAATTTTTTATTTGTTTTTGTTTATGTACTCTTTTACATAACATTATTGCACTTTTTTGGTTTTAAGTTATTGCTTTTTTTTTAAATGCAGTTTTTGTGTTACAGTAAAAATAGTTTTGTTTATGGCTATATATAAGAAAAGTTTAGCAAAAGGTTACTTTATTTTTTTTTTTATTTAGGATTTCTTTAAACTTTTTTCTGCCCCTGCTCCAGGGTGCAGGCTCTGTTTTCCAGCCAGGACAGCAGGGCTCACCAGGGTGCTGGCACAGGGCACAGTGCCCTGTGTGTGGTGGTGAGCAGGGCTGTCCCACTGTGTGTGGCATGGCAGCCATCCCCAGCCCTGGCAGGGGACAGAAAGGCTGGCAGGGGACAGAAATGCTGGCAGGGGACAGAAATGCCTCCCAGGCTCTGCCCAGTGGCCCTGACATTGCCAACTCCTACGAGCACCAATTTGAGATTAAATTCCAGCTGTTCCATACTACAGGAAAGGTCATATTTCACAAACAAGTCTCAGATTTCACAAACAATGCTGCTCCAAATGAGAATGAGCCTGGGCACGCTGAGGGTTCCCCTCTGCCCAGCCAGCACCCTGCAAACAGCAGCAGCAGCAGCGGGAGGTGCCAGCCCAGGGCTGACAGTCTCAGAGCTGCAGCGTTTCACAAAAGGGAGCTGGAGGCAGGAGGGATAATTTGGTGTCACAGAGCCAGCACATCACCCTTCCCATCGGGGAGAAAGAGAATTAAACACTTGTTAAGCATAGAGAGGTCAAATAGAAATGTGGATTTTCAGACTGCCATCATCCCTGACCTTTACAGCTCGTACAAGACTTCAGGAAAGAACATTTTCTATCCAATATTGATAAGGCAGGCCTTGCAAAAGCTCAGAAAAGCTCAGGAATACATGGCCAATTATTAAGGATAAGTCCAGTCAGGAGAGGGGAGGTTTTTCTGAGAGCTGCAGCATGTCTGGGAGCTCTTGTGTATTCTGCAATACAATGGCCAGCTGCAGCTCAGCTACTCCCTCATCACCTCACTGAAGGGAAAAATGGAGCACAATTCAAAATGGCAATATTCCTACTAACAAATCCAGGAAATAAAACCCACAGACTCGTGGAATGCCAGAGCTGTAGAGCAAATACCCACAAGAAAGCACCTTGTGCCAGGGGAGTCACTCACACTGTCCAGTTGTGCAGCCTGGAAACTCCTGCAGGAGAGCCTTGGTGTCACTGCCCGTGCCAGCATGCCAGGGAAAGAACTTGCTATTTTCCACCACTTCTGGAGATTAGCCTTTTTTCTTTGAGTGTTCCACTAATTGTTTTTTCCTCACTTGCATCAGCAGGAGAGCCAATTATAGCTCCAGCTTCAATTTGCAATAACCTCCTTTTTAAATAGCATGAGTCACCTTTTCACCTTTTATTACAGAGATAGCACCAAGGTCTGATAGAGAAATAGTGCAAATCCTAAACTCGATTTCTCAGAAATGGGATTTTATAATTGTTGGTCACTTTCCTTGATTTAATTTAAATCACATTTACATCCTAATAGGACTTGGAAGAAATTATTTCACAGACACAGTTTTCCATATGTAGCTCTAGTCTTCTAACACCGTATAAACTCTCTCCTATTTTTACTGATTAAAATATTATTTTTTCCCCTCTCCAGAAGCCCCAGCATCACTGAATCTATTGTCACTCACTGAAAGTAATTTTGTTTAATACCTAAGTAGGCCATCTATCCTTGGGCAGGCAGGCTGCTAACCTTGAGAGCTGCTGTGGGAGGTGACTGATGTGCACTGGGTGCACCGAGAGAACAAACTGCAGCAGGATTTAGTTGGAGGAAACTCCCAAGACACTATTAATTACGATTTCAAACAGACAGCTCTCACTTCCACCTGGCAAGTGCAATTATGCAATAGAAGGGGAGTTCAGCAAAACAAACAACAGCTCAGACCAGCAGCTGACAGAGCGACGTGCACTGTCTGCTTTAAATATGTTTGGGGAGCACAGCAGTAAATCACAGCCAAGGGCTCATTCATTTTGGGAACCTGAGCCTCCAGGACACAGCGCAGTTGGCACTTGGAAAACAATCCTATAATCAGGCAAAGGCATAAAAAACATTTTAAAATAGGTTCTGTAAGCTGAATCATGGAGAGAGCCATTAACAATAATTAATATATTGGAAAAAGAGTTTTGCAAGCTTTTAAGGAAAATGAGCCTCACTGAACCACTCAGCACAAACTCTTTCAACTCAGGATAAACCCAGAGAAAACAAGGCTGAGAAGGGATGGGACTGAAATTTTAGGATACCAGAGGGACCAGCAGGACAGCAGCCTTGCTTTTGAGGGGCTAAAGCACTGAAATAATGGCAGAGGCTGGAAGGTCACTGCTAGGGCTGGCACCTCTTCACTGAGGGAAAACAAGTTTTCACCTGCAGAGAATTTGGTTCTAAAATGGAAGACTCATTTCTAAAAGCTGTGCATATTTTTAAACAAGTTCATCCCTTCCCTTCCCTTCCCTTCCCTTCCCTTCCCTTCCCTTCCCTTCCCTTCCCTTCCCTTCCCTTCCCTTCCCTTCCCTTCCCTTCCCTTCCCTTCCCTTCCCTTCCCTTCCCTTCCCTTCCCTTCCCTTCCCTTCCCTTCCCTTCCCTTCCCCAGGCCACCAACCCTGCCCTGCCTGCTGCAGCTCCCTTGGGGCAGGAGGACTGGGCACTTTCTGGTCTTTGCCTACTCACAGTCACAGCTTAATTTCAGCAGCAAAACAGTAGCTATGAGTGAGTATTTTAAAGTATTTTAAAAGAGGAAAACCAGTGCTTTAAACTAAAAACACAAACGCTGAACTCTAAAATCCACAGCAGGAATGAAAGGCACAAACACAAGCCAAGGATCCAGGAATCCACCTGTGCTCCCTGGTTTAGCTGGAAAGAAATGAAGCATCTGTCCTGCCACACTTACACTCCAAATTAGTAGTGACAGGTCTGTAGGAGGGCAAATAATCCTGTAGACTGTGCATCAAAGCACTTCATCATCAGAGCCACACCAGGAGTGCAACCCAGACATCCTGAGACTGCTCCAAAGAAGGATTGGTTTAACTCTATTTATTTTAACATCCTAATAAAAGCTTAAAGCATTTCAGTGTTGAGAATGGCACTGGAGGCAGGGTGTGCCTTCCAAAGCAGCCCACTCCCTAACACCTGCCTGGATTGCTCCTTCCACTGCAGGCCAGACTGGTGCAAAATGCACCAGGGCAAGGTCTGTAGAGCTCTCATCACTAACAGGCAGCAGCCCCAGCACTTTGCAGCTTCGTGGAAACAACAATTCCATCCTCCTGCTGACTCAGGAGCTCTGGGAACCTCCCCTGCATTTTCCTCAGGGGCAGCCAAGTACAGGATCAGCTTTTGATTCAACTGCTCTGCTGTGCTTGTTTTGTTCCCTTTAAAGAGTTCATTTGTGTGTTACACAGAGTTAAATTAATTATTGGAATTATCTATTTCTTGTGACTGAAATGCCCGTCCTGGCTGTGGCATCTGAGAGCCTTAGATGAGATTTGGGAGCATGGTATGTAGGAATCAGCTTCTGTGCATGGAAAACCAGGATAGATGGCACATTTCAACCTAAAAAAAACCCAAATATCACTTTCACTGCCACTGTCAGTATAATTCATAAATAACACTTACCAGATGATGACATGAGGACAGAAGGGCTCAGCTCAGGAAAGCCAATGCACCTGGGTGGTCACAGTGCCAGGGATCACCTGGAATGAACCTCAGGAGCCAGGGATCACCAGCAGAGCCCACAGGAGCCAGGGATCACCAGGAGTGCCCACAGGAGCCAGGGATCACCAGGAACAGCCACAGGAGCCAGGGATCACCAGGAACAGCCACAGGAGCCAGGGATCACCAGGAGTGCCCACAGGAGCCAGGGATCACCAGGAGTGCCCACAGGAGCCAGGGATCACCAGGAACAGCCATAGGAGCCAGGGATCACCAGCAGTGCCCACAGGAGCCAGGGATCACCAGGAACAATCACAGGAGCCAGGGATCACCAGGAACAGCCACAGGAGCCAGGGATCACCAGGAACAGCCACCAGAGCCAGGGATCACCAGGAACAGCCACAGGAGCCAGGGATCACCAGGAACAGCCACAGGAGCCAGGGATCACCAGGAACAGCCACAGGAGCCAGGGATCACCAGGAACAGCCACAGGAGCCAGGGATCACCAGGAACAGCCACAGGAGCCAGGGATCACCAGGAGTGCCCACAGGAGCCAGGGATCACCAGGAGTGCCCACAGGAGCCAGGGATCACCAGGAACAATCACAGGAGCCAGGGATCACCAGGAACAGCCACAGGAGCCAGGGATCACCAGGAACAATCACAGGAGCCAGGGATCACCAGGAACAGTCACAGGAGCCAGGGATCACTAGGAACAATCAAAGGAGCCAGGGATCACCAGCAGTGCCCACAGGAGCCAGGGATCACCAGGAACAATCAAAGGAGCCAGGGATCACCAGGAGTGCCCACAGGAGCCAGGGATCACCAGGAGTGCCCACAGGAGCCAGGGATCACCAGGAACAGCCACAGGAGCCAGGGATCACCAGCAGAGCCCACAGGAGCCAGGGATCACCAGGAACAGTCACAGGAGCCAGGGATCACCTGGAATGAATCTCAGGAGCCAGGGATCACCTGGAATGAATCTCAGGAACCACGGATCACCAGGAGTGCCCACAGGAGCCAGGCATCACCTGGAACAGCCACAGGAGCCAGGGGTCACCAGGAACAGCCACCAGAGCCAGGGATCACCAGGAGTGCCCACAGGAGCCAGGGATCACCAGGAACAGCCACAGGAGCCAGGGATCACCAGGAGTGCCCACAGGAGCCAGGGATCACCAGGAGTGCCCACAGGAGCCAGGGATCACCAGGAGTGCCCACAGGAGCCAGGGATCACCAGGAACAGCCACAGGAGCCAGGGATCACCAGGAACAGCCACAGGAGCCAGGGATCACCAGCAGAGCCCACAGGAGCCAGGGATCACCAGGAACAATCACAGGAGCCAGGGATCACCAGGAACAGCCACAGGAGCCAGGGATCACCAGGAACAGCCACCAGAGCCAGGGATCACCAGGAACAGCCACAGGAGCCAGGGATCACCTGGAACAGCCACAGGAGCCAGGGATCACCAGGAACAGCCACAGGAGCCAGGGGTCACCAGGAACAGCCACCAGAGCCAGGGATCACCTGGAATGAATCTCAGGAGCCAGGGATCACCAGCAGTGCCCACAGGAGCCAGGGATCACCAGGAGTGCCCACAGGAGCCAGGGATCACCAGCAGTGCCCACAGGAGCCAGGGATCACCAGGAGTGCCCACAGGAGCCAGGGATCACCAGCAGTGCCCACAGGAGCCAGGGATCACCAGGAGTGCCCACAGGAGCCAGGGATCACCAGGAACAGCCATAGGAGCCAGGGATCACCAGCAGTGCCCACAGGAGCCAGGGATCACCAGGAACAATCACAGGAGCCAGGGATCACCAGCAGTGCCCACAGGATCCAGGGATCACCAGCAGTGCCCACAGGAGCCATCAGTGATCTGGGGTGGCCACAGGAGCCAGGGGTCACCAAGGATGTGGTGTCAGGGTACCTTTTTTCAGGATATCTTCTCAGAGGCACCAGTTCAGGCTGTGATTTTGTTCTTACAGCAAGATTAAATTATTTTAAGGATCAGGACATCTGAGACTCTGCCATGGGAAACCTGGAGCAGAGGAAAAGCTGGTGTGAGTGTGGGGCCTCTGTGCCAGCTCAGGTGCTGCCAGGGCACCCTTGGAGTGGGTCCTGCATGGTCAGGATGGGAATTTTCCTTTGCCCTGCTTCTATTACAAACAAAAGCAAAGAAACTGCTGCGTTTGGGGGAGGTCGAATTTTATTTAGGCCAAGCTATCAGCCATTATTAACACCAATTTCAGATCCCTTGGTGAATCCCTTGGCCTGCCCTGCACCTGCAGGCTGTCCATGCAGTGACTGAGGTCCCAGTCAGAGGCACATTCCAGGTGACCCCTGCTCCTCCCTGCAGCCCCAGGATCAGCCCACACCAGCCTGGGGGTGCCTGTGAGGTTGCACAGGGCACACAGCACTGCTGGCAGCCAGGAAGAACTCCCTCTTTGGCCAAACCCTGCATTTGTGGAGAGGAGACAGCCCTGTCCTGCTGAAACCTCTTCCATGGGTCCCCCTGATGAGGAGACCTCTAAAATGTTTGTGTTAGGAATGAGAGATGGATGGGATTTGGGGTTTTTTGGTTTTTAGGTTACTGTTTATTTTTCTCTTATCAGCAGTTCTGCACACCATCTACATATCAGACTTAGAGTACAAAGAGAAGGCACCAAAAGTCACAAGACACGCAGAGTTACAGCCTTTTAAAGCTGTTTTGTTTAATTAACTCTTAGAACATGCTTTATAACTTTATAACTTTATAACTTTATAACTTTACCAATAATTATTTGTCTGTCCACACAACATCTGTATTGTGGTTTTTTCTAACCAATCACCCTGTGCCACCAACACTGCCAAAAATGGAGTAGATAAAGAACAAGAAGGAGATCAGACAATGCCTAAAATCTTCCATTTGGTCTCCTATCCACTTCCATGCTAAAAACCCAAAACTCTTAAGTTGTTCACCCTGTGATAAACTCTACTACTATCTATTTTACACACTTGCAGATTTTAACTCATCCCAAAGTCTTGGCAGCTTTCCCCATGGACAAAGGTTAAAAGCAGCATTCTCCTGGGGATCTCAGGACAGGCAAAGAAATATTCCCTGTGCCCTGGGTTCCAACACAGTCCTGCAGTGTTGCAGCAGAACAGAGAAAGCCCAGCTCCAGCCCGTCCTCAAAGGCAGTCCCCACAGCTCTCACACCTGGAACAAGAAAACTTGGCCATCAGGGAATCACACACCAGGGGTGACCTTCCCAAGGCAATGACAGCACTGTGGCATGTGCAACAAATAGATTAAAAGAGGTGGAAAACCTGCTGAGCCTAAGGAAATACTGCCTGTGCTGGGAATGGCTGGCAGCTCTGGGTAGGCTAGGGAGCCAGGTAAGCCATGGGGATTTAATCTTGGATTCACTTTTGACTTGTAGGAGAAGCAAATTCCCAAGGAATTCCATCCATGGGCTGTTTCAGAACCGGTGTGTGTGTGTGGGTTCCATTTCCAAGGCTCTCTGGGCTGTTGTGTCATTTCAGCTTCCCCTTGGGGCCGTGATCTCAGGAGAGCTCTCCAGGAGGTTTGGGGTTGTGCAGTGCTCCTGGAGTTCCCCTTGAGCAGTTTGGGAAGGGGTGAAGCTGTGGGCAAAGGCAGAGCTCACTGTGCTCACTGAGGGGCTGTGAGAGGGCCCTGCTTTCTTCTGGGGCACAGAGGGACACTGCTGTCCCCAAACCTCACAGACATCCCCCACAGCCCTGGCCAGGCTGCCTCCCCATGACAGGGACTTGCTGCACACCCAGAAAGTGCAACAGGCCAAGTCCTGCCCAGCTTTATCCTTCCTGGACCACTGGAGCTCCATGACATCCCCAGGCCTTATTTCAGAGCCTCTCCTGGGTGTCTGTGCCCCCACAGGCCCAGCAGCCCTGGCAGCAGGCAGGAGCTGCCAGACACACACACACACACATCCAAACCAAACCCAGGCTGGAATCCTGCCCACAGGGCTGTCATCCCTGCCTTCTTTATCTCAGATTTAGCAGGTGTGCAGTGCTCTGTTTGGGTATTTTAACAGGTGGAAAATGTCAGCTTGTCATGAGAGATTGGATGTAAAGCACTCCGTGCTCTGTTGCAGTGGTTTCTATATCTCATTCTCATCACCAGGAGATGGAATAGCTTGTTCCAGTCCCTGACCCAGAATTTAGTTTGTCAGCTCCTGGCAAACACATTTCAGTCTTGCACCCCACAAATATGTAAAAATATCAAGTGCATTGTGTTGTTAATAACATGGTTGGAAGTCATTCACAGCAATTAAACTTGCATTACAATGAAAGCTCTTTGACCACAATGATGGTCCTGCTCTGCCATTTCATTACTGCACACTGAAAGGTGCAATTAAATGTATGCAAGAACATGCACTGAGCTTTACTCACTTGTTTTAAGTGCTTTTAAACATTCTCTTTTGGAAACATAAACTGGCATAAAAATACGTGATATAAAGATTTCGCACCAAAAATTTCTTTATTCTCTTTGTTTATATTTCTCAACCAATATGCCCAGTTACTTTGCAATACTAGATATTTTATCTAGCAGATATTTTGAGCTTTGGCAGGAAATTTTTTACTGTGATTTCCCAATTGAGAGAATCAATGAAATGTTAGTAGTCTCAGAATAGTATCTCTGAATTCAGCCCCTCAGCCAGCAATGCTGCTTTGCAAGTATTATTTACCATTCTGTTGGGTTTGTCTTCATAATCCACTTTCTTCCCTTAATGTATCATTGCCCACGCTAGCAAAAAGCAGGAAATTGCAAAAACCTTAGCCAGCAAGATTTGGAGACCAAAACTTCTTTCAAGTGACAAAATAAAGAAAACTATTCATTTCACCAAACCTAATCCCAAGCCTTTCTTTCCAATAGTTCTGGATGTAGAAACTTCTGTCTAATTCACACTTGAGAAGGAGGCAAAGGTTACTTTATGAGGACCTAAACCCATTTTTTTTTGTGTGTGTGCTGGAATTCTAATGCACTTTAACCCCACGATCTAGAAAGATTAATTCAAACTAAAATAAGCAGAGACAAGGAAACCTGGAATGATGGAGGATCTATTGCAGAAAATCAAACCTTTGGCATGTTTGGTCTCAGTGGATCAAATGCTGGGTGTTATTTATAGAGGGCAGTCATATCCAACTGGAAAAATGAACCTAACCCTGCAAAAACTCTGCTTGGAAGGGGAAACTGAGGCAGAGATGGGAGGGGCTAAGATGCTGTGGTTATCAGTTATTACCACCAAATAGATTTATTGTCCCACAAGGCTTCTCGTGGCTCAGTGCTGGTCCCTTGCCATGACAGGGGAGGGCTCAGGGGTCCCTGGGGTGAGGAGGGCACTGAGCCAGGGTGCAGCTTCCAGGGACCCCCCTGCAGCACAGCAGCCACCTGGTGTCCCACCACCCCCAGCTAAATGGTCCCTTTTTTCCCTAAACTGCATTAATTACACAGCCTTGCCTTGCAGGGAGCCTGAGTTAGTCATTAAAGCCCACTGGTAGGAATCATAAGGTTGGATTATCTCTTAACTCTTTCAAAGCTTCATTGTGGTTTTTTTTCCTAATCTTCTGCACTACTGGAATGGTTCTTTTGCTGCCTCTCACAAGGGATCTGGCAGATAACTGATGGATTATTGAAATCACTTTCTGAAAACTCTCCAGGCACCTCTCTGCATCTGGAGATGTCTAAATGCATTTAAAAGCTGCCCTGAAATTCCTCCAAGCACGGCTAGAGAAGTGCTACCGAGGTGCAAAGCATTATCTCAGTGATTAAGTATACATGTTTCCTTGGATACAAGTCAAGCTAAATCATGCTTTTTGCTATATGCTAATAGGCTTCTGCAAATTAATTAATGAAGGAATTGGGCATGCTAAGAGAATTACTTGAATGATGCCTGCCTGAAGTTTTTTTACTTCATTTGCTTGAAAATTGGAAAGTAGGCAAGAAATGTCAGGTTGTGTGTCTGAGTCTTTCTATTGCATCCCACAGAGAAAAAAAAAAAAGGCAAAAAAAAGCCTTTTTTTCATGTGCAGAAACAAGCAGAGTCACCAGAGAGCTTTTCAGTATTCCATGTTATTCCTGTTGCTAAGGAAACTTTCCTTCATCTGTGCTCAGTAAAGTATCCTAAAAAATTCCTGCACAGAAGGATGGCATTACAGATCAGTGTCAGAAAACTCAGCTGACAATTAAGCACAGAACCAGCCACTGGGAAGTTTTAACAGGACAGTTCCTGGCTTCTCTGGTAAAGCCCAGGGTGATTTGCAGCAGGGAGGAGCCTGGGGGAAGCACAGCCAGTCTGTAGGATTAACCTTGTCCCTACAGAATTCCCCTCAAGAAGCAAAATAGGAAAAAACAAGAATCACACCAAACATTTGGTTGGGTTTTGTTGGCACTGTGATCCTGTTCACTCTTCACTGCGCTCTCTAAAAGACAAAGTAAAGATCCCCCTCACAGAGAGACCTGGAGATGTTCTCTATCATCTCTATTTGAGAGAGCTTCAATAAAGAGAAAAAGAGCTGCAAATAAAGAAATGTTGGAGATCTCTGCAGGCTGCAGCAGTTCTCACTCTGTTGCATGTGTTCATGTCCAGTCCATCACCAGGAGCCTTTAACACCACTGCTCACAAAACAAGGAGCCACTGCTGAGGGAGGGAGCAGAGGTGTCTCCTGCAGCAATAACAGGCAGAGTGTGCCATCCAACTTCTGTTCTGGATTTTCTTCTTCTTTCCCAGCAAAGATTCATTATCCAAGCCTGGAAATCCAGGCCAGCAGCTGTCCTTGTTATGCCCTTTGATAAAAATCAAATAATACAAAAACACTGCATGTCCTGGGGCAGTTTGGAATCCTGGTTCTGTCACATTCCATGACACAGTAAGGAAAGGGGGTTTGGTGTTCCTCTCCTCCTGATGCCAAAGGTCTGCTGACCTCCAAAGTGTCTGGCTGACCTCCTTTCTCCCGCAAAATTTCACCAGGGATAACAGCAGAGTGCAAGAAATGGGGCTCACACCCTTCCCAGAGGAGGAGCTCCACAGTCTCTGCTTGGGGACATTAAACCTCTTGCTTTACCCTGTCCACTCTCTCTCACAGTCACTAATGACCTTATGCTCTGTGCTTTTGTCTGATTGCTTTTGGAGGCCATTTATTTGCACTTTTGCCTGGTGCTAAAATATGGATATTATTGATCCCAGTAGTGCTGCTCTCACAGAAGCTGTAACACAGGAGTCAGTAGACCAAGCTTGCCTTTGATGCACACTTCTGTATGGGGAAAATGAGGAAAAGGGCAGACTGAGAGACCCCTTCTGTCCCTGAAGGGAGCAGTGGCACTGGCAGCATTCACCTGGAAAATGCTGGCTCCTGGAAAGATGAACCTTGTGTGCTTTACCCTCCTGGCCCTACTCCTGCTCTGCCCTGTGAGGATTTCTGGGCACACGCCACCATCTTTGGCAGAAAATCTATTCCCAGAACAAGTTTTTGTTTTCCTTTGAAGCCATTTATTTCAGCATGCAATTCCCACCTGTTGGGGAACAGAGATGGATGCAAGTTCCAGCAGAGATGGGGTTCCCTTCTCCCCTCACTCACCCCTGTCCCCAGCAGCTTTCCCCCAGGAGAGGGACAAATCCAGTGGATGCAGAACCCTCTTCCACCTTCAGATCCAGCCTGATACAAGTTAGGAAAAATGTTTGCTTTCCTGTGCCATGCTTCCAGTGCGTATTTCCTAATGGGGTTTTTCTCCTTTAGATAAGGGATTTCAATAATATTAGTTTCCTATTCAAACGTATTTGTTTTTCAGAATCTCAGGATTTTTTGTGATGTAGAACTACTGAGAACAGCTCCTCTTTCCTTATATATGTGGCTGCCAGCCACGTGATTATATAGAGCTACTGATATATATATATATATATATATATATATATATATATATATATATATATATATATATATATATATATATAATATGGATATTTCATTAACATCATTTATTCTTGTCTTACAGATAAATCACCAAGTCCAGTCCACTCCCAGGCCAATTCCCTCTTCTGATTATTCCAATATTTTCTGGTTTTCCTCAACAGCATGCACAGCCCTCAGTAAGAACTCTGTAAGAACTCTGTGTATATGATTTCAAGCCATAAAATCTTCTTTCTTATTCCTTCTTTGTCTCCTGGATGAAAATGCACAAAACAATCTGAACATCTGCAGGAGCTGTGTGTGACCTTCCATCCTGACGTTCCTCCTCTGGAACCTGCCCTAACAAGCCTTGTGCTGTGATGGATGAAACTGAAAGCAATTCCCTCTTCCCAACGAATTGAGACTCTCAAAGGGATCCCATCTCTTTTCAGATGGCCCAGGTTTTGCTCACAAGACCTTGGCTTTCATCTTGGCTAGCAGTTATTCTGAAGGAATGAAAACACCAAAGTGTTGTGGTCTGTCTGGAATATGAAAGACACTTTCTGCTGCTTCTTTGATGTCTCATGAAAGAAAACTGAAAGAATACAAATGCAATATCATTAAAACATGTTACTAATCCTAGAGGAATGGAGAGGCTTGAGCATTAGAAATTTTTGCTCAATGCTACTTCAAACTATGATTTGTAATCTATTAAGGAAACTGTCATGAGTAATGGCTTGCAATGTGACAATGAATTTTAAATTTTCTCAAGTGAAATATGGATGACAATTTTTTTACACCATTTGGAAATAACTTGAAGTAGCAGTTGCTGGTTAGAGAACAAAAAGCCAAATGGCATGGTTTAGATACACAGAAAATGGAAGATAATGATGCATGAAATAAATGGAAAAGAATTGAGGAAAACACTGGAAAGAGGAAGGGCAGAACAGTTTGACCCACCAGTGAGCCTGGCTCTATTTCTATGGAAATGAGCTCATTACTGCTAATTTTTTTTTTTTTAAGCTCCTACTTGATTCGTGAAGTGCTGTTTGAATTCCGATAAGGGCTTCATGAATCACTGAAAAAAAACATTTGAACAAAATATCCAGAGTCAAATGATAACCAATCCCATAGATTAATCAGCTGTCTGAGCACTTTATATAGCAGAGCAGCACCAGGAGAGCCAGCTTTTCCCCTGGCACCATCAGTCTATAATGGTCCATTCTGCAAAGAAAAGGGATCGTCCTTCTGAAGTCCAATTCTGGATGGTTACTCCATCCAAGAGCCTGTACTAAAAAGCAAAGATGTCTTTGATTTTTTTCCCCCCCGCTATTTCCATGTTTGTTCTGTTTTAACAATCAGCATCCTGAGCATTGGGCCTGGAATTGCCTCTCCTCCCTCAGAACCAGGAGGCTCTGTGGCGTTCATGGTGCTGCCACGTGTCACCCGTCAGGGTTGGCTGGTGTTGGAACCCAGGACATTCCTCTGGCTGCCCTGGAGGACTCCAGACCCTGGCAGGGGGCTCAGAGACCTTGGCATGGAGTCAAAGACACCTGTGCCTTTGATTTTAGCCCATGGAAACAATTCCCAACTTTGTGTGAAGATTTACAAGCCGTAAGAGTTTGAATAGAATGGTAGTGAATTTGTCACGGAGTGAAAGTGTAGAATTTTGGGGTTTTAGAATGGGGGTTCAGGAGGCAAGGTGGAGGGATTTGGGCATGTCCTGTCCTTCTTCTCCTTCTTGTCCTCCATCTTCTGCTGGGATGGTGACATTTCTGGATTGGTTTAGAGACAGACTGTCTAACATAGGGGATAGGTATTGGAAAATTATTGTCAATAAAGTCCAGTAGTTTTTAGTATAAAAAGCCAACACCACCCCAAGGGCAGGGACTGTGCCACAGCCCAACCAGCGGGACAGATCTCAGTGGGTCAAAGAAAGAATGGAACAGATAAGAGAAAATAAACAACCCTGGAAAGCAGAACCAACGAATCTCAACTTCTTCTTTGGTCACAGGGCTGGAAAAAGAGACTTTCTGATACCTGGGGGTCACCTCGACAGGCTGGGACACCCCAGTGTGCTGGGAACTGCTCCAGGGCCAGGGCATGGCTTCCTCCTAAACCTCCAGGATGCTGAAAAAAAAAATCCAACTAAGCAGTGGATTTAAATAGCATTTAAACTTTATTTATTTTATAAAGCCATCAATTTTTAAGGCTGTCTTTGGGCAGGAGCAGAGTCTGCCTGTGACAGCTGGATTTTTAACTGAACAGCACTGATCGACTTTGTGTGTTATACATGCAGCATCTACACCCCTTATTAATTCTCCAAACACTTCAAAAAGGATGCCCTTGGCAAGTTCTGTGACTCACTGCTAATTTGCCTTGTACTAATTTTCAAGGTGTGCAGAGGTCACTGCTTCCTCCAGCTTGCAGCTTGTAACAATGCACACGTGAGGAATTACTCCAAGCAAAGCTCAGCCTTCTGCCTTGGTGCTTTGTGCCTCTTGCCAAAACCTTCCCATTTTGGGAGTGACTCAGTAGATTGTACTTCAGCCACGACAAAGAGAGCAGCAATAAGCAGTCCTCACTGGAGATGCACAGGGCAGGGCGTCCCACAGGTCCCTTCACCACTCCCAGGACTCTGCTCTGCTCAGCTCCAAGGGCTTAAATTCACATTGGAAGTGCAACTACCAAGGCCAGGCTGGACAGGGCTTGGAGCAACCTGGTCTGGTGGAAGGTGTAACTGGATGGGCCTGAAGGCCCCTTCCAACCCAAACTGTAATGGATTCTAAGAATTATTTGGATTGTTTTTAAAAAAAATTATCTAGAGAAGGATGGACATACAGCCCCACCAATGTGCAGTTATGACAGACCTTAGATAATTTTCCTTTTAAGACCAACAGGAGGTTGAGAGATAAATTTCATTATAATTTACATGAGGAACTACAGTACTACAAATAAGAAATAATTTGGCATATATGATTCTACAGAATTGGTACAGACTTATACTGATTTCAATTTTCTAGAATGCAGAATTAATTTGGGAAGAAGGTTATAAAGTACTTTGCTATTCAGTTGATAGCATTATTAATAATGCAAAGACAGTATTTCTGTTCTGGATGTTCCCATACATTCAGACAGGACTTTGTGAGACACCAAAGCTGCTTTGTGAAAACACTTCCAAGGCTTTCTTTTTGCATCTCACATTTCTACACTTCTCAGAGCACCAGGAGCAGAAAGGAATCAGCATTTGAAGAAAAACAAAGACAGAGGATTGATGTGGAAAAGGGAAATCTCCAAAGCTGTTTCTCTGCTGTGAACTCCCCTGGCACAGCTGTGGGGGTGGCTGCAGCTCTGCAGTGCCAGGGCTGGGGCTCTGCATGGGAGGTGCAAACTGAAGGTCCACAGCACCCTGGCACTCCTGAAACCTTCCCCTCCCAGGCTTTTTACCTGCACTCTGAGTTCTGGCACTCTGAAATCTCATTTCCCATGGCCTTCAAGGCAGGACTGTGGTGTAGGACAGAAGAACAATAATTTATTATGATTCTTTAAAGGAAAAAAATAACAGAGATTATTTTCTCTTTTTTATTTTCTCTGTTATTATTTATACTTATAGTTGGGAGTAACGATATTTCTTCCTATTCAGTTCTGATTTCAAGATGATGAAATTCCCATTTAAACTAAATAAAAATATAATAATATCATTACAAATTAAAAAGGATGGGTACTCCCTCGTGGTAGGTACAGTACAGACCTAGGCCAACAGGTAGTTCTTGTTGCAAAATGTAAAGAACAGGTGAAGCAGAGGGAAGCAGGAAAAATACCAGAATATCTTGTTAGTCCTGCCTATCAGACATAGAGGAACCCCCCTTACCCTTATTTTGTCTTTATTTTAATTATTTATCTGGGGGTCTTGTAAGAGAGACAAAGAATTGAAAGAGTGAAAACTAAAATCACTGGGAAGAGGGGATATGATCCTGGAAAGGAAATGAAGAGTCTGAGGCAGAAATACTCAGAGGAAAGCTGCTGGAAGCAGCAGTCAGTCAGCACAAGGGAAAAACCCCAAAGCTTTATTGCTGTTACATCTCAAATTAAACTAATCCCCTTTCCCAGCTCAGATACACAACCCCATCTCAAGTTACCTTCACCATGAAAGTCCCCATAGCTTTTAAAAAGGTGTGCAAAACACTATATGTTTTAATTGTATTGGATTTAGGTAAAAAAAAAAAACCGGATTGTATCACTTCATATTGTAAAGATCACATAAATTGTGCAAAGTGGAGTTAAGAGTTTGATTTACAGATTGCACAAACCCTATTTGAATGACAAAGTTTCCCTGTCAAAATAATTTATAGTGCCTTTCCTCACTGAAGTTCATCAACTACAAGTTCTTTTATCTGATTGTAAGGGTAAGAATCCTGTAATGCAGAAAATTCCCATTGCATGGCTTCATATAATATGAGATCAAATCATTGTTGTGGAAGGAAAGAGAGCCCAGCCCCACTGAAGGAACTGCCCCAGACAAAATCTGCTTTGTGGAGTCCTGCCCAGCACAATTCAGCAAGTGGAAGAACAGGATCCAAGTGCTCTTTGCATGGCTACAGTCAGTTCTTCTCCACAGATTTAAGTAGCTGGACCTTACTCTCCTATTTGACTGGATTTTTCTACTAACAATTCATATTAGTTTGGCTTTTCCAGCAAGAAGCCATTTGACTGGGTAGGCATCACACTTCCACCACTTTGGTTTCAGTATTTTAATAACATTAAATCATTAAATAACATGTTTAAAAAATTGGTTTGCTTTCTCCTAGTTAAAAAGAGTTAAATCTACAGAAATGTGAAATGATTCTTTGTGCCTTTTTTTCTCTCAAGGGGATCTGAGATGTGGCCAAACAAACCCTACAGGATTCAGGCTGTGACATGGGCTGAGATTCCCATTCTGCTTCTGTGACAGGGGAAGGCCATTGCCACAACACAGGTGCCCAAACCCACCCCTGACCCAGCACAGGTGCCCGAACTCACCCCTGACCCAGCACAGGTGCCCAAACCCACCACTGACCCAGCACAGGAGCCCAAACCCACCCCTGATCCAGCACAGGAGCCCAAACCCACCATTCCCTGCTGGCCACAGGGATTCTCTGGAGCTGTGCTTCGTGAGCAAACATCTGTTTAACCATGGAGCAGAGCTGTGCTTTTGGAGGACCATCAGAAACCGTAAAAGCCTCAATGCAAACAGAGTAAATGGCTTCCTGATGTCCCCTTGGCTGGCACTGCCTGGTGACACCATGCAGAGACAGAGATCTGAGCCTGGGCAAGGCTCCTGGTGTCACACTGGGCTTTGGCAGCTCTGACATCACAGCTCTCAGTGAAGAAGCTTTGGTTGCTTCAAAGAATCATTTCCAAACCCGTGCATGCTACAAAAATCAAAGTCTAGAGGTTCCCATTGTTCCCACTGTTAGGCAGGATAGCTCCACCTGTGTGCCACAAAGGGCAGGGGCAAAGCTTGGTCCATCCACAATACTCAAGTCATGCTCTGCAATAAGTTACAAATGCTTTATTGAAAGGAAATTCACAGAGATGCCTCGGTGCTGTTTCCCTGCTGTGTGCACACAGTGTATTATTCTTCCAGACTCCTTTCTTCCCCCCAGGATAGACACATTCATGTTCACATTTTAAAAAACCATATAGCAATCCATGGCCAGTCAATACAAAAGCAGCAGAAAGATAAAACCATTGATCTGAGTGCTCAGGCCTGATAAAGTCAGTGCCCTCAGTGACTGCAAAGCCTAAGCAAGCCAGAACTCAGGTGGTTTTCCTTTAATTGTATTGTGCCTTCTCTGCCCTCCTCAGGAACCCAAAACCCACTGCCCTGCCAGTCCCTGTGCCCTGTCCCTTCATGGCTTGGAAAGCTGCACTGTGACACTGAAAAATTCACATTCTCTGAAAAATCCCTTCACCAGGATTTCTTCTCCTGGGAAGCTGAGAAGCCTCAGAGAGAAATGAAAGCACTAAGTATCTGATTGCTTTTCCTGTGTTTCCTGCTTTGGAATGTGGTCTGGAGATTGTTTACCAGCTGGTCATTGTTTGATTGGTTTCATGTGAATTGTTTTAACTTAATGGCCAATCACAGCCAGCTGTGCCAAGGCTCTGGAGAGTCAGGGGTTTTCCAATATCATTCTTTGTAACCTCCTGTCTGTATCCTTTCTCTATTCTTTCATATAGCTTTAGTAGAGCATTTTTATTATAATATAAGTACAAAAAATATTTATTTTTTATTATAATGATATTATTATATTATATTTAAAATATTATATTTTTATTATAATATAAGTACAAAAAATAATAAATTAGCATTCTAAGAAACATGGAGTCAGATTCTCAATTCCTCCTTTGTCCTGGGGACCCCAGCAAATACCACACCACTGCAGTAAATTCAAACTGCCTAAAGAAGCCTGCTGAATTAAGAGTATGTAATCAAAACCCTTCTCCTGATTATCAGGAACATTTTAAGCACATTTCACTTTTCATCCTTTATCAGGACATTAATTAACAGCAGGTGAGGGAGGCAGAGTGACTGTGACATGCTGTTACTTCTGCTTGGTTTCAAGGCTGCTTGGGAGACTTTCTCTCAGCTCATGGTTGAAATTGTCTTATCTCATACATTCCCAGGATTACTGTTTCATGTAAATGTCATTTTTGCTGTCCAAAACATTAAAAAAACCCACACCAGTGTGAACTAACTCCTGTCTCCTTCTGAGAGACATGAGGGAAGCTGAATGCTTTTGATCAAAGACAAGATCCCAACTTCAAAGTAACACCTCATCTGTAAATATATTACACCATGCTCTTAGTACAGGAAGGGGGATCCTTTATTTTAAATAACCTGAGGCCAATACCGTGGGGTTTGCTTGCCTTTGCAGAGTTCAATCCTGCTCCTCTGAATACCAATAGAAAATTAGACAAAAAGGTTTTAAAGATCTCCCGTCTCCTCTTATTTATCAAAGTCCAATGGACCTATGTCCAATATTTCACTGGAAGAACACGCAGCTTATGGTGAACTGAGAGAAGAATATAGGAAAAAACCTGCAAAATTCAGTAGCATCACAGATTTTTTTAAACCTAAGACCTAAATCTTTCTTCTAATGACAGAAGCAAACAACGTGTTACATGCCTGCAGATGCTCTACCACGAATTTGACTGGAATCTTTCAACATTTTTTGGCCACAAGAGCACTCCTTGAACACGAAAAGAAAGGTTTGGGTGGGCACATAGGGTCAGTTTTACCCTTGGGTAGCAATCAACAGTGTCAATGTGCAGGTGTCACTCCTGTCCCTATGCACTCTACAGGAAACAGCCCAAGACACTGAAATCAATGACATTTTCTGCACAAACCCCCATCATTCATTTACCTAGATATGGTTTTGAAATCATATAATTATCATTACATCTTATAAAAGAAATAAAATTCAGCCATCTGAAAAAATCAAATTTTAGTCTTCAGGAATCTAAATTTTGAGGTTATTCAAAATGTCCTGTCGTTCTACTAAAACATTCTGTGTCTCTCAAAAGCGGGAAAAAAACTCCATTTACCTGATGTGAATATGCAATGTCAGAGAAATGAGCAAAGTATTATGTATAATTAGGGATTAAAACCTCTTGAAGGTTCAAGACTGTTAATAGGTTAAAAGAACCCTTTGTTTCTGTTATATTTACTCTCAAGGTGTGCTGCTTCTCCTTCTCTCTGAATGTGGTTGCTGCAGTAAATGCAGAGCAGAAAGAGCTCAGAGCTCCTTCTCTGGGCCTGGGAAGGATCAGCTCCTCCTGGGTTTCCACACAAACATTTTCACTGCTGAGCAAAGTAAAATCTTGTGTCAGAAATGTAGCTCTGCTCCCTTCCATCCCACCCAGAAAGGGTTTGCTCCCCATGGAGGGAATGGTGCCTTTCTGGGACTACCTAAAACCAGAGGCCAGACAGAATGAAGGGAACAAAAAGCAGTTCTATTTATTGAAGGGCCTTCAGGTACATTTTGGGCAGGCAGAGCCCTCCCCAGGGGCTACACCCAAAATGGACAATGGGTCAGGGGTTTGGTCCATCTGCACATTGGGGGTTCATCTCCCAATTACAGCTGCAGGTAATGAAGTCATTAACCCCAAGTTTGCTCCCCCCACTCTCTTTTGTTTCCATCTCTGGGGCCTGAGGCAGTGAGGTGTCCTTGATTCCAGGCCTGGAGAGGAATTGTTGTGTCTGCCCCAAATGGGGGAGCAGCAGCTCCCACTGTGTGTGGAGTTCAGAGTTCTACACTAAAGAACTGCAGGATGACAAATAGATGGAAAATACAAGAGCTGAAATGCTGAGGTGTCAGGAAGAGCACAGCCCAGAGGGACTGAGATGCCTGCCCAGCACCCTGGGACTGCCATTCCCACTGCTCCATGTCCTTCCCACCTGCAGGGCCCCTCAGCAGGCCCTGGGCAGAGCCAGCCCTGCCTGTCCCTGTGCCACACTCCCAGAAGGGCTCTGGCTGTTCAGGCTGGTGCAGGAGGGATGGCAGCCCCAGCCCTGCCTGTCCCTGTGCCACACTCCCAGAACTGTTCTGGCTGCTCAGGCTGGTGCAGGAGGGATGGCAGCCCCAGCTCTGCCTGTCCCTGTGCCACACTCCCAGAAGGGCTCTGGCTGCTCAGGCTGGTGCAGGAGGGATGGCAGCCTCACACCCTGCCTGTCCCTGTGCCACACTCCCAGAACTGTTCTGGCTGCTTGGGATGGTGCAGGAGGGATGGCAGCCTCACACCCTCTCTGTCCCTGTGCCACACTCCCAGAACTGCTCTGGCTGCTCAGGCTGGTGCAGGAGGGATGGCAGCCCCAGCCCTGCCTGTCCCTGTGCCACACTCCCAGAACTGCTCTGGCTGCTCAGGCTGGTGCAGGAGGTGCAGGAGGAATGGGCAGCCCCAGCCCTTCCCAGGCCCTTGGCATCCCCAGGGAAGGTTTGTTAGTGTTGGTGTGGGTCTGAGTCCTGGCCCAAAAGCAGAGCTGTCCCTGGGGGCAGACCTAAGGCAAGGTGCCCCCAGTGCAGGTGGTTGCCACCCTTGTGTGCCAGCTCTGCCCAGCTGGAGTGGAACTTTCCCTGGTGTGCAAGGGCAGCGTGTGGCAGGTTCCTCACCTGCTGGAGCCTCCAGCCATGGAACAGGCAGAACACCCCACAGCCCTGCAGCAGAGGAGCTCACAGAGGTGTTCCCAGGTGCACACAATTCCATCAGACCCTTGTGTGCTGGTGCTGCACGGAGCTGACAGCCCCTGCTTGTGCCATTAGCACCGAGCACGGATCCTCTCCCATGCTTGGCTGCCTCCTGCCAGCTCCAGCCCCGTCTGCTCTGGAACTCCCACCACTCCCAGCAGGGGAAAATTAAACACTGCAGCAGGCAGAGAGGGAATCTGCAGTTTGTACAAGCTCAGACCGAGCCCGAAAAGCTAAGGGCATACCTGGAAACACTTTTAAAATATATAAAATTCATGAATACTTTTCAGCTGGCAGCTGAGACATAAATATGTGTAATGAGCATGTAACAGACAACTTCCCTCTGCAGCATGGATATAGATCTGCTGCTGTTCCCTCCCTTGGAAGCAGACTGATTTAATGTGCTTTGCTTGGTAAGTCACCCTCCAGCAAAATAAATTTGATTTCTGCTGCAATCAAAAGAATTTAAACAAAATCACCTCTCAGTTCTCCTTAGGTTCATTTATCCAGACATCCATTTCAGTCTTCATTTTCAATACAGAGAAATTAAACAGGGTTTGTTTGAGGCAATCTTTATGATTCTCTGAGGAGAGGTGTGAAGTCTGGTCTTGGATGGGCACATCCTTCACATGGGTCATATTTCCTGAGCTTGTGCTTAAATGCAGCTCTCTCTGAATAAACCACTGTCCCAGTTATGGTTATTTGCATCTCTCTGTCTCCTAAAAACAAAGAAAAAGGGAAAGGGAAAAGGGAAAGGGAAAGGGAAAGGGAAAGGGAAAGGGAAAGGGAAAGGGAAAGGGAAAGGGAAAGGGAAAGGGAAAGGGAAAGGGAAAGGGAAAGGGAAAGGGAGGAGACTCTTCCCCACAGCTCTTCCACCATGCCTACTCAGGAATTTCCAAGTACATCCTTCTCCAGGTGAACAAGGAAGAGAGTGGCAATGAAGCAAAACCAGCTTTTGGAAGATAGAGTTTTCATTCTAAGCCTGCAGTTGAAGATTGAAATAATTCCTCCTGCCAATTTGTAGCCCCAGCTTTGGTGCTCATCCAGCAGCAGCATGGAATTGCAGAGGTGATGGACATCCTGAATTCCCCTTTCCCTGCAGGATGGCTCACTGCTCTATGCTCCACATAAGCATGAAAACCTTTGCAGAGAACAGCCTTTTGTTTCAAAAAGAAACTTTAAACCATTTTTCTCTTCACAGTATTGAAACCATCAACAGTAACCTCCTGCTACTTAGTTTTGTCACATGATTGATCAAACAATGGAATTTGGATCCTTGCCATGAAAGAGAAGTTGGAAATCACATTTCTTAAGTCAGGACCTGCACAGTTACTAGTGCAGTGTGATAGTGCCATGTAACCACGACTTTCCACCAGTCATTAGTGAACAAAGCTGTCTCACAGCTCTGGCCACCACTCAATGCTCACACAGAACAAGTCATGAGTGTCTTTTTCTCCTGAAGTGCTGCTGTCGTAATGGTAAAATGCTGAAGACAAGGACCTCTCAAAGGATCTTTCATGTGAAAAACAAGCTTCTTTTTCACCTACATTACTTAACAAATTACTTACCCCGTTCAATTCCCACTGAAATTTTAAAACACCATTTCTAATAAATTTTAGACAAATACATTGAAATTTTTATTTCCCATGTGGAATGTACCACTTGCAAAACTGCCTGTCACAAATTAAAAAAAAAATCTCACAAGGTGCTCAGAAAATACCAATTTAGCAAATGTTTCACACCACTACCTTCATCTCAGCAAATGTCCAACTTCAGCATGTACTGTCACATATTTTATCCAGAATGAGGGAGACTCACCTGCCCATAGAGATCAGGCTTTGGAGGCAGCTGGCGGAGGTCAGAGCACAGCCCTAAATCAAGGAATTTGAATCTGAAATCTTGCCCTGGTTTGGCATCTGACAACAATTTTTTAAAAAATGGGGTTATCAGAACCCTCAGGGAAGTGGGGCAAAGACTCCATGACTTTTGGGAAGCTTTATCCCACAGCAAAAAAAAAAAAAAATTAAAAAAAAAATCCTCTGAAATCTGGGGAACTGTGTAAGATCTGTAGGAATTGGGGGCTGAGGAGTCTGGGAATTCTGTTTCAGTTCCAAAAAGTAAAGCTGAATAGGTAGAAGTTTGTTTGTATGATTGGTTGGTTTGCTTTAATACCTATTATTCTAATTGTTCCTCTATGAGAAAATTCTTAATAATTCCTGTTAAGGTTGTGTAATAATGAAAGCCTTTCCTAAATTAAATTTCCCCAGAATATGTCTATCAAAGTTTGGCATCTCTCCTTTAAAGTCAGACATAATCTTGGAAAAATGAGGTCACTGATTTGTTTCCTAATTGAACGTTTGAGAATCAAGCCTCCATTGCCCAGGAATTCAATACCAGTCAAGTTCTTTTCCTCACCCCTCAAATATCTTATACTTCATCTTGCTGCAACAATGAAATCAGATTGTACCTGGCATTTACCACCAGTATTCTGCATCTGTTTTCATAAAATATTTTACCACCAATTTGGGTTAAAATTTAGCTTAATTGTGCCAAATTATCAACAGGCCATCTTTTGCTTAAAATCTTTTTCTTCTCTCCCCTGTCATTTTTACAGGCAGCTCAGCAGATAATTTTATGCTACTGCAGTCACACAAGGCAGATTCTAATATTGATCTGAATTTTTCCCTTGAATATGATTTGCATTCCCAGCCTGATCTGCTTTTTTTTTTTTTTTCTTCCCATAGAACATGATTTACATTCTTAGGTCTTGCTGCTTCATTTTAAAGCCATCTTGAAAAAGTCTCTTTCTAATCATCCGTCTAAATTCATGTGGGAATAACTCTTCCTACTGATGCTTAGGAGAAGAAAATTTCAGATAAATTGATGCTATTCTTGCAGACTATAATGACTGGAAACTGTATTTGTTGATGGAAATTAGAGAATTTTTATAGCTTACTAATAATCCAGCCCTGGGACAGCTAATTACCAGGGCTTGCCATGTCTGAATACTGAGGAGGTGCATTCAATCTTCCAGCTCCTGTGAACAGGGAAAAACCACCAGGAGCAGCCAAAGACCATCCTTGTGCCACAGCAATCTCCAGCACAAAACCTGTCCCACATGCAGAAAATAGAGAGATTTTCTTTGGATTAAACATGGGTAGGTTGGGGAAAATGAATTTCCTCTTTCAGTTTGTCATCCCCACTGGAGGGACAGATTGATCGCAGAGGGTTCATTCCATGGCCTCACCCCTTTGGGCTCTTCCACCCTCCCAAGGTGCTCCCATGGCTGGGCTGCTCTTCCACCAGCCAGGGAACTGCAGATTCAGGTGCCACAGCCATTAAATCCCCTGCCAGAACCACAGGGTTGTCTCATGCACTGTGCCCAAACTTAAAGCAGCTCTAGGCAAGAGCCAGTGATACTTTCTGACGTCTTACTCCTTGGTTCTAAGTTCATTCACTTTATTATCCCTGCTTCTAAAAGCAGCTGTGTTTTAAATTTTGCTTTTGCTACAATGAAAGATGCCTGCTCAAAATTCTTTGTTAGGTCTTAATGACAAAAAGGAATTTACCTTGCAACTACACTGTTATTCTCTTATCATTATTACATTCCTCCTTTTCCACATGTATTTTACTCACTAGAAGTAGTAAATATTGCACTTACAGTTTTGAACACTGCTGACATGTCACAGTTGTCCAAAAACACTGGAAAAGGAAAACATGAAACCACATTTCCCTTGAATTTTTTTGTAGCAGAATATTGTATCACACTGGAAAGACACAATGGGGAGGTTTTCTACATTACTATTTACTTGATTTTAAGTTTGTTATTACAATGTATGGGAAAAGGAAACTCAGATTTTAAGGAACTCCAGGCAGGACAGACTCAGCCACACACACACACAGTGACTGTCTCAGCAAACATCAAACATTGGAGTGGATCTTGATTACTTAAAAGCTCCCCTAAGTTGCCAGCATGAGAGTTGTAAATATATACTAAAACATCTTTAGCATCATGCCCAAGAGTTTTAGTGTGACCGTGCTCACAGGGTCCCAGGATGAGGGAAGAGATGAGGATCTGACTCCATGTTTCACAAGGCTGATTTATTATTTTATGATATATATTATATTAAAACGATACTAAAAGAATAGAAGAAAGGATTTCATCAGAAGGCTGGCTAAGAATAGAATAGGAAGGAATGATAACAAAGGCTCTGTTTC
Source organism: Molothrus aeneus (assembly GCF_037042795.1). NCBI lineage: Eukaryota > Metazoa > Chordata > Aves > Passeriformes > Icteridae > Molothrus > Molothrus aeneus. The sequence goes on from NC_089656.1 coordinate 1,266,206, forward strand.
AGACTCTGTCTGAGCCAGCTGGGCTGTGATTGGCCATTAATTACAAACATCCAACATGGGCCAATCCCAGATGCACCTGTTGCATTCCACAGCAGCAGATAACCATTGGTTACATTTTGTTCCTGAGGCCTCTCAGCTTCTCAGGAGGAAAAATCCTAAGGAAAGGATTTTCCATAAAAGATGTCTGCGACAGTTTTGGGACTTGAAGCAAAGAGAGTTCTTGTGACAAAAATTCATATTGCTTAAAGTATTACTGACCAACAAAAATTTAAGTGACAGGTAAATCATGGAAAATCTGTCATATTTCCTGCTTCTATTAACTGAGTACTACTTTTTGCAAGCCAAATGAAGTTCCATTCCTCTTTAAATAAACAAACAAGAGATATTAGTGCATTCTATGTTTCCCAAACAATTTGAGTAGTGCAGACATTTCTGCTGAGCTTATTCCCCACTCACAGCTGCCTTTATAGACCAGCAGCAAAGATAAGTGGGCTGAAGAGGAGCTGGGACCCCAAACTTTACAAAAGAAGGGAAAGGTGGCCCAGGACAGTGATTGTGGGACTGGCAGGACATCAGAAGCTTTCTCTCAGTGTGCTCCCTTTAGCTGTGACCTCTGTGAGGATGCTCAGCCATCAGTGCTTTGAGTGGTGGAACTTGGTAGAGAAACCTGCAGATTCCAGAGTGTTCACCTGAAAAAAACCCTTTGATTACAGGACATGCCCTTAACCAGACAACAAAACTGCAGCACGTGCTTTTAAGGTGGGATTCTTCATATAAAACATAACTCTGGGCATTTACAGGGCAATGGGTTTGCCATGGAACAAACAGTGAACAATGCAAGGTGCTCAGAGTTTAGTCCAGCACCAGAATTAAAGAGCTGATCTCACACAGCACTGCACTCTGCAGATTGCTCACTGGAAGGGAATCACATTTGCCTGTGCCATAATTACCAGGGTTGGTGCCTTGCTGGGCCTGTGCTTGCCCAAAGAGAGCTGGAGCCCAGAGGTGAAGCCCTGTGCCCTTCACTCCATGCAGGATAAGAGCTGCAGGAAGGGGGCTGGGGTCAGGACTCCCCTCTGAGATGCCCATCCCTGTGTTGGTTAGAGAGTGATGGGGGATTTGGCTCCTAAAGTGTTCAATTTAGCAGGGATGAGCCTCTACCTGCGCATTCTTGGGGCTTGGCCTTTAAATCTGTGACACTTTTTACATCACCACTTTGTTAATGATTTTGTCAATATGCTCTGAGTGTTTACTGAGACCACAGAAACCAAAGTGCAATATCAGAGTTACACTTTTTCTTTCAAAAGTACAAAAATTAACATTTGGCTACAGCTACACTACAGAGTATTTCCGACTGTTTCTTACTGTTTCAGTAAATTCTGATTACTGCTGTTCTGATTATTGATCTAGTTTTTCATTGCTGTTGTTATGACCTCTATTCTCACATATGGAAGATTTTTTTTTTGCTCTTTCCTTTTCATCCAGAGCCATTTTTTGGTGTTTTTAACGCTGTGGCTGCCTATGTCTATGCTTTTGTTTCCTGGTTCTGTGCCACCTCTTGGTGGATGGAGGTCATATAGATTTTTTTATTTGATTTTGCATTTTGAGATGCCTGCTTACCTCACTATTTTAAGGTTTCAAGTAAATCCTCTCCTCCTCTAGCTCTCATAACACAATTAATGGGCTGATTTTCTACAAAGGTCAGTCCCTTGAGCAGAGCAGGACAAGCATGAGAATAGAAATGAAGCCAGTTAACTGCCCCCACATCTCAGCCAAAAGACACTGCACATTTCTGAAAAGACTTTACCCTGCTAATCAGATTAGCATGGAGACATAATCCTCTGAAATGCCAATTGCCCCAGTACTTCCCAGATAACCAGCAATAGCACAAGGGGAAACGACCTCAAGTTTCACCAAGAGAGGTTTGGATTGGATATTGGGGAAAATTTCTTCACTAAAAGGATGGCCAGACATTGAAACAGGCTCTCTTGTTCAGGAGGGAATTTATGTGTCATTTATGTGTCATCACATTATTTTTATTTATTTTTATAGGTATATCTAAAGATAGATATAAAATACCAAAACTACAGCAGCTACATACCTGAATATGGCAACATAGGGTTGCTGTTTGCAATGGGTCAGCAGTTTTTAGGAAATCCAGGGATTCTGGAAGAGTTTTGATCCATGCAGTTGGTAGTCTCACATGTCAGCCCATCTGCATGAGTGGCACACCAATGTTTTGCCAAGAATTAAAATATCAAAAGTCTTTTGGCACTTCTGAAATCATCTACAGATTTGACACTTGAGATTACAGTTGCTTGAGGGAAAAAAATGAAAAAACAACACTTTTCTAGAGCAGCATCAGAATAATTTCAGAAACAGCTCTTAATTTGCTATGATGCATGAAGGGAAGAGAGGGGCTAAGGCCCCAGCAGCTAAATATTCAGTTTAGAGTTTGAAAAGGCTCCCGGTGCTGCTTGTTCCCCTGTCTGTGCATTATACAACAGCTCTGGAGAGCAGCCCCAGGGCAGGCTGGAGCCATCAGCTGAAGGAGGGAATTCTCATCTCCAGGCAAAGCCAGAACTGCTGCTAATACCAGAATTCTCACAATGCACCACCAGAGAAAGAGGCTGGCTGCAGCAGGGAGGTGTGAGAGACAAGGCACGGGGTTCTCTCTAAAATATGCAGTGACAATTCTGTTCTTGCAGAAAGAGAGAAGTGTTAGGAATTACTAGATTAGAAGACTTTTAATAACCTTCAAAGGGGGAGTAAAAAAAGGACATGAAGAGGATGCCTTCAGTATGAAAAACAAATTAGATTGATACATGAATTAGTTAGGACACTGGAAGACAATCTATTTTAATTTGGGAAAAAAAGCTATGAACACTTGGTACATTCCCTAAAAGTGATTTTCATCTGCTTCAATGGTAGCAAAGTTGATTCTAGGAGGTGTAGTTAGATCTTTGTCGGCTTCAAATAGTTCCCTTGCACCTTTGTTCTGTTCCACTGTCACCTTGGCCATGCAGAGCTCGTTTATGCACACACCCCCAGAGCAGGGCTGGGTCTGCTCTGCTCTTCCCCTCATCTGAGGGAGGGAGGTTTAACCCCAGGGAAACAGCAGCAGCAGCAGCACTGACCCTAAATGGCTCCTGCAGCCAGAGACAGACAGGAGAGACAGCCCTGGCTCTTCTCTGGGGACACAGGAAGCCCAGGGGACAGAGGAGCTGGGGGATGCAGAGCAGGGCTGTCCCCAGGAGCACCTGGCACTGCCAGCAGGGGACAGAGGAGCCCTGTCCCCAGGAGCACCTGGAACAGCCTACAGGGGACAGAGGAGCTGGGGGATGCAGAGCAGGGCTGTCCCCAGGAGCACCTGGCACTGCCAGCAGGGGACAGAGGAGCCCTGTCCCCAGGAGCACCTGGAACAGCCTACAGGGGACAGAGGAGCTGGGGGATATAGAGCAGCCCTGTCCCCAGGAGCACCTGGCACTGCCAGCCCAGGGGATGCAGAGCAGGGCTGTCCCCAGGAGCACCTGGCACAGCCCAGGGGATGCAGAGCAGGGCAGTCCCCAGGAGCACCTGGCACTGCCAGCCCAGGGGACAGACCCACAGCAGAGCAGCCCAGGGGATGCAGTGGGATGGGAAAACCATCCCCAGACAAACCCCACAGCAACACACAGCAACAACAGGGAATTGCATATTTAGACTTACTCAAGTTTTCTGAGGCACAAATTAGCACTTTTAAGAGCTGATCTTTTTCCCAACTGACTTTAATCAAGTGCTTCAGAAGCTGGAAAATGTTTTAAGTGAATAGAGCTCCAAAGCAGAGAGCCCAGGGAGCAGGATAGCAGCAATTTGGTGCTCTCTTTCAATGGCTTTGCTTTGCTTTTTTGCTTTGTTATTGCATTTTTACAGTTTTGAACACAAGAGAAGCACCACAGCTGTAAGTTTCACAAACAAAATGAGGTGCAGGAAGAAAGAGACCCTGAGGGGACAAGTTTAGGTGAAAAATTAAGAGCATTTTCTTGACAGTGTCAACCTGATGATCTCTTAAGTGTCCACTTTGCTCTGATCTCTAATGCACTTCATGAAGACAAGAGACTGAGATTCTCTAAATGACAGAACCCCTTTGTTTTCCAATATATTGTATGCAAACAAAGTCACTTTTAATGTAGAAATAATACCTCAGGGAAAAAAAACATCATAATGAATAAATAAAATTTCATAATTTATGTCTTAAAAGAGGTTTAGTAACATGAACTCAGACAATACCAGTTACATTTTAAGGCAAATGGTCTTGGAAATTATTAAAAATCTACCACGAAACAAACATCCTGTCTATATCTGCATGGCAATGCCAGAGAACAGCCTGACAGAATTTCCTACCATAGAAGGCTGATGAAAGATCTGGTTTTGTTGGCAAATATACTGAAGTTATGCAGCCAGGGTCTCTGTAGCTCCTTCTCCCAGTGCCTCCTGAGCCTTGTTCATTCCCCCTCCCTCACCTGTGCCCCAGAGCTGCCTCCCTGCCCTGCTCTGGAGCTGTGAGCCCAAAGCCACAGGAGCAGCCCTGCTTGTTCCACCTCTCCCTGTCTGTGCTTGTGCTACAGGGTGTGAAAGAATGGTCAGGGGATGGTGGGGAAGGGCTGTTGGAGCTGGCACAAGTGTGGAAATGTGTTGGGGAAGATGAAACAGGAAAGCCTTTTCAATATGATTGTCTGGCAAAAGATTTTGAGAATATGGAAACTAGAAGAAAGATTGAAATGAAAGCAAGCTTTGAGATCCCTCAGTTACTGAACAACTGGAAAACAATGGCATGGCCAGCTGAAGGTGATCCCCTTTTGATGGAACAACACCCTCTGCTTGCAGACAGGCCCAAGGGTCAGAGCAGACCCTACAGCTTGGCAGAAGGGGCCCAAAGAGGAGTTTATAGGGTTTAAAATGTAACACAGTGTGGTAATGTAGTGATTCTTATAGGCTGTATGGAAATGCTATAGGGTTTGTATATTGTACTAGATTGGTTAGTGAGAATCAGAATATTCAACACAGAAGATGATTTATTGTACTGTAACAGGAACTCCGCACTCTTACCTCTTGTCTCTTAGCTCTTGCCTCTTAGCTCTTACTTTTTTATGCTCTTACCCCTTTTACTCTCTTATGCTTTTACCCTCTCACCCTCTCATCCTCTCTCCCCCTCTCTTCTCTCAGTCCTGCTCTGAGCTTATTTGGCAGCTCCCAGCAGGGCCCTGCCCCCAGGCCCTTTGCAATAAACCCCAAGTTCCTGACCTGGCTGCAGAGATCTCTCGTGTCCGTCCATCCCCACCATCCCACCCCCCAGCTCTCCTACAGAAATTGTCAGGGATGGTGGGGAAGGGCTGCTTGTGCTGGCACAGGCTGTGCAGATGCTCAGGAATGGTGGGGAAGGGCTGCTTGTGCTGGCACAGGCTGTGCAGATGCTCAGGGATGGTGGGGAAGGGCTGCTTGTGCTGGCACAGGCTGTGCAGATGCTCAGGGATGGTGGGGAAGGGCTGCTTGTGCTGGCACAGGCTGTGCAGATGCTCAGGGCATGGTGGGGAAGGGCTGCCTGCTGCTGGCACAGGCTGTGCAGATGCTCAGGGCATGGTGGGGAAGGGCTGCTTGTGCTGGCACAGGCTGTGCAGATGCTCAGGGCATGGTGGGGAAGGGCTGCCTGCTGCTGGCAGAGCCTGGGAGCCCCAGCTGAGGCTGTGCCCATCCTGCAGAGCACCCTTTAGCACAGCCCTGCCCCAGCACCACCCTAACAAACCCTGTCTCTGAGGATGCTCTGCCTGAGCAAATTAGTCTGGGTTTTTCCTCAGAAAAGTGAGGAAAGGTAGATATCAGGTGACCTCACACTGCCATCACTTCTGCTGCTTGGCAGTGCCAGGAAACAACTCCTACAACCGAGGGACTGAAAGTGAAAAAATCGTTATTATTACAAAACAACTGAGTCTTCCAAAACCTTACCTGCAAAGAGATCTGGGAAAGGCTCATTTCTCAAAACACAGAATGCCTTTCATGAGCTTGTGGGAATAAAAGCAGGGACAGAGCTGACAGGAGTAGTGACCAGGAGTTCAGTGCAGTCACTGTGCCCAGTGGAGATTGGGAATCAGAGTTCCACCACAACCCCAGAAGGGTCTTTTGAAGTCATTAGGATTTAACAATTAATATAGAGGTTTGTTTGATAGCTAGATGCAGCCAGATACAAAAGCCATTCCATTCCAATTTCCCATTATTTTGCCTGTAACACATTAACAGCATACTTTGATGCATTTTTATATCCAAACCTGAATAATTGAAAGTGAAAAAATTCAATTCACTCACTTCACTACATTTAAAAAAGAATACTGGGTTCTCTTTTAATAACAAATGTGCAAATAGTCATGACTTTGAACTGAAAGGATGAAAGATTTAAGTGAAAACCCAGGAATCAATGATGATAATTTCCTATGTTATCAATTTTAATACTTACACAATATTTCTATGATGGTTTTCAAATATTTTACATTGCCTGAATTGGTATATATTGAACTAGATAGTAAACGTTCATCCCACTGCAGTCAGCAGCAAAAATCTTTCTTTTTTGAGAGTTATTCTTTATTAATTGGGTCTCTTGATCCTGGCCCTGTTAATTGTTAACAGCAAAGGGATCCAGAGACCTGGGACTGTGTCTGATCTGAGTTACAGCTACTGAGTGTGCTCTGAATATTTCATCACAAGACTTAATTTTGCACCACGAGACAACTTTAAGTAGCTATTATTTTTCCTTACCTGCACTCCCCATTTAATGTTTAATGCTCCTCTCTCTCCCTTCTTAAAAAAAACCTTAAATTCTCCCCAACTTTCTTTCAAAACTTCTCCTATTTCACAAAATTTAGAATGGATTTCTACTATGTGTTCTGTGTACTTCACAAGGTGTTTTTCTGGCTTGCTGCTTTTATTTTTCAAGTGCCTCCCTAGCAGGATTTGTTTTAATTAAAAATATAGTTTTATTAGCATGTAATTCCATTGGCTGACTATAGAGCTACCCTTAATTAACTTTTATCCAAGTTTAACGTGTGCAAGCAAACTTCCCATGGCTCTCTACACAAACTGGAATATTTGTTTTTCCCCCTACAGAACTTGGGAATTACTTTGGTGAATCCCTATGTGCTTTTAAGGAGAAAAAATATGATCTGAGTATTTTACAGTTTTTCACAAACCTCCTAAATATCTGCTAATCCAAAGTTCTGTACAAATCAGGGCTGGCTGCAAACACAAACACTGGCAAATAGCAGAGGACGTGGAGTTGCAAACACAAATTTCTCAAATTCTGGAATTGGTTCCCATTAATTGAAATACATTTTTCATTACTTTGCTATTTTCCAACTTGTTGATCACGTTTGTATTTTTCTGAGTCACTCACAACAGTGATGCTCTTCCTTTGAAAGATAAAAGTTGGTCTTTTTTATAAATTTGTTTGCCTCAGGTTTGAAATCTTATAGAAGACATCAAATATTCCACCACTTGACAATAAAATCCAAAGTGGCAGTTTGGAATATTTATTCTGAAATAATCAAAGGAATTCTTTGATGCATACTTCAATAATTATTTAGTACATTTTACTCCTATAAATATGTTTCTTTGCCTTACAGACAAAATGGAAAACTCTTAAAAGATATTTCAAATGAATAATTCAAACAATGACTGACAGTATAATTGTTTATATTTTTTCCAGGTTGGCACATTCACTTTCTTCCTTCAATTTATAAACCAAGTTATCACACTCTGTGATATTTATAACATTTGAATAAATGAAAGAAAATTTATAAAGATATCTTGTCTTTTTTTTTTCTTACAGTGAATCTGCTCCCATTATTTTAGTTCTTTAGTTGAGAGCTCCTGGTACCTCTTGTATCCCACCTTTGGTGGGATTTTAGCTATTCTAAGAAAATGCATAAGCACTGGCAATTAAATTGCCTTTTCAATTTTGTACAGCTATTAAATTGTTTTATTGTGCAGGAAGATTAGTGTCTTCCATAGAAACAGATATTTTGTACCAACCCACTTTCTGAAGGAGCTCTGAAAGAGACAGAAGTCAATTGAAGTGAGAATGTAAGAAAAGGAAATAAAATCAACAAGAGTGAAAATACTAAGATGGAATTGGCAAAATTTCCATATGTGTGGAAGAATCTTTTAGGGAATGAACCTAAGGAGCAAAACTATCTTCTTTTTTAAAATCTTAATTAATTCGTGAAAAACAGGAGAAAAGTAAGGCTACAGAGAGAGGTAAAAAACCTCACTGTCAATAAAAATCTGTTTGGGGCAAAACAAAAGGCTATGGGCAGCCACAAGAACCAAGCAAAGAACAGTGACAAAGGAGCAGGCAGGGAATGGAACCAACACATGGAATTGTCATAATGGAATTGTGGTCAACAAGGACTGAATTTCTGAGCTAAGCAGCAGCAGCAGCTCATACAAATGGGAAACACAGAGAGCAGCACAAACAAATAGGAAATATGGAGAGAGGCACTTAGATGTTAGCAAAGGCACCTCTCCTTTTAGCCCTGATTTTGCACTGGTGGCTCCATGAGGAGCAGGGGGTGATGCCCACGGTGGGGCTGCAGCACAGGGATCCCCCAGGCCCTGCCCACACAGCCCAGCACAGCAGGGACTCACTCTGACACCCCCGGGGTCACACCTGGGGCAGAGCTGCCCCAGCACCCCCAGATCTGGGGAGCAGGGCAGGGGATGGGGATGGAGCAGGGCAGGGGCATGGAGCAGGGCACAGGGGATGGAGGATGGAGCAGGGCACAGGGGATGGAGCAGGGCACAGGGGATGGAGCAGGGCACAGGGGATGGAGGATGGAGCAGGGCACAGGGGATGGAGCAGGGCACAGGGGATGGAGCAGGGCAGGGGGATGGAGCAGGGCAGGGGATGGGGATGGAGCAGGGCACAGGGAATGGAGCAGGGAACAGGGAATGGAGCAGGGCACAGGGAATGGAGCAGGGCACAGGGAATGGAGCAGGGCAGGGGGATGGAGCAGGGCACAGGGGATGGAGCAGGGAACAGGGAACGGAGCAGGGCACAGGGGATGGAGCAGGGAAGAGGGAATGGAGCAGGGCACAGGGGATGGAGCAGGGCACAGGGGATGGAGCAGGGCACAGGGGATGGAGCAGGGCACAGGGAATGGAGCAGGGCACAGGGGATAGAGCAGGGAACAGGGAATGGAGCAGGGCACAGGGGATGGAGCAGGACAGGGGGATGGAGCAGGGCACAGGGGATGGGGATGGAGCAGGGCACAGGGGATGGAGCAGGCTAAAAGGGGATGGAGCAGGGAACAGGGGATGGAGCAGGGCACAGGGAATGGAGCAGGGCACAGGGAATGGAGCAGGGCACAGGGAATGGAGCAGGCTAAAAGGGGATGGAGCAGGGCACAGGGGATGGAGCAGGGCACAGGGGATGGAGCAGGGCACAGGGGATGGAGCAGGGCAGGGGGATGGAGCAGGGCACAGGGGATGGAGCAGGGCACAGGGGATGGAGCAGGCTAAAAGGGGATGGAGCAGGGCAGGGGGATGGAGCAGGGCACAGAGGATGGAGCAGGGCACAGGGAATGGAGCAGGGCACAGGGGATGGAGCAGGGCAGGGGGATGGAGCAGGGCACAGGGGATGGAGCAGGGCACAGGGAATGGAGCAGGCTAAAAGGGGATGGAGCAGGGCACAGGGGATGGAGCAGGGCACAGGGGATGGAGCAGGGCACAGGGGATGGAGCAGGGCAGGGGGATGGAGCAGGGCACAGAGGATGGAGCAGGGCACAGGGAATGGAGCAGGGCACAGGGGATGGAGCAGGGCAGGGGGATGGAGCAGGGCACAGGGGATGGAGCAGGGCACAGGGGATGGAGCAGGCTAAAAGGGGATGGAGCAGGGCAGGGGGATGGAGCAGGCTAAAAGGGGCTGGGGGAACGAGCTGGGCAGGCACCAGCACAGGGCTGGGAGGGAAGGGACTCTCATTATTCACAAATAAAAATACAACTCCAATGTGACCACTGCAGCCTCTGGGTAGAAATGTGAATTAGATCAATTCCTAGAGTGCTGATGAGTTAACTCAGCTGCCACAACACTGTCACTTGCCTACAAGAATTAGCAATAATTTCTGAAGGTACTTCTAAACAAAAGCTTCATCTTGGGAAAATGGATGCTCAGAAACATTTAACTCATTCACTGTTGGGAGACCAAGGCACACACTGAGGCTCTGAGGAAGTTGAATGAGTAATTCAATTTCAGCAAATCAATTATGATTAAATCACTATGAATTTTTAAAGAGAAAAAAAAAAGGCACTACCAAAAAAATTCTCCTGGGATGAATGCCACCTTCCTAGTTTCCAGCCAGACAGTTATGTTTTAAAATATTTTGCTCAGAATTCAAACATCTGCTTTACTGTGTTTGTTTTGCAGGTTTTGTGGCAGAGGGGCTGGCAAGGGATGAGGTCTGCTGTTTAAAATGCTGTGCTGCCTCTATCTTCTCTGTTTTCAATTTTTTACCTTATTTAACTGATTGAGGAAGATATTTTAAAAATTGCTAGATATCACTGCAATGCCAAATAAAATTAAGGATGTGCTTAAGTACTTAATGGCATGGAAGGAACAGTCATTCTTCTATTTTCTTTTTTGTTTACTGGAGACTTGCACTGGGATAAGTTCATTGCTTTAAAAAAAAGAAAATAACCAACACAGAAAACCTTGCTAATTCAATTAAGGAGCTGCAAAATCCATGACTTTTCTCTTTCATGGCAGCAGAGCACTCCAAGGTGAAAGAACACAAAGGGTGGCCACTGCATTCCAGGGAAAAGCCTTCCAGGCTGGCTGGGACTCAGAGAAAACAAGAGCAGGGCTGGGAGGTTCTTTAAATTGATCTCTAACGACTGGCACAGGACAGGGAGAAGTCACAGCAAATCCAAAGCAGGGGGATGAATCTGTTGGTAACAAAGCAAGGGGCTGCTAAACCTTCCCTAGGATTAATAAAGTCCCTGCTGCTCAGCTGGGGGAGCAGATCCTTCTCTGGGGAGCCAAGAGCTTCTGAGCACTGAGGTGTTGTGCTGCTCTCAGAAGTGATGCTCTGCAGCATTGATTCTGCCAACACTGCTCCTAATCCTGACATTTCCCGACATTTTCGATTTTGCAAAATAAAAAGAGTTTAAAATGTTTAGCTTTGACCTTGACATAATGAACTGATGGATCACAGCAAGGAAATTGAGAGAGTCTGAGCATATTTGTTCCAATCTTGGCTTCTGCTGCTATCCAAACTGCAGATTAAATTATATTTTTTTTTATCAGAAAAACTACAGCTGGAAAATTGATGTTATTCCTGCAGTGGGGGGGGAAGCAATAAAAATATTCCATCTTATACTGGGATAGAAATCCCAATTACATTTTAATTCAGGAAGAGTTTCCAGAAGAAAACACATTTAGACACAAACAATTGGATACATTTTTTTTCAGCTTGCCCAATTTAACTACCTGCCTATAAGCTAAAGGCATGTGAATATCCAATCTAAAATCCAGAGATTTTGATTTGGTGACATGAAAAAAGTAAGATGTTGTGCTCACCCATGGACAGGCAAGAGCTTGGTATGTTTAACTATTAGAACTTTTCTCCTACTAAGAATTTGAAATAAAATATTGAGAAATTAAAATATGGACATTACTAATGGTCTGTTCTGTGTGATTCAGGTGCCAATCAAGTCAAAAGGCAAAGCAGTTTCTCTTCTTGCCTTAGTTTCTCTCTTCCTACTGAACACACATCATAAAAAGAGCAGTGAAACAAAAACTTGAGATGAAATCACAGGTATGACACAAACACTCTTGTTTCTGCCTTCCATGAGTTAAAACAAATGTCACTGTTTGTGTTGTGAGATCAGCTGTGATCACCTCCTCTGACAGCATCACTTCATACCACAAAATCAGCTGATTCTGTTGGATAAGTCTCTGAAAATCCCAACAGCAAAAGGCATAAGAATTGAGACTGGGGCAAAGGGAATCTTAACTTGCTTAAGCAAAACAGCTGGCTTGTCATAATATTGCTACATACTCCTTTTTTCTGTCTTCCCTCCCTCATTTTTCTTTGAGGATCACCTCAGAAAGGCTTTATGTACTGAAATTGAAATCTTTATTCTTTTTAACCTATCTCATACTGCCTTCACACATCAGTCAGAGTGAGGAGAGCATCACAGCCAGCACCCAGACAGGGCAGAGACACCTCGGTCACCCAGGCCTAAAGAGAGGTGTTAACCTTGGTCACCCAGGCCTAAACAGAGGTGTTTGTTAACCTTGGTCACCCAGGCCTAAAGAGAGGCGTTAACCTTGGTCAACCAGGCCTAAACTGAGGTGTTTGTTAACCTTGGTCACCCAGGCCTAAAGAGAGGCGTTAACTTTGGTCAACCAGGCCTAAACTGAGGTGTTAACCTTGGTCAACCAGGCCTAAAGAGAGGTGTTAACCTTGGTCAACCAGGCCTAAACTGAGGTGTTTGTTAACCTTGGTCACCCAGGCCTAAAGAGAGGCGTTAACCTTCGTCAACCAGGCCTAAACTGAGGTGTTTGTTAACCTTGGTCACCCAGGCCTAAAGAGAGGTGTTAACTTTGGTCAACCAGGCCTAAACTGAGGTGTTAACCTTGGTCAACCAGGCCTAAAGAGACGTGTTAACCTTGGTCAACCAGGCCTAAACTGAGGTGTTTGTTCACCTTGGTCACCCAGGCCTAAAGAGAGGTGTTCACCTTGGTCAACCAGGCCTAAACAGAGGTGTTTGTTAACCTTGGTCACCCAGGCCTGAACAGAGGTGTGCAGTCCAGGCTGTGGGATCTGCATCCCTGCCCATGGCAGGAAGAGCTCTGAGGAGCTGACAGCACCATTTACTCTTTCAGGAACCACAAGGATGTCTAATGAAGAGCCCTCAGTCTGTGGAGCATGGCCTACACAGGAGCAGGCCATGAGTCACATTGCACAGAGTGACTCCAAAAAGGCTTTGCAGGGATGTGGTTGGATCCATAGCTCACCCTTTAAAAGTGAGCTACCTTTTAAAAGTCACTGTGCCCCTGAATAGCTCTTTCCAGTGGGTTCCTGCAAGAAAGAAAAAGGGGGTGCCAAAGGGAAAAAAGATCTGAGTGGTGGTGGTTAAAGTGGGGAAGGGCAGGAGCTGAGCAACTGGCAGGTGAGGAAAAAGGAGGGAGCACAGAGAAAAAAGTGGGAAGCAGCCAGAAGTGGAGGTTAGCAGAGGTGGGGGACTAGTGATGTACCTAAAAATCAGAGAATCATGGAAAGGGTTGGGCTGGAAGGGACCTTAAAGCCCATCCAGTGCCACCCCTGCCATGGCAGGGACATCTTCCACTGTCCCAGGCTGCTCCCAGCCCCAGTGTCCAACCTGGCCTTGGGCACTGCCAGGGATCCAGGGGCAGCCCCAGCTGCTCTGGGCACCCTGTGCCAGGGCCTGCCCACCCTGCCAGGGAACAATTCCTCATTGCCAAGATCCCATCCAGCCCTGCCCTCTGGCACTGGCAGCCATTCCCTGGGTGCTGTCCCTCCAGCCCTTGGCAATTGTCTCTCTCCATCTTTCCTGCAGCTCCTTCAGGTCCCCACACTGAGCTCAGCCCAAAGCTTCTCCTCTCCAGGCTGAACAATGAGGTGGTAAAAATATTTATTGCTGCTTTCTGTTATTTTAGACATTTCAAATTCATCCATGGGTTTCTCCCACCTCAAAAATTTAATTGGAGGGATTAAATCCTGGCTTGATAAACAGAGACCTTCTCTCTTTTCTTCCCTGTAAGACTACTCATCTTCAAACCATTTTGGAAGGGTTGATGTTTGCAGATCCTGCACACACCAACAGCAATGCCTGTGACTGCCCCAGCTGAGGCCAGGCCTGCTCTGTCCATCCCTGGGACCTGTCCCTCGGGCAGGGTGACAGCAGGGCCCTTCCTTCAGCACAAACCCTGGCACACAGAGCTGGAGAGTGGCACAGAGTCTGAAATGATAAAAGAGGGATCATCCATAACCCCCTCCAGGGATGTGTGCCCAAAAATTACCAGAACCTTCTGCCAACTAATCAGGCCTGGGTTTATCTGTGAGTTCCTCTCATGGAGAAATCTTGTAGAATTGAAATGCTGATCCAAGACAAGGAGCTCAGAGCCATCTGTCCACTCTGCCACCTCTTCAGACAGGCCCAAGGACAAGTTTGCAGGAGGCTGACACTGCTGCTTTCAACGTTGCTTATCTCCAGCATGATCCATATTGGCAGGTTTAACTTCAATCTGCTGCTTTGTCTTCCAAAGAGGGACAAGCGCTTTAAATAAATCTTCTCCTCCTGCACTCAGGGCTAGCAGTTAATTTTCTCTAAATTCAGTGAAGCATCTATCCTGATTTAACAGACATCTGGGAGAGACAGGAGCAACAACATTGGTCGTGAAAGCTCCAGGCCAGCTCCAGAGCACCTCGTAGCAAATGTCCTGGGTCAGTAGTTCAAGCTACACTCAGAACAAAGATAGATTTTTAACATGTTGCAGGCCAGTTTCTTTATGTCTTAGTCAAATCTTATTGGAGTCAAAGAAAATGACCTGGAGTGGGCCTTTTGCTTGTCAAAGGCAGCTTCTTTCCCACGCTTTACAAGCCTCATATTTCTTTCTGACTGCTCGATGGCAACCAGTGAAATCTGAGGAGGAGCATTCCAAACAGATCTGTCTACCTGCACCTCACCAACCAGCCTGGAAGGGAAAACAGTTATTTAGAGTCATCACATTCCATTTGTGAGAACACACCATCCACTGCAGTGAAAAAACCCTGAGAACCAATTCCCTTTAAAATATTTCCCAAGAAAAATCCAACGTCCCACAAAGGCAAAGCGCGGCTACGTCAGGAGCACGAGGCAAAAACCACTTTGTGCTCTAAACAGCCACGTCAGTGGGAAAAGGCTGTCTGCTTATTTTTATTTTCCCTCTACAATTGCAACTGTCATGTAAACTCTTTAATAAAGAGATCAGAGCTAGTCACTAAAGTGCTAGTCAGAAATGCCAGGCACTGCAGAAATCATCATTTTAATTTGAGTTTTGAACAGAATGAAGCCTTAACATAGCTCTCAAGCTATTTAAATATGGGAGAAATTAGCTGAATGAATGAAAGAAAATAACACAGCTGGCAACTATTTAAAAAGAGCAGACTGACTTTTGTAAGCTCAAACAGGGCTGTTGAGAAATAACTTCTTATAAACTATGCAAAATCAGATGTTGTACAAATATATATCTCTATTTATCTCTCCAGATCAAGACTTTGACGATAATTAATCATAATGAAAGTTTCTCCAAGAAAACTCAAAAATACTTAACTCTGAAAGAGCCTGCAAATATTTGGTTAAGATATATGTGTGTATGTATATATACATATATATATATATATGTAACTGTGTGTAAATATGTGTTTATATGCACATGGTTGGAACTAATCTACTGCAAAGTTCTTTTAGAAGCATCTCTTCTTTCTGTACATTATTTATCTTCACTGAATTATTCTGTAGCATCTGGGAAGACTAATTTAGGCAAAGAAAATTTCCAGCTAAAACCAACATCCAAGTTTTTTCCATTTTTTTGAACTCCAGTAACCCAACAGCTACTCAGAGATTACACAGAGGCTGCTCCACCCTCTTCCTGGGCTGGCTCCCAGCAGCTGTCCAACATATGGCTCCAAGTTCTTGAGGAGTTTATTTTGCCATCAGAACGTTACAAAATGTGAAGTTTTTTCCCTCTGCAGGCAGAAGCCTGGAGTGGGACAGGAGCTCCTCTGCATCCAGCAGTGTGACAGAAATGTTCCTTGCACACAGGATCCCAGCTTTGTCCTGCAGAATTCAGATGGCAGAAATGCTGTAGCTCGTATTTAAAGAGAGAGAGAGAGAGAATAAATACAAAGGAGGCATAATAAACTCAGGAGCTGTGCAGATAAAAAGCTTCCAGCCATTCAGGTGCTGATAAAACTGGAAGACCAATGGAAGTTGTGTATCTGTCCCCACTTCCCACTGCCTGTCCTGACTCCCACTACTGCCAAGAGTATGGATAACCCAGGCCTTCTTGTTCTAATAATACACAGAATAGAGCTCTTTGCTTCATGTTTTCACAATTTGTACAGGTCTGCTTATTTTTTTCAGTCTCTTTTGCAAGCCAAATAATTTATTTTCATAGCACATGCTGCAGGCCTTCCCTTGGGGTTTTTGATTAAAAAACCTGCCTTTTTAAGTTTGATGGGTTTGCAAAAGGGTTTAAATTTCTTTGATTTTTCCACTTACACCTTTGCTAGTGCAGTCCCACAAAATCCTTCAGTGGTCAACAGCTCCAAGATGAGGAGAGAGGAGAAACCAGACTGCTGACATTGTCTCTGCTGCCATCCCAAGACAGAAATGCAACCCTAATTCCCCCTCCTGGCACAGGACCTGGCTAGTGCATTGTCCAGGAAGCAAACCAGGATCACATTTGCTGCCTGTCAGCCAAGGAGTGCATTCTGCTGTGGCTGGGGGCCATGGGAGCTCACCTTGAAGATGGTAATTCATCACTTCTTTAACAAAGCAGAGGAGCCCATGCCGTGGCTGGGTCTGTCCAGCCTCCCACTGTGAGGAGCTTTTAATGTGTTTCTGCTTTTATTCAAACCTGGGCACATTTTCCTTCCACCCTGAAGGATTTCTCCTTGCCAGTGCCTTTGAAACCCATTCAGCAGGTGGAATGTTCCAGGATATCACAGCTTTAAAAGCCCAGGCTCCTGTTTGAGGCTCTCGTTCCTACAGGATTGAGTCTAATCATTTCCAGTACCCCTGAACAACTTAATAAGCTGCAAAAACTTGATAAGACAATGTAATTGCCAGCTTTTATGTATATTCTTAAAATAGCTCCGTTCCTCATAGAGGTTGTGTGGGATATAAGTGTTAGCAGGAACAATTAAAGTGAAACAATTGAAGCAGATTGGAGAATTATAGCACGCAAAAACTGTAAAAAATTCCAAACAAATTGTCTTCATTCCTTGTCTCACATAAACAATAATTTCAGGGACTGGAACAAATTACTCAAAACCAGAAAATCACTATGAGAAATAAAGATAATATTTACCCATACTGCAGGAAAAATAGGTATAAAGACCCTAGTAGCAGTTCAGGTAATTGAAGATGCTGGAATGAATGAACATTCTCTCACACATTTCAGCTATTCAAGTCAGTGGAATAAGACAGTCATTTTCTTATTCCAAATACTGGTGTTCAACACATCAGCAGGTAGAAGGTGCAGTCCTTATGGTAAGTTATTTCCATCCCCTCACCCAAGACCAGGCTCCTCCTGTTGTGTGGAAGCTCCAAGGTTCCCCTCTGTGCCCTGGTCCTGCCTGCAGGAGGCTGGACAGAAGCTCAGTATTTCCAGTATATCTGATACAGCCTCAAACAAAAAGCATGGTTCACATCTCTCCTCTGTTTTATTCCAGTAATTCCACCTCAGTAACTCCAGGGCTTACTCACAAACTCCCTTTGGAAGTTGCTTCCCTTTCTCATCCAAAGCCAAAAAAGCTCAGCTCCCTTGAATACTAACACAACTGTGGAAACACAAATAGGATCACAGAGGAGTGGCTTTCCTCTAACCTTGACTGCTATCAATAAAGCATTTTTTCTTCTCTCTATCACATTTTAATGTATGCTTTGCACCGACACTGTCAGCAGTAATATAGATTTGCTGTTCTATTATGCATCATATTAAAAAGATAGCAAGGTTTTGGCAGGGCAACCAAAGGGTAAAATAAAAGGATTTGTAGGAAAGTGTTTTGGAAGACACTAAATTAATCTTGCACTCCAATCAATCTGCAGCTGAAAAGATACTTGACTCCATCTGTCAGCAGAGTCAGACAGGTATCTGATCAACTCCATGGAAATCCTTTTATAAACTCAAGCTCTGATGAATGCTGTAACCTTACTTGAAGGAACGGCACTGCCTTGTACTCACATGCATGGTAATGGAGGTGAAATGTGAAGTCTGAATATCTGATCAAGGCATTTCTCTGTTTCATAAAAGAGATCTCTCCATTAAGTATTTAAGCAAACAGCACTGTTTTATCAAAGGATGAGGCTTCTAAAATAATGATTTTGAAATTTTCCCACGACAGAAAATGTCTACATTACATAACCAGACAAATTCTGAATATCTGCTCAGTGCAATACATCGGAATAATAAGGAAAAACAATCAAGCTAGGAGGACATTTCTAACCAGTATTCTTGCAGATTTCCTGCAAAACAAACTCATGCTGTTGTGATAATCAGCATAACATTTTATGCATTTAAGTGCAGCAAAATCAAAGAAAGTGGAATTAGTTTATAATTCTATCTTTGCCCACTTGAAAGTCCAGGTCAATGTTAAATTTTTCTAGGACATTTGATAATCAGATCCTTCATTATCTTGTTCCTCCAACACTCCATTACAGAAAGTGATAGGGTAACCTGATGCATTAAGGGTGTTAAACTCATTTCAATCACATCCAGCAGTTACAAAAGACCTGCCTCCTGGAAATCAAAGTGTAGCTGGGATGCCAAAGCTGCACTCAAAGCCAGGGCTCACCTCTGTCCACGTTTGCTTTCACTTTCCAGTTCAGAGCTGGTGAAATCTGTTAAGGAGCATCATGAAGAGATGTTTGTGAGGAGGCACCAGGATGAGCAGAGGGATGGAGCAGCTCTGCTGGGAGGAAAGGCTGGCACAGCTGGCATTGTTCACCTGCACAGGAGAAGCTCTGGGCTGAGCTCAGGGTGGCCTTGCAGGGCCTGAAGGAGCTGCAGGAAAGATGGAGAGAGACAATTGCCAAGGGCTGGAGGGACAGGAGCCAGGGAATGGCTCCCAGTGCCAGAGGGCAGGGCTGGATGGGATCTTGGCAATGAGGAATTGTTCCCTGGCAGGGTGGGCAGGCCCTGGCACAGGGTGCCCAGAGCAGCTGGGGCTGCCCCTGGATCCCTGGCAGTGCCCAAGGCCAGGCTGGACACTGGGGCTGGGAGCAGCCTGGGACAGTGGAAGGTGTCCCTGCCATGGCAGGGGTGGCACTGGGTGATCCTCAAGGTCCCTTCCACCCCAGAGCAGTCTGGGGTTCTGTGAAAAGCAGCAGAGGAGCTGCAGGGCCCATTAAAGCCCAGATGGAGCTCCCAGCCCACGCTGTGCTCGGTGGCCCTGCAGTGACTGTGGCACTGAGCCCTGAGCTGTTCTATTTCTATTTCCATTTCTATTTCTATTTCTAATTCTAATTCCAGGGCTCGGGGTGGTCCCTCCTGTAGCCAGGTTCCAATGTGGGACAGTGCAGCAACAGGAGTTTCTCCATTTATCCCTTTGTGTAATGACATTTAGGAGGGGAAATGTGGCCCTGAGCCCCAGGGGAGGGTGTGGGGCTCCCCAGGAGCTGCTCTGAGCTGGGAGCTGCCCCTGCAGAGGGACAGGGCCTCAGCAGCCCCTGCTGAACACACACTCCTCCAGGAGCTCGTTCCCCCATCTCCATCCCCGCCCAGCCGTGCCTAAATCCACACGTCCCCTTCACACCTGACAGTGCTGCCTTTGGCTGGAGGCTGAGCAAAAACTGCACACAAGCAGAAAGCAGAGGGGGAAAAGCAGGAGGAAAGAAAAAAGGTATGGGGAGAGAGTTTAATATAGAGGCTGAGGACACTTTTTCCCCCACTAAGGAGAAGGATTTACCATTCCACATTAAACACATGCTAAAACAGACAGCTCATGTGGGAATGAAGCCTCACAGAGCTCAGGCCCCTTGGTGCAAAATGATCACTGACTCCAGGGCAAGGGTTAGCCTCAGTTATGTCCAACAATAATGTTAAAAGCCTGACAGGAATAATGTTTTGTCAGATGCCCCTTCCTCTATCTTATTCTGTACTGGAAATGGGGTGAAGAGGGAATTTTAGGGAAATACCACCTTCTTTCAATATTAGGAGGTCCTGGATGCTCTGAGACACACAAGAGCGCAAGCACCTGCTGTGCTTTTCCTGAAAACTTCTCATTTGCCACATGGAAAAAGGAGACAGACAGAGGGAGGGGAGGTGTTGAGTCCAAGCGTGGGTAGCTGCATCACTGACATTTAACAACAGCAGACTCAGTTTCAGTGCTGAAAGGGAGCCAGGAAGGCTGAGAAGAAAGTTTGCAGTATCTGAGAAATACTGCAAAGACAGAAACTAAAATAAAGAAGAGAAACACAGCAATTGCTATTTAAATGACAAGCAGATACGGAGGATAGAGCTGGGTGTCTGTGGGAACTTCCTCCATTCCCAGCAGATGAGTGCAAATCAAGGGCAGGGCCAAGTGCTCGGTACTTTTGTGGAGATTTGTAGAGCAGACTCCAAGTTTATCTGCTGACTTGGGCCTAAGTGAACCCATCTGGATTTACCCTATCCAAGGGTGTGCCCTTAGTCCATTATTACAGGGCTAGAAGACATATGTCACAGTGTTAGAGGTAAGTCCATGTATAAAGTCAAAATGAATAAATAAATCCAATTTCAGAGCAGCTTCTGGTCTCAGAAGGGTGATTGTGATGGCAAGCCATGACAGTGCATGACAGCAAACCCAACAGATATGTCTGGGAATACAGAACAACAATTCTGTCATCTCAGTTGCCCCATTCCAATGTGGAAATGTCTGTTCATGTCTCAGCAGGTGCTCTGGGAGACAATGACATAGGAAAGGCCTCTCTGTCTGTGAACATGTGACACAAAATAAGGCCAGGAGCAGCTTTTCAGTTTCAGAACCAAAATTTCTATTCCCAATGCAGAAGAGTTCTGCTTACTACCAACAACTACAAACAACCACCCTGTTGTACACCAGCAGCTGTTAAAAACCCACCCCCTTCATTGATTATTGAGGCATACATTTATCTTAATAAATGTACTGGGCTGTAATCTGGGTACAGCCCCAAGTGGTGGCACTTCCCTTGGTTTGACCTGGCTGACTTCCAGTGATCATGGTTCATTGTGGGCACTGCACCTGACACACCAGTAAAGCTCCTGAAAAATCTCAGAGCAGGAAATCCTGACCAAATCTGAGATTTTTCCCAGCCATGTTTTCCTTGGGTGTAAGGAAGCTGCAAGATAAAAACTGGCAAGGGAGGAGAACATTCATTTCAAATCTAGCTAATGAGAAAAAATAAACACATCTGATTGTGGACATTAAAACAGTCACAGAGGGATGCACTGAATAATAATAATAAAAAAGACAAAGAGACACAAATAAATTCTTGAATAATTTAGAGAAAAGCACACACAGAATATGATACAGCTCTATTGCCTACAGCCTATGGGTTATCTCCTCCACCAAATAAATCCTGGGCTCTTTCTTCTTGAATTGTGGCCACTGCCACCAGAACTCTGCATTCATATTCTCAGCAGAAAGGCAAAACTGCTCTAACAGAGAGCTTGCAGCAAAATAACTTTTACCTGCAAAAGAGAATATCATCGTGGGCTCTAGCAAGAAAGAAGTAGATGCAAGAATGCTGAAGAAAGAAGAGAAAACCACTGCAAGATAAATTATTTACAAATAATTCCATCCAGGAGCACAATTCCCTCCTCCCCCTCCCCCCTTTCTGTAAGTCACATTCTTTTAAGCCACATTCTTTGATTTCAGAAAAGAAACAAAGAGGTGCTGAAAGAGAAATAATAGTCTCAAAACTACACAGTGCACTTAGCAAAAGGGGAGAGAAAGGAATATCAACAATGTACAAATAACAGACTCATCTCAGCTGTACTTATTGGCATTAGTTATTCTTTAAAAAATGTACAATTGCTCTTTTATCATAAGCACTTCCCATTAATCCAAGCTGTATCTGGGGAGTCTGTTGTGTGCGTGCCAACTTTCACAGAAGTGAGACATGGTTATTAGGCTTTTAAGTGAAATATGTGAAACTCAGAAGATGGTCAAGATCATTTGTGCATTGGAATTGAATGACTACTGGAAAAAAAAAAGATATTTTATCACATCTTAATACAGCCTCTGGATTAAATACTAATTAATGTGCCACCAAAGCTTGCTGTTAATCAGCTGCATGTCAGCATATGTTCTGAGTGACATATAAATTATGAAGCATGGGGGGATTATCTCCAGTCTTACAAATTTCCTCTTTGCAAAAGTCACAGTAAACATTATGTGTCAACTGGAGGTCTCATTAGCCCCATGTTCCCTCTCTGCATGGTTCTCTGCATTCCAGGCTGGCTCAGGCTATGGAGAGCACGCTTGCACCACCTCAGAAAATGCAATTGCAAGTTTTACAGCTGACCTTTGGAGATCCAGGCTCCAAGCACCAAGCCCATTAACAATTGTCTCCTTAGGTTTATGTGCAGCTGGTGATGCTCTCCACAGCTGGGACTAAACTGAGTGCAGAAAATGCTGAGAAATCCATCACCAGTGCTTTGGCCAAGACTCAAGCTCTCAGAACAGTCCAGGAGAGACAGGAAGTTACAATCCTGCTGGGAGATGTAAGAGTTGAATCTCAGTCTTAGCTCTGTCTGAAAAATGTCCATCAGCTGAAGAGAGGGACTGAAGAATGATGTATGAGTGGGGGGATGAAGCAATTACAGGGAATAATTGATGCAGTATCTATAACAGTATCACAAATAGTTACTGTGGGTTTAGATTTTAAAAAGTAATAGAAAATCAATTCAGTGAATAAGCAAACCATTTTGTTGATGAATAATTGGGACAAGGAAGGAGAGAATTAGTTTCTAGGCTTCCTCATGTTTGAACAGTCTATTAGTATTTGACAAAAATTATAATTGAAGTGTCAGCTCCATCACATAATGTAAACTAAGGCAGGACACTGGATAAGGGGATGGAATTGTCAGAGTGCTACAAAGCCTTCCAGAGACTCAGTGTGTATCAAATATATCACATATGGCACAGGCACAGCCATTAAAGCAGGACTCCAACAGGAGAGGCAAAGAGGGACTTCACAGAAAAAATCCACGTCTGTCACAGCACAAAAGAAATAAAATAATTTATGCCAAGACAGACAGATTCCAGTGGCTTCAAAATTTGCCTGAAATCTAAAGCAATATCATGGAAAAACCTTGAGGGATGACTAAAAACCTTGGAAGAAATCTTGGTGGTTTTTTTAGCACAATGAAAAGGGGAAAAAATGACACATTAGTTCTAACTTATGATTTTGGTCTCTCAGATCTTGAGCTGGGCCACAAACCTCAAACCAACGACTGACCTTAGATATAGACTTAGGGCCTAGTTAAGCCCAATCAAAGGGGAAAGGGAAGACAAACCCCCCAAACTTGCCAAGCATACACATATGCAAGACACAGTTTTCATTCATCATTGCAACTGTTCATGTGTAAATCTGCCCCCAGATGGAGCAAAAATATCAGGTCTAGAGGAAAGCTTGGGGTGTGCAGCATCTTTTCCCATCCTTACCTAGCTCCTGTAATCTCTAGCCAACCGTCTGAGACCCAACCACTCGGAATTTGGGTGGAGGTTCTGTGCAGCAGACTCACCTCATCCTTCTCTTTTGGCTCCACCATCCCCACTCAGCAGAGAGAAGCCATTGTCCTTATTCATAGGTGGGAGGGTGAGATTGTTACCAAGGAAACGAGCTCAATTTGACAGAGATTTGGAAACCCAGACCCAGCTGGAGATAGGAAATCTGAGTATCCTCCCCCTGAAAACATTTGAAAACTAGATGCAATCTGGCAGCAACTAAAACCCAGTTAACTCTTAACTCCCTTCCCTTTGTGAATCCATCTTTCATTTTCTTTATCTACTTTTTAATAACTCTCTTCTTTGGCTACATGGGTTTGAAGGAAATAGCAACGAATCCTCCTGAGAGACAACATCCAAAAGGGACACAGAGATATATTTTTGGATTCAGAAGCAGTATTCTCTCATATTCAGGTGAGGAAAGCCCCACCTGTGCCCGCAGCTACACACATGGGATTCCCACTTTAAATGAAATTCAATCAGCAGGACCAGGACCAGAAGTTCTCCTGGGGCTAGAGCCCAGAACAGTACAAATGTGCCATTGATTACTTGGAGAAGGGCTGGAACAATGATTAAAAGCCCCAGGACAGATCCTGAGCTGGTGTAAATCCACAGCAGCCCCATTGATTTACTCCGAGCCAGAGGAGACCTAATCGAATTTACACAGGCTGAGGATGTGAGGCCATCACTTCTGAGGAAGTGGGGAGTGGAAAATGATACTGCACAGAGGAGATAGATCAGAGCAATGTAAATAAAATAACAAAACAAGAATAGGGAGGAACTGCTGGATGTGAAAAGTCCAGGAGTAATGGCTGCAAGCTAGACAGGAGAAGATCCACTGCACAGAGTTAAGATGCATTTTAAAGAATGGACTTAGATAAGAATTTTTTATTTCCAAAAGAGTAGCTCGGGTTTTTTCTAGACAGGTTCTGCATTTTTTTATGAGCTTTACTGGCAGGAAGAGAATTTTAAGAGGGTGAACTCTCAACAGCTGGAGAGGACCAAAAACCATGGATGTTTTTTGAAATAAATGTTTCTGTAGAACCTGGGCACAGCAGATTGCACTTCAGCAGGATGAAATCTGGAGCCCAGCAAGTGAATCGCACAGAAATCAGTCACTTGACCCTATTCCTGAGTGTCAGAGCAATTTCTGCCCTGTTCCTCCTCCCAGTTCTGTGTGTGACACTCACAGGTGGGTCACTGATCCTGCCTGACACTTTCTGGCCCTTAGAGGTTTTTTTTGTTTGACAGAACAGAAAAGCTGCAAGGAATTTGGTTTATGTTGGACCCAAAAGGCTCTTTTCCTTCTCCTGAAACCAGTTAAAACATCTAGTGGTTCTACAGAAAGGCTTCCATGAGATACCAACAGGAGGCTTCCAGGGTATGACCCAAACAAAATATCCAGGGAACTGCTTCCCTTTTATCCCAACCTAATGAGCATTTTCCTCTTATTTCACCATGTTTTCTGACAAGCCTATAATTTGAGGCTGGAATCTGAGCTATAATTTGATACATCAACTGTAAATTTTCTTGGTTTTCCCTGTGCCAGCCAGTTAATGCTATTTACAGTGCTGTCATTGTCTGGCATTGATGTACAGTAATGTAATACCAAGTCAGGTACTCTGACACATTTTAAATTAAAATGGAGAAGATTGTCCTTTCCCATACCAAGTTCCACTACCGCTAATTAGTCACATATTGTTCCTGAAATTTAATTGTTTAAAGTCATGATGTTAATTCAGAGATTTACAGGTGGAGATTGCCAGCTGGCGAGCTCTAGATGAGAAATGACACTGACCTTCAATTGTGTGTCTGCCTCAACCCTCTGAGAGATCACCTTGTCCAGCTGGAAAAACACAACCCAGCTCTTGACTGGGAGCGTACAGCAACCTCGGGAGCTGGTATAATTCAGACACATTTAGGAAAAGAGCAAATGAACTTTTTGTACGTCACAATTCTGACTCCAAATTACAAAATAAGAGTTCTTTGGTTGGTTCCCAAAGTTAAGATAGGATGGTTTAGGACCCTCTTTATCTCCACAGGCTGTGGTATCACTTCTTTCCTCGACAAACTGGACATTCTTCCAGGGTCCAGGCTCTCCACAGGTGGAAAAAGATCCTTGTTGGCAGAGACAACATGACTGACATTCTGCCAGGGCATGAGAGGTGGCCAAAGTTCCCAAACTGGAGGAGGATTCTCATCCCAAATCACATGTTGGCCAATAAAGTTTCAAAAACTGGAGAAACTCAGTGGTACAAACTTACCAGGAAGCCATGAAAGCCAAAATTTCTTACTTAATTTTGAGATATGGAGACAGACACAGAACATTTATGACTATTTGATTCTAATTTTGTGATAGCAACAAGACTGTGCCCACCATTGTAGGATCAAGTAAGAAATTATTTGTACTCAAGAGGCAGCTTATAGAATTTATCGACACTCTGGAGCCAACAACCTGGTCTCAGATTTCCATTAAGTCCCAGTAACCATTTGGGCTTTAAAAAAATAATAATCTTTGGTTTAAATATTCATTATTATATCATATATCAGGTTGGAAGTTTAACATTCTTGATACAGAGAGTTGGAATTAGAAACATCTTGAGAAGAGCATTCTTGTTATCAATCATGTCATCTTGAACATGTTTAGAAGCTTGCTGCTGGCACCAGGAATTGATATTTTATTCAAAAGAATGTATTTAAAGAAAATGACAGCACTTTTCAATTCAGCTTTTCTAAAACAAGAAATCTTTCAAGTCTTCCAAGCCATGTGGATTTCAACATTCCAGTGATTAAGACTATTTTCAATTATACATGCTTTCCCCATTATTTTTTCATAGCTTTAGGGTAGATTTTCAACACTCTGCATGAAGAATTAGACACAAAAATCACTCACAACTATTAATGGGAATTGCACAGATGGTGGAAGAACGGGTACAGAACAAGAAAAACCAACTCAAACCATCAAAAACTTGAGAAAAGCCTGCCGTGAACTTTGCAGACTGGGTGGATCTGCCATTCCTCTTTCTCATCTTGCCAAGCTGCAAACTTCCAACAGGCAGCTCCGGAAGTGGAACTGGCAAACAGCCACCAGAAATCCAGAAATGGTGAGAGAATTTCCCCAGCCTCTGAGAGCAACCTTTTGGTCTGGATAAACAGAGCTGGATGGCCCTGGGTGATCCACATGTGCTGCAGCCTCTGGGTGAGGAGTGCAGAGCTCTCACCTGGGACATTTTGATGTCCCCATGTTTCTCTGTGGCTATTTGGAGAGACTAAAGAACTACAAATGAACTGGGAGAAAATTTAGAACATACTAGTCTGGTTTATCTGAGTGTTCTTTAGAAAAAGAGCTGTGATATTTAAACAATATTTGTATTTTTGTCTCTTAACCAAAGGAGCCATTAATGAAATTGCAGAAACTCTCTTCCTGACACCCCCCTTTTGCCTCAATCCACTTTCCTCCAAGAAACGATCTCTCTATTCTAATTTCATCAATATTACTTCAAAAATAACATAATTGAAGCATTCATTAAACCAAACAGATCTCAGGCTAACATTTGTCAGACTTTAATTCTGTGAAGGGAGCTCCCATTTTTTTTAATGTCTTTATGCCAGCTACAGACAGAGAGTTTCCAGGAGTGGAAAGCCTTGGGAAGATGGCACAAAGAATGGTTGAAAGCAAGTCCAAACTCACCACTGCCATTTCCCCCACCCCTACTTCATATGTTTTTATGGGCAAGAAATGGTGTTTGACTTTGCTGCACCCTTCATTTTCTCACGGCATTATAAATGGATTTGCGGAATGCCAACCATGCTTGAATTCAGAGCCAATGCAAGGAACATCCAGGCCAGAATTTACACACCAAGATATTCTGAATAACAACCCTACGTTGTCCATGTGTCCCTCCCCACACAGACTCTTTGCTGTGTTTGGAACACACAGTTTCAAAACTCAGCTCAAATAATCTTGGTTTTGCCCTCAAGCACAAGTGTAGTTCAAAAACACTCAAAGCTGGGGTTTGTGACCAAAATTATTCTCCTTTTGTATATCCTCAGCCAGCAAAATACAAAGTCCAACTGCTCACTTTCAGATGGAGAAAAGTATTATGGAGTAATGTAGTGTTCTTCATCATCCTGACAGAATTTCCTTGAATGGAATTTCAGCACAGTTTGGAACTATCTAGGAGAATAACAGTAGAGCAATAAACTGTATAAAACCATACAAGTGTAGGAAGTGCACTCTTGATGGAGATGTTGGACATCCTGCAGAGCTCCTGCCACGTTCTCTGCTCTGTGTCTCAGTACCCAACTGCACCCTGTAACTCTGCTGTATTCATTGGTCATTTTTATGGCTCCCTGGAAAAATAAAACTGTCTGCTGACTTTTCACATGTTTCTGCATTGTAGTTTGGTACATAGACAAAGACTAAAATAGGTAATTGTTTTATATACAGAACATCATCATTTCTACAACCCAAGGACTTTTATAGTTAAATTCAGATTCTGGCTCAAGGGGAAGTTTCTTAATCAAACCCAGAATAGCAAAAGGGTGAACAAATGGAAAGTGTATAGCTAGAAGTTATGAATCATATTTCATAAAATTGGGTGCATCTGTTTCCTGATTTACTTCTCTGAAGCTTTCTCTTCTCTTACTTGCAAGTTTAATTTTTCTGTGACCCCAAAAAGGCAGCAATTAAAGGCAGTCAGAAGGGTGTGTGCTTTGCAAGACACCCTTATAGGCAAAAGACATTTGGAAAATGCTCCCCCTTCCCCTCTAAAACCCATTGCTGGCACGCTGGGATTCCCAGGTTCTGCTGGGAGAAAGCGAGTGTCCTTTTCTGATGAGGATTCCAGCTTCTTATCCCACCTCCTTGTGGAAAACACAGATCTGGAAAGAGAGAAGGGAGCAAGCAGCCCATGGAGCCTCAGCAGCAGGCAAAGCTGGAGGAGGGGCTTGACCCAAATTTAGTTATTTCAGGAATGACTCAGGGAAGTGAAGAACACTTTCTGACTTCACAGAATGAAATTTGTCTCCCAGCCATAAAAGGTACATTTAAGGCAGGTCTCACAGACAGCATCCCTTGCCAAGGAGGAGAGGATTTTGTTTAGGCCATATGAGAATAGAAAAAAACCAAAGCAAAACACCAAACCAAACCTTAAAGCAGTCTGTTTTCCTCCAAGGTGTTCCTCAATCCCTGACCAGAGCCCACTTGGCAGCATTTCCTGGCATATAAAGATATTTACAGGAGTCACAAATAATTTATGGCTGCAGGTACCAAAAACTCACTAATGTTAATTGTTCACCTACCTTATAGGAATGTAAATGTTTACAAAAACTGGAAAGAAGACATCTGCTAAACCTAACACTTTGGTAGTTGAGTAAAATGGTTTAAAAATTTATATTACTGGGATTTCTAGCTGTGGTTTCTTGTATGATCTTTGCAGGGATGAGTTGTGTTCTTATTTGAGAATCAGGAATATTTATGTATTTCATGACATAAGGTCTACTGCAGAAGAAAATCTTGCTAACCACTAAAAAAGGATGTAGATAATAACTTAGCACATACATCTGCTCTTTCCCTTGACACCTCTTGGAATCAGAATGGCAAAGGAGGTGAGTAACTGCAGCATCCTCATCTTTGTAACTCCTCTGGAGCACAAGATATAATTACACTGCAAGAGAGCTCTTATTGCATCATATAGGCTCAAAATGAACAGCAATCTATTTTTACTTAGGAGAAAAGAGACTGTGTATCTCATCTGTTCAGTTGTATCTTATGCCCAGCTGCTTTTTATGTCCTTGTTTCAGATAAAAAGATGCTGGAATCTTCCAAGTGCATCAGAGAGCCCATTTAGTCCACCCTCCTGAAAAGAAGGCTCCCCAAAGCTGTGCCCTGACAGGCTGACCTGCAGGGAGGAGGACACCCTGCAGCTCCCAGGTCTGGGCAGGCGCTCCACACTGACATCTCTCTGGAAAAATATTGGAATTATATCCATAGCTCATGCCTACAGGTCTTCAAACACATGACAAAAGGTTAATTAAAAACAAGCTAGAAGAAGATAAGCTGGGTGAGGAGGCACAGCCTGGTTTGAGCATCCTGCTGACCCCAAGCAAGGTGAGATAACAGCACCTTAGAGGACACCTGCAGCAGCCAGGAGAGCTGGCAATGAAAGCTGGGTGCTGGCATGGGGCTCTAAAACATGGCAGAGGCTCAGAGGGTGCAGATTGCCACCTTCTCAGCATTTCCCTTCAGTACCACAAAGCTTTTCAGCATAATTCCCACTGCCATACAGCATGCAGCACAAAAAGGCTCTTCCTATTATTATAATATATTTTCAAATCAAATGTATAAGAAGGGGACTTTAAAACTCCATTCAGATGCTAAATAGGCAGCCATGTTTTGAGAAGTTGAGATTCCATTCAACAAAGAAGGAAACACGTTCTGGGCTTTCAGCTCCTGTTCTCAGCTGAAGATTTGAAATCTTCATTTGCATGTCTGAGCAGGAGCTAAAACTCACCCAGTCTGCAGTTATCCAAATATCCAAAATCCCAGGCCCAGCTGTAGCTGCCTGCTCACACACAACACATGATTCAACATTAATCTCCCTTTTTTTCTCTCCTCCCAGTTTCTGCCCTCCCTTCCACAGCACTTTTCTCTCCCAGATCAGCAGCAGTAGAGAGCTAGCAGTGTTTTCTTTACAGGGACACATTGATAGTAAACACAATTTTCCCCTGACACTGGGAGCTGAGATGTGCCTGCTAGAACAGAGCCCTGGGTGTGCTGTGTGCTAATAACCTACACAGGCCCCCGAAACAGTGAACATTTCAGTGACTAATGCTGCAGATCTGCATTGGAAAGGAGATGCTCCTATTTTATCAGTTTGGGAGCTTTTTTACAGGCAACAGTTTGCTCTAGAAACCCTCAAGCCAAGGGGAGCAGAGGTTCTGAGCGCACATGGGCAGAGGGGAGGGGGACACGGGGTCAAAGCCGCTGCCCCTCCCATTCCTGCCCCGTTTGGGAATTTCTAATGTGCACACTAAGTGCAGACACAACCTCCACAGGCTGCTGCCTTACTCAAGGCCTCTCAGACTTGGCAGAATAGACAGAAAAGAAAGATTTCACATTAGGTTTTCTTTTCAATCCACACAGAGATTCAGAGAGGTTGGGAAAAACCCCTGTAAACACTGGGGGAACAGTAGAGTCAGAGGTATCAGCTCCAGCTGGCAAATGAAAAATGAGCCTTCAAATATTCAAAGCTGTTAAAAGCTACCTATGTTTATTTCTTTTTTTTTTTTTTTATTTTTGAAGGGAAGAGAACACTGGCCAATTGCAGCAGGGCCATGAACACAACCTGGATGCACAGAACAGTGTTCATCATCAGGCTACCACTCAAGAACAAACCCAAGCTTAGTAACATTATTGACTATCAGGAGAATAAAATAGAAGAAAAATTGTATTGTGCATATTAATGAAAAAAAATTCAGTAATTTCAGTTTTTCATCAATGAAAGCTGTCTTATTAAAAAAAAAAACACAGAAGAAATCAAGTAGATAAAGATTCCCAGCACGTCCCACGTGTAAAAAGTCTCAGTAATGCACTACATAATTTTCATTTAGGTCTAAAGTAGCAGAACAGATGGGGTCCCAGTAGTCAAAAGTAAGCACGTTATGATTATTGGCAGCTATTAAACTTCTGCTAATAAATGACATTATGAGGTAAGATGTCGTGCCTAACATTGTAAAAGTTTGTGATGATAGTTTACAAGGAAAAAATATTGAAAAATCATAACATGAGGAACAGCAAAAAGGAAGAGACTGATGTAACATTTCGGCAAAAGAAATTCCGAGTCTTTTTTAAAATTAGAGAGTTATCATTTATTCTTACTTTAAAAAATATTCAGCACAAGCCAAAGGATGCTTTTTTTTAGTATCTCAGCCAATCTGTATTGGAGTGCCACAAGTGCTTTGCTATTTTAAAAACAAACCAGTTATCAATCAGACAAACCCAGGCATTTAAGTTGACTTTCTGTCTTGATTCACTTCGCCAGTCCTTTGCTGTCTCCTTTATTTCATACAAACTGCAGGTGTGTGGCTCACAAACAGGTTCAAGCTGACCATGCCAGGTGATTCAGCTCTGCTCCTCTGGCCCTCATACTCTGGCACAGAGCTGGTTGGAGATAAGCAATTTGTTGAATCTGATTCAAGCTTTATCAAACATTAGAGATTTTTCTTCCTTTCCTATAGCAGTTTTCCCAAATAAATATTTATGGTCTTTTTATTTTTCTGAATAGCCAGGGGTCAGTGCTAATGGTTTAAGTGTTCATACAACATTTTTATTACTATTTAGTTATTATTTTGGTTCTTAATCATGTAATGTGAAAGCTGGTTGGTTTTCAGTGTGGGTTTTGCAGCTGCTTTGTGCTGTTCAGAAGAGCCTACATTGGCATGAAGCAAATCAACCCAGGAGCACACAGAGCATGGAAAACCCATCACCTTTGGTGGTGCCAGCCCAGCTCTCCCCATGCCCAGGGGTGCCAGGGCTGGCCATGTGTGTTATCCTCCAGGAGCACCTGTGGGCCAGCCTGAGCTCTGCCAGAGCTCCCAGCACAGGAACAGCATGGGCTATTTCCATATCACACACTCAAACCCTATGGGCAGCCCAAAAACTGCAGCTGGGTTTGGATGTGAGGAGGAACCAACCCCTCTCACAGGGTCTGGCTGCTCTTGGCTGAACTGGAGCTGGAAGCAGCAGAGCCCCATTCCTGCAGGGAGTTTTGGGAACCCAGGCACCCATGAGGGCTGGTGCAGGGCCTCCAAATGCTGGGGCAGGCCCAGAGCCAGCTGAGCACATTGCCCCAGTAATAACACTCTGCTCAGCAGGGCTCAGCGCGGCTGTGCCGGCCGACAGAGCTCGGCAGGGCACGACTCAGCGAATGACTGCTGGAGTCCAGAGCAGCACGGGCCAAGGGCAGGGACCTGGCCTTCATTAAGACTCCCAGTCAGTCTTAAAAGATACTCCAAAGGTTCTTCTGCAGCCTCATGGAGCCTCTGTTCAAACAGGTATTTAGGCACTAAATCAGGCTGTCAGCTGGAGACCCTTTGGAACAAGCCCTGCTTTTCCTGAGCGATGATACAGCAATTTCTTAAAGGCAATTCACTCCTGCTTTTAGCTCCTGCTGCAAGAAGACAAGCCATGAACAAAATTAGTTAATTGAAATAATGGAAACTTGATATAATATTGCAATATTTCAATCTCTGTGGAAAACACCTTGTAAAAAATTATATCCCATATCTTCCTCTTCCTTCCCACTTACCGGTGAGAATGATAAATAATCTGGAAATATAAGAACTCCAAACAGCATGGTCATGGTGAGGGATCATGGTGAGTGATCCCAGACCCATTTCAGTCTCTGGTGTAATCTAAACCATGCTGTGTCAGATAGGATCATCTAGAAATTATGGAATAGGTAACAGAAACTCTAGACAATGATTGAAATTCTGTTTGCAATAGCACTGGAATATTTTACTCTAGGTCATGAAGTAAACAAGAATACACACTAAAAAATACTAGCAACAAATCTAATTTAAGGAACAAGTGACTGTAAAAGAAAAACATTTGTCCTTAATTTAAGCATTTTACTCCTGTGCTATCAATGATCCTGGAGAATGTCACTGTCAGACACACAAGACACTTCAAGAAGCAGAGGAGGAAGTTGGCTGATGAGGTTTAATGATCAATATATTGAAAATTACGTAAATCCTTCCCATGAAGACAAATGGAAAGCAAGGGAACAAATGGAAATATTGTGGGCTAAGGCTTGAAATCCAAAAGTGAGCCCAAGTAGCATCAGACAATCTTATAGGACTAAGGAATTAATTCCCACACCTGATTCAGTCTATGGACTCAATCAGGGCCTGATTCACATCTATGCTGAACCCATGGTTTTCTCTAGCACGGTACAGGATTAATTTCAGATTGCATTTCTCCTGGTAAGATATTTCTTGGCACTGTGTGAGCACAAATAATACACTTTATATGTCCCTAATATATAAAATACCTTTCTATTCAGTCTACCTGCCCACTTATAAATTTGATCTCTTTTATGTTCCTCATGAAAGGCTGCCTCTTCCCAGGGCAGCCCAGCTGAGCTGCAGCTTACAAGTGTATTTATTGAAAGGAGTACAGCAATAACAACTGTTCTTTTGTCTCTGTGAGAAAAGGCTGCCTAGAGCCAATTATCGTTTATCACTCCAGATACACATTTTATGATCTTTGTGTTAAACCAAAAAATAGTGTAAGAAGAAGGAGCCAATTTAATATTTTCAAGTTCAATCACATCAGAAAGGATCCCTTAACTTGCATTGTATGTTGTTCAGTGTAATTGTCAGATTTTATTAATTTTACATGCTAAGCTGGAAACATTAGGCACAGGTTTCTTCTTGGAAGAGCAGCAAAGCTAAAAACAGCACAAGCACCAGAGGAAACTGTGTTTATAATTGCTCTGTTTCCTAGTTGGACTTTGTCAGCTCAACTTGGGTGGCAGCATGACACGGAGAGAAAAAGCTCGCTTTGATTTGGAAAAGGTTGTTTGCAGGTGTCAAAACAAAGTCTACCAGGAAACCAAGGGAAAAATTAAATGCTGTGAGCCATTATTGCAGGTGTGCTCCAGTGAAAATTATCATTCTCTTGTTTTTGCCTCAGTAAACACATTGTGCAGTTGAGGCCAAACGTCGCTTGGAAGGAATTTAAAATACTGTAAGCTTACAATGAAGCTCAAATTAATATTTCTTGGTCCAAACACACAGATTAGAAGTTATTCATCCTACTCACTGAAGACAGGAATACAATGCAGGCTGATAATGAGCAGGCACCAAGGACTAAATATGCAAGAAGAGGCATTTCTGCCACTGCACTGTGGGATGTCCCCCCCAGCATTCACAGCTGGTGTGCCCTGGCAGTCCCTGTCCCCAGGAGGGTGTGGGAACCCAGAACATCCCTCTGGCTGTCCTGAGCAGCCCAGACCCCTGCCAGGAGGCTCAGAGACCCTGGCACAGAGCCCAAGATGCCCCTGTGGGTTTGATTATGACCCATGGAGCAAATTACCAACCTTGGATTTGCAAGCCATGACAAATTAAGTAGAATGATAGTGAATTTATCACAAAGTGAAAAAGTAGATTTTGGGGTTTTGGTAAGGGGGTTCAGGGGGCAAGATGGAGGGAACTGGGCATGTGCAGCCTTTCTCCTTCTTCTTCTTGGCCTCCATCTTCTGCTGTGCTGGTGGCACTCACAGATTGGTTTAGAGTAGAAGCTCACTGTCTAACACAGGTGATGGGTATTGGGAAGGAATTGTAAACATTGTACAGGTAGTTTTTAGTATAAAGACATAACCCTGCCCTGGGGGCAGGCAGAGTGCCTGGAACTGTCCTGCTGGATGGGCCTGGTAGGGCAGGAGAAAGAATTTTATAGATAAGGAACAATGAACAACCTTGAGACCGAGAAATGAAGAGCCCTGACTGCTTCTTCAAGCACTGGGCTGGGAAAAGAGACTTTCTAACTTATCCTGGGGTCACTGTGAGCAGCAGAGATCCTGACAGGAGGGGACAGCGCTGGTGCCACTCTGGGAGGGCACAGCCAGGGCTGCACCTGCCCCATGGCAGCAGCACCAGCTCAGCCCAGCCAGGAGCCCAAACCCCAGAGCAGCCCCAGCCCCATGGAGAGCTCTGTCCAGGGCCAGTCTGGGCTTGGGCCTGGGCCATTCTGGCACTACTTTGGCCCAGGAGCCACATTGCCTGGAGCAGGGAAACAGCTGCTCCAGGCTTCTCAGGGCATTGAACTGCTCCTACACCCCACAGGCAGGCTTTGCAGCAGCACAGAGACTGCCTGTCCATTACACAGCAAGACAGATTTTATCTGGGACAGACAATGATCTCCAGAAGCTCTGCCAGGGGTGTAATCCAGCCTGGAGCAGCAGCCCCCACAACGTGGTGGCACTGAGATTTGGAGTATTCCATGCAATCACATTTGTATTGGCACCAAAATCATTAAATGGTGAATGATGAAACACCTTCCCCTGTGCCCCAGAGCTGGCTTTTTGGTAAATATCCACATCCAGCAGGGCTTTGGAGTCACCAGAGGAGCGAGGTGAAGTCCTGACAGTCGAGGTGACAACGTGAGGAGTTCTTAAAGAAAATAAGATACCACCAGTCAACTGGAGTGAAAATAAGATACCACCAGTCAACTGAGTGAAGTAGTTTGGGGCAAATAAAACCAACCCAACAACCACTGGAATTAACTTTAGAGAAGAATATAACCAGAAATGTGGAGAAACAGTGACGAAGGATCAAAGGACATGGCATGAGCATCCTTGGTATGACCAAGTATGGTGTAAATGTTCCTGCAGCAGAGGCAGCCTGGAAATGGGGCTCTCAACAGAGCAGAGATTCATTGCCCCTGTGCTGCTGGAAGCCATTAATTCTCAAGGAAAACCTGGGAGCACCCATGATTTTAATGGGAAGTGCCTGGGTCCTGTGCAATGTCTTGGCTCTATGAGGTGCCTGTGGAATCTGGAGGAAGAGATGAATTCTACCAAACAAGACTGACTGAGAAAATGTTCTTCACACAAGGCAAATTAAAAATCAAAAAAACCTGAGCCTGTTTACTCTACACTGCTTTAAAGGGAAGGGAACAAGCTGGAAGGAGCTGAACGTGCCAAGGAAATATTGTGAACAATTTTCCTGTTTCCAGTGTGTGTTTGTAACCCCAAGTCAATCAGGGCAATATGTGTGCTCTCAGAAACAGAAATTTTTGCTTCCTCTGGAGTGTTATGCTTTGTTTTTACACATTTATAAGAAGTGGTCCAAATGTCACAATATTAAAAACTGTTAATTTAATTCTTTCTCTGGTGGCAGGTTGGCTGTGCCATGGTTAGAACATGTTTTGCCCCAGCAAAGCTCAGGAATCACAAGGATTTTAGGCTGAGTTGACTTCCATGACTGTGGGTTAGAATTAAAACACACACAGAGGCTTCTGTGCATGAAAACCAGGAGAAAGAAATAGTGAATACACTGTGCAATCCTTCCCAACAAATATTAAGCACAAACACACTTCAATTAAATGAAGCAGGAGACCTGAGTGCACAGGTTCAGGGCTGAATTAAGTTCTAAGTCAGGGCTGTCTCCCTGTGTTTGCTTAGCTCAAGGTATTTAATTCAGCACAGCACACAGTGACTCTCCTGAGGTATTCAGGACTGCAGAATACTTGGGCTGTCTGCAATGCTGCAGCTGGAGGAGTTCATCTGTCACAGGTGTCCCCAAACACAGCTCCATGGAATCCCACAGGGAATGGAATCCCACAGGGAATGGAACCCCAAAGGGACCGGAATCCCACAGGGAATGGAACCCCAAAGGGACCAGAATCCCACAGGAACTGGTGTCCCAAAAGGACTGGAACCCCAAAGGGACTGTAGTCCCATGGGAGTTAGAATCCCAAAGGGACTGGAGTCCCACAAGGACTGGAACCCCACAGGAACTGGAACCCCAGAGGAACTCAAACCCCGCAGGATCTCAAACCCCCCAGGATCTCAAACCCCACCAGAACTGGAGCCCCAGAGGATCTCAAACCCTCCAGGATCTCAAACCCCACAGGAATTCAAACCCCACATGAATTCAAACCCCACAGGAACTGAGTCCCTGCCCCACTCCTGCTCTGT
This sequence comes from Molothrus aeneus, assembly GCF_037042795.1. NCBI lineage: Eukaryota > Metazoa > Chordata > Aves > Passeriformes > Icteridae > Molothrus > Molothrus aeneus. The sequence continues at coordinate 1,303,419 of NC_089656.1, forward strand.
GCCTTGGCCTCTGCACTGGCCCAGCTCCATCGAGCCTAAACAGCTTCAGTTCAAAGAACATTTTGGAACCTTATTCATCATAAGAAAAGACAATGGTAAAAGCAAAAGAAAACTTCATTTTTGCAACAGATCCATTTCTCTAACTAAAAGAAAATCAGGGCAATCAAAGCATATTAAACAGGGCCATGCTTTTCTGACCCACAGAGCACAGGCCTGTGCATTAATATTAACTAAACCAATGCAAACCCCTACCATAGCATTATAAAGGCACAGGGTAATTTCTGCATATTTTGACTAAAAATTTTACCTACTTTTGATATAACAGAGCAAAAATCCAGGTAATCTCCATTATAGCCAGGGATATTTACTTCAAAACAACTTCATATTTTTAAACACATTATTTCCTTATTTAGCTGGCAATTTTATATCTTATTTTCTATATGGCTGCTAAAGGCTCCCTGCTTTCCTAACAGAGTAATCATTTATCTTTTGGTGGGTGATCTTTAATTCCTGCCTTAGAAAACCCCTAAAACTGTTAGTATTATAGCTGGAAACTCTTATAACACCACCTCAACGTGGCTTTATGGAGGTCAACATTATCAGCACAGTTTATTATTAATGTTATCATACCAAGAATCTCAGAAACATAACATTTCTCAGATTACACTGATATTCTGTCACTTCACTATTAAAACTTCTTTTTTTCTTTTTTTTTTTGGGGGGGGGGGGTCACCCAGATCAGAAATGTTCATTGTACCCCCTGTGGAGAGAGCCACAGGTGCCATTTGCCCAGAAAGGTTTTTTTTTATCCTGGGAACAGCTTTTTGTCATGCAGCACAGCAGAGAAAATGATCTATGAGCATCAAACCCCAGCTACAACAAGTGGACAACCTGTGGCATATTAAAAAGTGCAGTTGAAATAGCTTTAAAATTTATAGCTTAATTATAAAAACACAATTTAAAGCTCACGTGAGGGAAGCAGAGGCAGGCCCTTGGAAGGTGCTTTCAGTTCAGCAGAATTTACTGCAATTAAGACTGCAGGAATAAGCTATAAAGAAAGTTCAGTAGTGCTTTGAGGTCTGCATTTATGTCCAGTGCCCTTCCATATATTCATTCTGGGAAGTGCCATGAAGCTGTAGCAGCTGTCTCGCCCCTCAGCCCTGGGCAGGCACTGGGAGGGAGGCAGCTCTTACTGGGTTCACTGGTCCCCAGACACGCTCTGGGGCTGTGACTCGTGACCCACACTGAGCAGACTCAGACTTTAAAAAAGCTTAACCCTTCTGCTTCAGGGTTTTATACCAAATTCTCCATTAGGCACAACAAAAAGGAATCATTTTGGGAATATCCCTGCAACTGCCCAGTGTAAGCACAAGAGCAGCCAAGACCACCCTGCCAGCCCTCCCTCCCAGCAGGGATGTGCTGTCACCAGAAATCAGCAATGGGAACAGAACAGCCCTCGAGCTTTGGGCCCTGTCAGCACCTCCCCATTTCCCACTCTGCTCAGGCACCTTAACAACTGCATGAAACTGCATTTCCAAGGGCCTCAGCAGCAGAAAGCATTAGAAGTGAAATATCAATAACATTTTCTCAAAAGCAATTGAGTGCCTCAGTTTATGGAGTAGAACCTGGTCATTAGTTAGATAATCCTCTCTTTGCTGAGTGTGGGACTGCATGGAAGTTTAGATGAAATCCAAGATCATCTCTGTTGTTTTGGACCTCAGGCTTCCTCAGCAGCATTTCAGGACACCAAATTTGGTGGAAATGCTTAGGACCACCTTGAAAGGGGCTCAGCAGCAGAAATGATGGGGAGATGCAAGAGCTAATGCAGGTGAGTCTGCAGTCAAGGGCTGTACAGAGAGCTAAACATTGATTGCAGGGAAGAAGAAAAGGGTAAAAAGCTCCTTATTGTATTATCTGGTTGTTTCTTTTTTGATAAGTTTTTGTTTGGTTGCAATTTCAAAAATATAATTAGGAGTCCCCAGGCAAAACTGAAGAGGTGGAATACTAATGGAAATTTTAATCTTCAGCATAAGAAATCAAAAACATTTGAATAGCCTGCATACACACACATCCATTATTTAACACTTGAGACCAATTCAAATGGAATATTTTCTTACCACCCAGGTCTCCATTGCTTTCCACCTTTAAATCTTTTCAGCATTCCATTTCTGTGCCCACCTGTCCCTATGAGAGACATTATATTGGCAAGTTTCCTGTTTGGAGAGGCAAGAACAGTAATCTAAAAACTCTGGGGTTGGTCTGTGATAAATATTGGGCAAGTGGGATGTTCTGTCCTCAATTTATTTATTTAGGTTATGGCCCTTACAAGCAAAGGAAAACAGTCCTGGAATGCTCACACAGAGGCTCCTGCTCCCTCAGAGTTATTTCACTTGCCCTCTTTATTTCTTGCTTTCCAAGGACTGCTCCAAGATTCCTGCAAACACCTCAGTGCTTTCAGGCTGTGGTTGGTCTTGACTGGAACAGGTATTTTTCAAAAGCAGTGTTAAATATTCTGTGATTTGAAGATTCTCTGACTGAACCAGTGACCCAGAGAGAAGGATTCATTCTTCTCTTGTCCCTCACTGGGCTCCAGTCACAGGTTTGATTTTGGAAGATTCCCTGATATTACACAGCAGCTCATGGCTAAGAAGGAAGATCTCCTCTTTAAATGTCACAGCTCATGATGTGATTTGGTCTGAGCTACACATATGAATATATACACACACATTTGTACAGATACTTCATCTGCAAGCCAGAGATGTTTGAACTGCTTATCCAACAGAAAAGTCACCAGTTCCAGCCAGGGTAAAGTGTTGGGACCTCTTGCTTGTCACAGTGACCCCAAGAAGAGTTCCAAAGTCTCTTTTCCCAGCCCAGTGCTTGAAGAAGCAGTCAGGGCTCTTCATTTCTCGGTCTCAAAGTTGTTTATTGTTCCTTATCTATAAAATTCTTTCTCCTGCCCTGCCAGGTCCATCCAGCAGGACAGTTCCAGGCACTCTGCCTGCCCCCAGGGCAGGGTTATGTCTTTATACTAAAAACTACCTGTACAATGTTTACAATCACTTTCCAATACCCATCACCTGTGTTAGACAGTGAGCTTCTACTCTAAACCAATCTGTGAGTGCCACCATCACAGCAGAAGATGGAGGCCAAGAAGAAGAAGGAGAAAGGCTGGACATGTCCAGATTCCTCCATCTTGCCCCCTGAACCCCCTTACCAAAACCCCAAAATCGACTTTTTCACTTTGTGATAAATTGACTGTCATTCTACTTAATTTGTCATGGCTTGCTGATCCTCATCTAAGGTTGATAATTTGCTCCACGAGTCATGATCAAACCCACAGGGGCATCCTGGGCTCTGTGCCAGGGTCTCTGAGCCCCCTGGCAGGGTCTGGGCTGCTCAGGACAGCCAGGGGGATGTCCTGGCTCCTGACAGTAATGCTCCTTGGAGAGCTGAGAAAGTGCCACTGACCATTTATCCTTTATTTCAGGTTTAAGAGAAGTGTCAGGGCTGCCACTGGCACCCATCATAGAGGGAGGGAAGGAGAGGCAGAGAAGATTAAAAAAAAAGGAAAAAATGAAACAGGAAAAATGAAGAAGGATAAAAATAGAATAAAGAAAAGAAATAGGAAGTATAACAACTTCACTGCAGGTGTGAATTGCTGTTCCTTGGTGTTACATCTCAGTAAACAGAATAAATGCTTGGTGGTGTGTGACTGCTTTCCAATCAGTGAGAGCAACGTGCTGTGCCTGGTAATGGATCATCCCCCAGCCTTCCTTCCATGGGAGAAACAATGGCAGTGCTGATGGCAGTGCTGGACTGAGCAGGGGGGCTCTGTGGGTCACGCAGGAGCTCTCTCATCTCCTCAGTTAAAGCCATCACTGCAGGTCAGGCTGGGTTTCACACGTGGTCTGATGTGTTTGTAAGGAATGCTCCAACCATCAATTAACCTTTGCCACCCCCTTCCAAGGCAGGAGTTCTGCCCTCAGCTTTCCCCACAGCCTCACCTGGGCTCTCACTTCTGCCTCAATAAAATCTTTTCTCAGCAGCAGAGACAGGCTGGAGAGCCCTGACAAAGACAGGCTGGGGAGCCACAGCTGAGGTGTCTGCAGGTGCTCTGTACCCTCAGCTCAGGAGCCTGAAAAAACCAGATGAAACTTGCACAAGCACTGACATGCTCACAAAAGCATAATATGCACTAACAGTATAAACCACCAGCTGCAATAACAAAGATATTGCAGAGGGCTTGGGTCCACCACAGATGGGTTTGCTGACATTATTTTTTTTTATTTCTCCTAGTGGCAAATTCGCATTTCCTAGTGGAAGGTCATTTCTTTTACTATGATCTTCATCATGGCCTACAATGGTTAATGCCAGCTCAGGTTGCCAAAAGGTGACAGGAATTTACAAAAGAAGAAAATAAGTTTGTGTATTTGATTCCTGCAGGAGTCAGACACTTGAACAGGGATCAAAGGAGGCAGATGTAATTTTACCTGAATATTAAACAGTTTATGAGCTGTGCCATCCCTCACCGTGTCTGCCCTGCTCAGAAAGTCCTCACCTCAGTTTTTAAACCACTGAGGGCAGCAGTTTAATTTCTTCTCTTACAGAAAGAAATTCAAGTTGCTGCAGAGTTGAGTGATATTGAATCAATGTCAAGTGCTCAAGTTCTTTCTCATACATCAGCGTGACAATTGAAAGAAATGGAAATTTCCTTTTTGTGATCTCACCAAATCCTGATCTTGTTTGAGGGCTGCAAGAGCCAATTTTGTAATTTTACTGTTGACTTTTAAGCCTTTCCCAGAGAGCAGAGCCATTGCCCTGATCCTACAGAAAACCTGGCAGTCAGAGATCTGCTGGGGTAGGAGGGTACCCTCACCTGGTGACCAACATTGTCCTGCTCTCCTTTGGTGCCTGTTTTGTGTCTCTGTGTCTGTAAGTCACACACAGGATACATGGGAGAGCAAATGCAATTTTTCCATCATGGCAAGTTACTGCCTCAGGTTGCCACCTTAGAGAGCTAAATTGGATGTAAATAATGTCACTTAATGTACCAAATAACATTTATATGCCATAAAATCCTCCCTTCAGATACTAACTGCCTACTCTCTTTTATAGGCTAACACTCAGCAATTAAGGCACTGAACATCTGGGCTTCCAATTACTCAGTAATCATTAAAATCAAAGAGAAGATCCCCTGAATGCCTCTGTGGGTCAGAGTGGGGAAGAGAAACCCGGAGCAAAATATCTGTGCCATATACAGAAGGACACACTCTGGAAACAGCTGATGCCTCTTATTCAACATTTACTAAAGCAGGGGAGGAAGCTGAGCATCCTGATGATTCATGTGGATAAATAACCTGGTGTGATGCAAAGGTTTGCACATCTTTATTACAATAAAACAGCACCTGGTGCCCTTTTGTTGCCATCTGCATGCTCCAAATAATTTGGTCAGCGTTATTGGCTTGGAAGATAGCCAGGGAGTCAAATTATTCACTGGATGGGAGTGCAGGCAGGAATCACAAGCAGGTTTTTGAAGTGAGCTCACAAAACTTTCCCACATGTTGTCCCAGCTGAGCTCACTGGGAATGGAAGGGAAGGGAAGGCTCCATATACCTGTGGAGCTTCCTTAAAACTGCTCCTACCCAGCTTCCCATGGATGCTGCACCCATCATTTGTCCCTCACAACTCCATCCTCTGTTGACTGCACATCTTCCCTAAAAGTTCTGCATGTCCACACTTCACTTTATTTCATGAAGAAGTAAATAAGACATACTAATTAAAGCAATAATTTTTCTGAATTTTTGCTGCACTTCTGTTCACAGACCTTTACCATGAAGAGCTGTTTAAAAGGAAGATAAAGAAATAGCAGCAAATTGAGTGGAGGACCAGCACTATTCCAAATGCTCATGGAAAGTTCTCCAACACTTTTATGCTGGGAGAAAACTGGGTAGAACTGAGGGAATTCAATTTCCCACCAAGGAGCTGCTCATACTAAATAATTTTTCTTCAGGAATTGTGAAAGACAAACTTCCTTCTCGTAAATGACTTCCAGTTTTCTCAGGCACTGGTGGTAATCTAATATGGAGACTCTTTGGCACCTGGAATTCCACCTGTATGGACAGGGCAGATGGAGCTGAGGCATTTCTGTCCCTGCCCAGCTGTCAGAAGCTGTGAGCATTCAGACACAGCCTCAGAAAGCAGCACCCACGGGGGCTGGGACCATCCTGCCCCTCTCCCCTGTGATTGCTGTTCCATGGAATTCCATTCAGCAGGTTACAGGATTTCAGTCAAGGGCTAAATGGTGGGAAGAGCCCATGAAATGTTGTTAAACCAAGATATTTCATTGGATCTGCAAGTATTAGATCCATTAGATGGAGGAAAAATGAGGAGATGCACAGAGGAGGTGAGCAGTCTGGGATCTGGCAGCTGTGGTGTTCCCCCTTTTCCCCTAGAAATAAATGGGGCAGCTGTGGAGCAACTCTGACCCCTTCCCAATCCAGTGTGAGTCAGACATTCACAGACATTACAGGGCCTGTAAAACTGACTTACCTTTCCTTTCCTAAACACTGTTGTTCATGAATTACTGCTCCATCTGCTTCAAAGTGCATTGACCTGAAACACAGAATGCAAGTGAGGAGCCCAGCAGCAATGTTTCATGTTCATATAAAAAACAGTGGAGTGAGGCTATTTTGGGAGGTGGAAAACCAAAAATCATAATTTGGGTTTCCTTCCAGTGGTCTCCTAGCAATCACTTCATAATAAGAGATGCATTTTTATATTCCAAATCTAGTTCTGTAGTTCAAAACTCAATGCTGCCTTATCCCCTGAAGTATTTGAACATAAAAGAGATATAATAGGAATATTAACCTCTCTGAATAAAATATAAACAGCATTAGATTTTTTTTTTAATTGCTGAAAATCCTATTGAAAAGGAAGGAACGTTTAAGTAGCTGTCTCTCATAACACAATGTAATTCTAGAAATTAGGGGGAATCAGAAATAAGCTTCTAGTGAATGTTTCCCATAACTGGGAGCCTTCCTTCACTAATGCAAAAGGTTATTTACAGCAAATGTAAATAGAAACAGAAGAAGACATAACAACAGAATTCTTGGATATCCTGGGGATAGTTTGCTTACACTGAATTATTTTAATGCTCCAACAGGAAGCAAGAAAGGAAGGAAGAAAAAGAGACATGCTTCTTTGGTATGAAAGCATGGCTCCACTGCCCAGAATGAGGATGCAACTGAGTAAACCCCAGTCAGCATCAGTGTGAGCAGCCTGATTTACTCCAGCTGAGGACTGGGACAATAAATAATGCATGGGAAAGCCTTGGATACTGGGGACTAGTCAAATTTCATTGACTTTTTTTTTTCTTTCAATTTCTAAAGAATACAGAGTGGAAACAAAAGGACCACAGTCTTTGTTGCCATCATGTTCTGCACAGGAAACTTGTCTCTCTTCCAGCATCTCCACAGGAATTACATGGAAAGATGCTCAGATCTCTGCTCCTCCTTGTTTGTTTCCATGAGCACAGACACTGTTGGGGAAACCTGCCAAGGATGGAGTTAAATTCCTCTTTTTTTGTGTTTTGTTTTGTTTTCCCCTCTGAAATGAGGGGCAGTCTCAGGCAATGCTGCCTGTCCAGCCCAGGGAAGTCCCAGGGCCAGCCCCACTGTGTGCAGGTCTCCAGCACTGCACCCACCCTGCCCTGCACAGAGCCACAGCTGCTTGCAAATTAAATTCTCTGACCCAAATTAAGGTAAACTCACAAAGTGGGATTCCCACAACGCCAAAGCATGTGCTTTAGACACCCTGAGCCTAAACAAACATCAACTCTAAGGTGCAATAAATGCCCCAAGGGAGGGTTCTGCAGGTAAAGCAGGTTCAGGAAACACTGCCAGGTGCCCCAGCAGTGCTCAGTGCCTGCACCTTGGCCAGCCAGGTGCAGAACACAGCCCAGCCTGGCTCACCTGGCCTGGACTGGAGTGTCTGGACTCAACCTTTAGATTACCAAAAAAAAAAAAAAGTGAGATCTACTTTGAAACTAGAAAGGGTGAATTTATAAATCTGTCTCAAATTCCCCCCCATTAATTTGTCACATAGCTGTTTCTGTGCCATAGATATTCTTCAAGGTGTTTTATTTGTTGGCCATGTACTGTGTTTTTCACAATAACCTTTGGAAAATCAATGTGGTTTTATGTTTTCATATGAACAACAGCAAAATTTGCTGCTATTTTTTTCCTGTGGTCACTGACACCTGAAGGTTAACGTCACCAAATTTTGTCACTCAGTTTATTGACAGGTCTGGCATGACAGAATTAAAAGCTTGGATGATTCACTGATGTTGAACATTATCAGAAGCAGCCCTGTGTAATAGGAGGGAGCACTTTTTATTCCCATAACCATGACCATGACAACTGCCTGTAGGATGAAGCTGAAGGGAGAATATGAATGAAGACTTTCAAATATAGTTTTATATGAAAAATTGTTTGTGTCTTGAAAGCATAACATAGGTCAAATGGTACAGGAAGTGATGTCTGAAGATTTTTTTTTAATTTATTTTTCATATATTTGTAAATTTGTAGACTGTTAATACCTTGTTATAACTTTTAATACTGTTCCTGCCCTCTCCCGTAGTTTAACAAATCCTTAATAAAACATTCTTGAAATTCTGTTTAGCCCTGCCTTCAGTCTAGCAAGGACACTTTGTTTTGCACCACACATCACAGACACCATAAAGCACAGGGCTGAACGATCTGGGGGTGGGCTCCAGTGGGGCAGAACCCAGGGGAAATCACCTAAGTAACTGCTCTTGGAACCGGACAATATTTGCTAGATAAACTAATCAACTAACATTATAAAAATTACAGAAATACTGTGTCCCACGTGCATCTTGCCATATTGTCCACCATGAAGGCTTTCAGCTAAAAACTTGCTTTTATATTATTATTTTAACAGTGTATGGAAAGGTTTTGTGCTTTATTCCAGGCAACAGAAGCACTTCTCAAACCTCACTCTACCTAATGCTGGCTCTAGAAACCTGACTGACATTTTCAGACCACACTGAACAGACATTGTGAGCCCTGCTACCAGCAAGGCCCCAGGCTTCAACAAGAATTGTTCAAGGGGATCTAGATAGAACAGGCCAGGAATCATCAGAGAGTGATTTGCTCCTGAAAGTCAAGTCAAATATTAAACACACCATCAGCTCAGCTCTACCTGTGTGAGAGGGGATGCAAATGTGTCATTTGAATCCAAAGCAGCAGCAGCCACCCCTCCCAGGCAGCAGCAGCACGGTGGGGTTTGCACTGCAGCTGATAATGCACTTAATAAACACGGCTTACACCAGGGAACAATGAATCTCTGCTGTCGCGCTAATTAAAAAGCCAATATTACATTACTTCCTCAAGGGCTCATTTTATAATTTTTAGGATTATAGCACATTGATTAATTTATACAAGTTTTTAATCCCCTAGTATTTAATGAAGTCTAGGAACTTGGGAACATGTGCATAATTCAGATTTGTATAATTTTATTACATGGGAGAAAAGTTAGACTGGTCATGTGCTACTTCATGTAGAAAAGTGTCTGAGCTCACCAGTTCAACCATCATCCCATTAACCATTTGCAACAAAAATATTTGAGCCTAAATTAATTCTGGGTTTATTAGATTATTTTTCAGCTTGCTAAGGACTCCAGCAAGCATTGCTTGTCTTCTGTGCTTGTCAACTGCCTTTTAATTAGCTGCTGTGGAACAACTGAGCACAGTGGGAAACTAATATCTGCTCCAGTTATCCTGCACAGCATTTAGAGTGCTCAGACACAGCATTGTCATTACCCTGCACAGCCTCAGAGTTCCCCATCCTGGGAGGTGAAAATGCCTGGCTGCAAGGAGAGCTCCAAAAATGCATTGCAAATAAACCCTATAGCAAAATTAATTGTTGTGGAGAAAATATCCTACAACGCCAAAGTGCTGCATTGTATTTGAGGCTGTTTTCTGGTTCATTTTTACAGCCTCAAAAATGCAGCTCAGTCACTTATTAGACCCACCCACAAATCATAGGCTTAAAAACAAAAGAATTTTCTTTTAACTCTTCTGCACACCATGTAACTATCTCAAAAACTGAGGTTTCAGGAAATATAATCCTGAGTATAAAGCCCAGCCTTCTTATACTTCACATGGGGGGAACAGAACAAACAAACAAACCCAAAAGGAAACACAGGCACTGAATTTTGAAGCTGTGTTTAACCAGACCTTACTGTAGGTTAGGGACAGACCCAACTCTGGGCATTAATCAAAAGAAACACAACATTTGTGGATGCTCAGGGCTTGTTTCCTGGTCAAATGATGGCCAAAGAGAAACATCCCTGATGTCCCAGCTCTCTACAAAGTGTAGATACAAAGGAAGGAGATGGATTATTCAGAGCATTGAAGATTATTACAGAGGTGGGGGCACAGTTGTATTTAACAGCACTTCCAGAGTCTGTAAATATTTCACTTGGGAGGCTCCAAGTTGTGAGGCATTAAAAAACCAAGGAAAAAAAAGTAAACTTGCAGTCACAAGTACAAGCTGAGCCTGAGCAGTGGATCTGCCTAAAGACAAGATTTATGAACCATCCCTTAATGACATACTGCAAAAAATGTTTCCTTTTTTATTTTTTTGTCATCTGTTTGTTTTACAGACCAGCCTTTTCAATTTTCTCTTTCTCTTTAGTTTTGATTTACCAGTTTAAGATGATAGTAAGGAATTAAAAAAAAACAGACACCTGCAGTTGGTTAAGTAACAAATAGAATTGAGAAGCACGTTGATCTGTACTCTGAATTTGGGATTTGCATTCTGCCTCACCTCCCTTTTCTTTGGCAGCACTCACCACTGCCTTCACAGGCTGTACCCACCTGAACGTGGCAGTGCCCAGGTGGGCACAGGCAGGGACATTTGCTGGTGCTTTGATGTTTTGCAAGCAGGAAAAGGGAGGCAGCAGGAGATAAAGCTCTCCTTGTCCCTGCACAGACCCAGCTCCACAGGGCTGTTAATCAGGGCAGCTCCTGTGCTGCTCCATGAAGGGGCTGAGCTGATAAAAGCTGCTCCAAATCCTAATAACTAACTGGAGCTAACAGATCTTTAAAGACAATTCTTTTTTTTTCCCTCTGTTTTAGAAAAATCTAACACTGACAGCAATATTAAAAATTAGACTTTGGTGTTAAAAAGCACTCAGCCATAACATATTTCTCACCTCTCCAGAGGAAACACCTCGAGATGCTGAGATATTGGGGTTCATCGCCATGCACAGCGCAGTGCTGGGCAGGGAAGGGATTACCCAGCAGGGTGAAGTGTCTCTGGGAGGGCTGTGGGGAGAACAGGCCCTTATTTATTTCAGCTCCCACAATTATATTCATTTTCTAAATGTTTCTGAAACTTGCACTGGGCTGTCACGTTTCCAGATAGCAGAGGATGATTAGGGGTATGAACAGGATCCATGTTTTTGGTTGACAGTGAGTCATGTTTTTTATTTGCTCAGTGTAGAGAAAATGATAATTTTGGGCTCAGTGTCTTGAGAAGCCTAGACACAGCACAGGTAACAAGGCTTCCCTGGAACAGCTTTTAATTGCTTTTTGGTCCTTTCAACTCACAATATCTATAGGGGAAAAAGTAAATCCTCTGTCATTTTCTCTCATTCTGCATGTTCATATATTATGAAAATAACTATTTCTCAAAAATAATTCTTTGAAAGACAGAATAAGCAGAAATGATACCTGAGCAATGCCATAGAACCTTTCATCACCCACCCACACTCACAGGGAGGAATCTCCTGCCAGGGGCTCGGGCTGTGCTCCAGGGAACAGGGACAGGAGCAGAGGGAACGGCCTCAGGCTGGGCCAGGGCAGCTCAGGGTGGGCACAGCAGGAATTTCCCCATGGAAAGGGGGCTCAGGAACTGCCCAGGGGGGTTTGCAGTGCCCATCCCTGGAGTGTCCCAGGAAGGGCTGGAGGTGGCACTCAGGGCTCTGGGCTGGGGACAGGGTGGGCATCGGGCACAGCTGGGACTCCATGGGCTGGGAGGGATTTTCCAGCCTCAGTCATTCTGGGATTCTGTTTCTAGGGTGCAACTTATCAAATCAAATAAAAGTATCTCCTTGTAGACTGCACAAGCTGTCTATGATTAAAAGATTATTTGGTATCAGTCTTTAGTTTCCCATTAAAAGAAAACAGAGATGCTTTTGTAGTGCTGCTTCTGTGGCACCTTGAGCATCCCCAGAACTCCCTGTTGTCGCTAATTCCCCTCCTTGTGCTGCTCCTTGCTGTGCAGTCCCTCAGCAGTGCCAGGAATCCCCCATTCCCCTCCCTGTGGGATCCTGCAGGAACAGAGCTGCTCCCAGCCCACCCAATCCCCCCACAGTGACCAGGTAACCCCTCCCCTGGCACAGGGACTGGCAGCACCTGTCAGGATCTCTGCTGCTCACAGTGACCCCAAGAAGAGTTCCAAAGTCTCTTGAAGAAGCAGTCAGGGCTCTTCATTTCTCAGTCTCAAGGTTGTTCATTGTTCCTTATCTATAAAATTCTTTCTCCTGCCCAGCTGAGGTCTGTCCAGCAGGACAGTTCCAGGCACTCTGCCTGCCCCCAGGGCAGGGTTATGTCTTTATACTAAAAACTACCTGTACAATGTTTACAATTCCTTCCCAATACCCATCACCTGTGTTAGACACTGAGCTTCTACTCTAAACCAATCTAAAAGTGCCACCAGCACAGCAGAAGATGGAGGCCAAGAAGAAGAAGGAGAAAGGCTGGACACACCCAGATTCCTCCATCTTGACCCCTGAACCCCCATTCTAAAAACCCCAAAATCTACTTTTTCTATTTCGTGATAACTTCACTATCATTCTACTTAATTTGTCATGGCTTGCAGATCTTCATCTGAGGTTGGTAACTTGCTCCACAGGTCATAATCAAACCCACAGGGGCACCTTGGGCTCTGTGCCAGGGTCTCTGAGCCCCCTGGCAGGGTCTGGGCTGCTCAGGACAGCCAGGGGGATGTCCTGGCTCCTGACAAGCACCTGCCAAGGGCTTGGCTGGAGCCCCCCCAGGGCTGAGGCACCGTTCCAGGGCAGGGACGGGGGCTCTGACTGCAGCCAGCCCTGCCCAGCCTCTCCTGCCACTCTGCCTCAGCTGCTCCTGCCTTGCTCCACTTTAATTGCTCTGACTGGCATTTTCCATTCCAGGCTGATGTCTGCCTCAGGCTTCTCTTAAATTTCAGCAAGAAATATTCAGCTTTTTTTAGAGAGTAGTTTATGTGGAAAATACACTGTTCTTACCATGGCAAATTTTGCCATTTTATTGGGACTCTGGTACCCTCTGCTTCACAGTAGTGGTCTGATGTTTTACATAAGTTAATTTAGGGAGAAGCTGGAAATGTTATCCAAATGTAGACAACTTTGGAGTTTGTGGAGAATCACAGATAAGATGCTTCAAGAAGAGGGAATTGCTAATGCTGCAAATTGAAGCATTCAGAAGTCAGGAGTGGCAGAACTAAGGATAAGCAGCAGCTTTCCCCTGCACATAGACATTGTGATTACACATCATCCACCCTTGTATTTCATAATTCAGAAGCCCAGGTGTCTGAATTAAGGTTGCATATCTTGCATTTCCCAAGTTCCCCAGCTTTTGTGTTAGTTGTTTTTTGGCAAACTACCTCACTCTTTTAAACACTGGTTGATTTTGTTTTGTAGTTTGCAATAAAAATAGAGCCAAATGCCACCTTTACTTACTTCAAAACACAAATCTAGGGTTCTCTACCTAAACTCTGTTGAAAACACATAAAGGTTTCATGCTAAAAAAAAACCCTAAAGCAGACGCTTGATCAAACAAGGCATTGTTGGGGTGGATTGCCTGGGAGGGCTTGTACAGCTGAGTTTAGTAACATCAGGGATCCTGTCTGAGAGCTGTGTTCAGCAGGAGGATCTCTAAATGATTTATGAACAGCTGAATCAATAAGCAACCACTGGTGTTGAAAATGTCTTTTGAAGTGAGGTATCCCAGTCTGCTTTTACAGTGTCTGCCTGGAGTCCAAAATAAGGAAACTGGTTGAAGATTAACATCTCAAAAGGCTCTGGAGGAGCAGGATTTCCTAAGGAAATCTTTCCTAGTCATTTAACCACTCTTGCCCCTCACACTAAGGTTCTGTTGCAAGAAAATTGAAGTGTCATGATAAAGCCATGGGATTTCAGTAGCCCTGGGATGCAGGAGTTTCCAATCTGCAGCTGGGAAGTGCTGGTGATGCTGGCACAGATACAACCATGGAATCACAGAAGGATTTGGGCTGGAGGGACCTTAAAGCCCACCCAGTGCCACCCCTGCCATGGCAGGGACACCTTCCACTGTCTCAGGCTGCTCCAGCCCCAGTGTCCAACCTGGCCTTGGGCACTGCCAGGGATGTGAAATGTCTGCCAGGGCCTCCCCACCCTCCCGAGGGAGAATTTCTTCCCAACATCTCACTTAAATTTCCCCTCTTTCAGCTGGAACCCAGATGTAAATAGGATTATTGTCAAAAGGAAATGCCAGCATTTTGAAATGCTGAGATTTTACATCATGCATATTTTTTTTGCTCAGTTTCTGGATAAGGAATGTTCAACAAAAGCCCCACTAAAAATATTAGAACAGCAAGAAAACTTCCTTTGCTGTTTTTCCATTTAGAAATGCACAGATGCTGTGAGGGAACTCCAGGGGCTCTTTGGCTGTCCTTGAGATCCAGGAGCAGGCTGAGAACATTGTCCCCAGAGCCAAGGACTCCCCACACACACAGTGGTGCAACAAGCTCTCAGCAAACTGGGCAAGTCCAAGGCTTTGGGGCTCGTTGGTGAAGAGAAGAAATCTGATGTTTCTAACTTCAGTGAGGGGTCCAAAAGCTGCTGGGTTCACTGCCACAAACATGAAGAAAAGGCTCTTCAGCTTGTGAGATTGTTAATGTAAAACTGGAGTCACACTCCCAGGCTGCTGGGCTACCAGCCTGAGGACTGAGAGCCTCTGGCAAATGTTATCACCATTTTATCCCTTAGCTGTAAGTTCTGAGAAAGGGAACAGCAAGATCTACTCATGCACACCTCTATCCAGAGCAACCAAAGTCAGAATTTTGGAGTCTTGATGTTCTGCTAAGAACACTCATAAAACTTGCTACCAGAAGCTGTATCACTCCACCATCAAGAGTGACAGAATAGCAGCCTCACAGAGCTAGCAAATCTGTCATGTAGTCATGAGTTTAACCAATAAACTGTGACAGACATCCTCCCAACCATTTTATGAGTAAAAACTTGTCGAGTGAAATGCCTTGACCCCACCATGATAATTCTGTTCAAAGGCACAAGAAGTGCCAGGTATGGGAACGGACTGAACTTCGCTGACTATCAGCTTCACAGATTAAAGATTCCCTCTGAATTCTTTTTTTAAGGGGGAGATAGATAACACCAGACATCTGGCTGAATTTTAACATTTCTTAGGAGAGACTTGACAAGACAACAGATTCACAGTTAATGAATTCAAAGCTCCATGAATATAGAACAGCTCCAGCTCTGCGAGGATGAGCGTTACCTCCAGAGAGCTCAGCTACAGAGCAGGGATGCTTTATTTTGTCAGGAAGGCTACCCAGCTATGTCACCAGAAGAATCAGCTGATTTCCTTTGGGATCACCAGTGGTTGAGAAAAGCTCTGCCTAGTTAGGATAAAACACACCAAAAACATAAGCAAGCAACATAAGGCTGATTATCTTCCCTTTCAATGAAGTTTCCAATTCCTCCTGACATGTCAGTGATGGATGCAGAGTTTTTAAAAGACCCTGTGGCAAGAATGAAAGCACTCAGAGGATAAGAGAAAAGGAAAAGCTCATCATAACTTGCAGAGGGAAAAAAACTGGCACACAAAGAAGGGTCTTTGACTCTGTGTCTGATCAAACAATTCAAATTGCAGATGGATCCCTGAAAACAGGAGTTCTGTGTTGCCAGCAAGTGCTTTTGCATTAGGACCTGGAAACAACAGAAAACAAACCAGGAGAGCTCAAAATGTCATGGATAATGTAGGCACATGTTGTAATTAGGCTGCAGGAACGTTACCATAAATATTCCCTCTGGTCTTCAAAGCCATTTGCTGAGGCCACACTGACTCACCTTGCCACCAGCACTCTGCAGACTGGCACAAATATTTGTGGGAAGCAATTTAAAGCCATGGAAACAAAGCCCCATCTGCCTGAGTGTGTTCCCAGCACTGTCCCCAGGGGCAGGCACTGTAAAGGACCAGAGCAACCCTGCCCAGTGTGGCACAGACACCTGCCCTGGGCCTCTGCACGGGCACAGAGGGCACAACCCAGGCACTGCTGGTTCCAGGCACGGGCCACAGCCTGCTGGGCACTGCTGCACAAAACATCCCTGCACAGCAGCTTGGAACAGGGGCAGGAAATTCTGCCCTTGCTCCTGCCCTGATGGGGCAAACAGGGATTTCAGTGGTTTTTGGACAAAAATGATGATACCATTCATAGCATGGCAGAGTTTAGGAGACCAGAGAGAGAGGCAGGCTCCATGCCTCCCTTCAGAACAGGGAAAATGGCAAGGGGAGCACCTGGGGCACTGCTGAATGCCTTCCCTTCCACTGGGAGGGCAGGGACTGCCACCCTGTCCTGTCCCTTCTGGACAGCAATGGGTTACACAGGGAGCAAAGGGAGAACAGAGATGTCCTGTCCCCAGAGGTTTCAGCCACTCTGTGTGCACACATCCCTTCACAATGAAATAAATAAAGCAGGAGCTGTCAACAAGATTATTTTAGAGGAAATCAGATAGCAAAGCATGAGTAATTACTTCACTAAATCAGGTAATCTCTTTAATCTTGAAAGGAAACTTCAGACCTGCCTTTCAGCAAGCTTTATTTCCATTTCCATACTCAATTTAGGTGTAAAAAGTGTTGGGTTTGATTTTTAAGAAATGCATAGAAGGACTGAACTCTGAAGACTGTGTCTTGTTGGGTGTGAAGAAATTATTTAAGACAAATTATAGTGCTGTCACACTCATACCTCATAGTCTAAAATAAATCTTGTCATCTAATTATACAAGAGCTTGAGTTTGTTTAACAAATTTCTCAGAGGTATTTGTGTGGTGCTCCATCTCCCTTCACCTCTGATTATAGCCCATCACTGCAGCCTGTGCCTGCTGCAGCTCCAGTGTCTCACTGTGCTGTTTAGCAGGTTGCATTTATCACATCTCCTCAGCTGGGCTGGAGCAGATAAAACCACGAAGTCTCAGCACAGTTCTTGGCAAATCACAATTAAAGAATTATTTAAAAACAAAGGCACCCCAAAATGGGATTTCTGCTCCCATGCTAACAACTTTCACAGCAGGAAACTGGGACTCTGCAAACAGTTTTGATGTCCCAGCCACAGGTCTACTGAGAAAATTAAGGGAAAAGCAAAATTCCCCTTTGTTTTAATTCCCATGCAATATTAGAAACATGTCAGGGCAAACTTGACTAGAATGATCATTATTTCAAAAATAATCATGATAATTATTTCAAAAAATATCGTCTGCCACAGCCTGTCTCTTCCCTCCTTGCTTGTCCATGAAGTCAGATCAGTTGTGAATTGTTCCAGAGAGTCCTCACTGAGGCAACAGGAAGGGCAAGGAACTGTCACCAGATGGAAATCGAGTTAAGCACAGCTGCCTAGGAAGTGCTTCAGCAGCTCATTGTTACAGTGTTGGGGGCTCTTCATTGAGCAGAGCACTGGAGACAAATGTGGGCAATCCTGGCCCAGTCTCCAGAGGGATGTGAGGCCCTGCAGGAGCTGGCCAGGCCCCGGGTGACTGGGGCTGACTTGGGGATGGCATCTCACAGGTGGTTTTTTACTGTAAGCCAGGAACAACACTTCTGCCCGAACCCCCTGATCACCACCATCTGATTTCTTGGTTGGATTTCTGTGGATTTCTGCTCACAGCCCAGAGCTGGGAGGCTGCACAGCCCTCTGGAAGAGCCCCAGTGGTGTTCTCCTGCCCAGGTATTGATAATTGATTGAATCGACCTGCACTGAGCACTCAGGTCGTTGCCAGCTCTCTGAGCAGTCTCTGAGGTCCAGCTCTGCCTGCTGCTGCTCCAGGAGCTGCTGTGCCCTGGCTTGGCTCTTGTGCTCATTATTTGGGCTCCTTTGTGCTAAGCTGTGCTTGACATCACAAGCTGCTCAATTCCATTTTGAGGCCTCCCCTCAAAACTCAAATGCAAATGTGCCCATTTCATTACTAGTTAGGAGCATTTTAGCTCATATGAAAAGGACCAGCAATTTAAAAAATTCTATTCTATTTCCTGAAATTTTTTCCTCAGTATTTCTGGCTGCTTCTCTTCCCTTCGGTGGAAGAGCTGCAGCTGCTTCATCACTTCCTTCAGACAGCTGTGACACATTCCTATTATTGGCCATGTTCTGCAGGTGTCTCACTCATGATACCTTGCCTGACTGCATTCAAGAATTTCACTGTTGAATTCTGTAGTTCATTTCATCAGAAATAAAATGAACTCTAGTTTTGGTTCTTTGCTATTGAGTTTCCAATATTGAAATTTTAACCAAACCATGAAAAAGAAGGGGAGCCATCACACCCCACCTGTTTAGTTTACAGTTTAATCTTTCCATCAAAATCAGATTTTGATGTATATATTCCTCCTTTTTATTATACAGGGTATAATTCAAGATCTTTCAAAACACCACATTTATTCCAACACTATCCCAGAATCAGAAGTAACTGTGAACTTTACTTATCAAAGTAATTATCAGAATCAGTTCTTAGCATCAAAAAAAGTAAATAAAATTCACAAGCAGTGAGCCTTTCCCTACTATTTCAGGAATTTTGAACAAAAATAATAATTAAAAACAAAGCCTGAGAAGAATCTGTGTTTTTTCAATGAACAATATTCCTCAGTACATTTCTTTAGTTTTTGAAGAAGAATTTCCACTGAAGTCCATCTCCATCTTTGGAAGGAGTGAAAGACATTTCAGAACAAGAAACATTTGCCTTTCCCCTCTCTGCTCCCTGCCCCTCCAAGAGACATTCCTGTTGTTGGCAGTGATGAAAGAAGCTATTTGCTTGTGACAGGAACAAGAAAATCTTACTGATGAAAAGCAACACAGCTTTTCTGTTTGTTTCTTGATAAAATCAATAAAACCCAAAATATGCCAGTCTCACTTTCCATTTTGAAATGCATCGAACAGCCCCAGGGCAGAGTGTTATTCCCTCATTATTCTCTCTACTGGTCTTCAAATAATGCTATTTGGGATCAATGATCACCTCAGACATGCTAATATAAGCCCAATTTGTTTCCATAATAATTGGCATGCTGCTATTTAGTGCATTATAAATGGCTGTATAAATAAATCACAGATTCTTACAGTGGGTGTGTGCACTGCAATTTGTCTTTACAGAGTTACTACTGACAGATCAAGTTTTTATCTAGTCTTAATTTTAAGCATTTAATTACATTAGTATTCACACTATAAAACATACAAAGAGGTCTCAATTATCATTGCCCTTCATGAAATTAATTAATTTAAGTCATAAACCCAATCTCCTGTAGAAAAGAACATTCAAGAAATCACTGTTTAGCTCATGGACTATCTGGTGTTTTCTTCCTGTCTAAATGAAATATCCTCACTGTACCCTTACTGGGGTGCACAAAATGTCCATTTATCATTGTGCTTTTCACCAGCTTTTGAGTCAGAGGAGTGACCCTTCATCTACTACTTCATTTAAATGTCACTGAAGCTTTCAGGGGGATTCTGCCCCACCAGAAATGGTACACATCCTGAAAATCAAACCTGTAAAAGCAACTCTGGCCTTCACATCTTGCTGAATTACCCTTTAGAAGGAAGTTTTTGTCAAATTATTGCCCTCTGTGTTTCAGCACATTTCACTTCCACAAGCTGTGCCCAGGATGGGAAGAAAAGCAAAGGATGCTCGTTCTGCATCAGCCCAGGCTCAGGAGGTGCTAAGCTTTCTGAGAGGGCTGATGAGTTATGTCTAAGCTGAGGAGGGAATGAAAAGAAACTTCCTTGCCTTGGGCAAGAAAGGAGAAGGGATGAGTTTCTAATGGCCAGAGGGAAAGTTGTGCAAGACCCAGCAGAACTGGTGGGATGGGAGCAGGAGGGACCAGGGAGTGCAAAGGGCAGAACCTGGAGCTGGCAAGGTGGCAGCAGAGCCTCAGACTCTGGCAGGGAAGCCAAGAAACAATATTGGCAGAGAGGGGCTGAGAAAGGAAAGAGGATAGAAAAGGATTAATAATTCAAAGCTGGCTTACAGTGGCTTAGTCCCCATGCTCAACACACAGACAGCAGCAGTGAACAGGGGTGGCTCAAAGGAGAGCCCCGTGCCAGGCACAGAGAGCCCTTGTCAGGCACCACAGAGTGGGGAGGGAGATTCCCCCTGCCCTGGGCAGCTCCTCCCAGCATTAGCCAGGGACAGAGCAGTTGGGTCAGCAGCAGGCTCTGCACCACAGACACCCAGCTCATCCTCCTCCAAGGAGAGCCAAAGTGTCACCCCAGCCTGGCAGCCCCTCTGGATGGTGCTGCAGCAGTGAGGGGCTCTGAGGCAGGGCAGCCTCACGGGACACTGTGCCAGCTTTCCTGCTTGGCAGCTGGGAGGGAACAATGCTCAGCCCTGTGCCCACGGCACCTGGGGTGTTTTCTGTAGTACCCCGGGCTTAACCCAGGAGTCTCCACATGAAACACATCTCAGAGCAGCTCCCACTGCTGCCCCCACAGAGCACACCCTGCTCTAGAGCACACCCAGCCCATTGCTTATAAACCCCTCCAGGCAGCTGCTTTGCCTCTGCCTGACATTGAGCTGAAGTTACACATTTCTTACGTAGTCCATGAAGAGAGAATGATGGGAACCTGGGACATATTCTGTGAGCCAAATGCATGTCCTGCTGGCCAAAGGTGACTCCTGGGGATGCATAACCAGACTCCTGCAGGTGTCCCAAGTGATAACAATCTCCGGCCTCAGCACCAAAATCACTTGGAAGTTTCAGAGGTAGTTGCTGAATTGCTACAGAAGTCATTATAATCACAGCTTTGCTGTTAGCCTTCCAGAATTTTCAACTTAAGCAGACAAGAAATGCAAGGAAAAATAGCAAAACAAGCTCACAAATAAAGCAGCTGAGAAGTATGTCCCAAATTATCTAATTTTTTAAACTGTGCTAAGTTGTTTCCTCATTTCCCATTGTTCACATGCCCTAGCCAGCCATAAGAATGATATAAAAAGAAAGTGTCTTCTAGCTATAAACTCCTTGCACAGTTAAGTTCTGAAAAGAAAATATGTATACTAATTATCTCATCATTAAGTTACTAATTATATTGAAAAAAACTGCAACACATTGATTTTCTTTTTTTTCCCTTTGCCCTTGGGGAAGAAGTTTGTATATAATTATCAGTTTCCCTAACTCTTTGCTTGCCCTTTTGTTTTCATAATGAAAGAAACTCTTTCATCTGTCTGCAAAATTGTATGGCAATGAGACAGGCTGGAGGAAATCTGAAACCCAGCAATGGCTCAGGGCTCTGGAGAAAACAAGTAATATCCATCCCTAACCACCTCCTGACCTATGCCTGGCCTTAGACAAACAAGTTAAACATTCAATTAGCAGAAAAGAAATGAATGTGCTGTTTATTAATTTGAAGGAGGAAATGCAATGCTGTGCATATTAATTGACCTAAAGCGCCATGCAGCCTCTGAACTCCTCCTGGATAATTCCCATCCTGTCCCACACTCTGTCCTGAGAGGCAACGTGATGGTAAAATGTCTCCACACAGGTCTGGGCACATTTGCATTGCATGGAGGAAATGTGGGATCAATGATTTCCCCATTTCAGTATGTCCTGAGCCCTGTTTATTGATCACAGACTGGAGCTCCCCAACTCCTTGATATCCATTCCTTGTAGCTTGTTTTCCATGCTGTCTTCCCACTCTCCCTCCCTCCCTGCTCTTTGCTTTGGCCTTCCCATCTCTCTCCTGAATTACACCTGCATTTCCAACCTCTCTGTTCCACCCTCATGACAACAACACCCCTGAGCCCCTGGAGCTGCCCTCGGTGCTGCCCAGGACACGCTTGGGATGAGCACCCCAGAGCTGCTCCTGCGCTCCTTCCCTGGCACAGGCTGGTGTCCCTGGGTGTGACACAGAGCAGGGGGCTCCTGGGACACCCAGGGCCAGAGCAGGGGGCTTTGAGGCACAGCTGGCACCACATCAGCCCTGCAGCTCCTGGCTCTTCCTGATTCCCTGCTCTGATCCTGTAGAGCATCCTCACCTGGAGCACGGGGCAGAGCACAGCCAGCCCCAGTTTGGGATGGAGCCAGCACCAGTTTGGGATGGAGCCAGCCCCAGTTTGGGATGGAGCCAGCCCCAGTTTGGGATGGAGCCAGCCCCAGTTTGGGATGGAACCAGCACCAGTTTGGGATGGAATCAGCCCCAGTTTGGGACAGAGCCAGAACCCATCTGGGATGGAGCTAGTACCCATCTGGGATGGAGCCAGCACCAGTTTGGGATGGAGCCAGTACCAGTTTGGGATGGAACCAGCACCCATCTGGGATGGAACCAGCACCAGTTTGGGATGGAGCCAGCACCAGTTTGGGATGGAATCAGCACCAGTCTGGGATGGAGCCAGTACCAGTTTGGGATGGAACCAGCACCCATCTGGGATGGAACCAGCACCAGTTTGGGATGGAGCCAGCACCAGTTTGGGATGAAGCCAGCACCAGTTTGGGATGGAATCAGCCCCAGTTTGGGACGGAGCCAGAACCCATCTGGGATGGAGCCAGTACCCATCTGGGATGGAGCCAGCACCAGTTTGGGATGGAGCCAGCACCAGTTTGGGATGGAGCCAGTACCAGTTTGGGATGGAACCAGCACCCATCTGGGATGGAGCCAGCACCAGTTTGGGATGGAGCCAGCACCCAGTTTGGGATGGAGCCAGCACCAGTTTGGGATGGAATCAGCACCCATCTGGGATGGAACCAGCACCAGTCTGGGATGGAGCCAGCACCCAGTTTGGGATGGAATCAGCACCAGTCTGGGATGGAGCCAGCCCCAGTTTGGGATGGAGCCAGCCTGGGGCAGAGGGCAGTGGGAGACAGGGCTGCTGGGCTGAGGGACCTCAGCAAAGGGGCTGCCAAGCACCTTGGGAAGTTCAAAGTTTGCCTCCTTCTCTCCACGGCTACACTGGAAATATAATCTCAGTGCATTCTGTAAAAATAATTAAAAAAAAAAACACAAACAAAGCCCTTCACAAAATTTTTCACTCCAAAGAACAGAACAAATTAAAACTTTGGTAACAGCCATGTAAGTCCCTTGGCATTCTAGCAGCAGTGTTCTGGGACTGCTCAATAAAATATGGATATTCCTGATTTGTTATTCCATTGTCTGACCTTGAGAATATGTGATCAGCACCCATCCCCACTGTCTGCACAGAAATCCTCTTCCAATCTGTTGTGCACTGTTGAAGTTAAGAAGTTGAAGCTTGGTTAATTAGATGGATGAAAGGAAGGGACACAGAAATCTAAACTCGATAGAATTCATTTCTGGAGACAAAGAGGTCAAGTGTGCATTAAAATCAAGAGCTTACACAGCTTTTCTGGGTATTTATTCAGTATTGAGGCTTCAGTGGGCAGGCAGCAACATCCCATTTCAGTGATATCTTAGGAAATGCAGGTACTTCTGGAATTACACCACAATTTACATTGGACAAAAGACAGTTTCAACACAAATAGCTCTGTCACACGGTGGGAATTCCAAGTATCTGTCAGCATGAAAGAGAAGCTGAATGAACACTATACAATCCTTCCTTTGGCCTGCAATTAGGATTGAAAACCTAATCTTGTCCAGTTGGTAACTGGGATTTGAAGCATCCCACTTGTTTTCACACAGACAAGATGTGCCACAAGTAGACTGGGCATTTCATGAGTTCTTCTCAGTTTTAGGTTCAAAAAGAGCTGAGGAGCTCTACCTAAACCAGTGAGAATTCCATCAGGGTTTGGATGAAGCTGACTGCCCCATTCCTTCAGCAAAGTGAGGAAAAACACAAACCTGACTGCAAGAAGTTAAATACATTCATGTACTGACATGAACAGCTTCCACAGCAAACAGGGGATCTTCTTACCATGACAGACAAATAATAACATGGTGTTTGTTCTTTCCTGCTGTCTCTGGGTGTTCTCTCACGTTCTCAGGCCAGGTTTCCCTGCATCACCTGCTATCAACACTGGGCTCTTTTGACAGAGATGTTTCTGCTCCTCTGAACCATAAATTGCTGCAACTCCCAAGCTTTTTTCAGATGTTTCAGCTGCAGAACAGCATCAGCCCAGACCCCCAGCTGCATGTGGCCCTGCAATGCTCTGATATGCAGCCACTGATTTCCCTGCTTTGTCTCTAATTCACATTTCCCTTGGGAGGAAGTCCTGAGGACTTTCTTTGTGAGAACAGATTGTATTAGCTAAATTTGTGGTTTTCTCCAGAAGACAAAAAAAGCACTGTGGGTGGTTTTGTGTAAGTGGTTCATGTTAAGACCATTTTTTTTTACAAAGTTCTGCTGTTGTAGAGAAGTAGAGAGGTCTTGCCTCAAGTTTGGAGACAATGATGGTTGAGCCAGAACTGTAACAGCACACATGGGTTGGTGGGGACCTTCACAGAGTGTTTGTAACAAAGAGCAGGAACGTGGAGCTTCAGGAGATCTAAATCTGGAACACTTCAAGTTGACATTTCATTTGCTTGTATAAATCACTGTGGAGAATGGTTGAGCACTCGAGGTAAAGCAACATGCAGATTATCACATTCTGAAATCCTGAGTAAGACTAATCAAATTGTCTAAACAACATGAAGCAGTCTTATTTGTTGCTCTCCTGCAGCAATTACAGTGCCTGGTTGGTAATTTTCTCAATGTAGGAACTTCACAAGCAACAGAAATCTTTTGTGTTTTTCCACAATAAAGGCAGACATGGAAAGAAAACAATAGGTATTTTAAAACAAAACTTATTTGCAGGAATATTTATATGCTGTCTGTATCAACACCTCTTATTTTTCAGAATATCACAGAGCCAAGCACTAAAACACAAGGGTGTGATTATTGTCAGAGCATTTTACTGCTATCTTTTCTCTTGAACAAAGTTACAGTTTGGGAAAATAAGATGGGACAAGGCAGGAAAGATGGAACTACTTTTGCCTTATGGCAAAATTGACTTTAACGGAAATGCATTTTTGTCTACGTGATACCAAAAAATAAGGAATATATAGAAAGTTGAGGTTTTCACAGCTTGGCTACAGATGAAACACATCTTGTACAGCCACGAAACTACACTGGAGTAAGTGCCAGTGGGAAAATTAATAACAGGAACAAGTGATAGCATGAGCACTGGAACCAGGGAACCCTGGTTTTTGTGGATTTAAATTGTGTGCTTGGATTCTCTGATGTTTAATAAAGCAGAAGCTTGGCTTGCTGGTCTGGAGCCCCGCCTGCTTCAGCCTTTCCCTCCATGGTGCCACCAAACAGCCCTGGCTACTCCCAGTCTGCACCCAGGACACCTCTGGAACCTGGTATCTCTTAGAATCTGTTTTCTTAAATTTAGCTTGAGTCAGCCAAGCTTACCCAACCTTCCCTGTGCCTGCCTCATATTTAATATGGGACCCCGGATGTTTCGGGTGTGTCCTGCCTGGCTCCGTCTGGCCTCGCTGCTGGACCAAAGGCTGCAGCTGTGGTGTTTCACCCCAGAGATGCCTTTGGCCAGCTGGGTGCTGCAGCTGGGCGCTCAGAACAAATCCAGGCAAAATAGGAACTCAGTTTACCTCTGATGGAAAAGGTTCAGGGGACGGTGAAGAGAAAAGGAGCGGGTTCTGCCGTAGAGTCTTAATCCAGAGTTTTATTTCAGGGTGGTAGACCTCTGAATGTGGTAACAGCTCGCAATAGAACTCCCAGCCGCATGGTCTTGTGTCCTTTTAAGCCCTGGGGACAGGGGGAGGGAAAGGGACAGGTAAGGGCCAACCAGGTGTGAGGAGGGGAAGGCTCAAGGGATAAAGACACTTGGACAGGCCAATGAACCCGGACCTGGGGGCATCTTTTGAAATCCTACCAACCACAGGATGCCCTGTTGGAATGTTAAGATTGATGGACAGCTCCCAGGCAGGAGGGCAAAAGGGGGAGGAGGAAAGGTTGGCGCACCTGAGGAGGTTTGGATAGTTGAAACGGGAAATGGCGACACACTGCAACAGCCCCACACTCAGGAGGAGACAGTGATGCTCAAGGAGACAGAATTGCCTGCATCCCCTGCCCCAGGAATGCACCAGCCCCCAAAGCTGCCCCAGCCCATTGGCAGAGCCCTGGAACCATCAGAGTGCTGGGCCTGAGCCTGCTGCCCATCTCACTGACCCTTCAGCTTTCACTCTGTCTGTCTGCTGCATCCTGCCTGGGCTGGGACTGCCAGCCCTCTGACACAGAGATCACCCTGTGACTTCATTGCTTTCTTCAGCAAGAACAGAATCCTCCATGTCTCTGACCAAGATACTGAACACTGCATTGTTCAATTAACAGATCATTATTATATTAATAAAATGACAGCTGAGCAGGATCCTTGTTAGACTTGTACAGTGCTCATCCCTGACCTGCTACCATTGATGAGGGACTGTCAGTTGTTCCAACACAATAAATGAGGTATTATTCATACAACAAACAAATCTGTCAGACCTCTTCACCAGCCTGCCCAAACTGTCAGAGTGTTTATCCAAAGCAAACCACTGCTTAAAGTTGGCAGACTGGTTATTTTTCATGTTAATATGTGTACCAGCTCGAGGGTTACCAGGAAAGCACTGCAGGCCTCCCTCTGCAGATGGAGTGGGGATTGCAGTGTGATTTATGGCTCATCACCAGCACATTATTCAAAAGGCCCCCATAACTCATTTATATCGGTCAGCAAGTGCATTTGACTTGACAGAATCATTATCCACATTATCACCAGAACTCACACATGGACCTCTGCCTTTGGAATGGATATTGGATTTGAAATCCCTGGCCACCACTCAGTCCATTCCCCTGCACTGCAGTCACACAGCATCCAATGCCCACCACATTCCCTGTCACACACCCAGCCTTGGAACACTGCTTTTTGATGCCTGTTCTACACCATCTGATACTCGAGATGTTACATCTGTTTGAAATGCCCAATGGTAGAAGAAAAAGCCTTGACATTATGAAGCTTAGCCATACTATTATTTGTAGTGAATTTAACATTCTATTCCACCTTTGAGGCAAATTTTATTTCTGGTTTATTTTATGCATACCACTGCATTAAAAACAAACAGGGACAAAGTTAATGCTGCTTCTGTAATGTATTTTTCACCACTTGTGTGTTTCATACCTTTACTTCAACACTGCTCTCTGGGGTGGATCAGACTCATTAATCCCCCATTTCCATGTGTACAAGGCAAATTCTGGCCATGGTTATTCATAAATATGCCTTTGTTTTGTAACACAAGAATATGGTGCTGTAATATCAGACATTGCTTTGCTGCTGAGTCAAACTCTCCAAAATCAGAATAAAAACATCATTTCTGAAAACCAAGTTTCCTGTAAAGCAAAAGAACTCAAGCTTTTGTCTGGCCTGTGAGAGTTCAGCTTCCACTCTCATAAACACTTCAAACAGTTAAATATTGAAATGGAGAGGGAGCAGAGGATGAAGGTTGTCCCTCTTCTGCTGCTCAACAGATTCCCTCATTGCTTTAGACCACAGCAGAGAACCAGGCATTATAAATGAGGGTTCATAGGGATATGAATTTCATGCTAACACATTTTTTCAGACAGCCTAGTAAAGGTAATGTTATCTTTGAGCAGCAAGAAATAACTAGACAGACTTAATTCCCTTTAAGGCATTACTCACATTCTGTTACCAAATTATTCAGTGCCTAAAGAGAAATACAAACAGTCAGTAAAGACTTGAGAGATCATGTGAGAAATTACCTTCAGCTGAACAACTAATTCTGGTTGTAACTAATTTGCACAGTCTCAGTGGTCACTTTTCTGCTGCTTTGGACCTTCCTCCTTCTGCCTCTTCCAGTGATAGAAGAAAATGAGAGGCAAAAAAAGAGCCAAGTTCATTATTCGTAGCTCTGAATGCCACAAGATCATTTCCAAAAATGCAGATTATCACATCATCACTTCAGCTTTTAGAAACTCATTTATTTCTGACCTGTTTTGCATTTCTGACCTGCTTTGCTATTTATGTAAAAAGATAAACACTGTTACTTTAGCTGCCACCACTCCAGTGTATCTGTGCCTAATATATATTCCAGTTTCAATTTATTATCATGAACCCTCAGATTATAAAGATTTTGTTTCACATGAGAAGTTTTATGCTCCTATTTTTTTATTCATTGTGCAAGTTAAACTATACAGGGACTCAACTAACTGTACATATATTTTGCTGGAATAACCATGGCAACTGAACATACCCCACACTGCACAAACCCAGCTCTTGAACACCATCTCCCACCAGATCTTCTTTAACCAATTCACACGTCACCAGGACACTTTCAGGGTGCAAATAAACCCAGCTAGGAGATACTCTGATATTGTACCACTGACTGCCAGGTGAGTCCACCTAAAGCCATGAAATTCAAAGATATCTCCAGCACAGGGCCCTCAAACAGCACCTGAATTAACCAGGCAAAATAAGGCTCATTTTTGGAAAATTGTAATGATGGGAACTAATTGTTCTTTTTGTGTTAATGTCTATGTAAACAATCCTGACTATGACTGACTAGAGTAACTCTTTCTGTTTTGAATTTTTTGTGACATTCAAGAGAGGCTCAAGAGAAAAACCCTTCCTGATAACAACACAAATTGCAATGCTGCCTTCATGTGAACCTCTTTTTGACAAGACTGAGAAGGTTTTTCTCGTGTTCAAGGTTATGCCCTTACATCTGGCAAAACCAAAAGAGAATTGCTGAGCAGGTTGAGCCATTAGGATGAAAATCCCATCTTTTGAACAATGCTGATACCTCATCTTTATCACTCTATTGATTTACCTGTGTTGGGCTTAGTTGCCTCTCAGACAAAATCCGTGCCAATCATACAGCATTTCTTAAGAAAAATAGCCAGTTGAAATGAAATACTGCAATACAATATTTTGGTTGTCTAGAGAGGTAGGAACCTAGCAAAGTTGGTTTTAGGAACCAGCAGAAGATGAAATGCCAGAATTGCTGAGCCAGAGCCTTTCCCAGAGCCCAGCCCAGGACAGGGAGCCCCAGTTCCTGACTCAGGAGCTGCTGCAGGGCCAGGACAGGGGACAACAACGGGGAGGGAAAATTGTCCTTTAGCATCAGTGCCAAAGCCCCTGGTAGCTGAACCCCGGGTCAGCCTCAGGCAGAGCCAGCTTGGCTGCCTCGCTAATTAGCTGGAACACAAAGGCTGGAGGTCAATTAGCCCAGAGGCAGAGGCTAATTGCACTCTTGTCTCTGGGAGCCCAGTGGCCAGCTAGAAATGCTCTGCCAAAGCAGGACAGGGGATTCAGCACCAGGAAGAGGAGGAAGAAAGGAGTGGGAGTTATTGCTGGGTTTCTTTTTTCCTACTTGTGGAGCTCAGTTACACTGGGAGTTGGACTAAGCACGACTCATCTTGAAGGATTATTTTAAAATGAGATAGATTCACAACTCAAACCAATCTAATGACAATTCCTCTCTCTGCCTGAGAATGCTGAATGCCTGAGGAGAGCTTCCACCTTCACAAAAGTGTTCTAATCATCTTTTTTGCTACTTTAAGGAATTATAATCTTTCCATTTTTTCTTAGGCAATAAAACATTTACAGGAGAAGAAACTATAACTTGAGTATTCCATTCTTATTAGGTACCTGCAAGATTTATTCTCAGGATCCAGAGTAACCAGAGTGGTCTGAGCAAGGTAGCCCAGGCTGGACTTGAAGAACAATTAGCAAAGACCCCACAGGGGTGGAAACAGGTCCCAGAGCTCTGATTGTTCATTTAGAGTGAAATTGATACAGTGAAACCATTTCAACAGAAGGGTTTCAGAGCACTGAAACCAATATCCTGTGAGTCTGGTGTGTAAAGCAATAAATGCTGGAGTGCCCTAAATGCTGACTTGTTGCATTTTTCCCTTGATCTTGGCCTCGACATCTTTTCCCAACTGAATTTATTTGGCAGGCTCAAGCAGTCTCAAGCTGAACAATACTTCATTTTTCCAGGAATTTGCTATCCAGTGCAGTTAAACATATTTTGCCCCACCGTATTCTATAAAATTCCCTTCTGGAGTTTGTAAATGATTAACTTGCCTGGCAGGTCCCAGCCATCAGCAGGAGGATGGAATTGTTTCCACAGCAGCAGGCTCTTCTCTTGGGGATAACACTCTTGGGATACTCCAGGAAAGGGGCATTTTTGTATTTCTGCTGGGGTTTCTGGTTTGTTCTGTGTTTTTTTGAGTAAGGCTTCACCTGCATTGTTTTGCATCAAAACTGGGTGTCTCAACACCATTCCCTTGCCTGTTAAAGAAGCAGAGGATACACCTGGGAGTCCTGGTCCCTGTGCTGTGTAAAGGACAGATTATACATTCTAGTTTAGAATCAAGGAGCTTCCATGGCTTCAGTTCTGCCTGCTGAGAGTTTTGATCAATCCAGCATTAAGCATGGAATGGCCAAGGTTGGAAGGGACCTCTGGAGTTAACAGCAAGGAAGAAATGTTCTGTAAGACCTGCCAGGTTTCCCCTTCCCTTGTTTTCCTGTATGATTAGCAAAGTTCAGTGCCTCCAGACTGGCATGAAGGTGTTTAATGTCAGAGCTTAATAATACAGCATACATTAAAAGTATAAATACAACATTTTTTGCAGCTTAGAGAAAATATTTGCCCAAGACAAGTTAAAACTTTGTAGCCATATGATCTCCTGTTTTGCTGGATATAAAATGACCCTGTAAAGCCTTCTGACATTCTCCTTGAAGCTGAGGATTGAGGCTATGACCTTTGCAAAGCCTTCCAAAAAGCTTCACAGGCAGCCAGCTCTTACAGAGAAAGTTTCATTAGATGCCAAAGACTTTTCGATAAACAAGATGGCACAGTTGCCCTCTCTCATGAAAAATGGGCAAAATCAATTCTTGTTATTTGAAAGAAAACCAGTTGTTGGAGCTGAATGACTTCAGAAGACTTGTTTTATAATTTGAATCCAACCTTCAACTGTTTTAATGTACTGCAAGGAGGGGGAAATTGCCATAAGGGACTCAGAGAGGCTGGGGAGTGTCCATCCCTGGAGTTACTAAAACATGGAGCAGCCCCAAGACACCTTTTCTGGCTGGACCCATTTTACTAAGTCTGGGTTACCTCTGGAGTCCCCTGCCAGACTAAATGATGCCACCAGCTGAAGCTGTCACCTTTCTTCCTCCAGGAAGGGAAAATCTGCCTGCAGCTGTTGAGTTGCCAAGGATGGCTGAACTGCAGTAAAGGAATCTGTCAAAAGTAGGACAGGACAGGGTGGGACAGAGCTGAAACCTGAAACTCGACACTACAGATGGCATCTGTCAGAAAGGGAGGGGTTTCCACCCAGCTGGAGAGAGCTGTAGTGCAGACACTGTACACGGGTTATCAGCCTCCAGAGCAGTTTGACTTCGTGCTGCCACCGCCAAAGTGCAATCCTGGTTTGGCAGTACTTACATACTTTTTTTAAACTGCTCTTTGCATAAAACTGTCGCAGACAACTTTTATGAAAAATCCTTTCCTTAGGATTTTTCCTCCTCAGAAGCTGAGAGGCCTCAGGAACAAAATGCAAACATTGATTATCTGCTGCTGTGGAATGCAACAGGGGCATCTGGGATTGGGCTCATGTGGTTGTTTCTAATTAATGGCCAACCACAGTCAGCTGGCTTGGACACAGAGCCCAAGCCACAAACCTTTGTTGTCATTCTTTCTTTTTCTATTGTTAGCCAGCCTTCTGATGAAACCTTTTCTTCTATTCTTTTAGTATAGTTTTAATGTAATATATATCATAAAATAATAAATCAAGCCTTCTGAAACATGGAGTCAGATCCTCGTCTCTTCCCTCATCCAAGAACCCCTGTGACCACCACCACATAAAACCAGGAATGAGTTGTTACCACACTGGAAGCAAAAGGGAGCACAGGAAGGAAATGGAGCCCAAATCTCTGTATGATGGGTTTGTGGCAGAGGGGTTTGCATCTGCTGCTCAGGTGCACCCAAAGGCACAAAGTC
Organism: Molothrus aeneus; assembly: GCF_037042795.1. Classification (NCBI taxonomy): domain Eukaryota; kingdom Metazoa; phylum Chordata; class Aves; order Passeriformes; family Icteridae; genus Molothrus; species Molothrus aeneus. The sequence continues at coordinate 1,335,668 of NC_089656.1, forward strand.
CTGTGTGCCAAGCACACACAGCCACATCTCTGGTGGGGCTGCATCTTGTGGGGACTGAAGAAGGAAAGGAAGTTACCACATGCTGCCAGTTAAACAAATAAAACTCATTCTGCTGCATATTGGGACTTAAACCTCCTCCCTGTGTTTGTCATTAGGATTGGATAAAGCATTGCCTGAAAGCAGAACCCTGCAATGAGCAGAAGGGGAATCAGCCCATTCTAAACAAACACTGCTGAAGGCCTCAAGCACTGTCTGCAAAGTAACTTGAATGCTTGAGAAGGCATTCCTGTGGGCTGCTTGCTTAAATAGCAAAAGAAGCCAATTCTCAAGAAGAAATGAAACAATCTATTTGGTAAAAGACAGCATTCAGTAAATAAACATATGCAATAGCACAGCAAATAATCAGGAAGATCACAATGTAAATATCAGTTCTCTTTCTGTTTATTTTTTTCTCACTTTCTGAGATCTCTTTTCCTCTCCTGAAGCCTTTTTTCCATTCTTTAGTATGCACCAGACAAAGCCTTGGATCCCTAGGCTTTGGCAGAGAAGCCACAGTCTCATTTTTCTGTTAAGAGCATCATTTTAGGTTCTGTCAGCCCTTGGGTCCTGAACATGCCAGCCCAGAGCCATTCAGTTCTGCAAAGTCATTTTGGGCTTTTGAAGGTGCTTTGTGGAGGCCCCAGGCAGTGTTTCCCTGCTGATGGCAAGGCCCCTGTGGCATTCCTTGCTCCCTGGCCAATCCATCCCATCCTTGCCCGTGCCATGGCACTGAGATCCAGCCTGCCTGGCTCCTGGGAACGTGGCCAGCAGCCACCTCAGTGACCCTGCTGCTCCTCACTGCTCCTCACAGCCTGGGGAGGCTTCTGCCTCTGCCCTCCCTGATGGGCTGCCCCACTGCCAGCTCAGGCTCCTTCCCATCCTGCAGGATATGTGACTAAAGGCTTTTCCCTCATGGTTTTTTTACAAGAAATGTGCTTCTATCAATAAGACACTGTCATTAGCAGTACTATCCATCTGTATCCAAGTGTAATTTCCCCAGGTAGGAACCATTTTCCAGCTGGGGATTGCTGGAATGTGGTTCATTAGAGCTGCTTCTTGCACACCCAGAGGTCCCTGTGTTGGTGGTGGAGTGTGATTACATCAGTGCTGCTCCCCCTGACAGTCCCAGCACAGAGCAGGGATAACACACCCTCACTGCTTTTATTGGCACTGCTAATTGTGAGAGAGACGTGACTAAGGAGCAGTTTTGCTCCTTCTGTTAGTTCAACCCCAATAAATCCAGTGAGAATGGCAGAACAAGCACCAATTCACACACATTGGAATAATTTCATAACTGCTGTCTTCTAGAAAGAGAATCACAGCTGCCCAGAGGACAAACAGTCACGGCCATTTTTGCTCAGTGAAATGCTTGTGGTAAATTCAGCTGCAAATTCTGTTTTGCCTCTGTGAGTGCCCACAGGGGTGTTCAGACAGCCCTGCCCATCAGGGCACTCAGCCCTCAGCTCTGTCCACCACGAGCTCTAAAGGCTGACCACAAACACACCTGCCAGGTGAACATCTGCAAGGTCTAGGCAAAGAAAATAATTGAAAAGAAACCTAAGATGAAAACATTTCTGTGAGGAAGGAATTTAAACACAGGGAGAGCATCTGTGTTTATTACCAGGCCTCATTTTACCTCCCTGTTTAAATAAATCTCCTTTGCATGTCTCAAAAATATTCTTTGAAGAAAGATTATAAAATGGGGCTGCTGTCCCAGAGCAAATCCCCAGGCCTGGTGGAGAGGAGCAGAAGGGGCTCCATCAGGGGCACACCTGGTGCTCAGGAGCTGTGAGTGCAAAAGTGCACGAGGCAGTGCCTCCTGTGGCTCAGACACTCAAAAAGAGTTGGTTCAGCTCCTGACAAGGCTGGTTGATGCTCTTCATGCCAGCTGCCAGGCTCAGGGCCTGTGGGGATGACAGTGCTGACCATGGAGGTTACCAAGGCTGGGCTATTCAGGGCAATCCAGCCCTTGCTGGAAACCCAGCCATGAGATGACAGAAATGTTTGATGGCTCCTTTTCTCACTTCAGCACAGAACCCATCAGCATTCCAGCTTCTCCCACACTGCTTTGCCATCTGATAAAAACAGGGAGGTTCCCAGGAGTTTTGCAGCAATGGATGGGATGCTCTCACACCGGTGCAAAGGCAGGACTGGGAAGTTTGAAACATTCCCTGAGGTCTTTAGGACAGGTCTGATCCTGGCAGGCCCAGCCTCGGGGTCTGCTCAACTCTCCTGCCTTGTCCATATGATCACTGGAACCAGATTAACTGGAGGGGGAAAATGAAGAGAAACTCTTCAAAAGGTTTGGAACTGTCCAGGGTTCATTCTGGTTTTTTGTTTGTTTTTTTGGCATCAGAGTTTAGTAGCACAAGAAGGAATTCCTGTAAATCACAGAGATGTGGCAGATTCAGGTAAAAAAAAATATCTTTTTGGGGTTTGACCTTATGAAAGTTGTATAAAAATGGACAGTTATGCTTAACTCTCTGAGGTACTGTCTGGCACTGAAGTCTGGGACGTGGATCCCAAATTCCCAGACTCTCAGAGTGCCACAGGAGCAGAAATGCCCTGCTGTGGAGGCTGGCACAGAGGGACAGGACCTCCCTGCACCTGAGTTCCCAGCACCCAAACCAGCTCCTCCCAAAGCACACACACCTCTGTACTGCCCTTTAAACATGCCCCAAAGGCAAACTCAGTGTCTCTGATTTACCTTTCCCTCCATAACTGGTGCCAGCCACCCTCACACAGCACATCCACTCACCCACAGAAACACACAAAGGAAGGAATGAGAAGCTGTGAGTCACTCAAGATGTCCCTCTGAAGACTCTGAGAGAAAAAAGAAGAGAAACTGTTAAGGATATTTCTGTTTGGGGAGCAGCTGGATATTATCATGATAGGGCCATGCAAACATATAAATATCTGAGATGAAAGAGGATGAAATTAAATTGATGGAAACATTTGTGCTGTCAGTAAGATGAAAGAATAAAGTCGTGGGTACAACAGAAATTATTCTTTAAATTAAACCCATATCCTCAGCATCACATTTACTGTCCTCTCCACCAACCTGCACAGGTCTTGCATTTCCTTTCTCATGTGGCAGCATTGCCCACTTGTACACTGATATAGATATTTACTGCCTGATAAAATGCTTCTATACATTTTAATTAAAGGTCTGTGGCTTCAAGTTGTATTTATAAAAAATGCATGAAATTCTATATATTCAATTTAATCTCAGAATTAAGCTCCAGGCAGTTTCTGCATTTAGACACAACAGAATTCTGATTCTTTAAATCAGACCTGTCTGATTTATCAATATTCTCCAAATGGTTCTTTTCTGCCCCAATATACTTTTAAATTACAGGTACACAATAAATGTTGAAAATACACAAACAGGAGACTGCAATTATCTTTCTAGTAAAGCATTTCCTGAAGAACAGTAATAATTACAAACTCTTCACAAGAAATGGGGAAGGGAAGGGAAGGGAAGGGAAGGGAAGGGAAGGGAAGGGAAGGGAAGGGAAGGGAAGGGAAGGGAAGGGAAGGGAAGGGAAGGGAAGGGAAGGGAAGGTTGCCTTAGAATTTTTACCAGACAGTAAAATTCATAAAATATATCTTAAAAAAAAAAAAAAAAAAAAAAAAAAAAAAAAAAACCAAACAACCAACCAAACAAAAATCCCTAAAAATTCTAGGACATATGTAAGCAACAGTGATGGAAAACATGCAATTTATGGCATATGGCATCTGTTTTGGAGCTGAAAAAACCCTTTTTTGACCAAGGCAATTACAGACTTTTCTAGCAGCAGGAACAGCCTCTGAAAGGCAGCTTTCCCTCTGTAGGTAAGTATAAGACATCCTTTCAGAACTGGCATCCACATGGGGTCTAAATTCAAGTGAGCTTCCGAAGGAGCCAATATTGTGAGTGCACGGCCCCCAGCCCAGTGTCTGAGGCAGAAATACATTTACAAGCCTTGTGCTCAATATCTGCCTGCAGAAACAAAAGAAGGTTTGGAGCTTATCACAGTTTACAAGTAGACCCCCAAATATTTAGTCTAGAATTGTATTGGTTACTTTTTTGTTGTTAAACAAACAAGCTGAATTGCGCCAATGGTTCCTTCGGTTTTGTCCTGGTTTTAATGGACTACAGAAGAGACCAAAGGTCAGGGTGCTCTGCATCTGAGGGTTTGGGAATTTGATTATGGAAAGAAGACAAAATGTTAACAACCATGAGGTAAGTGCAAAGAAGATAAGGCTCACTTATCTCTCTATTGTGCATTCCTCCTTTTATCTCCTCGTGGTCCTTTCCCTCTCTGATCTGCAGAGGTGATCTCTTCACCTGCTAAATCACCCTTATCAAGCCTCCTGAATGCAATAACCTCTTTGGCACATTACCTATCTTTTAGGATTTGTATTTAATATATTGTGTTCTTCTTTCTTTTCTCCCTTCCTGAGAGGTTACTCCAGAGCTCAGGATTGTTGGATTACTGATTGATTTCACAATTACTTTGTGCTGTGGGTTGTTTTCATCTGTGTGGTCAACTGGTGCAAAAAGTAAAAAGGGAGAAAATATCCCTTCTTCTTTCCTCCTGCTCCCTCACACATATATAGACAGAGATTATTTCATTATACACACACTATTTCAGGTTGGAAAACCTCAGCTTTCCTGATTTACAAAACAGAATAAAATTCTGCACATAGCAGGTTTACCATCAGACAGATGACCTTAACCCCCTCTCCATCTTGTTGCAGTGTTTTAGGAAAACAGTGGTTTAGGATAAGTTCATCTGCTACATGTGGAATGAATATTGTCTCCCAAGCACCAGCACTCAGGTGTACTTCTAAGAAGCACAAAAATCATGCTAAAACCCATAGTGCTGGTTGAGGACTGCCCTGGAAAGGGAACTGTTCCGTGCTGTGGTTTGTAAGTAAAGGCATGTCCAAAATTAATGCTCAATCCAATTTAAAAGTGATTTCTCCTCTTGATTTAGGGCAGGTTTATACAGAAGCCTCCCATCAGTGTGGGACTGGGCAGCAGCACTCCAGGGACGGGGTTGTGCCCAGTGCCCCACGACTCTGTCCCTGCAGCTCATTATAAACAGGGCCAAGCAGGGATGCTGGGGAATGGAGAGGGAAGGTCCAGGTGACTTCCCCTGATGGAGACAGGGATCAATACTGGCTGGGCCAGACAAAAAACTGGTTCTCTGCAGAGAAACCAAGATTTCATGCTGCAGCTAGTTACTGAAAATTGATATTGAATGTTCCCAGCAGGAATATTTTCTTGTTAAACACTTAATTGGGAGTTGTAACATCAAAAACAACAAAGTGGGTTTTATTTGGATTCTTACAGAGGTCAAAAATAGGTACTGATTTTTAATTTAAAAAATCCTTTTCACCAGAAACTTGATTGTATTTTCAAACTATTAGCATGGAACAGCTAAAACAAACAATGCAGACAAAGCTGAGCAATACATCTGGCTACAATTTCTATATATTTATCTTTCTCTACTGAAGCACACACAGGCACTGGTGTCTAAAGGCACCTTTGTCCCTCAGACTTGTGACCATGCTTGGCTCTCTGTGGCTCTGTGTGAGACCTTGGGCACAGCCCAGCACAGGGGAGGGGAAGGGAAGGGAAGGGAAGGGAAGGGAAGGGAAGGGAAGGGAAGGGAAGGGAAGGGAAGGGAAGGGAAGGGAAGGGAAGGGAAGGGAAGGGAAGGGAAGGGAAGGGAAGGGAAGGGAAGGGAAGGGAAGGGAAGGGAAGGGAAGGGAAGGGAAGGGAAGGGATCCTCTGCAGCCTCTGACACCTCCAGAGTGCCACAGGAGCAGAAATGCCCTGCTGTGGAGGCTGGCACAGAGGGACAGGACCTCCCTGCACCTGAGTTCCCAGCACCCAAACCAGCTCCTCCCAAAGCACACACGCCTCTGTACTGCCCTTTAAACGTGCCCCAAAGATAAACTCAGTGTCTCTGATTTACCTTTCCCTCCATAACTGGTGCCAGCCACCCTCACACAGCACATCCACTCACCCACAGAAACACACAAAGGAAGGAATGAGAAGCTGTGAGTCACTCAAGCTATTTCCCTGAGGACTCTGAAAGAAGAAAGCAAGAGAAGCTCTTCCTTTCCTCTTGCTGCTGTGATTGTGTGACCCTCCCTGCAGAGCCCAGGCTCAGCTGCCCCTGGCAGCCCCTCATCTCTGCAGCCCCATCTCCCTCAGCCCTGCTGAACTTGGCTGCTGCTCTGGGCAATCCTTCCCTGTCACCTGACGGGACACAGCCCTGCCCTCCCCCTTCACAGCGCTATTTTGCACTATAATATCACTTTAAAGAGCTGGTTGTCAGCTGAGCAGCTCTCTGTGCAAGAGCACTATATCCCAGCAGAGGCATTTGTTTCCATTTTAAAAGGACACTTAATAATAATGCACTGCACACAGTGCCCCAGCCCAGAGTGACTGGCAGAGGCTTTCAGTGAGTGAATCAAAGCTGTTCTTCACAGAGCAGTGACTCCCCACAGCTCCCAGGTATGGAGCCTCCCTGGGAAGGAGCCACTTCTGTGCTTGGGACACTCAGTTCACACCTTTAGTCCACCTTTATTCCAATTGGTAATAACTCCTACAAAGAGACATACAGTGAATTTAGCTGTGGAGAATGAAGGATCCTATTAACACCAAGCTTGCTCCATTGTAGATGGTACAAGTAAAGAGTTAACTGAAAAATCAGCTGCCATAGACAGCATTTTTGTCACTATCTGTAGTGCCCACATTTAAGACATTGAAAATAAAACAAAACCAAATAAATAAAGCCAACAGAACACCTGTGGAAAGCTTATTAAAAGAAAGAACTTCTGGAAAAAACAGTCACATATTTGGGTGGAAAAAGAAGAGACAATTAGTCCTTGCACATACTGGAGGGATTTTGCCCCCAGTCGTAACAGCACAGAATAAATGTGGTATCTGAGATCTGGGGCCCATCTGTCCCTGGGGATGGAACACAAAATCAGGAGAGGCTGAAAGCCACAGCCTTGCACCATCTGAACAGACACCAACAAACACACACACTGAAAAGAAGTACCAAGAATTGCCTCAACAGGGGGAATTTCCATGCAATATATTGGGATTTCCTGTACTTTAAAGACAAAAAAGCACTTTGGATTTCCTTGGTATTTATGATAATATAAACAAAGGCTCAACAGTTCACCAGAAGAAATGAATTCTGTATCTTCACTTCCACAATGCTATAACAGGTGCTTTTTCAATCCATAGACAGCCTTTCTATGTGATTCATTAATAGCATTAAGAAATAGAATTTTGGTATTTTTACCATTTTTGTGTCATGTTCCACAGTGAACTGTAGGGTGGTAATCCAAGAATAATTTAGAGATATATTAGCATAATAATTAGAAGCCTAGAAGTCTTTATAGTGTTTTTAATATTTATGCTTGATAAATATTGCTCTATTTGTCAGTTTATGCAGTATAAAGTGAACCTTAATGTAAGAAGGTTATTAGCATAAAATTAACATAATGAAGAAAAAACAAAACAGAAAGGTAATCAAAAATAACAGAGTTTGTTTTCTCTTGCTTCTCTCAAAGGATGTACTTTACACCCAAAAATCTGTGTTATGGAAAACAAATTCTATTTAAATTAATTATGAGGTTCTATTATAGTTGTGATAAATGGATATCTTTTAACAGTTCTTCCAGAAACTGCTTTTTTTGTCTCTCTCAAGCTTTCACACTGCCCAGCCTCTTAAAGAATGAGATCATTGTGGTCACATGGCTTAGGAAAAATGAATTTTAGAAAAGGACATTTGTCCAATGTAACAAGACCCTTTTGCTCTGAGCTGAGGAGGAAAGGAAAATGTCACAAAACCAAAAGGACAGACCACAGGTTCATACCTGCAGACATCAACAAAACCCAGAAAACAGCAAGAGGAAATGACAGAATTATCTGTGCTGAGAGATCTGACAGACAAAGAGTTTCCTTTGAACGTCGGAAGTTTTAGGGGAATGCAACATTTGAAGCCTGAATTCCGCACTCCCAAGCTCATGGAGCCCAAGCTGGGTCCCAGGAGCCTGACCCTCACCTTTGCTGCCTTGTACAGCTCCTGGTGATGCTCAAATCTCTCTTTTCCTCCTCCTTCAGCTCCAGTTCCCAGAAGTCTGTCCTGCACCAGTGATGCCATGGCTCCATAACCATGGAGGATTTGGGATGTGGGGGATTGGCCCAGCAGGGCTGGGAGCTCAGAGGGCTGCAGGGAATGGAAAGGCTCCAAACCCTCCTTCAGCTCCTCAGAGATGACCCTCATCAGGTTTTTGAGGGAAACATTGGTTAAACCTGGCTGAAAGGGGCTTCAAAACTCTTCAGCCATTTTCCCTTGGGAATAAATGTAAGAGGCAGTTGAGCTTCCTTCTGCTGGCAGAAGCTGAAACAGCAGCAGACATCTGTGCAGGATAATTGAACACCAGAACTCCAGCCTGAGAGCAGCAGAGCAGCCCTGGGATGGGCTTTGGGAAGAGCAGTGAGAGCTGTGCACACAGAGAGCTGCAGGCTCACTCCCTGGGGATGGGGATTGCCAGCTCAGAGCAGGGCCATGCCCAGGGCTCCTGCTCCTCAGCCCTGCCTGCCCAGCAGGAGCAGCCCATGGCCAGCACTCCAGCAGCTCGGGGCATTTCCCAGAGCACTGCAGGCGTGTCCCCACGTTTCCAATGGCCTCTGGAAGGGTGGGTAGGAACATGTTTGTGTGAAGGCACTCTGGGGATGTGCCCACGTGCTGCTCCCCATGGGCACGGGGGAAACCCAGAGGTGCATTCCCAGGAACCCACGTGTGGACATTCAGTGACTTCACCCCAAGTCCCCCTCCACAACTCACCTCTCCCTATTGCTCCAAAAGGCTCCTGGCACAAGCCCCCACCCTCAGGTGCCTTCTCTGACCCCTCCTCAATCTCCAGGATGAAAATACAGGTGGAACAAACTATATTGAAGTTCTTTCCAGTCTAAATAATTATCACGCTCATGACATTTCTGCTGTAGTTGGTACGAGGAGTCCAGGTCCTAAAGTCACCCACAGAGCTGGATCTCCTTGGCAACACATAGAGTAAAACACAGCTTGGAATTATTGCTTTTTTCTAATATTATTAATATTTTTATGGTACCCCCTATAGTATGAGTTATCAGAAGGAAATTATTAGTTCAGGCTGAAAATTTCTGATCCTTTTCATAGCATCAGTATTTGCAAGATATCCTAATTACCAGTGTAAGGATTTGTGGAAAGGATCTGGAAATAATAGAAATAAGCCTTTTAACAGGCACAGTAATTATGCAGACACAACAGATGCTAATAACAATTTCATTTCTGTGGAAAAATGATTAAGGTTTAAAAGTACAATAACAGAGAGGCGTAAGAAGAGTACAAGGAGGTGTAGATGACACAATGTATGTGTGATCACAATTACTAATTTTAAAAGAACTTTCACACTAAGATCATCCCAAACCCATCTTCTCAACAGCAATCTGTTTGCCTTTCATGCTGTTTTCCTGCTGCCTGTTGCCCTGGTTCAGCTATTTGCCACTTCTGTTTCCTATCATAGACAAAACAGCAGAGCAGGTGCTGAACCAGAGTCTTTAATATCTGCTTAATATCTAATAATTGTCCCAGAACTATTCTGAATACTTTAAATATTTGTTTCCTCCTGTCAAACTTGAGTCATTGCTTATCAAATTTTTTTAGCAGCTTCTTCATGGTCAGGAGCTGTTTGTCACTGGGTCCTGGAGCTCTCTGCAGGTGTGGGATGTTCCAGAGCAGAAGTGGTTTTGTGTCAGCAATGCCTCAGTGGACTCCTCTGAAAAACACACAGAGCAAGAGAGAAGGCTTTAAATTACCACTGAGCTCAGGGTTTAATGGAATGAGTGGTGGAATTAAAGTTCATGGCTCCACTTGGGTTAGGGCTAGACTTTTTGTTAAGTTCAAAAATTGTTCATTAAGATAATTAAAGTTCTGGGCCATCTCACCCATCAATCAGTCTTCCTTCTGAGCACTTAACAGTTATTGCTGAATAGACTCTGAAATAACCCATTAACTCAGCACAGGTTTGCCAGAAGTTATAGGTGCTTTGAGATGGCTGGGAATGAAAGGTGGCACATAAATCAAAGGCATTGCCATCATCTAATGCTCCCAAAGCCTGCTCTGGAGTTACCTCAATCATTAAGGGCTGCTATCACAGCCATTTGCATTGGAAGATGGGCCTTCGATTCATTTCCGAAATCAAAAAGGGAGGTGATGAATCTGCCACTCCAGCAGAGACCATGGCAAGGGATCCCAGAGCCAGGAGTATTTATGGAGCTGTCCTTCAGAGCTGAGCAGGGAGTCATAAACCTGGTAAAGACATTTTCAAATCAAACCATTTCCTCTCCAAATGTCCACACAAAAAACCAGCTCAGCAAATTCCAGAGCACTGTGGAAGAAAGGCTCAGCCCTGTGCACACAATATTTTTGGGAATACTGAACACCTCCTCTTCACGCTATCAGCCATGGAAGCAACTGAGACAAAAATTACTCAGTGCACTTTGTATTGAAGTCTTCTAGGGGTTCTCTCAGTTATTTAATGACACAGGGGTTGCAGGCATGCAGCACACCAGAGTCAGCTTTAGAACAGGCACTGCCAGCACTGTGGCTGTGGTACTTTTGAATTTTAGCATGAACTCGACTCTTGATAATTTGTTTCCATTTCTTCACTGAAATTGGCCACTAAAGGGATTCTTTTCATGCCAGCTGCCCTGGTAACACAGACAAGGTTCTGCAGCACAAAGCTGATTTGGATGGAGATGTACAAAGCAATGCCACAATCCAGATGCCACCTCAGGGGAAATTTCACGATGATTTAAGGAGTGCTGTGTTCACTCCTGCCTGCTGTGGGTTAACCCTGGCAGGGCAGATCAGGTCCCTGAGTCCTCTCAGATTGCAACTTTCCCACCATCTAGTGGCTGAAGAGTTACAGATAATAAAAACTCTTCACAGACCTGTACCTAATGGAGGGGTAATAAGGCTCCTTGTTTGATGAGGAAAGCACCAAGCAAAGCTACTTTACAGCTGGCATTTTCTGCTTCAGCCTCAACATTTTCATATTAAAAAAAGTGTCTTACTCCTAATTCACATGAATCAGGAGCCCTGAATAAACTCTTGAGTGGTATTTGCCAGCAGAGGAAAATGAGCTTATTCCCAAAGTGGTATCAGCCCCACCAACTTGTGCTACCCTAAAATAAGGAATTGGTGCTGAAGTCACTGCTGACTGCTACACTCAAGAGAGAGAGGATGAGCACCACAGCAGGCAGATCATGTCAGAGGGATCCTATTGACAGGAGTTTGGGAGCTGTTAGGGCAGTTTTGGGAGGGTCCCCATTGCTCACACAAACCCTGGCACAGCCCTTGGACATGCAGGGTGAGCTGGAGGCTGTGGGGTTCTGCACCGCTCCATTTGAACACATCCAGACACGTTGGTGGAATTAAAAGTTCAATCACTCCTTAGTACTTTGAGAAATGTGTTCCAGAGATGTCAAGAAGGACGCTTTTAACTTATGGCAAGTGCTGCCTTTATATACATCCTCCAAAGGAGTGTCCTAAATCTGCTCTGTGAGCACACACAAAAAGTAGATATTTTAGCATTTCTGGTATTTCCTGAGATTAATTCCGGGGGTGTTTACAGAGAGTTCTGAAAAATAAGACACAGATCTGGCTTTCTGTTGTTCCCTGGCAAACTTAGCAGGAGCAGCACATGAAATGCTCAGTCATGATCCATTCTGTGACAGATTTTTTCAGGAGTTAAAAAGTACAAAAAAATAATGCTATTTTTCCAAGATGTCTCAGTAGATTGTGATGAAAGCAAGAGCCAGTGTGAGCAAACAGCCACCTTCTTTTGTGTTTCCAAGTAAACAGTGGCACCCAGGAGCTCTCAGCTTCATCCTTGTGGTGGAAGAAGCAATGTGAGGAGAAGGATTTCCATGGGCTATTCCACCTGGGGAGGCTGATGGTTCCCAAGAGCTCACCCCAGGGAGATACTGAATGGCCTTGCATCACTGCAATAGAATAGACAGCAAATACAATGCTAGGGAAAAAAACCTTTTAAATTGGTTTTAAAGGGTTCTCTAATTCAACCCTTCATATAGAATAAAAACATTAGCCACCTTAAAGTAAAAAAGCAAAAGCTTTGCTGACCCTACAGGATGCACTTGCATCCCCCATCTGGTCAAACTTCACAGTTCAAACACATCCCACCAGTTTTGGGGAAAATTTGGGTAACTGCATTTTAAGTCAATTCCTCTGCAATCTTTATTAATTCTGGCCATCATTTTCTAGTTCAAAAGTAACACAAGATCCCCCTTTTCTATTTGAATGAAGACAATTATTTAAGGGTACAGACAAAAGGAGCTCTTGGAAGCTGCTGCAGCCTCCTTCAGTAGAAGTCACAAGACTATTTCCTGTGGTCAAAAGTAATATTGAAAAATTACAATTAAATATCCATATGTCCCTTTCTGCTGCAGGTTTTTCCAAGTCTGTAACAAAGCTTTTCTGCTTTGCCAATGAAATCACTTGTACTCTCAATTTTCTACTTTAGACTCCTCAAAACATCAGTGTCTACCCTTACATGGAACTGTACATACCCAGATTTCCAGCTCCTCCTGTCCTCCTTCCCAGCTATGACACTTCCATTCACTCTAATCTGTATTTTATTTCATTATAGTGCTCTATACTAGCATCTTTTTGGCAGTGGTTTAGATGTAAAGTCCACTCTAAAAGTGAGACCTGGGCAAGGAAACCCATTCATTTTCTTACAGAGACAAAGGAAGAAAAGAGCTGCCAAAAGAGCCCTGGGTTTAGGATGATGAGGGCCATGTTTAACATTATTTTGATTTATTTTCAATAAAAGCTTATAGGGCATTCTCCTGTGATAGCTCTGGGCATGTGAGGAAAAGGAATCTCAGAAATTATGGCAAATTAACCATTGTGGATAACAGACAAAAGGCGATCTCCTACCAACAAATCTTGGTACCTTACACGTTGTGTACCATCCTGTGAACTCCTCCTATGGCAAAAAAAAACCCAGGATATCAAACTCTTCTGCATAACTGACACAGAGATACAGCTGAAACACTTCCACAAAGCCATGAAATAGTCATGGAAAGAACGGACGAGCTTTGAGGTACCACTTGAGAACCTGCCTATGGAAACATTGTATTCTTTGACCACTCAGTGATGTGTATTTTTCATTTCAGAGTTTTGGCAATCCACAGCAGGGCACTGGGAGCCTTGGAGATTTCCTGGTAATGTTTCTGGGTGAGGAGTGCAGCAGCTGGAGCATGCAGGATCTGAGCACTGCAATCCCCTAGCAGCTGCCAAACCTGCCCCGGCACAGGGGCTGCACCTCCAGCATCCCCACCCGGCCTGTGCCACAGAGGGGGTTCCTCTCCATAACCAAAAATCCACTCAGGAAGGGACCATTTTTAGGAAATACATGGAAAATTGTCTCAAGGCTTTAAGCTGGGCTGTTTGCTTTGCCTTGCCCATGCCAAGGCAGAGCCAGAACCAACGGTGTGTCCTGGGCCGGTCCTGCTGTGCTCTCCCTCCACTTCTGCTGCTTTTGTCCCTGAGGAAGAGGAAACTCTGATTTAGAACCATCAAACAGCAGCAGTGCCCAGACAGCAGCCAGGGGAGGGCTCCCAACAAGGAAACCTGTCACCTGGGGAGCTGCCACGAGCCTCAGCACCCCCTCCCCACTGCCTCACCAGGACTTTGAAACAGCAAATTCTGGTTATGAACAGCTTTTGGAACGCGTCTTCTTGTCAGTAGATGAGGAATTAATCAGCAGCACTTCCTGATTTAAATAATGAATAAAGGACCCAGCAAGTTGTCACAGAAAGCTCACCAACAAAAAAGTGGCAGAGCTCATTTAATAAATTATTCTCTCTGAATTCTTTTGCTAAATCTAATGTACAGGCCCTATACATAGGGGAGGAGGGGGAACATTAGCAGGTTTTGGACGTATTTTAGAAATGTTCATGTCAATTGTATATAATTTTCAAGGTTAATGGCTTTTTGATACACAATAATGGAACTCCCATTTATTGTACATATCCTAGTTGCAAAACCTGTTTCATTTGCATAATCATAAATTGCAGTCAAGCAATCCTCAGCATGTGGTTATTCATTTGATGAAAATGTAAATTTCAATTTTATTTTTGTTCAATTGCACACACATTGCATTTACTGAATATGAGAAAAAGCATTTTAATTTAACCAATGAATTCAGCTCATTACAACCTCTTAAGAACCTTGAGTAGCCCAGAATTTTGGGACAAGTTGCATTTTTAAGCAATGATGTACTATTAACTGATATTTTTATTTTATGTTTTAACACCTAAAAAAAGTTACTGTGTTTATTTTTAAGCAAATAAATTCATTATAGGATGTGAAATCACTCTGCTATTTTACATACAAAGTTAGTGTAGTAGCATCAAAAAAGAAAGGGACTCAATTAAAAAAAATAAAGGCAGACATTTACAGCTAACATTGAGTGAAATCCATGGGAAAAAAATAGTCTCTTGTGCTTGGGACCTAAAAGAGACTCTGATGTAAAAATGAATACTCAGATCAACTGATCTGCTTACACGACTGAGAATTTTGGCCTGGCTCTGTGGAAGAGCAGCTAAAAAAGAGTCTCTAAAAAGCTAAAAAGAGTAGCTAAAAACCGAAATCTTTCCTACTTGCAAATTGAATGTATTACAGAGGCATCCCTGAGAGACAGCAGTCCAGCTCCCTGGGAGAGGCCTTGCATGCAAACCTGCTTCAAGAGCTTCAGAGCCCTCTTTAAAGTCCAGAAGCTGTGGGGAGGCTGGAAAGGCACTGGGAAGGAGCCCTGTGTGCTGCCCTTCGGTGGGGTCACAGTCCCTGCACCGGCCCCGGCTGCTCCTGCTGTGGATCCATGGAAATCCCGTTCCCAGTTAATGAGAGCTCGCTCAGCGCCAGAGCTGGGACTTCCCAGCTACAGGTGGGGAGCAGCATCCTCAAAGGGCCCCTTTGGTTGACTGAAATTAATTTGCTCTGACATTAACTACTCCCTCTAATTAAGCCGAGTTCATGATCTTTATGGAAGAGAAGTAAAGCTTAGAAAGATGAACAAGCCCAAACATTTTGAGATCATATAAGTAAAAATTTCTACTGACACAACTTTGGATTTAATTAAAAATGTGTCTGATAATCACAGTAATGGGTCTTATTTTAATAAATAATTTCTATTGCATATCTTGTGAAGTTTAACCTGGATTCCCTTTTGCTTCAGAGGTACCACAAGCATAAGTAATTAAACCTTATAAATTGATAAAATCTAGCATTAGAATTCCATGCTTGCTTTGCTTCCTCCAGCCATTTCCTCTCCTCTCCAACAAACAAACATTTTCCTCTGCCCTGCTTAGCTGCAGTCATTCCTTCTCCTGGCTTCAGGATAGGTTATCTCCTGGAATAGCACCATCACAGCCAGGGATGGATGGGCATAGTGCTCCTTTCCACCCAGGATTCCTGACTGCATGGGAAAAGACTATTTGGGCTGTTTGTTCATGTTTTGATGTCCCACACCTCAGCCAGGCGAATAACTGGAACCTCTATAACTACCAGGAACATTTCGTGTCCTCTCAGATGCCCTGATGGGGATAAAGGTCAGTGCAGAAAACCTGATCTAGCCCTCACACACAGCCCATGCCCAGAGCTTTCTGGGATCTGCTGGGTGTGCTGCCCCTGGCCAGTGTGGGATTTCCTCACCCCAAAGCTGCAGCCCCAAAGCAAGTGCAGCCTTTGGTGTCTGCTCTGAGGGCAGCTGACAGGAGGGAGCCCGAGCGTTTGGGCCAGGGTGTGGGTGGGCAGCCAGCACTCATAACACAGGGGCCCTGTGTCCCTGCCAGTGCCTGGGAAAGCTGCCCTGGACACAGGGAAAACCTGCAAAACACCAGAGGGAAATATGGACCTTGTAATGCCTCTGCTCCAAAGCTCAGGAAACACACACATAAAACCTGGTGGTAGGCCGTGGTTTCCTTTGGGCAACTCATTGTTGAATTTCACTTCCCTGACAGATCTCATTAAATTCTGAGGTGTATTGCTGGCAACACCCATGGATTTTGATGATTGCTGTACAACACAAATATTGATTACATATATTTCCTTGGTAGAAAAAGTTGGTTTTTTTCTTATAACTGGTAGTGCCTAACAGACTGCAATGAACTAAGAAAGTCAAAATTGTCACTGAACTTGTCTGAATTGTCTTTTTCTATTTCAAGTATTTAACTACAGATTTCAAAATTCTAACCTACTGTGTAGTATTTTCCCATGACCTACAGTAAACTGGGAAGAGGTTTAGGTATATACTGGGAAATACCTAGAAAGGGAGCCTCTCCTGGAACAGAGAGGAGCAGCTGGGACAGCTGGGATTTCTCTGGAATGCTCTGGCACAGCATCACTCCCAGCTCATTCCCAGGGCCTGGCTGAGGGTTTTGCTGGGCATTTTCCATGCTGGGCTGAGGCAGTGCCCTGCAGGGCTCCACGCCAGCTGCTGGCCCCAAAGCCAGGCACACTTTGGGACACAGCCTCCCTTCAGGACTAGAGCCACGCTTTGACAAGGATCTAACAGCTCCAGAGCAGCTGGCAGGAGCTCCATGGGAATCAGGTAAACTGAGTGGCACCTAAAAACAAAATTAGTTTCCATGTGCATTATCCTGTGGAGAGCTGGATTGCTGAATTTGACAGAAAATAGTCTGGGGAAGGAAAAATAATAGTTCATAAAACTTACCTATTCACTCAGAAGCACAGCTTAATTTTGCAGACCACATTAAGAGCTCCAAGTTCAGCTCCTCAGTTTCAACTCTAAGCATCTCCTTGTTCAATTAAGACAACTTGATTAATTTGGGGTTTTTTTCCAGTTTCCCCTATGTATGAAATGACTCTCTTATTATTCTGGGCAATATGGCGCAACATAAAAATATGGATTAAAGAGAAAATGAGAACTACAGAAAAATAATGTAACACTTTGTATATCAATGCCAAAACTGAAACAAACAAAAATATTCTCTTGGTGTGTGAATTAGCAGCTTCAACCCTCACTGGGAGGATTAAAAAACATAGTGGAGGAGTAATTCAAGCAGTGGATAATAACTTAATTGAGCAAACATGGTTCATGCTTAAGTTTCTCCATCCCAAAAAATACACAGGGAGGTCCAAGGCAGCAAAGCCTCCCACGTGCCCCACAGAGAGGTGATGTGTGCCACAGGCTGGAGCCACCCCGTTTGCCTGCAGGGCACTACTGCCACCAAATCTGGGTTTGGATGTACAGGGCAATGATATATTAAAGAAAAAAACCAAAAAGCAACCTCCTGACCATTAATTGCTGAATTCCTGACAAACCTGAGTAGGAATTGCAGTGTGTGCAGCAATAGCTGCAAACTGAGAGCTACCTGATGGAACAAAATGTAATTTCTGGAGAGAAAATGGAAGCAGCATTCTCATATAAGACCACCATTAAGTGCTTCAGCATCTAGGTACATAATACACCCACGGTGAACTTTTGTCTTTGTGTTTTCAAAGAACCAGGGATTCATTTAATTATGTACATAAATAATGGATAGCATTCCTTTCCTTCTACTCCATTATGGCTATTTCTTTGTTTATTTATAAATTATTTGCCAGGTTCATTCTGGAAAGAGAAAGGATGTTGTCTTCTCCAGGAAGTTTAGGAACTAGGCAAAACAGAAATAGAAAAGGGAGGGAAACTCTGTGCCAGTTTTACTGGTTTGTGTCCAAACAGAAAAAAGAGGAGCAGGGTATAAAACTTGTTCCAAATTGAAAGGCAGAACCCCAGCTGGTACAAAATGCAGCTATGCCAACTGACCAGATCCAAGTGATGATATAGCCCTGGATTTTCATCCATCCTATCAAATGCAGTCAGCAAACTCATTTCATTGAAAGAAAAAAAAACAACAAACTAAAAACAAACTAGCAACAAAACCAAAACAAAACAAGAAGACATAAGCAGTAAATTATCAATGAAATAAAATAGAATCCTAAATCTGCTATCATCTGTATATTTTTTGGTTTGAGTGCAAAGTCAGTTCTGCCATTACCACAGTTCTGACCCATTCCCTGCAAAGCTCTGGAAATGTTCTAGGCTGTAGAGCCCTTGGTAACTGGCCTGGGCTGTCACAGATACAAATGTCACTGTTTCTTTCTGCTACACTCAGGAATAAATTGAAAAGCTTCTTTAAAATAAGAGATTAAATTAGTAAAACAAGCCTGTTTTTAAAATGAAATAAAGAATATTCCATTGGTCATCACTTTGAAGGGTTTTCATGCCCCCAAGACTACTATGGTAGCACAAATCACAATTCTGCTTAAGGTACAGGGCAAGCAAGGCAATTATTCAAATGTGACCTATAGGTTTTCAATTTTGGATTCTGCCAGTATTGAAACAGGAATGAAGTTTTTATAAAATTTAAAGGAATGCCCTTGTTAGGACCACAGAGACAAGCACATTCCCTACAGCAGCTCATGTTTCTTGCTGTAACAGCACATAAAATACAGCAAACATTTATCAGCAAAACTAAGATGTTTGGAGAACCTGGGCTTCCTTTAATATCCCATTATCCTTCATCCCTGAAGGAGGATAATACCCTGGATATGGTTATGTAGCCCAGAAACACTTAAAAAAAAAAAAAAAGGTAATAGAAGAGGCAAGAGGAAGAATAATTTTAATGAAGTTGTTTCACCTTTACCCTGATGCAAAAATGTGAGGCTCTTGAATAACCATCTGGATTTCCATCCTGTGAGTCGAAACATAATTGTGTGACCTGTGCACAGCTTCAGCATCTCATCAATTGCAACACTCTGGTGAATCACACACTTCAAACCTCCTCATCTCAACAGCAAAGCTGCTTCACCAGGCAGCACAGACAACAGAGGGTACAAGGTGAATTCATGTTTGTGTTGGGCCTGCAGGAGCATCTCTCACCATCTAACTCAGTCCAAAATCTCCATGACTAAGGCACTTCACCTCAGTCGGCATTTTAACAATGGAACAGAAGTGGAACTTGCATTCCTTAGAGCCTTCCCCCCACAAAAGGATTCCAAGACACCTCCCATAAATCCCTCCCCCCCCCCCCCCATTTGTTACTCATGTGTTATAAGCAGGAGAACATTTTTAAGATATTTGGACCTTCTCAGGATCAAGCATAAGAAGCAACAACCCTCATATTTGAGAAATGCAAAATCTAAAGGGTTGTATGCAAGAGGATCTGGGATTTCTCAGCTATTGGGAACAGTAACAATTCAAGATATTCTGAGTTAAACCAGAATCAGATATTAACACTCTCTGAGAATAAAAGGCCAAATAAATGCATTTATAACAGCTTTTTGTGCAGGCTCATCTCAGAGATCTGATTTTAGATTTATTGTGCCCCAAAACCAGAGGACAAGTAAAGCTGCCAGCCAAAGAAATGGGACTGCAAAGAACTTTATGCAACAATCATTTGTCAGGCATTAAAATAACTTTATTGGCAGATTCATAATACTTGCCACAGGCAGCAAAGTTAGAGATTTCCAGAGCTCACAAACAGGCTCCTGGCCCCAGCTTCTATTCCCTTGATTGGGAAGAGACAAGAACAGAGACCCCCAGGCTTTTGCAGGTACTTTTGTCTCTGAATTCTGAACCTGTGAGAGGGATCTGACTCATGATGGAGACTCGTTCTCTGCCCCTCATACTTGGCTGTGAGATGCACATTTTTCTCCCATTTTTATGGACATTGTGAACAAAACTAAAATTACCTATTAAGCTACAGAAACTCCTGGGGGTTTGGTAGACATTCAAAACTCCAAAATATTCCCTTGGCTACTGACACTTCAATTGCAGGGATGGGTGGCAGTCCTTGGCTCAACATGAGCAGCCTCCACCTGGCATCCTGCTCTTGAGCCCCCAAAGACTGATGTGCAATCCCAGCATGGACATGCACAGACCATAAATCTCTATGGGAAGCTCTGAAACTTTAAGTATTCCTAATTTCATTTGAACCAGTCCATATTCAAAAAAAAGCTGCCCCTGTCAGGGACAGCCAGGAGTGCCTGAGTAACAATGAGGATTTGGATGTTGCTGGTGTGTTGTAAGAGAGGAGGAAAGACACAGAGCAGACCAGAGAAACCTCAAGTTTCTAATTAGAGAGGCTGTGAGGCCACTGAGAGAAAACAACTGAATGCAGAGTCTGTAAAATCATACTGTGTTCTTTCCAGCACTTTATATTCTCAATGGGCCTGATCCAATCCTTATTCAGAAAACATTTCACAGACTTCAGGCACGTTGCTATGCAGTGATCTGTGATCTGTTTCATTAATCCAGAAAAATTCTAACTAGGAACACAACACCCTTTGATAATCCCCAAGCACAGCAACAAAGAGGAATGTTTACTACTACCTAGTGAGCCATACATAATATAGCTCATCATCAAACTTCCTTCCTGCACAGCATTAACACAAATCTCCAACACCCCTTGCACCTTCCACAAATATCAGAGTTCTGAGAATAAAAAGAACAGCCAAATTAGATGCTGTGCCACTAAAATAACTGTACCCAGCAAGGGTTACAAAGTGATGCAACCAGAAAGCTGGTGTGTAATCCTACACTGAGAAATAACAATTTGGAGTCCAAGGAAGTGCTCCTTGCCTGCTGCAGGAAGGTGGTCCTGGCTCCTCTCACAGGAGAACTGGAGGTGTAAAACAAACATCACCGTGTCTGCAGAGAGCAGTCTCAGTGCTCCCCTGGCACAAATCCAGCCTGGATCTCATCCCCGTGTTACAAAGCACTGTCTGGAACAGGGAATCCTTCCCAGGGCACACAGGTGAGGATTGTAATGCTGTGGTCTACTTTTCTACAGAGCTTCCATTATTATTTTAATATAAAAACTGTTTCTGCTCCACAGCATCAAGCAAAACATTTAAAGTACAGACTAATTATGACTGGCAGGCTGATTTAAATAAGAACTGGTTACAATTAATTATAACAAAAATAGAATGTTGCATTTTGTATATTTAGCACTGCATCATCTCCCTTTACAATTGTACCTTCAGAGTGCTTTAGCTGAACTATCTCTGAAAATCCTCTAATGTAAAATTGTTTTATATCATCCTCCCTCAGACTTCAGTGTATTTTAGGAGCTGAAAAAACCTGTCTTACTGACTGCAGCAAATCATAGTGCAATCCTTTCCTTTCTCATTTTGTTTATCTACACAAAGGTAACTTCCAAATGTGTCTGGATTGAAGTGAACAAGCAGGCAGCACAGACAAAGGCAGAGCAGGGAGGGGAGCTCCCAAAGGAGCCCCCAGTGCTGATGGCCAGCAGGGCTGTGCTGTGGGCCTCAGTGGAATGGCTCCCTGCAAATCAACAGTCACAGTCTGAATTTGTGACCTGTGAGCTCTGCAAACACTGCAGGTACAGAGCTGAGCCATCAGCCTGTCACAGCAGCAGTGTGACGTCCATCAGCTCAGGGCAGTGGCACGGGCAGGGTGACCCAGCTCTGGTAGATGTGAGCAGCACACGTCAGCTGAGGCTCCTGCCCAAACAGCAGATTATGGAGGAAGAAGGAGCAAGAGAGCCTGGTGGTATTCCTTTGAATGCCTGAATTGCATTTAGGCAGCCTGTGCTCACCTCTCCTGCATTTACATCTCATGAAAGCTCTAAGAAACAAATCTGCCAACAAAATGTCTACAGAAACTGCAAATTTTGATTAAATACTGGAGGGCTTGCAAAAAAAAGAAAAAAAGAATTCATAATTCAGAAACACCAGATATTAATGATGGAAGTCAGAAGTTTTATGGTCTTGGAACACCAACCACACGACTTTATAAGTTCAATCAAAAGACTTAGTGCAATTCAGTTTAGGTAAACCAAGCACTTGTAATTGACTTCTTCTGCCTTTAATTTGCAGATGTAGATTAAGATTTGTTAGTTTACATGATTCAGAGGAAAATAAAAAGTATATATTTGTTGCTGACAATTTATAAGGAGAAAAAGTGCTGAAAGAGAATAACATAAAACAGTCACTTTGAATTACAGATTTTCTCTAGAGCATCTCCTGGGAGGCATTTCTGGGTAGACAGAAAGTACAGTTTTGTTTAATAAAATGGAATGTGCTAGAATACAAACCTTGTATTCACAAACCCTGCCCTTCCCACGATGTCAAGGTGGCCGGACACATCTCCTCACTCACAGGTTATAACCAGCACAAAGTACAGATTTTTAAAGTTACTTCTGGCTCTGGTATTTTTCAAACATGCACAATGCAAATATTTCTGCAGGCGCCAGTTCTGAATTATTAAATCAGGTATTTCCACTGCTGTCAGGTACTGGGAAGATTCAATAAAACAGAATCACTCCAGGCTCACCCATCTCCTGTAATCACTGGGGGGGAAAAAAATTGCTTTTCCTGTTAATGCTAAAAGACTTTTTTCTTGAGTGAAAAATAAAGTATGTGTTATTTTAAAGGATGTGAGATATCAAAATACATGTGTGTGTGTGTGTATCTGTGCAAGAAACATCTATTGCTGTTCATTAAATCTTCACTAGAAGTTGTTTCCTGATCCCTTAAAGAGCACATCCATTAATGGTAAAGAACAGAAAATTGTGATACACAAGCTCAGCTCATGAACCTCAGGGAAGGTCTGGAGTGAGCAAGGTAAGGGATGGGGACTGGAAAAGTGTGGATTTCATTCATAACCTGAGCTGCTGGATGACCAAAGGGAAATCACTTCCCTCCTGTGCCCCCTGCCCTGACCTTTGGGATGGGAAACTGCAGGAGGGGAGGGGAGGGACTGCTGGAAACTCCCACTCTTTGAGGGGACCTCCAGGCTCCAGAACTGCAGGGACCCCACTCAGGTGAGGAACACGGGGAGGTGAATCCATTTCCACCACTAAAACAGAGCTTCAGCAGGGAAACACAGTGACACAGCACCCGCTGGGAATCTCTCTGCTGGACAGAAGGGGAGTTTGGTCTCATGCACACAGAGTGCTTTGCAGCCAGAACCTCCAGGACAAAGCCAGGAAGGGATCAGGAATTCCTTCCACAGGAGGGGATGCAGAGTGGAGTTTCTGAACTGCAAGAGAACCATTTCCAAGCTCAGGCCTGTGAGAGCTGCCTAGTGGCTGCTGAAGTTGCCAGCAGGACTTCCTGAGTGTGGGGAAATACCCGGAGCTGCTTCCAGTGTGTATCCAGCTCAAGTGGCCACAGAGAGTTTTGTCAAAGTGCTAAAACTCTCCAAGTTCTCGCACATAAGTGGGCTCCAAACCTCTGCAGGGTTGCTTAATCCAGGTAACTGAATCCACTGCCCCCTGTGCTCTCTAAAATACAGATTTTTGTCTGAAATGGAAAGCGTGCTCCATGTAATGCCACACTGCCCAGAGGGAGCGTTCTGGAAATCCCAAACCAAGTCCTCCTAAGCAGAGACCAGGTTTTGGAAAACATTACAGTTAAAAGGCCGCACATCTGCTTATGAATTGGGCATTCCCCCCCTTTTTCCTTTCTCATTAATGACAATTACTTTAATGAAGGCTGAATGGGGGAAAGAGGTGTCCCTTTTATTCATTGTTCCTCATCTGAAGCTTTAATTATAGCTTTGCAACTCCACAATTACTGTGAGGTAGTGATGGCTTCGAACCCAGAGGAGGAGTAGCAGAAGGGATCACTGCACTCAAATATTCTGTTACTCTGCAGTATCCTAAATATTTTTGATTTAACAAGCACAGACAGGGAAAAGTACATATGTCGAATAATCTGAATTTATCAAGTCTTCCATGAAATGCAAATGCCCTTAGAGGTGAAAGAGTTTTGATTAGGAGATGTAGAGCATTGCAAAGTTGCTGCATATGCAACATTTCTCAGACTAGATTCACAAAGTACCCTGCAATCTACTTTCTTGTTAGAAATTCTCAGAAACTGACAAGCTGCACTGCAGGCATGGCACACTGTAAAGTCACTAACACTGTAATTAGCTGCTTTATAACCCAGTGTGACTACAGTTCTCAGCTGTGAGATAATGAAATAAAACATTCCTAATATTACTCTCACAAATATTAATACGAAAAGTGGATATATTAGCTTTCAAGAGAACAGAGAATTAGCCTGGCATGGAAGCACTGGGGGAAAAAATGGAAAAATAATTTCTTTTTGGCAGCAATGAAAAGAGGTCGCACACAGCATGAGAAGGTAAAACATACCTGAGGAATACAAATTATTGGACACAATTTAATGATAATTTCTTGCAACAGCAGAACATCCTTCTTGTGCCCACACAGCCCTGCTCCTCTGGAGGTGAGGAGGAGCCCCAGCCAGGCCAAGGCAGGCAGTGCCCATAGAGCCAGGACAGTGCCCACACAGCTGGGGCAGTGCCCATAGAGCCACGGCAGTGCCCACACAGCCAGGACAGTGCCCACACAGCCAGGGCAGGCAATGCCCACACAGCCAGGGCAGGCAGTGCCACCACAGCCAGGACAGTGCCCACACAGCCAGGACAGTGCCCACACAGCCGGGGCAGGCAATGCCCACACAGCCAGGGCAGGCAGTGCCACCACAGCCAGGACAGTGCCCATACAGCCAGGACAGTGCCCACACAGCCAGGACAGTGTCCATAGAGCCGGGGCAGTGCCCATACAGCCAGGGCAGGCAGTGCCCACACAACCAGGACAGTGCCCACACAGCCAGGACAGTGCCCACACAGCCGGGGCAGTGCCCATAGAGCCACGGCAGTGCCCACACAGCCAGGACAGTGCCCACACAGCCAGGCAGTGCCCATAGAGCCACGGCAGTGCCCACGCAGCCCAGTCAGGGCAGGCAGTGCCCACACAGCCCAGTCAGGGCAGGCAGTGCCCACACAGACAGGACAGTGCCCACAGAGCCCAGCCAGGGCAGGGCTCAGCTGGGGCCGTGGAGGGGCTGCAGGGTGAGTGCAGCCCTGCACTGGTGACTGTCGCTGTCCCTGTCCCCAGCACGGGTCCCCCAGCCCCAGCCGCTGCCCGCTGGCCCCTGGGCACGGTGGGCCCAGCTCCTGGGGGACAGGGCGTACCCTCCCGGGGCTGGGGACACCCTCCTGGGGCTAGGGCCGGACAGAGCGCACCCTCCCGGGGCTGGGGCCGGACAGAGGACACCCTCCCGGGGCTGGTGCACCGGGCAGGAGCCAAGGCACGGCACGGGAGGTTCTCCGCTCCCCCTGGACTTGCTGCTCCCTCCGTGCATTCTGTGGCTGTCTCACAGCTGCTCTCGGACACCTGCAGCTGCCGAGCGGGAATTGTTTGCCCCAGAGAGGGGGCACGGAGAGGGTTTCCTGGGTCCGAGAGCCATTTCCCGCCCCTGGCCTGTGGGAGCTGCCGGGGCTCCCCGAGCTCCCAGCAGGACTCGAGAGTGCGGGCAGTTCCTCCCTCCCCACCGCACAGGCGGCTCCATCCCCGCAGTGCCTCAGCCCCGGGAGGCTCCCAAATCCCTGCGGCAGTGTCCCCCAGCCTTGCCCGTCCTCTGCAGCGGCACAACATCCACCTGGATTGCTCCTGGACGTGCCCTGGCACATCTCCGAGCCCGGGCTGAGTGGGACTGACAGACAGCGAGGGCTGGAAATGAACGGGGAACGAGAGAAAACTCTGCGAGCAGCTGATAATACTGCAGGGGAACAGCAGGAATAAAACACTGCAGAAGAGTTGTCAGCTTCCCTCTCTTCTTCTGTGGTGGGATTAGCAGAAAAGGTTAGACTATACATTATCCAAGAGTCACTCTAATGATGTATTACTCTGAGGTTTTCATAAAATTAATCTCTCAATAATAAGACATAATACAGGTTTCATGCATACTAGGTAATTAAAGAGCTTGATGAATAGATGAAAGAGTGAATGTTCTGGATCCTTAAACAAATCACAGCTTTAAATTTCATTAATTTTAAATTTACTCCGAGACCTAATTTAAAATTGGCAAAGCTTCTCTACTGCTGAAACCAGAAATCATTAAATAAAACTGAATTGTATTATTTATTGTTGTGTCGGGCCAATAAAATACATCAATTTACAATGTCAGGATGGCAAAAATATGACAGAACTCTACAATATTTAAAATAGTTTGAAAAATTTACTGCAGCTCTTGGTTGAAAATTTAAACAAGAAAATCTATTCACAGATACTTTTTTGGCCTTTTCATTTGCTGTCCGGTGCCTTGAGCTACCACACAGAAAGGTTTGCAATAATTTAACCATCATCTGCTAGAGCTTTGAGGGAGGGGAAGGCAAAGAAAGAGAGCAATGATTCTATTCAGTTTTTAGGCAAGGAAAACCACGCAGGACGTTTGCTGAAGTCAGCAGAGGATATCTGAATGTCTGCAGCACTCCAAAATACCTCAGCCTGAGTAAACCAGACACTGCTTAAAGCACTTCTGCCAGGCTCAAGCTGTAATCAGAATAAGAACTGTAAAATGCAAATAGGGAATGCCACGAGAGAACAGCACTGAGTCAGAACTGGGGAAACAGTGAGTTAAAATAACTCTTTTACTATAAAACCAGGGGAAAAACCCACAAGTGATTGCAAAGTAATCCAAGAAAAGTGTGGCAGTGACCTGTGTGGGGCAGGCCTTGGGACCTTGGGGGGGAGTGTTGGTGTCACAGCCCAGCAGCCCCAGATGTGCCCTCCCAGCTCTCCTGGGCACCACCCCAGCCCTTGCTGCAGCTCTGCCACCAGCAGTGCCTCACTGAGGCAGCAGAGAGCTCCTCTTTTGCCAAATTCTGCTCCTGGGGCACCTGGAGCAGGATGGCAGGCACTGCTGCCCTCCCTGTCCTGCACACACAGACACAGCCCCACGGGCACGGGGCAGTTCTTCCTCTCTCTGGGGACTCACTCTGCAGCTCAGAGCCACCTCCAAAGCAATCAAGTGCACTCCTGTTTATTAGAAATACAGGAGTGATTAAACTCTGCCCTGGTGCTCCTTGCTATTCAAGTTTAATAATGTTTGTTAAGTCTGCTCCTTTTGAGATTGGTTGCTGATGTTTCTCCCACAGAAGCCTGAAGAGAAACACTCCACAAACCTGTGCATTCATACAAGAGTGGCCCAGCATAAACTGCCCCTGTGTGGGCACTGCCTTTCCGGGTTCCTTCATTTTAGGCCTATTTCCTTTATTTGTTTTATTATTCTCAGATATTAACTTTCCATATTTTTGCTTTTCTTCAGTACAACACCTACAAAAGGGAACAATTTTTTCAGCCTTTTCCTTATTCTCTTATGTAAACCCATATAAAAAGATTATCTCCAAGTGTTGACATAACTCTCTCCCTCATCTCAATGCAGCAGATGAAGGGAGAAAAGCAAAGAGTTTCCAGAAGTGGCTCCTGCTGGCAAATATCCAGCTTATAGACTTCCTATTGTTTTGCTAACAATTAGAAGCTTGAATTATCAGTTTGCTAGAACTGCATTTAAAGAAACCCTTCTGGGTTTCATCACTGGTAGTCTCTTTTATTTGATAACAATTCTCATTCCAATTTAACAATTCCCCTACACGGGAGGACCAGTGGAGCAAGGGAACTTTAGTGCATCCCTGTGCTTTGGTGAACTCCAGTCTGAATGCAGCTCCCAGTCTTGAAGAGGTCTTGACCAGAGCAATTTTTTGTCCTAGAACTGGAGTAAAGCAGATTGACTCCCTAATGTTATGAATAATTCCAAACAAACATTTGGACAGCCAAAAGGATCAAGAGACACTGAAAACACACTGATAAACAAACACAGTGAGAATCTGTGATACTCATGAGATGCATGAGTGGCTTCTTGCTGAAAAAAGAGAAGATATGGGTCATCTAAAAGTACTTGGAAAAGAAATGTGGGAGTTGTGACAATAATAAGAAAAAAATGAGCAAAGATTGTTTGAAATACATAATCTGTGGATCTTCAGTTTGAATGTTGAAATCAGAATTCTTTTCTGATCTTCATATCTGAAGCACTTTAATAGGGAATTAAACAAAGATCCCTAAACACCCCTGCTATCAGCACGCTAAAAATCCAGATATAAGGCAGAATTCTGCTTAGCAGCCATGCCCAAATCTGGATAAAGAAGAATCAGTGTGTGCTCCAATCTTTTTCTGTTACCAAAAAACAAGTATTGCTTGGACCACTGCTGCAGTGCCTCTCACATGTTCACACCTGACAAAATCCCAGGGTGAGGGAAATCTGAGTCAGGGCTGCCTGAGAGTGACAGAAGGGAACACCCAATACTCCAATGATGCCATGAAATATTCCTGCTGCATCTGTCAGTTGGCCTGTGCTGAAATAGATGCACCCACTCACGGGTGTTTTCACTAGGGCCATTAAAAGGAATTAAATTCTGTAAACCCCGCATTTTTGACTGGCTAAAATTGCATGTACAAGGTAGCACCAGATCCAGACCTCACCCAGCTTACAGCTGGTTGTCTTGTAATAAATCCAGGCACACCATGTTATTCATGGCAGACTGAAACAAGCAGCTGGGAAGATTTTATCTCCCTTTTGATGGAGAAGTACATCTTCTTGCCTTCCCTCAGCCCAGAGGCTCGATTAGATCCTCACAGCTGGCCCTCAGTGCTGCACAACCAGTCCTGCTGAAGATTGATTTTTATCCACCTGAGTTTGAGAAGAAAGGAAAGACCTTTGCTTTCCAATAATGAGACCTGTATCACGCTTTTTACTTTCACAGACAGACTTCTTTTAAAAGTTTTACCTCTGGATTATCACTTAAATAGGCAAGCACCAATGCTGTGGTTTGAGCTCATAGTCTAGGAGTTTCTGAGTTGCATTTAAAGAGTTATATTGATTTTAGAGGTCTCAGGCTGGCTGAGATGGAACCTATCTTGCTATGTAATGAGTTGGCAGTTACAGATGAGAGAGGCACATAATATAGTTAATCTGTTTTTTCAAGCACTGGTTAAATTGTTAGCCAGCATGCAGCATTGCATGTGGATGCTTATTATTCTCCCAACAAATACTGTATTTCATTCTAGTTTGCTTGATATGAACAGTTCACAGTGTATTCTTTGTCATTTAATTTCCTGTGTACATTGTGAGCACTTCCAAAATCTCAGCAGGGTGCATTAGAGAAACCTACAGAAGGAGCAGAGAACATTAATCAAATTACTATATTAGATACTATTAGATGTCTTCAAGTTGGAACTTGTATGCACTGAGTTTTACAGCTTTCTTTTTATCACTTCAGAAGAGATCAAAATAACTCATTAAGTCAATTCATCCTTTTTGCTGCGTTTGCTGATCGTGCAGGGAAGTGCAGCCTGTGAGGGGCGATGTGGAAAGGGCTGTGCCAGGCCCCCTTGGGCAGGAGGGGCAGGGGAGCCCTGCTGGGGCTGCCACTCTGCATCCTCCCTCTGTCACCCCTGGCAACTGGGATCCCCAGTGCTCCAAACCTGGGAGCAGGATGTGGCAGCACCAATGTGCCACATCTCCCCCCACACACCATTTCTGCTGGGTGACATCTGTGCCAGGGCTCCAAACCTGCCCCAGGGCTCCAAACCTGTGCCAGGGCTCCAAACCTGTGCCAGGGTTCCAAATCTGTGCCAGGGCTCCAAACCTGTGCCAGGGCTCCAAACCTGCCCCAGGGCTCCAAACCTGCCCCAGGGCTCCAAACCTGTGCCAGGGCTCCAAATCTGCCCCAGGGCTCCAAACCTGCCCCAGGGCTCCAAACCTCCCCCAGGGCTCCAAATCTGCTCCACAGCTCCGAATCTGCCCCAGAGATCCAAATATCCCCCCAAGACCCCAAACCTGTCCCTTCTCTCCCTCTTTCCTTCTTCCATCATCCTTTTGTGTTTCTGTGAGGAGATGATCGAGTGTATTTGGGGTGTTTTTTTCAGACCAGCATAAGCAAAGCACTTCCAGTTCTCCAGCCTTTCCTTCTCTTTCTCAGCTAGAAAATAGACTGTGCTGGAGGAAATATATCAAAACTCCCTCCTACTCCATCAAAACTGTATCTGAAAACTCCTCTGTTGGGAAAAAATTATTTACTAGATTTTATGTCTTTTAACAAATAAATTATGCAGTTTCAAAATTTACAATTAAATTAGAATTCAGACAGTTATTCTCCATTCACAGCCTGTTTTAATTTCTTCACTTCAGGATGTCTTGAAAAGTTTTATATTCACTGAAACTATTCAATGCTCTTCTGCAACCAAATCTCAGCTTTCTCTTTTGCATTTTTGTACCAATACCTCTGCAAACACACCAAGAAATTCCCAAAATAAGGATGAAGAGGAGCACCGTCAGTGCTGAGATGTACACATAGAAAAGGGAGAAATTTGAAGTGAGTCTTAGAGTATTGCAAATACAAATTCTGTGTAAATGGACTTTTGTTTGCACTGCTGTTCCCTAGAGTTCAACACTGCATTTATCTACTGGTTACAATGACTTAGGGCAGGTAGTCATCAAAATTTATAGGTAATTACAAAATATTTTAGAGAAACATTTGGGCCACAGTTTATCTCCATGTCCAGCTGATTACATAACCAATCAGAATTTACCAGACAACCTATAATGCTTGTTGGAAGCATGGGACAAACAAAACAGTAGAAAAAGTTGAAGATTCTGCTTTAGAACAGAGAATATTAGAGAATTAAAGAAGGAGAATTAGAAGAGATAGCAGCAGCAGATCAGGAAGAGACAGGCTGGATTTCAAAGGCAGGAAAGGACAAGGTAAGGCTAAAGGGCTGAGTCTGAGTACATGCCTTGAAAATGTCCTGAATTTCAGGAGCAATAAATACCTATTGACATGTTCACATCCTGACATCACCTCCGTGCTCCCAGCTGAAAGTCACCACTCTCACCAAGGGGAACAAAACAAAGGATTTTAGGGATGTTACATTTTAAAATCTTGGCCTAAAACCCAAGGGAAGAGCTGTATAATCAGCGTGTAAGCCGTGGCTCGGCAGGTCGGAGTCCGCGCGCGTGACTCCTCATATTTCAGTGAACGTTCTGCTCGAGGGCCTGGCAGGCACTCCTGCCTTGCTCCTGGAGGAAGAGCTTCTCCATGGGCTGGCCTTTCTCTCCAGCTTTCCCTCCTGCCATCCTCCTCAGCTCCTCTGCACCAGGATTGTGGGGAGCCTTAGAGGGAGCTGTTCTCTTGCCCTGACAGTGCTTGCACTGCCCTGTCTGGATGCACTCTGCAAAAGGGGCAAGGAGAAACGTTAGCAAATAATTAATCATAGCAATTATTAAAATCACAGGCAGGAATGTTGCACACCAGCTGGAGTAGGAGAGTTTATCCAAAAAACATCACTGAGGAATCTGTAGCTTTGAAGTCAGTCACTGAAAGAATTGGCAATGAGTAATGTGAGCTGACAAGGAGAACACTTTTGTCAACAAGTGATTTGCAAACAGGCTATAAATTTTATTAATTTGTTCATTATTTGTGATCCTTGAAGAATTGTGTTGTATAAGTAAGTTCCAACTTACAATTAGGTGCTAAGAATGCCTTTTGTTTATTACATGTTACTGAGGTGATGTGTCTGGCTTTCTAATTGGCCTGAATTTTTGGAAGGTCAGTTGCCCCAAATTCAGCTTTCCAAAATGTTGCTTTTTGCATTGACTGCAGAGTTTTTACAGAGACAAATGCTTCTGAATGAGCTGCTAAAACATTTTTCTGAATAATAGATTGCTATATTATAATATCTCTTTTTAAAAAAATAGCTGTTTTCTGAATTCACTCAGCAAGTAAAATGTCCACGGTGAGATTTCTTTGGGATTTATCACTTTCCAAAGCAGCAGGAACTTGCAGCTTTGAAGGAATAGGCTTATTCTTCTCAAAAACTCTGACTCTTATTTATGTTGTTTCTAGTTCTCCCTAAGATAGGAAACTATATTTCTTGTTTTAATAATAAAACATCATAAAATCAAATTCTAGAAAATTACTTTCACAATTTTTATGGGTTTACATTTATAATCTCAATAGGGAGAAACAAAAAAACAATTCCTGAGTTCAGATCTGATGCCTGACAATGTATTTTATTGTTCATAATGCTAAGTTAAATTAGCCATGGTCACTGATGCCCAAAAAACCCCTCAGTCCCAGTCTTTATGAAGCCTAAAAGGACTGTGCTATTATCAAAAAGAGGTTTTTCCACCCTTAAAGAGACCAAGAGCCATGTCCATCACACTACAGTACAAGTTCATCCCAATAATCCCACAGCAGCTCCTCCTTCCAGTGCCATAGAGGTTTCACAATTTGCACCATCAGAAAATTCTCACAGAGTTTCCTCTTGGAATGCTTAAAACAAGCACAAGTGCATGCACTCTTCTCCACTCCAAAAGTTCTGACTACTTCAGAGCACTCCTGGGCAGAATTAGTGCCAAAACCCACAATAATTCTCATATTCAGCAAACATCTACAGCTCTAGGTGGGCTGAAAGCTGCTACCAGGATTCAAACAAAGTTTAATAAAATTTTAGCTAAAATAAGCTTAAAATAGAGGACACCCTCTGCTATAGGAATAGCAGGTGAGGAAAGGCAAAGCAAGGCCTGGCATCTGTAGCCCTGTTAGACTGTGCCACTGTTTGCACCTTTCTTGATGCAATGAATCTTTTGACTTTATCAAACTCAGCCTTCCAAGCAGGGCCAAGTTCAAGCAGAATGAAAAGTCTTTGCTGCTCTGAGCGTTCTGCATTTCCTGACAAGGGCAAACACAGGCTGAGCAAACTGCAAAAACCATCAAGGACTGGGCTGGGCTCTGTTCTTGTGTTTCTGCAGAGGTTTCTCTGCACATCATTCACCAGTTCAAAGCTCCTTCTCTCTGTGTGCTGTCAGTAACAGGAAGAACAAACAGCAAACCAGCTTATAGTCAAAACCCCCAGCATCTGTGTAGGTGATTGACCCTGCACAGGTAATCAGGGCATCTCCCTGACAGGTGCCTGCAGAGATGAAGAGTGGTGTAAGTACAGCTCTTTCAGAGCACATAGTTTAAAAATCTGCCCCCTCTGCATTTGAAACAAACTTCAGGGTCCATCCCCCTTCCATTTTCTGTGAGCTGTGCCAACCCTCCCAGTGCTGATGTCTGCATTTCACCTGGCAATTGGCGTTTCCCCACTGCAGCCACCACCAGAGGCTGTGACACCATTTTGCACAGATGCAATTTGCAGATTTTCTCTTTCCTTTTCACAAGTGGGGTGGAGGTGAGTCAGGGCTTGCTGTGCACCACTTCAGGTCATGATCTGGGCCTTATAGATACTCTGTAACCATGAGAAAGATGCAACTGCTTCCCATTGGCACAGTATTTGTGAATATATGCTATTTATTTTTTGTAGGTCCCTTACCACATGATGGACAAAAAGTTAATTTCTCAGCTTGAAACCTTGCAAGAGGATGAAGTTACTTTGCTGCTGTGTAACAAAGACGTGAGAGCTCGCTGCAATGATCATTACAACAAGGGCAAGGTGATTGTTCCTTCTGCTTTCACACAGATATTTACAACAGCAAACCTTTCCACATCAATGTTTTACAAAAAAACAACAAAATCCAGGTTGGATTTTATGATGAACCTGAAGGGAATTACACACCCAGACCGTGCTGACGTTGGCAGAGGTCCTTCCCCATGCTCACTGTAAATACTAGCTCTCTCAGCCATGTCTACATGGAGAGATGTCCACACATCTGGAGAAGAAAAATGAGAGAAGCAATAAAAGGAGCACATCAGGACAAGAAACCCAAGTAAATCTGAGCAGATACTGCAGAGGGACTGAGGTGGAAGGTGGAAGGTGGAAGGTGGAACATGGGTTGCAGCAGCATTAGGTAAGAGCCCAAGGGTGGGGAAGGCAACCTTTGGGGATTTGCCTATTTTTATTTGCCTATTTTCATGCTGTATAAAAAATATGATAGTTTCAATTCCACTGAAGTATTTTTAAAATAAATAATATGGGTTACACAACCTGATTATCTACCAGAACATCTCATAGCAGTCAGAAAGAAAATGACCTCTTGGCCTTTGTCCAGCTGTACTGACCCCAGATCCCAAGAAATCCACTTGCAGTTTTTGAGAATGGGGAGGAGGGGGAAACCCCCAACCCAAAACAAACCAAAGACAGACAAAAGCAACCAAGCCCTCCTTTTTAAGCACAAACAATGAACTTTGAAAGGCTGCAATGATTCTTTTGGTCTGCCGTGCTATAAACACCTGAGTTTTGCTCACAGTTTATGATGACACAGTCAAGCCATTGGGTACTTATGTCTATTCAGTGCATAAAATGTCTTCTTTCAACATATCCCAAAACAAATCTCTTAACAGAGCACTTCTAAAATAAATATCCTCTTGCTCTGAATGCAGAGATTTCATTTCTGTAGTCTCATTGGCACATAATGGACATGGAGTTTATTATCCTCGACTCCAGTGCCTCAGGGAATGCACCTTCCACACTGTTCTTAATCTGTTCCAAAAGAAATGCAATTGCACTTGTTGTAAACTACAGCATGATGTGACAACACCGAATGAAACCATAATTCTGTTTACTACATATTATTTATGCTGTGGAAACATGAGGATTGTGATTTCTGGAGGGACTGTGAGGATCACAAACCAAGCATTTAACAGGGAATTTTATTACATTTTCTTTTATTAGTCTTTACCAATTCAAAGTTGCAGATAGGAAAATAAAATAATGTTTTTATATCTTCTCTCAATACCAAATTTTATGATTAGATATTACACTATGAGACATGTTGATACACACTTGGCCAATATATATGGTCAGAGCTACAGAAAATTGCTGTTAACCTCTGAACAGTATTACTGAAATGGCTCTGGGTTTGGGAGGTTTGTGGGGTTTTTTGTTTGTTTTTTTTTAACACACAAAGAATGAGAACAATCTGATTTTGCCATTAAAGTAATGCTTACAGCCTTCTTTTTTTTTAATTTCAAGAACACTGCTGTCTGATGCTTTGGGGCAGAAAAAATATATTGGGCTGAAAACTCTGAAAGTGAGGAATATGGTTTTCACCTGCTATATTTGACAAAATTATAAGACTCTATTGGCTCTTGCTTAGATCTTGGATGAGTCCTGAATAGTGATGGGAGCACAGAGTGCTGGGAACCAAGTCCTTTCAGCCTCAGTGGAGCAGGGAATGAAAGGACATTGTCAGGAGGGTGAAGCCAAGGCTGCAGCTCCAGCTGGAGGAGTGGATGCACCGCCATGGACTGGATAACAAGGAGCTCATTCCTTTGGGAGACAGAGGGAGCAGGGCTGGGCCTGTGTCCCCTCTGAATGCCCACTTACACTTACTTATGTGTCCATTGCAATTTCAATCTCTTCCTGGCACCTGGCAGGTTTTGCTGAAGAATTTATTTGTTGTATAATGAAGATGCATTTACTTCAACAACACATAATGCTTTGTTTTGCCTTTTTATTATTAACTTGTCAAAAGAAGAGATATGGCAATAATAAAATGACAAAATACCATGTAAGGTGTTGAAATAAATGGGATATATAATACATCAGATAATGTCAATTAATTCTATAGCTGATGTACATAATGTCAGTTATTCAAACACTCACAATTATCCATACTTAAAAGTATTGGCAATCATATAAACAGGCTTCATGAATTATAATAACAATGTGTTCTAACAGCAAAAAAAAGGTAAATAGCCAAACTGTGAACCTGTTTAAGGGAATAGCTTTGGGGAGGTAATTATTCCAGTCAGATGGACTTGAGTTAAAGTGACATGTTTTTCTGCAAGTTTTCATAGTCCATTTGTAGCACAGCAACTGGGGAAGTTTTAATTGACTATTAAAACTAGTCAATAGTTTCCATAGTCTGTACATTTTATTATTTCCAAGGTTCATCATCTAGGAGGTGGGGTTAGAAGGAAACTGCTTATTTAAGTCAGGCATTGCTCCTTTTCAAATATGTATGCAAATTTATGCACCAGGGAGCAAAACTGAGTGTCCAGTGCCAGGCTTTCAGTTTTGGCATCTCTGTCTTCACTGCTCCTCTTTGAAAAAGCCATGTATAAAATATTAAATTCTCTGAGAACATCATTTTAATTACTCTTGAAAGACTTATCCAGCTGTTAAATGATCCAGGGTTAACCGAAGGGCTACTGCTATAAAACCATTTTAACACACCATGGTGATTTTATCAAATTTCACAGCTGTTCCTGCAGCAAATGCAGCTCCTCAGAACACAAGATTTCTAGTTAATCTGCTAACAGTAATTTTGGAGAAAATTTGCATCAAAGGAGAAATTGCTGCACAATTGAACTGCACTGGATTGGACCCACAGCCAGCCCAGTCCAGAAACCTGTCTCCAGGATGAGCCAGCACCAGATGTTCCTGTGGAAAGAAATATAGAAATACAGAATACACAAATGTAATTCAGCCCACGAAAGGTCACTCTGCTTAATCACTAAGACATGCAGACTTTCCTGTTCTCCAGTGAGATTTTATTAGTGTCACATCATGCACAAACCTTGTTATTCATAGAGAAATAACCATACCTTGAACCCAGGTTTCTTGGCTCAGACAGTGACAGAATCCACAGTTTGACAGCACGGTTTAAGACATATCCTCCTTTATTCATTCAAGATTTTTCATATTTCCATTCTACTGCAGTTTTATTGGGTGATAATTTCTCTGACTCCTTGACTATTTTACAGGCTTTTTTCTCTCTGCTGTTATTTTTCATCCTGGTAGGGGGAGCAGGCTCAGTCCCCTCGCTGCTGCTGTGGCCCAGCTGGCCCCTGACACCCCTAACTCCCAGCTGAGGGGAGCCTGACCCCTTCCTCAGGTGATCCCTGCCAAGGGAGCAGTAGAGACTGGGGCTCTTTGTTTTCATGTAATAATCCTGGGGGATTCCCAGTGCAGCTGA
Source organism: Molothrus aeneus (assembly GCF_037042795.1). NCBI lineage: Eukaryota > Metazoa > Chordata > Aves > Passeriformes > Icteridae > Molothrus > Molothrus aeneus. The sequence continues at coordinate 1,372,618 of NC_089656.1, forward strand.
AGGCCTGCTGAGCTGCACCTCAGATGCTGTGTTTGGGCTGTTCTAGGGACTGAAGCAGGGAAGAACATGGATATTCCAGCCAGACCCATGGAACTGGCCCGTGTCCTGCTCTGGGGTGGTCTGACCCAGCTCATTGTGCACTTGGCTGAGGCAGCCTTCAAGGCTAAGACAATGAGCCCAGGCCTGTATCCATGAGACATAACAATAACAGTAGCAATAATCATAATTTTAGCTCTTCCAGTGGAGTGTTCTCACCATAAAGAAGGCAGCTGGGCTAAAGCTTCCAAGAGCTTTATTGCCCTGATATGCTGTCAGGCCATGTGCCAGGAAGGAAGGACTCAGGATGGATCCTGCTGATGAATTACCTTGGTCAGACAGAGGCAAAGCTTTTTCAGCTTTTCCCAACTGTCTGAGGAAGGACCTGGATCCAAAAATGCTGTGATAACTGTGTGGGGTTCATCCTCAGCTTTTGCCTTATCCCACAAAGGGTCCTGTTCACAGTGTAGAAATGACCCACCACAGAAAACCAAACCAAGGTGCAGGTAAACCTTAGGATTGCCAACCATTCAGCTTAAATCCAATGCCAAATTCAGTTCCTCTTGGACAATTGATGTATTTAAAATAAAACAATAAACAGCACTGTGCCCACATCTGTCAGCTCTCTGAGCCTGCAGAACCAGCAGGAATTAGCAGTGAGCTTGGTCCATGGGGTGTGTATTCGCCAGCCCCACATCTCACCCCAACTATGACAAACTCCCCCAGAGGTCTCATCCCCTCACTGAAAGAGCAAACAAAACATCAGGCCATGTTAACCCTGTTCCCAGCTCCACAAACCCACAGAATGCAGCAATAAATTGAGCTTGCACACCTTCGATACTTTTAAAGATTAATTGTAACTCCCATCTAACTTCCAGTGCATTGAACGCTCATCCTCCATCTCTCTGGGAAAGCAATAGGATTCAGCAATCAGTGGGGCTCCAGGAACAGGTAACATAAAGGAAAGCCTTAAATTTCAAGGTATTTCAAATAATTTGAAATAATCCTGCTTACAACTATACATGATAGCTCTCTCTGAGTTAGAAATGTCTCTGGAACACAACTTGGAGCATCAATTTTTCCTTCATATATGTGCTTCAGAAAATCAGGCTGCATTGGAAGACATAAAAATTACAGACTTCCATATTTTTTTCTTTTAATTTATGGCACATAATAGGATTGTCCTTCATAATATGGCTGTGAAGCTGAAAACAATTTGTATTCCAGCAGCTGGATGAACCTCCTCACATAAATTCAATCTGCAGAAGCCACCCAAACCATGAAGATTCCTGTAGCAGGATCCTATGTTAGGTAAAGGACAGCTTCTCTTCCTCTCCTTATCTTCCTAGATCATGATAGGCCATTAGAGAGTTCTCTTTGTTCTTTCTTAAGCCGACTATTTTTTGGCCACAAACAAATCTGAAGTGCAGACTCCCAGCTCCGGCTGGCAAGCAGCCACATGTGTGTTACAAATGCCAAAAGAGGGCAGGGGGCTCTGCTTTTCTCCCTCTCTGTTCTGCCTGTGTTTCGCTGCTCCCCGTGGCACGGGCGGTGCTCAGCGCTGTTCCTGCCCGGCCCAGGGCAGCACTGAGCCAGGGGCAGGGATGGAGCACCCCCTCCACAGAGCTGCTGCTCTCTCACACTCTCTGCTGCCCACAGTGACCCCGGGATGTGTTAGAAAGTCTCTTTTCCCAGCCCAGCGGTCAAAGAAGGAGTCAGAGCTCTTCAGTGCTCGTCCTCAAGGTTCTTTATTGTTTCTTATCTATAAAATTCTTTCTCCTGGCCTGCTGAGGTCTGCTCAGCAGGACAGACAGAGGCACCTCAGGGCGATGTTATCTTTTTATACTAAAAACTACATGTACATTATTTACCATAACTTCCCAATACCTATCACCTATGTTAGACAGTGAGTTTCCACTCTAAACCAATCTAAAAATGCCAACATCACAACAGAAAATGGAGGCTAGGAAGAAGAAGGGAAAAGGACAAGGCACACCCAAATTCCTCCGTCTTGGGACCCTGAGCCCCCCATTCTAAAAACCTTAAAAATCTATTTTTCACCCTGTGACAAACTATGATTCTACTTAAGCTCTTTTGACTTGTAATTCTTCATATAAAGGTTGGTAATTGTTTTTCCATGGGTCAAGATCAAAGGCACAGGGGTCTTGGGCTCTGTGCCAAGGTCTCTGAGCACCCCTGGGCAGGGGCTCGAGCCATCCAGGGCAGCCAGAGGAACTTCCTGGGTTCCAACACTTGTCCTGACTGCTCGGACCCCCCTCTGACCAAGGCACTTCTGATGAGCAGAGTAATGGCGTGGGTGATTGTGATTCTCCTTGCCTGGAGCTCCCCCATGTTCTGCTGGAGAAGCCTCTCCTCTCCAGACAAGCTGCTGTCTGTGTCCTGTGAACCTGAAAGGTCACATCTCAACTCCTGAGTGGAAGTACAGTGTCAAACCCTTCTGTCCAATTACTCTGCAAACTGGATGTTTCAGAGTTCTGAGCTGTCAGTGTTTTGTTCTGCTTGCTCCAAACTGTTGAATATTTCTTCTAATCGTGCGTGATAATGCCAAAAGCCACCGTGACAAAAAATACATTTTGAACAAAGGCTAAACAACATAAACGCTTTTACTTTGCAGATGGCACTCAGAACTCGGCAGATGGCAAAAGAAATCCCACAGGATGCTCTTCTCTCCCTCCTCTCCCCCACATATATATATGAGAGCATGTGTGTGCACAAAACAGCAGTGTCCTGAGGAGATACTTCTGTGAAAGCCTTTGGAGTCTCTCCCCTTTGAACAACATCTCACTGCCCAATTTTACAACAGGGGAGATCCAGCCAGGGCAGGGTACCAGAGAGGGACTCAGGGAGCACTTGTCTGTTCATGGGTTTGCCACTCACCTGTGATATGCCTTTGGCTAGGCAAGTTTGGTCCTTTTTCTTCCCATGCCATGCTCAGTCCTTTATTTTAATTCTAGATCCTCAGGGAGGAGGTTGTTCCAGTCTCTGGCTGTTCAGACTTGTACCATGCTGGTGCTCCTCACTGCAGCTTCTGTTTCCCAGGAAGTGTTGAGACACTGCACTCTGTAGCATTTTCTGCATTTCACAGAGCTGAGCATAAAGCTGTCCATGAAATGGAGATGTGCCTGATGGAGGGGAAAATATGGGCAAGGATAAACCACAGAGAATCTACAATCCTCCTTCTGCATCAGGTCCTTGATAAAGGCAGGGGATAAATCTTTCTGGCAGAGAGCTGTGTGAACAGGCACCGCTGCTCCCAGTCCCCTTGGCCATGGGGGAACTCCTGTGTGGGATCACTTTGCATTCACACCTGCAATTTTTACTGTAATGTGTCCCTCTAATGCAAATGCCTCCCAAAACTCTACCTGGACTCTGCAGTTATGCCCAAATCCCAGCCATGGTAGAAATGTTCCCTGTGTTGGAAGCACCAGCAGCTCAGAGGTCACAGCAGCACCAGGGCAAGGCACTCCATGCTCACCTGAAGCTGCAGGTGGCATTTCCAGTAGGCAGCATTGCAAAATCCAGGGCAGCATTCACTTTTCCAAATCTGAAGCCGAGCCTGGATTTTTCAGCCAGCCTCTTTCTTCTGGAAGAAAGCAGCACACCACAGCCTGTCACAGTATTGTTGAGTGTTTGCACAGCCCCAGCATGCCCTGACCCACCAGGCACAGTCCCACAGCACTGCATTCCCTGGCAGTTTACTGTCCTGGAACAAAGTGGCTCATCTGAACGTGTCATTGGGATCACTCTGCAGCTCCATGCTGCCTGTGCACAGCACCCCAGACAGCCCTCATCCCTAAAGCACTGCAAATCCTCACAAACACAAAGCACTGGCAGCAAATGCCTCTCCCCACCTCACCTTCAGAGGGGTGGAGCTGCCTTTAATTGCTTCCATTTCTCAGTCTCTGGTAGAAGCAGTGTCTTTGACACAAATCTGTGCTCATCTCTGGAGAAGGGAGTTTCATGTGCACATGGAAAGGGCAGTGAAACTTTCCCTTCTGCAAACAGAACTCATTTCTCTGGGCAGGGAGCTCTGGTGTGGCACTGAGCCTGCGTGGACAGGACTGGTCAAACACAGGATGCAGCAGGGTGCCAGTATTTAAAAAATGACATTAAAATCTGAGGTTGGTGGCAGAGTCTGAAAGGATGACAGCAAGGGGGGCAGAGTGACAAGTTTGACTGTTCTCAGCTTACTGAATCACTGAACAGATGGACTGGCTCCATACAAACCTTCTACAGCCCTTCCAAAACAAGGAGTACCAGACATATGCACAGACAATTGTACACACAAAAGTGTGCTCAGCTACCCTGACGCTCACAATTTTGGCAACTCAGAGACAAATCTGTTGTTTAAGCAGAGAGAACAGTGCTTTTTTTTTTTCTCTTACTTTCATGGCAACCTGGTTGTCTGTAGCGGAGATGATTTCAGGTGGAAGAAAGTTGTTCTGTAGTTGCATGACAGAGAGTACAGTATGTCACAGACTGGGAAGACATTGCCCAGCACCTCCCACCATCTACCTCTCCAACTCAGGGAGAGGCTTGGAATGATCACACCCAGAGCCCTTCACTCCAAAGTACCCTGGAGCCTGTTTGCAGCACTGTTCACTAGGTCTAAAAACAATTCTGCAGCAGCACAAGGTGCACAAAACAGAGCAAGTCCAGCACTGGGAGCCAGGACTACCTCAAAGAGACAGAGAATCAACCCTGGTACTGCAGATTACTTCCTGGGGAAAGATATTTAGGGTCTGTACCTTTTCATCCTCACCATTTCAGTGGCAATCTCACATCTGTGCCTTCTTCCAGCAAGCACTGGCTGTTCTTCACTACTCAAAGATCTCTATCAGCCATAAACATTTAACCAAGTGGGTGAATTTTTAAAAGGGTGGGGAACTCTAACAGCTGTGATGTTTGATTGATTGGTTCCACAAGAAATCACACATGTAAAACATATTAGAGACAACTAAACCTCCCAATTGCTCTGTGGTCCATGGACACGTGGTTGAGAGCTGGGTGAGCAATCCTGGTCTGCCCAGGACCTTCTCTGGAATGGGAACTCAGCCCATTTGTCCCAGAGCCTGGAGAACATGAGCAGGACATTTACTGGTGTCAGCCTCAGGCAGCCAGGATGAGGAAAATGCTGTAGGAAGGAGACAAGAGGGAACAAGGGGGAGGAGAACATGCTGGACATGCAAGACTCTCACTGCTGCTCAGACCAGCAGTCAGAAGATGGAAGCAAAATAAAATTGGAGGCCCCACTGGAAATGGAAGAAATAAACACTGAGCATTCCTTAACTATAAATCAGATTGTTTGGGTAAAGGAGGGGTTCAGACTCTACAGGAAACTCCATTGCTGGTACTTCCCATATTTTGAGGATGGGACCTCATACAAACTTGTAAGACTTTTGTGACACAATTATTGTTGATGTGGGGAGATTACAGATGTAAAAGCCGTCTGAGGTGTCTGAATTTTGACAGTGAATTTGAAACTACTCCAAGCTCAGATCCAGAGGATTTATTTGGGCTCATTTCCAGTTAAAACATACAGCTGAGGTCATGTGATTCCATGGACTAAGGCAGTTTCTAATCAAATCACTGCAGTATTAGCAATAGATAGCTTCATGTTTCTGTCAGAAGCCTTATTGTTTTTCCTTATTATTTTTCCTTATTATTTTTCCTGCCTTAAAGGAAACAACCAGAGCAGCTCTGGCTGCCTTCAAGGCTGGTGAACAAGTTCCATTAAACCTTTGTTTAGAACAGCTACCCTGGCTCAAACACTTTGTTTCAGGAAGAATCTTACCCTAGCAAGAGGTTCATATCTCAGAGAAACATCTTACAGTACTCTACATTAATTAAAGATAAGGTGATATCATTACAGAGATAGACATTGTTATCTTCCCTCTAATGTTATCAAGGCTGTTTTTATGTCTGCAGATGAACACTTCCAGACAAAGATATTTCTGAAAACCTCCCATTGTGTTTGAAAGCATCTGCTAAATGGAATTACAAAGTTGCACTGGGTAGCATATTTTTGGGTGTGATCCACAGCTCACTGAAGTCAAGAGGAAGGCATGTAAAACTCTGGTTAACTGTCTCTACTCTGGAAGTTTGGGTTTTCAGCAAGTGCATTTATTATATTAAATGTATACTGAGTTTCTCTTTTTTTTTTTTTTTTGCTGTTAAATAAATGTTCAAAGGAGAGATCTTCAAGAATCTACCTGGGTTAAGTTGGACAAGAAACACTCACTGGGGCAAGGGAGCAAGAAAAGGCTGGGAAGGTTTTAGTTATCGCCAAAATTTCCAACTATTCAGTGCTGAAAGCACTGAGAATATAGCATGCATTTTTTTTCTTCAGCACCAAAAAAAATTCATTTCTTTAGATTAGAGCCAGTGACTACAGTTGGAACCAGTATCTAACAGTGCTTGAAATGAGATGTTTACACATCATAGCAAGGATTTACTTACTTTTATGGGGAACACAAGGAAAGGTGTGTTTAAAGTGGGTGAGGAGGGGTTCTTGATGTTAGCTTTGCTGAACTCCTGGGAAAATATATTTTATTATTTGAAACCTAGCACAAAGCCACTCCCAACACCTGGCTCCTGCCCATGTGTGCCCTGCAGCATCTGCTGAGGGGACACGGGGAAGCTGCCACCAGGAAACCTCAGAACAGAGCAGTGGCTGCCCCCCAAAACGGGGAGCTGACCCCTGTCAGGAGATGGGACTGTTGAACAGAAACCAGTGGTGAAAAGCAGATGGTGTTTGTGTCGAACTGTTTGTGTTTACAAATAAATCCAGCTTTGCTTTGTGTTTTCCAGTGCTGCTCTAATAAAGAGGAGCTCTAAGTCCCTGGCTCACAGCATGGAGGAATCCCCACATGTGTCTGCATTCAGGCAAAGAAGATTCAGAGCTGTTGCTGGAGTTGTTCCCTAGGTGTAGAACCAGAGCAGTAACAAGTGATTAAGCCCCTTTCTCTCTCCAAACTCAAACCCTGCACTTTTCCTCACAGTTCAGACAGATTGTGAGGTGGTGCCTAATGGACCTCTGGGGTTTTATTCCTCCTTCCCTGTTAAGGCAGGCAGCTCCCAGCAACTCTCTGCTTCTGGGGCTTAAGGGAAATCCAAACTAAAAGGCACTGCCTGATTTCCAGATTTAACTCCTGAGCATCCTTTCATATGGAAAATTCCAATCATAAGCTTGAGTTGGTTCGTGCCAGTCCCAGTTCACAGTGAGGCTGGATAAAACCCCACAGCAAGTGTCATGGAGATAAGGTACCATGGTTGCCATGGCATTTCCCCAGCCCAAAGTGATCCTTGCTCTCAGAGTGCCCTGAGTGAAGGCCCCTGCACAGGGTAATGACAACCAGGCTTCACTGAGGTCTGTGTTACCCCTTGGAGTGGCACAGAGATGTCCCTGCCAGGAGCTGTGCTGCCCTCAGGTGAAAACTAATCAGTGAGCCATTCCAATATACAAAACTGCTTCTTGCTCTGTTTTCACAAGTACATGGCTGCTATCAGGTATCAGTTCAGAAACTGATTTCCAAACTGATTCTGCTGAAGATTTGGTGCAGTTTCCCAACCAGAGCAAGTTAGATAAAATACTAATGAACTTCAAACTATGCACATCATGGGAAAGGTCAGACCCCAGCAAAAGTGTTGCTAGACCCAGCCAGAATTCTGCTGCATGTCGGGTGGAGAAGGAATTCAAGACTAACATTTAAAATGCAAGGTGAACAGCAGCTACAGCTATCACCTTTCATTTTGGAACTGAGACAGATTCCTGGTATTTCCATGCTCTGTGACACAGACAGGCATTGAGGGCTTTTTCCAACAGCATCTGAACACTAAAGTGCCAAGGTGGAACACTCCAGCACTCCTTAACTTCCCCAGGCACCCCTAGTCCTATCTGCACCCCAAAAATCTGGCTTTTATAGACTGCACCACCCTGTGAACAAAAGGAGCCCTGAGAAAGTTTAGCAACCTGATTATCTCCAAAGAGTTTTTATGCTACAGAACAATGAGAAAACATTAACAGCCCTTTGTGTGCTCACCTGTGCTGTAAGTGCATGTAGAGGATCCTTGCAACTTGGAATGCAACCCTGAAACCTCCTTAGAGAGATAAAATTAAAAAAAAAAAAAGACCAGAAAGCTACTGTAAAGTTGCTGAAAGAAACAGAGTTTGTGTTTCAATGACCTTCTTGAGATGTATTCCTTACTCTGAGTCATTTGTACATGTTTGCATCCACAAAGAACCTGGAAAGGAAATTATTCTGTGCACAGAGGCCAAAAGCTGACACTGTTCAACTACAGAGCTGGTGAGTTCTTGTTTGTGTTCTCAATCTCCTTCTAAGATTTTTAAAAACTGAAGTGTCAGAGAGGTTAAAACTATTTTTTAAAGCAATAAGTTCTTCACAATCTCCTTGAAAATCAAAAGACAATTGTTACAAGTGTTATGGGTTTTATGTTGAACTCTGAAAAAGAAGTGTAGAAGTGCTTTTTGCTGAATTTGGGTCTGGTTTATGGGAAGATTTTTCTCTTCCCATATCAGCTGTATCAGTTTCAGGGCCACAGGCAGGGTCAGCACAGGATTAATGGCCAGGAGTGCCTCCTATCAGCATTCCCTGCTCACCTCTCCCTCTGAGAAGAGCTGCAGCCAAACACAGCATCTTTCATCAGGATAACTCAACTCACACTCATGGAGGAGAAGGGAGAGAGAGGGCTCAGGTCTCCAGCTCCAGGGAACTTGGAGAGGAATCTTTTCCCATGGCCAACCGCTCTATGGCACCCTTGCCCAAAATCCTTTTAAGTGTGTGCTGAGGGGAGACCAATGCAGGCATTGGAGCCTAAACTGGGGCAAAATAAAAGCAGAATTACAGAAAATGGGCCCTGATCATCTCCCTCCCCCCTTCAGTCTCTGGGAGCTTTGGGAAGGAAGTTTCTCATTCTCCTGCAGTCAGGCCCTGCTCCCTGAGCTGCTCTCCTACCTCCACGCCAAAATGTTCCTGCTGTACCCAGGTCAGGGATGTCTGCAGGAGGTGGTGGGAGCCTGCCCCAGCCCCACGAGCGCTCTCCTGAGCTCTCAGAGCTTTTCCCCACCCTTGCCACCCTTTGGGCAGCCCTTGCCAGCTTTCCAGTGCCAGCAAAATTCCCAAACCTCAGCCCTGCAGGGCTCCACTGCCGCTCTCTGGCTTTAGAAACTTTCCTTGGGTGTTGTGAGAGGCTCATGTGCAGCAAACGCCTCAGACACGGCAGTGCTGGTTTGGTGACAAGTGACTCCTGAAAATAGTACATTTATTCCATCAGCTTAAGCACAGCAGTCCCAGTTGTTGATGCTCCTCATGAAAATATTGATTCTAAGCTCCCTAGCTTAGAATGTTTTGATCCACATTCTGGGCCTATTGATCTACCTTTGATACTTCAATCAAACTGCTGTTTATATCAACTGCAAATTCATCTGATCTCTCCAAAATAATTAGATTAATCACAGGAGGATCTACAAAAGCCCTGCTTTGATTGATTATGTCTTCATGCTCTCCTGGGGAAAACAGGTAAATTTTAAAATGTGAAAAAGACAGTTGTTAGCCTTTTCATTCTGGCATCTTTGAAATATTTTTAGTCCCACTTTTCCTTTTATGATCTCAGGCTTTTACAAGATTGCAGGCTCACAGCATGCTTAGTTATGATTTCTTCAGTGGCTGACATTTTGCAATACATAATGATTTAGCCAATATGAGCAGAACTATCATTACACAATTTAGTGTTCCCTAAAGTATTATTTGTTGTAGAGACTATTAGGCCTAGGAGTTACATGTTACAGAATTTTTATTAGAGTTGTTTTAAATTCCAAGGAAATTAATCCCTCCCTTCACACCTCCTGCTCCAAGATTTCCATTTTGCAAAGCAAAGAAAAAGTATTCAAGCACAAAAGTGGTGGAGGTAGTAAGGACTTCTCCTGAAATCATCAGCACTTTTCTTTGCATAAAAAACAAATGAAGACTCCAGGATTTTACTTTTAAGAGCAAAATTTTCCTTTAATTTGCACCACAGAAACACCAGTGATGCCAATGGGTTTTGTGTGTGAGTTCTGAGCCCAGCTGAAAAAAAGAGTGGTGGCTGAAACGCCACTGTTCAAAAATGCATATTTTATTTGATGAATGAATTGCTAAAGGAAAAAAAAAACCAAAAACCACTATTTTTTTTCCCATTCTGGAAACAATGACTTTGTACAATAATTCTATTGTTCAATCATCACTACAGCCTCTAGTGGAACCATGCCCAGAAGGATGAAACATTTTGTGCTAAACCTTTTCCAGGGGCCTTCGACATTAATCAATAGTTTTGATTACTCAATCCTATGATTATTCCATTTTTTGGAACACACCATTAGGGTTATTAATTACCCCAAGACAGCTGTTTATCTTCCAGCTGAACAAAAGGAGCTCATCCTGCCACTGCCAGGGAGCTGCTAATGCCCTGCTGGACTTGGCTCAGCCCCCTGCTCCTTCCCCCTCCTCTGGAGGTGTCCGAGGTGAGAGGGTCAGGCCTGGGCTTGGGGCTCCCTGGAGATCAAAGTGCTGCTGCTCGAGGTCACTTGTGGGAACCTCGTCCTCCTTTGAGAAGGAGCTGGAGGTGGGGCAGGGAAAACAAGGCTTGGGGGATGTTGAAAGTGAGCTGGGCCAAGGGCACATTAAAAATCAGGGAATGGATGCCAAAGGAGGGATGGATGTAACTGGAGAGAAGGGGGGGGGGGGGATGAATGGAGGAGAAACATTGTTAATTTAGGGGAGGTTGTTTGGCTTTCCATGAATGCATGATGAGGGGTAATTAGCTCTGCCTGCACAGTGAATTTCTGCATCTCAATCAGCAAACAGGAAAATCCTGGAACTGCTCTTCAGGGAGAGGAGAGCAACACCCCAGAGCTGAGTGGGACTGGGATGGACCAGGAGAAATCATTGTCTGTGCAAGACGATGCTGGAGAGCTGAAAGAGGAAGCACAAGTGCTGCAAGGACATACTTAATGTTCTTCAGGATGGGAGGAGAACAAAGGAGGGGGTGGTTTCCAGGCATTTCCTTTCCACATGGAAGCAGCCCTGTATTTATGGAGACAGTTCCTCCCCTGAAAGGATTACCTTCTCTTACCTTGCTAATTATGTAAGGTTCTGGTGATTTTTTTAGTTAAGAGCAGAGTCTGTTTCCTTTGCTTAGAGGGGGAATCATTGTCTGGTTGTGTAACTCAGAAGCTTCCAGTGTGGAGGGTGTGGGAGCCCCCAGCTCCCAGCACTGCCCCTGCAGGGACCTCTCCTGCCTGGAATGGCACAGGCAGCTCAGCACAGAGCCCTCAGTGCCTGCTCAAGGTGTTCAAGGAGCACGGACTGGGCACATGTGGGATCCAGCACTGCTGGGGAGGAGGAGGAGGAGGAGGAGGAATAATCCCACACATCTGCCTCACACAGGGCTGCCACAGCTCAGCCCATTGAGGCACTCTGTGTCACCTGAATGTCACACAGAGCAATGGCCTGCTGCTATTACTATGGCAAGCATAAATATTCCACCTCCATCCCTTTGAAAAGATTTCCTTTTTTCCCTTTTCCAGGGATTAGTTTCTTTTTCTCTGTGCCATTCACTGGATCGTGTCCTGCCTTTCTTCTCCAAGTGATTTGGCAGCAATGCTTCAACCACTGGTTTCAAAAAGCCAGGCTATTTCTTTATTCTGAGTCTCTACAGTACACAGCATGGCAGAGGCCCTTTACATCCTTCTAAATATTAATAAAAAAAGAACAGTATGGAACTTCACTTGGGTTTGGGGAAAGCTGCATTGTACAAGATGCTAAAACCAAAGTCATTTGTTCATTTCTGTCTGAAACAGTTTGAGGTTTTTATGGCTCAAGAAGTGAGGATAAATTTACAGTCTCGTTTTCCAAAATGAACAGAGAAAAATGAAAATCAATTAAGAGCATTTTTGCAGCTTTCTTGGACTCACATCTCTAAGGTTTTATACCAGCTTTTCCCTGCAATGCTTAAATTGACAGATTCAAAGATTCACATTGTATGTAAGTCAAAAGAAATCTCAAGGATACTGATTTTTATAGTGAATTGGGGGTAAACCACTTTTTCTCTTAAAGAAAATGTACCAAAATGAATCCTAAATATTTTATGGGATAAAAAATCCCAACGGAGTTGAAAGTAACAGTGATAAGAAAGGCCCTGCTTCAGCTCCAGTGGGCTCCTTCAGGAGCTGGGGAGAGATGACTTTTCATTGATCTACAATTTTCAAACTATGGGAAGAGTGTTAAAAGTAAAAAGCAAAACTCCAGTGCTCCCAGCCCTGGAGATCACCACACCTTCAACCTGGCAATGGCTGCTGGGTGCTGAGCACCCACAGCATTTTACAGCCCATTGGAGAAATTACTGCTCCCTGAATAGTTGAAGCAGATCTGCACAACCCTCTCATTTCACATGTGGCAAAAAACACCAGCATATTCTAAAGATTCTCTCTCAAAATGTCATCTTTTGAGATGCAAATACCAGGCCAGAAATAATATCCCTTCTTCCATTAATGCTCCAGTCCTTAGACTTAAGGAAAAGAAGAATTAAATCAATAAACAACTTCAATTTCTACTCCTTCTCTCAAGTTTCTTTTAAATCAATATGCAGCTAAAATCTCATAGTTAAATAAACTGTGCCAACATATTGCTTCAATTACTGTCATCTAACCTCTTACAACTTGGTATCCATTATCTTTTCTCCAATAGATACATACTCACCCTTGGGAAAGGACCTGTGCATAATAAACAAGGAAATTGAGTTGTTCTCTTAAGACAGCTGTCACCTGGCACAAGAAGTGGTGATCAAATGATCCAAAATAGCACTTAAGCTGATCAAATTAAGGAGGAAGCCTTTTTGCTTTTCTCTTTTTTTTGTTTTTTGGTTTTTTTTTCTTTTTCGGTCCACAGATGTCATGTAACAGGATCAGATCCTCCTACCTGCTGTTCCTGAAAGAATTAGTTCCTAAAATGCAAGTTTTAACAAATGTCCTTCTCCAGCAATGCCTGACTCTACCTCAACACAGACAAAATCTGAGGTGCCAGACAAAAGGAATCCAGGCAATGTAAATAATGTGTTAAAGCCAGTGCAGTCTGGATAAACAGTAGATTCACATTTGGATTTGGCAAGAAAATCAGAGGGAGAGGCCTCTCCATTTTGCAGGGATCTGGAAAAAGTGAAAAGCCTACGGAGGGCTAATAAAACTTTTCTGGCACACCATCTGGAAGTCTCAGCAGTTTCTGCTTTCGGAAAGAATGTGTTCTGCTTTTAACTCCACACAATACCTCATTGCTGCTTTCATGTGCTCCAGACCAAGGAGACTTTCTACAAACCGCCCAAAAATCAATACATGTTATTGTGCCTCAGCCAGGTGCATGCTCTTTGAAAACAAACTGAGACATCTCAACATCACACAATGGCTCTGCCTCCAGGAAGGAAAACTGCAACACAGGCAGGACCTGCAGGCTTTGCAAAGGTTGTGGAGCACTGGAAATGAGTGGAGCAGGAAAAAACAAAGGGAAGAAAGCCCTTCTGATCCTCCTCTCAGGGGACACAACCTGCAATATGACAGCTTTCACCTATGACATCAGCCAGTCTGAGCTTCAATCCAGCCGGGTACTTAACTCATCCTTTACTCTAAGCCTGTGAACAGACTGAATTCCTCCCAGTTTTGAATAGAAATTTATTCCTATTTAGTTATAAATGCCTGGCCAGATCAAGGCCCAAGCCACTGGGATGATGAGGTTTATTGCCAGACAGTAGAAAGAACAGGAGCAAAGGTTATGCAGTTTCTTATTCCTTGGCTGGAAAAAGGATGTCAAAGAGAGATGAATGCAGGAAATACTCCTTAAACATAAAGCCCACAAATGGCACTGCCTCCTAACAAACCTTGACACTGTAGTAACAGCTCTGCACACTGGCTTGTGGCTGGAGAACAGCCAGAGAATGCTTAAAGAACTTACTCCCTTCTTATGAGAATTAAATCAAGGAGAAGCCTGGATGAGAATAACCCATGTGCCAGAGCCCCAGCACAGCCATCTGATCCAGGACAAATGGCACCATCCTCCACAAACCCAGCTGCTCCTGCGCTCTGCTTCCAATCTGAAAACAGGTTTTTCACCAGTTCCATTTACACAAAGAGTTCAGAAGGCTTATTTTTCATTCCAGCAGAGAATTAACACAAATGTCAGAAGTTGCCAGGGAACAGACTGTCACCCTCCAACTGCTTCCCTCCCTTCAAATACTTGGAGGATATTGTACTTCACATATCGCCCTTTAATCTTGTGTTCTGCTGCAGCTTTTTAATATGTACTTGCTGTATCTGTACAAAATCTCAGAATGCAGACCAGCCTAGCAGACAGAGCTTTGGCTTGGGATTTAGGAGACCTGCGAGCTGTTAAAGGCTCTTACAAAGGCTGCTCTAAGTGACTTCCTCACTCTGCTTCAAGCTCTACATTTTGGCAGTGTAAAAGCGACACGCTTTGAAATCGGTGGATGGAAAAATCTCTCTGACTTTAAAACACAGGAGAAAGCTTAAACACACCCAAAAGGCACTCTTGGTGGAAAGAAGAGATGCAAGCAGCCCATACAGAACCCCCAAGAAGTCAGTTTGCAGCAACTGCCATGCACAGCTTCCACAGGTCATTTCTGAAGGGACAAACCCTGCCCATTTCTAGAGCAAACCAACCCTGCCCATTTCTAGGGCACACAAACCCTGCCCATTTCTAGAGCAAACCAACCCTGCCCATTTCTAGGGCACACCAACCCTGCCCATTTCTAGGGCACACCAACCCTGCCCATTTCTAGGGCACACAAACCCTGCCCATTTCTAGAGCAAACCAACCCTGCCCATTTCTAGGGCACACAAACCCTGCCCATTTCTAGGGCACACAAACCCTGCCCATTTCTAGAGCAAACCAACCCTGCCCATTTCTAGAGCACACCAACACTGCCCATTTCTAGGGCACACCAACACTGCCCATTTCTAGGGCACCCAACCCTGCCCATTTCTAGAGCACACCAACACTGCCCATTTCTAGGGCACACCAACACTGCCCATTTCTAGGGCACACCAACCCTGCCCATTTCTAGAGCAAACCAACCCTGCCCATTTCTTAGGGCACACCAACCCTGCCCATTTCTAGGGCAAACAAACTCTGCCTATTTATTTCTAGGGCACACCAACCCTGCCCATTTCTAGGGCACACCAACCCTGCCCATTTCTAGGACAAACAAACCCTGCCCATTTCTAGAGCAAACAAACCCTGCCCATTTCTAGAGCAAACCAACCCTGCCCATTTCTAGGGCAAACAAACCCTGCCCATTTCTTAGGGCACACCAACCCTGCCCATTTCTGGGGCACACCAACCCTGTCCATTTCTAGAGCACACCAACCCTGCCCATTTCTAGAGCACACCAACCCTGCCCATTTCTAGGGCACCCAACCCTGCCCATTTCTAGGGCACACCAACCCTGCCCATTTCTAGGGCACACCAACCCTGCCCATTTCTAGAGCACACCAACACTGCCCATTTCTAGGGCACCCAACCCTGCCCATTTCTGGAGCACACCAACCCTGCCCATTTCTTAGGGCACACCAACCCTGCCCATTTCTAGGGCAAACAAACTCTGCCTATTTATTTCTAGGGCACACCAACCCTGCCCATTTCTTAGGGCACACCAACCCTGCCCATTTCTTGGTGCCCCCAGCCCTGCAGTGCCCTGGCCACCCCTCGAGCTTGCTTCAGGCCACCATGGGCAGGGAGTGTCTCCCCATGGGTTCAGCAGGGGCTGGAACACTCACCTGAAAGCTCTGGGTTTGCATTTCCCCATGCTGCACTCGGTGCCCAGCCAAGGGGAGCCCAGTGATTCATCTGAGTTCTGTTTGCACCCTTACAGAGGAGGGGTTCAGTTTTACCAACACTGTGCTTCACCTGAGACCCCCCAAAGGCAAAATAGCTCCAGCTGACATTTAAGGACACTGCTGCATCCTGGTCCAGGGAAAATGCCAAAGGCAGCTGGATTTCCTCACCAGCCTTGCATGGAGTGGCCTGGAGCTCTGCAGGGGTGAGTGACCAGCAGAGGGGTTTGTATCACTGCCCTTGCCTCTGCCCTGCCTCTGCAGGGCTCAGGCAGATACAGGCTCAGGCAGATACAGGGCTCCAGCAGCAGCTCATGAAATGCCCACCTGGGCTAGGTATGCTTAAAGTGTGTGAAAAGGTAACTGCCTTCACAAAACATTGTTTTCAATTCATTATTTACCAAAACTCACATTTTATTGCTGCTTCCAAGGTAAAACACCCTACACAGTTTCAAGCCTGATATTCAGCACGTAGACACAGGCAAGTCTAATCCTGCTAAATCTGGTTTTTTCCAGCTCTCTCTCCCTGTTTCTTTTCCCTTAAATCCCCAGCTGAAGATGGCATCTTTTCCCCACAATAACAGCTAGCAATGCTAGGCTGCATCCTGATGGCCTGTGCTGCCAGAACCAGACACTGCCGTTTGAAATATGAAAATACCTCACTAGAAAACAACCTTTGAAATGGCACAATATATCTGACATGAGCTTGAAGCCTCTGGATTGTTCATTTACATTCAAAGGAAGCTTGGAGTGAGAGAAAATTCTGCCATCTAGCAGAAGTTAAATCAGCCCAGAGCAGTGGTGGGCAGGTGCTGACATCCCAAGGAGCAATAACTCTGGGCTTTCTCAGCTGAGCTGCAAAGGCTGAGCAGGCCAGACCAGCTCATTCCACCTCTGTGAGAGCCCACGAGCAGAGCAGGGACACAGAGCCCTTCAGGCTCCTCAGTGCTCTCCACTGGAAATCAGATGAGTGCTGACAAGAGCAGGAAAACTCTTTTTGAGGAGGCCCAGGCTGCTGGTGTCAGTCCAGTGACAGTCACACCAGGCTGCCTGCACTGACATGGGGAGTTCACCCCCTCCCAGATAAATTCTGTATTTACTTGTTCTCCAAAGCAATCATAGTGAAAGGAAAACATGTTGAATGAGCTATACAGCAGGCAACTCCAAAATATCATCTGTGTTTTCAAGGACCAAGGAAGAGAAAATAGACAAGATTAGATTTTGAAAGCACTAGATAAGCGCAATGCCCACGAAACCCAGGCTCTTGTTCTTCTAGAAAACAAAGTCTGCTGGGGTTGCCCTCATGAATTACTTTTCATCTGATTCTCACCACAGCCTTGGCTAAAGGAAAGCACAAGTTCAGTCTCCTCTCTCTCATATCCAGATATTGCACTGGAAAAACTCCACGGATCAGCAGCTTCCCCCAGGACCACAGTGGAGTTTTCTATAAAAGCAACAAGATGAAGGAGCTTAGGGAGTCAGACACATGCAGTTCCTTTACACAAAATGCCTGGTTTTCTCCTGCTGACATAAGAGCCTGGTTTACCCAGTTTAGTAAAGTTCTGGTTTAACATTTTAGGCCTGTTGAAAGTCCATTAACGAGGCAGGAAATTTACCCCCTTTGGATTTCTTAGGATCTGGGCACCCAAGTCCTCTGGGCTGTTTCCCTGCAGGGGAAGCTGATCTGGAGCAGCTTGTTGCCTTGTCACCAGGCAGATCTGTGTGCACCACATGCTTTACATGTTCCAAAACTTAAACACATAAAATCCTCTTTTCCCTCAACTTTACAGCATAATATGCACGTTTCATAATTGTGCTGCATGCAGACTGTCATGGGACAACACAAACTGCACAGGCTGCACAGCTCACCTGCCAACACAACTCGCTGGAAAAATTCCTATTTCTGTCTGGAGGGATGGCTGATTTTATAAAACAAACCAACAGCCTAAAATCCTGCTCCATAAGGGTTTCCACACTAAAACCTGGAATGTACTAACATATGTTTTGTGTGTAAAGTGTGACAGAGCTGTAGTCAGCAGAAACTGAATTCAGAACTATATTCTTTGGGGAACTTTTCCTGATGTGGTTGGCAAAGGATGCTGTCTGCAGAAGGAGCAGATTTATTCAGAGGTCAAGAGCACAGCTCAGTGTTCTGCCTCCTAATGCACAGAGAGGACTTTGCTGGCCACAGAACAGTTGTTGTCTGTACATCTGCTTACAATGTCATTGCTGGGGACTTTATGATACTCATGACAGGTTTTACAGGATTATAATACTGTTTTCTTTCTATTTCAATGGTTCTGGTAGGTGCTAAGTCTGTTCAGAGGGTGATGGTTGCTTTGGAAGAATTCAGAAAGCTTTGCACTTTCAAACACAGCAAACTACTCCCATAAATGTCCTTGTGAAAGATGAGGCAATTCTGGAGACTTCTACAAACAGTGCAAACAATGTATTTAATAGTAACCAAAATGGACTTGAACAATTTGATGACATTCCAGTCTTAAATTCTAAGAGCCTTTATAGATGCATTGTAAGGGGCAGTAATTCAGGCTTTCCAAAGCCCAGCCTGGTTAGTCAGGACCATGATGACAAACTGGTCAGTGAAGCTCAGGCAGTTCCAAGGGACCTGTAAGCTGCCTCCAAGCACATATTCTGTGGCCTTTGCCAGCTCTGAGGCAAGCAAAGGATGTCAGCTCTGAGGAAGAGCAAATCCAGAAGCTCAGAGCACCCAACGGATGGGGTCACAATTTGTGCAGCTGCCTGTACAGCCCAGAGCTGGTGCTGAGCTTTCCCAACATTTCACTGCCTTTCTGAGGAGTCCCATGGCTGCTGCCAGGAGAACCCTGAGGGAAACATGATCATCTGACAAACAGATTACACCTTCTAGCAGTTCCCAGCAGGAGGGAAGTGTTTGCTGAAGGAAAAGTTCTCCCTGGGGCTCTTCAGGCCTGACAGCTTCAATGATGCACTTTTAAAAATTTCCCTTTAAATGTTTCAATAAAAAAAATGCCATAAATGCCTTCATGGCAGGAAATTACATATTTAACATAAAGAAATGAGCAAAAATCCCCCAGACCTGTTTTATAATGGATCCAAACCCAGAGAATCCCTCAGCTGAAGGCCCAGCCCTGCCACAAACGTGTCCTGCAGTGTGACACTGCCAGAGCCACCCCCATTTGTCTCTGCCCAGGAGACAAACAGCTCTGCCATCCTTTCTGAAACAGGCAGAACGTGAACTCTGAATGCTGCAGCCTCTAAGGCTCAACAGCTGCATTTTAAACAACAACAACAACAAAAAAATTAAGGAAGTTCCTCGAGTAGATAAAAGTTGCCTTGGTACAAAGGGAGATGCTCACTCATTAAAAGCACAAAGCCTTCCTCAAATATGTCCTTATGAAGGGAACT
Organism: Molothrus aeneus; assembly: GCF_037042795.1. Taxonomy (NCBI): domain Eukaryota; kingdom Metazoa; phylum Chordata; class Aves; order Passeriformes; family Icteridae; genus Molothrus; species Molothrus aeneus. The sequence goes on from NC_089656.1 coordinate 1,391,975, forward strand.
GTAAATCCATGTTATTTCTCCATGCATTCAGGCTGGATTTCCTTTTGATCACAGCCACTTGCTCCCTCCCACACAGCAGGATGGATTAGCAGGAAGCACAGCCAGTGCAGGCTTGGACACTCCTCCTGCTCAGCCAAAGGTGTGGAGAGCCAGGAATGATCATTTGATAATGAAAGGAAGAATATGACCTTGATTCTTTCTTTTTCCCATACTTTGTGTAAATACTAAATCCATAACTTGGAGTATTCTTTGAGGAGAAGGGGAAGGGGAAAAAAAGCAAAAATCCAACCCAGGTTTGAACAGTATGAAAATGAGTTTTGGCTCCTTCTAACCAGAAATGGGGCCATGGTGACCAGGTGAAGCTTTGAGACTTTGAATTACTGCACCATTTTACAATTTGCTGTTTAGGAAAAAAAGTAATTTTCTAGATTTTAAGTACTAGATACTTTTGATATTTTTCCTTTTTGTCCTCCTGAAATGTCTGTCTTTGCATTTTGCCATTTTTACCTCTTCACAGCAGGTTTTTCTTCTCCTTCCCTTTCCTACATTTGGAATTTATGGGCCCTTTACCATTGAAAGGAAGAAGCCTCTTGCTGCTCTCACAGGCACTGCTTGTTCCCTGAATATTTAAATAGCCCTGCTCCTTTCATGAGCTGTGAGACACCTACATCAAGGACCAAAGGATCTAAGCAATGACCCTGATATTTAGATCTAAGGAGCTGTTGATAGCCAAGTTCACCCTCAGCACAGCTTCCCTGAATTTGAAAGGCTCACACGTGGCATAGATTTGGTCCTCTGTGTTGAAGTTGTAGGGCTGATCTAGGGATGCATAATAAGCAAAGACATTTGAGGCATTTCAGCATCTTTCAGGGTAAGGATTTTTAGATCTGTACCTTTGTTCCCAAAAGAGTTAAATGAATAATGAAATCTCCCTGCAGTGAGAACAGCTGAACTTAATTCAGAGGAAATTTCTCAAAGAACTGCCTTGGTGCCTTGCAAATGTGCCTGTCAAAAAGGGCTGTTCCTTCCCAGGTATTTGTTTTAGAAATTCCCTGCCTATAGGATTACACAGAGCAGCTCAGGAGAGACTTATGCTTAAAGCAGGTTTGCTTTTTGTAGGTTTAAAAATTATGCTTTTTTATTAGTGTAAATGTGAAGCACTAAGAAGACTACTTAACAAAATTAATTTCAAGGTAATAACTCCAGATAAACAAAATACAAACTTCTGAAGATCAGTACCATTTCTTTGAGCAGTTAATTCTTTCTTCTCTACAATAACAACCCTCAATTTGGACTGCATTTGTAAAATTGTCCCTGTATCAGATTTGAGTGTTCCATTCTTAGGCTTCAAAAGTTTTGAACCAATTACAAAACAACCTGAATATCTGATTACACAGCACATACCTCGGGAGAAAATTCCATTCTTTGCAATTTAGAAAGGACAATGTTAAACCCTGGTGTCATTCCTTACAAGAACAAAATTGACCTAAGAGTGGAATTCTAACATCTTTAACTTAGGCAGAAATGACATTCTTGTCTTCAATATTCAACAGAGTACAGCTAAACCTGTGATAACTGCAAGAGTTACTGAAACCACCCTCAACATTTGTAAGGTACTTTGATTTTCAGCTCTCCAGGACTTACAGTGCACGTGTAGACATTGTTTTAAAAGGCCACCAGCAAAAAGACATTTACAAAAGTGTAGCATTTTGATTGCACTTTTCAGACCCTAAAAAGGTTACCTAAATCCAGGACACTTAATCTTGATGGTTTTGGTTGGTTGACTCAACTTCCAAGCAAGAAAGGAGGTGTGGAACTACCAAAGCTGAATTCTCCCAGAGAACCCCTTCGTCTGTCAGTCCCCAGGTTCATTAAACTTTCAGAGCTGATTTCCAAGCTACTGTTTGCTTTTGTATTTTTGTCAGCCAATCCACAGAAAGAAAACAAATTGGATGGGCTAGTTGCAAGCAGCCTACCAATAAAAAATTTAAGCACTACTATCTAGAAGTAAAGTTTAAACAGAATTTTAAACTAAATCAAAATGTCAGAGTAAAGGACCATCAATGTAACAAGCTCTGCTGCACTGCTCTTTACCTGAGATCTTGCAAAAGAGCTTCTCCCTCCCCGAGTATGAGGAGCCATAACTCAGACTCTGATGTCTCTGGAAAGCACAAAAACCAGCCCAGGGCTGCCCTGCTCCCCACAGGTGCCTCTTCAGCAGAAAGCCTGGCAGAGGAGATGGTTTCTTTAGGAAAATCCCTGTGGAGGCAGGGGAAGCCTCAGATTTGGGTGTGTGTGGGACTTGGCAGTGCCTGGGAACCGTGCTGTGCTCTGGCTTCAGGAGTGTCTGCAAACCTGGCAGCTGGGCCATGGGGCTGGGTTTGTCTGCAGGGAAACCCTCCCATCACTCAGAATTCTGTTCTGCCAATTCTGCTCTGCTGCTCTGCTCTAAGTCCCAGCATAAACATAGCACACAAAAGGAATTTTAGGGTTTTTTTCCCCAAGATAATTAACTCCAGAATGGATGAATCATTTTTATTCTGGAATACAGTTTCTAGAAGGAGAGGTATGCAAGGGAAACAACTTTGCTGCATGGACAGGGGCTTAAGAGTTAAACAAAAATAGTTCCAAAGGAACTTCCACATTTCTGCAAAGTGCCAGCCCAGTGAAAACCAGCAGCAGATAAACAACTTGGAGAAAGCAGGCTGGGGGAAAAGGTGGCTTTAGGAATGGCTGTGAGAGCAAAAGGCAGGGATGTGAGAGCTGCAGAGCCTTTCTAAAAATCACTCCGTGGTGTTCCAGCCGAGTTGAAAAATGAAAAGCAAAGCACTGGGCTTTACAGCACCCTCGGCATTGTTTGTTTTATCTGCCAAGTCTGTTCCTCTTCCTTCAATGGAGTGCTTGTGGTTTGGCAGTGACTTTTCAGCCGTTCCTGTCTGTCTCCATCTGAGGCCCCAGACTCGTGTTTCTGAAGTGTCACATAAGTGCAAGTTTGTTCTGCTGCTCCCCGGCTTCAGCAGCGTGAGAGTCTTTGTGCCTCACTATTTATGCCATTTCAGCAAGCACTTAGAGAACGAAAACATCAGCTCTCCCATGCAGCACAGAGCCTGGGAAAGCAGAGCTCAGTTCTGAAAACACAAACACAGGAGCCAAAGCAGGCAGCTCAGCAATGGCTGCTCCTGACGGGAGCCAGACCTGGCCCAGCTGTGGATCAGCTTGGATCACCTGTGGATGAGCTGTGACTGAGCTGTGGCCCAGCTGTGGATGAGCTGTGCATCACCTGTGCATCACCTGTGCATCACCTGTGGCCCAGCTGTGGATCAGCTTGGATCACCTGTGGATGAGCTGTGACTGGGCTGTGGCCCAGCTGTGGATGAGCTGTGCATCACCTGTGCATCACCTGTGGCCCAGCTGTGGCTCAGTTTGGATCACCTGTGGATCACCTGTCCCAGCTGTGGGTGCTGGGCTCTCAGAATCTCTTCTGCTCAGAGTGACCCTGAGATGTGTTAGAAAGTCTCTTTTCCCAGCCTCGCAGTTAAAGGAGGAGTCAGGATTCTTCAGCTGTGCTTTTCAAGGTTGTTTCTTTTTCTGTTCTCTATAACAGCTGAGGTCCATTCAGCAGGACAGTCCAAGGCACACTGACCACCCTTGGGCTGGTGTCAACATTTTACACTAAAAACTACATGTGCTTTGCTAACAATAATTTTCCAATACCTATCACCTATGTTAGACAGTGTGTTCCTACTCTACACCAATGCAGAAGTGCCAGCATCACACAGAACATGGAGGCCAGGAGGGAGAAAGGACAGGGCACGCCCAAATTCCTCCATCTTGCCCCCTGAACCTCCATTCTAAAACCCCCAAAAATCTATTTTTCACCCCGTGATAAACTAACTATCATTCTGCTTAAACTCTTGTGGCTTGTAGTTCCTCCTATAAGGTTGGTAAATTTTTCCATGGGTCAAAATCAAAGTCCCAGGTGCCTCTGGCTTCATGCAGGGTCTGGGAGCCCTTGCCAGGAGCTCGAGCCATGCAGGGCAGTCAGAGGGATGCCCTGGGCTCCCACAGTGGTCCCTGAGCAGAGCCTGTGGCCATCACCTCCCAGCCCCGTGGTGCCAGCAGGGCCCACGTCCCCCTGGAGCTCATGTCCAGCCTTCCCCAGCGTGTTGAGCTTGGCTTAGGGAACCAGGGCGAGAGCAGGACCCAAAGCCCCTGCAGGGGCTGTTCTAAATCCCCAAGGAGGGGGTGGGAGGCACCACCCCAGCCCAGCCCCTGCCAAGCCAAGGACACCCTTTTTCCCCACTGGGATGGAAGCAGCAAGGACACTGAGAGAGAAATCCTCACAAGGGGAAGGGCTGGCCTGGCAAGGGGAATATCTTTCAATTTTATTATCTTTTTTATATTAAAATGATTGATATCATTTTAATATCTTTTTGATGCATATTTTGATGTATATTTCTCTCAGCTATGCCAAAAAAAAAGATTATTTTGGAATCATCTTTTTTTTTTCTGTGATTTCAAACATTCAGCTTTCATGGCCCAGATGAAAGCAGAAAACTGAATGCAAACCCTGCCAGTTTCCATACTGGTTATTCCCACTGCTTGGACAGAATGGATGACTCTCAATGTGTATTTTGTAAGGAATATCAGTAAGACTCACCAGATAACAGACCCCAGAATTCCAAAGGCTTGCCAAAATTCTCCTCCTCTATATCCTAGTGGAAGGGAAGCAGGAAAAACTTATAACCCCTTAAACTGTGATAGCTGATCCTTCTTTGTGTGGCTTTTGATAATGCAAGTGCAAGCATTTGTTAAAATATGGTGTATGAAACATCAGGATTCAGAGTAGCTCTTTGCAAAATTACAGGAAATTTGTAATTAAATTTGATCACCTGATGATTCAAAATTCATTTTGAAACCCATTTTTCCTTATAGAGAAGATTTAATTCAACCTAAGGCACATAACACATGGTTGAGGGAAACTTTTAAGAAAGCACTGGCAGATCTGCTTGGATCTCAGGTTCTTTGGTCGTTAACAATCCTCTAAATGACAAATAAAGTTATGCTTGCATGACCCCCTCTGTGCAGGACCAGCTGAGACTGAAGAAAGAGTCATTGCTGTTACTGCCTATTTTCACTATGGTTCTTAACAAAGGCATCTAATGATTCAATTTTATCTGTACTTCTATTAACTACAATTAGTTACACTAAAGAAACTGCTCTCTTCTCTGGCATTTTTAAGGTTCATGAACCTGCAATACAAAGAGTTTGGTGGTTCCCTGGGAATCCCCAGGTGAGCACTGTCCCTTTTCAAGTGACCAGCCTGGCACAACACCCTTTGGTCATATTTTAGCTTAAATGTCTCTGCTAAGACATGGACAATTTACTTAGTTGCATTTTTGGCTCCTATGGATTTCATTGACTGAAGTGCTTCATAAGCAATAGTGAGGTAAAGTTTGAAAGTCCCTGACAGCCAAAAGTGGTACCATGGCAGAGCTGACACTGAATCCTGCCTGACTTTAGGCCTTGCTCCAAAACAATCAGCAGATCTGCACATTGGTAATTCCTGGATTTCTGTTTATTAGATATGTTACTGTGACAGCACAAGTGACTGACAGGTGCCATTCAGCTCAGAGCAGGCTGTGGGACAGTCTGATGGAACATCTGCCACTCAGCTCAGGGGAACCCCGACCCTTCCCTCAGCCAGAGCAGGCTGCCCCATGCAGGGCCATCCTCCAGCCCTTCCTCCATCAGGGCAGCTCACGGGGAGCTGCAGCAATCTGCCAGGAACCTGCTTCTCAGTTATTTCACACTTTGAGCCAATCATGTTTATGAAATTATTATTTCTTCACACTTTGAGCAAATCATGTTGATGAAATCATTATTTCTTCACATTTCACTCTTTGCTTTCTGCTGGTTTTAGGTACTGGTTGTATTTTCTGGCCCCAGTGGCCCAGCACAGGCTCTGGGCTGCGCAGGGCAGCAGACCAGGCTGTCACCTTCCCAAGGACTTACACATCAGCCTCATGTCAAAATAGGCTTATTTGAGTTTATCAACAAGGCTAGGCAAGGATATTACACCAAAAAATGTTGCTTTTATGCTGACTGGATGGGAGCTGAACCCTAGAGTGCTCCAAAGCCTTCAGTTAACTTCCCTCTGAGTGTGCATTTCATATTTGAAATATTCACCAATATCTCACTGCTTTGGGGAAACATTCTTTGTTTTAAAGGCTTTCCCAACAGCCATGTTAGATGTGCACACCTTGAGACAGACTCCTGCCATAATTAAGCAATCTTTCCAAGATTGGTGGGACCTCAGACCTTGCCAGAAACCAGGCAAGACCACGAATCTGCCCATTACAAATCTACCTCAGATTCCTGTGTTTCCAGCTATTAATCTGCTTTGTGTGCAGAGTTCTGTAAAACACTGCTGCTATTAAAATAATCAACTCTGTTGGCAAGAAGGCAGCTGCTGTTAGGGCTGCTCGTTTTCCCTGACAAGCCCCTCCTGATGTGACATTACCCGACTGGTGTTAATGAGCCCACCCCTGAACACCCAGGGCTAAATCAGCTGCACTGGGTGCACTGAGGTTTGGACCACACTTAACCTGCAGTGAGCCAAAGGTTTGGTTCTCTTCACCTCATTGATGTAAATCACCTTTTGAAGCCCCTGAAATTTTAGCTCACTTCAAGTCAATAGAATTCTTCCCAGTATTTTCACTGGGCCCTGTATCAAAAGTGTAACATTTCACCAGTCCTGAAGTAATTTTAATCTAGAAATTGTTTCCCCAAAGCTTGATAATGATTTAAGGTACAAGCAGATTTTTTTTTTTTGAAACTTGATAAAAAATAGCTCAAAGGCAGGTAGCTCTAAAATTAATTGTTGTGCTTCACTGAGGCTGTCACAAAACCCAGAAATCTTGTTCTCTTTCCTGTACTGCACACACAGTGGATTTCAAGGCAATCTATATTTATTTGCTTGCTCTTTTTCTGTAAAAAAACAACAAATTATTATAACACATATCTAATACTTTATTAAATTAGATGTCACCTGCTCTTTGAATGAGAGGTAAAAATCAAGTTCTGTGTAGTCAGAGGCACAAACTCAATCAAGTATTAATGGCTGAATTACTTTCAACAATAAGATACTAAGGCCAGGCAAAATGTCCAAGGTCACTCCACTCCAGATGGCACTAATATATTTACAGGACTGATGCCTCCTGGCATTTTCAATTTCTTATGTTTTTGGAACGAGTCAAATTGAGGAGCTGGCAACTGCAATTTGCCCACAAAATTAAATTTAAAGGATTATAACTCCAGTTTTAAGCAGTGATTTGACTGAATTGATGTGAAGCCACTACTCCCAGCTCTTGATTTCCACTGAATGATGACCACAGCATATCACAAATTCAATCAGGACAAAACAGAGTGGTTATCATTGAGAGGTTTTTCCATGTCCACAGCCATTGAATTAAGCCTCAGCTCTCAGAGCCAGCAATCAGGAATATAACAAAAGGACCCACACCAAATCACTGCTCCTGAAATGAGGCCCTGAAGCAGTGTGCCCTCCTCCTCAGCAGGGGAATTTCAGTGACAGGGCTTCACCTGGGCAGGGATGCTCCAGCAGTGCACTGCCCACAGAATTCCAGCTGTCCGTGCTCCTGGAGGAACATGGAAACCCAAACTGGCTCTTTGCTCCTGTAGGAACATGGAAACCCAAACTGGCTCTTTGTTCCTGTAGGAACATGGAAACCCAAACTGGCTCTTTGCTCCTGGAGGAACATGGAAACCCAAACTGGCTCTTTGCTCCTGGAGGAGCATGGAAACCCAAACTGGCTCTTTGTTCCTGTAGGAACATGGAAACCCAAACTGGCTCTTTGCTCCTAGAGGAACATGGAAACCCAAACTGGCTCTTTGCTCCTAGAGGAACATGGAAACCCAAACTGGCTCTTTGCTCCTAGAGGAACATGGAAACCCAAACTGGCTCTTTGCTCCTGTAGGAACATGGAAACCCAAACTGGCTCTTTGCTCCTAGAGGAACATGGAAACCCAAACTGGCTCTTTGTTCCTGGAGGAGCATGGAAACACAAACTGGCTCTTTGCTCCCAGGATTTGGATTTGTGCACAGGCAAACCCATTCTTTTCTCACTGCTATGCCAAATCTTCAGGATCCTCTGCCAATCCAACCAACCCTTGGCTTCCGAGGCAGTCAGGGATGGCAGTGCCCAGCTGGATCCTGCCCCAAACCCCAGCCCAGGAACAGCTGGGAGGGGACAGCCTGAGCTGGCCTGCCCAGGGTTCAGGGTTTGTGCTGTGCTCTGAGGGGCTCCAGGGCATTCTGTCCTGTGGGACAGGACACCAGCAGGAGGGGAAGAAAAGCCCATTGATTACCCAACACAAAATAGCAAAGACTTCCAGCTCTGTAAAACTGAATAATGCCCAAAACTGAGTGTTGGAAACCACATCCCTGAGCTTTGTTACTCAAGCTGAGCACTGTAGCCTGATTTTTATATAGATATGTAACAGTTTGGGTTCACATATATATATTTAATTATATGCTACTGTCACATTTCAGGTAGGAAAAATACTGGTTTTGACTTATTCCTAGGGTTTCTTTGGCAGAATATCCTGCAGTTTCCTTCTCTTTCAGCACTTTGGGTCTGAGGTTTGTGGTCTGGGTTGTTTGCACAGGCAGCAAGCACAGGCAGGCAGTGACAGACTGTCAGCACAGCTTCAGAAATCAAAGATGCAAAGGAAGAACTTTGCTCTGTGCTGTTCCATCCTGTCCCAAGAGAGCTCCAGAATCTCCTGGTGATGTCAGTGGTGGAGTCCTGTGCTTTGGGAAACCTTCCAGAGCTGCTGAGCCTCACTGGGGAACCAAGGCAGCTCATTCCTTCCAGGCAAATTTCCTTTGCCCACCAGCATCTCTCAGGGCACCTGCTGCAGCTGCTGGGTTGAAATGCCACCCAGTTGTTCCAAAAGATTTACCAGCAAACCAAGTAAAATGCAGTTTCAAACTGCCTCTACTTCCAGGTTATTCTATATGGGCTTTGTATTAAAACATGGATATTTAATAGTCTCCTTCCTACCCATCCTTCTTTCCAGTGCCCATAGAATACCCAAATATTGCTATATTTGCCTTTTTTCCATGTCATTGTGGCTCTTCCCTCTGTGGCTTATGCTTCTGACCTCCATCAGTTTCAATTTAATACTTTTATTACTGCAATAACCAAACTGTGTCCAAAGTTTCTTTTCCCTTTAAATCTTTATCTTGATGAAATCTTTAACTATTGCAGTATGATATTGATGATCCCAATATTCCAACCCTCATAAATAGGTTAACAAGAGTGTTCTATTTATACTTCTATGTATGTATACCAAAATAGAAAGAGATTATGTAATATAAATTTCTGTTAAAAACAGAAATTACTTTTAAAGTTTTCTGTCACATTAAATATACAATGGCTCCTGGGCATCTCCAGACCAACAAAAAAATTTTGAAAGGGAAAGAAAAGAAAAGAAAAAAAGAGAAGAAAAAGAGAAAAAATACTTTAAAAATACATGTGCTCAAGGTACTGGTGAAATCAGGATCCACAAAATTCCTGCATGGAGCTGGTGCCAAGAGAATGGAGCCATCAAGCTCTTTGCATTTGAATTCCTTAGACAATAAGTGCTCACACTCTGAGGAGAAAAATGCCAGCAATTTTTCAGATGGAATTTAGTTTTGGACAGAAAATGAACAAGACAATGATTCCTAAATTATTGAAGTGAGTGATAATTCCCACAGTGACAGAGACCAAGCCCCAGCAGTGATGTGCCCCTGCCTCCTTCCCAGGCAGGACCAGGAGAGCACAGATCAGGAACTGCCAAAAACCCACAGAGCCCTGTCCATAATAAACAAATGAATGGCTTCAGCTGTCAGAGCTCTCTGAGCTCACCTGGGGAGGGGCACAAGAACCAAAATCCACCATTTTCACCTCAGAACCCAACCCAGGCAGGGCTTGGGAGCCCCTGAGAGACACAGGGCTGGGGGAACACATGGGAGGTGGCATTGGTGTGGGCATGGAGTGACCACTGCCCTGGGCACAGAGTGACCACTGACTGCCCCAGCCATGGAGTGACCACTGCCCTGGGCACAGAGTGACCACTGACTGCCCCAGCCATGGAGTGACCACTGCCCTGGCCATGGAGTGACAGAGTGACCACTGAGTGCTCCAGCCATGGAGTGACCACTGCCCTGGGCACAGAGTCACCAGAGTGACCACTGACTGCCCCAGCCATGGAGTGACCACTGACTGCTCCAGCCATAGAGTGACAGAGTGACCACTGACTGCCCCAGCCATGGAGTGACCACTGCCCTGGGCACAGAGTGACCACTGATGCCCCAGCCATGGAGTGACCACTGCCCTGGCCATGGAGTGACAGAGTGACCACTGACTGCCCCAGCCATGGAGTGACCACTGCCCTGGGCACAGAGTGACCACTGATGCCCCAGCCATGGAGTGACCACTGCCCTGGCCATGGAGTGACAGAGTGACCACTGACTGCCCCAGCCATGGAGTGACAGAGTGACCACTGACTGCTCCAGCCATGGAGTGACCACTGACTGCTCCAGCCATGGAGTGAGAGTGACCACTGACTGCTCCAGCCATGGAGTGACAGAGTGACCACTGAGTGCTCCAGCCATGGAGTGACAGAGTGACCACTGACTGCCCCAGCCATGGAGTGACCACTGCCCTGGGCACAGAGTGACCACTGATGCCCCAGCCATGGAGTGACCACCGCCCTGGGCACAGGGTGATCACTGGTTCAGCCAAGGGGTCTCCACTGCCCTGGTCACTGTGTGATCATTGCCCTGGTCACTGTGTGATCATTGCCCTGGTCACTGTGTGATCATTGCCCTGGTCACTGTGTGATCATTGCCCTGGTCACTGTGTGATCACTGCCCTGGTCACTGTGTGATCATTGCCCTGGTCACTGTGTGATCATTGCCCTGGTCACTGTGTGATCATTGCCCTGGTCACTGTGTGATCACTGCCCTGGTCACTGTGTGATCATTGCCCTGGTCACTGTGTGATCACTGCCCTGGTCACTGTGTGATCATTGCCCTGGTCACTGTGTGATCACTGCCCTGGTCACTGTGTGCCCACTGGCCTGGCCACAGCAAGCCCCTCCCCAGCTGCATGGTCAGCAGGGCCCTCTGCACTGGGAATATTTTACTGTCTGATGTTTTTTCGTTGCCTGTGGCGAGAGCAACAGGCACATCAAAGCCAGCAACATCTCACAGAGCAGAGTTATAAAACAAACAATTCAGAAATGGTTGTGCTCTCGGAGATTAAAACCATCCTGGATGACAAATTAACTCCTCAAAGTGATAAAGTGACATGTTTGCACGGTTTCTTTGTAGTGAAGATCAGGAGGCACAAACCTGACAAGACTCAGGCATTGGCAGCACTTACATCAGCTCTGATATGTCTTGGCCCATTTGTATAAATGGCTGTCACAGAATTCCTCTGTTCCATGATGCAGAAAGCCAAAATTCAACTATCTTCCTCTCAAAAACTGCAGCACCCCTAATTCCCACCTTCAGCTTAAAAGGGAAATAAAAAATATTCATAATAGCTGCAGATTATAATGCTTCAAACACAGCACCCTTTTAGGAATTCAAATGCTTCCTTCAAGGAGGTGTAATATTAAGCTTCAGTTTTACTTGCATTAAAAATAAAAAGCTGTACTGCCCCAGGGTGAGTGGATAGAGGGATTTTACTGAGATTTGAGGGCTCCATCTACCTCACAGAGCTGCAGGTGGATTCATATAGAGGTGCATGGAACAGGCCTAATGATCTCCAGACACAAAAAGCTGAGGAATAACCCAAAACTAATGAGGAATAATCCAAAAAGAGGAGGCTGGGAATGTTTCTTCCCAAGCTGGGGTGGGGCAGACATTCAAACAGGGAAATATTCTTGACCAGCTTGATGAGTGATGGCACATCTCAGTTTAATCCATGAATTTCCAGTGGCAGCGTGGAGATGTCCAGCTCAGCTTTGGGAGATCCTTCCAAAGCCTTTGCAACATGAAAGGTCTGTGGGCCTTTCCCACACCCAGAAAATCTCAGAGCCACATTTTACATTTGCAGGGGAAGTGTTTGTGTCCATCTGCACAAAATTAAACAATGTGGTTCAGAGCCAGGGATGAAGGTCAGGGAAAACTCTAAATAATATATATTAAACCAAGCAATAAATATGGACAGATTGCAGAGCCTTTGACTAGAACAGAGAAAGTGACAGCAAAGAAATGTTCCTGTAAAATATTCCCTCAGTGCTGCATCCTCACACCAGGGCTCCTTTGTCTTGCAGGTGCTTTTGGAGTCTCTTGTTCTTCCTGGTCAAAGGTAAGAAAGCAACTGAGAGGAGACCTGGAAAATCTGGAGTTACAAGGGCAGTGTGCAAACCTGCATCTCCTTTGCAGCACATTTCCCATCTTTCCCTGCACCTGGCAGTGAGAGTCTCCCCCAGGAGAATCACCCATGATATTTCATCTTCACTGTGCAAGTTATGGAGAATTCAAGGGTGGGAGTTTAACCATGAGCAACTGCATCTGCTAATTCTCCCTCCTTCCCAGCTGGCCCAAGGGACTGACATCCATTGCACCCCAAATAGTACAGCTTGCATTTTGTTCAGTGCAGGTGAGTTTCAATAAATATTGTAGCTAAAAGTACAACCAGGGCTGCAGATTCCAGTGTAAGGGCTCTAAAAGTCTCATCAGGGAATGCCCTGCATAGAGTTATTAAACCTCACACCCCTCCACACTGTGAGAGCAGAAAACAGCAGAAATTAATTGCATGTATTTCTGCCTGATAGGGTTTGCAGGCACTTTCCAGCAGTTCCCAACATCTCTGGATCTCATCCTCTGTTGTAAGAAGCAGCAAGAGCCATTCAGGATTTTCCAGGCCAGGCAGCTGCAAACAGCTCCTGGCCATGCTGCCCCATCCCAGCCCCACAAACAGCTCCTGGCCATGCTGCCCC